>NC_072406.2:34715000-36192500 GCF_028858775.2 Pan troglodytes
CAGTATATATATTCAGCTGTGGATTAAGGTCTTTCCCAGTTCCAAAATTATTTCAATAGCTGCCTTTGTCCTACAGTAATTTTTTCCCAGAAAGGTAAGAGCTATATTGATAAGATATTAACCAGTTAAGAAACCTACTTAGAATTTGTTGGTTAATCTATACAGTCCTGTTGTCCGATCATGAGTGTTCGGTGATGGTTTAACTACACTTCATTCCCTCCTGCTACTTTATGGAAACTCAATTGTGGGGCATTTTGGCATTAGCCTAAACAATGGTTTTGAATACGTTAAGCTCCTAACAATTAGGGAGCAGTTTGGAGCATTGAATAATGTGGAATGATGCAATTGAACCTGACAGCTTCAACAGTCAGCCTACTCATGGGACCTGAAAGTTGTTCACACTTGGTTTCACCTCTCATCACATGCTGAGTATTGAAGCCTTACTGGTGGTAGCTGACACAGAAATGGGTCTGCTATCAGAATATGTTCTTAGTAAATATAAAGTTTGAATTGATCTGGAGAATATGTGAAACTTTCAATTGTTCCCTAATCCATGTCTAATGTTCATTCATGTTTTTGCTGGAAACTTTTCTAATCAAATATATTGTGTTCCCAAATTCAAACAATAATATAAATTGGATCTAGAAACATTCAAGTCCTTACATTCTATGTGCAGCATTGCTATATTATCAAATACATAGTTTAAAACATTACTGCATAATGAGGCATTTATGCTATTTAAGTTTTCTTAGGGAAATAGGTTTTAATCTTTGAAATATAGCCACAGTTCAGAATATAATTGTTAAGTTGTATTTTCTAATAATTTTAATGGAAAAATAGAAACCACAATAGCCTGTGAAAATAATTTTTAAAGTTAAGCTAAAATATGAGCGCTTACCATGTGTCAAGCATTTTTTAAGCCCTTTGCATATATTAACTCAATTCTCACAGTGTTCCTATGAGGTAGATACTGTTGTTATCCTCATTTTCCAGATGGAAATTGAGGACAGAGAGATTTAATAATTTACCCAAAGTGAGATAGCTTGGCTTATGATATATATGGTGATAATGTTTTTCCTCCTGAAAGTATATACGAATTAGGAATTTAAAAAGTAAATACTGAATTTAGTGAGCCTGAATATTTTTGGAAGATTGCATTTTTAATCGTGTCAGGGCTGAAAAGCTTGAAGCAGCTACTTTAGAGCTTTTTTGAATCACTTGACTTTAATGTTTATTGACAGGTTAATTGTGCATTAAAAAAAATGCTTGCTATATATAACCTGTTCCTGTATGATTGAAGTATGAAGTTTCAGATCTATCTCTAGATGATACATTGCTATTAATACAGTGCTTTCCAAAGGTGAAATATTTTCATCGGTATTAGTCTTTTGAACCTAATTTTTCTTATTATTCTGCGCTTATTAACATTAGGCAGGAAAAAAAATCTACCAAAACAGTGTCCACTTTTAAGTTTCACATTCAGTTAATTGAGGAAACTTGAACCTTTTCCCCCACGCAGTTGACTCCTTTAGCATGAGCCAAGTTCCTAGGAATTTGACAGTTACTACTTTATAAGCAAGCTCTTTTAAAACATCTCTGTGGTCATAGGCAGATATTTGAAAATATAAGAGGTAAACTCTTAATAACAGGAGAAATTCTAAGCTGAAATATATTTTTATCTTAATATTTTAATATGGTATGCCAGTCTACTTAGGAAATACTAAGTTTCTTTTATTTGTTTTGAGTTTGAATACTGCCTTGGTAGAGACTTGCAGATGTTTAATATATTAAGTTATTCTAAATTTGCTAAGGATATTCTTTAACTCAGACACCTGAACATATATTGTTTAAAAGTGACTTAAGCTTAGTTCAATAATTATTCAATTTATTCTTAATCTACTGGTCTTTCAGTCTTATCTTGTAAAATAATTACACTTCTCTTAATGAGGTTTTTACTAGAGTGTTACAATAAATGTTAGATAACATCTTGAGCAGAAGTGATTTTTATCAGTTATTGGTCTTGGGAAAGGGGAAGGATTCCTCTTTAAGATATTATATGAAGGATGTACACATCCATATATGTATATAATCCTATATATTCTTATATATATTATCCTTACATAAAGAGGAATCTTTCAAATATATATATAAACTTAAGTTTGTTATGGCAATTTTCTTAATTTGAAATAATTTTCGATATATAGAAAAGTTATAAGGACAGTACAGAGAGTTAGATATATCATGGATATCCTTCACTCAGCCTCCCCTAGTGTTAACTTATATTCTTACTGTACCAGCAGATCCAAGGAGAGTATCTATTCACAATAGCCGTTCTCCTTACCTGGGCAGGTTAAGATTGAAATGTCATATAATAGGTACTTCTTTTCCAAAAAGAATTTCTAGTCTTTATACCAGATCTTCTGAAACAGTCTTCTGGTATATTAGTAATTTGCTTTCAATGCACTTTTCAAAATCCGTTTCCAAAGTATGCTGTAGAGAAGTATGTGTATGTTAATGTTTCCTTTATTTCTTATTCCAGTTTTTTTTAATACAAAAGCTTTCATGCCCTTTATGCTTCATAACCCTTATTTCTTTGGGTTAACATGGACTTCCTTCCTTTCCCCTGAATCTTAATGCTTTTGCTTATTAATGGCAGCAAAGGTTTTTGAGTCTATGAAACGCCAGACACTGTGTGTGCTCTCTTCAGTAAGCCGTCTTCCTCTTCTCCATCTTCAGTGCTAATAAGCTGTGGGATCTTTCCATTAAAAGGTGGGGGTTTCTTGGCTTGGAGGTACCCAGTCTTTCCGAAAGACTCATCAAGGGTCCCAGTATTAACTGTTCCAAACATCAGTTAAGAAATGTAGGCTAAGCAGTGACAGTCATTTGTGTAGTCTTTGGTATCTCATCTTGCCAACCTTAAAATGATGACGTTCATGATTTCAGTTTCCCAGCAGAAATTAATATGGAATGTAGTAGATGTTTTTATACACCAAAATGACTCTATCTGGTAAAATTAATAACTTTTAATTTCTCTTTTGAAAGTCTCTTGTTTAGATAAATGCCTTTACTAGAAAAACAACTACCACATTAATTTTAGCTAACCCGTTTGGGAAATTGGTCATTTCCAATAATACTTTGATTTATTGTATAAACTTTTGCCAGCCATCTTTTAAAAATAGATACTTTCCTTCTTTAGCATACGCTAAAGATACTTTATCTTTTTTTGATGATCGTCATTATGCAAATTAGTTGTTGTGCCATACTCCTTTCTATTTTGATCTTTAGTATATATAGATCTAATAGATAGGGAAACTAAGATAATTCAGAGACTGGATCAAGAAAATGCCACCCCTCTGAAATTTGAAGCTAATAAGGATAAATATTAATATAAAGCCCTTGGCAGAAGGAACCCTTCCTAAAAAAGAGTATATTTCTAGTTCTAGTGAGAGTTGGATCTTTGGATTCTTATCTAAGGCAACTGATGAGACTGATAATTGAAAGCAAAAAGGTATTCCAAGTGATATATTGATATGTCACATAGATGACTGCATGAACGAGAGTCAAAAGGCTGAGAGTGTTTCCTTGCTTTGGAAGTGCTAAGGCATCTAGAGGTACACTTTATAAAGTTAATAATAAACTAAAATGAGAATACTATCCTCAGTGTCTTGGAGGACCACCGTATCCGCATTCTGTACTGTGTTTTCTCTGTTGGTCATATTTTTCTCTGCCCTGTCCTGTGGTTAGCTGTTACTTCTTGGTGTCAACAAACTGTCTCGAGATAAGCCTATTTCTTCCTCCTTCTAATTAATTTTCCATTTCTAATCTATTAAATGTGTAGTGGATCTTTTTTAGAATTGTATCTACAGTAAGAATAAATTGGCTCTACAAAAGCTATTTTTAAGTATTAGGATCTGAGACGTCAACAGATGGGACTGGTAATATCTGTTTTTTCTGTTGAATTGTTTGTATTTTTCTTATTCTATATTGTTTTATTAATAGCTAAGATTCCCAAAGAATTGACTTCTGGAGAGAGAAAAAAATCTTAACTGTATCTCTATTTATGAATTGTGTGTTTTATGTGCCCTCTACTACTAAACACATGGTAAGTGAACAGCACGATCTTCATGTTGAAGTTATAACTTACCTTTTCCTGAGGGACAGTTGATTGTTAAACAGGACTGAAGAGTACCAACTTACTGACTTTGTCTGCATATTTTTAATAAGAGAAAAAAAAAACCCAGAAATTGACAGATTTAATTTACACATTAAAGTGTGAACTATAAAATACACGCTTTGAGATAATAGAAAGCAAGGATGGTACATCCCAGAAACTGTTTCCGTGAACCATAAACGCACATTTTCATGCTTTGTAAGTGGGCTAAAGGCCAAGATACAATGTCATGATGTGAGTCTGTCCAGAAATACAGCTTCTTCTCTGTGTTATTTTGCTTACAACTACTGTGTTGTCTTAGTCTCTTGTGTGCAGTTATACATATCCAAATGTCCCCCATCTTTTGTTCTTGTTATTCAGCTTCTTTACGATAGAAGTGCTTTAGTTCTTTGCCGATATTATCAAGAGTTTTGTTCTGAAATAACTGCAATGATTTTAGTTTATAAAAGCTTCAGTTTGATTTCATTCATGAAAAAGAAGAACAATTCTACTTTAACATTTGTGGTTCTGTTAAATCTGAGAATTATTTCAGGCCACTGGGAGTCTTCTGTGAGTAACAGCATTTTGTATACAAGAGATTTGCCTCCAAAATGTCAAATTTTAAGATCATAATATTCTTGGAAAGTGGGAGAGAGCATGCACATCAAAGAAAGCATTTTTATTACAGTGGATTACGCAATACTTTGGCCAGCCTCCTTAGCTTCATCTGTTTAAGGGTTCATTTTCGCTTGTTTGGCACAGGTCCCAGTGAGGCCTTCAGAATTGTGGTTAGCAACATGAATGAATTACAAACTTTGGACGAGCTCTTCAGTTAGTAGAGCTGGCTTGCTGCCAAAAAGACAGTGCCTTATATGGGGTCAGGGCAAAGCTGTGATTCGTTGAGTCCTGCATTGTATAGAAAACATACTTGGGATGCCTGTTTGCTTTCTTTTAAAATAAAAACAAAACAAAACAGAAAAAGCAGCAGGCTTCCAAGTCTATCAAAATAGGAAGTAACAAAATAGTGTGCAGGTTTTACTAATGACAGAGTTAAGCAATGGAAATACAGCTCCCTGTAGCTAAAATACTAGAAGTATAAGTTGGACTTTTGACCTCCTTAGCCAGCTTGTGATACGAGATTGAAGCATTTGGTTAGATACCTGTTGTCTTCCTGCTTTTATGTTTCAGATGGCTTAATAAGATTAATTAGTCTCACGTCCACATGGCTGCTGTGCCACTGGGGTTTGGTATCAGCTAGATATGTTGAAAATTAAAAGCAGGAATAGTTAACTTCCAACGTGCCAGTTCTTCTTTTTTAAAAATTTGTAGTTATGGCCAGGCGCGGTGGCTCACGCCTGTAATCCCAGCTCTTTGGGAGGCCGAGGCGGGCGGATCACCTGAGGTCAGGAGTTTGAGACTAACCTGGCCAACATGGTGAAACCCCGTCTGTACTAAAAATACAAAAAATTTAGCTGGGCGTGGTGGCGGGCGCCTCCTGTAATCCCAGCCACTGGGAAGTCTGAGGCAGAATTGCTTGAACCCTAGAGGCGGAGGTTGCAGTGAGCCGAGAATGCGCCATTGCACTCCAGCCTGGGTAAGAGTGAAACTCTCTCTCAAAAAAAAAAAAAAAAAAAAAAAAAAAATTGTAGTTACGTAACTTTTTTTTTTTTTTTGAGACGGAGTCTCGCTCTGTCGCCCAGGCTGGAGTGCAGTGGCGTGATCTCCTCTCACTGCAAGCTCCACCTCCTGGGTTCACGCCATTCTCCCGCCTCAGCCTCCCGAGTAGCTGGGACTACAGGCGCCCGCCACCATGCACGGCTAATTTTTTGTATTTTTAGTAGAGACGGGGTTTCACCATGTTACCCAGGATGGTCCCGATCTCCTGATCTCGTGATCTGCCCACGTCAGCCTCCCAAAGTGCTGGGATTAGAGGCGTGAGCCACTGCGCCCGGCCTAGTTATGTAACTTTTAAAAAATTGACATGTTGGAATGGTAAAACAAGTAAGAATGAAATTTGCTTTTCAGAAGGTCACAAATTTTGCTTATATTCTTAGGTTGGAGAATATAATTACTAGATATATTAGAAGGGAAAACTTTTAATATATTTTCACATATAATTCATTTATCATTGTAATTTTTTCCATTTAGGCAAATACTCTATCTGGATCTTCTCTCAGTCAGGCACCATCTCATATGTATGGCAATAGATTAAATCCAAATTCATCAATGGCAGCTCTTATAGCTCAGTCTGAAAACAATCAAACAGGTAAGTTTTCAAGAATTACTAACTCTAAAACCCTACTCTCACCTACTTTAATTTTTTTCCCCTTTTGGTTCATTTTATTTGAAAACATGCAGGGATGTGGTTAGTAGAGGATTTGTACTTAAAAAAAATATTCACAGTTGGAAAATGTTAAATATTTCAGGTGCTGGATATGTTAACTAGTTTGATTTTATTATTCCACATTACATTCATATATCATAACATCAATTTGTACTCCAAATTTATATAATTACAAACTGTCAATTTACAATAAAAAAGAATCACAGTTGGAAGTAAATAGTATGCTGTGCTGCAAAATAGTGATGTCCTTTTTTTTTTTTTTTTTTTTTTTTTTTTTTTTTTTTTTTACTGTCTGAAATGGAAATGTTTCAACAGAGCCATCAGTAAGCAGGAATGCAGCAGTGTCTCTTGTGACTTTTGTGATTGATGTGTTCAGCTCTCAGTTCTATGCAATGAAAGTAACATAACACTGGGCTTTTCTGTGAATAGCCTAAACCTTTATTTGCATAATTCATGAAATTGTATTACACAAACTTGGTTAAAAAAATCCTGTTAGAGAATTTCTGCAGTGTTTAGTAATCCTGTGAATGTTCACCAGTTGACGTTTTGTCGCATTTGTCTCTTGTACTGTCTTAATGAGCCACTGGATTTGCTTTGTTTCATTGCATCCTAAAGGATTGGTTGACATGTCCAAGTAGTCATGCCTGTTTGGGGGAAGGGAATGGATTTAGCAGTTCACCAAGAATGGATCAGTCTGTCTTTACCGTTTAAGGGTCAGAGGTTACCTGACTCAGAATAAGGGGAGGACAACCTTGAAAGAGGCCAGATAAGGTGATTTTTATAAGGAACTAACTGCAGGGGAAATACAAGTTACTTTCCAAGCAGAGATATTTGATATTACCTAAGGAATATTTTGAAAAGTTAATTTTTTTCTTTAAAATTCAGGATTCTGTATTCCTACTTGTTTTTGTCAATTTGGAAATTTAGTGTTTTATGTAATTTTATTCTTGGTGTAAGGCTCTAGTGTCTAACACCATAATTTTAGTCTTGGTGTGCAGCTCTATGTAAATGTGTTTTATGGCTTGTCTTGGGATGCAAAGTGTTAAATACAAAGCATACGGATTTGCTGTGATAAGCATACAGATTAGCTGTCCACAGCTGTGATTCATTACTTTAACCGTAGAAATTAAAAGTGGCTGAGGGGAGGGTACAGCAAATGCAAACCACGCTTCTGTGCTGTAAAATTGAAAGGAATGAAAGAACAGAACATAATCCATCGCCTTCTACACCCACAAAAACGTGTAGGGACAACGCCTTACATGCCACAGTTCAGCAATTCTGAACTAGCAACATGCTAGATCTTCTATTTTCATGGGAACTGCAAAGATAGTGGTAAAGGTTTAATGTATGTTTTAGGAAAAATCAGGGCAAGAGTTTAAAACCTCTTATCTAGTGAGAGTCACTTTATCAGCTCTGAAATATTTACACTACAGATCAAGATCTTGGAGACAATAGCCGCAACCTAGTTGGCAGAGGAAGCTCACCCCGAGGAAGTCTCTCGCCACGGTAAGCGCTATTTACACTGCAAAGTATAGGCAAAGGAAACATTTGAGATTTGGAAACTTTCTTATCTCATATCAGTAGAGTGTACATTTGAGAGGCTATAAAAGCATTCTACAGATAAGAAGCATGTCTAGACAAGAAAAATGATTCTAAATTAATTTAAATATTAATTTAAACACCATTAGATTTCTAAGTAAAACAAATCCCTTTCCTTTGGTTTCCAATCAGTTCGAACTCTCTTGTATTTATTACCTGTATACTGATTTGAGTAATTCTTTTTGATCATAAAATAGTTTTAAGATCTCTTAAAGTTGTAGACCCAAGACTTTCAAGTTTGGGTTCCAGTTTTAGCTCTGTTCCGTGTAGCACTTAATCCCTTAGTCTCTAGTTCCTAATTCAGTAAAGTCGTGTGGTAGATCACTAAACTCCTACTAGTTCTTAAATTGTTTGAATCAGTTATAGCAAATGTATTACAAGTTTTTTGAAATTATTTTATGACAGTATTCAGGTACCATTTATTAAAATATAATTAATATATTTGGGGTTATCAAACTGCATATTCCTTCTGTTCTAAATGGGGAGAATGTGGTATGAGATACTGTGTCTGTTTGTAGGGGAGAATGGAACTTTGGTGATGGCTATCTCCTTATTAATTTTATTTCCCTTCTGTGCCTTCTCTTTGTTTTCTCCGTGTTCTCTAATTTAGGAACCCTCCCTCAAGCATGGTGTTAGACTGGGTGACAATGGAGAGTAAGAGAAAAGCCCATTCTAGGGTCTTTCTTCCAAGAATGGGAGAAATGTGATTAAAAATGAAAACTTTGGTTAGGCGTGGTGGTTCATGTCTATAATCCCAGCACTTTGGGAGGCCAAGTTTGGAGGATTGCTTGAGGCCTGGAGTTCAAGACCAGCCTGGGCAACATGCCAAGACTCCATGTCTACAATTTTTTTTTTTTTTTTTTTTCAAAATGAACTTTTTCATGTGATGACAGATCATGAATAACAGTATTGCTGATATATTTGGGGAATGACTGTTAAGGAACATCTTCTTTATCCTAAAGATTAGTTCAGTAACCACTAATTTCATTTTCTAATGGTACATCTAGTGATGCCTTTTTTTCTGTATAATTCCTGGGTGAACTAAAAGTAGTATTGTTTTCCCTGATTGAACTCTGCAGAAAATCAAATATTCATTCTTTGGAAACCAGGAATCTGAAGAACATATGATAACATGATCTGACTAGTCTGTGATTTTATGCTGTGATTAATTCTATGTTGTTTTTCTTTTCAAAGAAGAAAGTTAATGAATGTTTGCTCAGTGTTTAGTGGAAGAAACATTTCTCTGTTGCCCTTTTAAACTTAAAATATTACAAGCTACCGAGAATTATTAAGAAAGTGCTATTTTGCTTAATATAGTTTTTCCTTTTCATTAGTTAAATGGGACTTAACAAATGGTACTAAATTATTTTTAGCATATTATTTCCAACTTTATATTACTCTTTAGAAATCAGCCTGAGATGTAACAGCCTGAATTATCCTGGTATAGTGTACTATTTGCAGAGGGATGGCCAGTTGTATGTGGCCCATAATGTTTACATATGGAATAAAAACCCCATTTAACATCTTACGAAAATTTTGCAGAGACGCATATTAAGGCAGTGTCAAGAACACTAGTGGGTTGTTAGAAGACCTGAGTTGTATAGCCCAGCTCTTGTTACCTCACCAGCAGTGTGTCTTTGGACAAGTCACTAAAACACCGTCCTGTTTCCTCATTTGAAAATGGAGCCAATAAACCAGGTTTTGACTTCTCACTAGGTTGTTGTGGAGATCATATGAGATATATACAAACGCATTGGAAATTCTAAAGCTCTTTAAATGTATTGTTAGAATGATAGCTGGAGACCGGAAATGGCCACACTTATTTAAACCAAAAAGTGTAGAGAACATTACATGTTCATCTTAATACAAGTGCTGTTTGTTTTAGAAGGGTTATCATTTGAAGTATAGATCTAAGACATTTTAGAAATATTCATGTAAAAGGATCAAAAATTGCTTTGGGGGCTGGGCACGGTGGCTCATGCCTATAATCCCAGCAGTTAGATAGAGAGGCCTGGGTGGGAGGAACACTTCAGTCCAGGAGTTGGAGACTAAGCTGGGCAACATGGTGAAACTCCGTCTCCCCTGCCCAATCTCCCCCACCGCCGCCCCCCGCCCAAAAAAAAGCTGTGCGTGGTAGTGTGTGCTCTTGTGGTCCCAGCTGCTCAGGAGGCTTAAGGTGGGAGGATTGCTTGAACCCAGGACCCAGGAGGTCAAGACTGTAGTGAGCCATCATTGCACCACAGCACTGTAGCATGGCTGACAAAGTGAGACCCTATCTCCAAAAATGAAAAAAAAAAAAAAAATTGATCTTATTTCTTAATTGTGAAAATACTTGAAAATGAGTAATTTTTAATTTATAACAAAAGGCTGCTTTAAGATTGTTAAAAATTTCTTTTTAGTGACATTTGAGATTTTAGTTGGTTGTAAATTCAAATACCTTTTATAGTATTATAATTGTTCAGGTTATTATGATGGCAAATATATCAAAGCAGAATGGTGAAACCCTTTTCTGGGAAATTATTTTTAAGTCTAATTTTGTCTTTCCCTCTTTTGTCTTATAATGCCATACCAAGTTATTTTACAGCCTATTTCAGAGATTGTTGGTGGTGTGTTTATATTTTCTAGTGGTTTTTAATTATCTGTGATGGCTATTTCCTTGATTCTATAATATTGGGAGGAAGAATGATAATTACTCAATTTTAGGGTAGGTTATGGTTTTCTAAATCCAGGAACCTGATACTTCTGGCATAGGCAGCCTGGTGTTATAAAACTCATACAGGAGAAAAGGGGTCAGCTTAAGGTAAGAAACTGTACTCTCTTAAAAGCATTCCCCTTCTTTTTAACTTGAGAATTGTTTTCAACAGATCCCCTGTAAGCAGCTTACAGATTCGCTATGATCAACCAGGCAACAGCAGTTTGGAAAATCTGCCTCCAGTAGCAGCCAGCATAGAACAGCTTTTGGAGAGGCAGTGGAGTGAAGGACAGCAATTTTTATTAGAACAGGGTACTCCTAGTGACAGTAAGTATTCATTTTCTTATATGTGAATCAAGACAGATGGGCAGATGGACAAACAGGCAGATGGATGCAGAAGTCACTTTTCATCCAGAGTAGTAATGGAATTATGATATACATTTTATATAATACAGTGAGAGAAAGTATAAGGTGAAGTGGTTTAATAGAAGAGATTCTATAGTGTTACTGCTTGGACTTGAATCCTGTCTTTACCTGTTATTAATAGTATGATCTTGGGCATGTTTTTAAAAGTTCTTTAATCTCCTATTTTTACAATTGGGAGTAATAACGCACCCATATCAGAGGGTTATTGTGAGGATTAAATGACATGAAAAATGTAAGGACCACTGCCTGGCTCATACATAGCATTGTCTCGGTGCTTACCATGATTATACATATTGGTACTTTGTGTCTCCACTGGACTTTGTTCTTATCAGTTTACTAAAATACATGAGCACTGTCTTCTCTTACCCCAATTGTTAGAAGAAAACTTGCTCACCTCTGGAAAACTTACTTTAAAAAAATACAAATGGTCAAGTATGGCCGGCTAGCTTCTTCATTTTATAATTTGGAGGAAGAAGAATAATTATTGAATTAAATCTATAATTAGTATATATTATGCTTATCATCTGTTGGATTATAGAGCATGTACTATACATCTGTGTTTCAGTATCTTCACCATTTTAAGTATTAGGGCCGTGGGTGTAAAATGCAGAGTTAAAATAGGTGGTGGTTAGCTGGAGATGTGGCCTTGTCTTAATTTTAGGGAAAAATATGTGGTTTTCATCATTTTCGAGTATAAACTTTTGCTGCTTCATTTTATTGAAACATTTTGCTTATTGTTGGCTAGCTAAGTGCCATAAATTGGTATTTTATGAATGGTACCCTGACAAAAAATGCTAATTAATTGTGAGGAAATTCATGCCAGGCTAATCCTTTAAACACGATAGCTGGAGGATAGGTTTAGCTGAGTCTTATTGCATCTCATTTGGGCCCACTAAGGTTTCTTTGTGGGATCTTGGAGGGGAGGGATAAAAGTTAAATCCTTGGGAAATGGCCAGATGTGTCTGTACCAGAGGAGTTGTATCTTCTAAAGGCCCTGAGGTCATGTTAAACAAATATAACTTTTTAGTATGTGACGGACACTTCAAAAATCTTAACGGCAACACTCTGTGTTGTTAGCTGGGAGGTCCAAGTTGTGGAAGGAATTGAAGTACTTGAGGTGATGGGGCCAGACTGAAAGTCAGCCTGTTTACAGGGGATGCGCCTTTCTCCAGGACTGGAGAGGTGGCTGGGCGCACACATAGCGCTCCCTGCTGGGTGACCTGCAGAGCAACATGCTGAGCAGCTGGGATTAGGGGCTTCCTGCCAGGCGTCTGATGGCAGCACTTCGTTTAAACCGGACAACAAACAAAAACATGTGCTCATTATTTTGGTAGAGGGTATTGGTGCGATCCTTAACCATTCTGTATATGACTTCAATGCAAAATAGTGACAGGCACTTGAATTTTTAATAGGCTTTTATTTTGATGAAAATAAAATGTCATCACTTTTCATTGAGAATGGAAAATTACCTGAAGCTGGTGTGTGTTTTTTGGTATGTGGCAACAAAGTTTCCAGAAGGTACATCCAGGAACACTTTGCCTTTGTGCTTATAAAAATACAGACATAGATAGGCAATTTATATCCATAAACAAATTTAGGAACAAAACTTTATCATTTAGAAACACTTTACAGAATTTCTACTGTTCTATTTTAACTTATTTCTAAGGTTACCGGCACTGCGTAAAATACTTAGTCTTATGTGTGTACTTGTCATTATTAAAAACTATCCAAATGTGTGCTAGTTTTAGGAATGCTGAAGTCATTACACCAACTTCAAGTTGAAAACCGAAGATTAGAGGAACAAATTAAAAACTTGACTGCCAAAAAGGAACGGCTTCAGTTATTGAATGCACAGCTTTCAGTGCCTTTTCCAACAATAACAGCAAATCCTAGTCCGTCTCATCAAATACACACATTTTCAGCACAGACTGGTAAGTGTGAAAATATTTATTTTGTATCTAAGGAAAATAGGCTTTCAGTTTTATTTGTATTATAAGTGAGTAATAATTGGTCACCAGTTATATGAAGATGTAGAAAAGGAACTATAGGTTGTTTTTGAAGGGCATAAAGAATCCTGTTAAGTGATCAACTTGAATTTACTCTAACTTTCTTAGTCCATAATATAATGGTAAAATTTACTTAAATGTCTTATGATCTCGTTATTGATTTAAAGCGATGGTATTCAATATAGATTTTTTTTCTTATTTAAATCAGTCTTAGGAATAGCAAGACTAGATATTTAAGTGGTTTTGATACGGGCTTCAGCATAAGCTTTTTAATAAGCCTTTAATCTTACACATAATGTAATTTAATAGGGTAAATAGGTTTCTTTTTGTCTTTTATTATTCTAGCTCCTACTACTGATTCCTTGAACAGCAGTAAGAGCCCTCATATAGGAAACAGCTTTTTACCTGATAATTCTCTTCCTGTATTAAATCAGGTAATTTTTGTATGGTTATTTTAATCTATGTTGATTTACTTGTGAATAATAGTATATTAAATGGTTTAAAATTATTTTAAACAGTTTTGCAGTGTTCTTTAAACTTAGTTTCTCTTCTTTCTTACGCTAGGACTTAACGTCCAGTGGACTTAGTTTCTCTTCTTTCTTACGCTAGGACTTAACCTCCAGTGGACAAAGTACCAGCAGCTCATCAGCTCTTTCTACCCCACCTCCTGCTGGGCAGAGTCCGGCTCAACAAGGCTCAGGAGTGAGTGGAGTTCAGCAGGTCAATGGCGTGACAGTGGGGGCACTAGCTAGTGGAATGCAGCCTGTAACTTCCACCATTCCTGCCGTGTCTGCAGTGGGTGGAATAATTGGAGCTTTGCCAGGTAACCAACTGGCAATTAATGGCATTGTAGGAGCTTTAAATGGGGTTATGCAGACTCCTGTCACAATGTCCCAGAACCCTACCCCTCTCACCCACACAACCGTACCACCTAATGCAACACATCCAATGCCAGCTACACTGACTAACAGGTAAGAAACTTAAGTATGTTTTGGGTTTTTTAGTATAACAGAGTACCGGTGTTGTCTATGCCTTAGATTGGGGCTTTCAATGTGTTCCTTTTTAGATACACCTTAAGAAGTCTGCCAAAAATTTTAAGTATATTATACAGAGTACATTTATTTTTGAAACTTAAGTAATTTAGATTAAAATGAAATTAAGTTACTTTTAGTAACAGCATTAAGTATGTTCTGTGCTGAAAATTAGTCTTAATCTGTGATGTCTATTTTTAAATACTAGTTTTTCTTATTTCTTTGTATACTGTATCATAAATTCTGAAGAAAGATAATATCGTAGTGGAGATGACATGAATATTAGTTTCTTAAAATTTATGTAATATTTTTAATGTTCTAATCAAAGATTTTGATATAGGATAAAGGTCATTTATCTGAATTCCCAGGAAGTGAGACTCACTGGTTTCATTGTACTGGAACTGCATTTGAATGTTTGTTCAAAACTAGGGGACTAAAGCTATGTTGTTAATAAGCATACTTTTGGGGGAATAAATACTTTAAATGGATTTGCAGTGGGTACTAGAAAGCTATTTCCTGTAGCTCTCTTCATTGGTGTTTAGTTTTACCATTGGGACCATTAGAAAAGGATAGGTCAAATCAGTAGTATGTTTGGATTCTTTGTTTCAAATATGTGTTTACTTAGTGTGAGTTAAATTATCCTTGAATAATTAAAGATAAATTATTACATATGCTTGTTAGAAACACATGTAAATTTCTATTCCATAAAATGAGTTAGGGCCTATTTGTTTTATAATAAAAACATTTCTTGACAATGTGAATTCTTGTTTAGCTGTACACATGGATATATATAAACATACATATATATAGGAATAATTTGTACATAACTGTTTTCAAAGTGTTTGGATTCAGAATTGTACTTAAGTTATTAAACATCAAATTGAAAGGTTGTCTTTCATTTTTAAACTTCTAAAAATGCATTAGAGGTGTGTAGTAAAAAGTAAGAATTGTAATCATTTTTCAGTGCCTCAGGACTAGGATTACTTTCTGACCAGCAAAGACAAATACTTATTCATCAACAGCAGTTTCAGCAGTTGTTAAATTCTCAGCAGCTCACACCAGTAAGTTCTTTCTTTTGATAATATCTTATTAGGAGCATGTGTTCTAAGCTGTAATATTCACTGTGGGTACAGATTTCTCCTTTGTGAAATAACATTATTGAATGCATAATCAAAAAAGTTTTTCTTGCCATGTGGTACAGGCTGTGATACCTGCAGTGATGTCACATTCATTCCTGAACTTAAAAGTGACAGGGCACGTGGCATGGTGCTGCCATAGGCTCTGGTAACACAGTGCTGAGATGTGGTGTGTGTTTTCCCGGAGCTTCATTTTGATACGGGAGATGGATGGACACGATGCACGCTTTTTGGTTGTGATAAATACTGAGAAGAACAAAGAAGTGGAATAAGTGGGGAAGAGCATAGGGAACCAAGGACCATTTTAGATAGGATGGCCCCGCCTCTGCAAGGGGGGTGACTTTTGAGCACAGACCGATGTGAGAGTTCAGGGAGTGTGCCTTTGTGACTTGAGGGAACACAGAGAGAAAGCACGTTGGAGGTAAAGGGGCAGCTGCTGTCAAAGGTCTGGACGTACTTGTGTTCGGAAGAGACGTCAGCAGCCATGTGGTCAGAGGGTGGGAGAGGTCAGAGCCAAGGGGGTGGTCTTAGATGATCGCATACAGCCTTTCTTGGCTGTGGCAAGAAATTTGGATTTTATCTTAAAAGTATGATGGAAAGCCACTGGCGAGTTTTTAAAAATCTATTACGGAGGATTTCAAGTGTACCAAAAGTAGAGTGGAGAGCACCCTGAAGACCTATGTACGCCTCATTCCATTCTCTCACCCAGTGCTAATAATCTCAGTTTTGTTTATCTCATTTCATTCTCCATTTTTTTCAGGATTAAGAATTGGAAGGTTTTGAACAGAATAGTGAAATAATGATTTACATTTTAAAGGATTAGTTTTGCTGCTATATGGAGAATAGTCTGTGTGTGTTATAGGGTGTGGGGGAGTGAAGACAGAGGCAAAAGTGGAAAAAGGGAGTGATCCAGGCAGGAGACGTAGGTGTTAAAATAGTATGGGCTACGTATTGAAAACTGCCTGGAATTACGGTATATATATGTATATTTTTGAGAGGGAGTTTTGCTCTGTCGCCCAGGCTGGAGTGCAGTGGCACAATCTGGGCTCCCTGCAACCTCCATCTCCTGGGCTCAAGTGATCCTCCTGCCTCAGCCTCCCGAGTAGCTGGGACTACAGGCATGTCCCACCATGCCTGGCTAATTTTGTATTTTTTGTAGAGACAGGGTTTCACCATGTTGCCCAGGCTGGTCTTGAACTCCTGACCTCAAGTGATCTGCCCTTAGCCTTCCAAAGTGCTGGAATTACAGGTGTGAGCCACTGTGCCCAGCCAAGATGTTTTGAAGACAGAACCAACAAGACTTGTTTGCTGGACATACAAGAGAAAGAAAGAAGAATTCTGAATGGTTGGTTAGTGACTTTTACTGAGATGTGGGAGAACAGAACCCAACCAATTTTGGAGAGAAAAATAGGTGTCATGGACACACTAAGCTTGAAATCTCTTTAGATGTACAAGTCAAATGGAGATAAGGCAGTTGCATAGTAGGTTTCTGGAGTCCCAGGCAGAGATGCAGTTAGTTAGAGATAGAAATCTGGGGTTAGTGCTGCACAGGTGATGAGAGCCGTCAGATTTGATGCGGACTCCTAGAGCATGAAGACTGAGTCCTGGACACCCTAGAAAAGGAGAATAAGCCAGTAAAGAAAGGCTATTGAGAAACTGTGGCCAGTGAGCCAAGAGAAGGACAGTGTGGCATCTTAGGGGCAAGGTGAAGGAAATGCTTCCAGAAAGGGAGGAGTCAACTGTGTACAATGCTTCTGTGGTAGGGTAAGAAAGAATTGACCAACCGGGCGTGCTGGTGCATGCCTGTGGTTCCAGTTAATTGGGAGGCTGAGGTGGGAGGATCACTGGAGCCCAGGAGGTTGAGGCTGCAGTGAGCCATAATCATGCCACTGCACTCCAGGTGCAGTGACACCTGCACCTGACAGGGACTGTTTCTTTCTTAAAGGTTGTCTAGAGGCTTTTTACAGTTTGGGTGTGATGAAAGTAAAAACCTCATTAAATGGTTCAAAAGGAAATGGGAGGGAGAGGAAGTAAAGATAGCATATGGGCACCTCAAGACATGTCACTTTGGAAAGCAGAGGAAGGGGAAGCAGGAGGCGGATGTGGTAGGTACACGGGGCAGTTTCGACTCATTTTGAATGTGACAGAATGTGTGTATGTTGATGGGACATTGCTGGGATAGGAGAGAAGAAAGATGCTAGCAGAGGAGGAGAAGAGAACGGTATTTCACTGCCCCAGCAAGGCAGGCAGAGCAACTGGAGGTGGGTTTTATGTGGAGGGTTGAAGCAATCCCACTTTCAGTGCTTCTGATTTTCTTAATTAGAAGTAAAGTGATCAGCAGAGGGAAGGAGATGGGTGTTAACGGTTAGATAAGAGGGGAGATGGGAAATAGAGAACTTGTAGAAGGGGAGAAAGTATGGACCGAGACCCAAGTGGGATTGTGGCTCAGGTGCAGGGCAGGCCTGGCCCTGTGGACAGTCGTGGGGCTTCCTCCAGACCCATTTCCCTAGCACTCTTCATTCAGTTGGGCTGCTTGGAGAATGCATTGCTTAATTAACATAGAAATTACAAAGGCTGACATCCTTTCTAAGTATATTTATGTACTATTTTGCTGTAGTAAAAAATATATTGAAAGTACTTTTGATTCTGGATCATTTTCAGTCTGTTTTTAGAGTGGTGTTAAAGGCACACTGCATGTAAGTGTATATAAATTCTTAAAGGCTGGCCGGGCGTGGTGGCTCATGCCTGTAATCCCAGCACTTTGGGAGACGGAGGCGGGCGGATCACGAGGTCAGGAGTTCGGGACAAGCCTGACCAACATGGTGAAACCCTGTCTCTACTAAAAATAGAAAAATTAGCTGGGTGTGGTGGCGCGTGCCTATAATCTCAGCTACTCACTCAGGAGGCTGAGGCAGGAGAATCGCTTGAACCGGGAGGTGTAGGTTGCAGTGAGCCGAGAGCACACCACTGCACTCCAGCCTGGACAACTAGAGCGAGACTCGGTCTCAAAAAAAAAAATCTTAAATGCTGACACTAAGATAGGATCTTGTTTTTTCTTACCAGTTGCCTCATCTTAATAGGAGCACTAAAACTCCATTTATTTGGGTGTCTTCCTATTAATCAAGATTTTACTCTAATAATAGCATGTGTAGCTGTCTCATTTCCAGAACATGGTTAAGGAATTTTCAGCACAAATTATTGCTTGGAGACCATGAGGACTAAAGGACTGTACTTTTTCCTTCATCTGCCAATGTCGTGGGCTAAAGTTTGTTCATTTACAGGGATCAAACTTGATGTAGGTGAGGATTGTTTGGAAGCCTCCGCACAGCTTCCGCTCGACACTCTTGCTTGACTCTGCTTCCCCCAGATGACTTGCATGTTGCTAAATCCAGTGGTCCGTTCTCATTCTTCATCTTAACGTCACCTGGCAACAGCATTAGACAGAGTTGATCACTTTTCCTCCTCCTTGAAACATTTCCTCCTCTTAGCTTCCAGGACACCACATCATCTTGGTGTCTTACTACCTAACTGGTCATTCCTTTTTAGCATCCTTTCCTGGGTCCTCCTCTTCAGCCTGAGAGTGCCCAAGGTGGAATTCAGTGATCTCTCGTCACTATCTGTAAATAGCATCTCTGTGCTGATACTTACATCTCCAGCCAGACCTCTCTCTGGAGCTTCAAGCTCCTGTAATGCAGCTGCTCACTCAGTAGCTCCGCTGGCATATCTTAAAAGACATTTCAAACATAACGTGTCCAGAACCGAACAGCTGATCTTCCGGCACAACCCCGCCCCACCCATCGTTTTCCTCACCTCAGCTGATGGCAGCTCCATCCTCACTCTCACACCCCACATTGACTCCATCCTGAAATCAGACTGTGCCACTTCTCAAAACCTTCCCGTTTTACCATGAATACAAGCCAAGGTGGCCATGCCTTGCCACTGCAAGCTCTGTGTTCTCCTCACTTCCTCCTGGCTCCCTCCACCCTTCGCGGGTCCTTGCTGCTACTGGATCCTGCTGGGCCTGCTCCTCTGGAGGCCTTTGGCACTGCCTGGAAATCCTCACCTGCCCCCATATCCACCCAGCGAATTCCCTCATCTCCTCCAAATCTTCATCCAGATGTTAACTTCGCAATGAAAACTGCCGTGGGTAATCTGCTTAAAATTACAACCTGACCATTAAACCCTACTCCCTCCAGACTTTCTCATACGCAGTTGTGTTTCCGTTGACGCAGAGCAGTAATCACATTCTAACGTTTTCATTTATTTCCCTTTCCCTGCTCAATGTGTTTCAAGCACCAAAAGCAGTGCCTGGCACCTAGTAAGCACTCAGGAAATCTATAAATATACGCTGCATGGAGTATATGCTTGCTGTAGAGTGGTAACTGCATCAAGAAAGCACCCTAATGACAGGCAGAAACGGGAACTTTAAAGTTGTTTTAAGTTTGGAAAGGGTTTGACCACGCATGATGCATTCAAATGTCCACCTTGATTTCTCTTAAGCTGCTGCACTTCCTGATTGATCATCACGGATAACCTAATAGAGCTCTCCTATGTGTGTCCTGTTTTGAAAATAAGCTGTTTGCTGAAGATACTGACATTTTATAGTAGATGGTTATTATCTAGTGCAGCATATTTTTCTAGATGAGATACTTGTTTTCTTTCTTTGCAAATATCTAATATTAAAGGAAAGAAAACATAAGGCAGCTCATCTGACTGCTGAATTCCGTGCTTGGGAACTCATTTTCTCTCACATGTTTTTTGCCTAAGGAACAACATCAAGCCTTTTTGTATCAGTTAATGCAACATCACCACCAGCAGCACCACCAACCTGAACTTCAGCAGCTGCAGATCCCTGGACCAACACAAATACCCATAAACAACCTTCTTGCAGGTACACAGGCACCCCCACTTCACACAGCTACCACCAACCCATTTCTCACCATCCATGGAGATAATGCAAGTCAGAAAGTAGCAGTAAGTATATTTTCCTTACTACATCTAATGAAACAAGAACTGTATTGATTAATCGGAGATGATCATTTTCCAGCCTAGTTTTGTTCCCCTGATCATTTCTTCTTAAAACCAGTTGCTTTTAGCAGATGGATATTATAGGCAAAGGATCTAAGCCAATTTATACGTCCCCTAAGTATATCAGTTTGAATTTGCACATTAGGTTTGAAGGCTGTTTTGTAATTCAGCAATTTTCAAGATGACAATATATTTTAGTTAGCAGTCAAATCAAAAGACAATAGTTGGTGCTTTCTGAGAAGCTTTGTTTATAGAACCAGTCTATATATCTTGGAAATATTTTTATTTTACTCCAAAGTGCTTTTTACACATTAAGTATATTTATTACCAAGATGAATATATACATTTTAGGGCACACAATCCAATTATTCTACCAGATTAGAGGAAGTAAATCACAGTCACATCTGTAATGGAATTCAAATTTTTAGTTATTAATTTCATGTAAGTGATGGCATCGTACCCTTTCAATGTGAAAGTTAAATTAAAAATGGATGCAGGAACAGTATTCTACACATACAGTAGAACCCATTTTAAGGCCGTTTCGATTAATTCTCCCCTTCAATTAGGTCTACTTTACTGGAGTATAAATGTTTCCCCTAAATTCCAGTTCAGGGCAGAACCCTGTTAGAGGAAGGCTATGGGGATGTAGAATGGAGACTGGACATCAGGAAAAGGAAGAAGGGAGGGACTGAGGTGGGCGACTTGGCAAATGAGTGTTCAAAGTTGCAGTGTTTGCTGTTCCCCGTTACTTTGAAAGTTTTGTTTACTGTGCTTTTAGTCTTCAGAAACTTTAGTTTGTACTTAGCAACGAGAATTATTCAAAATAGAGGATTGTTTTTCATGAACTCTTCAGTGCTTTGTCTGCCCTCTTGTCTCGCCTGCTTCCTGTCATCACACACCACGTTACCTCGCCAGTGTTCTGCTGACATGGGCAGTTTTCAGTGATTCTGTATTGAGTTCTTTGGTAGTATTTTTTCCCCCAGTGTTTCACAAGTGTTTTTCTTGTGTTAAGAAATGCACTAATTACAAACTTTTCCTAGGTTATACAATATGAAATGTATTTAATGGAAAATCACAGTAATTTAATGAGCTAATAGAGTGCTCATAATAGAGAACACAGTGCTGGGAGGTGCTGTTTGCTTAGTACCCTGCTATGTGCCAGGTGTCCTTGCTAGATACAGTGACATCTGTGATTTCAGTCTTTAAAGTAATAATAGGCTGTAACTCCATTTTTTTTATAGATTAGTAAAAGGAAACGCAAAGAAAGCCCAAGGACAAATAGCAAATGTGGAATCACAGCCGATGACTTTCTTAGCCCATAAAAATTTCATTCTCTACAGTACCATGTTACTTCTGTGGAAAAGTTGATTTTGGAAGATGAATTCTGCATTCATTCTTTACAAGTTCTGTCCCTCAGATGGGCCCACCTCTTTGGTCTTTCTATACTGTTGAATTTAATGTTTTTAAAGTATTTACTAGTAAATTCATGTCTATATATTACGTTGCAAGTAGCCTTGCCAACTTGCAAGAAAAAAGGGAGTAACTAACTTTCGATACCACATTTTATCTCAGTCACAGTTTCAAATTCGGAGGATATTATCAAAAGTTGATTTAGCTAACGCATCCGCGCTTTTGTTTACCTGCAGAGACTTAGTGATAAAACTGGGCCTGTAGCTCAAGAGAAAAGTTGACACCTGAGAAACATCTAGAAATTGCCTATCCTGCTGTTCTAGCACTTCATCTGGCTGCCTTTGCAGTCCTTTTACTACAGCTATGAAGAAACGCAACAAGAAACTCAATGCACAACAAAGGATTAATTGCTGCAAGGACATTCTTGTAAGGCTTTGATTAGTTTTCTTGTTGCTTTGTTGCACTGAAATGGAATTCCCATGCCCCTACCCCTTACCCCAGTTTTTTGAACATGGAAAGAAAATTTAATAACTTTTTAAAGTGACATAATTTACATGCAATATGTTTATCAACTCAAGAATTTAATATAGTTGGTACACAACTAGTTTTGTTTATAAATTGGAGATGCAAATAGCAAAACTAAATACTTGTTCCATTTACAAACTACTTGATTTTATTGTACAAGTTGAAATATGCTCTTTTGTTTGGGTTACAGTATGCTTGCTCTAAGTCAAATTCCAAGGAACTAATTTCTTCTCCTGGAGTTCCATTGATTCAGTATTACAAATATATAGCACATCACCTGGGACTTGGCAATCTTTGTTAAAAAAAAATTTCCTTTCTAATGGGATTTGGCCAATTTTGGTAATGAAGTTAGGATGGTAATGTCTGCATCTGCTAAAGGTAATTTTCTTTTGAGAATTGCTTTCTTTAGTGTTAAGACCTACTCATATTTTAAAGAAATCTTGAGTTAAGTGAGTTCTGAGGCTGCTGGGGGAACCAGATCAATTCAAAGCTAAATACTTCTTTCAGAAAGGGGCCACTGTGGAAAGTGCTGGTGGGGTTTGCCCTTGATCAAGTGCCTCCATTGTGCTGCAAGGGCTGTAGACAGCAGGGTGGGACAGTCAGTCCTCCGAGCAGCAGGAATCATCCCGTCACCTGCAGCCTTCCCATGCTTCCGCCTTTATTCAGAACTTTCTGTGCCACTGTAGATAGCTCAGGCAAAACTATTACCTGGGTATTTATCCACTAATGAGTCACAAGAAGAGGAGTGGATTTGGTAAGAATAGAGATTTGTTTTATTTAAACCACTTCCCATTACTGACCATTAAAAGCTCACCACTAGAGTTCCTGAAACAGGTGAAACCTGTATGACAGCCCTTCCACTTTGGGGAGCCACGCTTTTGATGTGACAGTACCGCAGAGTGATCCACCACTGAGGATGTCATCATCAAAACTCTTCTTTGGTGTGTGAATTATTAGTGGAAAAGACCCAGCTGTAATTAGACCTCCACTGTGTACTTAGCTGGAAGAACATGTTAATTCTGCAATATGTTTCTTGGTTAAACATTGCACAGTTCTTACCTCATTTCTGTAAATAAAGTTTTGTGAATCTGTTTTGTATTGTGACAAATTCATAAGATAACATTGATATTTTGATTTGTAATATTTCTAATTGGTAGATTTAATTGAAAAGTAAAATTAATTTATTTTTATATGTTCAGGGGAATTTTAAAGTCAAATCTTTTGTAGATAATTTAAAAAATCAGTGTGGTTTATTTTACTTATTTAACCCACTGGTTGTTATTCTGTAACAGTTTGTATAAATGGTAAATTTTGAATGTGTTGTTATTTTACCTAGATGTAAAATTCCACATGTATTAAAATGTACAAAAAGTTTTGTTAATAAAATTTAATAATGTTTATAACTCCGTGCCATTCTCATTTGGAGAGGATGGAGGGGGTGCACCCATGTTGCTTCCTCAGGGAGTCTTGGCCTGTGTTTTGTGTTTGTGTTTGGAGCACTGGTATATTGCCCCGGAGTTAATGGAAACTCTCATGAGCAAATGCTATACGATGTGCAAAGCATTCTGTAAAGCAGTGTGCGGTACAAACCCACCTCGGGCTCAGAGCTCTTGGATCATCCTCAGATGAGACGGAGAGAGAAGAGGGAAATAGCCTTGGTGGAGATGATAAAAGGAAAACAAAGTCCTTTTAGATGAGATAATTAGAGCCCGTTGATAAAGCAGTACTCACACTTGGTAGAGAGAGATTCGATTCTTCTTCTTTATACAGTTAGCTTTAACTAGAGGCATATCCATGAAAGAGAAGCCCAATCTACTTAGTGGTCTTGGGGGTCTTGGTAAGCATCAGAATCACCTGTGGTGCTTTTCAAAAATATAAATGCTCAGACTTTTTATCCCAGACTTAATTGAATCAGAACATACTGATCTGTGTCAAGTGCTCCTGGTAATTAAGAGGCACATGAACAAGAAAAACTGGTCCTAGGCTATAAACTTTATTAAGGAGTGAGTTTTGGGTTCCTGGAGAGATTTTTTTTATGCACATGAAAAATAATTACGACTCTAGAAAGTCGTCTCTTCTCCCAAGGCGAAGGATTACCTTCCCTCTAGAATGACAGGTGACTCATCCATCAACTCCTGCGAGTTTAATTTCTTAACATGTGTCCTTTGCCTTAGCTGCGTGTTTGTAAGTGTCCGCTTCTGTAGCTCTCTGGCTTCCTGGAGGCTCCGGGACATCGACCTCATCATCCTGGGTTGCTGCCCTGCAGGGCCCTGGCAGCTGCTGGTTCACATGTGCGCCTTGTGCTCTGGGAAGGGCACTGAAGAGCTGCTGCCCTGCTAGTGGCCCTGAGCCTTGAAGAAGGTCTACACTGGCTGGTTGCCGTCTGCACTTCTGTACTTTAGTCCTGTGGATGTGCAGTCCATGTTGTGGGTCAAGATCAAGCACTGGGCCAAGACAGAAAAGCCAAGTCGCTGTCTTACGCTGCCTACCAAGCAGAAGGGAACGATGATCCCATAATCCTCCCAATAGGCAAGAGAGGCCCTTGGAATTGCAAGGGAGGTACCACCTTACAATGAAATGTAATTTTGCTTTCGTAAGTGCGTTATGTACCTAGGTTTTAAAAGAAATGGTCTCATTCTTGACCCACAGGCTGGAGTGCGGTGGGGAGATCATGGCTCACTGCAGCCTCAAACTCCTGGGCTCAAGCAATCCTCCTGCCTCAGCCTCCTGAGTAGGTGGTACTACAGTCAGGAGCCAACGTGCCTGGCTGTCTGGGTCATGTCCTTCTGAGTAGAAATCTCAGTGAGACAAATACTGTTCATCTTAGTTTTACTTATTGAAAATAAAACACATCAATGATACCATCTTTTCATATAAACTAGTCCTTTCAAAATGAAATAGGGGCAAACTTTTAAAATTTGGAAGTCATTTTTAAAATAATTTTTACTTTGTTAAAATTCATGTCAATTGTTTTTCCATTCCCCAATCTGTTATTTGCAACAAAGGAAATGTCTTTTTCACACCACTTACTGATTTTTGCAATTCAGTCCAGATTTATGTGAAAATATAAGTTTCATTTGACTGTGACTTAGGTCACAGTTCAAGTTTGGCAGGTCTCTAAGGGACAGATTCCCCACTGAGGTAAATGAATGGGGGCAACACATCTCCCTTCCAACTGTCTCCAACATGTCTCAGCCTCAGATCCCTGGCTGCATCAAGGTCTGGAGGCCTATAGTCACATGGTTGTGGAGCAGACAAAGTGCCTATTTTCCAAGTTTGTGATCCACATCCACCTCAGGGCACTGGTGACACTTTTAGGTGTTAGAATTAACCTATTTAATAAAAATTATCATGACCACTTTTTAAGAAATTTGAACCAGAACAAAAGGCCTGTCACTTTTTTTTTTTTTTTTTTTTTTGGAGACTGAGTCTCACTGTCACCCAGGCTAGAGTGCAATGGCGCAATCTCAGCTCACGGGGCAACGTCCGCTTTCTGGGTTTAAGCAATTCTCCTGCCTCAGCCTCCCGAGTAGCTGGGATTACAGGCGCACACCACCACGCCTGGGTAATTTTTGTATTTTTAGTAGCGATGGGGTTTCACCATGTTGGCAGGCTGGTCTTGCCTCCTGACCTTGGGTGATCTGCCCGCCTCGGCCTCCCAAAGTGCTGGGATTACAGGTGTGATCCACTGCGCCCGGCCTCCTTTCATTTTTTATAAAATGATACATCTATAATTTTAATATTTTCTCTTTTCCTACCTGGTTGAATATACAAAGTTATGGCCTGCTTTTGCCACTTAAAGTGACAGGAAAGATCTTTGAAATCAAATTTTGTGTTTATTAAACTAATCATTTTTTAGGCCAGTTAGGCAGTTTCCCACTGGCATGGTTGTCACAGCAGGAGCTGGGTAAATGATGTTAAATGATGTTCCCTTGTCTTTTAGGGGAAGGGGATCTCGGGGGATTGGGGGAGTAGGGGCAGCATAAAGGGCAGGGTTGGAGAGGACTACGCTAGTCACAAGGGATCACGTGGGCACAGGAAATGAGGCTGGAAGAGGGCTGTGGGTTTGCAAGAAAGAGATGATTGGTGCTGTGCTGGAGTGTGGTTTCTGTAGTCCTGTGGCCACAAAAGGAAGACTGTAAATGCGCATTAAGGCAGCAAGGAGCGTGGATAGTGCAGTGAGGCGCCCTCTCTACAAAACAAAGTTAGCCAGGCATGGGGTATACACCTGTAGTCCGAGCTATTCAGGAGGCCTAGGTGGGAGGATCATGTAAGCCCAAGAGGTCATGGCGGCAGTGATCATGTCACCACACTCCAGCCAGGGTGACAGAGTGAGACCTCTTCTCTTATAAAAAAAAGGGGGGGCTAGCAACTGGTCGGGCATGGTTACTCACACCTGTAATCCCAGCACTTTGGGAGGCCGAGGTGGGTGGATCACCTGAGGTCGGGAGTTCGAGGCCAGTCTGACCAACATGGAGAAACCCCGTCTCTACTAAAAATACAAAATTAGGTGTGGTGGCACATGCCTGTAATCCCAGCTACTCGGGAGGCTGAGGCAGGACAATCACTTGAATCCAGGAAGTGAAGGTTGTGGTGAGCTGAGATTCTGCCATTGCACTCCAGCCTGGGCAACAAGAACGAAACTCCATCTCAAAAAAAGGCGGGGTGGGGGGATTGGCTAGCAAGGTGCAGAGTGGGTAAATTCGGGAAAGGCAGATGGGAGAAGGGAGAAGGTGGATATCAGGAGACAAGTGTGTTATTTCTAGATCTGGGTCCAAATATTCCAGATGAGCTCACTGCCTCTTCTCTGGCCTGCTTTTTGCTGCAAACTCCCAAATTCCATGAGGTTGAATTTTCAGGTTTTGTTCACAACTGTTGGTTTACTTCAGGTACAACCAGAGCTAGGCCTTTGGTTGGTGAGGACTCCAGCGCCCCACCCTCCAGGTGAGCCACCAGTGTGGCCACCACCCTTGTCTACTTTCAATGGGAGAGCCATGTCCTCCGAGTGTGGACAGTTGGCAGAGGGTGTTCCCAAGGATGCTGAGCTAGGCATCATGTCAAGCCCTTCACCTGCTTTGCCTCACCTCCGCTTCACACAACTCTGTGAGGGCTGTTTTGTCTCCCCCATTTTGCAAATTAGGAAGTTGAGTACCTTAGGAAGATACAGAATCACATAGCTGCCAAAATGTGAATTGGTGCAATTAAGAACAAGAATGATCTGAGGCAGGTAAAGTGGCAGCACCCCATGACGCTCTTAAAGCCCCTCCCGACTCAGAGTTCCTAAGGAGTGGCGGAGGCTGGGATGCCTCTTCAAGATTGAGGCCTCTCGGGGTGTGGGCTCGGCCCATCCATCCAGCGCTGGCTCCCAGCACAATTCCACCCCTTGCCGTGCACCCCAGCAAAACCCAGCCATGTTGTTCTTGAACATACCATGTCCCTGACATCCCTGTGCCTTTCCCAGGCATCACTGGTAACTAGAATCATAAAGGCCTGGACATGGCTATGGCTGGAGTTTGAGCTGTCCCTGGCTCTGCATTCATTCATAGTCTTTCCAAGGGCTGTAGGGGTGTGCGAGCCTTTGCCTGGGTACAGACTGGAAAGGAACTAAGGAAGAAACCAGAGACCCCTCGGTGGACCTGTGCATTGAACTGGTTTGGAGAATTCAGGTGAGATTATGTGAGACGACTGGAGAAGACAGACAAGTTGGAATCCCCCCCAAAAAGCTAGGGAGGAGGCTTCAACCTCCTGGAGGCTTTTAGGGAAAAGGTATTCACCTTTTCTAAGGCCCTAGCTCCAGGCGAGCTGCTTTCTCAACTCCCTGAGAGGGAGTCCTACCCTCCAGCTTATTGGAGAGGAGACCACACAGGCAGGTTGCCATACCTCTGCTCTGGCTCTTTTGGACATGAGGGAAGCACCGTAGCTCCCTGAATAGAGTGGAGGATTCTGCCGGGGTTTAGAGCAAAGGGCTCTGGAACCACCAAGTTGACCCTCACCAGACCCCTACAGAGGGGGGCAGTTGAAGTCACTGGGGTGGGAGAAGGGTGAAGACAAGGAAGAAGACTGCAGACTTTGGGGACACCAAGACTAACAAAGCAAAAGATGAAACATCTGGACAGGAATCTGAGGAGCTGCCAGGGGAACTCTTGGTTTGATTTACATCCATTTCACTCCAGAATGTGAGGCTGTAGAAAGCTGGAAGATGTCATATACCACCTTCAGGATTAAAGGGGTAAGGTCAAGCCTGAAATCACCTTTTGGACATGGTACTTAGGTATTTGGCGACATGAACAGGAGCAGCTTTGGTGGCGGGAAGAGAGGTACAGGAGTCAGATGACAAGGGGCTAAAAGGTAGGAGGCAGTGTCTAAGGCTCTCAACGTGTGCCCTTAAATACTTGATTGTACAATGAGGTTGTATCAAACCAGTGTCAGTTCAGCTTGCTTTAACAAAGTGCCATAATCTGGCCGGGTGTGGAGGCTCACGTCTGTAATTCCAGGACTTTGGGAGTCCAAGGCAGGAGGTTCACTGGAGGTCAGGAGTTGGAGGCTGCAGCTATGATCACTCCACTGCACTCCAGCCTGGGTAAGACCAGGACCCTGCCTCAATGACATAATTTTTTTAAAAATGCTGTAGTCTGGGTGGCTTATATACAACAAATATATTTCTCCCCGTCAGTGAGGCTCTGTTCCAGAGGCAGAAGGCCGACTCACTCGGAAGGGGGCAACTCTGCTCTCTGGCCTCCCATTCATGGGGGCTCCACCCTCCTGATCTAATTACCTCCAAAGGCCCCACCTTCTGATCCCATCTCCTTCGAGGTTGGGGTTTCGACACATGACCTTGCTGAGGTGAGACAGATATTCAGTCCATCGCAACCAGTGAAAAAAGAAGTCACCTCATGGTTTGCAGCAAACTCAACAGCATCTTCATTTTGGTAGTACCTTCCAAAGTTTAAAATTAAAGCATGAAATTCAATTTGTGCTGATCAGGTTTGTTTTCCTTCAAACTCTGATGACTGCATCTGGGGTTTCTCACTTGGCTCCCGTAACAAGCAGATGGATGAATTAGGGGATTCCATCTTGGTAGCACTGCCACCTTGCTGGTTCCCCAGGGCTCCTCCAGAGCAGGCAAGGTCGGGTGCTCTCTGCAGCTAAGTTGCCCGCGTACATTGAATTGCTGAACAAAACAGGGTCCCATTTGCTTTGCAAGCTCTTAGCCTCATGCAGTGGTTCTTCCTGGCTGGCCAGTAGAATCACCTGGACATCAGCACCTTCATGCGGGGATTCTCTACCCAGGACCCATTATTTCCCTGCCCCTCCCCCGAGACAGGGTCTCACTCTGTTACCCAGGCTAGATGGCAGTGATGCAATCATAGCTCTGTGCAACCTCAAACTTCTGGGCTCAAGCGATCCTCCCACCCCAGTCTCCTGAGTAGCTGGGACTACAGGCATGTGCCAGCGTGTCTGGCTGAGTTTATTTATTTATTTATTTATTTTTTTAGAGACAGGGTCTCATGTTGCCCAGGCTGCTCTCAAACAATCCTGCCTTGGCCTCCCAAAGCACTGGGATTACAGGTGTGAGCCAGTGCACCTGGCCTGCAACCAATTTTTAAATTCTAGTTTTTAACAGAACAGGACAGACATAATTGTAGCCAAAGAACAAATTTCCAATAGTGATTGTTTTAAGCCAAGCCTCTTAAAAAGGGAAAATAGCTGTGGTCAAATATGTCAAGATATCTACTGTTTAACTGCAGTGATATCTAACTTTGTGAAACCAAGATTGGAACCAAAATGACAGTATAAGCAATGAGACATTTTATCTTACATTTCACAAGATATTTCTTTTTGAGTAATAACAAAAGCAAACATGACCGAGATGGCTCACTTTCCTTTATGACTGAGGCCACAATAAATCATACAGCGACCCTACTGTTGCCCCCAAAATCTGTCAGTTTCATTTTGTAAACGGTATACTTTTTAAACTGTATGACCCACAGATGAAGTTTATTGCAGTAAACTCACATAATAATCCAGGAAATACTGACCTGAGGACACTCTTGGTTTGGGGCCATTCCTGACAAGGCTGTGAGGGCAAGAGGCCCCCACTGTAAGCGACCCTGGCCTGGCTCCCACCCCACGTCTCAAACTCCGGAGTGAGGTTACAAAGGGAGTCCCCCGACCAGAGGGAAACACCATGGGTGTTTCAGCCCAATATTTGGAAGTCGGATTTGTTTTAGAAAATACCAACATCTGTTTTTACCAAATGACTAACCTTGTCCAGTTGCAGTCACGCAAGCCGTACGCCAAAGTCTTGCCTCGCCTCGGCCTCCACAGCCAACTCCTGGTCTTAAAGGCCTGAGCCCAGGTGCTGGTCCGTGGCTGAGAGCGGGAGGCCTGCAGCACAGGTGCCGGTGCACGTAGTTGCAGAAGATCCTGCCAGGCTGGGCCCTGACTCAGGTGTCTCTGGAGCTCAGCCATTCTCTGAGGCAGGTGGGTCTTCACGAGGGCTGGGGCGGGACCAGGACTCACCTCTACCCTGGGGCTTTCTAAACCAAAGCAAGACAATGGAAATCTCCGCGCTATCCTTCCTCGCTGGGGAGTTCAGCGCCCCTCTGAAAATCTGCAGGCATTTGGGATGGGCCACCTGTTAGCAATGCCCCATAAGACAGGAAGGCCGCATTACGTAGCACCCAGGCTGGGTGTCCTGGGCCCCAGGGAACACATGGCCTCCCTGTATGCACAGAACATGATTTAAACCGTGCCATTTAAACTTCAGGAACAAGCCTAACTGCCAAAATGAACAACAACAACAACAAATACCCTAGAAAATTAAGTTGGGATGAAATATTTGATAGAGCTTTAGTTCTCTACTTGGAGAGGAGTTTGGGGGAGTGTGACTGGCATATATCAAGAAGAAGCCCTGCAGCAAGAGGCATTTTTTAAAGTGTCTGAAAACATTGACAGTGGGAAGCTTATGATAAGAGGTCTTATTCTAAAACTGCAAAGGCAATTTGAGAATACTCCAGTGGAAGACTAAACCCACAGTCTGCAACACTCAGGGTGTTTGCCAAGCACGTGTGGACCAATTGAAAACAAACTCCCAGGCAGTTCCCAAAGCAAATTCTGCAGATGAATCGGATGATTTGGTGAAAATCTAAGTAAGCTGGTCCACTGATGAAAAACCTCCTTCCTTGCATGCGCGTCCGTGTGCAGAGCCCACTAAACAGGCTTTGTGTGAGCAATAAAGCTTTTAATCACCTGGGTGCAGGCGGGCTGAGTCAGCGAAGGGAGATAAGGGAGATAAGGGTGGGGCCGTTTTATAGGATTTAGGTAGGTAAAGGAAAATTACAGTCAAAGGGGATTGTTCTCTGGCGGGCAGGAGTGGGGGCTGCAAGGTGCTCAGTGGGGGTGCTTTTTGAGCCAGGATGAACCAGGAAAAGGACTTTCACAAGATAATGTCATCAGTTAAGGCTGGGCAGGGCATTTTCACTTCTTTTGTGATTCTTCAGTTACTTCAGGCCACCTGGGCGTATACGTCCAAGTCACAGAGGATGCGATGGCTTGGCTTGGGCTCAGAGGCCTGACACTTCCCACCCCAACTTTTCCTAATAAGGCATTCTAAGGCCGTGCACGGGGAGCTCTTGCACACCTGGGGAAGAACGTGGCTTGGCTGCACATCCCAAACATTCCTGACCCTCTGTGGGCGGGGGCAGAACCCCCATTAGGGATAAGTAAGACAACAGGTGAGTGTGCTTCGAAAACTGGCGCTATAAATGGTTTGAAGAAATAGTAGCACTGAGATTTCTGCCCCAGTGGGGAGAGAGAATTTAAACCTAAATTTAGAATTTATCTAAAGGATAAGAGACTCGGGTATCCAGGAGGATGAGGGCAGCGCCCCCTCGCCTGGTGTCATGCCTGGCAGTACCCTGCTGCTCTGCGCTCTGCGGGGCTGAGTGGGGTGGGGGCTGCAGATAGCCTCCCTCCCTCCACTCCTCCCCAGCCCCTCCTGTGCCCTCCTGCAGCCCTCAGAACCACAGCCCTCTCCATGGCCTTGGTCCCTGATCCTTCCCCATGGTCTTCACCTACGATTCAGATGTGGGTCTTCCAATCCAAACTCTGCCCTTAAACCACACCCGAGGAAGAAAAGGAGACCAGGCTGAGGTCAGCCCTAGGGAAGAAACGTCCCTACTCAGTGGCAAGAGGAGGAGCACAAGATGGGGGCAGAGCCGAGAGGGGCCCTGAGTGTGAAGGGCTTTCCGAGAGCAGCTCGCTGCCCCTCAGATACTAGCATCTGCATTCTGTGGACAGGAAATGAGCCCCAGAGAGGGGCTAATATCACTTGCCCAGGCCCCAGGTCAGCAGCAGCAGAGCTGGGGCCTTGAGCCCCTTCTGCCTGAGGTCCAGTCTAAGGTTCTCCTGTGCACCACATGGGCCCTCCTGGGACCGTGTCAGGAGAAATGTCACTGTACAGGCTGTGAGCCTTTTTGGGTGAGAGGCCCTTGGGGCACGCAGTGAAAGATGTGGACCCTCTCCCCAGAAAAGTACACATCCAAGATAGAATGATTTTGCAAGCCCTTTGCAGGGTTCCCGGGAGTGCACGGAGTGACCCAGGCCCCTAGGCCCCGGGCTGGGATTCTCGCCCCCACGGGCAGGAGATGGAAGGAGTTTGACTCTGGCCCATCAGCGCTGCTGTGGCCACTGCCATGCAGAGACGATGGTGACAGGAAGGTAGGCTGTCAGAAATAATATTGTTTCTGCCAAGCCAGGCACTGCGTTAGAAAGACTTCACACAGATTATCTCACTTTATCATCCTAACAACCTAAGCGGCAGCTGCCATTATTCTCTATTTTCCCAGATGAGGAACTGAGGCAAAGTAGTAAAACAACACACCTGATGTCACGCAGCTTCGCGGACAGTGGGAGAGCCAGCGCCCCCCAGCTCCAGTCAGGTCTCACTCCCTGCAACACGAGCAAATGGACATGGCCATGGGGGCGAGGACTGGGGGGGCTGCCGAGGAGCTGGAGCCATGGGGTCCCCAGAAGTAGAGGCCTAGAGGCAGCACCGGGACCCACTGCACCTCAGGGCTGCTCGGTGACCACTCTCAGGGCAGCCCTGGGCTGTTCTCAAGATCAACTTCACCCTCAGGAGACTAAGTTATGCCCAGCTGAGGATGTTCACAAGGACACACTGCAGGCCCTAGAGGCGATACCCCTGGAGAGGCTCCAGGCCCACGGAGGACGTGGCGGGCCGGTGAGCAGCCCAGGGCCCTGGGCCCAGGGTGGACTGGGGTTTGCCCTCCTACCTGGGACATTCCAGGTTCACGTTTTCTCAGGTCTCATTTAACAAGGAAAAAATAGTACACACAGCACTCATGTCCCACAGACAACTTCTTTTCTTCCCTCAAAAAGGGAAAACCAGCCTGGGCCACAGAGCCAGACCCATCTCTACAAAAAAACAGAAAAAATTTGCCAGGTGTTGGTGGTGCACGCCTGTGGTCCCAGCTGCTTGGGGGGCTGAGGCAGGAGGATTGCTTGAGCCTGTTAGTTTGAGGCTGCAGTGAGACATGATTGTGCTACTGCTCTCCAGCCTGGGCAACCAAGCGAAACTGTCTCTTAAAAAAAAAAAAAACAAAAAAAGCGTAAACTGAAGAGGAAAGGGAGAAAGTGGTTGGGTTGGTTCTCATGAGCAAGACGGCAAGAACAGAAAAGCAAGCACGGGCTACCTGTGGCAGCTGGGCGCGGCATGGGGAGGCCTCCTCAGTGGGCAGGGTGAGGTGGCTTGGGAGGACACGGGTCTGGGAGTGGGAGAGGAGAAGGGGCACGGTGGGGCTGTCACGTGGCTGGTGGATGTGCCACGTCCCCACACGCATTCAGCACATTCCCTCTCGAGGATCCTCGCTCTCCTGCTGTGACCCGGGGTGGCAGCTGTCATCTGTCTGTGTACAGAGCTGTGCTCTGAGAGCTGGGAGCCCACACGAGTCCTGCCCAGCCTCTGGCCCTGGCCTCCCCCGCAAAACCCCCCACCCCATCCTGCTTCAACTGACTCCTTGGCCTCCAGAGCCCCCCGAGGGGATACTATGGGCAGCAGGCCTTTCCTGGCAGGCAGAGATAGGCAGCAGAAAACCACACTAGCACCTCACTCTCTCAAGGCAGCTGGAGAAGATGAGGACAGGGTGAGTTGAGGGGTTCCAGCAACTCAATTTCCTAAAGCACCTCTGGACCCCCCACAGGCCTCTCCCGCAGAAAGCCCAGGAAACTTATAACTGGGCTCTGGGGTGTGTGTGAGAGGAACCCAATTCAGGGTGCCGCAAGTGAAAAGGATGACTTAATGGCAGAACGCTCACAGAGTGTCCTGTGTTGTGTAACAGGCCTGAGGCTGGGCTCAGAGACCAGAGGGGCCCCCAGCCTGGCATATGGCCAGGACGATCTTCCCCTCTCCCTGTCCCTCTCCAGGAACCGGCTTCCTTCTCAGATGTGTCACTCACATGTAGCCACTGTGACTGCACAGCAGTCACCTCATGGCCCCCCAGCTGGAGGACAGAGTTCTGAGGAAGACTCAGATTCCCGTGACTAGCCTGGCTTTGGGTTGTTACAGGAAGACAGTGAGCACCACTGGAGCCAGATGACTGTGCCTGTCCCCTGTCCCCACCTGGCCAGACAGGCACCACTTCCCTGTCCCTGCTGGCTGAGGCTGATGGAAGCTGCTGCTCCCTGATTCAGGCAGTTCTGTGCAAACCAGACCGTGGAAGACGGTGGCTGGTACAGGCTGAGCATCCCTAACCCCAAATCCAAGATCCGAAATGCTCTCAAGATCCAAATTTTTGGAGTGCCAACGTGACGCCACCAGTGGAAAATTTCACACCTGACGCCTCTGCTTTCCGATGGTTCAGCAAATAAACTTTGTTTCTTGCACAAAATTCTTAAAAATATTGCATAAAATTACCTTCAGGTTGTGTGCATACAGTACATGTCAAACATAATGGACGTCTGTAATCCCAGCACTTTGGGAGGCCAAGGCGGGAGGATCACTTGAGATCAGGAGTTCGAGACCAGCATGGGTAACATGACAAAACCCCATCTCTACTAAAAATACAAAAATTAGCTGGGTGTGGTGGCACGTGCCTGTAATTCCAGCTACTCAGGAGACCGAGGCAGGAGAATCGCTTGAACCTGGGAGGCGGAGGCTGCAGTCTACCAAGATCGTACCACTGCACTCCAGCCTGGATGACAGAGCGAGACTCTCTCCAAAAACAAACAAACAAACAACAAAGAACGTGGTGTTTAGATTTGGGTCCCATCCCTGAGCCAACTTATTATGTATATGTAAATATTCCAAAATCAGAAAAAAAATATGCGAAATCTGAAACTTGTCTCAAAAATTTTGGAAGAGGGATACTCAGCTTGCAATGTGCTGTTTTTTCACTTTTCTGCTGCTCTTTTTGGGATGAGGGAGTTGGGTATGAGGTGTAAGTTCCCTACGTCTGCTCGGCCTGAGACCTGAGGCAGCCTCTGTCACCTCCTGTCAGGGAAAGGGCTGGGGACTTACCTGGTTCCACGTCCTCTGTATAGAAAGAAGCTTGCACTGCAGAGTGGGGATCTCTGCCACCCAAACTTTCCTCCAGGAAACTGTACCCTCACTTTACTCCTTAGGGAATATGACATCTTTAAGATATTTTATCAAATCACGTCCCTTAACTGTGTTCTGGTTATCTTCATGATTTTCAAGTTTAGGCAAGCTGCGTTCATCACACTATTTCCACGCCCTGAGCAAATGACAGAAGATTTAAAAGGAGTGCTCAGCTGACAGTGACAGTTCAAACATAGCACGAAAGACTTCGACAGAAAGTAGTAGTATAAAATAGTGATTTTTAACTTAGGTATGAAAAAACGGTCCCAATTTCATCATTTCCTGAAAACGGTCCTGCATGTTCTCTGGAAATTCTATCAGGTGGGAACACATTTCTATCAAGCAGCTCAAACTTAGAGTGTATTACCTTATGTCCTCCTTCACCTAGACTGTTTTTTTTCCCTAGATATATTTAACTAATTAAGATAATCTCACATTGTTCTTAGCCAGCCAGCTGGATACCAACCTGGTTTTCTTCCTCCCCAAGCAATTGATCTTGCTATTCAACCCCCAATAAAGACACGAACTGCTGTGTTCTTTGGTCGTGGTTTTAGAGAAACATTAAATTTGAATTCTTACACATTAGTTTGTTCACATGTTCCTTCAAAACCACATATTTTTGCCTGATCATTAGAAAGCACTATTTGTTTATTCCCTAAGAAAGTAAACTTTGAAGTGATGAGAAATAAAATAATCTGCAACATACCCAAATCCTTTTTTCCCCAGCACAGTATTTGTTTAAACAGTATAGCACAACACTCATCTTTTATTTATTTATTATTTTTTTTTACTAAGGCACATGACGTAGAAATATTGAGGTACAAAATGCAAATTTCTGCATAAGATTTTTAAGATATTCATTTTGGAAAATGAAGGTGAACATCATCTCCCAGAATATTCAGCTTTTAGCTTGTTTTTTCTTTTGGACCAGTTCAACCAGCAACTTGTACCTAGCGATACAGTCTTCCTGTAGGAAGAAAAAAAGAGAGGTGAGAACAGTCACTTGCACAAGTCAGTGTGGCCATCATGTGGCCGGTCTGCTGGCTTCTGCTCATGAAGAGCCTCACGTCCAGTCCCTCTGCCCAGAGTTCCCGGGATGTCCTGGAGTCCAGTCGCTCACAAGGCAGACCTGTCTGGGCAGTGCAAGAAGGGCTCCTGCAAGCCCAGCCCAAAGGGAAGGTGCTTGGCGTGGAGTGAGGGGCTGGGGCGGCCGTTTGTGAGGCGTACTAGCATCGTAATCAGGTCTTTCAGCCTGCTAACTCTTATTTTCATGTTAACACTTCACTCTTTTATCACAACATGCTACTTTAAAGAAATCAAAAACCCTGGGGCCAGGTAGCCTATTAGTCTTCTTCCGTGGGTCTGGCTTTCCCTAGGCGCTGCTAAGACCTTTCCCATGGGGAGCCAGCCCCCAGGACACTGGCAGAACTTGTGCTGGAACTCATTCCTGCTCCTCCTGGCCCCACCTCCATCCCACCCGACAGGCTGCAGAGCCACCCACTTCAGACCTCAGCTGGCCACAGCTGTCACACCCTGGGCTGGGGGGCTCAGGACCAAAGCAGAGGTGGGGTGATGGTGGGGAGAGGCCTCATTATTCTCACATTGATCACAGGAACTTTCCAGAATCTATTCTGTTTCTGTTCCAAAAATAATGACCCTGTGGTTCTGTAGCTTTTGCTGACTAAGGGTCCAGTGCAAAGTGACTTTATCAGCTGCCTGGGACAGAGAAAGGATGTTTACTCTCCGAGGATTTTAGCTTAGTGGTGTTATGAGAGTCTCTTCTCAGGGTTTTTTTCTGCATCCCCAAAGATTACTTGCCTAAGGTCTTTAAAGATATCAGTCTTTCCTTAGTAGCTATGCTGTCCCTAACAACATACTGCCAAAACCAGATGTGGCCAGACCCAGCACTTAACCCCAGAAGGACAGTGTGCTCGGAACTCTGAGCTGAGCCGTGCACGGCAGCCAGGCCCAGGCTCCGGGACAGCAGGGAGCTCAGCCCTGCCTGGCTCTCAAGTCAAGGCTTGAGGGGAACACCTGCAGGCTGAAGAAGCCCTGCTCATTGCTGGTTGAAAACCGGAAGGTTTCCAGCCCCCCAGGTATGAGTTTCTGGGTGTTCTATCCTTAGGAATCCAAGCTCCAGCCCCTTCGTTTATAAGCCAGTGTGGACTCATCACACATGTCTGCCTGTGTCCTGACAGATGCTAGAGAAATTCGGGTAGAATAGTTACTTCTGCAAACCAGTTGGAGAGGCTGGGAGAATCTGCGCTTCTCAAATATATCAACAGCTAACGGTTTATTTTTCTCCCCAGGAACTCTCAACTTTAATCATTTTAAAGTAGGTGGAGAAAACTACACCTGTACACTCAGGGACATGCATGGCCATGAGCTGGATTTTCCAACGTAGAATTTCAATTAAAAAAAATAAGAATGTAAATGAGCATGAGTGTGCCCAGAGGCGACTGAGGGAGGCACAGACAGCGGAAGAGATCGGGGCTTTTGATTCTCACTGTTCCTGGTTCCTCGACTAACAATCTAGCTATAGGGAAAGAAGCCTCAAGAGACACTGTGTTAGGATCACACCCTGGGGCTCTCTGCAGCGCCTCAAGGCCAGATCACAGGAAAGAGGCCGCCCAAGCCCGGTGGGTGGGCTCTCCACAGGGCACTCCCACCCCCTCCTCCCATCTGAGGACCATCTCAGATATATCTGAGCAGGCACCAAGAGCTACCAGCAGGGAGAAAGGCCAACTACAAACGGCCACAGCCATGGAAAGTAAGCCGAACCCTAGCTGTCGCCTGGCACTGACCACATACGGAGATGGCCTCAGGGCCTCTGGACGGCCACCAGGTGTACCCGCTGAGTCCAAAGTTATTCACATGGCAGAATCGAAGATGATCACGGTAATACCATCTATACCAGCTATCCCTTTGGTCAAAGATTTGCTACACAGCCAATGGGCCTTGTGATTTATGAACCCTCAGCCTGGTTCAAAGGAGCTTTCCATCCTGACCCTTCCCAGCTGCTGCATTTCACGGTGAGGCAGCGCCGGCTGAGCCTCCCATGTGCCCTTGAAAGCTAGCCGGAGTGGGCGAGTTCTCAAAAAGGCAGGCAGGTGCTGTGGGTGAAGTTTCTATAAGCAGCTGCCCTGTGGGATGATGAAACTTAGAATCTTGAGCTCATCTACACACATGAACCACCTGAATGCACAGATTCACACGCTCTAGGGAGAAATATACTGGAAGATAAATGGGAAAGAAGAAATCACGGGGCAGGTGTCAGTAGATAGGAATGAGGGAAGAAGCTGCAGGCAGACAAGCTGTGGCTCCTCTGGTGGGATTCTAACACCTGTGCAGAGGCCTCGTTCCGCATCACTCACCTTGCTCTTCGACGGGACACATCTGGCTATTTTGTCCCAGCGGTCAGAGGATCCCCTTGGGTACTGCTGCAACGCCAGTTCCAGAAGTTTCTGTTGATTTTGAGTCCACGGCTCCTCTGCAGACCGAGCTCTCTCTTTTCTCAGGCTCTCCTCGTCGCTGGACTCGTTTTGTTCTGCTATGTCAAAGTCCTTCTGCCGCTTGGCTCTGGACTTCTCCTCTGGCTCCGGCTTCGCTGTAGCCTCCAGCAGCCTGGCTGGCTTCCGCCTCCGAGGCCGGGCATCAGTGGCCCCCGTCTCCTGCTCACCGGAGTCTCCCTCCTGCTCCTCCTCCGCTGCCACCCCCTCTGCGTCCTCTCGCTGGGTGATCATGTCATCGGGCAAGGTGGTGGCCGTTTTGATGGGCCTGGAATTCTGAACTGTCGATTTGAGTTCGGAGAGTCTAACCATTCCTAGGAAAGAGGGTGTGCCACACAGAGGTGAAGGGCAAGGTGAATTAAGGAGACGGTGAGAATAGCAGCTGCCGGGCACACAGCAGGCAGCGCACTAGGCATTTTGCATGCATGGTTTAATTTCATTTCCACACTACTCTATTCTAGAAAGATAGGGATCATTACCCTAATGTTACAGATGAGAAAAAGAAGACTCAGAAAGCACTAGAGTGGGATTTGAACCCACTTCTGTCTGATTCCAAGCCTTTGTCCCTTTCTCTACTCTGAGGAATAATGGGTATATAAAGAATCAGATTGTGAACAAGAATGCAAACATCTCTTTGAGAGGGAATAACCTGCTACTCAGTATAAGAAAGGATTCACTGGCTCCACTGGAAAGACAAAAATCAACTGGTCAAACCTTAAAACTGTGCTGCCTCTGGAAGGCAAGTGTATGAGTAAATTATACACTTACAAATAGTAGCTACAGTAAGAATTTTTAAACATGGAAAAGAAACATTTTATTAAAAAGTTTATTAGCTGGGCCTGGTGGTATACACCTGTATTCCTAGCTACTAGGGAGGCTAAGGAAGGAGGACTGCTTGAGCTCAGGAGTTTGAGGCTGCAGTCAGCTATGATCATGCCACTGTGCTTCAGCCTGGGCAACAGAATGAGATCTTGTCTCTAAAAGTAATAATAATTAATAACAAAAGCTTTAAACCTTTTAATAGGACAGAAGAGATGACAGAGCACTGATATCCTCAATACAGTAGCAGTTACAACTCATTAAAAGGACAAAGAACACAGCTCACAAAGGAAGAACTACAGTAGCTGATGAGTATCAGAGAACTAAAACAAAGAATCACTACTTTTCAATTATTAAATTGGCAAAGATTAGAAAGTATGACAATACCCAGTGCTGGCAAAATGCAGGGAAATAGGTACATTTGGACACGGGGCGTGGGAGCAGAAACTGGCCCAGCCCAGAGCTGTCCAGTGAAACATGCTGTGATACAATTATATAAACCACTTGGTGTAGCACTGAGGAATTTTTAAACTTTATTTAATTTTAATTAATTTAAACTTTAATATAAATAGCTACATGTGGCAAGTGGCTACCATATTAGACAGCACAGGTCTAGCCTTTTTAAAGAACAATTTGTCAAATGGAGGTGAACCTTAAGAATGTATTTACTTGTGACTCTGTAATTTTACTTAGAGGAGGTTCTCCTATGGAAGTAATTACAGATGTATATGCAAATTTAGCTACAAAGAGGCAGTATTTTAGGCCAGGTGCAGTGTGGCTCAAGCGTGTAATTCCAGGACTTTGGGAGGCCAAGGCAAGGTAGATCACTTGAGGCCAGGAGTTCCAGACCAGCTTGGGCAACATGGCAAAACCCCGTCTCTACTAAAAATACAAAAAATTAGCTGGGCATGGTGGCGCATGCCTGTCATCCCAACTACTTGGGTGGCTGAGGCATGAAAATCGCTTGAACCCAGGAGGCAGAGGCTGCAGTGAGCCAAGACTGTGCCACTGCACTCCAGCCTGGGAAACAAAGTCTTGCTCTGTCTCAAAACAACAACAAAAAAGGGGGCAATAGTTTATTTCCTTTTCTACAGTAATGTTTCCTCTTTATAGTAGGCTTTTATTTAATAAAAAACAAAATCCCAGCTGTACACGGTGGCTCACGCCTGTAATCCCAACACTTTGGGAGGCCAAGGCAGGGGGGATCACCTGAGGTCAGGAGTTCGAGACCAGCCTGGCCAACATGGTGAAACCCCGTCTCTACAAAAATGCAAAAATTAGCCGGGTGTGGTGGCACGTGCCTGTAATTCCAGCTACTCAGGAGGCCGAGGCAGGAGAATTGCTTGAACCTGGGAGGCAGAGGTTGCAGTGTACTGAGATCGTACCACTACACTCCAGCCTGGGCGACAGAGTGAGACTCCGTCTAAAAAAAAAAAAAAAAAAAATGTAGATATAATTTTTAAAAATATAAAAACTACAAAAAGGAATACAATGAAAAGTGGCTTAGTCTGCATTCCTGGTCTGCTCTGTAAGAGGCAAAAATGAGTTGGAGTGTGAGTGTGTGAACGTCTAGAAATAGTGTCACACACCCTATGTAGCTGCATTAGCCTTCTCCTTTCTTACGTTAATGGCAACAAACTCCCTGGAGGTTATTCTGTATTAGCTCACTAAAGTTCCAGGTCCTAGTCTTTTGTTACTACTAACAAGTGGCATTTCATAATCATTATCTCCTCCATATTTTTTATTATGAACCCCATCAATAAAACATCTTTGAAAACACAATTTTTTTTTATTTTTATTTTTTGAGATGGAGTCTCACTCTTTCACCAGGCTGGAGTGAAGGGGTGCGATTTTGCCTCCCTGCAACCTCTGCCTCCTGGGTTCAAGTGATTCTCCTGCCTCAGCCTCTCGAGTAGCTGGGACTACAGGCGTCAGCCTCTTGAGGAGCTGGGACTACAGGCGCGCGCCACCATGCCCAGCTAATTTTTGTATTTATAGAACAGACGAGGTTTCACCATGTTGGCCAGGATGGTCTCAATCTCTTGACCTCGTGATCTGAGTGCCTCAGCCTCCCAAAGTGTTGGGATTACAGGCATGAGCCACCACGCCCAGCCGAAAATGCAATTCTAATATATGTATATTTACTTATATTTACTTATTCAATTATATCCACCACAATCTAAAAACATCATTAAGTGACATGAAACATTCTAATGAAAATATTAATATTAAAAACAATGAGACTGAAAAATTGCTTAATACTGGATAAAATACTCAATTAAAGGTCTGGCTCCAAATTTGCTTTATTTTGGCACCTAACTTTGAATGGCCATCCTAGTTGGAAAAGATGACCCAAAAGGATACATCTATCCACATGTAGCGTCCTGCTGGCCAAGTTTACCATGCTCTGGTATTCATTGTGCAATACAAATTATGAGAACATTTTCATAAAAATCTTCCCCAAGCCAATCATTTGTTCTTGCAAACTAAATAGAAAGTGTTACTTATTTATCTGAGATGGGGCTCTTGCTCTGTCACCCAGGCTGGAGTGCAGTGGTGTGATCATAGCTCATTGCAGCCTCCAACTTCTGGGCTCAAGTGATCCTCCCACCTCAGCCTCCTGGGCAGCTGGGACTACAGGCCTACACCATCACGCCTGGCTGTATTTTTAACAAATGAGTTCACTTTGTTTGAAAGATTTACAGGTTAAAATTCTATTTTCAACATTTTTAAATCCGTAAAAATAAGAGTTTTTATAGGTCACATTGTTTTGGCCATAGAATAACACATAACAAAGAAAATACTTTCAAGCATTGACTTTGTTTTTTTTTGTTTTTTGAGCCAGTCTCGCTCTGTTGCCCAGGCTGGAGTTCAGTGGCATGATCTCGGCTCACTGCAACCTCTGCCTCCCGGGTTCAAGTGATTCTCCTGCCTCAGCTTCCCGAGTAGCTGAGACTACAGGCATGGGCCACAACACCCAACTAATTTTTGTAGTTTTAGTAGAGACCAGGTTTCACTATGTTGGCCAGGCTGGTCTCGAACTCCTGACTTCAGGTGATCCGCCTGTCTTGGCCTCCCAAAGTGTCAGGATTATAGGCGTGAGCCACCGTGCCCAGCCAAGCATCTACTTTCAAACGTCCTTTCTACAGCATAAATATCTTTCAAAACACTTTCACATTCATTGTTAAAAATCCATCTTTATTTTGTAAAAATATTTTAATATAATAAAATGATTAAAGATATTAGTCATCAGCGAGTATGCTGCTATTAACATAAGAAAGAGGGAGGCAAATACAGACAGTCTGTGCAAGACTAGTTATACTTCTAGACGTGTACGCCCTCACACTCCAATTCATTATTCCCTCTGTGGAAGGGGGCCAGGAACCCAGACTCAAACACTTTTCATTGCATTCCCTTTTGTACTGTTTTAATTTTTTAAGTGTGTGCAGGTTGTTTTTTTTTTTTTTTAGACCCTACGCCAAGAATTTATTTATTTATTTATTTGGTAAAAGAAAAGTATAAAATTGAGGATCTTTAAATTCAAAAACTTTTAAAAGTACTTTGTCAAAATACTAGGAAGCCTCTTATAAAAAGATGTCACTGAAACTCTGGGGTTATCTGTACATTCACTCAACTGGGTATCTTGTTGCAATATCTTGAGAGTGAAAGAACATGGGATGATGCCAAGTGACGAGGCCACCATCAGCCTGTGAGTGCTGTGGAAATCCCATTTTTCCCTTGGGAAACGTTGGTGCCCTATGTACGTAACACATAAGCTCTGCTAATGGGCACAGTGAGGGTGCTGGCATAAGTCTGAATATCAAAGATGAGAAAGCTTAATTCCTCTCTCACTGCCTTAAGATAAAAACAAAGATCAATAGAAATTCAAATACGGTCTTCTTATATTCCAAAGAATCATCCTGTCTACCTCACTTTGGAGACCACAACTTCAGAACAATAAAAAAAATGGAAACAAACAAAATGTCCAACAATAGAAACTTGTTAAACTATGGGGCAGATATCTATACTATGGACTGCTATGGAGCCATTAAGAAGATGATACAGACATATGAGTGTACGGAGTGAAAAAATGTAAAACAGTATTGCGGTACAGTCCCATTCTTGTAAAAATATTATATGCACATATGTGCATCAGAAAAGTCTGAAGAAATATCTCTCTCAAAATAACAACAATTGGTAGGTTACATGTGATTGTTATTTTCTTCCTTTTGTTTATCTGTATTTTTTTGAGTTTCTATTAGCGAACATTTCTTTCCATGCTCACTAAAGCAACTCTCTTAAGAAACAGCCAAATACCTCCATCTGGGTGTGTTCTTATCTGTAGAAGGTCATTTTCCCCTGTGCTAGCCTATTAAGCCAGCTGTGTTTTCTAAACCATCCATTTCAAACACTTTGAAAGGTATCCAAAATCTTAGGAAACAATTTTAGAATTTCTAATAATACTTCAGAAGCACAGCTTTATGGCTTAAATGGATCACACTGCTTACGGATTCTTTGTTAATTTGTGAACATAATCAGAAGAAATACTTTTATTTCAAAATTCTTTGGCTTCTTAAAGGCTATTAAAAAACAAAATAAAACACATAATTTAATGAATATATTTGTGACAAAGACCTTATGGTGCTTTTAGAGAGTCACAGGATGTCTGGATGTGGCCAAATATCACATCGGATTTGCTTCTTTTCCTCTCTGTCCTGATGCTGGATCTGCTCTCTGCTCAAAGCTGCTTCTGGTGCCTTCTCTCAGCCACAGGTGTTGCCTCAGAGATGCACTTAAATATTCAACTCCACATTTCCTGTTTTCTTCATACTTCTGACCCCCCTCCACCAAGCTCCAGGAAGATCTACGTCAGTTCCTTACTCTGAGCTGCGCTGCCTTTTCAATGGTATGATTTTGGAGAATGTCTTGAAGTAGGCTTTTGTCATATAACATCCCATTGCCCCGTCTCTGCCTCCACGCCCACAGAACTAACTTCATTGGCAGAAAAAGAAATCCAGAAATTTCCTCTTGCTAAAGCCTGGAGAACTCCAAGTTGAATTCTTTAAAAAAAATTTTTTTTTTATGTTTATTTTTCAGAAATGGGGGTTCTCACTATGTTGCCCAGGCTGGTTTTGAACTCCTGGGCTCAAGTGATCCTCCCGCCTCGGCCTCTAGAGTAGTTGAAACTATAGCTGTGCCACCACGCCCGGCTGGGGTGGCTTTTTGAGATCTCTGGGTTTGCTAATTGTTGGCTTGTTCATCTGCATTACTCTCCCTGGGACCTGTATTTGAGTTAGGTTGGAAAGTTTCTGAAGCATGTTCTTACTTCCTGGTTCTAAGCAAAGAATATGGAGACTCTAACAAAATTCCAGTTAATCTTGGAAATTGATTTTAAGAAACATAAATGGGGCTGAGCACGGTGGCTCACGCCTGTAATCCCAGCAATTTGGGAGGCCGAGGTGAGAGGATCAAGAGGTCAGGAGTTCAAGACCAGCCTAGCCAAGATGGTAAAACCACGTCTCTACTAAAAATACAAAAATCAGTCAGGTGCAGTGGCGGGCGCCCGTAATCCCAGCTACTCGGGGGCTGAGGCAGGAGAATCGCTTGAACCTGGGAGGCAGAGGTTGCAGTGAGCCGAGACTGCGCCATTGCACGCTAGCCTGGGCAACAGAGCAAGACTCCGTCTCAAAAAAAAGGAAACATAAATGCCTGGGAAAGCTGTTAGCCATTTATCCCAAAGGGCAGCTCTGCAAGTGCGGCAGTGACAGGGGTGGACAGTGCAGGGAAACAGCGTGCACATAGCATTTGCGTGGTGTGCAGACGGGCTTTCTCCTGTGTTCCCCGTCCCCACAAATTAAACTATAGAAGACGATCTGTGTACTTATTTAACCTTATTAATTAAATACATCTTCTCGGCACCAGTATGTGCAGGGCTGGACTGGCTTGCTGGTGCCCGTATTTCAACCCTTTTTGGAGATATGACCAGATTTAGAGTTCATTAGGCAAAACTTCTAGACCCTTGTATTTAAAGAAGTTATTATAAAAAGGGATTAATTTAGAAGAAACCACTTTAGATTAATGAGATAGAGGAAGTATGAACTCACCTGGGGAGCAGGTCACTGAATCCTTCAGTTGCTTGGCTTTGGTTGTCACCTGTTTCAAAACATAAAAGCAAAAATCTTACTTTCCATGTACCTACTATATGCTGAGTGAAACGATTCCATGTAAGCTCCATGTGAATGAACACAGTTCATTGGATCTTAGGCCTGAAAGACCCTCAGTCATCTGTCGCATCCATTAATGTAATTAACAAGAAAACTGAAGCCCAGAGAGATTAAATGGATAGCTCCAAAACACCCATCCACTCAGCAGCAGCTTCAGGACAAGAACTCACATCCTTAGACTCCTTCTAGTTCAATGACAGTTCCGTTATACGAGGCTGCCTCTTTTTATTTTTATTTTTTTTTAATACTTCAAGTTCTAGGGTACATATGCACAACGGGGGCTGCCTCTTAAAAGATACTACTTTCAAGGCCGGGCATGGTGGCTCATGCCTGCAATCCTAGCACTTTGGGAGGCCAAGGTGGGTGGATCACTTGAGGTCAGGAGTTCAAGACCAGCCTGTCCAACATGGGGAAACCCCGTTTCTATGAAAATACAAAAAGTAGCTGGGCAAGGCGGTGGTTGCCTGTAATCCCAGCTACTCGGGAGGCTGAGGCAGGAGAATCGCTTGAACCCAGGAGGCGGAGGTTGCAGTAAGCTGACATTGCACCACTGCACTCCTGCCTGGGCATCGGAGTGAGACCCTGCCTAAAAAAAAAAAAAAGATACTACTTTCATTATGCAAACAGGTCATTTTTTAAACCTAGAATTTCCAGAAATGGAATATCTTTCTTCACTGGAGAATATTCTACCACTGAGTATTGCAATCAGTGGGGAAAATGACATTTATGCTAATAGTGTTATAAGATAAAAGTCCTTCCTTTCTGCAACCTGGAAGGAAACCCTAAGAGCATCTGAGATTGACATTGGAGGAAGAATCTGTTGATGGAGCGGGGCAGCTGCACCCAAGAACCATGATACCTTTACACATATGAGTGTGGATCCACAGAAAGAATTTGGTCTGGTGGTAATTTTTTTTCTTTATATAAATGGTATCATATTTCATGTCTTATTCTATAGCTTGCTCTTTCTTCATTTAACAATGTCTTTGAGATCTACATACAGAATTGCCTTACTTTTCTTTTATCTTCTCTTTCTCTGTCAACTTATTTTGTTTGTTTGTTTGTTTTTAAAGATATGTTGCTATGTTGCAGTCTTGCTATGTGGCCCAGAATGGCCTGTAACTCCTAGGCTCAAATGATCCTCCCACCTCAGCCTCCTGAGTAGCTGGGACTACAGGCATGAGCCACTGCACTTGGCTTTCTTTTTTAAAATTGAGATAAAATTTACAGAGTGTAATGTGCAGACTTTAAATGTGCAATTTGATGAGTTTTGACCAAAAATCTCTGCCTATGTAACCAACATCACAATCAAATTACAGAATATTGACCAGGCACAGTCGCTCATGCCTATAATCCCAGCACTCTGGGAGGCCGAGGCAGCCAGATCACTTGAGGTCAGGAGTTTGAGACCAGCCTGGTCAATATAGCAAAACCTGTCTCTACTAAAAATACAAAAATTATCCAGGCACGGTGGCACACGCCTGTAATCCCAGCTATTTGGGAGGCTGAGGCAGCAGAACTGCTTGAACCCAGGAGGTAGAGGTTGCAGTGAGGTGAGATTGCATCACTGCACTCCAGCCTGGGCAACAGAGCCAGACTCCATCTTAAAAAAAAAAAATTACAGAACATTCATTCCTATTACTCCAGAAAGTTCCCTTGTGCCCTTCATGCAATCTCTATCCTGCCACAGACAACCACTGTTCAGACTTCTATTGTATATTTTTAAGAAATATGGGGTAAAAGTTATTAATTTTTTTCAAATGAATAGTTAATTGCCCTAATGCACTTATCTAACAAGCCATCCTTTCCATTTATTTAAAATATGAATTTCATTAAAGTTATCTTTGGCTGTAAACATGTGCTATTATATTTTTCTATATTTCTCTATCCCATTAATCCATGTATATTCTCGAACCAACACTTCATGGCTTTAATGAAATTTGAAAGTAAAATGTCAGAAAGCATGATCATTAAGAGCCGAGAGTCAGGCAGATCTGCTCTTCAGTCTTGGTTCCACCTCTCAGCTGGGTAACAGACAGCAATTTTCCATCCTTCTCTGTTTCATATATTACCCTCTGTAATGTGTGGATACCACTACCATTTGCCTCTTACGGATGTTTTCAGTTTGAAACAAACCCTTAGCATGATACCTGGCAGACAGTAAAGGCTCAGTAAATATTACCTGTTATAATTGAAATAGATCATTTGTTTTCCATTCATACAAAGAGCAGAATTAGAACATTTAAAGCTGCTTGGAAACACTTTTCAATTTTGTTCCCTACCTTCCACTCTCTCTACAGATGACCTTGCTTCCTATTTAATGTAAACAAACTGAAGTTATCCAACATGAGCTTCCCTGACTTCTGAATTTCCCAGCTCAAAAATTTGATTGCCCCACCATATATCCATTCCTTCTTTTATCCTAATTCAAAGAAATAAATGCATTCCTTCCCCTTGAGGCTAAATCTGCCCCTTGAATCCTCACAGAACTGTGCTCCATCAATTACTTGCTTTCATCTTCAACTTCCCCTGTCCATGAGATGCATCCCATAAATCTTCAAACTTAGCTCAAGTAGTCTACTCTAAATCTTCCCTTGACCTTATCTTTTCTATTTCACTTGGCATTCATGAGAATATGTCCTAGTTTTCCTTCTTTCTCTGAATGTTCCTCCACTGGCCTCTCCTGTATACTCCTGCCTCTTGTTCCCTAATAGAAGTGTTCCTCAACATTCTACCCTTGCCATTCATGTTCTTTCCACTTTCTACTCTGGTATCTCATCCCAGCTATTCAATAATACTTTAGAAAAGAAATGATTAACCTACGTCTCTGGCCCTGACTTCTACCTTGGAATGCCAGTCTCATAGAAACTGACCATGCAACAATGGATCCTCAGATCTGAAAAGGACTTCACCTATGTAACATTAAGCTTACTATGCAATAGGCACTGTTCTAAATAAATTGTGTGTGTGCACATATTCCTCACAGTAGCAATATGAGGTAGGCATAGAATGGTTATCCTGATTTTACAGAATCTGAGGCCCAGGGAGAATAAATAATATATCCAAGTTAAACAGTTAGTGAGAAGCTAAAACAAGCAGGGATCTAAAATTTTTGCTCCCGATCACTATAACATAACCACCTTTTAAATCCAAATCTTTCATTTTATAGAAGAAGAAACAAGCCAAGTGCTCTTTCTGCTGTACTACATGGCTTCACTTTCTAACTGCCATTAAATCTCTCAGAGGTCTCCTAGTTCCTGAAACTAACCAAACCAAAAACTAAACTCATCAGTTTTTCTTTTCTTTTCTTTTTTTTTTTTTTTGAGACAGAGTTTCCGTTCTTGTTGCCCAGGCTGGAGTGCAATGGAGCGATTCCAGCTCACTACAACCTCTGCCTCCCAGATTCAAGCAATTCTCCTGCCTCAGCCTCCTGAGTAGCTGGGATTACAGGCATGAGCCACCACGCCCGGCTAATTTTGTATTTTTAGTAGAGATGGGGTTTCTCCATGTTGGTCAGGCTGGTCTTGAACTCCCAGCCTCAGGTGATCCACCCACCTCGACCTCCCAAAGTCCTGGGATTACAGGCGTGAGCCACTGCGCCCGGCCTAAACTCATCAGTTTTTCCAATAAAACAACTTCTCTGCTTTTCCTCCATTGCTTAATAGTTTTATCATCCAAGTCACTTAGGCTCAAAATCTAAGAGTCCATTTTTGGATTTTTTCTCTCCTGCCCCAACGAGTTGCTTCACAGTTCAATTCCATTTGTTCCCTTCTCTCTCAGACCTCCACCACCTGCACTAGTCCTTCATTCTCACTTGACCAAACTAATATAACACCTTCTAACAGGTCCCTAACTTAATAGTTAATAATTAATGACTGATGCTGAGCACTTTTTCATGTGTTTATTGGACATCTGTGTATCTTCCTTGGAGGAATATCTATTCATATCCTGTATCCATTGCTTATGTGGGTCATTTAACTTTTTATTATTGAGTTGTAAGATTATTTTTTTTCTTTCTTTTTTTTTTTTTTTTTTTGAGATGGAGTCTAGCTCTGTCGCCCAGGCTGGAGTGCAGTGGCACGATCTCGACTCACTGCAGCCTCCGCCTCCGCCTCCAAGGTTCAAGTGATTCTCCCACCTCAGCCTCGCAAGTAACTGGGACTACAGGCATGTGCCAAGATGCCCGGCTAATTTTTTGTATTTTTAGTAGAGATGGGGTTTCACCGTGTTGGTCAGGCTGGTCTCAAACTCCTGACCTGAGGTGATCCGCCCGCCTCGGCCTCCCAAAGTGCTGGGAGTACAGGCGTAAGCCACCATGCCTGGCCAGAGTTGTAAGATTCTTGATGTGCTCTGGGTACATATACTTTTATCAGACATAAGATGTGCAAATAAGTTCTCCCATTCTTTGGGTTGCTTTTTCACTTTCTTGATGGTGTCCTTTGACTCACAAAAGTTTTTAATTTTGCTGAGGTCCAATTTATCTATTTTTTTAATTTTGAAGCTTTTGGTTGCTTGTGCCTTTGGTGTCATATCTAAGAATCCTCTGCCAAATCTAAGGTCAGGAAGACTTAAGAGTTCCAAATTAAATTAGACTTTAATTTCTTTCAACAATGTTATATAGTTTTCAAAGTTAAAGTTTTTCACTTCTTTTAATTTATTCCTGAGTATTTTATTCTTTTTGATGCAATTATGAATGTCATTATTAATTTCATTTTCAAGTTGTTCATTGTAAATGTATAAAAAATAAAACTGATTTTTGTAATATTGCTATGTATCCTGCAACCTTGCTAAACTCATTTATTAGTTCCAATGTTTTTTTTAGTGCATTTCTCAAGATTTTCTATATATAAAATCATGCCACCTGCAAATAGATAATTTTACTTCTTTTTTTCCATCTTATTTCTTTTTCTTGCCTAAATGCCCTGGCTAAGACTTCAATACAATGCTGAATAGAAGAAGCAAGAGCACACATCCTTAATTTGTTATTGATCTTAGCAGGAAAGCATTCTTTCACCAGTAAACATGGTGTTGTGGGTTTTTAGTAGATGGTCTTTTGTCTGGTTGAGATACTTCTTTTTTATTCCTAGTCTGCTGAGTGTTTTTATAGTGCAAGGGTGTTGGGTTTTGTCAAACACTTTTTTTTTTGAGATGCAGTCTCGCTCTGTTGCCCAGGCTGCAGTGCAATGGCATGATCTCGGCTGACTGCAACCTCTGCCTCTGGGTTCAAGTGATTCTCCTGCCTCAGCCTCCCGAGTAGCTGGGATTACAGGTGCATGCCACCACACCTGGCTATATTTTGTATTTTTAGTAGAGATAGGGTTTCACCACATTGGCCAGGCTGATCTTGAACTGCTGACCTCAGGTGATCAGCCTGCCCTGGCCTCCCAAAGCGTTGGTATTACAGGTGGGAGCCACTGAGTCCGGCTCAAACACTTCTCTTGAGATGATCGTGTGATACTGCTTTTTATTCTATTGACATGAGGTATTTACATTAATTGATCTTGAGATGTTTAACCAACCTTGTGTTCCATGGTTAAATGCCACTTGATCATGGTAATAAATGTTTTTTGTTTGTTTGTTTGTTTGTTTGTTTGTTTTTAGATAAATCTTCACCCAGGCTGAAGTACAGTGGTGTGATCAAAGCTCACTGCATCCTTCAATTCCTGGGCTCAAGGGATTCCCCCTGCTTAGCCTCCTGAGGAGCTGCAACTACAGTTGCACACCACCATGCCCAGCTTCATGGTGATAATTCTTTTTATAAGTTGCCGAATTCAGTTTGGTGGTATTTTTTGAGATTTTTTTCATCCATATTTATAAAAACATTGGTCTGTAGTTTTCTTGTGATGTCTTTGGTTTTGCATCAAGGTAATACTGCCATCATAAAATGAGATGAGAAATATTCACCCCTTTTCTTTCTTTTTTTTTTTTGAGAGCACTGGAATTTTTTAAATGTTTGGTAGAATTCAGTGGTGAAACTATCTGGACTTGGACTTTTCAATATGTATAGGTTTTTGATAACTAATTCAACCTTTTTACTAATTATAAGTCTATCTATTAAAATGGTCTGTTTCTGATTTAGTTTTAGCAGTTTGTGTCTTTCCAGGAATTTATTCATTTCACTTCTATTAGAAAAATAGCCATCTAATTTCTTGACATACATTTATTCATGATTGTATTCCTTTATAATCGTTTTTATTTATATAAGATTGGCAGTAATGTCCTTTTTTTTGACCCTAGAAATTTGAGTCCTTTCTCTTTTTTTCTTGGTTAATTACTTACTTAAATGCATGTTAATTTTCTTGATATTTTCCAAGAATCAGCTTTTGGTTTCACTGATTTTCTCTATTTCTTTATTGTTCTCTATTTCTTCCATTTCTGCTTGTAATAGTCCGCTCTCGCATGGCTATAAAGAAATGCCTGAGACTGGGTAATTTATAAAGAAAAGATACTGAATTGGCTCATGGTTTCACAAGCTGTACAGGAAGCGTGGCAGCATCTGCTTGGCTTCTGGGGAAGCCTCAGGAAACTTACAATCACGGCAGAAGGCAAACTAGGAGGCAGCACTTCACATGCCAGAGCAGGAGGAACAGAGAGCGAGGGGGAGATGGTGCATACTTTTAAACAACCAGATCTTGGGAGACCTCTATCCTGAGAACAACACCAAAGGGGGAAATCCAACCCCATGATCCAATCACCTCCCACAAGGACCCACCTCCAACACTGGGGATTACGGTTTAATATAGAATTGGTGGAGACACAGATCCAAACCATATCACTGCCCTGCTTTTTGTTATTTTCTTTTTTCTGTGTGCTTTAGGTATAGTTTGTTCTCTTTCTAGTGTCTTAAGGTGGAAAGGTTAATGATTTGAGATCTTTCTTCTTTATTACATAGGCATTTATAGCTACAAATTTCCCTCTAAGAAGTGTGCTAGCTGCATTCCTTGAGTCTTGGTACATCATGTCTTATTTTCATTCATCTCTGATAATATTCCAATTTCCCTCATGATTTCTTCCATGATCCACTGATTATTTAGGAGTGTGTTAATTCCCAAACATCTGTTGATTTGCCCAGATTTTTTTTTCCTGATATTGATTTCTAATTTCATTCTACTGGAATTAAAGAACATACTGTGTATTATTTCTATCCTTTTAAACTTATTGACGTTTGTTGATGTCCTAGCATATAGTCTATCCTGGACAATGTTCCATGTGTAAAGAAAAATGTATATTCTATTGTTAGATGGCGTGTTTTAGAAATATGTTAGGTGAAAGGGAGGTATTGAAATTTCCAACCATTATTGTTCAACTGTCCATCTCTTCCTTCAATTCTGTCAGTTTTTGCATTATGTATTTTGGTGTTCTGTTATCAGGCGCACACATATTTATAATTGTTATATCTTCCTGAAATGGCCTTTTTATAAATGTCCCTCTTTAGTAATTTTTTTTTTTTGCTATAAAGATTACTAGAGGACACATAAAGATGTATAAAGATACAGAATATATTGCATTTTACCTAAATAATAAATCAAGCGCAGTAGTATAATTCTAAGAAAAGCTTACGGTTTATCTTGTAGAATTTAAATTTTTCTCTGCTTCCTGCCTGGATCCATAAGTTGTGACATACATGATCACACAAGGAATTCATATAAACTTTTCATTTGAGGTCAACTGGCAAAGTCACAAATACACGTGACCTCAGAATCTCATAACCTGAGATTCATATAACTCTCTAACATCTTAAAGTCATGCTACAGCCTTTCATACACATTGTTTTTTCATCTTATATGAAAAACTAACATATTAAACATATTAATATATTTTCTCCTCTCTGTCGCCTAGACTGGAGTGCAGTGGCGCAATCTCGGCTCACTACAAGCTCCGCCTCCTGGGTTCACGCCATTCTCCTGCCTCAGCTTCCTGAATAGCTGGGACTAAAGGCGCCCACCACCATGCCCAGCTAATTTTTGTTGTATTTTTTAGTAGAGACAGGGTTTCACCATGTTAGCCAGGATGGTCTCGATCTCCTGACCTCGTGATCCGCCCGCCTCAGTCTCCCAAAGTGCTGGGATTACAGGCATGAGCCACCGCGCCTGGCCTAAACATATTAATATATTTTCTTATAGACAAATAGATTCCTAACATCAGAATCCTGCCCAGTAAACAAATTCCAATGGCACATGGGGATGAATTACCTTAGAGAATCATTCACCTAGCATTGATATTCTAGTATTAGAACATAGCCTTTACTGACTTAAGGTTTCCTGATACATTGTCAAGAACAAACTTCCTGTTTCTACAGAGTCAAGGACTCAGTTTGAGAATAGTTAAGAGTCGCCTTATGCTGGTAGTAGATTCTGAATACAGCATCTATCACAATTTAGCTTATCCATCACACATAATCTGAGTCCTTCAGATCATTATTGTCAAATAATGGAAACGATGTGATGTCGCTATTGTCATTTTGCGGCCATATCTTTTTTTTTCTCACTTAAAAGGCAACTTACAACTTACAACAGGTTCGTTAGATAGCAGCAAAGCACAGTCGATTTTCCAATTCTGTGTGGTCCAATGATAATATTCAAGTTACTTTGCAAACTCTACATCTCCTGCTGCCATGAGACAGTTTCATAAAAACGTTAACTGCAAGTGGCTTTTTTTTTTTTTTTTGAGAATTTCCCTTCTCATTAGACTTTGTCTTGGGAAGAGCCATATCCATGGCAGATGATGGCAAAATATTTTTGTTTGTGGGCAGGTTTGGCATCCTCAAATGATCATTTATGATTCTAGGTAGATAAAGAAGTTTCCTAATAAGTAGTGGTCTAATATAAAGCTCAATGCCTAGGGTGACTCAGTAAGATAGTAAGTCACTTTGGGGAAGTAAATTCATCTTTCCATGACCACGGTCATCACCAGATTGATGTCTCTCCTTTAGATCTGAATGACTTTCAATAAAGTGGGTACCAATTTACTCTCAAAATGTTTAGTGTTTATTTTCTCAGATAGTACATAATAAATTTTTCAGCTAGTCATTCTATTTTTATATCATGTGCAGTTTCAGAAGATATAGGACTTTTTTGTAGCCTCGTCTTGGGAGAAGACATTTATTCCTATATAGGTTTCACACAGATGAGGCCTCCCTCTTCTTCTTTGGTATCTGAGGAACTAATATTGTGGGCTACTGGCTTGGGTGGGCTTTTGGACAGTCCAATGTGTATTAATAAGTAGTCACATGGATTGTAACTGTGGTGGAATATGTTTCACCACATTGTGATTCCAAGCAGAAAACACTTTCTAACTCCTCTTCCTAATGCCCAAATTTATCTTTAGAATGCTTATGAAACTGGGGACCTATGATGTAAGTTTGTGACTTATGATAGGTAAGGGTAGAGTGAATGAAAAAAACTAAAATAGGTTGCATTCCCTCTAGTAAAAACACTGTAGGTTGCATTCCCTCTAGTAAAAACACTGATGAAATTAACAGAAAATTAAATCAGCAAAATGAAAACTACAGTTCACAGGCCAGAGCTAGGATCAGTCAACAGTTACATGGTTACACATTTCTGTTCAACGTAAAGAAGAATTTTCCAACTTTCTGAGCTATATAAAGTATATGTTCATATTTCTGGCACCTTCAGGTAACTCATAAAATAAGTACTTAATCTGGAAAATAACCTTAAGTCATATTTTTCAAATTCTGGCTGTCACTGATATTTTAAGTATTACTCTAGTAACAAAAATTACGTAACTGTGAAGTTCATTATTTTCATTTGTTAAATTTACTCTTGGTCAACTTTCCACTTGAATTTAGCCCTCATTACAAGTAAGAACTACTATAGCGTTCAAATACAAAGCATGTTCTGTTACCTGAACGTTAAATAAACCACTTTGAAAAATTATTTTTTTCTCCTCTCCCTTCTCCTCCTAAATAAGCCACCTGAAAAATGCTTCCAACTGGTAGAAAGCAGTGGTGCTCATTCTTGCTTTTTCTCTAATGTCTTTAAACTTTTCTGTGGATTATCTGTCTAGATAGAAAAATATGAGATGATAATAGTGTTCATCTTAACTTTTAAAAGAGAAGGTCTTTGATTAACTGATTACCTCTATAAGCAATGTGGATAGCTATTTCCTGGGAGAAAACACTTATGCAAAAAGACAATTGTGTAGTCTTGTAGATACTGTTACTCTACCAGTGAACACCGTAACAACATAACATATATTCACCATATTATTCTCTTTTTAATGGTTTCCCCAAATTTTAAGACAAGGAGACAATTTTAAATTGCATTAACATGTAATAGCTCAGGTATCACCATTCTATTGACTTGCTGCATTCTTAACTATACATAAAAAGGTGCTATGTATAAATCAGAGTAATAAAATAAATGCTTACTAGGCAGTATGATAACATCACCAGACCACAGACTATGAGCTAAACCAGTTCTTTTATGAATACCATTAATAGTATTCAAAGTGTATGTGATTATAACTGGTAAATTAGATACAGGGTTTAAAGTAGACACTATTCTTTAGGTAAGATATAGGGCTCTGATGAGTAACTACAAATTACAAATTCAGTATACTAGTAACATAGAACACCTAATAGGATCCAAAGACTATATAAGAATCTTAAATAGGAGATATAGAAAGAAAAGGTTTCCTGAAATCTGCAAATATACTTTGCCTTAATGAATCACTAAAGAAGATGAAAAAGGGTTCCATTAGAGCATAATGAGTCCTTGAATATTTCTGTGGTTCAAATATTCAAAAGGGTACCTGTGAGAGCCACTGCTTGCAGAATCACTTAGGAGCATAGCCACATAAACTGGCCAGTGTCTCAGGACATGAAATACCTTGCTCTCAAATTTATCCTCCTTTAGCCCAGCACCTCAGGAAACCAAGTGATTTCACTTTGAAGATATTATAAGATCAAGGTATGACAAAGAACAGTGCTGCCACATATGCAGGGTTTGAAATCATGTTTTTGCTAAACCAAAAGGGCAACATGGCCTAAGAAAGAGTCAGAATAGTCTTGAGTTCTAGGCCTGGACTGACATTAACTAGTTTTTGGGCCTACTTTATCTCTTTTTAAAACTCACATCTGTAACAAAAGTGATAATGTGATTTACAATTGCATAATGGTTCACTCATATTAACAAAACAGTTTCATAATACTGTCACATTTCATCCCCAACTACCTTGTAAAATTGATATCACAGGCTGGGCATGGTGGCTCATGCCTGTAATCCCAATACTTTGGGAGTCCAAGGCGGGTGGATCACCTGAGGTCAGGAGTTCAAGACCAGCCTGGCCAACATGGTGAAACCACACCTCTATTTAAAAATACAAAAATTAGTTGGGCGTGGTAGCGCACACTTGCAGTCCCAGCTACTTGAGATGCTGAAGCATGAGAATCGCTTGAACCCAGGAGGCAGAGGTTGCAGTAAGCCAAGATGGCACCACACCACTGCACTCCAGCCTGGGCGACAGAGTGAGACTCCATCTCAAAAAAGAAAAAAAAATGCTGATATTACAGATGAAAAAACTGACTGAAGCTCAGAGCAATATGAGGACCTGCAAAGTCATTCATATACCGGAGTCAGAACACCTAAGGCAGGTTTCCTTTTAAATCCTGTTTTCTTCCCACTTTACATCTCTGCCCATAAAACAAAAGGATTGCATTCATGATTTCCTTTTAGTTCAAATATCGTGTGGGTCACTGGATGTCACATTACTAATGAAATATCCCAAATACCAAAGATTTATTAAGTATTGACTTAGTACATCACTGTACTGAGAATGGTAGTTTGTATATGCAAGGTATTATCCTATCGATTTCAAGGGGCTTACAATTGGGCTATTTACTTGCATATTCATTCAAGAGACTGCAGATTAATTAGAACTGTACTTATAAGAAAAAAAAATTGGGGAGTGTTCCAAGATGGCCGAATAGGAACAGCTCCAGTCTACAGCTCCCAGTGTGAGTGACGGAGAAGACGGGTGATTTCTGCATTTCCAACTGAGATACCAGGTTCATCTCACTGGGGCTTGCCAGACAGTGGGTGCAGGACAGTGGGTGCAGCCCACCAAGCGTGAGCCGAAGCAGGGCGAGGCATTGCCTCTCCCAGGAAGTGCAAAGGGTCAGGGAATTCCCTTTCCTAGCCAAGGGAAGCTGTGAAAGACGGCACCTGGAAAATTGGGTCACTCCCACCCTAACACTGCGCTTTTCCAACGGTCTTAGCAAATGGCACACCAGGAGATTATCTTCCACACCTGGCTTGGAGGGTCCCACGCCCATGGAGCCTTGCTCATCGCTAGCACAGCGGTCTGAGATCGAACTGCAAGATGGCAGCGAGGCTGGGGGAGGGGCGCCTGCCATTGCTGAGGCTTGAATAGGTAAACAAAGCGGCCAGGAAGTTCGAACTGGGTTGAGCCCACTGCAGCTCAAGGAGGCCTGCCTGCCTCTGTAGACTCCACCTCTGGGGACACGGCACAGACAAACAAAAGACAGCAATAACCTCTGCAGACTTAAATGTCCCTGTGTGACAGCTTTGAAGAGAGTAGTGGTTCTCCCAGAACGGAGTCTGAGATATGAAAACAGACAGACTGCCTTCTCAAGTGAGTCCCTGACCCCCGAGTAGCCTGTCTGGGAGGCACCTCCCAGTAGGGGCCAACTGACACCTCACACGGCCGCGTACCCCTCTGAGACAAAGCTTCCAGAGGAACGATCAGGCAGCAACATTTGCTGTTCTACAATATCTGCTGTTCTGCAGCCTCTGCTGGTGATACCCAGGCAAACAGGGTCTGGAGTGGACCTCCAGCAAACTCCAGCAGATCTGCAGCTGAGGGTCCTGACTGTTAAAAGGAAAATTAACAAACAGAAAGGACATCCACACCAAAACCCCATCTGTACATCACCATCATCAAAGACCAAAGGTAGATAAAACCACAAAGATGGGGAGAAACCAGAGCAGAAAAGCTGAGAATTCTAAAAATCTGAGCGCCTCTCCTCCTCCAAAGGAACACAGCTCCTTGCCAGCAATGGAACAAAGCTGGATGGAGAATGACTTTGATGAGTTGACAGAAGAAGGCTTCAGACGATCAAACTTCTCCGAGCTAAAGGAGGATGTTCGAACCCATTGCAAAGAAGCTAAAAACCTTGAAAAAAGATTAGACGAATGGCTAACTAGAATAACCAGTGTAGAGAAGAACTTCAATGACCTGATGGAGCTGAAAACCATGGCAAGAGAACTACGTGATGCATGCACAAGTTTCAGTAGCCGATTGGATCAACTGGAAGAAAGGGTATCAGTGATGGAAGATCAAATGAACGAAATGAAGTGAGAAGATAAGTTTAGAGAAAAAAGAGTAAAAAGAAATGAACAAAGCCTCCAAGAAATATGGGACTATGTGAAAAGACCAAATTTACGTCTGATTGGTGTACCTGAAAGTGACAGGGACAATGGAACCAAGTTGGAAAACACTCTTCAGGATTTTATCCAGGAGAACTTCCCCAACCTAGCAAGGCAGGCCAACATTCAAATTCAGGAAATACAGAGAACGCCACAAAGATACTCCTTGAGAAGAGCAACTCCAAGACACATAATTGTCAGATTCACCAAAGTTGAAATGAAGGAAAAAATGTTAAGGGCAACCAGAGAGAAAGGTCAGGTTACCCACAAAGGGAAGCCCATCAGACTAACAGCTGATCTCTCAGCAGAAACTCTACAAGCCAGAAGACAGTGGGAGCCAATATTCAACATTCTTAAAGAAAAGAATTTTCAACCCAGAATTTCATAGCCAGCCAAACTAAGCTTCATAAGTGAAGGAGAAATAAAATCCTTTACAGACAAGCAAGTGCTGAGAGATTTTGTCACCACCAGGCCTGCCCTAAATGAGCTCGTGAAGGAAGCACTAAATATGGAAAGGAACAACTGGTACCAGCCACTGCAAAAACATGCCAAACTGTAAAGACCATTGATGCTAGGAAGAAACTGCATCAACTAACGAGCAAAATAACCAACTAACATCATAATGACAGGATCAGATTCACACATAACAATATTAACCTTAAATGTAAATGGGCTAAATGCTCCAATTAAAAGACACAGACTGGCAAATTGGATAAAGAGTCAAGACCCATCAGTGTGCTGTATTCAGGAGACCCATCTCATGTGCAGAGACACACATAGGCTCAAAATAAAGAGATGGAGGAAGATCTACCAAGCAAATGGAAAACAAAAAAGAAAAGCAGGGGTTGCAATCCTAGTCTCTGATAAAACAGACTTTAAACCAACAAAGATCAAAAGAGACAAGGCCATTATGTAATGGTAAAGGGATCAATTCAACAAGAAGAGCTAACTATCCTAAATACATATACACCCTATTCAGGAGCACCCAGATTCATAAAGCAAGTACTTAGAGACATACAAAGAGACTTAGACTGACACACAATAGTAATGGGAGACTTTAACACCCCACTGTCAACATTAGACAGATCAAAGAGACAGAAAGTTAACAAGGATATCCAGGAATTGAACTCAGCTCTGCACCAAGCGGACCTAATAGACATCAACAGAACTCTCCACCCCAAATCATATACATTCTTCTCAGCAACACATCGCACTTATTCCAAAATTGACCACACAGTTGGAAGTAAAGCACTCCTCAGCAAATGTAAAAGAACAGAAATTATAACAAACTGTCTCTCAGACCACAGTGCAATCAAACTAGAACTCAGGATTAAGAAACTCACTCGCTGGGCGCGGTGGCTCACGCCTGTAATCCCAGCACTTTGGGAGGCAGAGGTGGGCAGATCACGAGGTCAGATCAAGACCATCCTGGCTAACACGGTGAAACCCCGTCTCTACTAAAAATACAAAACATTAGCCGGGCGTGGTGGTGGGTGCCTGTAGTCCCAGCTACTCAGGAGACTGAGGCAGGAGAATGGCGTGAACCTGGGAGGCAGAGCTTGCAGTGAGCCGAGATCGTGCCACTGCACTCCAGCCTGGGTGACAGAGTGCGACTGTCTCAAAAAAAAAAAAAGAAACTCACTCAAAACCGCTCAACTACATGGAAACTGAACAACCTGCTCCTGAATGACTACTGGGTACATAACGAAATGAAGGCAGAAATAAGTATGTTCTTTGAAACCAATGAGAACAAAGACACAACATACCAGAATCTCTGGGACACATTTAAAGCAGTGAGTAGAGGGAAATTTATAGCACTAAATGCCCACAAGAGAAAGCAGGAAAGATCTAAAATTGACACCCTAGCACAATTAAAAGAACTAGAGAAGCAAGAGCGAACACATTCAGAAGCTAGCAGAAGGCAAGAAATAACTAAGATCAGAGCAGAACTGAAGGAGATAGAGACACAAAAAACCCTTCAAAAAAATCAATGAATCCAGAAGCTGGTTTTTTGAAAAGATCGACAAAATTGATAGACCACTAGCAAGACTAATAAAGAAGAAAAGAGAGATCAAATAGATGCAATAAAAAATGATAAAGGGGATATCACCACTGATCCCACAGAAATACAAACTACCATCAGAGAATACTATAAACACCTCTATGCAAATAAACTCGAAAATCTAGCAGAAATGGATAAATTCCTGGACACATAAACCCTCCCAAGACTAAACCAGGAAGAAGTCGAATCTCTGAATAGACCAATAACAGGCTCTGAAATTGAGGCAATAATTAACAGCCTACCAACCAAAAAAAGTCCAGGACCAGATGGATTCACAGCCGAATTCTACCAGAGGTACAAGGAGGAGCTGGTACCATTCCTTCTGAAACAGAAGGAATCCATTCCAATCAACAGAAAAAGAGGGATTCCTCCCTAACTCATTTTATGAGGCCAGCATCATCCTGATACCAAAGCCTGGCAGAGACATAACAAAAAAAGAGAATTTTAGACCAATATCCCTGATGAACATCGAAGCAAAAATCCTCAATAAGATACTGGCAAACCGAATCCAGCAGCACATCAAAAAGCTTATCCACCACGATCAAGTGGGCTTCATCCCTGGGATGCAAGGCTGGTTGAACATATGCAAATCAATAAATGTAATCCATCATATAAACAGAACCAAAGACAAAAACCACAGGATTATCTCAATAGATGCAGAAAGGCCTTTGACAAAATTCAACAACCCTTCATGCTAAAAACTCTCAATAAATTAGGTATTGATGGAACGTATCTCAAAATAGTAAGAGCTATTTATGACAAACCCACAGCCAATATCACATTGAATTGACAAAAACTGGAAGCATTCCCTTTGAAAACTGGCACAAGACAGGGATGCCCTCTTTCACCACTCCTATTCAATACAGTGTTGGAAGTTCTGGCCAGGGCAATTAGGCAGGAGAAAGAAATAAAGGGTATTCAATTAGGAAAAGAGGAAGTCAAACTGTCCCTGTTTGTAGATGACATGATTGTATATTTAGAAAACCCCATCATCTCAGCCCAAAATCTCCTTAAACTGATAAGCAACTTCAGCAAAGTCTCAGGATACAAAACCAATGTGCAAAAATCACAAGCATTCTTATACACCAATAACAGACAAACAGAGAGCCAAATCATGAGTGAACACCCATTCACAATTGCTTCAAAGAGAATAAAATACCTAGGAATCCAACTTACAAGGGATGTGAAGGACCTCTTCAAGGAGAACTACAAACTACTGCTCAACAAAATAAAAGAGGATACAAACAAATGGAAGAACATTCCATGCTCATGGGTAGGAAGAATCTATGGTGAAAATGGCCATACTGCCCAAGGTAATTTATAGATTCAATGCCATCCCCATCAAGCTACCAATGATTTTCTTCACAGAATTGGAAAAAACTACTTTAAAGTTCATATGGAACCAAAAAAGAGCTTGCATTGCCAAGTCAATCCTAAGCCAAAAGAACAAAGCTGGAGGCATCACGCTACCTGACTTCAAACTATGCTACAAGGCTACAGTAACCAAAATAGGATGGTACCGGTACCAAAACAGAGATATAGACCAAGGGAACAGAACAGAGCCCTCAGAAATAATGCCTCATATCTACAACCATCTCATCTTTGACAAACCTGACAAAAACAAGAAATGGGGAAAGGATTCCCTATTTAATAAATGGTGCTGGGAAAACTGGCTAGCCATATGTAGAAAGTTGAAACTGGATCCCTTCCTTACACCTTATACTAAAATTAATTCAAGGTGGATTAAAAACTTCAATGTTAGACCTAAAACCATAAAAACCCTAGAAGAAAACCTAGGCAATGCCATTCAGGACATAGGCATGGGCAGGGACTTCATGTCTAAAACACCAAAAGCAATGGCAACAAAAGCCAAAATTGACAAATGGGATCTAAATAAACTAAACAGCTTCTGCACAGCAAAAGAAACTACTGTCAGTGAACAGGCAACCTACAAAATGGGAGAAAATTTTTGCAATCTACCCGTCTGACAAAGGGCTAATATCTAGAATCTACAAAGAACTTAAACAAATTTACAAGAAAAAATCAAACAACCCCATCAAAAAGTGGGCGAAGGATATGAGCAGACACTTCTCAAAAGAAGACACTTATGCAGCCAACAGATGCAAGAAAAAATGCTCATCATCACTGGCCATCAGAGAAATGCAAATCAAAACCACAATGAAATACCATCTCAGACCAGTTAGAATGGCAATCATTAAAAAGTCAGGAAACAATAGGTGCTGGAGAGGATGTGGAGAAATAGGAACACTTTTACACTGTTTGTGGATTGTAAACTAGATCAACCATTGTGGAAGTCAGTGTGGTGATTCCTCAAGGATCTAGAACTAGAAATACCATTTGACCCAGCCATCACATTACTGGGTATATACCCAAAGGATTATAAATCATGCTGCTATAAAGACACATGCACATGTATGTTTATTGTGGCACTATTCACAATAGTAAAGACTTGAAACCAACCCAAATGTCCATCAATGATAGACTGGATTAAGAAAATGTGGCACATATACACAATGGAATACTATGTAGTCATAAAAAAGGATGAGTTCATGTCCTTTGTAGGGACATGGATAAAGCTGGAAACCATCATTCCGAGCAAACTATCACAAGGACAGAAAACCAAACACTGCATGTTCTCACACATAGGTGGGAACTGAATAATGAGAACACTTGGACACAGGAAGGGGAACATCACACACCGGGGCCTGTCGTGGGGTGGAGGCAGGGGGAAGGGATAGCATTAGGAGATATACCTAATGTAAATGACAAGTTAATGGGTGCAGCACACCAACATGGCACATGGACACATATGTAACAAACCTGCATGTTGTGCACATGTACCCTAGAACTTAAAATATAATAATAAAAGAAAAAAGAAAAAAAATCAGCTTCTTGCTTTAAAAAAGTCTTATTTATAAATCAATAGTGGCCAAAGCAAGGAAATAGCAATCCAAACAGCTTTGTGCACTGGCAGTTTGAGGGTCTGGCCTCACCTCTCAAGAAAGAGGCCAATTCTATCCTCTTAACCTGCATTACTGCCAATTTCCCATTGTGTGGAGGTAGTCAGGATGCAAAGCCTTTGTACTTCAATTTCCCCAGTGTGCATCAGATGTATCTGCCAGTGATATTGCCACTCTACTAATTTGCAAGGATTGAAAGAATCCAGCAGGCTTGGTAGATATCTCGTTCCTCTCTCTCAACTATTGCCTTTGCTCCTCTTCAAGGTGTGTCCTCTGTGGAAGAAGAAAACTGAAGGAGGATATTCTCTGGTCCAAGGCCTGCAAGTAGTTGTTACTCCTTTACCAAAACATTTGAATTAGCTTTCCATGTCCTTTGACAGGGGAGAGTAGGCAGTCGAAAATATAACAAAATTCTAGAGATGGCTCTAGAATTCCTTTGAAAAATAAAACTGTCTTTGTTGAAGGGATAGTCTGGCAAGTGTTCCAAGTGGAAGTTGAATGCTCTCCCTGCCCTCCTGGGCCTAGATGGCAACTGCCACCTGGACATCAGAGGAAAAGGCAAAGTACTCTGTTGAACACAGGAAAGAACCCAGGTTGAGGGTTAATCTGGAAGAGAGAAAGTGACAGGAAATGGAAGGCAGAGAAGATGAAAAAAGATGGACAAGGAGGAGGGGAAGGGAAAAAAGCAACTGGAAATTGTACGACTAAGAAGGGCACTGGACCACAGTGATATCTATAACTAGCATGTAATGTATGGATTTTAAATTGTTTGTTATAGAGCGTTCCTCCATTTCCCCTATAAGATCACTAGGAATGTTGATCACTGTATAAACTTCAGGCTCCATTTAACGTAGATCCACTCCTGCTCATTAATGCTTTTGGACGAGTAGATTCTTTTTGAGAAATTCACTGTCGTATAGTACAAAGGGGACACACTAGGATACAGGCGCGTGAGGCAAGAAGAGTGCACACCTTGGGAATTAACACACATAATTGGAAGATTTTTAGATGTTCACGGACTATAGAGTTGTTGTTGGTCTTAGCCCATTGGTTCTAGATCTCCAAGAGGCAGAGAGGTCCATCTGACACCTGAGTTACAATATGATAAAGATAAGGGAAAAGAGTAATTCCAGATCATACATTAAGAAGAATTAAGAATTTACTATGTAAATTCAGGTATTTAATCTAACATTTGGGTGCCTTCAGATTTCCCACCCATAACAATCTCTTGAAAATTCATTTCAGATCTAATGTTGAGGTTTTGATTTTAAAATGGGAATATATATATATATATAGAGAGAGAGAGAGAGAGAGAGAGAGAGAGAGGGAGAGAGAGAGAGAGAGATGGAGTCTCACTCTGTCACCCAGGCTGGAGTACAGTGGCTCACTGTGATCTTGGCTCACTGCAGCCTCTGCCTCCTGGGTTCAAGTGATTCTAATGCCTCAGCCTCCCAAGTAGCAGGCGTGCACCACCACACCAGCTAATTTTGGTATTTTTAGTAGAGACAGAGTTTCACCATTTGGCCAGCCTGGTCTCGAACTCCTGATCTCAGGAGATCCACCTCGGCCTCCCAAAGCACTGGGATTATAGGCATGAGCCACTGTGCCTGGACTAAAACGGGAATTTCTATCGATCCAATTACCATCTATCCCTACCTCATATTGCTGTTAATGTTATTTTCTGGGTACTAATGAAAATTATAATCTTGTTTGTTGTATAGCTACTCATTGAGCTGTTTTACATATTTATATTTTACAATAAAGGAGGGAGTATGTAATAAATAATATTAACAACCTTATGCCAATTTATTTCAAGATTTAGTTTAATGGGATATATTCCTAGAAAAATCTAATGTTCTAAAATTTACTCAGAAAGAAACAGAGTCTTGGCTGGGTGTGGTAGTTCACGCCTGTAATTCCAGCACTTTGGGAGGCTCAGGTGGGCAGAACACCTGAGGTCAGGAGTTTGAGACCAGCCTAGCCAACATGGTGAAACCTTGTTTCTACTAAAAGTACAAAAATTAGCCGGGCATGGTGGCAGGCGCTTGTAGTCCCAGCTACTCAGGAAGCTGAGGCAGGAGAATTGCTTGAACCCAGGAGGTAGAGGTTGCAGTGAGCAGAGATCATGCCATTGCACTCCAGCCTGGGCAACAGAGTGAGATTCCGTCACAAAAAAAGAAAAAAGGAGGAGGAGGAGGAAGGAGGGGAAGGAGAGGAAGAGAAAAAAGAAGAAAGAAGAAAAGAAGGAAGAGGAGGAGGAGGAGAAGGAGAAGGAGAAGAAGAAATAGAGTTATTTGGGGAGGTGATATCAGCAAGATGGCTGACTAGAGACCCGTAGTGCTCATCCCTTCCACAAAGACAGCCAAAAACAATGAATAAACCACTACATTTTAACAGAAATAACCGAAGGAGAGTGCTGGAGCATGTCAAAGAAGTAACAGCAACCCTGGTGAGTGCAGAAACTCAGGATAGCCACATAATGAAAAGAAGGAAATGCCAGGCCTCTGCCACTCCATCCCCCAGCCAGGATCAGCTGGGAACCAGGTGGCCACTTCTGTCTTTGATGAAAAGGTAGGCAAGAGGATCCCAGCAGCCCCCACCAACACCTTAGATACCTACAGGCCTCACCACTGGGGTCACCTGCAGTCCTCACAGGCACTAAGCCCAGCTGAGGGAGCTGCCAAGAAGCTGCACAGCTTTGCTCCCCCAGAGAAGTAGCCAATACTGTGTTCCTCCCGCTGTGGCCTGCATGGCCACCATGCCACACCATCTTGGAACTGGAACTAATGCTGGAGTAGTCTTGCTCTGGGGGCTAGTAGTCATGGTACCCCTTCATCCCTGAGGCTACCCCACCATCAGAGCACCTCTGCTCAGTGGTCTGACATCCACAAGTGGCTCAGCTGTGAGCACCTTTCCCTGTGGAACCAAGCAGTGGTGGAACTTCCATCCTCCACCTCCCATTGCCTTGGGCTGGAGCTTAAGCACCATTTCTCCCTCCAGAGGAAAGGGTGCTTTGACAGAACAGCTCCATTTACCTCTGTCAGCTGCGGCTGTGCTCTGCCCCTACAAGCCTGAGCTGGAACTGTGCACTGCCTCCGCTGGAAAGAGGGCTTTGCTGGAGCCCTGCATCCATGGTCCCTGGGCTGCCTGGGCAGTCACACCCCTTTAGGCCAGAGCTATAGCAGCACATTGCCCCCTGGGGAACTCATGCCTTGGCTGAGCTGAGAAGCTGTGCATCCCAGGGCTAAGCTGATGTACTACCCTTTGTCTCAGGGAAACAAAGCAGTGGCTAAGCTCAGACACCCTACCCTACAGGCCAAACAACTCCAGTACCCTGCTTCTCTGGAGCTGGACCAGCACCCTATGGTCTGGGCTGTTAAGACACCTCCCTGTTTGGGGAGTAGGGTTATCGCTCTGCCATTTTCTGCCCCTCATGGCCCAAACGACAGCCATGCTCGGCCATTCTGGGCTACTTGCTGCCACTGCACTTGGACTCACAGAGACTGAGATACTGCTGAGCCCTACCATCCCAGATTGTAGAGTTACCACTACATGGTGCCTCACATCCAGCGTCCTGAGTTGTCACTGAGCCCTACTGGTTCAAGCTCCTGAATCAAAGCCATATCCTGGCCTAGGCTCAAACCTCCAGAGCACACCTTCTTCCCTGGAGTCAGGCCAGAGCTGTGAACTGCTCCCCAGGGGTAGCATCACAGCTACAACCTGACCTCCTGGACATGAGCTGCTAGAAGGTGCCTCAGAGTCACAGATCCTAGCACTAAGAGCAACCTACATCCAACCCTGCCACAGAGAGCAAGCTTGCACCCCAAGACCCTGGTGCCAGAATAAGGTTCATAAGACCCTGAGCTTAGGACTCCAGCCCCACAGCTGCTCTGAGCACCCGCACCTGGAATTTAGCCACTGCGGCAGCTGCTTGTAGGCCATGCCAGATCTGACAGCAAGAGGGATCCCCTTGGCTAAGTTTCCCCACCGTGGGGAAGTTGAGAAAAGGACTCCAAAAGCCCCTACAACCAAAGAATTAACAACCTATGCTGCTGCTGCCACAACCACGAATGTCTACAACCTAGGCCACTGAGGCAGTCACATTTATTACTAATGTTGAATATAGATGAAGAAGCTGCACAGAGACTATACCACTGCACCTACCTGGAAAGAGTTACCACCCACTTCCCAACTGGCACTGTAAGACCCAACTGCAGGTGAAAGTCTTTCTCTATGTATGAAAGCCACTCTAGAAAGTTTGGAAGAGGCTATTGTTTCACAGACATCAATACAGGGACACAAGAAATATGAAAATCAAGGAAATATGACATCACAAGAGGAACACGACTCTTCAATAACAAACCCTAATGACAAGGAAATCCACAAGTTGCCAGTATAGAAATTAATGAACTTAAGGAAACTCACCAAGATATAAGAATGTACAGATAGATAATTCAACAAAACTAGGAAAAAAAATCATGATATAAATTAGAAATTCAATGGAGATAAATATCATGAAAAAGAATCAAATAGAAATCCTGCAGTTGAAGAATTCAATGAATAAAATAAAAAATACAGCCAGGTGCAGTGGCTCACGCCTATAATCCCAGCACTTTGGGAGACCGAGGTGGGTGGATCACATGAAGCCAGGAGTTCAAGAGCAGCCTGGCCAACATGGTGAAACCTGGTCTCTACTAAAAGTACAAAAATTAGCCAGGCAGGGTGGTGCACGCCTGTAATCCCAGCTACTAGAGAGGCTGAAGCATGAGAATTGCTTGAATCCAGGAGGTGGAGGTTGCAGTGAGCCGAGACTAAGCCACTACACTCCAGCCTGGGCAACACAGCAAGGCTCTGTCTTTAAAAAAAAAAAAAAAAAAAAAAAAAAAGAAACAGCTTAAGTAGCAGACTTGATCTAACAGAAGAAAAAAAAATCTCTGAGTTTGAACACAGGTCATTTGAAATTACCCAGTTAGAGAAAGAAAGAAAAAAAGCAAAAAATCAAAAAAGTAAAAAAAAAAGCTTACAAGACTTATGAGACACCATTAAGTGAACAAGTGTTCATATTATGGAAGTTCCAGAAGGAGAAGACATGGAAAAAGGCATAAAAAACCTATTTAATCAAAGAATAGTTGAAAACTTCCCAAATCTGGGGCATCCAGAGACCCCCAAATAGATTCAACTCAAAAAGATCCTCCCAGAGGCACATTATGATCAAATTTTCAAAGTCAAAGACGAAGAGAAAATTCTAAAAATGGCAAGAGAAAAATGTCAAGTTACATTTAAGAGGATTCCCATTAGATTTCTCCAGAGAAACCTTGCAAGCTACAAAAGAATGAAACAATGTATTCAATAAATTGCCAAAAAAAAAGCCACCAAAGAATACTGTACCCAGCAAAACTATCTTTCAGAAATGAGAAAGAAAATCTTTCCCAGACAAGCAAAAACTAAGAGAATTCATCACCACTACATTGGCCTTACAAGAAATGCTCAAGGAAGTCCTGCATCTGGCAGCAAAAAGATGATAATCACCATCATGAAAACACTCAAAAGTATAAAATTCACTGTTATAGCAAATACACAAAGCAGAAAAAGGATCAAATCTTAATATTACAGAAAACCACCAAACCACAATGATATGAGGAAGAAAGGAAAAAAAGATACCTAAAACAACAAGAAAACAATGAACAAAATGACAGGAGTAAGTCCTCATTTATCAATAATAACCTTGAATATGAACAGATTAAATTCTTCACTTAAAAGATATAGACTGGCAGAATAAAATTTTTAAAAATATGAGTCAACTATACTATATGCTACGTGTAAGAAATTCACTTCACTTATAAAGACACATACAGACTGAAAGTAGAGGAAGAAAAAAAGATACTCCATGCAAAAGGAAAACAAAAGTGAGAAGACATAGCTATATTTATATCATATAAAACAGACTTTAAGTGAAAAGCTGCAAAAAGAGACAAAAAAGGTCATTATATGATGATAAAAGGATCAATTCAGCAAGATGTGAATATATACGCACAGTTGTGAATATATATGCACCCAACATTGGAGAACCCAGATACATAAAAGCAAATATTATTAGATCTAAAGGGAGAGACAGACTCCAATACAATAACAGCTGGGAACTTTGACACCCCACACTCAGCAGTGGACAGATCATTCAGACAGGAAATCAACAACAAGAAAACACTGAATTTGAATTGCATCTTAGACCAAATGGAACTAACAGACATTTACAGAACACTTTATCCAACAGCTACAGAATACACATTCTTCTCATCAGCTCATGGAACATTCTCCAGGACAGACCACATGTTACGCCACAAAACAAGTCTCAACAAATTTTTAAAAAGTAGAAATCATATCAAGTATCCTCTCTGACCACAGTGAAACAAAACTAGAAATCAATACCAAGGGAACTTTCAAAACCATACAAATATATGAAAATTAAATGTGCTCCTGAACGACCAATTGGTCAATAAAAAAATTTAAAAGAAAATTAAAAACATTCTTGAAACAAAGGAAATTAAAAACACAACAAATCAAAATCTACTGAATACAGCAAAAGCAATATTAGAGGCAAGATTATAGCCATAAACAAGGAGAAAGAGTTCAAATAAATAACCTAATGATGCATTTCAAGGACTAGAAAAGCAAGAAACCAAACCCAAAGTTAGCAGAAAGAAAGGAATAATAGAGATCAGAGTAGAAATAAAATTGAAACTGAAAAAACCATACCAAAGATCAATGAAACAAAAAGTTGATTTTTTGAAAAGATCAACAAAATTGATAAACCATTAGCTTAGCGTAACCAAAAGAAATGAAAAACATGGATAGTTCACCCATCATTAAAGAAATGAAATCTGTGGTCAAAAAAAAATCTTCTTTGGAGAGAACATCAGCCACACTTTTATTATTCAAGCACTTTCAGAGCACAACCGCTGATGTGAATGAAATGAATAAATCCCTAGAAATTACTAAAATTTAATCAAGAAGAAATAGAAAATCTGAATAGACCTATAATAACTTAAAAACAAATGAATTAGTAACTAAAAGTCTTCCCATAAAGAAAAGCCAAGGCCTAGCTGGCTTCACTGGTGAATTCTATCAGATACTCAAAGAAGATATAATAACAATTGTTCACAAACTTTCAGAAATTAGGGGAGGAAGGAACACTTTCTATTTATTCTATGAGGCTAGCATTACCCTGATATCAAAGCCAGACAAAGACATCACAAGAAAACTATAGACCATTCGCTCTCATGAACAAAGAAACAAAAATCCATAATTACTAGCTAACCTTGACCGGGTGCGGTGGCTTATGCCTGTAATCCCAGCACTTTGGGAGGCTGAGGTGGGCGGATCACTTGAGGTCAGGAGTTTCAGACCATCCTGGCCAACATGGTGAAACCCTGTCTCTACTGAAAATACAAAAAAGTTAGCCAGGCATAGTGGCAGGCGCCTGTAATCCCTGCTGCTCTGGAGGCTCAGGCAGGAGAATTGCTTGAACCCAGGAGGCAGAGGTTGCAGTGAGCTAAGATCGTGCCACTGCTCTCCAGCCTGGGTGACAGACTGAGACAACACCTCAAAAAAAAAAAAAAAAAAAAAAAAAAAAATTAGCTAACCAAATCCAGCACCATATAAAATGTATATACAACATGATCAAGTGGGAATGTAAGGTTGGTTTAACATCCAAAGATCAATTTATATACTATGCCATATTAATAAAACACAGGATAAAAATCATGTGATCATCTCAATAGATGAAGCAAAATCATGTTACAAAATCCAATGTCTATTCATGATAAAAATGCTCAAGCTAGAAATAGAAGGGAAGTTCCTTAGATAAAAAGCATCTATGAGCCTGGGCACGGTGGCTCATGCCTATAATCCCAGCATTTTGGGAGGCCAAGGAGGGCAGATCACCCGAGGTCAGGAGTTCAAGACCAGTCTGGCCAACGTGGTGAAACCCTGTATCTACTAAAAATAGAAAAATTAGCTGGGTGTGGTGGTGAATGCCTGTAATCCCAGCTACTTGGGAGGCTGAGGCAGGAGAATCACTTGAACCCGGGAAGTGGAGGTTGCAGTGAGCTGAGATTGTGCCATTGCTCTCCAGCCTGGGCAACTGGGTGCTCCATCTCAGGGGTTGGGGGGCCGGGAAAGAAAAGCATCTATGAAAAACCTACAGCTAAAATAATACTTAACGGTGAAAGACTGAATGTCTTCCCTCCATGATCAGGAACAAGGCAAGTATGCCTGCACTCACCACTTCTGTATAATATTGTACTAGATGTTTTAGCCAGTGCAACAAGATATTAAGTAAATAAATGGACTGAAGGCATCCAGATTGGAAAGGAAGAATAAAAACTTTTTATCCACAGAACTATTAAACTATCAATGTTAGTTAAGTCCACAGGCTCCAAAACCCAGTATATAAAAATCCACTGTATTCCTACATACCAGCAATGGACAATTTGAAAGTGTAATTAAGAAAACAGTTCTGGCTGGGCACAGTGGCTCACATCTGTAATCCCAACACTTTGAGAGGTCAAGGCAGGAGGATCTCTTGACCTCAGGAATTCAAGACCAGCCTGGGGGAACATAGTGAGGCCCTGTCTTTACAAATAAAAAATTTAAACATTAGCTGGGCAGTGGTGGTCCATCCCTGTAGTCCCAGCTACTGGGAAGGCTGAAGTGGGCAGATTGCTTGAGCCTAGGAGGTCGAGGCTATAGTGAGCAGTGGTCACACCACTGCATTCCAACCTGGGCAACAGAGTGAGACTCTGTCAGAAAATAAATAAAAATGTAAATAAATAAATAAAACAATTCTGGCAGGGCAAGGTGGCTCACGCCTGTAATCCCAACACTTTGGGAGGCTGAGGAGGGAGGATCGCTTGAGGTCAGGAGTTTGAGACCAGCCTTGGCAACATAGTGAGATTCCATCTTCACACAAAAAAACTAGTTGGGTGTGGTAGTATGCACTTGCATTCCCAGCTATTTGAGAGGCTGAGGTGGAAGGATTCCTTCAGCCAAGGAGTTCAAAGTTTCAGTTATCTATGATCACGCCATTGCACTCCTGGGCAACAGAGTGAGTTCCTATCTTCAAAAAAAAAAAAAAAAAAGAGAGAGAGAGAAAAAAGAAAATGGTTCTTCTCTATAAGCTGAAAAAAATAATACATTTAATAAAAGAAGAACCAGATTTGCATATTGAAAACACTGTAGACAGAACTTGTAAAAGCTCTAAATAAATGAAAGACATTTCATGTTCATGAATTTGAACATTCAAAATTGTTAAGATGGCAGTTCTCTCCAAATTGATCTATAGAGTCAATGCAAATGAACATCCATGAGCAAAAAAAATGAACTTGACCCTTAAATCTCACATTAAATACAAAAAATCAACTCAAAATGGATCTTAGACTTAAATGTAATATCTAAAACTATAAAACTTCTAAGAAAATGTAGGAGAAATTCTTTGCTATCCTGGGTTAGGAAAAGTTCTTAGGTATAACACTAAAAAGCATAATCTATAAAAGAAAAAAATTGATGAACTGGACTTTACTAAAAGTAAACTTTTGTACTTCATATGACACCATTAAAAAAAATAAAAAGACAAACCACACAGTGGGAGAACATATTTGCAAATCATGTATTTGATGAAAGACTTGAGTCCATAATATACAGGTTGAGTATTCCTTCTCCAAAATGCTTGTGACCAAAAGTGTTTCAGATTTCAGATTTATTTGCATTTTGTAATATCTGTATTCCATTTACCAGCTGAGCATTCTGAATCTGAAAATCTGAAATCTGAAATGTTCCAATAAGTATTTCCTTTGAGTGTCATCTTGGTGGTCAAAAAGTTTTGGAATTTTGAGCATTTCAAATTTCAGGTTTTCAGATTTGGGATGTCTAACCTATATATAAAGAACTCTTATGACAGGAAAAACAACCAAATTAAAATATGGGCAAAAATTATGAATAGATATTTCACTAAATAAGACGTAGGAATGGCTAATAAGTACTGTACAGATTAATGTTCATGGCAGTATTATTCTAATAGCACCAAAGTGGAAATAAGACAAATGACCAATTAGTATAGAATAAATAAAATGCAGTATTTATCCACACAAATATTGAGCAACATGAAGAAATGAACTGTTGATACATGCTACAACACGGATGAACTTCAAATACCTTTCGCCAAGTGAAAGCAGCCATATGTGAAAGACTAAATACTGTTAAGATTCCATTTAAATGTAATTTCCTGAAAAGAAAATAGATCAGTGTAGCCTGAGAGAACAGGAGAAGACTAAATACTGTTAAGATTCCATTTAAATGTAATATCCTGAAAAGAAAATAGATCAGTGTAGCCTGAGAGAACAGGAGTGGGAAATGATTGCTAATGGGATTGAGGGAACACTTCGGGTGATGAAAATGTCTAAAACTGGATTGTGGCTATTTCACAACTCTACAAATTTACTAAAATAACATGAGATTTACTCTTTAAATCAGGTATACGGTACAATACTGTTAACTATATGCACAACATCCTACAGCAGACCTCTAGAACTTACTCATCCATATTACCAAAACTTTATATCCATTGAACAACAACTCTCTATTTCTCCCTCCCTTCAGCTCCTGGAAACCACCATTCTATTTTTTGCTTCTGTGAATTTGGTTATTTTAGATATCTCATAAAAAAGGAATCATGTAGTATCTGTCCTTATAGGAGAAGATTATTTCACTTAGCATAATGTTCTCAGGGGTTCATCCATGTTGTCACATATGGTGGGATTTCCGCTTTTTTTTTTTTTTTTTTGAGACAGAGTCTCACTCTGTTGCCCATGCTGCAGTGTAGTGGCATGATCTTGGCTCACTGCAACCGCCACCTCCTGGGTTCAAGCGATTCTCCTGCCTCAGCCTCCCGAGTAGCTAGGATTACAGGCATGCACCACCATACCCAGCTAATTTTTGTATTTTTAGTAGAGACGGGGTTTCACCATGTTGGCCAGGCTGGTCTCAAACTCCTGAGCTCAGGTGATCTGCCCGCCTCAGCCTCCCAAAGTGCTAGGATTACAGGTGTGAGCCACCTCACCCGGCCATTCCTTCTTTTTCATGAATGAATAATATTCTATTATATGTATATCCCACATCTTCTCTAGCCATCCATCCATCAATGGACATTTAGGCTGTTTCCATGTCTTGGCTACTGTGCATAACGGTGCAATGAACGGGGAAGTGCAGATACCTCTTTGAGATCTTGATTTCACTTCTTTTGGATATACATCTAGAAGTTTTTCTAGAATTGCTGGGTCATATAAGTCTATTTTTAACTTTTGTAGGAATCTTCATACTGTTTTCTGTAACAACTGTACCATTTCACATTCCCAGCAACAGTGTACAAGGGTTCCAATTTCTCTAAATCACTGCCAACACTTCTTTTTGCTTTGTTTTTGTTTTTTTGATGATGGCCGTCCTAAGAGGTGTGAAGTATCTTATTGTCATTTTGATTTGTATTTCCCTAATGATTAGAGATGTTGAGCACCTTTTCATATACCTGTTGGCCATTTCTATGTCATCTTTGTAGAAATGTCTTTTGAAGTCCTTTGCCCATTTAAATATGAGGTTATTTTTTTGCTCTTGAGTTGTAGGAGTTCCTTACATATTTTGGACATTAACACCTTATCAGATAAATGGTTTGCAAATATTTTCTCCCAGTGCATGGTTTGTCTCTTCACTCTGTTAATTGTTTTCTTTGCTGTACAGAAGCTTTTTAGTTTGATATAGTCCCACTTCTTTATTTTTCATTTTGTTGCTTGTGTTTTTGGTGTTATAATCCAATAAATCACTGTGAAGACCAATGTCATGAGGCTTTCTCCTATATTTTCTTCTAGGCATTTTATGGCTTCAGGTCTTACAGTTAAGACTTTAATCCATTAAAAAAAATTTTTTTTTGTATGGTGTAAGTAAGGGTCCAGTTTCATTCTTTTGCATGTGGACATTAAGTTTTCCAAGCACCATTTTGGTGAAAAGACCATTCTTTCCCCATGTGTATTCTTGGTACCCTTTTGAAGATTAGTTGACTGTATATGTGTGGGTTTATTTCTGGGTTCTCTTTCCTGTTCCCTTGGTCTATGTGTCTGTCTTTATGCTAGTACCATACTGCTTTAATTACTATAACTTTCTAATATGTGTTGAAATCAGGAAATGAGGTATCTCCAGTTTTATTCTTCTTTCTCAAGGTTGCTCTAGATATTGGGGGTCCTTTGTAATTCCATATACACTTTAGGATTGGTTTTTCTAGTTCTGTAAATCAATAATTTTTTTAAACAAAAAAATTTTAAAACAAATGAGTGCTATGGTTTGAATGTGTCTTCCAAAGTTCATTTGTTGGAAACCTAATCCCCAATGCAAAAGTGTTGAGAGGTGGGACCTTTAAGAAGCAATTAGCTCAGGAGGCCTCTGTCCTCATGAATGGGTTAATGACCTTATGGCGGGAGTGGGTTATTGCAGGAGTGAGTTCCTGATAAAAGGATGAGTTCAGCTCCCTTCCTTTCTTTTTCCCTTGTGTGTTGTGTGCTCTCTTGTCCTTCTGTGTTCTACAGTGGGATGACGCAGCAAGAAGGCCCTTGCCAGACGTGGGCCCCTTGACTTCTCAGCCTCCAGAATTGTAAGAAATACATCTTAGTTCTTCATAAATTAACCACTCTCAGGTAGTCTGTTACACCAGCACAAAACAAACTCAGACAATGAGGTAGGCCTATATATACTGTCATGAAAAAAATTCAAAGACAAATGTTTTGTTTCTTCACATTTTAAAAATCAAGGTCATGCATGTACATAGCTTTTTAACAAAAGCAGTACACAAGGTCTTATGACAGAAAACAATGCACCTTACACACACAGGCAAATCATTTCCGCTCACAGTTCTTCTGAAGGTTACAAGGTTACAAGTATACATTGCTAATTAACGTGCCTTTGTATACCACATCCTGCATCTAATCTCTTTCCCACCTCTACCAACAACCTCTCATCCAAAACCACCATTGTGTTCTGAAAGGACAACTGAAATAGCCTCTTACCTGGCCTTCCTTCCTGCTTTCACACTTCCCCACCAAACAGTCAGAACAGTGCTTTTAGATCACTGCACTCCTTTACTCAGAATCTTCCAGTGGTTTCCCATCTCGCTCAAGGTAAAATCCAAAATTTTCACCTTGGCCAAAAAGGGCCAATATGGCCTGGTCTTCCACTACTTCTCAGACTCATTTCCTGTTATCTCCTTCTCCTACTCATGCCTTAGCCATGTGGACCTCCTTGTTGGGCCTTGCAAACCCCAGACATGCTCTTGCCTCCAGGACTTTGTAGGTGCTATTTCCTCTGCCAGCAATGCTCCTTCTCAGACAACCTTGCTCCTTCACTTGCTTTGTACCTCTGCTCAAATACTACCTCTCCGAGAGCACTTTCCTCAGAACCCTATTTTAAAATGCAGCTCCATCAGTCTCTATCTGCTTACCCTGCTTTATTTTTCTTCATGTTACTTGTCACTACCCAAGAATTTTCTTTCATTGCATGCATTTGGGTTCTTTCTAGCCTGTTTCTCCACAGCTCCTTAGGGCAACTATCTTTGCTTGCATGGTTGCAACTTAGTTGCAGGCATATTAGTATTCTAGCTCAGTGGGAGGGAAAAATAAATAAGGGCTCATATGAACACACATTACTTTATGTTCTCCTGAAAAGAAATTAGTGATACAGCCATATCAGAGTTTGGGAGGCTTGGGAATGCAATGTCATTGTGCACATATGTGCCTGACCAACAATCTACTGCTAGAGAAGAAGGAGAGAACTTACTTTGGTGAACAACATGCCACAGTCCTCCACAATGTGTGGATTTTAAAAACTGAAAAATAATCTGTAAAACATATAAAATGTTTAAAATATAAAAAGCCATCATGTAAGATATTACATAATTATGACCTGGTAAATATTATTCACCACTGAAACAAGTGCTCTTTCTACCAATCTACTTTGTAGTATAATTAAGTGTAAACTATTTCTTTTTACGTGTGGTTTCCATGTTCTTTGTGGAATTTCTGGTTGCTTTTTACTGTTTTTTTGTTTTTTGTTGTTGTCGTTGTTGTTTTTTTTTTTTTGAGACAGGGGCTCACTCTATCACCCAGGCTGGAGTGCAGTGGCATGATCATGACTCATTGCAACCTCGATCACCTGGGCTCAAGTGATCCTCCTGACTCAGCCTCCCAAATAGCTGGCACACAGGTATGTGCAACCACACCTGGCGAATTTTTCTTTCCTTTTTTTGTAAACATGAAGGTTTCCCTATGTCGCCCAGGCTGGTCGCAAACTTCTGGTCCCAGGTGATCCTCCTGTCCCAGCCTATCAAAGTGCTGGGATTACAGGCGTTAGTTGCTGCACTTTGCCTTTTTTTTCTTTTCCACATTTTTACATAGGCATTTTTCCAAGTTCTCAGCCATACTATCTATTCTATGAAACCTCCCTCCCTCCCAGGGTCCCTGTCATGCCGTCCTTAGTTCTCCTGATTCACCATTTCTTGGATCCCATGTTGTCCTCTTCGATTTATTCCTTTTGTTGCTGGAGTACAACCTCAGGAAAACTTCTAGGAAAGGGTACGAGTTCTCACCCCACGTATTTACCATCACACTTGGTCAGTTCTAGATTCAGAACCATTTCCCCTCAGCACTGTGAAGGCACTGTTCCCTCATCCCACAGAATCTAGTGTTGCTGAGGGACCTGTGTCATTCCAGTTTCCTTTACTTTGGAGACATCTTATCCATAGAAAGTTTAAAGATCTGTGTATGCTCAGTGTTCATAAATATCCCCAAGACCTTTTCCATGTCTCCTCCTTGATTTTGAGAGACTCTTACAAAGTTGTCTCAGGTGTCCCCACATCCTGAAAACTTAACTGTATTATTTACTGAACAATGATCTTGCCCCCGTTTTCTCTGTCCCACACTAGAACCCCTCATCAGACGTGGACCCCTTGTACCAAGTCTCTGTGTTTTCTTTTGCAAGTAACAAAGATCAATACTATAACACTTTTCACTTCATGGGCAATGGTGAAAAATGTAGTGTTTGGTTTTTATGAGAGTATGAGGAAGTGACCTCTCATATACCACTAGTGGGAATGTGTATTGTTATAACCTCTCTGCAGGCCAATTTCAGAGCCCTCAGAGGCTCTAAAAACATTCATATTCTTGAACTAAGCAGCTTCTAGGAATGCAATCTCTACTTCTAGGCACACAAGCTAATAAAACAGATATGAGTGAAAAGACAATTTTTTAAAACACCATGTCCATCTCAATGAAATAGCAAAAAAAGGAAGCAATTTAAATGTCAACCGATAGGATATTCTTTAATGATATCATGGCAGCATGGGCTATCATGTAACTCTTTAGAAAAATGATGTGGATCTTATTTATTGCCATGAAAGATGCTCATGTTCTAGAGCTATGTGAAAAGGACAGAAAGTAGATTAATCCTATTAAAATTATACATATCCATACATATACAGAGAAACGCTAAAGTCTCTAGAATGATATACAACATTTATACATTGTTTATACAATGTTACACAGAAATGTTCACAGAGATCTCTTTAAAATTATGGTTGATTAGAAAAAAATTTAGCTTAAGTGTATTCTTTTTGCTATGAACACAGAGTTTTATCAAAAAAGAGTTAATGATATAAATCTCTAGATAAATTTAAAGTATTTTCCATACAAACATCAGTAAAGCAGAATTAACCAGAGGTAAAAACATATAAGTATGGAATCAAAATATGTGATCTTGTCCCAGTTCTACTAACAACTGTGTCACCTTGAACAAATATCTTAACAGCAGTTTACTCAGCTGTAAAATAGGGAAAAATAATGGTTGCCTATCTATTTCACTGTGTCATTATGAAAAACCAAATAAAAGTATATCTAAATGTTCTGAAAAGCATAAAATACTACAAAAATGAATAATGGAATAATCAATATTATCACCAAAGCAATTGAAAATATAAATGTTGGTTTGCTACAGAATGGGAGAAAATATTTGCATCTGACAAAGGTCTAATATCCAGCATCTATAAGGAGCTTAAATAATCCCATGAAAAAGTGGGCAAAGGACATGAACAGACACTTTTCAAAAGAAGACATACATGCAGCCAACAAGGATATGAAAAAAAGCTCAATCACTGATCATTAGAGAAATGCAAATCAAAACCATAATGAGATACCATCTCACACCAGTCAGAATGGCTATTACCAAAAAGTCAAAAAATAACAAATGCTGGCAAGGTTGCAGAGAAAAGGAAATGATTATACACTGTAGGTAGGAGTGTAAATTAGTTCAACCATTGTGGAAAGCAGTATGGCGATTCCTCAAAGAGCTAAAAGCAGAACTACCCTTTCTTTGACTCAGCAATCCTATTACTGGACATATACCCAGAGGAATGTAAATCATTCTACCATAAAGACACATGCACGTGAATGTTCACAGCAGCACTATTCACAACAGCAAAGGGATGGAATCAACCGAAATCCCATTAATGATAGATAGTATAAAGAAAATGTGATTATATATACACCATGGAATACTATGCAGCCACAAAAAAGAACGAGCTCATGTCTTTTGTGGGAACATAAATGGAGCTGGAGAGGGTACTATCCTTAGCAAACTAACGTAGGAATAAAAAACCAAATACCACATGTTCTCACTTGTAAGCGGGAGCTAAATGATGAGAACTCATGAACACAAAGAAGGAAACAACAGACACTGGGGCCTGGAGGGTGGGAGGAGGGAGAGGAGCAGAAAACATAACTATTGGGTAGTAGGCTTAATACCTGGGTGATGAAATAATCTGTACAACCAGCCCCTGTGACACGAGTTTACCTGTATAACAAACCTGCACATGTTTTCTAAAATTTAAATATCTTTAAAAGTTGTAAGGTTGAGAGGGTAAGAGAAGGAAGGGAGAGGAGTATGAGATGTGGCTCAGACCAAGAGAACTACTGTAGCAGGAAACTGGTACGGCGGCAGTGAGGATGAAGGCAGAAAAACCAAAAGAACAGTCCTTATCATGTTTACAATTTTTTGTAGGGCTAGCCTGACTCTAAAAGTAATAACAATATATTTGCCAAGATAATAACTATATATTTAGTTCACTGATAAACCATAATGCTTATTTTCCATGGAACAGTCCACTTACGTGTTTTTGAAACCAGCATAATAACAATATATAAATTTCCCCCAATAGGAATCTCCTTGCAGTTGAGCTATACAAATGAAATTGGGAATTTTATGATTTTCCTTCCTCCTCTTCACTTGCATAATGGGCTACATATATAACTACACACCTCTTACCTCACACTATGGCACTAAGCTAATTATAAAAGCCCGTTTAAATCTAGCCACCTGTCTTTCGTTTTGCTGCCTACCTGGGCCTTTTCCAAACAGGCAGAAAAATCTCCTATCAGTCTGTTATCACAACCAGAATGCAAGAGATTAGTGACCAGGGAGAGAAGCAGAATCAGTTTACATCCTTTCAGGCAAAAGAATAGTATTACTTCACAAGCAAGAAATCTGGGGCCCCCTGACCTTAATTTAGGAAACCTGCAGTTAATCATCATGTTAAAGTTGGTTTTACATGCGAGACAGTTTTTGTTTCCGCTGTTATTTTTACAATTTGAGTGTCCTTTGTGATTACCAAAATTATTTGCTGAAAGGCATATATCAACATTTAAAATATTTAATCTATAATAAAGTAGGCCTTACAGATTAGGTATACCTGAATTAAAATATACTCGGTGTCAATTTTTTAAAAAGCTTAAAAACAATTGCTTGTGTTTATCCAGAGTACAATTTAGCAATCTAACTCTGCTAATTATGACAATTAATATACTTAATTTCTTTCTTAATTGAGGAATAAAAAGGTTTTTAACTGTAATCCGACAACCCAAATAAAGAATCACATAAATCCCACCACTGGCACACACTCACCTCTCTCCCAAAAGGTCAATTGTTTCTTGAAGGAAAGAGAACTAAGCCTGAAGCTACAAATTTGGCAAGGAAACCGGGTCAAAGAACAGCTGTGCAAAGCCAGGGAGAAATAGGCAGGTGATCAGGTCAGTATGCAGAGGTTCTGATGACACTCAATTGAACCTGGCTACTTTTTCATAATCGAATACTTAATGAAAACAAATCTAATTAACACCATAAGCCAAAAAGAGGCACAAGTGGTCTTTTTAAAGTGTGGTTAACTTTCACTTAACATTATACTAGAGAAACAATACTAGCTGAACCATTTTAGCTGTTTCAATGTAATTTACAAGTCATCCCTGTGAGTTACTGATTCTACAGACACCTGTTCTCTTTTACAGAGTGATTTTCTGTGTGTGTGTGTGTGTGTGTGTGTGTGTGTGTGTGGACATATGCATGTGTTGGGGGACAGGAGAGTTATTGAAATGAATAGTCCAGCCATGGAGATGATGCTTACAGAATGAAAACGCAGTGTGGGTCTATATATATATTGACATAGAAGAAAAGTTATAATGGCATTTTTTTGTACAACAAAAGTTTAGATTTATTACATATTTATTTCCAAGGTACCTTTGTTATTATGAAAACAGAACTAACACTTGGCCAAAAAAAAAAAAAACCCAAAAAACAAAAAAAAAATCACTTCACAATGTCAGGTTTTCCACTTCCATGATAAAGGGAAAAAATATCTATTGCAGACACGGAATCATTCTGCCTTGGGTAAGTCTAGGGAGGAAAAAAAGGGGACATATGGGATGAATTTGCGAAAGTTTAAAAAGATGCTTTTGACAGCACCAAGACTGCTCTAGTAAATTAAGTATATACTAGGATCTATGAGGCTCTGTTGGTTATATCCTGTGTATTCTTGGCATTTAAAAAATTTTCATCTTTCTCCTCTTAAAAATACAGATAAAAATGTACCAGGTTTTAATGACAACAAATTAAAATACTGCTTTACTCAGTTTCCTATCTGCCTTTAGCATCAAATGTAGAGCCTTATAGAAATATTATCTTAGAAGTTAAATGTGGTACAGTCTTCAAAGGAGATAATACATTAGTATTACTATTATTTTTCATTAAGCAATTGAACTAAAAGTTTAGGGCCTTTTTAAACCAATGTTTTATAACTTTAAAAAATTATTTTAGTTTCTTTTGATAATCACTGTATTAATAGCAGCTATGTAATTAGAAGGTCATAGTACCTAAAACATCAAAAACCATGGAATGTCTTTAATTTGGTCAGATATTTACTGATATGTCATTATTAACCTATCTTTTACAAACAACCTTAAAACCGAGATAATAAAACACACCATCCAGTAACATGTTTAGCTGAAGAAAAGTTATCCTTATGGTTCTTTTCTAGTAACTCAAGATAACTAATCTCATGAAACACAGCAAAAAAAAAAAAAAAGTTACAAAATACTTCAGCTATTTTCCCCTATGATCAAACTTCAACTCTGAAGCAAAAATATTGCTAAACGTCTTATAAAAATCCAGATTGTAGTCTTTTAAATGACCTATACAGTAGTAACAATATTCATATATATAATTTAAAATTCTCAAAGCAGGTCCATTGCAAAAACAAAACAAAACAATACAAAACTTGACAGTACAGGTCAAGTATACCTAATCCAAAAGTCTGAAATTGCTCAAAAATCTGCAACTTGAGCACCAACGTGACGGATTAGAGATGCGCAACTGTAATAATTTCTGTAAGTTTCTTTCTAAACTAAAAAGTGGAAGTTTATTATTGAAAGTAACTTACAGCATTTATAAGCTCCTTTTGGTAGCCATGTTCAGTAATCATTTTGCAGGTTTTAAAAAACTATCAGTACTAAAAAAGGCCTAAAGGTATGCTAACAGAATGGAAGGGGAAATTTAAATCTTTGCTTTCAGTAACCCTCTAAGTATTTTTGGATCTATAGGATTTATTTAAAGTAAATTTAGTAAAGCATATTTACTATCCCTCATGAAAATATCAATTTGATAAAAATAATATTTTTTCTCAATTTCAATTAAACATTTACTGTGTATTTAGTATATTACACATCAGGCACTGTGCTAGGTGCTTTCTAAAAAATTTTCTGCTCTAAATTTCCTCAATAAAAGCATCTAAAGCATTAAGTCAAAACCTTTCCAAGTAAGTAATTTATCTTTTAAATGTTAGGTATGGACACACACACACACACACACACACACACACACACACACAGTTTCTTCTGGTTAAACTACTTATCAAACGAACTGTTGCTATCATCCTTGAAACAAAAAGGCCAACACCATTTGCATTATGGGTATATTGCTCATTTAATTAATCAGAACCACCTGTCTAAATAGCAATCGCAATCTGTACTTCAATGTTAAAAAGATCCAGCTGAAATACAACCCTCCTAATTCTGATCAGTTTGAGAACTATTTTTTCCACAGTTAAAGGGGTCACTATAAACATAAAAACTGGCATTGTTTTCCTTTGATTAGGTTACAGTAGCTTAAGTCTCTAAACACTAGAATTCCTCACACAGCTGTTAACTGTGGACCAGGGGACTGGCTCACATCTGCTTCTCACTTATTGCATTAATGGTTCACCTTCAGGTCCTAAAAGGATTGTTGTATCCCCTCCCCAAAGATACTGTGGAACCCATCTATGTCTGCCTTCTACATAGCTGACTTGTTCTGGTTTCTCTCTCTATACAATGCAAATCTCAGTGAACTCACATCTGTCACAGATCGACCCAATTCGTGGGCAATCTTTTCCCATCGACCTGGAGTCCCTCCTGGGAACTTAACCATACTTCTTGTCAGTTGGCTGAGGTCCTCTTCTGTCCATTCAGGTGCCTGCAAAACATTAAAGAAAATAAAAAAAGATAATTGGGAGAAAATAAAAAGATAATTGGAAGAATAAAAAAAGATAACTGAGAGATAATTGCTGTGAAGCAAATTATTGGCAATATGCTTTCTGTAAAAAACAATACTAAATTGTATCTAATAGTTTCAATAAAGATTTGAGCTGCATATTTAACACTGGAATGCAAAGCTCTAGAAGCCTATTTCATTTCCTATGTATACTAACTAAGAAAGCATAAATATTGCAAAACCAGGTTTTGCAGACATTTTTTTAAAAAGACCATTTAGTTTTGAATTAAAATGAGAAACCATTCTCAAAGCTTATGAAATGCATCCTTGCTATAAAATGCAGTGCTGCTCATAAATGCCTCACATAAAGTTACTATTAAAGGGCTCTCTTTTTTTTTTTTTAAACACACACTTTAAAGAAAGCAAAAATAAAAATAAAAAACTTACAAGTATAAATGAAATGTGAACAAGTAAATATACTGGTCTGAAATCAGAACTGCAATGACACTTTATGATCATTCTATGTAACGATATTCAATTTTAAAATAATATTTTTTCAAGAAGTTTAGCTTGTCAAATGTCACTCTTTTTTTTTTTTAAACTTCAGAACAGAAATAAAATTAGAAACTCTTGTGGCCAAGACTCAAACCATCAAGTCCATGTAAAGCAGTATTTCATTTTATTTTGACCATTTCATTTTGGTCAACTTTTAGCTTTGACTAAATGATTAAACTAAATTTAAAAATATCTTAGAGATTATAAACACGCATATGCAAAAAGTCTAACAGCAAGCATATTCTCTGCATTTTTCTCAGCACTAGCAGTAGTCAAACCCCAAAGTGAGCACAGAAAAATAAATTATTATCCAACGACAAATAACCACGTTACAATTATTTCACATTACACTTTAGTACTGAACTATTCCCCACCAGAGGCAATAAAGCACTCTGGTATTAAACAATACTCCAGTAGCCAGCATAGAGACTGAGGAAGCCTACCTTATTTTCCTTTAATTAAAATGAAAGAATAAAGAAAAAGAAAGAGGGAAAGAAGGAAACCTTTGAGGCAAATACCTTTTCTAATCACCATTTCCGATAATGAACAGGCATACATCAGGCAGTTTGCATTACAGAACCATCAGCACAGAACAACAGTCAGAGGTGAGTGACCCCAGGGACTATCTCCACAGCTACAGCAAAGCTTCTCCCTGACACTAATCCTCCCTGTCATTCTCCCACTGTGCTCTAACCACACTGACATCCGCCTGCCTCACTGCAAGCTTAACGGGGCCCTTCCTGACTTTTTACTGTCTCCCCCAATCAATGGTTCAAGCGTGCTCTTTTCACCATGTCCAAATGGCAGCTTCACTCATAATCAAAGTGCATTGCCCCTGTTAAAGGGCTTTCCGAAAGGCTCTCCCATTTGCATTCATTTGCAAAGCAAACTACTTTTATTCACTTTGTTCTGCTATCAAGAATGTTCCCTGAAGCAGATAAATTGGCATAAATACAACCTGCCACTTAAGAGTCAGTAAATAATAGCCAATAGTAGGGAGGATTTTATCAATCATTCTATTTTGTATCCACTAAGAGCTGAAAGCCTCAAACATATTCATCAGTACAGCCTCTACAATACAGGCATAAATTCACTTATATAAAAAGGTAGCCCACATTGGGTCTGGTCGGAATTTCTTTGATATTTAATGAATATCAGAAATCCAATTCTTCATATCAGATGACTTAAAAATTTACACGGAGGGTTTTTTCTTTCTTTCTCCTTGTCTTTATTTAAGGAAAAAAGAATTATTCTTATTCAGCTACAATTTAGAGAAATATAATTGGATTTTCAACAAAATCATAGTTTTATTGCTAAAAAGCTTTAAAAAGTAGACCAATCGGTTTCAGAAATGCAAAAGACTTAAGTTTTAGGCAGAATTTAAATAAGCTTACAGTAAAAGATCATGTCATGAAGAGCTTGAAGTTGATCACTGCATAAAGATATATACTGATCAAACCATACAGTATGTACGAAATCACACTAAATCAAATTACCTAATTTCTATGTTATTTTAACATTTTTGGAGCAAAAAAATTGTCTACAATGTCTAAAATATAAATCATTGTTTTGGGTAGTAAACTAAGTCTTTAAAATAATTTCTATTTTTAACAGATCAGCTTCCCAAATACTCTGCATACATAAACATTGGCATTAAAAACAAATCTGATTTTAATTAGATTAATGAGTGTGTAAAAGCATAGTACTTTTCTGAAAAATAAAAATTTTATATAAAGTATTTGGATTGAATTCCTGAAAAATCACCTACTGCTATGACAGTCTTAAGTTTCATAGTTATTTTATGGCCATAATTTTTATTATTAATATATTTAAAGAGGCTCGATAGTGACTAGGGCCATAATCTGAAATCTGAGAGAACCCTTTTAGCAATGCATTATTCTCCCTCCTACAGCTGTAAGGCACTTTGGTGAATGTGTAATTCCTCGGCAATAGTTAGTTGTGTCTTTAGAAGCAACAGAGCCTCCTGTGATCCAGCTACTACAGCAGCCATGAGGGTGGCCATGGCGTGAATGTACTCTCCCTCTTCTAATCTGGAGCCAACTGTAGCTGTGAAAGTCAAATGAATGCATAAGCATACTGCTTTGCCACTTAAAACCATGTGTGTCCAATCTTACCGAAACACCGGGCCAAATATTCATCTCTACAGTAAAGTAATGGAAGATACCACATGGTGTGGAGACAGCTGTTGTGACTATACAAGCACTCCAATTTTGCATCAGAAAAGCCCATTCTGGGAATAAATCTCCATACTGAATACAAAATAAAAAGTTTTCAAATTATTAAATATTTTAATGTAACGACCTCAAAATATAGCAACCAAAGTAAGAACTGATATGAAAACTTAAATTATATTCCCAAATCATGTACCTTTGGGATGGATTTTTGCCATAAAACCCACTATGTTCAAAGATTTGGTGTCTCTGAAAATCCTCTATATTCTTGGGGTAGGGCTGTATTTTTAAAGTAATCTATATGGACTTTTCCTCTCACAGCTTTGGACTATAAAATGTTAATTAGAAAGCATCATATAATTTATTTGGCACTAAAAATTATGGCCAAATTAAAAAAAAATTTTAATGTACTTGTTTATTGTATTTTTATACTTTAATGACAAAAGGCTCATTTCTATCTAATAAATAGATACTGAAACTCTCTAATGAGCAATACTTCTATTGAAATGACCTATTAATAATAATTATTTATATAAATACAGAAGCTAAAATTTTGGATTCAACTATTTTTATTAGATTCAGCTCAACTCATAAATTCTCAGAAATTTTATCCAAGAAAATAACATTCTTACATGGCATTGCCCAGTTAATATATAACACATTACTATACATAATAATATAACACATTATTAGATATACATAACACATTAGATATACATAACACATTACTAGATATATATACACATATTAGATGTATATATCTAATATGTATTAGATGGGATGGGATGAGATTGGATGTCTAATAATCTAATTATCTCTTACCCTCAAGTTCTATAAACACTTTTAGTGCATTTAATTTAGTGCACAGTTTTCAGCTATATAATTTTCCTTTCCTATTTAAAAATGGAGGCGTGCCCTTGACAAATATATATAAATACATGGTATAAAAACAACAACAAAATTAAAAACTAAATAACCTCAAATGTCTTTTTACTCTTAGGAAGAGAAATTCTTTTTTGAGGCCTATCTTTCTGACTTGCAGTTGGCTGCCTTCTTGCTCAGTCTTCACATGGCCTTTCATGTGTGTGTGTATGTGTGTGGTGGGGTGGGGGGAATGGGGGAGTCTGTTGTCTCTCTTCCTCTTCTTTTAAGAATACCAGTACTATCGATTTAGGGCCCCACCCTTCCAACTTCATTAGCCTTAATTATCTCCTTACAGGCCCTACCTTTAAATACAGTCACACTGGGAGTTAGGGCTTCAACATGTGAATTTGGAGGCACACAATTCCGTTCAGAATAGGCAGGACACAAAAAAACAAAAACTAAAACAGAAGTCCACAATTTGGCCCAACTGGTTTTTCAAAATTCACTGAATTTATACAATACATAGATAAAAGGGCAGGAATTGGCTTTTGTCCCTCTATGACACTGGCTCTGAATTAACATCTACTGAAATATACCAATTGGCAAACCTTTGTGCCCTTAATCAATATTGGGGATCCTCCTAAATTTAAACAAGGGTCCCCCTATAATCTTAGGGGAGTTATTGAACATAATATAAAGGACAAGTATGCATGCCTCGCCCTAACCACAGGAATTCTGTCTTGCCTTAATTCCCTGTTGTCATCACACCCATTGTTCTAAAATATCCCATAGTGGTCATGGACACTCTGACCCAATGAGTCATGAATTAATTTTAAGTCTTTGGCACTAACAAATTGCCTTTTTAAAATGGACCCCATGGACGTACTGCTTCCCCATGAAAACAGTTAATACAGCCAGATGTAAATTAAAACAGGGCCTTTAATGATTAAAATCCACTATACAAGACCTATTTAGAAAAGGGGTGATTATCCCCACTGCCTGTCCATTTAACAGCCCAATTTGACCAGCTTTTCCACTTGGGAGGAATGTATGGTGCCTCCTGGTGGATTACTTCAACCTCAATGCTGTGGACTTCACTAAGGACCCATACCCAATATAACTGAAATTACTGACTTCATCTAACCAGCAACTGGTAAATATTTTGGTATTATAGATTTGGTGAATATGTTTTGTTCAGTGCCTATTTCAACACTCTTGACTGCAGTTTGCCTCCAAAGGGACCCAATACAGTTTTACCCAGCTACCACGGGGTACTTTAAACAGCCTCACTGTATCATACAATCTTCGAGGGCAAGATTGAAACTGCACCCTACTTTCCCCAGGAATGCAGGTATGACATCACACTGATGACCTCCTCCGCTGAGGAGATTCCTTTGATACACTCACTCGGGACATACAAATGAAAAGAGCTCATGGGGTTACCCACCGCCTTACACACAGAGCAAGGCCTTGGTTGTATTTCTGAACATTATTGGGTAAACTGAAGGCAACTCCATCCATGACACTGTCAAGAAACAGCTATTGACTCTCATAGCACCCACAGTTTCTTTTAGGCTCTTTTGGGTTCTGGAGGAAACATACTTCTCATTACAAATTGTATTAAGCCCATATATGTTGTTACTTGCGAAATGACTCACCTTGAATGGGGCCCCTTTTAAGCAAAGGTTCTGGAATCTGTCCAAATTGCAAAACAACTGACACCCCTGCGTGTCTCCCACAGACTCCTTAACTGCAGAGGATTTAGCAGTCTCCTATCAGTGTGAGAGTTGTGTGCAAGTAATGACTTGAAATGGTAAAACCACAAATATTTGGATTTTGCCAAAATTAAACTTTTAGTCTTTTAAAGAAACTATTTTTAAAAATGAAAAGGAAGACCACAAACTAGCAGCAAATATTCTCAACACATATCAGAAGAAAGATCTGTATCCCAATCTGTCTATCCATTCTCCTATTAATGGGTATTTGGGTTGCTGCTAGCTTTCATTCATAAGGCTAGCTTATGAATGAATAGAGCTGCTATGGATATTGCGTAAAACTCTCTTAGTGGTCATGTTTTAATTTCTCACATATAAATACAGAGGGGTGGAATTGCTAAGGTCATTGGGAAAATGTACGTCTAACTTCGTAAGAAACTACAGGAGTATTTTTCCAAAGAGGTGCTATTTTACAGTCTACCCAGCAATGCATGAGCATTCTTGTTGTTCCACATCCTTACCAACACTTGACATGGTCAGTTGTTTTAATTTTGACCATTCTGGTGGGACTGAAATATATCTTACTGTGGTAATAATTTGCATTTCCCAGATGACAAATGATTTTTTTTTTTTTTTTGAGATGGAGTCTCACCCTATTGCCCAGGCTGGAGTGCAACAGTGCAATCTTGGCTCACTGCAACCTCCGCCTCCCAAATTCAAACAAGTCTCCTGCCTCAGCATCCCGAGTAACTGGGATTACAGGTGCCCGCCACCACGCCCAGCTAATTTTTGTATTTTTAGTAGAGACGGGGTTTCACCATGTTGACCAGGCTGGTCTTGAACTCCTGACCTCGTGATCTGCCTGCCTCAGCCTCCCAAAGTGCTGGGATTACAGGCGTGAGCCACTGCGCCCAGCCAGCCAAATGATCTTGAATATCTTCACATGTGCTTACTGGCCAAGTGAATGCTTTCTTGAAGTACGTGTTCATGTCTTTTGACCATTTGTTAATTGGTTGTCTTATTAGTTTTAAGATTTTTAAATATTTTGTAGATACTAGATCTTTGTCAGATATAAGTATTACCAAATATTTTCTTCTGGTCTATAATCTATATTTTCTTTTTTAATAGATTTTTTCCTTTTTAGAGACAGAGCCTTGCTCTGTTGCCCAGGCTGGAGCACAGTGGCACAATATGGCTCAATGCAGCCTTGAAATCCTGGGCTCAAGTGATCCTCCCGCCTTGGCCTCCGAAAGTGTGGTATTACAGACATGAGCCACCACTCCTGGACCTTATATTTTCATTTAAAATTCTTTAACTTTTACTTTGAAATAGCTTTAGGTTTATAGAAAGTTTTAGAAAATAGTACAGAGTTCCCATATACTCTTTATTCAGCAAACTATGGTGTTAACTATACAGCCATTGTGATAACAAGTCAGCCTCCAAGGTGTTCCTCAGTGATTCCCACTTCCTAGTATTAATGCCCTTGTGTAGTCTCCTTCCACAGTGGCTAGGGCTGACATGAAAAACCAATAGAATACTGTGGAAGGGATAGGGTGTGTTTTCCAAGGATAAATGATAAAAGACATACATACACACACACACACACACACACACACACACACACACACATATATATATATATATATATACAGCTTCTGCCTTGCTCTTTCTTGGGTTACTTGTCTCTAGGGGAAGCCAACTGCCAAACAGTGAGGCCGCTCAAGCGGCCCAATGGATAGGCAGTAATAGGAAAAGACATTGTCTCCCTCAAGGTCAAAGGGCAAACAGTCTTTTTTTTTTTTTTTTTTTTTGAGACAGAGTCTCACTCTGTCGCCCAGGCTGGAGTGTGGAGTGCAGTGGCGCAATTTCAGCTCACTGCAAGCTCTGCCTCCCGGGTTCACACCATTCTCCTGCCTCAGCCTCCCGAGTAGCTGGGACTACAGGCGCCCACCATCACGCCCAGCTAATTTTTTTTGTATTTTTAGTAGAGATGGTGTTTCACCGCGTTAGCCAGGATGGTCTCGATCTCCTGACCACCTGCCTTGGCCTCCCAAAGTGCTGGGATTACAGGCGTGAGCCACTGCGCCCAGCCAGGGCAAACATTCTTATTGTCCAGTATAGTGAAGATATTGCCTCCTCAGAGGAATGGGTAGCCATGTTTATTGCCTGTTGTAAAAAATTTGAGTTATCTAAGTTCAGGATTCCTCATCTGTAATACACCGCACTGGTTGTTTAGGAGTCAGTTGGCCCTCTTACTCTGTGGGAACTAAGCTCAGAGAACAAGCAGAAAAATGCTGATACTCTAGCTACTGCTGCTGCTGTGAGTAATAAACTGCCCTTTGTCTCTGACCCAGGAGTCTCATGTCTTCTACCAGCATTCATGAAACTGTAGCAGGCTACCTTATTTGCTCACAAGTAAGGTAAAATCTCAAACTCTTTACAGTTTTTGACAGTTTTGGTGATTAGGATGGGATTCTCACAGACTCTTCCTCTTTCTGAATGAGGGCCTTGTAGAGATTTGCAGAAGTTCCTGGGCACCTACAGTGAACATGTTAATTAAGTTATATTGTCGGTTGGGCAGCAAATGTCACTTCCTTTTACTGTCTATTAATAAGGAAGAATTGTGGAAGTGGCTGCATGCTGAATACCAGGAAATAGGTTCAAACACAGCTGCTATAAAGGTATCCTTATTGTTCCTAAATCTCTCCCAGGTTAGGGGACTTCCTTGCCATCCTGTTTGGTCAGCCTCAGGTCTGTACCACTGTAACAAGTACTAAGTAACAGTACTAAGATTCATTTTGTGTAGCCATAAAGTCTACTCCCTTTCAGAAAACAATTAGAGATACACACTCATAATGAGCATGAAAAGAGAAATTCATAAGCACAAACCAGGCCAATCATTAGAACAATGGCTGGTTCACTTGGGAGATAAGGGGGCAGGGTGTGTAATGCTTCTTAGGGAAGAATGGGATCAGGTGGGTTGTCTTACAGTACAACCTCGTCTGTAGTCTATTATGCCAACCTTAAATCCATTTGGAAATGACAGCAAAGTGTCTCAAAGTGGATCCTGGGTGCTTTCATCCTTTCAGGGAGATCTCGCAGAGAAAGATACACTCTTGTATTATAGGAAACCAAGGACGACGACTTGAAGAGTATTCAGGCTCTTACTGCCCTGGATTGGATTTATTAATAGAATGCTAAATCCAGTGAAAGTGGAACAAAAGTAACCTCATAGAAAATGAGAAAGTAACTCAAAGAAATGTACGTAAATCTATGCAGTCAGCCCTGCCACTCTGGAAAACTCCTCTAGCCCTTATGTTGAAATTTAGGAGGATTTAAGAGATTTTATCTTAGTAATGGGAAAGCAGATGCTCTGGATTAAGGTAGACTCACCAAAGGTCACATTGCTAGCTTGAGTCAGGCAGAGGGGCAAACTCCACGACCTCAGCTAGAAAGCACTGTGGCTAGGGCACTGTGTCAAAGAGCTCTCAAGATTGAAACAGATGGCGTCAGACATGAGGACCTTCTTGCCATCTCATATAAATCATGGGTAGCCAAAAACATTAAGCCACAAGCCACAGTACTGTGCTGCTCAGAACTAAAAACAATGTTAAGACTTGTTTAATGGCATGGAGCCACTATAGCTCCCTGATTATTTGAACTGATCCATGACACCATCCTACCATGGTAGTAGAAGTCATTCAGGTAAGCCTGAACTCTCTGCCGGGGGTTGTTCTTGATGATCAAACTGCAATAGATGTCCTCCTTGTGGGCCAAGGTGGAATCTGTACAATCGCTAATGCATCCTGTTACACCTGAGGTTTGGGGAGCTGGCAGAAACATACTGATATTCTGATAACTGCTATTGCTATCAGTAATAAACTGTCCTCTATCTCTGACCCAGGAGTTTTAAGTTTTCTACCAGCAGTATCTATGAAACTGGGGAAGGCTTAGTCCATATATAGCATGAAACAAACTCTTCACAGTTGTTGGCAATATATGCCTTTTCATTTCCTTAATGGTGTCTTTTGAAGAGCAGAAGCTTTTCATTTTCATAAAGTTCAATGTATCTATTTCTCTATTTTTTTATGGTTAGTGATTAGAGTATCCTAAGAAATCTTTGCCTATCTCAAGGATGAGACAGAGGTCAAGGTTCATTTTCTTTTTTTTTTGAGACGGAGTTTCCCTCTGTTGCACAGGCTGGAGGGCAGTGGTGTGAACTTGGCGCACTGCAACCTCTGCCTCCCAGGTTCAAGCGATTCTCCTGCCTCAGCCTCCCGAGTAGCTGGGATCACAGGCCCGCCACCACGTCTGGCTAATTTTTGTATTTTTAGTAGAGATGGGGTTTCACCATGTTGGCCAGGCTGGTCTCGAACTCCTGACCTCAAGTGATCCGCCTGTATCGGCCTCCCAAAGTGCTGGGATTACAGGCATGAGCCACCGCGCCCAGCCTTCAAGTTTCATTTTCTATTATATGGATATCCAGTTGTTCCAATACCCTATCCTAGATGGGCGCCTGTAATCCCAGCACTTTGGTGGGCTGAGGCGGGGGGATCACCTGAGGTCAGGAGTTTGAGACCAGCCTGGCCAACATGGTGAAACCCCGTCTCTACTAAAAACACAAAAATTAGGCAGACGTGAGCCTGTAATCCCAGCTACTTGGGTGACTGAGGCAGGAGAATTGCTGGAACCAAAGAGGAGGAGGTTGTAATGAGCCAAGATCGTGCCACTGCGCTCCAGCCTGGCCGACAGAGCAAGACTTCTAGAAAGAAAGAAATGACTATCCTTTTTCCTTTTGGATTGCCTTGACACTACTGTCAAAAATCAATTGACCAGCTGGGTGCAGTGGCTCATGCCTGTGATCCCAGCATTTTGGGAGGCCATGGCAAGAGATTCACTTGAGCACAGGAGCTCGAGACCAGCCTGGGCAGCAAAGAGAGACTGTCTCTGTCTCTCTTTTTTTTTTTTTTTTTTGAGACGGAGACTCGCTCTGTCGCCCAGGCTGGAGTGCAGTGGTGCGATCTCCGCTCACTGCAAGGTTCACGCCATTCTCCTGCCTCAGGCTCCCGAGTAGCTGGGACTACAGGTGCCACCCACCATGACCGGCTAATTTTTTGTATTTTTAGTAGAGACGGGGTTTCACCGTGTTAACAAGGATGGTCTCAATCTCCTGACCTCGTGATCCTCCCGCCTCGGCCTCCCAAAGTGCTGGGATTACAGGCGTAAGCTACCACGCCCGGCCGAGACTCTGTCTCTTAAAAAAAAAAAAAAAAAAAAAAATGCCGGGCGCGGTGGCTCACGCCTGTAACCCCAGCACTTTGGGAGGCCGAGGTGGGTGGATCACAAGGTCAGGAGATCAAGACCATCCTGGCTAACACAGTGAAACCCCGTCTCTACTAAAAATACAAAAAAAAAAAATTAGCCGGGCGTGGTGGCAGGTGCCTGTAGTCCCAGCTACTCAGGAGGCTAAGGCAGGAGAATGGCCTGAACCCGGGAGGTGGAGCTTGCAGTGAGCCGAGATCGCGCCACTGCACTCCAGCATAGGCTACAAAGCGAGACTCTGTCTCAAAAAAAAAAAAAATCAATAGACTGTGTGTACATCTGTTTGAGGACCTTCCTTCAGGACCTACTTTTCTTACCTGTAAGAAAAACATGGTGATATGCTAAAATTTGTTTAAGATGCTCATCACAGCATTTTTTGTAATAAAGTTATTTTAAATTACACATAAATGTTTACATTTATTTAAATCTTTGTCCTTAAATATACTACTGAACACTCTGACCACATGAGAAAGTCCTATCATGACTTGCAGTCCTTGTATTTTTTTTCCCCTCATTTTTTTATTTTTAGCTTCATGTTTCCAGTGCTCTATAAAAGTTATGTTCTGTCTTGCTCTTCCTGAAACAATAACACTATCATCAACTTTAAGGTTAGGAAACCAGCAAAAAAAGATGTAATGATTTTCTTAAGACCTCCTAGGAAGTTCATACAAGAGCCAAATTAAAATTCAAAGCTCTTAATGAAAAAAAATGTATTCTGCAAAAAAATTTAAGAATAAATGTTGCAGGAAGTCAGGAACCCCGAACAGAGGGACTGGCTGAACCCATGGCAGAAGAACGTGGACTGTGAAGATTTCATGGACATTTATTAGTTCCCCAAATTAATACTTTTATAATTTCTTACGCCTGTCTTTATGGCAATCTCTGAACATAAATTGTGAAGATTTCATGGACACTTATCACTTCCCCAATCAATACCCTTGTGATTTCCTATGCCTGTCTTTACTTTAATCTCTTAACCCCGTCATTTTCGTAAGCTGAGGAGGATGTATGTCACCTCAGGACCATGTGATGATTGCGTTAACTGCACAAATTGTTTGTAGAGCATGTGTATTTGAACAATATGAAATCTGGGCACCTTGAAAAAAGAACAGGATAACAGCAATGTTCAGGGAACAAGAGAGATAACCTTAAACTCTGACCGCTGGTGAGCCGGGCGGAACAGAGCCATATTTCTCTTCTTTCAAAAGCAAATGGGAGAAATATTGCTGAATTCTTTTTCTCAGCAAGGAACGTCCCTGAGAAAGAGAATGCGTCCCTGTGGGCCTCTAAAATGGCCCCCTTAGGTGCAGCTGTCTTTTATGGTCTAGCTGTAGGGATGAAATAAGCCCCAGTCTCCCATAGCGCTCCCAGGCTTATCAGGACAAGGAAATTCCCGCCTAATAAATTTTTGGTCAGACCAGTTGTCTGCTCTCAAACCCTGTCTCCTAATAAGATTTTATCAATGACAAAGCATGCTGAAACTTCATTAGCAATTTTAATTTTGCCCCAGTCCTGTGATCTCGCCCTGCCTCCATTTGCCTTGTGATATTCTATTACCTTGTGAAGCACGTGATCTCTGTGACCCACACCCTATTCGTATGCTCCCTCCCCTTTTGAAAATCACTAATAAAAATTTGCTGGTTTTGCAGCTTATGGGGCATCACGGAAACTGCTGACATGTGATGTCTCCCTTGGACACCCAGCTTTACACTTTGTACTCTGTCCCTTTATTTCTCAACCTGGCCGACGCTTAGGAAAAATAGAAAAGAACCTACATGACTATCAGGGGCAGGTTCCCCGATAAATAAAGAAATGAGTAAGACCCAACTTTTGCCATACTATTCAAAAAGATTCAAAATGATTTATTTTGAAAATAAGCACTGCTAAATCTATGCTAGAAAATCTCTGTGCAGTCATTATTTACTTATTTTCTGCTGTTTTTTAAATACTGAAAGGTAGAAAAAAGTCTTACATAAGATTATATTAAAATTCACTGTCTGAAACCTTGTTTTTAGAAAAATGCAGAAGAGTAAATTGAAGGAAACCAAAGTTAGATGCATCACTATTATACTACTTGGGATAAAGCAAAATCGTATTTAAGGACTAACATGACACTAATAGAAAGACTTTACAACGTGACACTAGCTTTAAGACCTGATGAAAAGCAATAAAAGTTTGGTTTTAAAAAAGTTTTGGGCCAGGCGCGGTGGCTCATGCCTGTTAATACCATCATCTTGGGAGGCCAAGGCAGGCGATCAAGAGGTCAAGAGATCAAGACCACCCTGGCTAACATGGTGAAACCCCATCTCTACTAAAAATACAAAAATTAGCTGGGCATGGTGGCGTGCATCTGTAGTCCCAACTACCTGGGAAGCTGAGGCAGGAAAATCACTTGAACCCAGGAGGCAGAGGTTGCAGTGAGCCGAGATCACGCCATTGCACTCCATCCTGGGTGACAAAAGGGAAACTCCGTCTCAAAAAAAAAAAAGTTTTGGAGGACATGCATTAGTCTACTAGCTTGTTGGTCACGCTTTGAAATTCAAATTTTAAAATGTATTGCTTTACCACTGATATAATTTAAATTATAGAAGCTTAGAATCACAGAACATGTGAGGTGGCCTTTAGAAGTTATTTAATCTCTTAATTTGGGGCATGGTCACATTTTGTGCATTTGATATTGATTTTTTAAATTTTTTTATTGAGATCTAATTAGCATACCATAGGCCAGGCACAGTGGCTCACACCTGTAATCCCAGCACTTTGAGAGGCTGAGGCGGGTAGATCACCTGAGGTCAGGAGTTCAAGACCAGACTGGCCAACATGGTGAAACACCATCTCTACCAAAAATACAAAAATTAGCAGGGCATGGTGGCACATGCTTGTAATCCCAGCTACTCTGGAGGCTGAGGCAAGAGAATCGCTTGAGCCCAGGAGGCAGAGGTTGTAGCGAGCTGAGATCACGCCACTGCACTCCAGCCTGGGCAATGGAGCAAGACTCTGTCTCAAATAAAACAAACAAAAAAAGAAATTAACTAGCACACCATAAATTCACCTATTTAAAGTGTATAATTCAATGCTTTTTAGTATATTCATAAAGTCATGCACAATTTTGAAGCATTTTCATCATTCTGAATAGATACTTCTTATCCTTTAGCAGTCACCTTTAATTTGTCCTAACTGCTTCAGTCCCTAGGCAACCACTAATTTACTTTCTGTCTCTATAGATTTCCCTATTCTGGGCATTTCATAAAAATGGAATCATATAATATGCAGTCTTTTACTTAGCATAATGTTTTCAAGGTCCATGTAGTAGCATATATCAGTACTTCATTTCTTTTTACTGCTGAAAAATATTCTATGTCTGCGGGGGATATGCCACATTTTGTCTGTGTTGTCCATCTGATGGACATTTGGGTTGTTTCTACTTTTTGATTATTAAAAATAATGCTGCTATAAACAAACGTGCAGGTTTCTATGTAGACGTATGTTTTATCTCTCTTGGGTATACACCTGGGAAAACTTTCAAACTGTGTTTTTCCTCCACTTTCACACAAACACAAAAACAATAAATACAAAAGGCTTCTGTGACCCACAATATGTGGGGATTTCTCTTAACAGCAAGCAAGCAATCAATTCTACAGAAGACACCAACTGGGTGTCTGCCAATTCAATTCTGACCCTATCTACCTGGAGACAGTGTCAGATCCCATAGGACTCTGGGCCCAGTCCCCAGGAGTTCCCCCAGACCCTCCAACCCGATGGAAGCCTGGGCCTCCAGAACTTCTGACCAACTGGTTTCAAGTTGGGGTTCCCATGACCCCCTCTTTGGGTTCAAATAACTTGATGGAGTGGCTCACACAACTCAGGGAAATATGTTTTACTGGTTTACTTAAAAGATATTACAAAAGATACAGGTGAAAAGACGTTTAGAGTGAGGGATGGGTGAAGGGGTGCAGAGCTTCCATATCATTTCTGGGCACGCCACCCTCCAGGAACCTCCACACATTCAGCTATCCTGAAGCCCTCTGAACCCTGTCCTTATGGGTTTTTATGGAGGCCTCATTATGTAGGCAAGATTGACAATCATGCAAAAATGGGATTAGATAAAAAGATCTTATACTAATAGACTGAGTAGGGAAACCCAGCCAGGCCTGTCTGTTCAGAATCTTCTTGGTCTCTCTGTGCAGCATTCCTTCCTCCAGAGTATGGGGCAAAACCTTCTCTGGAATGAGGGTCTTATGACCCACTATCAGACTGAGTCCTGCTTTGGGCAGGTGAAAGGAGGGCAGGAGGTCAGAGAGAGAGAGAGATTCTGTTTCCTCAGGCCTGCTCTTGCCTTCAATATTGTAACAAAGGACTGTAACAACATCTATGTGAGTTATGAGCCAGGAATTGTAGAAAAAAATGCAATATATACAGTGGTATATAGTTTTACTAAAATTACATTATATTATGATGGCTTCTTTATATAACTGTTTTTCTCTATAGATTATAATCTCCTAAAGTTTGGGGACTATGCCTCTTGCTTATATATTCTCAATGCCTGAAACACATTATAAAGTCAATGAATGACTGTCGAATGAGTATTTTGAGGAAAAATAGAAGAACCCATGAGAAAATCGATGGGAAGCCTACCAGGCCACTTTGGAGGTAGGAAAATAAAATTCTAGATATATTAATAGACATGTATTACTCACATACAAGTGAGAAATGACAATAATTATATATTTCTCCTAGGATTCATGATACTCAAAATGAACATTTCTTGCTTTAAAGTTAGAAGTCCACCAAACAGACATTTTTATGTCTCAAGGGACATTTTAATTTATAGATTTATAGCTCTTAAAATTAAATATGACCTCAAGGGAACAAGTATTCTGTCTTCAGGCAGAACATTTTCTGTTATTACCCTATTCAGGAAAAAAAAAAAACAACAACTGAGACTAAAATAAATTAAAAGGATTGAAAAAATGTATAAGGACATATCACCGGTAAATGGTATAGTGGAACTTAGAAACCTGCAGTGTTCTTTCCACTATATTCTACTATGGCACATCCAGTATTTATGAAAGGTCATATTATTCAACAGAATGGTACCCGACTCTTAGTATAGTAACCGAAATCATATATGTATACTGGAATCTAATTACCATTTTGAAAGCATGAAGGGTAACATTTTTAGTTTAGTTTTGTTATATTCTCTTAGAACAGACTCATTTCAATAATTGGAGACAACTGGCAGGGCACAGTGGCTCACACCCGTAATCCCAGGAGGCTTAGGCAGGTGGATCACTTGAGGTCAGGAGTTCGAGACCAGCCTGGCCAACATGGTGAAACCCCATCTCTACTAAAAACACAAAAATTAGCCAGGCATGGTGGTGCACACCTGTAATCCCAGCTACACAGGAGGCTGAGGCAGAAGAATCACTTGAACCCAGGAGGCGGAGGTTGCAGTGAGCTGAGATCGCGCCACTGCACTCCTGCCTGGGTGACACAGCGAGACTCCGACTCAAATAAATAAATAAATAAATAATAAAATAAATAAATAAATAAATAAATACATGGAGACAATCTAGTCTTATGCTCTGTTTTTAAGAAAGAAAAAACTGAGACCTACAAAACTTGAAAAAATTTTCTTAAGTTCACAAGGTAATCAAAGACAGGGCTAGAGTAAGACCTTAACAATTTTAGCCCAATAATCCACTGTCAGTTTTTTGGGTTAGAAATACAAGTGTTAAATTGTCACTGACAATGAACATACATATATATTGTATCATAGTTATGTGATGATAAACACATCAAGCCAAATTGCTGAAGTGGGATACCTCTGAATAGTTCCATAAAATTAAGGTAGGATTATAATTTTAGGTGTCAGAACAGTCATGACGAGGCTTGAAAATTCTAAAGATCAGGATAAGTGGTTTTTATCCTGGAAAATAATTTCCTTTACAGTTTTGTTATATTATCTAGTAGCAAAGTCCTAGACATAAACCAGGTGCACAGAAAATATTAATACATGTTAAATTGAAAAAACTACCATGGTCGGTAGTTTCAAGTATTAGTCACTAATAAGAGAAGGTCTGTGTAATTTACAGAAAAGGGATAAGAATGCAGGCAGGGAAAACATAATAAAGAGGAGTAATTTGTAAATCATGACAATTTTAAAAACAAGTGTTATTTAGGTCTTTATTAATCTCTGCCAGTTCAAAGAGACTTGAACTGAAGTCTGCAAAATCACAAGCGAAATCTATTAGAGGAGCTTTTTAGGAGAAAACTAAAACTTAGATGAATTATGAGCTTAAGAGCTGCTTTTTGGTAAAGGCAGTAAATAACCAGATCTCCTTATGACCAGTGGTATACATCTGTAAGATGGTTCCTAGGATGGGATAAGGAAAGTGATGTCAAAAGTATAAAAACCAGTCTCACACATGGATCAAACCACAGCATGACACCATTGATGATGCTCATATATGTGCGCCCACCCATTTAACTACATTTTTACATAGGGTAGTTTAGTGTTTTTTCCTAACTTAACATTTAGTCCGATTTTTCTATCACTGATGAGTATTTTCCTTAATCTCAATAAAAAGTTATTGTCATATTTTCTTCCTTCAATAAAAAGTTATTGTCATATTTTCTTCCTTCAGTATTCATTCTCTGTCTTAAAATTTCTGGCTTCTGATATGCTTTTTACTTACATATAAACCAAGGGTGTCCAATCTTTTGGCTTCCCTGGGCCACAGTGGAAGAAGAGTTGTCTTGGGTCAGACATAAAATACACTAATGCCAACAATAGCTGACCAGCTTAAAAAAAAAAAAACAAAAAAAGCAGAACAATCCCATAATGTTTGAAGAAAGTTTATGAGTTTGTGTTGGGCCACGTTCAAAGCTGTCCTGGGCCGCATCCAGTCTGTGGGCATCATGGGTTGGACAAGCTTAATATAAACTATATCAGTCTATATAGTTCTTTTAATTTGAATAATAAAAAAATAAAGTGCACTGTTACTCTTTCATGTGTTTCAATACTTGAGAATAAAAACTAGATACAATAAATGTATCAACAGGTAAAAACATATGGACAAATTCCTTGAGTATCTTAGCATACACTGCCTGACACATAGCAGGCTTACAATAATTATGTTGAATGAATGACTGGTTGATTAGCAGAATGAATGACAGAAAGAAACAGGAAGATTCTAGGCATTCTGAGAGGGGCAGGAATTTACCATTAAACAGTTCTTCTGGCATGTAACCATACACACTAAATTCACTTGCTCTTCTGAAGGAATACTAAAGCTTCCATTCAATAACAGTAGCAGTATTAAGAGCGGCTGTCATACCCCACACCAAAAACTAGGCTAGGCAAGAAGAGTATGTTATCCGAGAGAGGGATTTCAGACAGAGTTTGTTCTCAATACTAAATGCACCTCAAGTGTGAGAGTTCTATAAACGTTATTTACAGGTATACAAACATGCGGTGAATAACAGAGACTACTAGTGTCTTGAAACAGGAAAAGTTTGGCAACACAGGATGGTGGAAATACATTTGAGTACACGAAGTAAGGCTGTATAAGTTGAAGACATATATTAAGGTCCTAGAAAATAACAGTATTTAACAAATGTCAGCCCTGTGTTACTGAACTGCTAAACAGTCCTCTGGAGAGAGATGGACGGTGATGGAAGTCTTATCTGTTTTCTACAGCCTGGGCAAACCACAGTGCTACCATCCAGCACCCACTTCCTACCCAGTTCACAAGGCTGTCACAAACCTGCCCTTATTCTTTTATTTTTAATTGTGGTAAATCATACATAACATAAAATTTGACATTTTAACTATTTTATTTATTACCATTATTTTTGAGATGGTGTTTCGCTCTTATTGCCCAGGCTGGAGTGCAGTGGTGCAATATCAGCTCACTGCAACCTCTGCTTCCTGGATTCAAGTGATTCTCCTGCCTCAGGCATTGAGAGTAGCTGGGATTATAGGTGCCCACCACCATGCCTGGCTAATTTTTTGTATTTTTAGTAGAGACGGGGTTTCATCACCTTGGTCAGATTGGTCTCGAATTCCTGACCTCAGGTGGATCCACCTGCCTTGGCCTCCCAAAATGCAGGGAATACAGGTGTAAGCTGCCACGCCCGGCCAACTATTTTAAAGTATACAATTTTAAGTGCACCATTCAGTGGCATTAAGTACATTCATATTGTTGTACAAGCCATCACCACTGTCCATCTCTAGAACCTTCTCATCATCCCAAACTGAAACTCTATACTTATTAAACAATAACCCCCTGTCTCCAGTCTCTGGAAAACACATATTTGCATTGTGTCTCTACGGATTTACTTATTCTGGATATTTCATAAACATGGAATTATATCATGTGGCCCTTTGCTTCTGACTTCTTTCAGTGTTCATCCCCAGTGTAGCATCTACCAGTCTTTTTTTTAACGAATGAATAATGTTCCGTTGTATGTATATAGCATAGTTAGTCAATCTAGTGATGAACATCTGGGCTCTTTCCACCTCTTGGCTACTGTGAATGGTGCTGCTCTGAACATGGCTGCATGTGTTATTTGTTTAGCATCTGTTTTCAGTTCCTTTGAGTGTACACCTATGAGCGGAATTGCTGGGTCATATGGTAACTCTATGTTTAACTTTTTAAGAAACCACCAACCTATTTTAAAAAGCAGCTGAGACATTTTACATTCTCACTAGCAATGTATGAGGATTCAATTTTCTCCATGCCTTCACATTTCTTTTTTTCTGTTGTTATTGTTATAGCAATTCTAGTGGGTTTGCAGTGCTATCTTATGTGGTTTTGATTTTCATTTCCCCAATGATTGGTGATGTTGAATACCTTTTCATGTGACTACTGAACATCAGTAAATCTTCTCTGGAGAAATGTCTACTAAAATCCTTTGCTCATCTTTGAACTGAGTTACGTTGTTGTTATTGAGTTGGACTTCTTTATATATTGTGGTTATTAATCCCCTTATCAGATAGATGATAGAAAACATATCGACCAGCTGCAGTGTGGCTCATGCCTGTAATCCCAACACTTTGGGATGCCTAGGCAGGCAGATCGCCAGAGATCAGGAGTTTGAGATCAGCCTGGCCAACATGGCAAAACCCTGTCTCTACTAAAAAGTACAAAAATTAGCCAGGCGTGGTGGCAGGCACCTGTAGTCCCAGCTCCTCGGTAGGCTGAGGCAGGAGAATCGCTTGAACCTGGGAGGCAGAGGTTTCAGTGAGCTGAGATCGTGCCATTGCACTCCAGCCTGGGTGACAAGAATGAGACTTTGTCCAAAAAAAAAAAAAAAAGAAGAAGAGGAGACGAAAATATATCATATATGCAAATATTTTCTCCCATTCTGTGGGGTGCATTTTTACTCTCTCTCTCTTTTTATTTTGGAGATAGAGTCTCACTATGTTGCCCAGGCTGGTCTTGAACTCCTGGGCTCAAGCAATCTTCCTGCCTCAGCCTCCTGAATTGTTAGGATTATAGGCATGAGCCACTGTACCTGGCCCATTTTCAGTCTCTTCATGGTATCCTTTGATATACAAAAGTTTTTAATTTTGATGAAATCTAAGTTATCTGTCTTTCTTTTGTTGCCCAAGCTTTTGCTGCCATATACACGAAAACTTGCCAATTGCAATGTCAAGAAGCTTTCCTTCTATGTTTTCTTCTACTAGTTTTATAATTTTGGCTCTTACATTTATATCTTTGACCCATTTTTGTAAATTTTTCTATATAGTGTAACGTAATAGTCCAATTTCACTCTTTTGTAAGAGGATATTCAGTTTTCCCACCACCATTTGTGGAAAAGACTGTCTCCTCCACACTGAATGATCTTGGCAGCCTTGTTGAACATGTTTCACCATATATGCAAGGATTTATATCTAGGCTCTCTATTCTATTGTATTGGTCTACATATCTGTCTGTATGTCAGTACCACACCGTTTTGAGTACTGTAGCTTTGTAGTAAGTTGCAAAAATCAGGAAGTATGAGTTCTCCAACTCTGTTCTTGTTCAAGTTTTTTTTTTTTCTTTTGGATCCCTTGAGATTCAATTTTGATGGGGACTGCACCGAATATGATTGCCCTGGGTAGTACTGTCATTTTAATAACATTAAGTCTTCCAATCCATGAACATAAGACGGTTTTCCATTTATTTAAGTTTTCTTTAATTTCTTTCAGCAATGTTTGGACGTTTTCAGTGTTACTTCATTCATTTCTATGATGAAGTAACTTCAAAGTCACTTTGTCCAGTTACTACCACTTGCTTACTGGAGGTCAGTTTCCTCCCTCCCCAGTGTCTGCCTTGGAGTTAGATAATTTGTATCATGCTATCCACTCTTTTCCCATTGGACATTAGGTTTCCAAGATTTACCCATATTGATACACATAGTTTTAGTTTTAGTTTCATTCATTTTAACTGCAAGGTAGTATTCCACTCGTCTTCATTTCCTAGGGCTGCCATAAAAAAATACCACAAATTAAGTGGTTTAAAGTAACAGAAATTTATGCTGTTACAGTTCAGGAGGTTAGAAGTCAGAAATCAAGGTTTTGGCAGGGTTAGTTCCTTTTGGAGGCTCTGAGGGAGAATCTGTTCCACATCTCTCTCCTCGTCAGCAATCCTTGGTGTTCTGCGGCTTGCAGCTGCATTACTCCAATCTCTGCTGCGTCACCATATGGCCTTTTTCCTTGTGGAGGCTTCTGTGTGTCTTCTCTTTTTAGAAAGATACCAGTTGTTGCATTTAGGGCCCATTCTAATCTAGCATGACCTAATCTTAACTAAGACCCTATTCCCAAATAATATCATATTCTGAAGTTCTAAGTGGACATGGATTTGTTTGGGATACTATTCAACCCACTATACATTGATGACTACATATAATTTATTCATCATTATTCTCCTTTTGGACTCTAAGGTTGTTTAACATTTTTCACTACTAGTATGCTGCAATGAACATCTTTTAAATAATTCTTTGCTTATATGTGTGTTTCTCTAGTGAATGCATTTAGAGGTAGAATTTCTGACAGGATATGGGCATCTTCAACTTTACAATTAGATATTGTCAAATTACTCTCCAAAGGAATTTTATTAATTTACTTCCCCATCAGCGTCAATGAGAGAACCTCTTTTTCCTCCATATAATTGCCAACATCTAATTTTGACTTTGCCGGATGTATACTTTGTTATTACTGCAAAACAAACAACTGAAAATCTCAGTGTATAAAACAATAAGCAATGTATTTATCATATGAGATGGCTGATCTAGGCTGGGGTCTGCTAGAGTAGCGCAGCCAGATCACTTATATCCCATGTGCCCAGCTAGGTACTATTATGATACTCATTTAACAGATCAGAAACTTAGAATCAAAAAATAAGGCAACTTTCCTAATGTCTAATAGCAAATGAGTAACCATTTACAAGCCAGATATCCAGATAATGTTGAATAAAAGGAAATTAAGGTATTATTTTCATGTTCATGATTTTTAAGTGAATGCTTCAAATGTTTTACAAGTTAATGTACAGAGTTTTACCTATTGGCAGCGGGGTGTACTGGATGTTGAATTCTGTTGAATACATACTTGATTATGACAGACTTAAAGTCTTAAGATCAAAAAATTTAAACATATGATAGAAGTAGAACCAATAACATAATAAATCCTCATGTACCCATCACCCAGCTTCAATGATTATTAATTCATAATCAATCTTGTTTCATGGCTATCACCATCTACTTCCTCCCTCCATATTACTTTAAAGCAAATCTAAAACATTAGAAAATAACTTTTTGAAACTCAGTAACATTTTTGGAAGGATTTTTGTAACTAAGTTCATATGCAATACTGACCTACACTTTTTCTTTTTCATGATACACATATTTAATTTTGAAATTATAATTTACATTTGCCTCATAAAAGAACTTCAGGAATTTTTTCTCTCTATATATATCAGAATAATCCATGTAAGGCAGGTTATCTGCTCCTTGAAAGTGTGGTAATTGTGTATATTTTCTTGCCATGTATAAAGCTGGGGTTGTTGTTTGATGCATAAAGATTATTAGGGTCAGTCCTCTTATTTTTTCCATCCCTTTACTTTCTTTTCTTTTTGAGATGGAGCTTTGCTATGTTACAGGCCTGGAGTGCAGTGAGGCGATCTTGGCTCACTGCAACCTCTGCCTCCTGGGTGCAAGCGATTCTCCTGCCACAGCCTCCCAAGTAGCTGGAACTACAGGAATGAGTCAACATGCCCAGCTGATTTTTTTTGTTTGTTTGTTTGTTTTTGTTTTTGAGATGGAGTCTCGCTTTGTCGCCCAGGCTGGAGTGCAGTGGCATGATCTTGGCTCACTGCAGCTCCGCCTCCCGGGTTCACACCATTCTCCTGCCTCAGCCTCCCGGGTAGGCGGGACTACAGGCGCCCACCACTATGCCCGGCTAATTTCTTTTTGTATTTTTAGTAGAGATGGGGTTTCACTGTGTTAGCCAGAATGGTCTTGATTTCCTGACCTCATGATCCGCCCACCTCGGCCTCCCAAAGTGCTGGGATTACAGGCATGAGCCAATGCGCCCAGCAATTTTTTTGTATTTTTACTAGAGACGGGGTTACACCATGTTGGCCAGGCTGGTCTTGAACTCCTGACCTCAGGTGATCCACCTGCCTCGGCCTCCCCAAGTGCTGGGATTACAGGCGTGAGCCACTGGGCTGGGCCCATCCCTTTACTTTCAACCTTTCAGTGACATTATGCTTTAAATGTCTCTCCTGTAAATAACATATGGCTGGATTTCATTCTTTTAATTTGACAATATTTGTTATTTAACTGGTAATTATAGCCTATTTTCATTTATTGTGATTGAAATATTTGGATTTATTCCTTATCTTAATTTATGCTATTTACCATGTGCTTTCTTTTAGTCTTTCTCTTTTCATATGTTCTTTCAGACTGGTAAAGTTTTCTTGCTCATAATCCTCTCTCAATTGGCTTGGAAGTTCTACATTCTAGCTACAGTAATGAATATCCAATATTTTTTAAACAATCACTAACAAATCTAAAGTAAATCCATATCTATCCCCCTCCCATTAAATACAAGAATCCAAAAATGTTTCCGATTTTTTTCTCCCATCTTCTAAGTGTTGCTGTCATGTATTTTAGTTTTAGTTTGTTTTACCTTGCTCTACACTAGTCACCATTATTACAATACTTGCTTTTACCGTCAATGCTTTAGATTTATCAACATGATTTCCCTGTTTTGTCACAACTTTTTCTCACTACCCTCTCTTTTTTTCTACATTCAATTTTCTTCTTGCTGAAGCACATCCTTAAGTAGACTTCACAGTAAGGGTCCATGAGTGGCAAACTGCTAGGCCTTAGTTTGTTTGAAAATATCTTTATTTTATTCCTACTTTCAACTAATACTTTAACAATACATAAAATGCTAAGTTGACAATGATTTCCCTTAGCACTTTGAGGATATTTTCCTACTTTCTTCTGATATTTTTTGTTGCAGATGAGAAGGTAATTGGTAGTATAACTGGTGTTCCTTTGTTTTCTCTCTGTGGTTAGTTTTAAGATTTTCTATTTGCTTTAATGTTCAACAGTTTCTCCTTGATTTGTTTAGAGGTAGACTGTTTTTCTTCATTCTGTTCAGTATACTATGTACTACTCAAATACAAAGATTTCTCTTTCTTAGCAATTCTGAAAAATCTGTCTTTTTTAAAAATTATAATACTGCATTTCCCATTCTTTCTTTCTGAAATGTATTAAACATTCTATCTTTAGTGTCTCTTAACTATTCCTATATTTTCCATCCTTATCTGTTGGTTCTACATTCTGGATGATTTGACCAGATCATCTTCTAACTCATGAATTCTCATTTTAGAAGTTCAATTCAACCATTTTTAAAAATGGTTTAATCAAAAACAAAAAACTCAGTGAACATTTCATTTCTAAAAGTTCTTTTTTTCATATCCTGTCATGTTCTTTCACTATGGTTTTATTCCTACTTTTATCTCTTTAATCATTATAGAAATGCTGAGTTTTGTGGTCTCTTTCAGATTGGTTTTCTTATCTCTTATTCTTGTAATGCCAATTTTCTTCTTTGTTGCATCTGCTGACTACCCTCAAAGTTTATGAGTTTTAATAGTGGGCACATCTTTACTGGGTGGGGTAGGGGGGGTCTTTGTTTTTCCTTCTGTGAGAGTTCCAAAAACCCTGTTTTTGAGGTAAGCCTAAAGAATAGTTTTTGCTCTGGCCTCTGTCAGGTGCCCAGAGATTTCAATGGTTCTAGAACACAGGATTTTCTCATTCTCCTTTCACAGAAGGGTAGCCCTTTGAGAGCAGGCTAGAGGCTCAGTTCCAGCTGCCTCTGGACTCAAAGGCACACTTTTTGCCCCAAGTGGGTATTAAAACCCCAGGCACCAACACTTATATTCTGTGGTGTCAGTTTCTGCTAATACTCTGGTTTTGAGCTATTGTTACTGGTACCAAAACTAGATTTACTTTTCATTCTTTTAATCTATACTATGATTACTTTTGTTGTTACTGTTGTTGTTCTTAATACTTAATCTGGCCGGGTGCAGTGGCTTGCGCCTGTAATCCCAGCACTTTGGGAGGCTGAGATGGGTGGATCACGAGGTCAGGAGATCGAGACCATCCTGGCTAACATGGTGAAACCCCATCTCTACTCAAAATTCAAAATATTAGCCAGGCATGGTGACAGGCGCCTGTAGTCCCAGCTACTCGGGAGGCTGAGGCAGGAGAATGGCGTGAACCCAGGAGGCGGAGCTTGTAGTGAGCTGAGATCCCACCACTGCACTCCAGCCTGGGCGACAGAGCGAGACTCCATCTCAAAAAAAAAAAAAAAATGCTTAATCCTTTCTTGGAAGGGTCATTCATATCAGCTCAGTCTGTTAGGTGGCCAGAAATCTCCCAAGGAAGCCTTCTCAAGGATTGATACATTTACTCTTATGTCTATAACATAATATCTGCTTTATGTAGATATATATATATATAAAACTTAGGTGGATACCATAGTCATCCTGTGATTTCCAGGTGCAATGAAGAAAATTTAGAATTGACATAGGATATAAGAAAATGATCTGAAGTAGAACAAGCAATGACAGAAAACAAAGGAAAATAAAAATCTAATGAAAAAGAATAACATAGCATATATAAGGCATAAAAATGCATGTAAATTCTCACCGTCTAGATTTCATAACTGCTGATGTTTTGCCATATTTGTTTTATCTCCTGCAACATTCCACTTTTTCATGTCCTATTTTAAGTCACAGTAATCTTCTCATTCTCCTTACTTTGGGAATATTCCTTTTCTGGTTCTGATTCCTCAATCTCTCTCCTAGATGTTTTTCTTCTATGTGCTTCCCTGGTTTTAGCCATCAAATGTATGTCAAGGTCCCCAGTAGTTACATCTCTAGTTCTGATTTCTTAAATTCTACATTAACAATTATCGGCTGAATGTTTCCTGATGTATGTCCCATTTGCATCATAAACTTGGCACATACCAAACTGATTACATATCATTCTCTCTGCCAAACTATCACCTCCTAACCGTGCCCCATATTTTTTTAATGGTAACTGTCTCTTCCAATCACCAAGTAGGCATTTTTACTTCTTCCTCCCCCTTATTGCATTATCCAATCAACTGATTTCTTGAATCCTGAACATTCAAGATTTGTCCAGTCTCTCCCCTGATCTCTATTTCTGTTAGCTACTTAACTCAGGAATTTATTATCTCTTACTAAGACTATTGCAAAAATCTTCTAATGGGTCCTTCTCTTCCCTTTGATCTTATATACTTTCGCAGTGAAATATTTCTAATATGTGGACAACATCACTTCACCTTCTATATGATTTAAACACTCTAACCTCTCATTCAAGATCTATGATTTGGCTGCGACCTACTTTTACAAACATATTTTCTCTTTATCATTTCAAGAATCCTTTGACCCAGCTAAACTAAATTACTCACTGTTCCTGATGATATGCTCTGAGTAGTTCTGTCTCAAGAGTGATTTATTCCTTAGTTTCTGGAATGTTTTCCCCACCCCACTTATAAATCTTTCATAAAAATTTTTGGTTTTTTCCTAGGTGGAAGTAATCTTGCCATCTGCTAAACTGCAATAGTACTTTAAACCTCTCACAAAGTACACCTCAAAATATGCTTATTTAGTTCTTTGTCTAACCTTTTCAAATAGATGATATAGTGACAGTGGTTAAGAGCATGAGTTCTGGCTGGGCGCAGTGGCTCAGGCCTCTAATCCCAGCACTTTGGGAGGCTGAGGCGGGTGGATCACAAGGTCAGGAGTTTGAGACCAGCCTGGCCAACACAGTGAAACCCCGTCTCTACTAAAAATACAAAAAATCAACTGGGCATGGTGACAGGAGCCTGTAATCCCAGCTATTTGGGAGGCTGAGGCAGGCAAATCAATTGAACCTAGGAGGCGGAGGTTGCAGTGAGCCGAGATGGTGCCGTTGCACTCCAGCTCAGGCAACAGTGTGAGACTCTGACACAAAAAATAAAATAAAAATAAATAAATTTAAAAAAGCATGAATTCTGAAACCAGTGAAGTGGGTGTGAATCATGGCTATGTCATGTATTAGCTAAGCAGTGTGGGAGAATTTACCTTGCCTCTCAGTTTTCTCCTGTGTAAAATGAAGAAAATAATAGCATCTACCAAATGGAGTTGCTGTCAGAATCAAATAAGTTAATACATATGAAGTGCGCAGAACAGTACCAGGCACATAGTAGCCACTTAATAAATGTCAGCTAATATTCAGGACAAAATTCAGTATGTCTTATTTATCACTGTACCACCCACTCACACTCTTCTACCAGCAGACAGATGGCAACTTTTTTTTATTAAAAAAATTACCAACAAAATACTATATAATGTAAAGCATTATACAACCAAATACATGATTAAGTGGCACAGAAATGTGCTACTAGAAATCAGACAGGGGAAAGATCACTGTAGGGTAAGTTTGTAAAAAAATACTTTATGAAAGAGGGGTTCCCCAGGCCAGGTGCAGTGGCTCACACCTGTAATCACAGCACTTTGGGAGGGTGAGGTGGGCGGACCACGAGGTCAGGAGATCAAGACCATCCTGGCTAACATGGTGAAACCCCATCTCTACTAAAAATACAAAAAATTAGCCGGGCACGGTGGCGGGCGCCTGTAGTCCCGGCTACTCGGGAGGCTGAGGCAGGACAATGGCGTCAACCTGGGAGGTGGAGCTTGCAGTGAGCTGAGATCGTGCCACTGCACTCCAGCCTGGGTGACAGAGCAAGACTCCGTCTCAAAAAAAAAATAAGAAAGAAAGAAAGAGGGGCTCCCCAGTGAAACGTTGTTTAAAAGACCTCATGTGGACTAAGGAGAGGAGCCAAGATGGCCGAATGGGAACAGCTCTGGTCTACAGCTACCAGCGTGAGCAACTCAGAAGATGGGTGATTTCTGCATTTTCAACTGAGGTACCTGGTTCATCTCACTGGGGAGTACCAGACAGTAGGTGCAGGACAGTAGGTGCAGCGCACCATACGCGAGCCAAAGCAGGGCGAGGCATCGCCTCACCCTGGAAGCGCAAGGGGTCAGGGAATTCCCTTTCCTAGTCAAAGAAAGCAGTGACAGACGGCACCTGGAAAATCGGGTCACTCCCACCCTAATACTGTGCTTTTCCAACGGACTTAAAAAACGGCACACCAGGAGATTTTATCCCGCACCTGGTTCAGAGGGTCCTAAGCCCATGGAGTCTCGCTCATTGCTAGCACAGCAGTCTGAGATCAAACTGCAAGGTGGCAGCGAGGCTGGGGGAGGGGCACCCGCCATTTCCAAGTTAGTTGTTTGATTAGGTAAACAAAGCAGCTGGGAAGCTCGAACTGGGTGGAGCCCACCACAGCTCAAGGACGCCTGCCTACCTCTGTAGGCTCCACCTCTGGGGACAGGGCATAGACAAACAAAAAGACAGCAGTAACCTCTGCAGACTTAAATGTCCCACTCTGACACCTTTGAAGAGAGTAGTGGTTCTCCCAGCACACAGCTTGAGATCTGAGAATGGGCAGACTGCCTCCTCAAGTGGGTCCCTGATCCCCGAGGAGCCTGTCTGGGAGGCACCCCCCAGTAGGGGCGGAATGACACCTCACACAGCCGGGTACTCCTCTGAGACAAAACTTCCAGAGGAACGATCAGACAGCAGCATCTGTGGTTCACCAATATCCGCTGTTCTGCAGCCACCAATGCTGATACCCAGGCAAACAGGGTCTGGAGTGGACCTCCAGCAAACTCCAACAGACCTGCAGCTGAGGGTCCTGTCTGTTAGAAGGAAAACTAACAAACAGAAAGGACATCCACACCAAAAACCCATCTGTACGTCACCATCATGAAAGACCAAAGGTAGATAAAACCACAAAGATGGGGAAAAAACAGAGCAGAAAAACTGGAAACTTTAAAAATCAGAGCACCTCTCCTCCTCCAAAGGAACGCAGCTCCTCACCAGCAACGGAACAAAGCTGGATGGAGAATGACTTTGACGAGTTGAGAGAAGAAGGCTTCAGACAATCAAACTACTCCGAGCTAAAGGAGGAAATTCGAACCAATGGCAAAGAAGTTAAAAGCTTTGAAAAAAAATTAGACGAATGGATAACTAGAATAACCAATGCAGTGAAGTCCTTAAAGGACCTGACGGAGCTGAAAACCAACGCACGAGAGCTACGTGACGAATGCAGAAGCCTCAGTAGCCGATGCGATCAACTGGAAGAAAGGGTATCAGTGATGGAAGACAAACTGAATGAAATGAAGCGAGAAGAGAAGTTTACATAAAAAAGAATAAAAAGAAATGAACAAAGCCTCCAAGAAATATGGAACTATGTGAAAAGACCAAGTCTACGTCTGATTGGCGTACCTGAAAGTGACAGGGAGAATGGAACCAAGTTGGAAAACACTGTGCAGGATACTGTCCAGGAGAACTTCCCCAATCTAGCAAGGCAGGCCAACATTCAAATTCAGGAAATACAGAGAACGCCACAAAGATACCCCTCGAGAAGAGCAACTCCAAGACACATAATTGTCAGATTCACCAAAGTTGAAATGAAGGAAAAAATGTTAAGGGCAGCCAGAGAGAAAGGTCGGGTTACCCACAAAGGGAAGCCCATCAGACTAACAGCGGATCTCTCAGCAGAAACTCTACAAGCCAGAAGACAGCGGGGGCTAATATTCGACATTCTTAAAGAGAAGCATTTTTAACCCAGAATCTCATATCCAGCCAAACTAAGCTTCTTAAGTGAAGGAGAAATAAAATCCTTTACAGACAAGCAAATGCTGAGAGATTTTGTCACCACCAGGCCTGCCCTAAAAGAACTCCTGAAGGCAGCACTAAACATGGAAAGGAACAACCGGTACCAGCCACTGCAAAAAACATGCCAAACTGTAAAGACCATCAAGGCTAGGAAGAAACTGCATCAACTAACGAGCAACATAACCAGCTAACATCATAATGACAGGATCTAATTCACACATAAAAATATTAACCTGAAATGTAAATGGGTTAAATGCTCCAATTAAGAGACACAGACTGGCAAATTGGATAAAGAGTCAAGACCCATCAGTGTGCTGTATTCAGGAAACCCATCTCACGTGCAGAGACACACATAGGCTCAAAATAAAGGGATGGAGGAAGATCTACCAAGCAAATGGAAAACAAAAAAAGGCAGGGGTTGCAATCCTAGTCTCTGATAAAACAGACTTTAAACCAACAAAGATCAAAAGAGACAAAGAAGGCCATTACATAATGGTAAAGGGATCAATTCAACAAGAAGAGCTAACTATCCTAAATATATATGCACCCAATACAGGAGCACCCAGATTCATAAAGCAAATCCTTACTGACCTACAAAGACACTTAGACTCCCACACAATAATAATGGGAGAGCTCCCTCTCCCTCTCCCTCTCCGTCTCTCCACGGTCTCCCTCTCCCTCTCTCTCCATGGTCTCCCTCTGATGCTGAACCGAAGCTGGACTGTACTGCCGCCATCTCGGCTCACTGCAACCTCCCTGCCTGATTCTCCTGCCTCAGCCTGCCGAGTGCCTGGGATTGCAGGTGCGCACCGCTACGCCTGACTGGTATTCGTATTTTTTTGGTGGAGACGGGGTTTCGCTGTGTTGGCCGGGCTGGTCTCCAGCTCCTAACCGCGAGTGATCTGCCAGCCTCGGCCTCCCGAGGTGCCGGGATTGCAGACGGAGTCTCGTTCACTCAGTGCTCAATGTTGCCCAGGCTGGAGTGCAGTGGCGTGATCTCGGCTCGCTACACCCTCCACCTCCCAGCCGCCTGCCTTGGCCTCCCAAAGTGCCAAGATTGCAGCCTCTGCCTGGCCACCACCCCGTCTGAGAAGTGAGAAGCATCTCTGCCTGGCCGCCCATCGTCTGGGATGTGAGGAGCCCCTCTGTCCGGCTGCCCAGTCTGGGAAGTGAAGAGCGCCTCTTCCCGGCCACCATCCCGTCTAGGAAGTGAGGAGCGTCCCTGCCCGGCCGCCCATTGTCTGAGATGTGGGGAGCGCCTCTGCCCCGCCGCCCCGTCTGGGATGTGAGGAGCGCCTCTGCCCGGCCGCGACCCCATCTGGGAGGTAAGGAGCGTCTCTGCCCGGCCGCCCGATCTGAGAAGTGAGGAGCCCCTCCGCCCAGCAGCCACCCTAGGAAGTGAGGAGCCCCTCCGCCCAGCAGCCGCCCCGTCTGGGAAGTGAGGAGCCCCTCTGCCCGGCAGCCGCCCCGTCTGGGAAGTGGGGGGCAGCCCCCGCCCGGCCAGCCGCCCCATCCGGGAGGGAGGTGGGGGGCAGCCCCCGCCGGGCCAGCCGCCCCATCCGGGAGGAAGGTGGGGGGCAGCCCCCGCCCGGCCAGCCGCCCTGTCCGGGAGGGAGGTGGGGGGCAGTCCCCGCCCGGCCAGCCGCCCCGGCCGGGAGGTGGGGGGCGCCTCCACCTGGCCGCCGCCCCGTCCGGGAGGTGGGGGGCGCCTCTGCCTGGCCGCCCCTTCTGGGAAGTGAGGAGCCCCTCTGCCCGGCCGCCACCCTGTCTGGGAGGTGTACCCAACAGCTCATTGAGAACGGGCCAAGATGACGATGGCGGTTTTGTCAAATAGAAAAGGGGGAAATGTGGGGAAAAGATAGAGAAATCAGATTGTTGCTGTGTCTGTGTAGAAAGAAGTAGACATAGGAGACTCCATTTTGTTCTGTACTAAGAAAAATTCTTCTGCCTTGGGATGCTGTTAATCTATAACCTTACCCCCAACCCCGTGCTCTCTGAAACATGTGCTGTGTCCACTCAGGGTTAAATGGATTAAGGGTGGTGCAAGATGTGCTTTGTTAAACAGATGCTTGAAGGCAGCATGCTCGTTAAGAGTCATCACCACTCCCTAATCTCAAGTACCCAGGGACACAAACACTGCAGAAGGCTGCAGGGTCCTCTGCCTAGGAAAACCAGAGACCCTTGTTCACTTGTTTATCTGCTGACCTTCCCTCCACTATTGTCCTATGACCCTGCCAAATCCCCCTCCATGAGAAACACCCAAGAATGATCAATAAATACTAAAAAAAAAAAAGAAAAAAGAAAAAAATAATAATGGGAGACTTTAACACCCCACTGTCAACATTAGACCAACGAGACAGAAAGTTAACAAGGATACCCAGGAATTGAACTCAGCTCTTCACCAAGCAGACCTAACAGACATCTACAGAACTCTCCACCCCAAATCAACAGAATATACATTCTTTTCAGCACCACAACACACCTACTCCAAAACTGACCACACAGTTGGAAGTAAAGCACTCTTCAGCAAAGGTAAAAGAAAAGAAATTATAACAAACTGTCTCTCAGACCACAGTGCAATCAAACTAGAACTCGGGATTAAGAAACTCACTCAAAACCGCTCAACTACATGGAAACTGAACAACCTGTTCCTGAATGACTACTGGGTAAATAAAGAAAGGAAGGCAGAAATAAAGATGTTCTTTGAAACCAATAAGAACAAAGACTCAACATACCAGAATCTCTGGGACACATTCAAAGCAGTGTGTAGAGGGAAATTTCTAGCACTAAATGTCTACAAGAGAAAGCAGGAAAGATCTAAAATTGACACCCTAACATTCACAATTAAAAGAACTAGAAAAGCAAGAGCAAACACATTCAAAAGCTAACAGAAGGCAAGAAATAGCTAAGATCAGAGCAGAACTGAAGGAAATAGAGACACAAAAAATCCTTTAAAAAATTAATGAATCCAGGAGCTGGTTTGTTGAAAAGATCAGCAAAATTGATAGACCACTAACAAGACTAATAAAGAAGAAAAGACAGAAGAATCAAATAGATGCAATAAAAAATGATAAAGGGGATATCACCACTGATCCCACAGAAATACAAACTACCATCAGAGAATACTATAAACACCTCTACCCAAATAAACTAGAAAATCTAGAAGAAATGGATAAATTCCTCGACACCTACATCCTCCCAAGACTAAACCAGGAAGAAGTCGAATCTCTGAATAGACCAATAACAGGCTCTGAAATTGAGGCAATAATCAATAGCTTACCAACCAAAAAAAGCCCAGGACCAGATGGATTCACAGCCGAATTCTACCAGAGGTACAAGGAGGAGCTGGTACCATTCCTTCTGAAACTATTCCAATCAATAGAAAAAGAGGGAATCCTCCCTAACTCATTTTATGAGGCCAGCATCATCCTGATACCAAAGCCTGGCAGAGACACAACAAAAAAAGAGAATTTTAGACCAATATCCTTGATGAACATCAATGCAAAAATCCTCAGTAACATACTGGCAAACCAAATCCAGCAGCACATCAAAAACCTTATCCACCATGATCAAGTGGGCTTCATCCCTGGGATGCAAGGCTGGTTCAACATACGCAAATCAATAAATGTAATCCAACATATAAACAGAACCAAAGACAAAAACCACATGATTATCTCAATAGATGCAGAAAAGGCCTTTGACAAAATTCAACAATGCTTCATGCTAAAAACTCTCAATAAATTAGGTATTGATGGGACGCATCTCAAAATAATAAGAGCTATCTATGACAAACTCACAGCCAATATCACACTGAATGGACAAAAACTGGAAGCATTCCCTTTGAAAACTGGCACAAGACAGGGATGCCCTCTTTCACCACTCCTATTCAACATAGTGTTGGAAGTTCTGGCCAGGGCAATCAGGCAGGAGAAGGAAATAAAGGGTATTCAGTTAGGAAAAGAGGAAGTCAAATTGTCCCTGTTTGCAGATGACATGATTGTATATCTAGAAAACCCCATTGTCTCAGCCCAAAATCTCCTCAAGCTGATAAGCAACTTCAGCAAAGTCTCAGGATACAAAATCAATGTGCAAAAATCACAAGCATTCTTATACACCAATAACAGACAAACAGAGAGCCAAATCATGAGTGAAATCCCATTCACAATTGCTTCAAAGAGAATAAAATATCTAGGAATCCAACTTACAAGGGATGTGAAGGACCTCTTCAAGGAGAACTACAAACCACTGCTCAACGAAATAAAAGAGAATACAAACAAACGGAACAACATTCCATGCTCATGGGTAGGAAGAATCAATATCGTGAAAATGGCCATACTGCCCAAGGTAATTTATAGATTCAGTGCCATCCCCATCAAGCTACCAATGACTTTCTTCACAGAATTGGAAAAAAACTACTTTAAAGTTCATATGGAACCAAAAAAGAGCCCGCATCGCCAAGTCAATCCTAAGCCAAAGAACAAAGCTGGAGGCATCACACTACCTGACTTCAAACTATACTACAAGGCTACAGTAACCAAAACAGCATGGTACTGGTACCAAAATAGAGATATAGACCAATGGAACAGAACAGAGCCCTCAGAAATAATGCCGCATATCTACAACTATCTGATCTTTGACAAACCTGACAAAAACAAGCAATGGGGAAAGGATTCCCTATTTAACAAATGGTGCTGGGAAAACTGGCTAGCCATATGTAGAAAGCTGAAACTGGATTCCTTTCTTACACCTTATACAAAAATTAATTCAAGATGGATTAAAGACTTAAATGTTAGACCTAAAACCATAAAAACCCTAGAAGAAAACCTAGGCAATACCATTCAGGACATAGGCATGGGCAGGGACTTCATGTCTAAAACAACCAAAAGCAATGGCAACAAAAGCCAAAATTGACAAATGGATCTAATTAAACCTAAGAGCTTCTGCACAGCAAAAGAAACTACCATCAGAGTGAACAGGCAGCCTATAGAATGGGAGAAAATTTTTGCAACCTACTCATCTGACAAAGAGCTAATATCCAGAATCTACAATGAACTCAAACAAATTTACAAGAAAAAAACAAACAACCCCCATCAACAAGTGGGCGAAGGATATGAACAGACACTTCTCAAAAGAAGATATTTATGCAGCCAAAAAACACATGAAAAAATGCTCACCATCACTGGCCATCAGAGAAATGCAAATCAAAACCACAATGAGATACCATCTCGCACCAGTTAGAATGGCAATCATTAAAAAGTCAGGAAACAACAGGTGCTGGAGAGGATGTGGAGTAATAGGAACATTTTTACACTGTTGGTGGGACTGTAAACTAGTTCAACCATTGTGGAAGTCAGTGTGGCAATTCCTCAGGGATCTAGAACTAGAAATACCATTTGACCCAGCCATCCCATTACTGGGTATATACCCAAAGGATTATAAATCATGCTGCTATAAAGACACACGTATGTTTATAGCGGCACTATTCACAATAGCAAAGACTTGGAATCAACCTAAATGTCCAACAATGATAGACTGGATGAAGAAAATGTGGCATATATACACCATGGAATACTATGCAGCCATAAGAAATGATGAGTTCATGTCCTTTGTAGGGACATGGATGAAAGTGGAAACCATCATTCTCAGCAAAGTATTGCAAGGACAAAAAACCAAACAACGCATGTTCTCACTCATAGGTGGGAACTGAACAATGAGAACACATGGACACAGGATGGGGAACATCACACACCTGGGACTGTTGTGGGGTGGGGGGAGGGGGGAGGGACAGTATTAGGAGATATACCTAATGCTAAATGACGAGTTAATGGGTGCAGCACACCAACATGGCACATGTATACATATGTAACAAACCTGCACATTGTGCACATGTACCCTAAAACTTAAAGTATAATAAGAATTAAAAAAAAAAAAAACCTCATGTGAGAGAAGCAAATAGGATGAACTGACAGATAATAGCGAAGAAAGTATTAGCAGGCATGAGATAATAAGAGATTGGACTAGGATGGTAGCACCGAGGGATTTCCAAGGAAGGAAGAGATGAAAACACAGAGAGGTAGGGCCAGGATAAACTGGACTTGTAAAACAAGAAGTTTTTTAAAAAGGGTATATAATTCTGAGTCTATGGTATTGTCAGAATAAGTTACAAGTACAGATATGAGAAAGTTGGGAGAATTAAGTTCAGTTTTACCTATGTTGAATTTCAGGTACACTGAACGCCATCTTATGGCAAGGTCCTGCAGATAGCTATAAAGAATAGGCAAGAGGTTTTAAAGATGTAAATTGAGAAGTCCTCAGGATAGAATGAAATGAAATGAGGCACAAATGAACTGGCAGGAGTAAATATGGAGGATGAACAGAGGATGAAGGAGTACAGTTTGTGAGAAAATTCCACCTCTGCCTTCCCATAATTAAGGATGGTCTCTAATAAAATTAATAGTCTAATTATCAAAAACTATCAATGAATGTTCTGATAAGGGATATATATAATCTCAAAAATTAGGAACAGTAAAATCTACTCTCTCTCTAGTGATAATATAAACTTCATGAGAGCAGGGGTCATTATGTTCTCAAATGTATCCCCTGTGCTTAGTTCAGTACCTTATACATAGTAGTCAACAGATTTCTTATTAGTTAAATAAATAAAAAGCAGCGAAAAGTATGCTTGTGGATGAAAAGAGTATCGATATTGAATACCTAGGATGGTGTGCATATATTAAGCAAAAAGCCAGCATCAGAGGTATAAAATCCTTGAAAACAAATATTATTTGGAATTGAGGAAAAATGTCTCATGAATTGAAATTTAAGTTGGAATTAGAGGAAGTATGTATGATTATTGGAATAAGCTTAATTCTATTTTTCGTCACATACATGTATATATTAGTAAAATGATCCAAAACATTTATTTAGCTAACTTTGTAATCTCTGTGAAGTCCCAGCTTTTAGGTAAAGAGCTAATTTTTAAATTCAAATCAAAGAATGCAGTGCTGACTTCTAATAATCAAAATCCCAGATTTAATTAGTACATTTACTTAGAGGTTTCCCTTTTTTTTTTTTTTTTTGAGACAGAGTCTCACTCTGTCGCCCAGGCTGGAGTGCAGTGGCACAATCTCAGCTCACTGTAACCTCTGCCTACTGGGTTCAAGCGATTATCCTGCCTCAGCCTCCCAAGTGGCTGGGAGTACAGGCACATGCCACCATGCCCAGCTAATTTTTTGTATTTTTAGTAGAGACCAGGTTTTACCGTGTTAGCCAGGATGGTCTCAATCTCCTGACCTTGTGATCCACTGCCTCAGCCTCCCAAAGTGCTGGGATAACAGGCGTGAGCCACTGTGCCTGGCCTACTTAGAGATTTTCTTAATGACCTCAAAATTCAGAAATGATTTTACAATCTTTTTTTTTTTTTTTTTAAGAGGAAGTCTCACTCTGTCATCCAGGCTGAAGTGCAGTGGTGTGATCTCAGCTCCCTGCAACCTCAGGCTCCTGGGTTCATGCAATTCTTGTGCCTCAGTGATATGGTTTGGCTGTGTCCTCACCCAAATCTCACCTTGAATTGTAATAATCCCCACCTGTCCAGGGCAGGGTGAGGCGGAGATAACTGAATCACAGGGGGAGTTTCCCCCATACTGTTCTCATGGTAGTGAGTAAGTCTTACAAGATCTGATGGTTTTATAAATGGGAGTTCCTCAGCACAAGCTCTCTTGCCTGCTGCCATGTAAGATGTGCCTTTGCTTCTCTTTCGCCTTCCACCATGATTATGAGACCTCCCCAGCCATGTGGAACTGTAACTCAATTAAACCTCTTTCCTTTATAAATTATCCATTCTCGATTATGTCTTTATTAGCAGCATGAAAATGGACCAATATACTCAGTCTCCCGAGTAGCTGGGATTACAGCTGTGCGCCACCACACCCGGCTAATTTTTTTTTTGTATTTTTAGTACAGGTTGGGTTTCACAATGTTGCCCAGGCTGGTCTCGAATCCTGGCCTCAAGTGATCCATCCACCTCAGGCTCCCAAAATGCTGGGATTACAGGCATGAGCCATTGTGCCTGGCCCAGTCTTACTGTTATTGGACAGTACTTCATCTGTGCAGTCTTGAGTTATGTAAGGAGACATGAATATTAAGATTTTTAGAAGTACATAGAGAATAATGGCAATCTAAAAAGTTTCAGGCAGAGACACACCAGTAAAGAGACTATACTGCAATTAAAAACTATTATTCAACTTTGCATTTTTGATCCTATTAATCATTTTGAAACTATGTTGATTTTCAACTCAGTTTATGTTTAGTTTACTAATACATCCACAATAGTCTACCCCACCACCACCCCATTAGAATAGGTATTAAAGATACTATCATTTAAGAGGAAAAATGGCTGTTTTTTTAAAAAAATAGATTTTTGGCTGTGCACAGTGACTCACGCCTGCAATTCCAACACTTTGGGAGGCCAAGGTGGGAGGATAAATTGAGCTTGAGCTCAATACCAGCCTGGGCAACATAAGAGACCCTGTCTCTGCAAAAAATTTTAAAAATTAGGCATAGTGGTGCCTACCTGTAGCCCAAGCTACCCAGGAGGCTGGAGCAGGAGGACTGCTTGTGCACAGGAGGTGCCACTGCTTGGCTGCAGTGAGCCTAGATCATGCCAATGCACTCCAGCCTGGGTGACAGAGTATGAGACTCTGTCTCAAAAAATTTATATGTGTACACACAGATTTTTAAATTTCCCTATGGAGGAGAGATTGTCTGGGTTTGGTAGTTACGTAGCTATAACCGTAAAAGCCTTCCTAGATAATACACTGTATTTTGGGGCTTCTGTTTGTCCTTTCAAGTAGCACTAGTGACAAGATGATAAACTGCAAATTTGTTTGTCTCGTGTGCCACTGAATAGATTCTGATCTTCCATCAAGCAAGCTGGAGGGGGAAAAAAGTCACTTTTAAGTAGTTAATAAATGGTACACTAAAATTCCTAACTATGTCTGCATAAACTACATAAAAATTAGAACTTTTTTTTTTTTTTTTGAGACTGAGTCTTGTTCTGTTGCCCAGGCTGGAGCACAGTGGTGTAATCTCGGCTCACTGCAACCTCCGACTCCAGGGTTCAACCTATTCTCCTGCCTTAGCCTCCCGAGTAGCTGGGACTATAGGTGTGTGCCACCATGCCCAGCTAATGTTTGTATTTTTAATAGAGACAGGGTTTCACCATGTTGGCCAGGCTGGTCTCGAAATCTTGACCTCGGCCTCCCAAAGTGCTGGGATTACAGACATGAGCCACTGCGCCCTGCCTAGGACATTAATTTTTAAACTGGGCTCTAAAACTAACTGGTGGCACTTAGAAGTATAAAGTATTAATTCAATTATTTTTTGATTGTGAAATGCTCCAAGGCAATTGTTTTAATGCAGAAAATAATTATTAAAAAAACACTCTGGTAATCTGATTGTAAGATAATCAAGCACATAGATAAAATATACAACAATATGAAAAGGTAAATATATTCTTGGTAATATGCCCCCAGGAAGAAGTACATTAAATGAGTATATATTAAATTTTACCTATTTGAATTAAGAAACTTTTGAAAAAAGAACCATTTCAGCTTCAGATTTCCTTAACCACCTCTAGATTAAATTGTAATTGCTAAGTAGAATATCCATAGTTGAACCAAATTTAGTTATGAAAGATCTATAATGCAACAGCCATGATCCAATTAAAGGTAGACTGGTATAATGATTAAAAGTACTGGGGTCAAATAAACCTCCTCATGTTAACTCATCAGTAAATGGGAAATAATAATAATGTTATCTCATATAGTTGATGTAAGGCTTAATTGAGGTAGTTTGCGTACAATGTCTGTGAACTGAAGGAGTTCAAGCACAATGCCTGTCATGTAATAAATAATAAACAAACATTAACCGCTATTACTATCATCCTCTTTTAGTTCTGAAGGTAGCTACCTGCTACTTTATTGGAACTCCCTTAGAAAACAATTTTGGGCTCTGCCAAAAATCATTTAATATGGCAAAAAAAATCAAAGGTTTAAAGTTTCCTCAATATGGTTGACCAGGTATCTGGACCATCCCTGTAGCTAAATGCATCTGTGGATAAGGTGTTACTATGTTTAAAGAAACAAAAGACCAGCATGAAAATATCCACATATGCAGAGGTATTAGAAAAATATAAATATTTACCAAAAGGATTTGATAAAGTACCAAGTAGAGCCTCTACCATTAAAACTTTTTAAAATTGAAATATAATATTCAGCAGATAGGTATAAAAGCAAATTAAATATATATGTTACAAAGAGTATTAGTGAGATGGAAGACAGAAAATTTAAAAGCCAGCCAAAATGAGGTTAGGATTAAACACTGTATCCCAAGTATCAAAGTGTTTTACATTAACAGATTTAATCTTCCCAACAACCTACTATTATCTCCATTTTACAACACAAAATAATGAAACTGGTGTTGTCTCTTGTTTGTACTTCAAAAATAAACATTTCCATATCAAAGATGAAAGACAAACGGATAATGACCTTTTTTTTTTTTTTTTTTTTTTTTTTTTTAACTCCGTTTTCAGTTCTGGCTTAGATAGGAGAGGTGATAACTAAGAATCCTGCTTGAAGGTGTCAAGGACAAATAGATAGGAAGCTTCTATGATAAAGAGATAAACATTTTTCACATAATACAGTTACTAGAAATAAATATGTATTACTCCTAGGTCCTTTCCCCTTTTCTAGCTGTTTAGCTCTTATTCCTCAATGTTCAGCTCAAGTGTAATTTCTTTTCCCTTAGGTGTCACTTTGCATCTATGCATTATTTTACTTTTACATTCATAGTGTGTTATAAGCATTGTCACTTCCAGACTGTGTACCTCTAGGAAAGAACCAGCAAAGTAGTCATAAAAATGTCACACAGTTAGGATTCAGCAATTTTTGTGACTCCAAAATATCATTTACTTTCTCCCAATTTTCTTCTTTTAAAATTGATATATAATAATTGGACATATTTATGGGGCACATGTGATATTTTGATACATGCATACATATATTAAATCAGGGTAATTAGGATATCCATCACCTGAAAAATTTATCATTTCTTTGTGTTGGGAATATTCCAAATCTTATCTTCTAGCTGTTTTGAAATATACAACAAATTACTGTTAACTATGGTCACTCTACCATGCCATCAAACACTAGAACTTATTCTTTCTAACTGTATTTTTGCAACCACTAACGAGCCTCTCTTCATCATCCCTCCCTCCTACCTTTGTCAGCCTCTAGTAACTACCATTCTACTTTCTACCTTTGTGAGATCAAGTTTTTCAGCTGTCACATATGATTGAGAACTTACGATAGTTATCTTCTTGTGCATGGCTTATTAAAATTAACATAACGTCCTCTAGTTCCATCTATGTTGCTGCTACTAACAGAATTTCATTCTTTTTTTATGGTTGAATGATATTCCATTGAGTGTGTGTCCATATATATATGGACAAACACACCATTTTCTTTATCCATTCATATCCTAATGGACACTTAGGTTGATTTTGTTATCTTGGCTATTGTGAATAGTGGTGCAACAAAAATGGGCATGCAGGTATCACTTTGATACCCTGGTTTCCTTTCTTTTGGATACATACCCAGCAAATGGATTACTAAATCGGATGGTAGATCTATTTGTAGTTTCTTGAAGAATGTCCATACTGTTTTCCATAGCAGTTATACTCACTTTCTCACCAACAGTGAACTATTAGTGTTTCCCTTTCTCTACATCCTTGCCAACACTTGTTGTTTTGTCTTTTTGATAACAGTCACTTTAACTGGGGTCAGATTATATCTCATTTTGGTTTTGATTTGCATTTCCCTGATGATTAGTGATACTAAGCATTTATTTTCATATACTTGTTGGCCATTTCTATGCCTTCTTTTGAAAAATGTCTATTAAGATCATTTGCTCATTTTAAAATCAGATTATTTGCTATTGAGTTGAGTTTCTTATATATTCTAGTTATTAATCCCTTGTCAGATGAATAGTTTGCAAATATTTTCTTCCATTCCATAGGCTGTCTCTTTGTTGCTTCCTTTGTTGTGCAGAACATTTTTCGCTTGTTGCAATCCTTTTTGTCTATTTTTGCTTTTGTATTCTGTGCTTTTGAGGTCTTACCCCTAAAAAAATCTTTGCCCAGACCAATGTCCTGAAGTATTTCCCCAATATAACCCCACTTTCAATATGGATAGAACATCTAGAAAGAAGATAAATAGGGAACCAGAGGACTTGAATAACATTATAAACCAAATAGATCTAACAGACATCTACAGAACAATCCATCCAATAACAGCAGAATACACATTCTTCTCCAGTGCACATGGAACATTCTCCAGGATAAAACATGTATCAAGCCACAAAACAAGTGTCAATAAATTTTAAATTGCTGAAATCACACAAAGTATCTTCTGTAATCACAAGAAATGAAGATAGAAATCAGCAACAGAAGAAAAACGAGAAAACTCAAAGTATGTGGAAATTAAAACACTCTTAACCAATGAGTACAAGAAAAATCAAAAGGGAAATTTGAAAACACTCAGAAACAAATTAAAATAATAATAAAACATACCAAAATGTATGAATACAGTGAAAGCAGTGTTTGAAGGTAATCTTATAATAGTAAATGCCAGCCAGGCACAGTGGCTCAAGCCTGTAATCCCAGTACTTTGGGAGGCTGAGGCAGGTGGATCACCTGATGTCAGGAGTTCAAGACCAATCTGGCCAACATGACAAAACCCTGTTTCTACTAAAAATACAAAAAAAATTAGCCAGGCATGGTGGCACGCACCTGTAATCCCAGCTACTCAGGAGGCTGAGGCAAGAGAATCATTTGAACCCAGAAGTCAGAGGTTGCAGTGAGCCGAGATCGTGCCACTGCACTCCAGGCTGGGTGACAGAGTGGGACTCCGCCTCAAAAAAAAAAAAAAAAAAAAAAGTAAATGCCTACACTGATAAGAAGTATTTCAAATTAATAATTTAGACTTTATTCCTGAAGGAAATAGAAAAAGGAGATCAGAGACCAAAGCTAGCAAAAGGAAGGAAATAATAAAAATGAAATAGAGAATAGATAAATAATAGAATCAATGAAACAAAATGTCATTTTTTTAAAAAGACAAAACTGACAAGCCAATACTGACAGGGGGAAAAAAAGAGGGGAGATGCAAATAACTCAGTCCTTTTCAAAATCTTAAAAAATCTGAAGAGAAGGGAACATTTGCTAACACATTTTATGATGCCAGTATTACACTGATTTCCAAGTCTGACAAAGACAGCATAAGAAAAGAAACTATAGACCAATATTGTTTATAGATATTGATACAAAAATCATCAAAAAAAATTAGCAACCCAAATCGAAAAGTGTATGAAAACAATTATACACTAAGATGAAGTGAGATTTATCCCAGGAATGCAAGGTTGGTTCAACATGAGAAAATCATTCAATGTAATACATTACATTAATAGATAAAAGGGAAAAAAACCCACACATGATCATCTCAATTGATGTAGAAAAACATTTGACAAAATTCAACACCCTTTCCTAATTAAAACACCCAATAAAGTAGGAATAGAAGGAAACTACCTCAACATAATAGAGGTCATTTATGGAGAAACCATAGCTACCATCATACTCAATGGTAAAAGACTAAAAACTTTCCCGTTGAGATCAGGAACAAGATAAGGATGCCCACTTTTGCCACTTCTGTTTAAACACAGTACTGGAAGTCCTAGCCAGGGCAACTGTGTAAGAAAGAGAAATAACGGACATCTGAATTGGAAGGAAAAAGTAAAATTATCTCCGTTCACAGATATCATCTGATATGTAGAAAACTCTAAAGACCCTACAAAAAAAACTAGTAGAATTAACAAATTCAGTAACATTATAGGTACAAAAATCAATACATAAAATGCAGTTGGGTTTCTAGACACTAACAATGGACAATATAAACAAGAAAACTAAGAAAACAATTCCATTTACAACAGCATGAAACAGAATAAAATACTTAGGAATAAATTTAACTAAGGAGGTGAAGGACTTGTATACAGAAAATTACAAAACACTGCTGAAAGAGATTAAAGGAGACAGAAATAAATGGAACGACATCCCATGTTCATGTATTGGAAGACTTAATATTTAAATTTTCTTTTCTTTTTTTTTTTTTTACTTAGTGCTTCCTAGCACAAGGGAGACAATATTGTTAAGATGTGACTACTATGCACATCTATGCACATCAATGCAATACCCAACAAAATCCCAATGACATGTTTTGCAGAAACAAAAAATTCCATGCTAAAATTAATTAAAATCTCAAGGAACCCTAAATAGCCAAAATGAACTTGGAAAAAGAACAAAGGCTGGAGAATTCACACTTCCTGATTTGAAATTTTACTACAAAGCTATTGTAATCAAAATATTGTGGTACTGGCATGAAGACAGACACATAGAACAACAGAAAAGAATAGAGAGGCCAGAAATAAACCTTGCATATATGATCAAATGGTTTTTGACACAGGTGACAAGTCCATTTAATGGAGATAGAAACAGTCTCTTCAACAAATAGTCCTGAGACTATACATATAGAATGAAGCAGGACCTATAACTCACACCACAAATAAAAATTAATGCAAAATGAATCAACAACCTAAATATAATAAGAAAAACCATAAAATTCATAGAAGAAAACATAGGGGTAAAATTCACGCTCTTGGATTTGACAATGCATTCTTAGTCCAAACAACAAAAATAGAAGTCAATCAATTGGACTTCATCAAAATTAAAAACTTTTGTGCATGAAAGAACATTATTATGAAAATGAAAAAACTCCTACAGGATGAGAGAAAATATTTACAATTCGTATATCTGATAAGCACCTAGTATGCAGAATTATAACAAACTCAACAACAAAAAGACAACCCAATTCAAAAAAGGGCATTTATTCAAAGGAGCTACACAACAAATGGCCAAAAAACATGTGAAAAGATTCTCAACATCATTACTCACTAGGGGAATGCAAATCAAAACCAAAGTGAGATAGTGAGATATCACTGCACACCCTAGGGTGGCTATAACAATCACAACCACAACAAAAGTGAAAAATAACAAGTGAAGGTGAGAATATGGAGAAAATGGAATCCTCGTATATTGCTAGTGAGAATGTAAAATGGTTCGGCTGCAGTGGAAAACAGGTTGATGGTACATCAAAAAGTTAAACATAAAATTACCATTATCACCTAGCAATTCCAATCAGGTATATACCCAAAGCAATTGAAAACATAAACTCAAATAAACATACACACATTTGTAGCACCATCATTTACAATACGTAAAAGGTAGAAACAGCCCAAACATTTATCAATGGATGAATGGATAAACAAATTGTAAGATACGGCCGGGCACAGTGGTTCATGCCTGTAATCCCAGCACTTTGGGAGGCCGAGACGGGTGGATCACTAGGTCAGGAGATCGATACCATCCTGGCTAACACGGTGAAACCCCATCTCTACTAAAAATACAAAAAATTAGCCGGCCTGGTGGCGGGCGCCTGTAGTCCCAGCTACTCGGAAGGCTGAGGCAGCAGAATGGTGTGAACCCGGGAGGCAGAGCTTGCAGTGAGCCGAGATCACGCCACTGCACTCCAGCCTGAGCGACAGAGTGAGACTCTGTCTCAAAAAAATAAAAAAATAAAAAAAATAAAAAATTGTGAGATACACGCACACACACATACACATGGAATATTATTCAGCCATAAAAAGATTGATACTAGCTACAATGTGGATGACCATCAAAATATGCTAAGAGAAAGGAGGCAGAAACAAAAGGTCACATACTGTATGAGCTCCTTTAAATGAAATATTCAGAATAGGTAAATTCATAGAGACAAAATGCAGACTGGTGGTTGTCACGGGCTGGTGGAGGTGGGCAATGAGAAGCAATTGCTCAATGGGTACAGTTTCCTTTTGAGGTGATAACATGTTTTGGAGCTAGACAGAGGTGGTGGTTGGACAACACTGTGAATGTCCTAAATGCTACTGAATTGTTCATTTTAAAAGGTTAATTTTATGTTATATGGATTTCACCTCAACTTTTAAAAACTCTTATAGCAACAACAAAATCATACCTCATTGTGAGATCCACCAGAAAAGCTAAAATGAAAAAAGACATACAATATCAAGTGTTGTCAGGGTGTGGAGCAACAGAAATCCTCATGAACTGGTGGATGTATAAATTGGTTACAATTACTTGGGAAGACTGGCAACATTTACCAGACGTAAACCATATGCATACCAAGCATAATGCTTGGTTAGGTGCTCAATAAATATTTATTGATTGAACTAACGAAGTACCCACTATTTTTTTTTTTTTTTTAGGTACTATGCTAAGAAACAGGACATAAATGAAAAGATATGGTTTGCTCTCCTAATAAAGATACACACACAAATGATTATAATATGCTTATATTGTGGAGGGTGGATATTGTAGTGGTTTTGGAGTCAGATCATTTGAGTTCTGACTCCACCATTTACTAGTTAGCTATGATTTTCAGCAAGTCTGAATTTTATTTCTGCATCAATTATAAAATTTCTTTCCTTTCCACTCTCACTCCACAGTTTCAGTCTACTGCTGCTACTTTCACCTTTACAAAACAGAGCATGTCAATACCCCATTCCTTCCAGCTAAAAATCCAAAGATTCCCTACTACATAAAATAATCTAAACTTCTTATCTTGGCATTCAAAAACTTCTACATTTTGTTACCTACCTTTCTTTCCAGCTTTATCTCATATTCTACTCCTGCCATGTTCCAGAAGTCATTCTGGCCTGCTATATCTTATTTGGAATATACTGTTGAAATGTCTTGGCTTTGTGTCTTTGCGCCACATGTGTTTCTTCCAAGAATTCACTCTCTGTACTTTGAGTATTGTTAGTTCATGAGAAAGTGAGTCTTTCATGGTACTATATATTGATAAAGGGTCTTTTGCATTTAATTTTACTTAACATGTAGATTAACCCTGGGAGAGAGTAAACTGACCACGTTTATGGAAGTAGTCTGATACACACTAAAAATGAATAAAAATTAGCATTCAGGAGCACACTTTGGCCTCCCTGCCCTTTTATTTCGGTAAAAAAAGTTATTTCCTCAATACTAACCATATTGTTGTACCAGAATATCTCTACTTAAAAACTGTCACTGACAGCCTGGCCAACATGGTGAAACCCTGTCTCTCCTAAAAATATAAAAATTAGCTGGGCGTGGTGGTGCACACCTGTAATCCTAGCTCATCAGGAGGCTGAGGCAGGAGAATTGCTTGAACCCAGGAGGCAGAGGTTGCAGTAAGCCGAGATTGCACACTCCAGCCTGGGCGACAGAATGAGACTCCATCTCAAAAAAAAAAAAAAAAAAAACTATCACTGGGGAAACTGCTTTTCTGGTTCATCCATTTGAATCTAATACAGTGTCAAAACTTATCAAGTTAGCTCTGCCACCCCTGTTATTCCTAGTTGTGAATATGGGAAGATACTCCCAGGAAGTTTAAAATGACGGAAATAAGATTGTCCTTTGAAAGATCAACACACAAAGGATAAGAACATGTAATAGGCATTGAGTGATTAAGTGAAGCAAATTAGTGGCAGCAGTCTAATTCACCAACTCAATTTAATTACATTTACCCTATAGACACTACAGTGGATACAAAGATAAAAAGGCCATGAACTCAACCATCAGGTTGTTTATAGTAGAAGAGAAGAGAAATATAAGTCACCAGGTAATTATAATATAAGAATTATATCTCAAATTCTTCCTAAAAGGTAGTTATTTATATTAATAAGGCTGGATGCAGGGAAAACAACATAAAATACAAAAACTAAATCCTATACTATACAATATGGTGAAAAAACCTTACATTATAAAAGGACTATCAGATACAAATGTGGATCTTTAAAAAACAAAAACAAAAACTGTTTCTCCATAGGTATAGTTGTATTTTAAATATTATCAAACTTTTACTTTTGGAAAGCATTTAATACACTATAACTTGTCTTTTCTATAATTTCCTTACCTCTACAAAAATAAAATCTAATTAATTTAAGTATCTGTTTTACATAATGTCATATTCCTAGGACAGAAGTGGTGCATTTAGAGATACAGGAAAAAAAAAAACAAAACAGGAAGTAGTATTCACCTAATCAGTAATGTGATGTCTGACTGGAACAAGTAGCATATCAGTTGTTAGGAAGTGAAAAGCATTCTCAGATTTCAAAGCAACATAGATGTGATAAGATTCAAGGCAGAAGAGAGCAGGTGGTATGACAGCAGCCATTAATTATAAGATACACTTATAATTAGGTTTAACAAAAGACCTACTTTAAAGACTTAATTATCAATATTATCTTGGCGTTTTAAAAATTGATTGTAAACTGTTTTTATTGTAGAAAATTTCTAAGAAAATAAATTTATAACTAAAAAATTAAAGTCAAATGGCCATCACAAGAGAATGGTTGTAAAGTTTCTCAGCCATCTGTGAAATACAATCTTTAATATTATGAAACTAAAGATAACATTAGAGAGTATTAGTAAGTGAATGAGACATGCTGATAAAAATCTACTTTAACCACAGTTCCATTAATTCTTCTAGAAAATCATCTAGTTAAGATCTGACTTTTTTTGTATTGCATTGTTAAAAAGTTCTACCTCTAATAGAATCTTACAAAATATAGGCATTTAATCAATACTGATGGAGTTAAAATAGGATTTTAATAAAGCAAGAATACAAAACACATAAACAGTGAATAAACAGCCCATTTTTTTGAGCTCTCAAATCACTGGCCCTTTTCTGTCACGATGATCAAAAGAACCCTGAAGTGTATTTTTAATAGTGCCATATAATAATTCATTCATTAGGGTGTCTTTTCTTTCATCCATTCTGCAATAGTTAGAGACAAGGTTTAGAGAAAGTTATTCTTTTTATCTTGATACTTTACTTACGTGATAAATATCTTTAATTCAAAAGGCCAAATCAATAACATATATGATTTTCTAATAGGCAAAGCTCAGATCTTTGAAAAAAATAAAACTGTTTTAGACAATGTATGTGACAAAAAAATTTTTTTATTAAAGAGTAAACTAATGAATGGTGAAAATATTCAGTAGCAAGTTGATATTATCAATGATGAATACAAATAGGTGACTCCTAGGGTAACAGATTGAGACTTACCACTGGAGACTTCAGCTGTTATCAAACTAATTACATTTAGAAGCTTAAAAAAGAAACCTCTCTTCTTAACAATAAAACCGTTTAGGTAGCTGAAGATCTAGCAAAAAGAGTCTCACCAACACTTCAACGTAATCAGTGCTCCGCCACCCCTACCCCACCGCCACCCTGCCCGCCTTTTTTTTGGTTGTGTTGTTAAGACATAGGGAAGATGTTCATTTTGATAGGTTTCAAGTCATTTTGCTAGGCAAGTTAACAGGAAGCAACGAGATTAAGGGACTACAGAATAGTATAACAGATGACTTCATAAGACAGACAGAATAACCTGACGAAAAGCAGAAAATAGGTTGGTGTTTATTCCTCTAAATATTCTCTAGATACAGCAAAATAATCTACGTAACTATTTATAATGAACAATCTTAGAGATAGTTACAGAGACTGAGGGATGGTTGAATTAGACTTAGAGTGGGAATTTTACACATTCTCCTGAAGGTAGATATTATCTCTAAAGGGTTTTGTTTTGAAAGGTAAAGAAACCAAATTTTCCCAAGGAACAGTAGTATGCTGAAGTCTACTCATACCAGCTCATGACAGCAACTACTATTTTCAGAAATTCTATAAGCCAGTTAAATATATGCATCATTAAAAATTAAATTATGTAAACATAATTAAATTATACAAAAAAGTAATAATGACTCAAAATTCATCACTTCCTATTTTACTACATTTTATTATTGTGTATGTCTTTGAGGATATTTACATCTATTGTTGCTGCATGGTGGAAATACTATATAATGGTAATCTACTACTGTGCATCTACTTCCAATTCCACTTTCGGTGTTTCACGTTGATAGCTTGAAATCAGCCACGGTGGGAGAAATTAACACCATTAAAACTGGCAACTGTCACAAATCAAGGCTTTTTTTCCTCCTAAGAACCAATTAAAAAAAATTTACCAACACACTCATGGTATATTCTAGAATTTTGATAAAGAGGGCTGGTTTAAAATTGGTTACACTGCAAGATAGTTGGAAAACTACCCTTTAAAAAAATCACTAATGACACATAGAAAAAAAAAATTTTTTTTTTTTGAGACGGAGTCTCACTCTTCTCACCCAGGCTGGAGTGCAATGGCGCTATCTCGGCTCACTGCCACCTCTGCCTCCGGAGTTCGAGCGATTCTCCTGCCTCAGCCTCCGAGTAGCTGGGACCACAGGTGCGCACCACCACACCTGGCTAATTTTTGTATTTTTAGTAGAGATGGGGTTTCACCATGTAGATCAGGCTGGTCTGGAACTCCTGATCTCAGGTGATCCACCCAACCTTGGCCTCCCAAAGTGCTAGGATTACAGGCACAAGCCACCATGTCCAGCTGAAAAATATTATCTTAAATGGTACTAGATTATAAAGTGGATCAATTCTGGAATACTCCATAATACAATTAACAACTATCCTTATTAATAAAGAAGGATATGCCATTTATCTTTAACTGACTGCTATGACTTTGATGGCTTAATTTTGGTTTGGGGGCCATTTTACTTGGAAATGAAGAGGGTTTGGCATAAGAGTAGAGTAAGAACCATTAAAAGTCCTTGTTGAATACTTTTCAGAACCATACTCTTAGTGCTAACACTTTGAACCAGGAACAGAAAACTCTTCCAAAACCACTAAATTTTTGTGTATATAGATAAATGTGAAACTAAGCAGGGAAGACATGTTTCTTGGAATTTTAGGGCTTTTCCAAGGTTCTACACCTCATGGAGTGAGGAAGAAGCTGAGATGACAAGACTTTAGCCTCCCTCATTTTGGCATTAACCAGAGAAATTTTTTGTATCATTCTTTAATATACTGGGGTTCTATGTAAAATGTCATTAGAAAAAAAGTGTTCCTTTGTAGGAAGATAGGAAGAAAAAAAGGGAGAGAGAGAAGGAAATCAGCATGTTAGGGAATATTAGGGGATGTCTGTGTATGTATCCATACCATCAGTATTTATAAAAGGTATGTTTGTTGGTGAAACTCCGTCTCTACTAAAAATACAAAAATTATCTGGGCATGGTGGTACATGCCTGTAGTCCCAGCTACTCGGGAGGCTGAGGCAGGAGAACTGCTTGTACCTGGGAGGTGGAGATTGCAGTGAGCTGAGATTGTGCCACTGCACTCCAGCCTGGCAATAGAGCGAGGCTCCGTCTCAAAAAAAAAAAAAAAAAAAAAAAAACCGGGTATGTTTGTGTGCGTTCTGGGAGAAACAACTTTGGGTAAACTGGGTCTATTTGTGTAAAAAAGATGAACGTCAACAAACATTAGTGCAATTCTTACTGAATTATATTTGTTGTCTATTATACATATATAACCACAGCTATTTAATTAAAAGTATTGGTATTTGAGATTATCCTAAATTATAATTTAAAATTCAGAGATATATAACCTAGGTTTTAAAGGGAACACGAAAACAATTTTGGATCTTCACACAGTTATATGCATTAAAAATTTTTTTATGTGTTACATCATTTGTAAAGTAAGGGCAACATTATCTCTCAAAACAAAAAGAAACAGAACAGGCATTTTATAGCAATGAATAAAATAAAAAGTCTCTGAGAAAGTAAATTTTTATACAGTAAAAAACACTGCTAGTTGGGATACTGCCTTCTCAAGAATATAACCAAATATCTTTCAAACTAAACAAGTTTTCTATTTTGAAAAGGAAAAATAAATAATAAGTGCATTGATTTAAATGACCAGAATGCCATTTACTTTAAAAGACCTTTCTTTTTACCTGGAGCAAGCAAATCAATCAAATAGTAAAGAGGAAAGTGCAATAATAACTGTAAGACAAGGTTTCATGGAAGAAAATACTGGCTGTATAGAAGATCTGTGTTTCACAGACTTTGTTTTCTTTGAGGTCTTCCAACCCAATACTAACCAGGTCCAGCTAGCTTAGCTTATGAAATCTGACAAGGGCACAGCCCATGGCAATAAGGATGCAGGATAGTGATTTTATTTCTTATTTAATTCATTGCAGCCCTAGGGAGAGAGATAACGAGAACAGGAATGAAATCCAGGTCTCCTACATAAAACACTGCAGAACATTACCACTAGGTCACCAGGGAGGAAAAGGAAGAAAATATTTTATTTTAAAAGAGTTTATTTGTTATAATATTTATGGTGGAAAATTATTTGTTTTGGCTTACCTGATGAAATTAGAACTTTACTCCCATTACTCACAAATTTGAATGATTGTTTCCACAAAATATTGTTTGATATCTGCTTACTAGATTTAAAATATTTAACTACATTGTTTTGGAAATTGTAAAAAAAAGTCTATCACCAACTTAACTCATAAAATGTCAGGCAGTTAAAAATCATCAGTTATAATTTTTAAAATTTCATCTAATCTTCCCACTACTTGGATATTTGTCATATTTCATTTATTCCTACCAAGTGTTGTAGGCACTGTCACTGATGAAAGCCCTGGCAAATTCTGGAGAATTTACCTACGTTTGACTCTTCCAAGAACTTAAGAAGGTTAAGAAGTTCCTTCTTAAGGGAATAGCTTAATGCCTAACTTACTAATGCTGATTGAGCCATGAAAGATTCTTGACATTTGAATGTTTTTGCCCTAAAAAGTGGCTATTGCATATGACTAAATTAAACACAGCACAATGTCTCCGATATTCAAACTCCTATGTAAAATGAAGAAAATACTATTACCTAAGATTCTTGTGAGGTTAAATGAGCCACTCCATGAGCACACAGGACAGTATCTGACACTCAAAAGATGTTAAGAATGATATAAATAATGATGAACATTTTATATTTCCCCTATTTGATATGAAATCATCAGTAAAAATCAACAGTTTTCTACTATGGTATTTTTCTGGTATTCTATGGTAAAACCCCTATAGACATAGACATAGGGGTTACATAGACATAGGGGTTACATAGACAGAGGGGTTATACACAGACATACTAGCTCTGTCTATGGTCATTCACTGCCATGACATTTTACATCAATACTTTGTGAGATCTTTTAGATTATAAATACTGGACAAAACAAAAACTAGTCAGGGAAACTAACAGATAAACTCTTGGAGAAAAAGTCAACTTTTTTTTTTTTTTTTGAGATGGAGTCTGGCTTTGTCACCCAGGCTGGAGTACAGTGGCACGATCTCAGCTCACTGCAACTTCCACCTCCCGGGTTCAAGCGATTCTCCTGCCTCAGCCTCCTCAGTAGCTGGGATTACAGGCATGTGCAACCACATCTGGCTAATTTTTGTATTTTTAGTAGAGATGGGGTTTCGCAATGTTGGCCAGGCTGGTCTCAAACTCCTGACCTCAAGTGATCCACCCCTTCGGCCTCCCAAAGTGCTAGGATTACAGGCATGAGCTACCGTGCCCGGCCAGAGTCAACTTCTTAATGCAAACAGCAGAGAGGGTAACTAGGATATACATTTATCTTCACTTTGGTTTATACTAATGAAAAGGAGAAAAAAAAAAAAAAACCTTAAGCAAACTTTGAAAATGACAGCAGATCCAAAACAAGGCAAGAATAAGAGGAAAACTTCATGTTTTAGGGTTTTTGGGTTTATAAAATGTTTTTTACCACATACTCTCTTACCTCTAAAATAGAAAGAGGAGATAATTTCATACTTTTATAAGATACTAAATGATAAGAAAACTAAAACTCAGATCATAAAGATAATAAATGGTGACGTTAAAACTAGAATTCAGGATGGACGCGGTGGCTCATGCCTGTAATCCCAGCACTTTGGGAGGCTAAAGCAGGCAGATCGTGAGGTCAGGAGTTCGAGACCAGCCTGACCAAAAATAGTGAAACCCCGTCTCTACTAAAAAATACAGAAAATTAACCAGGCATGGTGGTGCGCACCTGTAACCTCAGCTACTTGGGAGGCTGAGGCAGGAGAATCACTTGAACCCAGAAGGCGGAGGTTGCAGTGAGCTGAGATTGCACCACTGCACTCCAGCCTGGGAGACACTGTGAGACTCTGTCTCAAAACAAACAAACAAACAAACAAACAAAAAAAACAAACCTAGAATTCAAGTCTCCCAACCTTTAGAGACCAGGATCTTGTCTCCCACTCTTCCCAAGATTATGCTCTCTCAGCAGAGGTCACCATGACTAATTGGGTGCTTGATTAACTTAACAAGTACTTACTGAGAGTCTAATGTGTGCACATTTCTATGGTAAGTTCAACCACAGAAACCACAGATACAAATTCAATGAGAAAGAGAATACAGGCTTTGAAACAAAGGAACCCAGGAGAGCAAATGCTGCTTAATCACACAGTTCTACAGATAAAAACTCCAGTATGACCTCATTTAATTACATCTGCAAAGATCCTATTTCCAAATAAGGTCACATTCTAAGGTAATGGGGGTCAGGACTTCAACATGAATTTTGAGGAGATAAAATTAGCTCCTAACACAAAAGGCAGGAGGAAGACAGATGAGGTAAAGATTCTAAGCCCATTGCATTTTCTGGAAAAAGGCAAAGAAATTCAAACAAGACTGTGGTAAATTATCCAGTAAAAATAAAATGAAAAGAGTATAGAACTGCATCAATTTCATAGAAAGGAGAAACAAAATATTAAAAATTAATCCAAAAGAAAGCAAAAGAGGACACAGGAACAGATTTGAAACAAGAAGGATAAACAGCAAATCCTAATAGACTTAACCCCCAAATGTCAGTATTAATACTATATATAAATGAATTTAACGCTTACCTCAAATTTCAAAAACAGTAATGTCAGAGGTGTTTGAACCACAGCAACTCCATCTTGAGTAGGGGCTGGATAAAATGAGGCTGAGACCTACTGGGCTGCATTCCCAGACAGTTAAGGCATTCTAAGTCACAGGATGAGACAGGAAGGAGGTTGGCACAAGATACAGGTCATAAAGACCTTGTTGATAAAACAGGTTGCAGTAAAGCCGCCGGCCAAAACCCACCAAAACCAAGATGGAGACACGAGTGACCTCTGGTGGTCCTCACTGCTACACTCCCACCAGCACCATGACAGTTTACAAATGCCATGGTAATGTCAGGAAGTTACCCCGGATGGTCTAGAAAGGGGAGGCATGAATAATCCACCCCTTGTTTAGCATATCATCAAGAAATAACCATAAAAAAGAGCAACCAGCAGCCCTTGGGGCTGCTCGATCTGGAGTAGTCATTCTTTCATCCCTTCACTTTCTTTATTTTTTATTTATTTATTTTTTTTTTTTGAGATGGAGTTTCCCTCTTGTTGCCCAGGCTAGGGTGCAATGGCGCAATCTTGGCTCACCACAACCTCCACCTCCCAGGTTCAGGCAATTCTCCTGCCTCTGCCTCTCGAGTAGCTAGGATTACAGGCATGCACCACCACGCCCAGCTAATTTTGTATTTTTAGTAGAGACGGGGTTTCTCCTTGTTGTTTAGGCTGGTCTCGAACTCCCAACCTCAGGTGATCCGCCTGCCTCAGCCTCCCAAAGTGCTGGGATTACAGGCGTGAGCCACCGCACCCAGCCCTTCACTTTCTTAATAAACTTGCTTTCACTTGGCACTGTGGACTCACCCTGAATTCTTTGTTGTGTGAGATTCAAGAACACTCTCTTGGGGTCTAGGATCTGGACCTCTTTCCTGTGATAGTAACACCTAAACAATAATAAGACTAAAAACCATATGCAAACAGGAGGCAGTATCAGAAAGATTTCTGTAAAATACCATCTGTTACTACATTTTTTTTTTTTTTTTGAGACTGAGTCTCACTTTGTCACCCAGGCTGGAGTGCAGTCGTGTGATCTTGGCTGACTACAACCTCTGCCTCCCGAGTTCAAGCAATTCTCCTGCCTCAGCCTCCCAAGTAGCTGAGATTACAGGTGCATGCCCCCACGCCTGGCTAATTTTTGTATTTTGAGTAGAGACAGGGTTTCGCTATGTTGGCCAGGCTGGTCTCAAACTCCTGATCTCAGGTGATCCAACTGCCTCAGCCTCCCAAAGGGCTGGGATTACATGCGTGAGCCACCGTGCCCGGTCATAAACTATATTTAAAGAAACCAATGCTCAGAGGAAATTTAAAGCATTAACACTTAGAAAAAGAAGGAAGTTCTCAAATCAACCTAATCTTCCACCTTAAGAAATTAGAAAAGGAAGACCAAGGCTAGGCGAGGTGGCTCATGCCTGTAATCCCGGCACTTTGGGAGGCCAAGGTAGGCGGATTACCTGAGGTTGGGAGTTCGAGACCAGCCTGACCAACATGGAGTAATCCCATCTATACTAAAAATACAAAATTAGCAAGGCATGGTGGCGCATGCCTGTAATCCCAGGTACTCAGGAGGCTGAAGCAGGAGAATCGCTTGAACCCGGGAGGCGGAGGTTGCAGTGTGCCGAGATCGCGCCATTGCACTCCAGCCTGGGCAACAAGAGTGAAACTCCATCTCAGAAAAAACAAACAAACAAAAAACCCAGACTAAGTAGAAGACAGGTATGTAAGAGCAGAAATCAATGACACACAAAACTGAAAAAAACAGAGAAAAATAAATGAAACCAAAAGCTGATGTAGATCAAGAGAGGCTAAAACAGAGAAGAAACAAAATACTAATATTAGAAATAAGAGAGGAGACATCAATATAAATTCTATAGAAGTTAAAATAAGGAACTATTAGAAACAATTCATGCCAGTACACTCAACAAGTTAGATGAAATGGTCAGACCCCTTCAAATGCACAAACCATCAAAACTCCCATAAGAAGAAATAGATGAAATTCTACACAGAGGAGCGAACATTTCCCAATGTGTTCTATAAGGTCAATATCACTGTCACTGGACATAAAAAAATAGACAAAAATATTAAAATAAAACTAAATTATAGACCAATATGTACACAGACATAAACTGAAAAGAAAATTTGCAGACTAAATCCACAATATATAAGAAGGCTAATACATAATGACCAAATGAAGTTTATTCCAGGAATTCAAGTCTGGTTTAGGATTTTAAAATAAACCAGTAGAATTCACTATATTAACAGATAAAAGAAAAAGACCACACAATCATGCTATTAGATGCAGAAAAAAAGATCTATTCATGATAAAAACTCTCAGCAGACTAGAAATAGAAGTAACTTTCCTCACCTAGATTAAGGGCATCTGTTAAAAGCCTGCACCCAACATAATTGGTGGTAAAAGACTGAATGCTTTCAAGATCAAGAATAAGACAAAATGGCCAGGTGAGGGGGCTCAGGCCTTTAATCCCAAGGAAGTTAGGAGGCCAAGGCGGGTGGATCACTTGAGCCCAGGAATTGAAGACCAGCCTAAGGAACATGGCAAAACCCTGTCTCTATTTAAAATATGTACAAAAATTAGCTAGGCATGGTGCCGTGTGCCTGTAGTCCCAGCTACTCAAGAGGCTCAGGTGGGAGGCTTACTTGAGGCGGGAGGATCATTTGAGCCAGGAGGCAGAGATTGCAGTGAAGCAAGATCGTGCCACTGCACTCCAGCCTCAGTGACCCAGTGAGACCCTGTCTCAAAAAGAAGGAAACAAAAAACTATAAACTTTGACCCTTACCTCACCTATTTGCAAAAAAGATAACTTTAAATAGATCAGAAACCTAAATATAAGATAAAACTATAAAACTTCTAGAGGCCAGGTGCAGTGGCTCACGCCTGTAATCCCAGCACTTTGGGAGGCCAAGGCAGGTGGATCACGAGGTCAGGAGATTGAGACCATCCTGGCTAATGCAGGGAAACCCTGTCTCTACTAAAAAATACAAAAAACTAGCCGAGCGTGGTGGCATGCGCCTGTAGTCCCAGCTACTCGGCAGGCTGAGGCAGGAGAATTGCTTGAACCCGGGGGGTGGAGGTTGCAGTGAACCGATATCACACCACTGCACTCCAGCCTGGGCGACAGAGTGAGACTCTGTCTAAAAACAAACAAACAAACAAACAAACAAACAAAAACTTCTAGAAAGAAACAGAAGAAAATCTTAGTGACTTTGAGTTTGGCAAAGATTTCCTAATTATGACATATAAAAAGAAGTATAAAAGAAAAAAATTGAACATACAGATTAAAAACTTTACTCTTCAAATGGTACTTTTACTAAAATAAAAAGCAGGCCAAATGATGGGAGAACATATCTGCAAAACATACAGGAACTCAGCACTTCTATCTGATTTATATAACAAACTCTTAAACTGAGCAATAAGACAAAGTGGGCAACAGGGCTGAATGGACACTTCATAAAACATGATATTCAAATGGAAAACACATGAAAAGATGCTCGGCATTATTAATCTTTAGGGAGCTGAAAATCAGAATCACAATGACGTACTCCTACACATCCACTAGAATGGCTAAAATTAAAGAGGGTGATGATAAAAAGTGTAGGCCAGGATGTGGAGCAATTGCACTTCTCACACACTGCTGGTGGGAATGTAAAAATCAACAGCTACTCTAGAAAATAGACTGGCAGTTTCTTAAATGGTTAAACTATACCTATCACACATTCTAGTCATTCTCTCACAAGGCATTTACTCAAGAAAAATGAAAGCATATGTCCACACAAAAACTTGACTTGCACTTGAATCTTCATAGCAGATTTATTAATGATGGTCAAAAAACTAGAAACAACTCAAATGTCCATCAAATAGTGAATGAATTAAAAAACTTTAATATACTCATACAATAGAATATTACTTAGCACAAAAAAGGCAAGCCACTGATACATGAACAAACATGAATAAATTTCAGACTTATGCTTAGTGAAAGAAGTCAGACAAAATAGAATTTACACTGTATGATTATACATAATATGCAGAGCAAGAAAACTAATCCATGATAATAGAAAGCAGATCACTGGTTGCCTAAAGATAGGTGAAGGATGAGTATGATAAATTACAAAGGGTTGTAAAGACACTTGTGAAGAAAATCTACATGTTCAATATCTTGATTCTGACAACGGGTTCACAGGTATATCTGTATGTCAAAAAGCATGAAATGGTACACTTTAAATATGTCTAGTTTATTTTTATATCATTGGCATATCAATAATAAAGCTGTTAAAAAGGGGACATGGAGTACAGTAAATTAATCAATACAAAAGACTTAAGTGAGAAAAAAAACTTAGAACATGAAGTACAAATGGAATATTAAAAATTAGTCCTGGGCCAGGCATGCTGGCTCACACCTGTAATTCCAACACTTTGGGAAGCCAAGGCGGATGGATCACCTGAGGTCAGGAGTTGGAGACCAGCCTGGCCAACATAGTGAAACCTCATCTCTACTAAAAATACAAAAATTAGCTGGGTGTGGTGGCGCATGCCTGTAGTCTCAGCTACTCAAGAGACTGAGGCAGGAGAACTGCTTGAACCTGGGAGGTGGAGGTTGCAGTGAGCTGAGATCACACCACTGCATTCCAGCCTGGGCGAGAGAGTGAGACTTCAACTCAAAAAAAAAAAAAAAAAAAAGTACATAGACAAGAGGTACAAAAGCAAAAAAATAAAAAACCCGAACAGTAATATGGCAGATCTAAAGTAGTTTTATTACATAACAATGGAATGAATGCTTTAAATAAAATTTGAATACTGTCACACTAGAGTTTTTTAAACTGCACAAAAGCAGGCACACTTAACATATAAGAAACAAAGATGTAACAAAATGGAAAAATATATAACATGCAAACAAAAACCAAAAGAAAGCTCGATAGTTATATTAATATTAAACAATAACAAAAAAACCCAAAGCAGAAAAGTTACTAGAAATAAACTGCAACACTTTATATAGTAAAAGCTTTGATTCACCAAAGATATAAAAATGTGAAATTCAAATGCACTAATAGCCTTAAAATATATAAAGCAAAATGTAACTGAGCAAGAAAAAACTGACACATATATTATCTCAACAGGTTTTTAACATTTCTGGCTGTAGCTGGTCAAACAAGCAACCCCAAACTAATAATAATCAAAGGATTTAAAAACATAGTTAACAGACTTTAATTAATTGGCATATATATAATTCTGAACCCACAGATATACAATTCTCTCAGGAGTACATCAAATATTTAAAACAGCTGACTACAGAGTAGTCCATAAAGCCAGTGTCAACACAATTCAAAGGACTGAAATTAGAGTATGTTCTATCACAAAACAATTAAGCTGGAAATTAATAACAAAAAGATAACTAGAACATCCTCATGTGTTTGTAAATTAAGAAACAGACTCATAAAGAGTCAATGGGTCAAGAAAACAATCACAAGAAGAACTAGAAATATGTTTTAAGTAAATGGGAAATCAGAACACAAATTATTAAAACTGGCTTTTCAGCTAATGCTGATCCTAGAGGGACATTTATAGCCTTTAATACCTATATTACAAGAAAGTCTAAATATCAGTATAGTAATTCTTCATCTTTAGAGGAGAGATAAAAATTGCAAATTAAACTCAAAGTAAAATGAAAGAAAAAATAAAACAGTTGAAATCAGTAACAAAGAAAACAAGCATACAATATACAGACTCAAAAAGGCAAAAGATGGTTCTTTGAAAAGACCAGTAACTTAATGGCCTGAAAAGGAGACAGCGAGCGAATATAAGAATATACAAATACCCAATATTAGGAATGAAAAGGAGGACATCATTACACAGCCTACAGATGTGTGCTGTCTAATATGGTAGCTGTTAGTCAGTTGAAACTATTTAAAGTAAAATTTAAAGTATTTACAGGCCAACACAATTTAAAATCTAGTCTCTCAGTCATACTAGTCAAATTTCAATTGCTCAAGAGCCACATACTGAGAAAGGAATAATACAAGGTGGTCCCTGAGAGGAATAATACAAGGTGATCGCGGGAGAATAGAAAATTTCAGGCAGCAGTTTCACACGACTAGCAAAAGGAATCTATTGAAATAGCTGCAGCTAGGGACCGATAAGACCCTGAAAACCCAGGAGTAGATCAAGCTGGCTAAGACCAACTGGTTCCCACATGGCACTGGATTTGACCTAGGTTTCACCTAGAACCTCATTATATGCTCATTAACATACAAAAATCACACACCTACCAGTATTATGACAGTTTCAGGAACATCCATATTTAGTGTAAAACTGGGTGACAGGCCGGGTGCCGTAGCTCACGTTTGTAATCCCAGCACTTTGGGAGGCCGAGGCGGGCAGATCACCTGAGGTCAGGAGTTTGAGACCAGCCTGGCCAACATGGTGAAACCCTGTCTCTACTAAAAATACAAAAAATTAGCTGGGCATGGTGGCATGCACCTGTAATCCCAGCTACTCAGGAGGCTGAGGCAGGAGAATTGCTTGAACCCAGGAGGCAGAGGTTGCAGTGAGCTGAGAAGATCGCGCCACTGCACTCCAGCCTGGGTGACAGAGCAAGATTCTGTCTACAAACAAACAAACAAAAACTGGAAACAATGAAAATATTCTTTTTTTTTTTTTTTTTGAGACGGAGTTTTGCTCTTGTTGCCCAGGCTGGAGTGCAATGGCATGATCTTGGCTCACCACAACCTCCGCCTCCTGGGTTCAAGTGATTCTCCTGCCTCAGCCTCCCGAGTAGCTGGGCTTACAGACATGCACCACCATGCCCAGCTAATTTTGTATTTTTAGTAGAGATGGGTTTGTCCATATTGGTCAGGCTGGTCTCAAACTCTGGACCTCAGGTGATCCACCTGCCTCAGCCTCCCAAAGTGCTGGGATTACAGGCGTGAGCCACCATGCCCGGCCAAAAATATTCTTAAATAGAGAAATAATTACATGAACTGTAGTACAGGCATACAATGGAATATTCAGCAATAAAAAGAAATCTACTGATACACTCAAACATTTGGATGAATCTCAAGGGCATTATGCTAACTATAAAAGTTGATCTCAAGAGGTCACATACTGAATGATTCCATTTAGATCCTCAAAATGACATCAGATCATCAATGTCATTAGACCCTCAAAATGACAAAACTGTAGAGAATTGGTTGTCAGAGGTTAAGGAGGGTGAGTAGGGGATACGTATGTAAACCAAAACTAAAATTTGAAGCTCCCCAAACCAAATTTATGGACCTCCACTGAGGTCCAAGGGATCCCAAAGAAAACTTGAAAAACTAGGTCAGGCCATGATGGGAAGGGAAGTTAGATATGCCTCATTATACCCTCCTCCCTTTGGAGTTTAGGCACAACTGACCAAAAATTAACATTAAAATGGAGATCATAAGACTGACAAAACAGATTCTTTGTAGCAATAGGATACCAAATTCCAACCTGTGGTATATTATCACAAGAAAGGAACAGGGCTTAAAGGAAATCAAAGTATTTTGTCCCCAAATACATTTATTTGACACATTTTGGAGTGGCCCTACAAAGCCGTCTCTTGTGGGGAAAATTTGTATTCTGCAGAGAATCTCCTTCCCTTACTAGGTCTTCTCCAGATATCTCTTCTGGAGAATATGACACCTTTTCATGTCTGATAAGACAGTTGCCCACATCACTGCACTCCAGCCTAGGTGACAGAATGAGACCATATCTCAAAAAAAAAAAAAAAAAAAAGAGACAGTTGCCATCTATTCTCTCTGAAGCCTGTTACTTAGAGGCTTCATCTGCATAACAAGAACCCTGGCTTCTACAACTCCCCTTATCTTAACTCAAGCATTTCTTTATATTGACTTCAATTCTCCAGACAAAGCTTAATGCTTTCAATCAATTCCCAATCAGGAAATCTTTGACTTGGAAGCCCCTACTTCGAAATGTCCTGACATTCTGAGCTAAACCAATGTATACCTTATATGTATTGATTTATACCTTTGCCTGTAACTATTGTCTCCCTAAAATGTATAAAACCAAGTTGTAACTCAACCACCTCGGGCACCTGTTCTCAGGACCTCCTGAGGCTGTGTCATGGGCCATGGTTGCTAACGTTTGGCTCAGAATAAACCTCTTTAAATATTTAACAGAACTTGGCTTTTTTTCATCAACAGGTGTGATGATTAAGGAGAAGTATGAGTGACATTTTTGTGGCAATGAAATAGTTCTATACCTCGTTTGGAGAAGTGGTTAATAAATCTATAGGTGATGAAATGACATACAACTATAAACAGCCAATGTACAAATGTCAATTTCCTGGTTTTGACATTGTACTACAGTTACAAAAGATGTAACCATTAGGAAAAACTGGGTGACAGGTACAGAGGAATTCTGTACTGTCTTGGAAACTTCCCATCAATCTATAATTTTATTTATTTTAAAATAAAAACTTGATAAAAAAATTCGTATTTTATAAGTCAAGCATGTAACTGACACCACACCTGACAAATAAGAAAAGAAAATCACAGGTGAATCTCTCTTATAAACATAAAAGCAAAAATTCTAAAAAGATAGCAAATCAAATCAAATAATAAAGAATAATATTTCATAGGACCAAAGAAGGTTCATTCCAGAAAAATAAAGTGATTTAATGCCAGAAAATCAATCGGTATACTTCATCTCATTAACAAAACAAAGGTGAAAAATCACACAATCATCTTAATAGATGCAAACATAAATATTTGATAATACTTAACCATATTCATTTGTAATAAATAAAAATTTTTTAGCAAAACTAGAAAGAAAACTTCTCAACTTGATTTTTTAAAAACTTAGACTGATGTGGACAAAATCAGAAGAGTAAGAAACTCCAAATTCCACCCCTCCATAAAAGCAACAACAACAAAAAGCCAAAACTATATAATCGACTTTTTCTGAACTCCAGAAATTAACAAAAGGCTTGCAGCATCATGAGTAAGATACACTCAAGAAAACCAGGCTAGAACCTGGTACAGTGGCTCATGCCTGTAATCCCAACACTTTGGGAGGCTGAGATAGGAGGACTGCTTAAGCCCAAGAGTTGGAGACGAGCCTAGGTAATGTAGGGAGACCCCATCTCTAGAAAATAATTATAAAATTAGCCAGGCATGGTGGCACATGCCTGTAGTCCCAGCTACTTGGGAGGCTGAGGTGGGAGGATTGCTTGAGCCTGGGAGTTCAAGGCTGCAGTGAGCTATGGTGGCGCCACAGCACTCCAGCCTTGGCAACAGAGCGAGACCTCATATCAAAAAAGAGAAAGAAAGAGAGAAAAGAAAGAAAGAACAAAATACAGAAAGACAGAAAGACAGACATATGATTTTTGATCAGAACAGTAACTTTACGGCACATTAATTTATTCTAGTCCTATCCACTGTTCCTGGGTGACCACAACCTGTGAACATCACAACCTGTATTACCAGTACTAGAAGGAACAGAATGAACTAACTTGCAAAGAATGGAAATTATTTGTTCTGTCCTGTTTGGTACCTCCCTGGAAGACAGGTTTAAAAGGCTTGTATTTATTTTCCTTAACTTAAAACTAGCCTTATGCTAAGGCTGCTTCCCTGGGGGCATTTGTTAAAAAAATTTACAGAATATTGTCTTTGTATGATGCATGAAGTTATTAAAACAGTTGGTGCAAACAATAGGCAAACCAAAAAGTTTGAGAGGAAAGGCTGAGGCATGAAATGTTGACATTCCTGGGAACCTAGAAGGCCAAGTGCATGTTCAAGGTTGCGCACATACTCAGGAAAGTTCTGAGAAGGCGCTAAGCTCTCACCTGCTGCTGACATTAAGGCTATGTGGAAGCGGAGGAAAAAAAAAAAAAAAAAGGTTAAGGCAGAATTGTAAACCAATACAGAGCCCAAGGCAAAGATGGAAAGAATTTTTGCTTCCAGTCACTTATGAAAATCTCTTTCCAATTATTAGCTGATTACCCAGCTAATGTAACAGACTTCAGTGGCTACACATAACAAAAAATAGAGACTTCATAGAATTAGTTTAGAAAACTCATTAAAAACAAACAACTACAACAAGCCCAATACTACAAGTCCTTTAAAAAGTAGAGATCTGATTTCCATAATTGCTGATTTATAACATTTAAAATGTCCAATTTTCGTTATTATTATTATTATTTTTGAGACAGAGTCTCACTCTGTCATCCAGGCTGGAGTGCAGTGGCGTGATCTCTTCTCACTGCAACCTCTGCCTCCCGGGTTCAGACGCTTCTTGTGGTTAAGCCTCCTGAGGAGCTGTCCACCACCACACCCAGCTAATTTTGTATTTTTAGTAGAGATAGGGTTTCACCATGTTGGACAGGCTGGTCTCGAGCTCCTGGCCTCAAGTGATCCTCCTGCCTCAGCTTCCCAAAGTGCTGAGATTACAGGTGTGAATCACCGTGCCCAGCCAAAATGTGCAATTTTCAACAATGAAAAATTACAGGCTATGCAAAGAAATGAGACAGTATGGCTGACATAAAGAAAAAAACAGAAACTGTGCCTGAGGAAGACCAGACAATGAACTTTCTAGACAAAACGTTAAATCATCTTTTTTTTTTTTTTTTTTGGAGATGGAGTCTCACTCTGTTGCCCAGGCTGGAGTGCAGTGGTGTAACCTTGGCTCACCGCAACCTCAACCTCCTGGGTTCAAGTGATTCTCCTGCCTCAAGCTCTCAAGTAGCTGGGATTACAGGTGCCCACCACCACACCCAGCTAATTTTGTGTGTTTTTAGTAGAGACAGGGTTATGTTGGCCAGGCTGGTCTCAAACGCCTGACCTCCGGCGATCTGCCTGCCTCGGCCTCCCAAAGTGCTGTGATTACAGGCGTGAGCTACCGTGCCAGGCCAATCATCTATTTTAAATAAGTTCAATGAGCTAAAGGAAGCCATGTCTAAAGAATTAAATGAAAGTATGGGAACAATGCACCACCAAATTCAGAATATCAACAGATTAAGTTATTTAAAGGGCGAATAGAAATTCTGGAGTTGAAAAGTGTAATAACTGAGATAAAAAATTCTCTAGAGGGGCTCAACAGCAGATTTGAGCAGGAAATGAAAGAATCAGCAAACTTGAGGATATGTGCATTGAAATGATCTGGGCTGAGGAACAGAAAAAAAAGGAATAAAGGAAAAATGAATAAATCTTCAGAAACATCATTAAGCATATCAATATATGAACAATGGAAGTGCCAGAAGGTGGTGGGGAGGAGTGGGAGAAAGAGGAGAGAGCAGGTAAGAAATATTTTGAGAAATAATGGTCTAAATCTTCCAAAATTTGAAGCTCAATGAACTCCAAGCAGGATAAATTCCAATGGACCTAAGGGAGGAGACCACCCCTCATATTGTCTTACACCCAATTTCTGCCTCCAAAGAAAGAAGAAGTAAAAACTAAAAGGCAGAAATGAAATCCACAGGCAGACAGCCCGGCGCCGTGCCCTGGGCCTGGTAGTTAAAGAACGACCCCTGACCTAACCGGTTATGTTATCTATAGATTCCAGACATTGTATGGAAAAGCAGTGTGAAAATCTCTGTCCTGTTCTGTTCCGTTCTAATAACCGGTGCACGCATCCCCCAGTCACGTACCCCCTGCTTGCTCAATAGATCACGACCCTCTCACGTGGACCCCCTTAGAGTTGTAAGCCCTTAAAAGGGACAGGAATTACTCCCTTGGGGAGCTCGGATTTTGGAGACGTGAGCCCGCCGATGCTCCCAGCTAAATAAAGCCCTCTCCTTCTACAACTTGGTGTCTGAGGGGTTCTTGCCTGCGGCTCATCCTGCTACAGACCCATATTAAGAAACATCATAATCAAACCATCAAAGCTAAAGACAGGAGAATACTGAATGCCCCAAAGAAGTAACTCATGATTTTGAGAAATCTTCAATAAGATTAACAGCTGATTTCTAATCAGAAATGATGAAGGCCAGCAGGTAATAGCTTATGTAATCAAAAGTGGTGAAAAAAAATTCTACCAAGAATTAATACATGTGGAAAAAACTATCCTTCAAAATGAAGGATAAATCAAGATATTCTCAGTAAAATAAAAAGTGAGAGAGTTCACTGCTAGCACACCTGCCCTACAACAAATGCGAAAGGGAGTCCTTAGGAATGAAATAAAATAACACTGGACAGTAACTCAACTCCCTATGGAAAAATAAATGCCAAGAAAGGTATAAACATAGGTAAGTGGAAAAGACACTATAAAGGCATTTTTGGCTTGTAATTCCTTTTCTTTTTAAAAACCTAATTCAAAAGACAACTGCATAAAGCAATAACTACAAATCTAGGTTGATGAGAACATAATATCTAAAGATTTAATCTGTGACAGTAATAATAAGAACAGGCATAAAGGGCAGTGGAACAGGGGCAAAGTTTTTGTACTTTTTAAAATTTGCATTAATTCTAAGTAGACAGCTATGAATTAAGATGTTAATTGTAATCCCTAGAGAAACCACAAAACTATGTTCACACAGACTTGTATTAGAATGTTCACAGCAGCTGTAACATAGCCAAAAGACCCAGAATGTAATCAAATGTCATTAGCTGATTAACAAATAAATAGTATGTGACATATTCATACAATATTATTCAGCCACAAAAAGAAATGAAGGCCAGGCAAAGCAGCTCACTCTTGTAATCCCAGCAATTTGGGAGGCCGAAGAGAGAGGATCACTTGAGGCCAGGAGTTCAAGCCCAGCCTGGGCAACATAGTGAGATGCCGTCCAAACAAAAAAAATAAATTAGCCAAGCTTGGTGGCACACGTGTGTAGTCCTAGCTACTCAAGAGGCTGAGGTGAGAGGACTGCTTGAGTCCAGGAGATTTAAGTTGCAGTGAGCTATGATCATGATTATGCCACTGTGCTCCAGCAGCCTGGGCAACAGAGCAAACAGAGTAAGACCTGGTCTGTAAAAAAAAAAAAAGAGAGAGATGAGGTACAAAGTACTGCTATATGCTACACTACAAATAAGCCATGAGAACATTATGCCAAATTAAAGGAGCAAAATATAAAAGGCTACATACTGTATAATTTCAATTATATAAAGTGTCCAGAATAGACAAATCCAGAGACAGAAAGTTGGTTAGTGGTTGCCAGAAGAGGGGAGATCAGAGAATTGCTAACTGCTAATAGATATGGTTTTATTTTATTTTCTGATGAGATGAAAATGTTCTAGCATCAGAGAGTGGTAATGGTTGCACAAGCTAAACAGACTAAAAACCACTGAAGTGTCTGTGCATTTTCAAATGCTGAATGTTATGTTCTGTCAAGTACATTTCAACAAAAATGTTATAAAAAGCCTATAGCATACATCATATTTAATAGCAACATGATAAAAGTTTTTTTGTTTTGTTTTTGTTTTTGTATGTGTGTGTGTGTGATGGAGTCTTGCTCTGTCACCCAGGCTCAAGAGCAGTGGTGTGATCTTGGCTCACTACAACCTCTGCCTCCCGGGTTCAAGCGATTCTTTTGCCTCAGCATCCCGAGTAGCTGGGATTACAGGCACGTACCACCACACATGGCTATTTTTTGTGTTTGTAGTAGAGACGGCCTTTCACCATGTTGGCCAGGCTGGTCTTGAACTCCTGACCTCAGGTGATCCACCCACCTCAGCTTCCCAAAGTGCTGGGATTACAGGCTTCAGCCACCACACCCAGCGAAAAAAGTTTTTTTTGAGACAGTGGAGTACAGTGGTGTGATCAGAGCTCATTGCAGCCTCAAACTCCTGGACTCAAGAGATCCTCGTGCCCCAGCCTCCCAACTTGCTGAGACCACAGTTGTGCACCACCAAGCCTGGCTAATTCATTTATTTTTTGTAGAGATGCGGTCTTCCTAGGTTGCCCTGGCTGGTCTTGAAGTCCTGACCTCAAACAATCCTCCCACCTCAGCCTCCCAAAGTGTTAGGATTACAGGTGTAAGCCATCACAACCAGCCACAAGTTAAATAAACAATTTCAATGATGAAATAAAGATTTTCAGCAATGAAAGCTTTCTTTGAGATTGGGAATGAAACAAGGATACTTGTTATCATCACTTCTATTCTATATTGTATTGGAGATTCTAATCAACACAAATAAGAGAAAAATGTATAATATACAGAGAAACCATTAGAATTAAAAAATAAGCTAGGCGTGGTGGCTCACACCTGTAATCCCAACAGTTTGGGAGGCCGAGGCAGGCAGATCACTTGAGGTCGGGAGTTCAGACCAGCCTGGCCAACATGACGAAACCCCATCTCTACTACAAATACAAAAATTAGCTGGGTGTGGCAGCAGGCATCTGTAATCCCAGCTATTCGAGGGGCTGAGGCAGGAGAATCACTTGAACCTGGGAGGCGGAGGTTGCAGGGAGGTGAGATCATGCTGTTGCACTTCAGCCTGGGTGACAGAGTGAGACTCTGTCTCAAATAAATAAATAAAATTTAACAAGGTTGTTAGACAAAAATCAGTTTTAATTCTATATACTAAATATAATTAGAAAGTGAAATTTGAGACACAATGCCACTTACCATAATCATCTAAAAACAAAAAATAAATGTAAGAAAAAATATCCCATATGTACAAAAAGCTGCAACACATTATTGAAAAAACGTTAATTTTTTTTTTTTTTGAGACAGTCTTGCTCTGTCGCCTACGCTGGAGTGCAGTGGCATGATCTCTGCTCACTGCAACCTCCGATTCCTGGGTTCAAGAGATTCTCCTGCCTCAGCCTCCCGAGTAGCTGGGATTACAGGTGCGTGTCACCACACCTGGCTAATTTTTGTATTTTTTGGTGGAGGTGGGGTTTCACCATGTTGCCCAGGCTGGTCTGGAACTCCTAACCCCAAGAGACCTGCCCACCTCAGCCTCCCAGAGTGCTGAGATTATAGGCATGAGCTACTGTGCCCAGCCTGAAAAAACTTTAAAAGATCTAAATTAATGGATCTATTTATGGGTTTTAGAGTCAATACAATTTGAATGTCAATTTCTCCACAACTGATCCATATATAATTGTTATCCCAATTAAATATCTCAGCTGAATAATTTGTGGAAAACAACAAGCTGCATTAAACATTTATATGAAAATGTAAAATGGCAATCTTAAAGAAGGAAAACAAAATTGGAAAATTACTGTACTGGATACCTATCATGAAGTTACAGTGATTAAGACTGGGTGGTAGTAGCACAAGGATGAACAAGTAGATAAATGGAACTAAGCAGAACATGTGGAAACAGACCTACACAGTTATGGACACTTGGATTATGATTAAAGTGACCTTTGTGGAGCTGTAGGAAGCAATTTTTAAAATAATTTGTAGCAGGCCAAGGGTTTGGAGAACTTTTGGAACAAAACATTAATCTTGATCACTACTTAATGCCAAACAAACAAAACATTCCAGGATATTGTTAATTGAAATGTTTAAGTCAAATAATAAAGCTTCTAGAAGGATTTGAAAAATCTTTGTAATTTTGAGATAGAAAAATATTTGTTTGTTCAGGTGTGGCGGCTCATGCTTGTAATCCTAACACTTTGGGAGGCTGAGGCAGGAGGATCACTTAAGCCCAGGAGGTTGGACCAGACTTGGCAGCACAGGGAGACCCAAACTCTAGAAAACATTTAAAAATTAGCCGGGTGTGGTGGTGTATGCTTGTGGTTTCAGGTACTCAGGAGGTTGAGGTGTGAGGATCACTTGAGCCTGGGAAATTGAGGCTGCAGGGAGCCATGATTGCATCACTGTCCTTCAGCCTGAGTGACAGAGTGAGACCTTGTCTCCAAAAAAAAAAAACATATATATATACATATATATATATTTGAACATAGAAAACACCAAATAAGGAAAAGGCAGACTGATTAATATAATTAGTAAGTTCTGGTCATCAAAAGACACCACTAAGAACAAAAAAAGGCCAAGCACAATGGGAGAAAATATGTGCAAAACACTCATTTCTGAAATACAGAAAGAACTCTTTATTATCCAGTCTTAAAAACAAAAAGGCAACACAATTAAAAAAGATCTGGAAAGGCACTTCACTTAGTAAGATATCAGTATCCAATAACCATAAGAAAAGGTGTTCAGTCTTATTCATCAAAGGATGCAAATTAGACCAAAATTAGGTATCACTGCATACTTACCAGAATGGATAAAATATAAAAGACTTGACCAAGCATTGGCAAAAATATAGAGTACCTGGAATATTCATATCCTGCTGCTAAAGTATAAATTGACACAAACTTTTGGAAAACAATTTAAAAGTACAGCTGACCCTTGAACAATATGGAGGTTGGGGCGCCAACCCCTGGTCAGTTGAAAACCTAAGTATAACTTTTGACTGCCCAAAATCTTTACTACTAACAGCCTACTGTTGACTGGAAGCTTTAATAATGCAGACAATAAGTTAACACATATTTTGCATGCTTATGTACTGCATTCTTACAATAAACTAGAGAAAACAAAATCTTAAGGAAAATACCTTTATAGTAATGTACTGTATTTATCAATACCCTAAGTTCACGTTGTTGTCTGTCTGAAATGGCAGCCAACAGCAGGTGCAGACCTCACTCTACTATACTTATAAAGCAATTCAATTTTTTCTTGTAATGTCATGACTTTCCTCTGGTTCTCGAGAACACTCCTAGCATCACTAGTGGTACTTTCCATAGGCCCAATGGTGTTATTCAAGGTTTACAGTATTTTACTAAACATGATACAAAATACATGAGAACCAAGATAGATCACATTTTCTATGCTATGCAATTTACTGGAGAGACAAACTGCTCACACAGAGATGATTAGCATCATCGGGAGGTTTAAGCCAACACTTGGCAACACATGAGCCTATTGCAACAGCAACGAGAGGTGTTTTAAATTATTATAGTAGGTACACTGTGTGCTACAGTTGATTTTACACAGTTATGATTTAGTACTGCATCTTTACATTTGTTTAGATTTCCCTCATCTGCAAATGGTGCCATGTACAATAAGTAGTTGTGTATGTTTTGATAAGTTTTAACTTTTTATGATAGGTTTGTATATATTTTATGGTAGTAAATGACAAAATACACTAGTATCTACATACATTTTATGCATGACATACCTAACTTTTTCTTAATTTTTTCAGTATTTCTAGGCTACATGGTTTGAGATTTGAACAATTACCCAAAATCTTCTAAAATTTTTCCAAAATATTTTTTGGAAAAAATCCACATATAAGTGGACCTATGCAGTTTAAACCCATATTTTTCAAGGATCAACTGTATTTACTGAAGTTGAGCTTTGACCCTGCAACTAACTCCAAAAATTGAAATTTACACATATACATACTAAAAGGCATGCACAAGACTGTTCACAGAAAAATTATTCATTATAGCCCCAAACTGAAAACACCACATTTCTCCAACAAAAATAAATTGTGCTATATTTATAAAGTATTATACAGCAATGAAAATTACTGCTATATGCAATTATGAATAAATCTCACAAATACACTGAATAGAGGAAATCATACTCAAAGGACTACATAGGAAATGATGCTATTTATAAACTAACAAGCAGGTAAAACTACTCTGAAGTCAGGAATGTCATCATCTTTGTGGAAGAAAAGGAAATAGTGGCAGAAAGCATGGTTTCTGCACAATGGCAATGTTCTAGTCATTGAACTTGGCAATGGTTAACTTGCATCACCTGTGATAGTTCACTGAGCTGCATATCTATACATGCATACCTCAGAGATATTCCAAGTTCAGGTCCAGGCTACCACAATAAAGTTAATATTGTAATAAAATGAGCCACACAAATTTTTTTGTTTCCCAGTACATATAAAAGTTGTTTATAAGCCAGGCGCGTTAGCTCACACCTATAATCCCAGCACTTTAGGAGGCTGAGACAGGCAGATCACTTGAGGCCAAGAGTTTGAGACCAGCCTGGCTAACACGGTGAAACCCCATCTCTACCAAAAGTACAAAAATCAGCAGGGCGTGATTGCGCTCGCCTGTAATCCCAGCTACTCAGGAGGCTGAGACATAAGAATCGCTTGAACCCAGAAGGCAGAGGTTGCAGTGAGCCGAGATCATGCCACTGCACTCCAGCCCGGGCGACAGAGAGAGACTCTGTCTCAAAAAAATAATAATAATTTAAAAAAATGTTTAAAACTAAGTTTACATTGTAGCTTATTTATTAAGTGTGTGATAGCATTATGTCCAAAAAACAATATACATAATTTAAAAATACTTTACTGCTAAAACGTATTAATAACCATCTGAGTCTTTCAACAAGTCATAATCTTTCTGTTGGTAGAGGGTCTTGCATTCATGTTAGTGGCTGCTGACTCACTGGGGTGGTGGTTGGTAAAGGTTGGGGTGTCTGTGACAATTTCCTAAAATAAGACAACAATGAAGTTTGATGCATTAACTCTTCCTTTCACAAAATATTTCACTGTAGCATGTGATGCTGCTTGATAGCATTTTACCATCTCCAACCCTGCTAGTTCCTTTATCAGTGAAGCTTATAGAATATTCTCAATCCTTTGTTGTCATTTCAACAACTTTCACAGCATCTTCACCAGGAATAGATTCCATCTCAAGAACCACTTTCTTTGTTCACCCATAAGAAACGACTCCTTATCTCTTCAAGTTTGACCATGGGATTGCAGCAATTCAGTCACATCTTCAGGCTCCACTTCTAATTCTAGTTCTCTTGCTATTCACACTATATCAGCAGTTATTTCCTCCAATGAAATCTTGAACCCAAAGTCATCCATGAGGATTAGAATAAACTTCTTCTAATCTCCTGTTAATGTCAATATTTTGACCTCTTCCCATCAATCATGAATGTTTGTAATGGCATCTAGAATAGTAAATCCTTCCCAGAAAGCTTTCAATTTACTTTGCCCAGATCCATCAGAGGAATCACTCTCTATGGCAACTACAGCCTTATAAAATATATGTCTTATATAATAAAACTTAAGTTGGAAGGGCTCCTTGATTCATGGGTTGCAGAATGGATGTTGTGGTATGGGCATATAGACAACGTTCATCTCCTTTCATATCTCCCTCAGAGCTCTTGGGTGACTAGGTACACTGTCAATCAGCAGTAATATTTTGAAAAAAATATTTTTTTTCTGAGCAGTAAGTCTCCACATGGGGCTTCAGTAAACCATGCCGTAAACAGATGTGCTGTCATCCAGGCTTTATTGTTCCATTTATAGAGCACAGATAGAATGGATTTAGCATAATTCTTAAGTACCCTAGGATTTTCAGAATGATAAATGAGCACTGGCTTCAACTTAAAGTTACCAGCTGCATTATTCCCTGACAAGAAAGTAAGCCTGTCTTTTGAAGCTTTGAAGCCAGGCATCAACTTCTTCCCCTCTCTAGCCATGAAAGTCCTAGATGTTATCTTTTTCCAGCAGAAGGCTGTTTCATTTACATTGAAAATCTACTGGTTGGTGTAGCCACCTTCATCAATGATCTTGGCTAGATCCTCTGGATAACTTGCTGCAGCTTCTCCATAGCACTTGCTGCTGCACACTGTACTTTTATGTTATGGAGACAGCTGTTTTCCTTAAGCCTAATGAACCAACCTCTGCTAGCTTCCAACTTCTCTTCTGCAGCTTCCTCACTTCTCTTGGCCTTCTTAGAATGAAGAGAGAGAGGGCATTGCTCTGGATTAGGCTTTGGCTCAAGAGAATGTTGTGGCTGATTTGATCTTCTATCCAGACTACTCAAACTTTCTCCATATCAGCAATAAGGTTGTTTCGCTTGCTTATCTTTGATGTATTCACTGGAATAGCACTTTTAATTTCCTTCAAGAATGTGTCCTTTGCATTTTAAAATTTAGCTAACTGTTGGGTGCAAGAGGCCTAGCTTTTGGCCTATCTTGGCTTTCAACCATACCTTCCTAACTAAGCTTAATCATTTTTATGTAAAGTGACACACATGCAACTCTTCCTTTTACTTGAACACTTGGAAGCCATGGTAGGGTTATTAATTGACCTAATTTCAATACTGCTGTGCCTTAGGGAGTAGGGAGACCAGAGGAGACGAAAAGAGACTAGAGGATGATTGATTAGTAGAGCAGCCAGAATATACATAATATTTACCAATTAAGTTTGCTGTCTTACATGTGTGCACTTCACGGTACCCCAAATAATTATAACAGTAACGTCAGAGGTCACTGATCACAGATGACCATACCAGATGTTATAGTAATGAAAAGTTTGAAATACCACAAGAATTACCAAAATGTTATATAGAGACACAAAGGAAGGAGATGCTTTTGGAAAAATGGTGCCCGTAAACTTGCTCAATTCAGGGCTGCCACAAACCCTCAATTTGTAAAAAAAATAAATAAATAAATAAAAAACCGGCCAGGCACGGTGGCTCACACCTGTAATCCCAGCACTTTGGGAGGCCGAGGGGGGCAGATCATGAGGTCAGAAGATCAAAACCATCCTGGCTAACACGGTGAAACCCTGTCTCTACTAAAAATACAAAAAATTAGCCAGGCGTGGTGGTGGGCACCTGTAGTCCCAGCTACTTGGGAAGCTAAGGCAGGCGAATGGCATGAACCCGGGAAGCAGAGCTTGCAGTGAGCTGAGATTGCACCACTGCATTCCAGCCTGGGTGACAGAGCGAGACTCTGTCTCAAACAAAACAAAACAATAGTATCTGTGAAGTGCAATAAAACAAAGCACTATATCGTGAGCTAACCCTGTATTTTATGTGCTTTTCTGTATATGTTTTACTCAAAACAAGTTTTATAAAGTTTATTTACCTGTTTTTTCTGTGTTCGGTTCCTGTTTTCCAACCAATCATCCATTTGTTCCTCAATTTCTTCTATGGAAGTTCCATGATCATAAGACTGAATATATGTAGTTTCTAAAGGTGTGTATACAGGAAATTCAGGTTTTGGTTTTTTAACTTTCTTCTGTTCTAAAAAATGTTTAAAAGAACCAATTATTGAGATTTTTAAAGAATAAAATTAATTTCTAACATTTTATTCATAGACCATATCCTGAAAGAAAACATCAAAATATAATTGTTCTATTATAAATAATTGGCTATAAGTTTTATTGTACATAAACCATTGCATTGTTTCTAAATAAAACTCAGAGTTGCTACTATTGTGGAGATGATCATGAGATAGCCATCATATCAATTTGCATACATCTTTGTTTTCAAAGTACTTTTCATAAAATATTTCATTTTGGCACAATAAAAAGAGCTTCAATTTAATATTGTAACCCTAACTTTACCATGTAATAAGTAAATAATACTGGGCAAATAAATTAACACTTAGAACAGTATCAACTTTCTCATCTATTAAAAAAAACCTGGCTCTCACTAAATGGTATACATTTATTTTTCAATACTTTACAAAGGTGAAATATGATCTGGCAACATCAAGAGTAGTTATGAATAGATGGCCATCCATTGGGCTCTTTATTAAATCCCATTTTAGGCCTAGGAGCAGTGGTTCAAGGCTCTAATCCCAGCATTTTGGGAGGCCAAGGCAGGTGCATCACTGGAGGCCAGGAGTTCGAGACCAGCCTGGGCAAAATGGCAAAACCCTTCTTCTACTAAAAATGCAAAAATTAGCTGTGTGTGGTGGTACATGCATGTAATCCCAACTACTTGGGAAGCTGAGGCATGAGACTCATTTGAGCCCAGGAGGTGGAGGGTGGGGTTAGCCAAGATCACACCACTGCATTCCAGCCTGGGTGACAGAGTGAGATTCTATCTCAAACACACACACACACACACACACACACACCATTTTAACTGGAGACTTGACATTGAGAAGCAACTCCATTCTTAATTACTATAGTCAAACTCAAACAGCCTCATAAGAGTATTTTCACCACCCCATGTGTACATGTGTTGTGTGTATTTGCATGTACTATACTGCCAATGTAACAAAATCAGTATATACTGGCATAGGAATAGACAAATTCCTAGAAGAGAATAGAGAATCTGTAAATACCAATGCTTGTTGACTTATTATGGGATTACATCCTGATAAACCTATCATATATTGAAAACATCCTTAATTAGAAAATGCATTTAATAAAACTAACATCATGGCTTAGCCTAGTCTACCTTAAGTGTACTCAGAACATTTACATTAGCTTATAGTTGGGCAAAATAACATAGTGACACAGTACACTGTAGAGGATCAGTTTTAATCCTCATGATCATATGGCTAAGTGGAAGCTGCAGTTTGCTGCTGTTACCCAGCATTATGAGGGAGTATCCTACCGCATATTGCTAGTCCAGGAAAAGATTCAAAATTCAAAGTACAGTATTGTTTTTGCACTATCATAAAGTCAAAAATTTGTAAGTCAAATCATTATAAGTCTAGGATTGTCTATATTTCAATTTAGTGGGAAAACAATTTATTAAGTAATGCTTACACAACTGAGTATCCATTTAAAAGAAAACTCTTACACTGTATACACAAATAAATTCCAGATAGAGAAGAGAGTTGACTTTAAAAGCCAAAACAATAAAAATTTTGCAAAAAGAAATCTTAAAATCTACTTGTACTATTTAAAGGAAGGGGACATCTTAATTAAGAATGAAAACCCAGATGCTATTACAAAAAAGATAAAAGAGTAAACAAATCAAGAGACAAATAATAGATTTGGAAAGGATGTATCCAATTCAGAGTATAAACAGAAGATTGCTATAAACTGATTTTATAAATGGACAACCACCCAATAGAAAAATATAGGCAAAAGGTCATAAATGGGCAATCCACAATTGAGTGCCCATGTGGCCAACAAGTAAGAAAAGAGGCTCATACACTCTAAAGGTTAAAGAAATACAAATTAAGTAATACCAAGATATAATTTTATACCAATCATATGGGTATAAATTTAAAATCTAATTCAGATGTACTGTTGGCAGGGAAAAGGCTACTTCTAAATTGGTGGAGGAAATGTATTATTCTATTACAGCCTTTTTGGAAAGCAGTCTAAACATATCCATTAAAATTAACATATACAGCCTTTTCCCCAGCAATTCTCCCAGAAACAAAAGTACTCAAATATAACTGTATGTGGGTATGTATGTATTTGTGTGTGTATGACTATTTACTATTTCTTCACAGAGAGATGAAACTATTAACACAGTAAACACTATTAGGAGAAATGACTGAATAATTATTGATGATGCTTTTACAATGAGAAGTATGAAATCACCATTGAAGTAGAGCAATAGCAGAAGTAATTTGGGCTACATATAGAGAATCAGTTATTTTTTAAAAAAGCAAATAAATTCAATTGTTTGTATTTATTTCTGGGGTGTTTCATCACAACTGCAAGTGATGTCTTTTTAAATAAGCATTTATAAAGGGGCACTAAATACAGAAATGAAAGACTGCTATAAGCTAATACAAAAATACACAGACCAGTGTCACTATAAATCAACCACACAAACAAGCCAACATTATAACCAGCTAACAATACAATGACAGGATCAAATTCACACATATCAATACTAACCCTGAATGTCAATGTGCTAAATGCCCCACTTAAAAGTCACAGAGTGGCAAGCTGGATAAAAAAACAAGACTCAATGGCATGCTGTCTTCAAGAGACCCATCTCACAAGTAATGATGCCCTTAGCCTCAAAATAAAGAAATGAAGGGAAAACTACCAAGCAAACGGAAAACAGAAAAAAGCAGGGGTTGCAATCCTAATTTAAAGATTAAAAAAGACAAAAAAAGGGCAATACATAATGGTAAAGGGTTCAATCCAACAAGACTTAACTATCCTAAATATATATGCACCCAACACAGGAGGACCCAGATTCATAAAGCGAGTTCTTAGAGACCTAAAAAGAGACACAGACTCACCCACATTAATAGTCGAAGACTTCAACACTCCATTGACAGTATTAGACAGATCACTGAGGCAGAAAATTAACAAAGATATGCAGGACCCAAACTAAACAGTGAACCAAATGGATCTGATAGATCTCTACAGAACTTTCTACCCCCAAACAACAGAATATACATTCTTCTCCTTGCCACATGGCACATACTCTAAAATTGATCACATAATTGAACATTAAACTATCCTCAGCAAATGCAAAAGAACCAAAACCGTATTAAACACACTCTCAAACCACAGTGCAATAAAAACAGAAGACTAAGAAACTTGCTCAAAAGAATGCAATTACACGGAAATTAAATGACATACTCCTGAATGACTTTTAGATAAATCATGAAATAAAGGCAGAAATCAAGAAGTTCTTTGAAACTAATGAAAACAAAGATACAACATACCAGAATATCTGGGACACAGCTAAGGCAGTGTTAAGAGGGAAATTCATAGCGCTAAATGCCCACATCAAAAAGTCAGAAAGATCTCAAATTAACAACCTAACATCACAACGGAAAGAATTAGAGAAGCAAGAACAAATCAACTGCAAAGATAGCAGGAGACAAAACATAACCAAAATCAGAGCTGAAATGAAGGAGACAGAGACAAGAAAACCCATTCAAAAGATAAACAAATCCAAGAATGGATTTTTAAAAAAAATTTAACAAGATAGGTAAGCTACCAGCTAGGCTAATAGAGAGAAAACCCCAAAAAACACAATTAGAAATGATGAAGGGAATCATCATTACCACTGACCCCACAGAAGTAAAAATAACCAATAGAAACTACTACAGAAACCTCTATGCACACAAACTAGAAAACCTAGAAGAGATGGATAAATTCCTGGACACAGACACCCTCCTAAGACTGAACCAGAAAGAAACTGATTCCTTGAATAGACCAATAACGAGCTCCAAAATTGAATCAGTAATAAATTAGGCTCCCAACTAAAAAAAGGCCAGGACCTGATGGATTCACAGCTGAATTCTACCAGATGTACAAAGAGCTGGTATCATTCCTACAGAAACAATTCCAAAAAACTGAGGAGGAAGGACTCCTCCCAAACTCATTCTATGAGGCCAGCATCATCCTGATACTAAAACCTGGCAGAGCCACAACAAAAAAACTTCAGTCCAATATCCTTGATTAACAGTGATGCAAAAATTACAAAATATTTGCAAACTGAATCCAGCAGCACATCAAAAAGCTAATCCACCTCAATCAAGTATTCTTCAACCCCAGGTAGCAAGGTTGGTACAACATAAGCAAATTAATAAATGTGATTCTTCACATAAACAGAACTAAAGACAAAAACTGCATGATTACCTGAATAGATACAGAAAAAGCTTTCAATAAAATTCAACACCCCTTTATGTTAAAAAAACTCTCAATAAACTAGGTATTCCCTTTGAAAATTGGCACAAGACAAGGATGCCCTTTCTCACCACTTCTATTCAACACAGTATTGGAAGTCCTAGCTGAAGCAATTAGGCAAGAGAAAGAAATAAAGCACATTCAAATAAAAAGAGAGGAAGCCAAACTGTCCCTGTTTGCAACTGACATGATTCTATATCTAGAAAACCCCATAGTTTCGGCCCAAAGCTCCTTTAGCTGGTAAACATCTTCAGCAAAGTTTCAGGATACAAATCAATGTACAAAAATCACTAGCATTCCTATACTCCAACAACAGCCAAACCTAGAGTCAAATCAGAAAGGCAATCCTATTCACAACTGCCGCAAAAAGAATAAAATACCTAGGAATACAGCCAACCAGGGAGGTGAAAGAGCTCTATGACGAGAATTACAAAACTCAAATAAAGAAATCAGAGAAGACACAAACAAGTGGAAAAACATCCCATGCTCATGGATAGGAAGAATCAGTATCATTTAAATGGTCATATTGCTCAAAGTAATTTACAGATTCAATGCTATTCCTATCAAATTAACAATGACATTCTTCACAGAACTAGACAAAACTATTTTAAAATTCATATGAAATGAAAAAGAGCCTGAATAGCCAAGGCAATCCTAAGCAAAAAAACAAAACTGGAGGCATCACACTACCTTACTTCAAACAATACTACAGGGCTACATAACCAAAACAGCATGGTACTGGTACAAAAACAGGCACATAGACCAAAGGAACAGAACAGAGAGCCCAGAAATAAGGCTGCACACCTATAACCATCTGACCTTTGACAAAGCTGATAAAAACAAGCAATAAGGAAAGGACTCCCTATTCAATAAGTGGTGCTGGAATAACTGGCTAGCCATATGCAGAAGATTGAAACTGGACCCCTTCTTTACACCATACACAAAAATCAACTAAAGATGGAGTAAATATTTAAACATAAAACCCAAAACTATAAAAACCCTGGAGGACAACATAGGCAATAGCAACCTGGATGTAGGAATGGGCAAAGATTTCATTACAAAGACACCAAAAGCAATTGAAACAAAAGCAAAAATTGACAACTGAGATTTAAACTTAAGAGCTTCTGTACAGCATAAAGAAACTATCGACAGAGTAAAAAGACAACCTACAGAATGGGAGAAAATTTTTGAAAACTCTGCATGTGACAAAGGTCTAATATCCAGGATCTATAAGGAACTTCAATAAATATACAAGAGAAAAACAAACAACCCCATTAAAAAGTGGGCAAATGACATAAACAGACACTTTTCAAAAGAAGACATCCATGCAGCCAATAAGCACATGAAAAAAAGCTCCATATCACTGATTATTAGAGTAATGCAAATCAAAACCACAATGAGATACCATCTCTATCCAGTCAGAATGACTATTACTAAAAGGTCAAAAAATAACAGATGATGCCAAGGTTGTGGAGAAAAGGGAACACCTATACACTGTTGGTGGGAGTGAAAATTAGTTCAACCATTATGGAAGACAGTATGGTGATTCCTCAAAGAGCTAAAAGCAGAACTACTATTTAACCTAGCAATACCATTACTGAGTATATACTCAGAGGAGTGTAAATCATTCTACCGTAAAGACACATGCACACAAATGTTCAATGCAGCACTATTCACAATAGCAAAGACATGGAATCAACTTGAATGCCCATCAATTACCAATTTGATAAAGAAAATATGGTACATATACCTCATGGGATACTATGCAGCCATAAAATGTGGTACATATACACCATGGAATACTATGCAGCCATAAAAAGAATGAGATCATGTCTTTTGCAGGAACATGGATGGAGCTGGAGGCTGTTATCCTTAGCAAACTAAACCAAGAATAGAAAACCAAATACCATATGTTTTCACTTACAAGTGAGAGCTAAATTATGAGAACTTATGAGCACAAAGAAGGAAACAAAAGACACTGGGGTCTACTTGAGGTTGGAGGGTGGGAGGAGGGAGAGGAGTAGAAATGATAACTATTGGGTACTGGACTTAATATGTGGGTGATGAAAAAATCTGTACAACAAGTCCCTGTGACATGAGTTTACCTATGTAAGCTTTTTTAAAGCTTATTTATTTATTTTTCTAAACTTTTAGGTTCACATGTTCCCCTGAACCTGAAAGTTTAAAAAATACATAAATAAATAAGCTTTAAAAAAATCTTTTTTCAAAATGTATTAGTTCATTCTCACATTGCTATAAATAACTGAGACTGGGTAACTGATAAAGAAAAGAGGTTTAAGTGGCTCACAGCTCTGTGGGTTGTACAGGAAGTGTGAATGCTTCTGCCTCTGGGGAGGTCTCAGGAAACTTTCAATCACGGCAGAAGGCAAAGGGAGAACAGGTGTCTTACATGGCAGGGGCAGAAACAAGAGAGAGAGAGGGAGGAGCTGCTACACGCTTTTAAACAAGCAGATCTCATGAGAACTCATTGTCTCAAGAAGAGCACGAAGGGGATTTGCTAAACCATTCATGAGACATTGCCCCCATGACCAAATCACTTCCCACCAGACCCCACCTCCAATACTGGTGATTATATTTCAACATGAGATTTGGGTGGGAGCACAGATCCCAACCATATGAGATATTAATATAAAACTTCCATTTCAGAAAAAATGGAGAACTTTTCCACATTCTTCTCACTAAGAATTATAAAAAAGATAAAAGAGTAAACAAGTTATTTGTTTACTCATATCTTATAGTAACCATTATATATAAAACAAACACAAGAAGAATTTGAAAGTTAAGAGAGAAGCCTGACCAGCTAGGTACTGCAGGACTCAAGAATACCCAGAGTGGTCAGTTCTACGAGTTTTCTTTGTGTTTCTTATATATCTCAGACTTGGTGCTGCAGAAACTAGCAACCCAGAAACACTAACAGGCACAGACACACACATACAGGCAAAACAAAAACAAAAGCCTGCTCTCTCTAGCTAAAGGGTCAAAAAAGAGACAGCATAGGCATTTATCTTTTGTCTAGAAGATAAAGCTTTTAGACAATAACCACTCTAATTCAGGCAAACAAGACAGAAAGTAGTGTTACCCCCATCCCACCACCCAGCATAAGAGCAAAGACTAATGGGAAACCTAGGCTTCTGCCATTGCCAGCCTGTAATGAGGCACCCAACCTCCCCACCAGGGTGATGTGAGAGAGAAGGCTAAAAGGTAAGGCGGATCCTTCTCCTGCTAATAAAGTCAGTAGAGACTATATGGGTAGCCTGAACCTCCATAACCACCCAGAAGTAATAGGTGTCTCTTCCTCTATCAGGCAGTGTGGCTACAGAGGAAGTCTAGTGGGCTGGTGTGATGGCTCACACCTGTAATCTCAGCACTTTGGGAGGCCGAGGGGGGTGGATGACTTGAGGTCAGGAGTTCAAGACCAGCCTGGCCAACATGGTGAAACCCTGTCTCTACTAAAAATATGAAAATTAGCCAGGTATGGTGGTGTGTGCCTGTAATCCCAGCTACCAGGGAGGCTGAGGCAGGAGAATCGCTTGAACCTGCGAGGCAGAGGTTGCAGTGAGCCAAGATCACGCCACTGCACTCCAGCCTGGATGAAACAGTGAGACTCCATATCCCCCCCTACAAAAAAAAAAAAGAAAAAGAAAGGAAGCCTACTGAAGAATCAGGGCTTTCACAACTGCCCAATGGTAGCAAAGCCAGCCCCATATAATGTCAGTGGAGATCAAGTGGGGTGCAGTAAGTAGGTATTCCTGCTCCTCCTTCCAGGCAGCGGTTTTCAGTGGAGGCCTAGAGGCAAGCAGGAATATCTATACCCACCTGAGAATCCACAAACGCTCCGTTCCTCATCTGTTAAACAGACCACATAGGAAACCCGGACTTCAATTCTACCTAGCAGTAACAGGCAGCACTACCCCTTCCATGGCTAGAGTATTGCCAGAGAAGACCAGGTAAAACAGAAGACTTAAATAAGGTCCAAAGTTTCATAATACCCCTAAATGTCCAAATTTAAATCAAAAATCAGTTGTTACATCAAGAACCAAGAATGCCTCAATTTGAATGACAAAAGGTAACAGATGCCAACAAGATAGAAGAGATATTTAAATTACTTGGCTGGGCATGGTGGCTCACACCTGTAATCCTAGCTCTTTGGGAGGCCAAGGTGGGCAGATCACCTGAGGTCAGGAGTTCGAGTCCAGCCTGGCCAACATGATGAAACCCTGTCTCTACTAAAAATACAAAATTAGCCAGCTGTGGTAGTGCATGCCTGTAATCCCAGCTACTCAGGAGGCTGAGGCAGGAGAATCGCTTGAACCCAGGAGGCGGAGGTTGCAGTGAGCCAAGATGGTACCATTGCATTCCAGCCTGGGCAACAGAGTGAGACTCCATCTCAAAAAAACAAATAAATAAAAAATTACTTGACTGTGTTATCAAAGCAGCCATGTCATAATGATATGACAAGCAATAATGAACACTCTTGAAACAAATAAAAATTTCAGCAAAAAAATAGAAGACATATAGAAGAACCAAATGGAAATGTCAGAATTGATGTGTACACTAACTGAAGTTAAAAACTTATTGGATGGGCTCAACAGCAGAATGAAGCAAACAGGGAAAAGAATCAGTGAATCTGAGGATAGAAAAACATAAAAGTGCCCAATCTGAAAAACAAAGTAGACCAAAAAAAAGAAAAAAAGAAAAAAAAAAAGAACACAGCCCTGGGAAGTTTTGGGACTCTGAACAGCAACTTAAAAGCAGCAACAGAGAAACAAGACCTTATCTGTAGTAGAAGTACAATTCAAATGACAGTGTATTTCTCACCCCAAACCATAGAGGCCAGAAGGAAGTGGCACAGCACTTTTCAAATGCTGAAAGAAAATAACTGTTATACCTGAAGTCAATATCCTGTGACAATATCTTACCGGCATGAAGGGGAAACCAAGACACCCTGAGGTGAAGGAAAACTAAAATAATTCATCACCAGTGGACCTATCCTGCAATAATGGCTAAAAGAAGCTCTATAAACAGAAAATAAATCATAAAAGAAAATATATTGGACAACAAGGAAAGAAGAAAGGACAAAAGAGTAAAAATATGAGTAAACGCAATAGACTTTCCTCCTGCTCTTGAGTTTTCTAATTATGTCTGACCACTAAATCAAAATTATAACCTTCAGTGTTATAAAGAAAATACTCAAGACAATGATACTATAAATAAAGAAGGTAAAGGGATTTAAGGGGAGGTAAGGTTTTTATATGTCACTTGAAATAGCAAAAATCTGACACCAGTAGACTGTGATGTTATGTATATATAACATACTTATTATACCCACTAAAAAGTGATACAAAGAAATATATTTTAAAAAAAACACTAAAAATAAATTCAAGTGGCATTCTAAAAAATGTTGAGCCACAGGGAGGCAGAAAGAAGAAAACAAAGAAATGATAATAAGAGAGAAAAAATAAGAAATAAAAAATACAATAGCAGACTTAAGCCCTAACATATCAATCACTATATTAAACGTAAATGGTTTAAATACACAAATTGTCTATTTAACACACACACACACACACACACACACACACACACACACGGTCTTTCATCTTTTTTACATATATATGCTATTTATAACAGAGAAATTCTATCTGTAATAGAGAAAAAAGAGAAATGATAATGAGAGAGAAATAATAGAAAATAAAAAATAAAATGGCAAACTTAAGCCCTAACATATCAATCACTATATTAAATTAAACAGTTTAAATATACAAACCATTTAATACACACACACAAACATATACACACATGGTTTTTCATCTTTTTTACATATATATATGCTATCTATAACAAACTCATTTCAAATATAACAATATGGGTAGATTGAAAGTAAAAGGATTGGAAAGATATACCATACAAACATTAATCAAAAGAAAGCAGCAGTAGTTATATTAATATCAGGTAAGGTAAAGTAGACTATAAAGCAAAAACAAATTACCAGGAATGAAGAGAGACATTATATAATGATAAAAAGATCCACCAAGATGGCACAGCAATCCTAAATGTGTGTGCACCAAACAACAGAGCTGCAAAACATGTGAAACAAAAACTGACGGAACTGGAGACAAATTTATAATTACAGTCAAAAAGTCCAATACCCCCTCTCAATAATAATTAATAGCATAACTAAATATATAAATAAGCAATGATATACAACTCAACAATGCCATCAGCCAACTGGATGTAACTGACATTTATAGAACACTCCAATTCACCACAGCAGAATACACATTCTTTTCAAATGTCCATGGAATATATGCCAAGATGGATCATACCTTGGGCCATAAAACAGACCTGAACAAACTTAAAGGAATTTAACTCATACAGAGTATGCTTCCTAATGAAAAGGGAATCAAACTACTAATGTTTAATAGAAATATAACAAAAACGTCTCTGAACATTTGGAAACGAAGCAATATACTTTTAAATAATCAATGGATCAAAGAGGAAATCTCAAGAAAAAAATACTGAGCTGAGTCAAATAAAAATATATCAAAATATGTGGCCAAGTGCAGTGGCTCACACCTGTAATTCGAGCACTTTGGAAGGCCAAGGTGGGTGGATCACTTGAGGTCAGGAGTTCAAGACCAGCCTGGGCCAACATGGTAAAACCTTATCTCTACTAAAAACAAAAAAATTAGCCGGGCATGGTGGCACGTGCTGTAATCCCAGCTACTCAGGAGGCTGAGGTGAGAGAATTGCTTGAACCCAGGGGGCAGAGGTTGCAGTGAGCCGAGATCACACCACTGCACTTCAGCCTGGGCCACAGAGTGAGACTCAGCTAAAAAAAAAAAAAAAAAAAAAAAAAAAAATCAAAATATATGAGACATAGCCAAAGCAGTGCTGAGAGGGAAATGTATAGCATTAAATGCTGACATTAGAAAAGAAAAAAAGCCTCAAATTAATAATCTAAACTTCCATGTCAAGAAATTATAAAAAGAAGACCAAAACAATCCAAAAGCAAGCAGAAGGAAGGAAGTAATCAAAATAAGAGCAGAAATCAATGAAATTGAAAACAAAAACCATAGAGAAAATCAATTAAACAAAGAACTGATCCTTTGAAAAGATCAACATCTGGCGAATCTGACAAAGGAAACAGAAGACAAAAGTTACCAATATTAAAAAGGAGAAATCACTACAGGGCACGTAGACATCAAAAGGATAAAAAGCAAATATTAGGAACAACTCTAGATACATGTATTTGACAACTTAGATGAAAAAGACCAATTGCTCAAAAAACACAAACTATCTCAATTCACTCATGAAACAGATAAATGAAACATGAAATAGATATTTAAATAGCTCTATAACTATAAATCCAATTTAATTTGTTATTTTAATACTCCAAAGAAAGAAATATTCAGGCTCAGATGATCTCCCCAGAGAATTCTGCCAAACGTTTCAAGAATTAATACCAGTGTTAGACATTCTCTTTCAGAAAATAGAAGAGGAAAGCTGGGCACGACGGCTCACGCCTGTAATCCCAACACTTAGGGAGGCCAAGGCAAATAGATCACTTCAGGTCACGAGTTCAAGACCAGCCTGGCCAACACGGTGAAACCTCATCTCTACTAAAAATACAAAAATTAGCCAGGTATGGTGGCAGGCACCTGTAATCCCACCTACTTGGGAGGCTAAGGCAAGAGAATCACTTGAACCTAGGAGGCGTAGATTGCAGTGAGCCAAGATTGCACGATTGCACTCCAGCCTGGGCAACAAGAGCAAAACTCTGTTTTTCAAAAGAAAAAGAAAATAGAAGAGGAGAGAAAGCTTCCTATTTCATTATATGAAGCTGATATTACCAATACCAAGGTAATACAAAGATAATGCAAAAAGAGAAAGCTAATGCTATGGTTTGAACGTTTGTGTCCCCTCCAAAATTCATGTGGAAACAGTCTCCACAGAGGTGGAGCCTTTGGAAAGTGATTATGTCATGAGGGCTCCTCCCTCATAAATAGGATTAAAGCCCTTACAAAAGAGGCTTCACACAGCATGCTGTCCCCTTTCTTCTATCTCTTCTGCCATGTGAGCACACAGCATTCATCTCCCCTAGAGGATGCAGCAACAAGGTGCCATCTTGGAAACAGAGACCAGGGCCTCATCAGATACCAAACTTGCTGGTATCTTGATCTTGGACTTCTCAGACTCCACAAGTGTGAGAAATAAATTTCTGTTGATCATAAATTACCCAGTCTCAGTTATTTTGTATAGCAGCACAAAATAAACTAAAATAAAAGTAGTAGTGAGAACCGATGGTGCTACTATAACAAATACCTGAAAATGTAGAAGTGGCTTTGAAATTGGGTAATGGGTAGAAGCCAGAATAGCTCTGAAGTGCATGCTAAAGCATTAAGCATGTTTCCAGTGAGAGCTCTGCAGAAGAGGAGAGCTGTAGAGAAACCCTCAGTCATCTTAGAGATGATCTAAGTAGTTGTGATCAGAATGCTCGTAGAAATATGGACAGTAAAGGCCATTCGGATAAGGCGTTAGTTGGAAATGAGGAGCAGTTTATTGGAAACTGGAAGAAGGGCCACCCTTGCTGCAAAGTAGCAATGAACTTGGCTGAATTGTGTTTTGTGTCCTATTACTTTGTGGAAGGCAGAACTTAAGAGCAATGGGCTAGGGTATTTTGTGGATGACATCTCTAAGTAAATTGTTCAGGATGCTTCATGGCTTCTCTTGACTACTTATAGTAAAATGCAAGAAGAGAGAAACAAATTAAATATAAAATTTGTAATTAAAAGGAAAGCAGAAGTTAAAGATTTAAAAAATTCTCAGCCTGGTCAGGTTTTAAAGTATGCTTGAGGGAGAATGCCAAGGGTGTCGCCAAGCAAACATTTGATAAGGAGATTTAATATGAATAGAAGGAAGACAGATGCTATTCATCAAGACAATGGAAGAATGACCGCAAAGGCATTTTGGAGATTATCTGTGCTGCCCTTCTCATAGCAGGCTCAGAGCACCAGGTCCTTGAGGGCAGAACAGTTTCAAAAAAGGGGCCCAAAACACTTGTGAAACCATGGGGCTTGTTGCTCAGGATGTCTTGTTTCTTTCCCACACATTCAGATACAATGTTCCTCAGTCACCTCAGGTACAGCTCATGCAGGCCACCACGTCAGGCCACCACTTCAGGGGGCACAAGCAGTAAACCTTGGTGGCATCCATGTGGTGCTAACTCTGCAGGTGCACAGAGTACGTGAGTTGTGGAGACATGTCTACCTAGATTTCAACAGATGCCTCATAGAGCCTTGGGGCGCAGGCAAGGAAATGCCACAAAGGTGGGGCTGCTAGAGACAGCCCCAACTAGGGAAATGCCCAGTGGAGCAATAGAAGTGGGGCCACCACTAAGACCTCAGAACTGCAGAGCCACCAGCATGCAACTTCAGCCTGGGAGAGCTTGCAGGCATGAGACTCCAGCCTGTGATAGCTGCTCTGTGGGCTGTGACCAACAAAATTATAGTGCTGGGGTTGCCCAGAGCCTTGGGGACCCAACCTCTACTCTCGTGTGTCTGGAAGATGAAACATAAAGTCAAAGTTGATTATTCTCAGGCCTCAAAAATTAATGGTGCTTGCCATATTGGGTTTTCAGCTTATTTGGGGACTGTTACCCCTTTATTCTTTCCTATTTCTCCCTCTTTGCATGAGAATATCAATTTTATGCCTGTCCCATCATTATAATCTGGAAGCATATAAATTGTTTGATTTCACAGGTTCACAGGTAGAGGGGAATTGGCCTCAGAATGAATTGTACACCTTGAGTCTCACCCATATCTGATTTAGATTATATTTAGATAAGACTATAGACCTTAAACTTTAAAGTTGATGCTGGAATGAGTTACGGCTTTGGGGGCTATTGGTATTTAATTAATATGTTTTGTACATGAGAAGGATATAAATTTTGGAAGGGGGGGTCAGAAGTGAAATGCTATGGTTTCAATGTTTGAGTCCTTCCAAAATTTATGTGGAAGCAACCTCCAATGCAATAGTATTAAGAGGAAAAGGCCACTGGGAGGTGATGAGGTCATGAGGGCTCTTCCCTCTTGAAAAAATTAAGACTCTTACAAAAGAGACTTCAATCAGCATTCAACCCCTTTTCCCCTTCTGTTCCTTGTGAGGACATGTGTTTGTGCCCTCCGGAGGATGTAGCAACAAGGTGCCATCTTGGAAGCAGACAGAAACCTTTGCCAGACACCAAACCTACTGATGCCCTGATCTTGGACACCCCAGCATCAAGAAGAGAATTAAATTTCTGTTCATTATAAATTAGCCAGTCTCAGGTTATTTCCCAGGTATTTTGTTACAGCACAAATGGACACTGACAATTACAGACCAGTATCTCTCATGAATATAGATGTAAAATTCTTTAACAAAATAGTAGCAAATAGAATTCAGCAATAAGAATTATATACCATGTCCTCGTGGTGTTTACTTCAAGTATGCATAGCTGGTTCAATATTCAAAATCCAATAATGTAATATATCGTATTAATACACCAAAAATGAAATATCACATAATCACAATTATTGATAGAGGAAAAAAAACACTTCACAAAATTCAACACCCCGTCATGATTTTAAAAAATGCTCAGAAAACTAGGAATAGAGGGTAACTTTATTAACTTCATGTACAGCAGGGGTCCTCAACCCCTGGGCCATGGACTTAGGAACCAGACCGCCTAGCAGGAGGTGAGCGGCAGGAGGACAAGCATTACTGCCTGCGCCCTGCTTCCTGTCAGATCAGCAGCGGCATTAGATTCTCAAGGATCTAAGTTGCACAATCTTTATAAGAATCTAACTACAGTTTCATTACAAAACCATCCCCCACTGCCACCAGGTGCATGGAAAAACTGTCTTCCACGAAATCATTCCCTGGTGACAAAAAGGTTGGGGACCACTGATGTAAAGCATCTACAAAACACCTACAGCTTACATCATACTTAACGGTGTAATACTAAATGCTTTCCCCTTAAGGTTTGGAATAAGGCAAGGATGCCCACTCCCATCACACTTTGTTGTACATAGTACCAAAATTCTAGCTAGTACTATAAGGCAGGAAAAGGAAATAAAATGCATAGATTGTAAAGGAAGAAGTAAATCTGTCCCCACGGTCAGATGACATAACTGTCTACATAGAAAATCCAAGGAATCTACATTAAAAAATCTTAGCACCAATACGTAAATTCAGCAAGTTAGCAAAACAAATATCTGCATTCAAAAATCAATTGAATTTCTTACATACAGTGAACATGCGGAAACTGAAATTAAAATCCAACACCATTTATAACCACTCAAAATAAAGAGAAGCAGGTATAAACCTAACAAAACACACACAGGATTTAATTTGCTAACAACTACAAAAGACTGAAGAAATAAATCAATGAAGATATAAATAATTAATGAAGAAACATACTATATTCATAGATTTGGAATACTCAATGGTAAATATATCAATCCTCTCCAAACTGAAATATAATCATGTACCACATTATGATATTTTAGTCAACAATGGTCCACATATATGATGGTGGCCCCATAAGATTATAATGGAGCCACTGTAAAGTCATGGCGCAATGCATTACTCATGTGTTGTAGTGATGCTGGTATAAACCCACTGCACTGCCAGTTATATAAAAGTATAGCACATTCAACTGTGCACAGTATATAACACTTGATTATAATAAATAAGCATGTTATTAGGTTATGTATTTACTATACTATACTTTTTTTTTTTTTTTTTTCCAGACAGAGTCTTGCTCTTGTTGCCCAGGCTGGAGTGCAATGGCGCGATCTTGGCTCACTGCAACCTCCACCTCCTGGGTTCAAGCAATTCTTGTGCCTCAGCCTCCCAAGTAGCAGGCATTATAGACATGTGCCACCACAGCCAGATAATTTTTGTATTTTTTAGTACATGTATATTTAGTACATGACGAGGTTTTGCCATGTTGGCCAGGCCAGAATATACTATACTTCCTAACATTACTTTAGAGAGTATTCCTTCTACTTACTAAAAAAAAAAAAAGAAGATGGCTGATTAGAAGCAGCGGCAGTCTACAACGCTCAGAGAGAGGAACAAAAGGGGTGAGTGAATTCAGCACCTTCAACTGAAATATCCCGGTTCTCACATTGGGACTGACTAGGCAAACTACTTGACCCATGGAAAATGAAGAAAAGCAGGGTGGGGTGATGGCCCCCCAGGGAGTGGCATGAAGCTAAAGGAACCCCCAACCCCAGCCAAGGGAAGCAGTGAGTGACTGCAACCACGCCTGGGAAACCACACTTCTCTCACATCTTTGCAATCCATGAATCAGGAGATCCCCTCAAGAGCCTATGCCACGAGGTCCTTGGGTACAATACACAGAGCTATGTGGAGTCTTGGCAGAGCAGCCACTGAGGCACACACAGAGGCTGAGAGTTTTACATACTCCAGCCCTGGGATCCCTGGCAAGGCAGGCAATCCATCTGTACATATCCCTAGGAAGGGGGCTGAATCCAGGGACACAAGCAGCATCATTCTGCAGGCCCCACTTCTATGGCACCTCACGAGTTAAGACCCACTGGGGCTCGGAATTACAGCTGGCCAACAGCAACAGGCTGGAGTCTACCTGAGACAGGACCTGGGGCAAGGGGCAGGTGCCATCTCTGCAATTCAGCAGACTTGGCCATTCCAACCTGCTGGCTTTGGAGTATACAGACAGTCCAAATGAGGAAGGATCCCCCACAATGCAGCACAGCTGCCTTGCCAAGACTTGCAAGACTGCTTCTTTAAGCGGGACCCCAATTCATTCTTCCTCACTGGGCTGGACCTCCCTGTGGGGGCTTCAGCCACTCCAGCCAGAGTTCTACGAACAGAGCTCTGATCTGTTGAGGACGGGAATGGGATCAGGGACCTACTTGAACAAGCAGTCCGGCTGCCTTTTGGTAGAATAGGTATCCTGCATTGCGGGGGGACCCCTCCTAGTCCAGACTGTTTGGATTCTCCAAAACTGGCAGGCTGGAACTCAAAGCTGAGTCTACTGAACCGCAGAGGCCACCCCTCTGCCTAGGAGCTTTGTCTCAGAAAGAGATCAGAGCTGGAAACTTTCCAGGACTGGAAGTTGCTGTGGATGTCAGTGAGTGACTGGTGAGTGAATGTGAAGACCTCGGACATTACTGTGTAACACGGTAGACTTTGTAAACACAGTACACTTAGGCTACACCAAATTTACTTTCAGAAATTTTCTTCAACAGGCTGGGTGCAGCAGCTCACACCTGTAATCCCAACACTTTGAGAGGCCGAGACAGGTGGATCACCTGAGGTCAGGAGTTCGAGACCAGCCCGGACAACATGGTGAAACCCCGTTTCTACTAAAAATACAAAAATTCGCCGGTCATGGTGGTGCACACCCGTAATCCTAGCTACTCGGGAGGCTGAGACAGAAGAATCACTCGAACCTGGGAGGCGGAGGTTGCAGTGAGCCAAGATTGCGCCACTGCACTTGAGTCTGGGTGGCAGAGTGAGACTCCATCTCAAAAAAAAAAGCAAAAGAAAAAAAAAGGTAAAGAAATTTGACTAATTAATCTGTAGCCATAAACACTTATATATTCAATTGGATAAAAATTTTCTGAATCATTGCCATGGGGAAACTAAGACTGCATTAAGTTTGTACATACACAGCATTATGATTTGAAATATTAAGGGAATTGTAAATTTATATTTGAGTTGTATGATTTTAAAATTTCACACTTCCATTGGTATTCAAATATCCTAGGATATTATACTGTACCCTAGGTAAAAGTACCTAGGATAAAATACTATATTCTTTAGATATTATCTGCCTACATATAAACTGTTTTGGAACAAGGGCTCCTATTAGATTTTAGGTTTTATAATATGAAATGGCACAAGGTACAGAGATTCTATTAGGTCATGTTTTCAGATATGCTGGAGCTAGTGATCAGTTATATGCCTCCGCATAAGTTATCTCGGAGAGTATATTCCCATCCGTGAGCACCCTATGTTACCACAGGCAAAGTGTTCTAACCTAAACTGTGGCTGCTCTTTCTCAATCTATTTTTCCTTCTTCCCTACCAACCCCTGAATCAACTATTTTCTTCATGAACATGAGTTTTCTAGAAAATCACTCTTCCTTTAGTCTTAAGGAAGGTGACTAAATTTTCTCATCCTGCCACACTGAAAAGTCACATTCTGTCCCCCCACTTTCTCGCTAAGTGCTTCATCCTACAGGGTGTCCCTGAGGCACCCCTACTTCAGTCCCTTTCTGGGGCATGCAACAAGGACCACAAAACAAGAAGAAAAACATAACTAATGTTGGGAACTATTTCTCCATATTTAAATTAAGTACTTGGCAGTAGAGTTTTGATTATTTAATTCTGGTTTTGTTTTAAAATCATACAAGGTACAAAGAAAGGGGTCAAGGAAATAATCGAGTTTACTTCTATCCTTTCCTTTCCCTGTCTATTCAAATTGTGACCTTTATAATTTCTTTATAAAGTAAGTCAAACATGTCTTTTTCTCATGCGATATGGGCTGTTTTAGTACATAGAATTCTCTTTTATTAATTTAGAATAAAACATATAATTAGAGAATGTGTAAAAAATCATTAACCCTCAAAAGTCTAATATTTATAAGTATTCAACTTATTTAAACCTAAACCACAAAATTGATTAAAAGTTTATAATAAAAAGTGCCCCAAATTTCCCAAATATATATCAATAATTTTTTTACAGAAAGACTTCTCAGAAGGATATTTATTTTTAAGAAATCACCCTTTTCACTGCCCCCCCCATATCTAAAATGCCATTTTAATAAGACTATCACACCCTACTCAAAGTAGTTCTGGTGCAGCCCTCAGAGAATACTGTACAATCTAAGCAGTAAAGCAGATGAGGGCAGATTAGCAATTAGGTCATGAAAAACAGGCAGCATAAAACAGCTATTGCTAATCTACATGAGATGCATTTACTCAATTAAGTAGATGGAAATGTTATTATGAACTTGATATTCTGATGATGGTCTTTAAAATTAAGAAGGATGGGGCAAATGAAATGCACATTGGGGGATTTGGGGCCTTTATGTATTAATTCTAAAGTATACAATGCAGAATACTGTAATGAAGTTAATAAAATTAATTAAAATATTATTTGCATGTAACCATTAGAGACTATATTAAAAAATACATGACAGTCTGACATTGTTAACAGTAAATGTGACTGTTCTTTAACATTCTTAATGTTGATACCATCACCTTTTCTAAATATACCACTGATAAAAGAAGCATGCAAGATAACAATCTTATTATTCACAGCATAGTATGAGGAATGTTTTTAATATGCTTTCTGGTATTATTCCATTCTGAGTTTCAATAACTGATAAGCTAGTGATGAATTTTCAAATGTTTTACAAGACTGTTACACATTTTCACTTTCAGATATTTATATGTTTTTTAGTTTGTGATTTTTACATAATCAGACAATGACAAAATTAAAAGAGACTTTTTTTTTTGAGACGGAGTCTTGCTCTGTCACCCAGGCACGATCTCGACTCACTGCAATGTCTGCCTCCCGGGTTCAGGCGATTCTCCTGCCTCAGCCTCCCGAATAGTGGGGATTATAGGCGCCCACCACCATGCCCAGCTAATTTTTGTATTTTGAATAGAGATGGGGTTTCACCATGTTGTCCAGGTGGGTCTCGAACTTCTGACCTGTGGTGATCCGCCTGTCTTGGCCTCCCAAAATGCTGGGATTACAGGTGTGAGCCACTGTGCCCGGCCAAGAGAAGACTATTAAATCTGTTTGAGAATTACATCAAACTCTTAAGCAGAACAAAAGTCATTGGACAATTTTGGAAAAATAGTTAACTCCGAAAGGAGCTTTTGTATAGTGATAAACACTTCATGTTTAACCTAATTTCAAAAGGGGTAGTGTATATACTTAGTCTTGTTACTATTAAATAATTCTAACACATCTACCAAAATTATAACAATTTTTTTTAACAAAAAATTACACAGAAATGATAAGCTGTGTCCATGAGAGCAATCAAATGTAGTGTATTCACGTTGCCTCTACAGGTAAATTTTGGATTAATTTTATATTTTTCTTTTTTCTTTTTTTTGAGACAGAGTTTCACTCTTGTCACCCAGGCTGGAGTGCAATGGCGTGATCTTGGCTCACTGCAACCTCCACCTCCCAGGTTCAAGTGATTCTCCTGCCTCAGCTCCCAAGTAGATAGGATTACAAGTGTCCGCCACCATGCCTGGCTAATTTTCGTATTTTTAGTAGAGACGGGGTTTTCATGTTGGCTAGGCTGGTCTCCTGACCTCAGGTGATCCGCCCGCCTCGGCCTCCAAAAGAGCTGGGATTACAGGCGTAAGCCACTGCGCCTGGCCGATATTCTTCTCTTTTCTTATAAATGTAATTTTTCTTCTCCTTGTGATTAGTCTGAAAAGGCTTAGAAATTGTAATGTACCAATTTTTCCTAAAATAACAATTATATAAAAATGACAAGAGTTTCATTTGCACACTCCTACTTCTTAACACATATGTCAACCTTGGCATGTAATAATCCTCTATCATTCTTACTCCTTCTTAACAGAAGTCTACTTTAAACAATTATATAGTTGATCTGAATATTATTTTGTATTTGTAAGTATTGAAACTTTTTGAATTAAATTATGTGCTTCTTGAGATGGTGTTTTACATGGCTAGGTGCTCAGTGGATGCTCATTGATATTCATGGCATTACATGAATTCATACATCTATCCATTTACTGAACATTTATTATGTGCCAGGACCCTGTTTGATGCTACAGACACAGAGATGAACAGTCTCTGTTCTAAAGCTGTCCAGACACCTGAAGGATTGTGATAGACTGAAAAATGACCCCCTAAAATGACCACACCCAAATCCCTACAACCTGGGACACAACAGTGAACAAAACAGATAAAGTCCTTACCCTCATGGAGCTTACATTCTACTGGGGGTGGGGGGTTGGAAATCAGATGGTAAACAAAACTAATATATAAATTAAAGTAGTATTAAGTGCTTGGAATAAAAATAAAGAAATGCAAAGAGACACAGTATATATGTGTGGGAGCCAAGATGTAGATAAGGCAAAAATAGACAAAAGGACTGCGGCTGAGAAAATACCTTTTTACATAATATGTTCAACTTTTCCTAAAATCAGCAAGAACTGTCTTTGTGTTCAATGGAAGATTTCTTTTCAACATACTGATAATTTATACAAAGTTGTTCATGCTATATAACAATATTGCAAATGAAACAAAAACTTTCAAAACAAAAATCATTGGTATTTTCAGGTTTCCTAACTACAACTGTTAACACAGAAAGGTGGGTGATTAACTGGTTAAACTAGCACTAAATATCAACTGTAATTACAGTACTGAAGTATTTTAGGGCTTTGCAGACTTTGGATGCCCCCAGATTTGAGGAGTTACATGACTCAAGCTGATTTTATCCTTCCTTCTGATATCAAACTTTGGGTGGTAAAGTAATGCTATAATGTAGGATGTTCCGTGTCAAATACATTAAGTACAAGTGACTCCACTAGGGAGTGGGAAAAAAAAAAAAAAAGAAAACCAGAAAATTTAATTACTGCTGAATTTAAAAGATAATTCACATTTAAATAATTAATTTTATATGACATTGTTAAAACACTAATGTTTAAAACTCACTTTGAAGTGTTTCAAGTTCAGTTCTAGTCAGTGCATCTGCCTTTTCCTTCGATCTTGTTTCTTTATATTTAGCATAAAACTGCCCAGCATCCTTAAAAAAAAAAGTTATACATAAATTAACATAAAAATCAGTGTGCTTCAATACTATTTTCCATGTAACTTAACTTTAAAGCATTATATTCATTTTATAAGTAGGCTTTCTTTTTGTTTTCAAATTTTATGATGAGCAGAAATTAAACATTTCTCTATGATTTTTCTCTCCTGGAGAGCCAGTTACAATGAGAAATTTTATGAGTATAATTTTAAACTATTTTTTCTCTCAGATATGGAAAGGAGGTATCCTCTTCCTGTTTTCTTCCATTGTATGCTATTTTCATAATATACTGTTGCATATACAGAGAGCAGAAAAACTCATTTGCTGAACTGATTTGGCACAGTAAATTATATTACTGTGACTAACAAAGTACTACTGCTATTTTCATATTAGCCCTTTAACTACAATAGATATTCAAAATTATTTTCGAATCTGATTATAAAACTTATATGAGCATGTATATAAAAGTGAAAGGTGCCACTCCTCCTTTTACCACCCTTAGAGACGAGTATAAAAACCATTACCATGAAGCCTTGAGGATTGAGGACTGAGGACACATACTGCATACATATACTTAGGTGTCAAGATACAGTGACTGAAGTCTCAATGAGTGGCACACAGGTAAGGCTTTAGTGGTGTACCAAAAAAAAAAAACAAACTAGGTCTTAAATAATGACATACATAAAAATAAACAAGCTGATGCTCTAGGCATATGAGACCCCGACAATGAAAATAAGCAAAACAGATCTTTTACCACACTCCTTGGCTCAAACCTCAGATAGTCTATAGGAATACCACTTGTATTAACAGCTGCCAGCCCACACTGTGGTTCCATGTCTGTGCAATTGCTTTGCCCTCTGGCTACAATATTGTACTTCCCTGGCATTATTCTGATGAACTCTTATTAATCCTTGAAAACCCATTCAAGCCCCATCTCCTTTGCAAGTTTTTCTGACCTTCTCTGGCAGTGTAATTCTCCCTTGTACACTACTTCTATATTTAAACATGTCTATAACTGCTTGTATCATGTTATATTCTCTTCCAGATGAGAAATTGAGAAAGGGATACTTACATGCCCAGAGCACAGTATCTGCCATAAAGCAGGTACTCAATAAGTATTTACCAAATTGAACTAGACTGAAATATGTGAGAAACCTAATAAAGCAAGAAATGAAGGGGCCTGATGACTAACTAAGGTGAAATAAGAAAAAGAAGGGTTTCAAGAATAACTCTAGGGTAACATTCTCAGACCATAAGATTCCTAGAGCAGATAAATCATAGACCCATCTGAGAGAGCTTTATTTCTGCAAGAAATAAAGGAACAAAATCTTTGACACTACTTTGACTCAGATGTAAATACATAAATACTTAAACCCTAGAAACTCTTTTCGTCTATGACTGTGTCCAAATTAAAGCTTTTTCCTAGGGGTCTGTGTCTCTTGGGGTTCTATCAGAACTCCTCCACCTAATAAGAATTTGGTATTCCTAAAATCATTGAATCAATACAATACAGATGTATTGTTAATATAGTAAAAGATCTCTTAATTCTTTTCATCCCCACTTTTATGTTCCTACTTCATTTCTATGAGGATTCACACAAGCCCTAGGCCAGGTAAACAATGGTACTACTGCAAGAGCACAGATGGCCATGCAACCAACTTACTCACCCTCCCATGCCCATATATAGTTTAAGTTTCAACAGGGTTTTGGGTTAAGGTTTTATAGCCCTTAACATTCCCCACCCCCCTTAAAAAAAGTCAACCCTAAAGAAGTATTATTTTATATTAAGCCATATGAGTCATTTATACCTTGGTGTGAATGAATGAATGAGCTTATTAGCTTCTTTCCACAGAGTAGGTTTTAATAGTAGGGAAGAAGAAAAGGTCAGGAAGGCATTGGCTCCTTGAGGGGAGTAGGAAATGTGGCACATGCAAGAAAAGAAGGGCACAGATTAGTTATTTATGAGAGGTAAAAGAAAGTAGGCTGAAATCAATCATCACAGGATAGCACAGTGAAATATGGTGATTAAGAGGACAGATTTGGAGCCAGACTAATTGGAGCTGAATTAAGATCTCAGCTCTGCCATCTTACTAGCTATGTGACATTCAGCAAATTATTTTACTTCTCTGTGGGTCCATTTTCTCATCCATAAAATGGGGATAACAAAAGTACCTAACTTATAGGACTGTTATGAAGATTAAATGTGTTAATACCTGGGAAACAGTTAGAATGATATCTTCTACATAGTTAGGTCTTATATGTATGTTAGCTATTTTTATTATTACTTCTACCAATTTGACAAAGATCTTGTTTTCCAACACAAAGGATGAGTTTTGTGCTTCATACTTCACCAAAATTCCCCTGCCAAATCCTGTATCTTCTTGCTTATGTGACCTTTTTAATTGCATCCTTCTCACTTCATTTTGCTGTATAATAGCAACCTCTCCCTAGTAGTCCTGCCAAATTTGAACATTTTCCCTGTTAATGTTTCTTCTTCCTGCTATGGGACATAATCCCACTAAAACTTCCTCTTTGAAATACACATTTAATCCAAATCCTCACTTATCTGAGGACTGCAATCCACCCAATCACCCTAACCTACTCTACTTAATCTGAGACTTTCATTACATTCCCTAGTTTCAGTCACTATTTTTATCTTCCTTTTGCTCCATTTCTAAGCATTTATTTAAACATTCCTCATTTTTTTTTTTTCATATCTTACCTATGCTTTGAAATCAAATTACAATATGCCCACTCCAGGAAACATCACTTCCTTAACAATCTATGAACTCAAGCAATTCTACTTTACTAAACAACTCTACATTGTTTCAACCATCCCTGTGTATAGTTTGGGGTATCACACTTTAAGATGCACTGACAAATAGAAAGACTTTAAAAAGAAAGTGATTAAATAGGGAGGCAGCTTGAAACTCTATTTTTATAAGGGATTAGAGATAAGAAGATTGGGGATAACTTCATAACTACCATACAATATCTCAAGGTTTATTACAGGCAAGAATGTTGTAAACTACTGCATATGATTCAAGAGATGAAAGTTTTGACTTTGGATCAATATGAGGAAGAAGCCAGGTGTGGTGGCTCACACCTGCAATCCTAGCACTTCGGGAAGCCAAGGTGGGCGGATCACTTGAGGGCAGGAGTTCAAGACTAGCCTGGCCAACATGGTGAAGCCCCATGTGTACTAAAAATACAAAAAATTAGCCAGGTGTGGTGGCAGGCACCTGTAATCCCCGCTACTCAGGAGGCTGAGGCAAGAGAATTGCTTGAACCTGGGAGGCGGAGGTTGCAGTGAGCCAAGATCACACCACTGAACTCCAGCATGGGCCACAGAGTGAGACTCTGTCTCAAATATATGAAATATATATGAAATATATATAATATAATATATATAAAGATATAATATATAATATAATATATAAAGATATCATATATAAAGATATCATATATAAAATATGATATATCATATATAAAATATATGATATATCATATATAAAATATGATATATCATATATAAAATATGAGATATATCATATATAAAATATGAGATATATCATATATAAAATATGAGATATATCATATATAAAATATATATGATATATCATATATAAAATATATATGATATATCATATATAAAATATATATGATATATCATATATAAAATATATATGATATATCATATATAAAATATATATGATATATCATATATAAAATATATATGATATATCATATATAAAATATATATGATATATCATATATAAAATATATATGATATATCATATATAAAATATATATGATATATCATATATAAAATATATATGATATATCATATATAAAATATATATGATATATCATATATAAAATATATATGATATATCATATATAAAATATATATGATATATCATATATAAAATATATATGATATATCATATATAAAATATATATGATATATCATATATAAAATATATATGATATATCATATATAAAATATATATGATATATCATATATAAAATATATATGATATATCATATATAAAATATATATGATATATCATATATAAAATATATATGATATATCATATATAAAATATATATGATATATCATATATAAAATATATATGATATATCATATATAAAATATATATGATATATCATATATAAAATATATATGATATATCATATATAAAATATATATGATATATCATATATAAAATATATATGATATATAGAGAAAAAATATGTATATATATATATATATATATATATATATATATATATATATATAAGAATTTCCTAATAATTAAAATTACCTGAAAATGAAATAGACTGATTTTGGAGATAGTATTCAAGAAGAAACCAGGTGGCTATTCCTTAAGGTATGTTCTAAGGTATGGCTATTCTGTAAGGTATGCTTCTGAATCCAAGCATTCAAAAGAGGATGAATAAGATAAATTGTTTTCAACCTTTTTTCCCTCCCATTTTTCATGGGGGGGGGGGCGAATTCAAGTGAATAAAATTATAATAAAATCGTTTAATGGGAAAAATAAGCACAAAAACTTATTTGGGTCCAGAGTAAACTCCAGTTTACCTACACAGAAAGTTAGATTTCCTGGGGATATAAACTTCTAATCCATCCTTATAGCCCTAGTACACTGCCTGGCACTTACAGAAGCTTAATAAATATTTAATGAATAATTAAATGCTTACTTCAATTGATTAGGGCTCTGAACTGCCTGCCTCATAATACTGTATTAAAATTATGGAGTTAACATTTTTCCAAACAGAAAGAACTCCTATTCTCAAGGAGTTTATAATCCTTATGAATGGAACCATGAGCAAAAGTTTTTATTCTAGAAGCAACTGTATTAGTACTTAAAATTTCTTTCTTTTTTTTTTTTTCCCCAAGACAGAGTCTCGCTGTGTCGCCCAGGCTGGAGTGCAGTGACATGATCTCAGCTCACTGCAACCTCCGCCTCCCAGGTTTAAGCAATTATCCCTGCCTCAGCCTCCCAAGTAGCTGGGATAACAGGTGCCCACCACCACGTCTGGCTAATTTTTGTATTTTTTAGTAGAGACGGGGTTTTGCCATGTTGGCCAGGCTGGTCTTGAACTCCTGGCCTCAGGTGATCTGCCCGCTTCGGCCTCCCAAAGTGCTGGGATTACAGGCGTAAGCCACCGCCCCTGGACAATATTTAAGATTTCCTGAAGAGCTCAAAACCTGCCTGCATAGACATCAAACAGGGGACAGGTTTTACATTTAAACTATGGCTAACTTAAATAATGTATGAGTGTTCTTTGTACGTAATTATAGAGCATAGGCTCCTGCACAAGAAGACATTAAACAGGGATATTTATGCTTATTTATTGAACCATTATTATATGTATTGTACATTATTAGGATATGTGGTGATTATATAAGATACAACAGTTTCCCTTAAGGAATATGTAAAAATAACTATAAATATTAACTAAAATATGGAATATAGAATATAAGCTCTGTGAGAACAGGAATTGTTGTCTTTCACCCCCTACCCCTGCCCCGGCACAAAGTAAATAATGCAATCAATAAATAAAGTTTGTTGAATGAATTACTGGCAAAGAAAGTGGTGCTCACTCAACATTCTGTTTCCCCATATTCCGCTGTCCTTTTAAGATTAGGGGGGGTCAGAAGACTAGTTCTGGATGGGCTGTGGATGGAAATATCATGTGTCATTTCCAAACCAACTCACAGAAAAACTCATGCAAATCCTCCAGCTCTCTCCTCTTGTCATAATGAGCAAGGAGGCCACATGTTCCAGATGGATACAGCTAGAAGATGGTGAACACATCATTGCTCTGAGCTCCTGAATGGTTAGGTAGACCAGAATGCCCACTTTCCTATCAACCAGTGACAGACATGAGGCATATGCCAGAAACAGACTAAGGTCTATCAGTCTACTGTGATTAATACAAATAGTAAATGCTGTAAAGTTAGTATGGAGAACATACAATGAGAATTTTTCAGTTGGCCTGATGAAGGAAGGCTTCATAATGATGATAATTTAGTTAAGCCTGAAGATATAATATTTCCAAGATTAGTAAGCTGTGAGATAGGGAATATCCTTACATAAAACTTTTTTTTTTTTCTTTTTCAGATGGAGTCTTGCTCTGTCACCCAGGCTGGAGTGGAGTGGCAAGATCTCGGCTCACTGCAACCTCCACCTTCTGGGTTCAAGTGATTCTCCTGCCTCAGTCTCCCAAATAGCTGGGACTACAGGTGCCTGCCACCACACTCGGCTAATATTTATATTTTTAGTAAGATGGCGTTTCACAATGTTGTCCAGGCTGGTCTCGAACTCTTGATCTCTGGTGATCCGCCCACCTTGGCCTCCCAAAGTGCTGGTGTGAGCCACCGCGCCCGGACATCCTTTAACATTCTTGACATAGTTCATTAAGTGATAAGAGAACATGCTAAGGTGGCACTGTTTATAATGTTTTGGTTTACTTTTATCTCTCCATATAAACATCAACATATTAAGCAATCCAAAGAAAAGCTTAAGAAACAAGGGCATTAAACTAACAGAAAACCAAACACTGCATGTTCTCACTCATAAGTGGGAGCTGAAAAATGAGAATACATGGACACAAGAAGGGGAATAACACACATCGGGGCCTGTGGTGGGGCGGGAAGAGGGAGAGCTTCAGGATAAATAGTTAATAATGCATATGGGGCTTAATACCTAGGTGATGGGTATTAAGCAAACCACCATGGCACACGTTTCCCTATGTAACAAACCTGTAAATTCTGCACATGTACCCCAGAACAAGAAAAGAAAGGAAAGAAAGGAAGGAGAGGAGAGGAGAGGAGGAAGGAAAGGAAGGAAAGAAAGGAAGAAAGAAAGAGAGAGATGGAGAGAGAGAAAGAGACAAAGAAGAGAGAGAGAAAGAATGAGGGGGGGAAGAGAGAAAGAGGGAGAGAGGGAGAAAGAAAGAGAAAGAGAAAAAGAGAAAGAAAGAGAGAGAAAGGAAGGGAGGAAGGAAGGAAGGAAGGAAGGAAGGCGGGCAGGCGGGCAGGCGGGGCAGGCATTGATTTACAGTGGTAGGAGCAGGGAAATACCACCTGTCCTGATGGGAATAAGGAACGTGGAAGAGCTATGAGGAAGGATACCTAGAAACAATATAGAGGATGTTCTATTTCTTTTTCATTGTTTGATAGCCCAAATCTTCTCTTTCGTTTGAGGCTTAGAAATAACCTTCAATATAGGAAAATACCATAAGTACATTTCTGAAAATCTGCCCACAAAATCAAATGCTCTATATTGTTTTGTTCTCCCATTGACTTATACTATAATCTCAGAATTACATATAATATGCAATAAAATTACAATGAAAAATATAGAAAAACTGTAAAATTGTACATTTTGATAAGAGTCAAAATTTCTGTACAGAACTATAATAAGACTAAATCCACAAAAAGTAATAAAAATAAAACAGAAAACCAGAAGCTACTGTCTTCCTCTGGTCTGAGACTGTAATATTCAAGGAGATGCACAGCCTAAAAACTATTTTTTCCATTTGTTCCAAGAGATAGAAGAGACTGTAGAAGCCATTTATTCAGCCCTAACTCAATGTAAGAATCCTACAACTTATGTCCTACAGATGTCCCCAACTTAATGATGGTTTAACAGAACAACTTTTCCATTTTATGATGGTGAGATAGTGATATGCATTCAGTAGAAACCATACTTCCAGGGTCTATATAATCATTCTGTTTGTTTTTTCTTTCAGTACAGTATTCAATAAATTACATGGGATATTCAGCGCTTTTTAAAAATAAAATAGGCTTTGTATTAGATTATTTTACCCAACTGTGGGCTAAACGTAAGTGTTCTGAGCGGTAGGCTAGGCTAAGCTATGAGTTTCCGGAGGTTAGGTATATTTAATGTATTTGCAACTTAGGGTATTTTCTCCTTATGATGGGCTTATCAGGATGCAATCGATAAGTTGAGGAAAATGTGTAATTATAATCAGCCTGAACATTCTGACAGGGAGTTTAAGATTACACAGCTTATACTATAAAGTTCTAGTTATCTACCCGGGGCGAAATTTATTCTTTTTTAGTTTTTATTTTTCTTATGTATTTTTTTCTTATATTTTAATATTTATTTTCATCTGCTTTCAGTTTCATTTCTACCATTAACTAGTTGTGTCACTTTGGGGAAATTGTTTCACCAATTTGAGTCTTAAGTATTTTCATCTATAAAATATGGAATTGATGAGACTATATGTTGCTAACATCCTACCTAACATTTTGTGGCTTTTTATCTTTTCTACATCTAGCAATAACTTACAAAACTCTATAGTCTGTCTTTGGATCTCTGAGTACTTGCATAAGATGCAAGGATTTACTTTCAGAGGGTGGAAGTAAGGAATCTCTGTCTTATGTTGTAAGGTCATTCCAGTTCGCCTGTATCCCTTTGTCCTGTAGCAGTAGTTTCAGCTTATAAAAATTCAGATGAACTTCTCCATCTATTTTCATTTGTTTATGTATTTCCTGTGTCAGGTTTCTGTATGTGTGTGTGTCTGAAAAGTTTTAAAAAGTTTTAGAGTATTAAAAGCAAGCTGCCTCATCCCTTGGAAAATCTGTTTAACTCTAAGTAGAAGGGCAGGCGACTCAGCTTGAAACAAATGCCTCATAGCCTTTTAGAAGCTTTTTTTCCTGCTAATTAGCTGTGAATGTTCTGTTTGTTTGGTTTCTGACAGAGTCCTAGCAAGCAGAAGCAAAGGGGCTAGAAAGGAAGGGCCCTAATTGTCAGGGAGGGTGACCTCCAGGCTTGTCCACAGTTGTAGTCTCCATGGGAGAAGCAGCTTCTTGGGAGGGAGGATGCTTCCATTTATAGACAGTTCTATAAAGTATAGTACTCCCTTTACTCTTAGGCAACTTTTTTTTTTTTTTTAGGTAAAAGCCAGAGCTGTACAGAGAAGATTCCTCTATTTTCTCAGCCACTACTCCTAGGCAACCTATACATCCTGATGGGGGTGTGGATATGCATGCTGGAAACTTCCTATGACAATTTTTATTTGACTGGTGTTCTTGTTAGATCTGCTTAGTAATGAGAAAAGATGGGACTGGAACTTAAAAAGGTAAAAAATTTACAACTTTAGGCAATGCACAACCAAATGAGCTTTATATTTTATAAATTATGCTACCGAGAAATGTAATATATGAGTCAGAGAGAAACTTGAATGGTGAATTCCTAGAAAAATCAAACAAATTCTCAAGCAAATTAAGTTCTGACTGCTGAAGACCTGTTTGATCTCAGAAAATGCAGAGAACTGTGTCTATGATTTAGACTGGTAATCACTTGGGATATGTGGCACTTCCTGATTTTATGAGAGAAACTGATGGTCTGAACAATCTAAATTATTATGGGCCCAAATATTTAAGGTTCTGAAACAGTTGCGAAAATAAACTAAGTTATAACAGCTAAATTGAAAATATGCACAGAGCACTGATTATATGTCACCAACTACTTGCTATTTTCCAGGTTACAGAACATATGATCAATTTAAAAATACCCAAGAAGGGCATTTTGGAGGTTACAAAAATTTCCTGGGGTTACAAGCCGAACACAACCAACAAAGAAGACTGGTTTTTGTCAGATTCCAAGAGAATGTGTACTTTCTTCAAACCCACCAGGAGAGCAGAAACAGACTGGTAAGATGTCAAAGTGTCACGGGAGCTATATTTTAAATGTTACAATTAAATTCTTGCCTCAAAGGATTTAAGCCCTCTGTTGATACAGTCCAAGTTCCTTGTTATATACTAACTCATACCCACGTCTTCTGGGGATCACTCTACTTGCTTTGTTAGCTATCTCAACACACTTCCTGAAGCTCCCCCTGCTTCCTTGTATGTAGTCATCCATTTCACTCCTCTCCAGTGTTCTCTCATCTCTCTAAACACACACACACCAGCCTTCCATTCATTCATCAATTTACAAACACCATATTCTTTTCCTGTAATTTCTCACTTGACTTTTACCTTTTCTGCCTATGTAGATTACATGGGGCGTACATTTGACTAAATATAGAAATATCCATGCATCTTGTCCTTGAATACTGACCCACTTGGGAAATGTCTGATATTAATTTAATATTATCAAATATTTAACATCCACTAAGTATAATAGCTTTTCACTCTTTGGCTTTGTTCTTCTATCAATTCTTGTAATTCTCCCAATATCCTTCTCAGAGCAAAGGAAAGGAACAAAATCCAGTGCTCTGGAGGTAATAAGGACCTTTTCAAAGAAGCAAGGGGAACTATCAAAGAGATACTTTTACCTCTATCTTGCCTAATCACAGAACCACTTCATTTATTTTCTGCTGATTTCACAGTCCTTATGTACTTTATTTCTACCATTCCTAACAATGTACACAGATCTTTCACAGATGTGTGTGTAATCAAAGAAACACTTTGTTGTCTTATCAGTTAACTTTATTCTGTCTAAATATTCTTTTTAGACTTGTCATATCAGATTTACCTGTTATAATATAAATTCCTAAATAGATATACTCAGAATCTACAGACCTGGAATACAGTCTGAGAAGACAGTAATGGGCTGCATGATACCCTCTTTAAAAAAAGGCTGTTGTATAATGTTTTCCTCAGGATGCTTTTAGCCTTAACACAGTATGATTTTATGGGAAGTACTGCATCTACAAAATTATCTTTGTATACCACCTAGTATACAAAGTGGGCACTTAACTGTTAAGTGTGTATTCATCTTTCAATACTCAGTTCAAGTGTTTACTCTTTTTAGTTTTCTTTGGTCATCCCAAATAGAGACAACCTTACTTCTCTGACTATCTACAGAAGTCACTGTTCATACTAAAATGTGAAGCATATATACCGTATTGTAGAATGGTTATTTAAATTCATGTGTTATAACTGCTACCTAACATTAAGGTCCTAGAGAAGGCATATTTATCTCTGTAGTCCCTAGTAGTGCTTTGTTCTGATATACATTTAATATCTTTTTATTGAACTGGCTGAACTGTCTTTCTAAACATCTGACCAAAAGACGTCTTACGAATCAAATGTGGAAATAATTATTTGCATTTGTAATTTTGTTTGGGAGGAAATAGAAAATAATTTAGGTATACTAAGCAGGCAACAGGAGTTTTCTTAGGGCTCTTAGATGCTAAGTAATAAAAGCGAACTTGGGAGCACAAGTGAGCCAGAAATGCCACTTTCCCAATCCTACCAGACGACCTTATGTATGTGAAGCGTAGCAAAGGAATGGGTATTTAGAGGACGAATGGGAAGGAAAGAAATTAAACTGAAGAACTATTGTTATGACAAGATTTGGGTACAGATTCTGCCAGTGTAAAGGTCACTTGCTGGAAGCCTCTGAATCTCCCACTTTTAGCTTGGACCCTGCTTCTTAACCAATAGCTATATACAGACATCAAATATTTGTAGCTCAGTTTTAATTAACTTTTCATAAAATTCAAGGAATTTACGCCAAAAGTAAAACTCTCTTAACTTACATGTGCTTAACTAATTTACTGTATACTTATAAGAGCTGCTTGTGTTAAGTCTTAAACCTCCTAGTGGTAGTTATACTTGTTATTCTAATTACATGATTCAATTAATTACCATCTAAAAAAGGATGAGATATGAGTAAGAAATAAGAATTGTTTCTATGAAAACCAAGTTGAATGCTTTGGCAAGCTCAAAATAAGAGTTGTTAAAAATGCTGTTTTAATGTCCCACCTAGGGTACCCCCATCTCCCAAAAAAAAAAAAAAAAAAGTCTGGCTTGGAGGTATGTGCCTATAGTCCCAGCTACTTGGAAGGCTGAGGTGGGGGGATCACTTGAGCCCAGGAGTATGAGGCCAGCCTGAGCAACATGGCAAGACCCTGTCTCTAAAAAATAAAAATTAAATTAAATTAAATTAAAATGAAGTTAACTAGATGTCAGAAAGCCAATTATGAAAGACTTGGAGAAAACCATATATATCTACAAAGATTATAAAATTACACTGTTTCACAAGACTCTAGTTTGACTCTTCTTTAAAGAAAGCAAGATTATCGGTATAGTTTATGCCAGAAAGAGTACAAGAAACTTCAATCAGTGGACTCTTATTTAAAAATAAAACAATGGCCAGGTGCAGTGGCTCACGCCTATAATCTCAGCACTTTGGCTGAGGTGGGCGGATCATGAGATCAGGAGATCGAGACCATCCTGGCTAACACAGTGAAACCCCATCTCTACTAAAAATACAAAAAATTAGCCGGGCCTGGTGGCGGGCACCTGTAGTCCCAACTACTTGGAAGGCTGAGGCAGGAGAATTGCTTGAACCTGGGAGGCAGAGGTTGCAGTGAGCTGAGATTGCACCACTGCACTCCAGCCTGGGTGACAGAGCGAGACTCCATCTCAAAAAAAAAAATGAAAATAAAAATAAAAAAACAATGGTCCTATATCACAAGAGTGGTACATAAAGTACACGTTTTAAAAGTTTAAGGTTGTACCTATCATTTTTTATTCTTAGAGCCTTAACAGGGCTCTTTTTTGACCACTGTTCCAATTACCAATCCAGATAACTTCGGGTGAAAAAGACTCGTTGTAAATTTCATAAATATCTTATTTAAGAAGATCTAAAATTAATACAAAGGTCATCACATACTACAAAACAAAAAGCAGACAAAAATCTAATCCTGAGAGCAACTGATCAGTATTGTTTTGCTAATGTATTTCATAAGCAATGTTTATCAATCTAAAGTACTTTCTAAAGTATTATAATATATATTTGAAAGAGTCTACTGCATTACATTATTTTGTTAGTGACCACTAGAAACACTAATCTAAGGTCCCCACAGCAGAATAAAAATATCAAATATTTCCTTTAAAAAGGAAAATCATCTTAATTTTCTTCTTGAAATCCATTTATCAAGAAGAAATAATTAGAATAAAATTTAAAAATTAGATTTAAAAGGTCTTGGAACCCTAATGCCTAGCATCTCAAAACCGAAAGGCCAGCAGATACCATCAAGTAAGTAAAAACTTTAAAATTCAAAGTGATCAGTTAAAAAAAGCAGAGTTTCTAAAGAAACTAAAAAGTTTCTGTAAAATTCCTCATTTTGGTATATTTTCTACATTATTTATTTTTGAATTTCTATAAAATTCCTCATTTTTGTATATTTTCTACAAATTTATGATGAGGCAAAACAATCAATCTATTACATGAATTAACAGCTATCACAGGCAAGTATTTTAAAGTAAATTATAAATCTAAGCCATAATAATATGTTGGTTCTAGTCTGGCAAATTACCCTGCGTGCTAAACAAGAAATATGTTAATTTTACCAAATAAATTTTATTTCAAATTAGATTAAAATTACAAAGAAGTGTTTAATATTGATATATTATGTAATATTCTATTTATACTGCCTCATGAATATACTTTTTAACTCATCTATATTCTGGTTTGCCTATTGCATGGATTCTAAAGTTGGCAAAAAATAATCAGACTTCAAAAAATAAGAAAATCTGCCCTAAAAATATTTTTCTGTCTCATTTTCTCATAAACATACCAGTGTGATAAAGACTTTCCCTCCCTCATTAAGTCTTACAGACAGCATACAAACATTGCAGAGTATTTTTTCAAGCAAACAATATAACACGCTAAACAACTTAAAAATAAACCTTTTAAATTACCAAAATACTGTAATTTTTCTCTATTAACTGTAAACAAAATATAAGATTCTATAAGCAATAACTATTAAGATGAATTATTTTGATGGAAGAACTGGTAATTTCTCAAAGGATAAAAAGAAGCACACTAGTATTTTGGTTCAATATCCCCTTTAAATATAAAATTTTCATTATGAGAAAAATAAAGGAAAATGCAGAAGTTGTAGTCATTAGCTTCCTTAAAAAATCAGGAAAAATAGCTCTAATATATAACTACAAAGTGGGTAGAACTGAATTAGAATATTATCTGGTCCTCTAGATTATAAACACTTATTTTCTAAAATAAAACATTTCTCTCCAATAAATTACAATCTCAACCTCAAAATCTGTACACCAAAAAGTGTTTTATTTACTTTCAAATATTTATGTGTTGGGGATTTTCAAACCTGATGCAAAAATCAAAATTAACAAAGCAATAATTTAATAAAATATGCTTTGGTATACTAAATGCAAAAAAATAAAAGAAACTGACATCTAAATATGATACATATCCACATTTTATTATTTAATCAAGACTAAACAGAAACAGAAACTCATTACCTGTATAAGACAAAATGTCCTCACTCCTCTTAAATTTGCAAATAAAATGGAAAGCAATATATATTTTGGTACAATTATACAGATGTTCATGTAAAGTTTGGTTTTTCTTTTTTTTAACACTATGTACTTAAATGCTATTAAAATAATGGGTGGCAAGTTACTTGAATACTGTTCCTTTTTACTGGTTATGCTTTTAATGATAACAGTGGATTAAATTTTTATTGCTTTTATCTCTGTACTAAAGATAGTATGTTTTTTTCTTTTTCTAGCATCTTGGGACTCTAAGGTGATCTAAAACCATTATAAAAGATAATTACAGAAACATATCTAAATTATCTTAGAATTATCTAAATTAGGTTTAACTTATAAAAATCCTACTCAATCAATATTATAAAGCATCCACTGCATATCAGCATTCAGGGAGCCGACATGGGCATAAATTATTTCATGAGTGATTAAAAATAAAAGATCTAATGTTATATAAAAGAGGTACATTTTACCTGGATGAGGTGAGGTAATGCTTTTAGTGTAAGGCAAAACCAAATCCCCAGTTTGCATGGAAGCAAATCATGCCACTGTGGTTTCATCAGCAATCTAAAGGGAGGGAGAAAAAAGAACACCATGCAACATATGAGGAATATACAGAGAAAGTTGGGAGGCAAAATAATTCTATAAAGATCATGAATTCTTTTGTGAATGGCTACTTCAACAAAAAAAATGAAGAAAGTATGCACTGAAATATTTATAACTGACTAACTCTATCATGAAATACAGTAGTCACAACAAATGCAATATATGTAGCATGTAAGACAATCTAGGCTAAGATTTTGGGGAAGGAGGTTCCTAATCAAGTTACAAAGATAAACAAAAGCCTTCTTTCTAACCTGGGCTTTTCATCACTTTTGTACAACGAATTCTTAAGCCTTATGATTACTTCAGCTATAAAAAACTAACCATCATCAGAGTGTTCCCAAGTGCTGACAACCAGATATGAAGACTGTAGCATAAACAAACCAATACATAAAAATTAATGTCATTTGCAGTTCACTGAAGCATTACTCACTGATGTCATCAGAATAGATGACAGGCAGAATAGTCTCTGATCTCCATCCCACATTGATCCCAGTTCATGCCCTGCTGTGTGAACTATTTAAACCCTTTATTCCTTTCTATGAATCAACAGAAGAAACGGTGGTATCTTTTTGAGTGTACTGCATATCACTGCCTCTCTACATACTGTCACTCCTGAGCTAAGTGATAGGTCCGTCTAATAGTACTTTGTTTCTAAAGTTCAGTATAAAAATTTCAAACTAGAAGAATTTGAGGGATTATTTAAATATATATTCACACTTTATATGGGGGAAAAAACCTGAAGACATTTTGCTTAAGATTAGAACTTGTCTCATAAACAATGGCACATTATTAGTCTTTTATAAGACTACCACAGATATAAATGAGAGCACATGTAAATAGACATACATATGAAGTTGAATCATATTAAAGATTTATTTTAAAACAGCTTCAAATTATAAAGTATTTTTATATGCTCTCACCTTTCATTTTTTTCTGAAGCACCGAGTTTTGATACATCCACACTCTTGCTGCCAGTCTTTTTTTTCTTTTCTCTCTTTTTTCTACTTAGTAGTTCATCCTTAATGTGGAAAGAATTATGGTTACAGGTTATCATTAACATGTACACTTCAAATGTTATCTAGGCTCTTCTGTGAAGGGTAAACATTACAGAGGAACATTTATGCAAATGTATGTAGGGTCCAACATGATTAAGTAAAATCATCAATCTTTCACAATAACTGTTGCCATGGTATCCAGGCCTTAAACACACATGAAGTTCAGGACTGTCAGTCATGTGCATCTCCATAGCAATCAAAGTTTTCTAAGAAGAGAAAGCATTCAACTCACTTTTTCTCATTCATCCAACTTTAATAATGTCACTTCAAAAGGAATGAGTAAACAGATGCTAATTCATGAATACTGATAAATATGTTTGATTATCTTTAACATATAAAAACCCAAAGAATAAACTATAGAGTAGCATATTAAACCAAGAAAAGTGTAATAATTTTTTTAACCAATTGAAGTTAGAATATTATATTCATTTCCAATTTTATTTATTTACTTAAAACATTTTAAAAGTAAACATTCATTATATAAAGGCCTGTGACACAAAAAAATCTAAAATCAGTCTTAAATAAAAAATATTTCTATTTGGAAGGTGATAATGAAAACATGGCTCTACCTTCTAATTCCCAGCTAGATATTTGGGCTTTCACAAAGTTTTATAACAAATTTAAGTGCCACATTTTTTAAAAGAAGAATATTTTCTTATTTCATGGGTTCTTCTTGACTTAGAAATATGTCAAACATTGAGTATAAAACTATTAGAATGAGAAGTATACAGAGAGAAACAGAAATTTTCATCAGTTGAAAAATAAATGTCCAAAATTCCATATAAAATTAAGGAGGCTAGTTCATTTGATTTATTACTAACACTTACCAGTTGTTTTTCCAGGTAGATTGACCAAACCACAGCATAATGACCCACTGTGAGAATAATGAACAAGAGCAATGCCAGCTCAGCATTGCTCATTTTTCTCACCCGCCTGTAGTAGAATACAGGCTGTCGCCAATCTGGAAGTCCATTGATCAGAATATCATCATACCTACAGTACAAATATAACAGTTTTTCACGGGGAGTTTAAAATAAAAACAAAAAAAACTATTTGTGCCTATATTACAAAAAGGAAAAAGAAAACAATTTATCCAAAATAGATAATGTTTATGTACATTCCCAGCATTATAATATCGAGTAAATTCAAAGCACTGTAGATAGCTCTAGTCACTGACACCCTTCAAAAAAGTGTCCAGTAATATACTGTGGATACCAGATCTCATGTTTTTACAGCACCCAAAGATGTGACTCCTGGAGTGACATCTAAACTAAAGGAGCTATGTGTAGTCTACCTGTCTACTAGTCTATAGTAAAGACTCTACCATTGAAGTCAGCAACAAAAAGGAGGATCTCAATAGGAGAAAGATCAAGATAAGAGCTGTTTGTTACCGTGAATTACATATTAATTGAATCAAATTCAGAATAAATTTTCTAGTCAGTGCTTTTATGTCTACCCCTAAACTATGGTGGCTCAAGGCTGAAGTATTTATACACATGATTTTATCAAAGCTTTTTAATGAGGTAAAAGCCTATAAAATTGAGTGTCTTTTAATTTTGTATTGCTATATTCCTTTAGAAAATAAAAAACTCCCAAATTAAAAAGAGATGTGGTAACAACCAGTGTTTATGTTGGATTTCTCAATAAAACTGTTTATTTGTAAACAATTAAGTGGCAATTTCCTCATTTTTGGCTTTTGCTGGAAGAGAAGAACATTAACAAGTAAAAGCTTTCCTACTCCTTTAAAAAGCTGATGCATTTTAAATCAGCTTTCTTGGTACTATCAGGATAAAAAAGTTACTTTAAAATAAATTTTCAACTGAATTTAAATTTACTTGTCAGACAATCATTGAACAAATATCTTTGAGGTTAAAAATAAGGAGTAACATTTATGATTGTAAAACTCAAAATGGTCACATACAAACACTGTGTGTTCAACACACACAACCTGTTAATTGAACACAACTCATTAAATATTCTAATCACACTATTTCCAGAATTAAATCTTCACTGAAAGGCCTAATTTGGTGCAACACATTGACCAAAATATTTTAATTAAAAATATTCTGAGTTAGTCGCAGGCCTAATTACAGGAATAGAAATAGGGTCTATATTGTCAGGCAGGTCAGTAGAACTCAGTAGTAGGTTTTTCTCAAGTAAATTGACCGATCTAGGAATAATAGCGCAGCTGCTAAACTGCCAGTCTTGACATGTAAATCAATTTAAATGCAACAACTGCAGTAGCTACTTTGATAGTTATTAAATTGATACCTTGGAGATATGCTAAAAAAATAAAGCAGAGGATTTATTACAGGCAACTTCTTTTTTCAGTAGAAAAACATCAGATATAAATGTAAAATATATTTTATTAGCAAATCTAGAAAACCTGACCTTCTGATCAACTTAGGTTATTAATAACAATATCATCAAATTGGAATAACCAATGTTGAAAGCAAAGGACATTAATTAGTACTAAACTCTTAAAAAGCAAATTGTGTAATATACAAGAGTCTACAAAGTAATGTATGGTTTGGCAGTAGCTACACCAGAAAAATTTGGTGCTATTCTTTTTCAATATTTATCGAAATTCTTGAATATTAACATCAAGATATAATAATATGACTTCATAAAAACTATCATTCATGTTATCAAAAATTTATGTTTAAATCTATCTTATAAATACTGATTCATTTTAAATGAGAAAATGTATAGGTAAAAAGGTTTCAAGTGCTCTAACATAAGATTACAACATTCAAATGAAGTCCAATCAACCTTAAGTCCTGAATCTATTCTCAATCCATATTCTACTTCAGATTTGTTGAGGGAGAAAAAAGGTGAATATAAAAATCATCATTTTCAGCAAACCTCTCCCATGAAATAACTTCAGGTAAAAAGTATAGTTATTGATAAAGAACATCTAAGAAAATGGAGACAATTCCCTAATAGCACTCTTAAGTATTAAATTTGCTTTGGGTATAACTAAACTATAGCAGAAGAGAAAACAGCTGAACTCATAGCTAAGAATCTCTTATCAAATATTTTATCACCATCATAACTGAAAGTGCTATGTGTCTGTTAATAGCTACTATTTTCTACCCTACGTACAAATTGTATTTGGTGTACAAATTCAAGATAGCAAAATCTCATGCACTGAACACATTAAACAGAACTAGATATTTACTAGGCTATGTCTGTCACTCTAAACAACAGTCTCTAAGGATTAAGCTTAGAATCAATGCTCTATTGATTTTACTATCAATGAACATTATAGCTCACACGACTGGCCATTTTAAGGAAAGATAGCTTCCATTATAGTTCATTTTTTAGAATATATGCTGTTAAAAGATAAATCACTGCTTTCTTGATGAAACATTGAAAATACATTTCTTACCAAAGTACACACAGACACTTTTCATAAGTTATTTAAGAAGAAATACTGTGTTGACAACACATAAAATTTAAAACATCACTTTATTAGGCTCTTCTATATTTAAACATATAACACTGTTAAAATGCTCTGTATTTGGGATTCATACAAACTGTTCTCAACTATTTATTAAAGCCAGATTAAGAATGTACAAATGTATGTGTTGTAAGATATAAAGAAAGAAATCTCTATGATAAAAAATATCACTAATGCTAAAAATCATAGGGAATTATAATGGCATTTTCTTGGAAATGAAAACATTAATCAATTCCACATATCCAACATATGGCCTAATGTGTGTTTATTTCACTTGATTTTCTTAAAATATACATCAAGAACATAAAATAATGGTTACATACTCATTAGTGAGTTTTATACTATAATCTGCAATTCATCAAACATATTTAGGCTAATACAAACACTGAAAAACAAATCTAAAATTTTTTCAAAGCAGAAAAATGTACAGAAATTTAAAACAATTTTTTGAAATATAAAATAGTAATTATGAAACTAAAATTAAAAATCTGTATATTATGAAAATGAATATTTAAATAATTCTAGCATGTGCCTAATTATGAATTTTCTGTATTACAAAGCTTGAATTTTTAGTTTAAAACAATAACAACATAATTTCCACTTAGGTCACATTTTGAAACTGAATAAAAACTACTTGTACAAAGATTATAAACAGAAAACATGTCTAAATTAATTGCTGTCATTCTTCTTTGAAAAAAATATATATATGCCAAAAATTGTGGTACACCGCACTTTATTTAGGAAAGGTGCCAAAATAAATTTCCTATTCTCAGACTAACGGTTATTTTGATTCTAACACACCTGTAATCAAATTTACAATAACTAGTTAATAAATTTATAAAAGTTTAATATATTAAGGCTGAATAACTATACATTTAACAGCATTTGTAAATGAAACGTTATTTAGTAAACTAAAAAACACATTCAACTTTTATAAATATAGTAACATGAAACAGACAAAAAATTTTAAAGTTGCACAACTGGGTTAGCAAAAGAAGACTGGTTAAAAATTCGTAATAGATTTTGAACAAAAGTAGGTATGTTAATATTACTAAAGCGCAATCTAGTATATAAATGTCATGACTAGTGCTCAGTATTTTACCTCAACTAACATTCAGGGCACTCATGAAAATTTGTTGGAACATAGCTGGGCTACTATTTCCCAAAACAAGTTAGCTAAAGAGTTTAGAGAAGGCTGCTAAGCTAGGTTTTCTTACAATAACCAAGAAAACCTGTTATAGGCATGCTTTAATAATGACAGTCACTGGGTCTGAAAAATGCATAATTAGGCAAACTGTTAGGCAAGTTCCTCACTGTGTGAACATCATGGTGTACTTACACAAACCTATGTTGTATAGCTTCTACACATGTAGGCTATATGGTAGCCTATTGCTTCCAGGCTACAAACCTGTATAGCATGTTGCTGTACTGAACACTGTAGGCAATTATAACACAATGGTAAGTATTTGTCTATCTAAACTTAGAAAAGGTACAGTAAAAATACCATATTATAATCTTATGGGACTAGCACTGGGTATTTTTGTTGCTGTTGTTGTTGTTTTAGAGATGGGGTCTCACTCTGTCACTCAGGCTGCAGTACAATGGCACGATCATGGCTCACTGCAGCCTTGCAATCCTCCCATCTCAGCATCACAAGTAGCTCAAGCAATCCTCCCATCTCAGCCACCCAAGGAGTTGGGACTACAGGCATGCAACACCACACCATGGTAATTTTTTTATTTTTTGTAGAGATAGGGTCTAGCTATGTTGCCAGGGCTGGTCTCAAACTCCTGGGCTCAAGCAATCCTCCCACCTCAGCCTCCCAAAGCGTTGGGATTACAGGTGTGAGCCACTGCGCCCAGCCAGCATTGTGTATGTGGTCCCCCATTGAGTCAAATGCCATTATGCAGTACATGACTGTATTTTCATGCTATATATGTTCTTGGGGGAGAAAAAGGCTTAAACGTTTATTCACAATTGCACTCCTAGGAATCTACCCAAGAGAAATGAAAACATATGTCCATCTGAAGATTTATGTGAATGTTCATAGAAGCCTTGCTCATCACAGCCCCAAACTGCAAACAACCCACATGTCCATCAACTGGTGAACAGATAAACGTTAAGTGGTATATCCATACAATGGAATACTGTTCAGCAATAGAAAAGAATGAACTACTGGTATATGCTACAATATGGATGAATCTCAAAAACCTTATGTTAATAGAAGCCAGATACAAAAAACTACGTATTGCATGATTCCATTTATATGAACTGTCCAGAAAGGACAAATTTATAAATACACTAAATCAATCAGTAATTGCCTGGAGCTGGAGATCAGGGTGAGGAACTACTGCAAATGGGCTAAAGCTTTTTTGAAATGATGTAAATGTTCTAAAACTGGACTGTGATGATGGTTTGCACAAGCCTGTAAATTTACTAAAAAGCACTTAACTGTACACTTAAAACAGGTGACTTTTATTGTATGCAAATTATACACAAATAAGGATGTTAAAAAATCAAACAAAACTGGCTTTTTCTTTTTTCTCTTTTTTTCTTTTGAGACAGGGTCTTGCTGTGTCGCCCAGGCTAAGCACAGTGCGCAACTTCCGCCTCCGGGGTTCAAGCAATCCTCCCACCTCAGCCTCCTGAGTAGCTGGGACTATAGGCATGTGCCACCACGCCAGGCTAACTTTTGTATTTTGGTTTCATCATGTTGCCTAAGCTGGTTTCCAACTCCTGAGTTCAAGGGATCTGCCCTCCTCAGCCTCCCAAAGTGCTAGGATTACAGATGTGAGCCACTGTACCCAGCCAGCCTTTCCTTTTTTTTTTTTTTTTAACAAAAAGTTATTTGGTTTGTTAATTTATCAATTTAACTGATATTCCCTTTTCCAGCAAAATTCAAATAATGCATCTGATTTCAGAGAAAACACAATTATATAAAAGGGAAATAAATAGGAAACATGTCTATGACAATTTCCCAAATTACCAATTCCTGGAAGGTTACACATTTAAAAGTATTATTTAATGAATATTTATAGTAAATAATTGTGATACCAAAAAGCATTTTTTCATATCAATATGTAGATAATCTTCTTTTAGAAGATAATGCTGACTGTGCTCTTTTTTTTCCCTAAAGGAATTATAAACATTAAGTAATTGTCTGCAGAGATGTCTGTCTCCTGTATGTTTAAATACTATTAGGTCACCTGGCCTCAGGCACAAGCTTTAGAGGAGTGATTCTTAGCTTGATTAGTTAAGACTTTTGCCTCAAGGAAAACCAGTTACCAAAGAGTTACTTGTGCCTCAAGGGGTATAAATACTACAGCTGTTTGTGTAACTGTCACATTCATTTTTTCTATCAACTGTCTAAAATAAATGAGAGAACTAATCCTGAAGAGATGATGTTATTTATTAATAGATGATTCCATGTTAATGAAGAAACAATTTATATATGAGAAGTGATTTGTTTTGAAAAGATAGAAATAATTTTGGTAACTGAAAGAAATTACAAAGTTTATTGACTTTTAAGATAACAAACAAAAAGAAAAAAACCTCAAGCCAAAAATATTAGAAAACTAAATAAAGCTACCTTTACAGGTACATTCTTGATGTGTGAAACAAAACTAGGGCTCACAGAGAAACCAACTAGAAAATATGCACAGAATGACCAAAACTTCTTTCAACACGCTTCTCGGACTCTTTCAACACTATGGATTATCTCAAACCAGAGGAATGTCTGCTATGGTATCTGGACCAATGCCAGCCCTTGTTATAAAGTGAAGAACACTTTAAGAGAAGATCTTGAATCCCTGTGCTTTGCAATCTGACAAGCAGAGGTATTCAAATTAAACGGTTAAGATGAGAATCAAGAATGGTAGCTAACATTTTAGGATACAGACTAATTCCAGATAATACACTTGAGGAAAGATTCAGAATGTAACATAGCACAATTTATAGGGTTGTCTGGAGATGTATTACCCCCCTAGTGAAGGACACAGATATTTAGGCTGGCTTTTGCCTAAATGTCAAATAGCCAGGTGTTGTTTTGTTTTGTTTTTTACAGGTACTCTTGTATTGTAGAACATTTTCAAATTTTGGATTGTGGTCCACTAGTGTCTCATGAAATGAATTTAGTGAACCACAACCAACATTTTTAAAAAATAAATAAATAAAAAACACCAAAAGACTAGTCTAGCCTAGAATAGAAAATAATGTGTTTAACATGCAATAAGAAATATCTTGTGAAACTATTGTTTTAGTTGTGTGTGTGTGTGCGTATGTGTTGTGGTCTGACTTAAAAAACTTAGAAGGCTGCTGAAATGATGTCTACATTCCATACATTCTGTAGGAGTAGAGGAAAGGGGCCTCTGTGTAATCTCCTCTTAAGTCACTGGCATTATAAACTACTACACAAATATATTGCCACTCTTCTGAAAGGGGCACAGAGAAGTCTTAGAGTGAGGGGCTACCTCCACTCTGAAGTTTAACCCTGAATGCAGAATTGCCGGAGCAGAGTAAAGGAAGGGAAGGAGGCAAAAGAAATAGATGCAAGAGGCAAAGTTTTCTTTCTTCTACAGGCTTACAGAAGCTTATATAATTGGGTTATTCTGAGAGTGAGGAAATATCAAGAAAGAGTACTAACTTGACTATCACTACAGTCTAATTCAAACATTTAAGGAATGGGGGGGAAAGCACCAAGCATCAGGCACAGATAGGAGCTATTACTGACATATGGGAAGGAATGGACATTTATTTGAATTCAGGCAGTATTTGTATTTCCCAGGGCATAAACACTCATGTTAAAAGTCGTATTAAGGAAGCCTGGACTTGCTAACATTATGACTCAAAATCCTGAAGCTTGTATGTATCGAATCAATCTAGTGAATACTTTCAATAAAATTAACTCTGCTTCAAACACACATTTTTAAAACACTGCATTTCTCGGAAGGAACAAAAATAAAATGCTAACATAATAATAAAATGTTTAAGAAGACTTAATTCTTTATAAACTGTAGCATGAAACTATAACATCTTAATTCAAAAGCAGAAATGAACACTCACCTCTGCCTTCGTTCATCATCCTTTAAAACTTCATAAATGGCCACCAACTAAAATAAAAGCATTACTTTAAAATAAAAATACTCTCAACTATAAGAAATCACATAGGAAGGTGAAGGCACTACAATACACATGCAGAAAATCCTATGTGCCTATATATACAATAAACAGATGAAATCTCCTTTATAAGTAATACTATGTTTTGGTAGTACCTTAAGAGATTAAAAATGCTTGATATCAAAATAAATCTTTGTGACAGTTACAAAAGTAATACTTAGCTTAAAATGTGCATTTAGAAGCAAAAGCTGTAATTTAGACAAGAAAATTATGACAATTATGACCCTCCAAGAATTTAGAGATGCTAATACAAAATAGTAAAAATGCATTTTGTAGAAACTTGAAAAAAAAATACACTATATTTTAAACTACTACCTCATTTTCAAATGAAAATATTCCATATATAAGTGAATATTTCTACCATCGACATGTTAATACATTTGTCACAAAATATATATATAATAGCATATTTCACTTACTTGTCTAAACTGAGTTTCTGCATTTTCATCTTTATTCTTGTCTGGATGTAAAGTTAGTGAAAGCTTACGATATGCTTTTCTGATGTCTGCAGATGATGCATCCTGGAGGTGGTAGGGGGAGGGGAAAATACAAAGCAAACTTTGTCAGAAAAAGAAATTCCCAGAACCTTGTTAAGATCTGAGAAGACAGCCAACCAAGTGCAGGACCCCAGGCAATGTAATTTGAGCAATCAGTCTTAACAACCAGGCTATGCAACAAGCCTGACCCACATGACTGAACAATTATTCAATCTAATTTGGCTCTCCTCTTAACTTTTCATTACCATACAGTCATTTAAAGAAGACAGTATTTGGCGAAACTTTTCAAACACTTGCCTTCCTAAAATTAACCAATAAATCTTTTTCAGTAATTAAGAGATCAAAAAGAAACAAATTAAAAATTAATACATCGGTGTGCCTTCAAAGAAACTCTTTATTTACTGGCAAATGTTAAAGCCAATTTCTGAATCCCGGGCTAACCATATGGTTTCTCTATTATTTATATTGAGCTTATCATCTTAGCAACAACCTATGGAATCTCACTTTCACATGTCAAAAAGCATGCCTATCTGAAGGGAGTTAAATTAGCATTTATCAAAAATTATTATCATTAGAAAGAGTTAAATATACTATACTTATTTACTTAGTACTTTAAAGGGTATTTTCAATGTTGGCCAGCCTCCTCAGTCTGGTTCATAGAAATAAATTTGCCCAATATTTATGTATTACTTGTATAGTTTAAATATATTTAAAAGGTTACCGTGGTTCAGTACTTAGATTAAGTGGATATTAAAATTACATTTTATATAATCCTGTGTGCACAGGTAAAATCAGACAACATCATTTTTACATGGCCAGTATAAAATGCATAATAATAACAAAGAAAACACTGTCAAGTAGGGTTTAAAACTTTTTTTGAGGCCGGGCGCGGTGGCTCACGCCTGTAATCCCAGCACTTTGGGAGGCCGAGGCGGGCGGATCACGAGGTCAGGAGATCGAGACCATCCTGGCTAACACGGTGAAACCCCGTCTCTACTAAAAATACAAAAAATTAGCCGGGCGTGGTAGCGGGCGCCTGTAGTCCCAGCTACTCGGGAGGCTGAGGCAGGAGAATGGCGTGAACCCGGGAGGCGGAGCTTGCAGTGAGCCGAGATCGCGCCACTGCACTCCAGCCTGGGCGACAGAGCGAGACTCCGTCTCAAAAAAAAAAAAACAAAACTTTTTTTGAGACAGTCTGATTCTGCCACCCAGGCTGGAGTGCGGCAGCACAATCTCAGCTCACTGCAACCTCCACCTCCTGGGTCCAAGAGATTCTTGTGCCTCAGCCTCCAGAGGAGCTGGAATTATAGGCATGCACCACCACACCCAGCTAATTTTTGTATTTTTAGTAGAAATGGGGTTTCCCCAGGTTGGCCAGGCTGGTCTCGAACTCCTGACCTCAAGTGATCCAACAGCCTTGGCCTCCCAAAGTGTAGGATTACAGGTGTGAGCCACCGCGCCTGGCTGGGGTTTAAAACTTGATCTGTATTAAACTTAAAGTGTATTAAAATAACATATTAATATTGGGCAAAATGATAGTAAACTTGCTTACTAAATGTCTCTCATTTGATAGCTGTCTAATTAATTCCAAAAACTATTAAGAAGTTCAAATGATGAAAACACCAAACCAAACCAACACAAAAAATCTATATACCTGGGACTAAATATTATCAATAGTTTTTAAATAGAGTTGGAGAGAGACAAAGTGAGGCTATAATTAGTCTGTCAGGCTTGTCTTTATAAACCATTATTTTTATTATCAGTTTTCTGGGGCTTGTTGCTCCAGACTAGTATGTTACCCAGGGTGTGAGTATTTTTGTGACTTGTGGAAGGCTGAGCAGCTATAAAAATTAACTAAAGTACTGCAGGTAACATGGTTGTAATTTTCATTCTACTTTGCTTAATAAAATTGACATGTTCCCTACATAGACTACAGATAATGTGGTAGAAATAAATGATTATTTAATGAAAATCTGTGATGAATCCTATTGTTGAGCAAAGACATCAAGTGTCAAATGAATAACCAATCTCTAATTGGGATTTTAATTGTAGATTTTTTTAAATTGGGACTATATAATAAACTATTCCACAAGTATATTTCATACAAAATAATAGCTATGTATTTTCTATTACAAAATTAATACATGTTCACTACAGAACATTTCTTACTTAAAAATAAAAACAACTAATAGTAACCTAAGGCATTTCCTTGCTTCCAGTCTTACCATTCTGATCCCCCAATCCTCCATTTTTCTGCCACCATATGTACCCCAAATGTAAATGTGGTCAGACGGCTCTCCTACTCTAAACCCTTGAGCAGCTACCAGGTGCCTTTGTCACTGGTGTTTTCCAATTTTTTTAGCCTTATCTCCCACCCTCTTGGCTCATCCTCCTGGTCCCCCAGATTATTACACCGTAGGATACACAGTTCACCAATGTCATGTTGTTTTTCACCCAGCTACAGATACAGACAGCTCTCTTCTAAGGAACAGGGCTCTGTTTCTTATACACAAATATTGCCTGACTATTTTCCTCTTGAGAATCTATCCAGTTGAGTTATTTTACCAATAAATTCTACCTCAAGTAGATACGGTGAAAAACATGAAGATTTTCTTATCTACAAAGACATGCTCTAGATAAGTTGTACTTCAAACTAGCTTATATATTTATTTAATATTAGGTACTCGATGAATTCAAACTCAGAAAATATTGCTTCAGAATCAGATCTCTTTATTTTGGCTGTTTAGGTTCAGATTTGGGCTGAGTAACTTCCCAATGAGACAGAGTTTTGGGAAGGCAGTGAGAACAACTACTACATCCTTGACCTGATAAACTATATGGAACATGTCCACATAACTACAATGTGAATATGTTCCATTGGAGCTTTAAAGGTAAAAACCCTGGTACGTATTGGCTTGTCTAATACATTTGATATCACATTTCTATTAGAGGCCTGAATGTTAGAACATTCATCTCCCATATTCACTGGATTAGATGTTTTATCTCTCCAGCTTGGAGCAAAAATTTTTTGACAGCACGTGAGTGAAGTGGCTATCTTTAACTCTTTTCATATTAGATCTACTGGATTCATCTGTTAGAATTCTTTTCCTTCTAAATGTGATATGGCTCTTTGGCAAGCTAACCATGAATTATTTTAACAGTCAGGTGACCTCTATGAAGAAGAAATGTATCATCACTTTTGGGGAAAAAAACAAAAACAAAACAAAACGAAAAAACACTCTGAGGCTGGGTGTGGTGGCTCACGCCCGTAATCCCAGCACTTTGGAAGGCTGAGGCAGGCAGATCACTTGAGCCCAAGAGTTTGAGACCAGCCTGAGCAACATGGAAAAACCCCATCTGTGCAAAAAAAAATTGTTTAATTAGCTGGGTGTGGTGGCATGTGCCTGTAATCCCAGCTACTTGGGAGGCTGAGATGGGGGTGTTACTTGAGCCCAGGAGGTTAAGGCTGCAGTGAGCCATGATTGCACCACTACACTCCAGCCTGGGTGACACAGTGAAACCCTGTCTCCAAAACAACACCAACAACAAACCCTGAAAATAATGTAAGCTTATCAAAATGGAAACAATGCAATGGCATGTCAGCAAAAAACAGCATGTTAGGGAACTCCAAGTTCGTCCCTCCAGAGAAACAGTGAAAATAACCTGACAAAAAACTGTCAGAAACAACTTTATCTGATCTCTGAAAACCTGTCAAAATTTACAGCAATTAGGCAAGCACTTAAGAGAAAGATGATTCTCACTAAGGGTCTTAAAGATGCCAACCTAAGGCCTTGGTTAGGTTCCTGGTGCCAGAGAGATCAGAGTTGACCTTGTTCTCAAAGAGCTGTGGTTATTTTGTTTTAACCTCTCTGTTGGCTTAAACTGTGTAAAGGGCTTGCTTTTATTTTGCCACACTCAGAACTCTGCCAGAGCAGATAGGCCATTTGTCGTAAACATTTAAAGGCAAATTTATTTATTTGATTTTTATTTTTTGTAGAAACAGGGTTTTGCCATGTTGCCCAGGCTGGTCTCAAACTCCTTGGCCTCCCAAAGTGCTGGGATTACAGGCATGAGCCACCATGCCTGGCCTACAGGCAAATGTATTAGCCAGTGCTGAATGGGGTAAGGGGTAGCAATTGAGGCAAACAATGAATATAATAAACTGTTTCTATAAATATAGAAAAAAGCTTGAAAGGACACAAACATATTTTAATAAAGCTGTTTTAAGCTAAGTGTTATTACAAAAGAGTCAAAAAGATAAAAAATTAAAAAGTTCATCAAGTAGAAATGTTATATAGTAAGCTAAGGTTAATTGATTATCAAAAAGCTTGGGGATGTGAGGGGGATCTGGCTGCAACATCTGTCACCCCACTGATCGCCAGGGTTGATTCGGCTGATCTGGCTGGCTAGGCGGGTGTCCCCTTCTTCCCTCACTGCTCCATGTGTGCCCCTCCCGAAGCTGCATGCTCGGTCCAAGAGGACAACCATACCTGATAGAGGAGGACCAGTCTTCAGTCAAGGGTATACAAGTAGCTGTGCTCCCCTGCTAGAACCTCCAAACAAGCTCTCAAAAAGCTTGGGCAGACAGACTGAAAAGTGACATGCTTTGGGGACTAAGGGCTTTCAAAGCTCCTACATATTCCTTGGAAACTAGATGGCCATGTGCATGCCCAGGACAGAGCACATGCTCAGAAAGACTTGAGAAGGCTCTAAGTTCTCACTTCTGGCTGATATTCAGGCTCTGCACAAGCAGAAACTGAAGCTAAGAAAGATGTAAACTGCCCAACTGAGTGTGGAAGGCATGGCCCCAAGATATACACAGTCTACTGGCAAACACTGGAACTATATATATTATTTATTCATTTATATTTAGTCATACACCACATAACAATGTTTCCATCAACAATGAATCGCATATATGATGGTGGTCCCATAAGAATACGATACAATGGAGCTTTAAAATTCCTATCTTCTAGTGACATGTTACCCTTCCTAATGTCACAGTGCAATGTATCTATTCATGTGTTTGTGGTGAGGCTAGTGTAAACAAACCTGCTGTGCTGCCAGTTGTATAAAAGTATAGTACATACAATTATGTATTGTACATAATATTTGATGATAATAAGAGACTATGTTACAGGGTTATGTATTTACTATACTATTATGGTTATTTCAGAGGGAAATTTAAAAAAAATTATAGAAGGAATAAAGTGTAAAACAGCCTCAAGCAGGTCCTTCAGGAGGTATTTCAGAAGGGGCATTGTTATAAAAGATGACAGTTCCATGCATGTTACTGACCCTGAAGACCTTCCAATTAAATGACATGTGATATTAATGATCATGATCCTGTGTAGGCCTAAGCTAATGTGTGTTTGTGTCTTAATTTTTAACAAGAAAGTTTAAAAAGTAAAAAAAAAAAAAACTAAATAATTTTAAATATAGAAAAAAGCTTATAAGGATATAAAAATATTTTTATACAGCTATATATGAGTTTGTGTTTTAAGCTAAGTGTTATTACAAAAGAGTCAAAAAGTTAAAAAGTTTATAAAGTAGAAATGTTACATAGTAAGCTATGGTTAATTTATTATTGAAGAAATCACATATTTTTAATAAATTTAGTGTAGTCTAAGTGTACAGTGTTTATACTATAGTGTACAGAAATGTCCTAGGCCTTCACATTCACTTACCACTTACTCAGTGACTCACCCAGAGCAACTTCCACTCCCGCAAGATGTATTCATAGTAAAAACCCTATACAAGTACATTTTGTACCTATTATACTGTATTTTTACTATGTTTAAATATGTTTAGATACACAAATACTTTTGTGTTACAATTGCCTACAGTGTTCAGTACAGTAACATGCTACACAGGTTTGTAGCCCAGGAGCAATAGGTTATACCATATAGCCTAGGTTTGCAGTAGGCTATACCATCTAGATTTGTATAAATACACTGTGATATTCACACAAAGACAAAATTGCCAAGTGATGCATTTCTCAGAATGCATCCTTGTCATTAAGCAATGCATAACTATATACTTCTGGCTCCAACTGTTAAGAAAATATCTGCCAAATCATTAGTTGACCAGAGATTCTAAGCTAACTGAAGAGAAATTCTAGTGGCCATACACAGCACAGAATATGAACTTTACAAAAGTGTCTATTTCAGAAAAGTCACTAGACAACACCAACTATAATAAGCAGCAACAAAAACCTCTAGGAAAGTAGAAAATATCACTGTCACATTATATATATCTAAAATGTCTAATACTCAATAAAAAATTATAAAGCATGGAAAGAAACAGGAAAGTATGGTCTTCAGAGAAAAAAAAAATTAATAGAAATTATCCCTGAGGATGTCCACATATTGCATTTACTAGGCAAAGACTCTAAATCAATTATTTTAAATTTGCTTAAAGAGTATGCTCAAAGAACTAAAGGAAAATATGAGAATAATGTCTCACATAATTGAGAATATCAACAAAAATAGACTTTAAAAAAACAAAACAGAAATTCTGGACTAGCAAAATACATAACTGAAATGAAAATTTTACTAGTTGGGGCTCAACAGCAGGCTTGAGTAGGCAGAAGAAACAATCAATGAACACTTAGACAGATCAATAGCGATTACCTGATCTGGGGAGCAGAAAGGAAAAAAATGAATAAAATGAACAAAGCCTAAGAGACCTGTGGAACACTATTAAAAGTACCAACAAACACATAATGGATCTCCAAAAGGGAGAAGAAACAGAAAATGGGGCAGAAAACATCTTTGAAGAAAAAATGACAGCAAACTTCAAAAATTGATGAAAGACATAAACCTATATATCTAAGAATCTCAACAAACCCCAAGCAGGAGAAAACTAAAGAGATCCACACCTAGAAACATTATAATCAAAATGTTAAAAGAAAGAGTCCCAAAAGCAGCAAAAGAAGCAACTTATCATGTATAAGGGATCCCCAATAAAGTTAACAGCTAATTTCTCATCAGAGATTATGGAGGCTAGATGGTAGTAAATTAACATGAAAAAAAAATCTATCAACCAAGAAGTCTATATCCAACAAAACTATCCCTCAAAAACAAAATAAATTATGATATCCCAGTTAAAAAATTAGAATTCATTGCTAGTAGATATGCTTTATAAGAAATGCTATAAGGAGTCCTTCAAGCTGAAAGAAAAAGATACTAGACAGTAATTCAAATCACAACAAAGAAATAAAAAACACTGGTAAAGATAATGCTGTGGTCTGAATGTTTGCATCCCTCCAAAACTCATGTGTTGAAATCTAATCCCCCATGTGATGGTATTAAGAGGTGGGGCCTCTAAGAAGTGATTAGGCCAAATGGGATTAGTGCCCTTGTAAAAGATGTCCCATAGAGCTGTCCCTTTTTTGCCCTTCAGCCCTGGGAGGACACATAGAAGGGACCATCTATGAGGAATGGGCCCTCACCAGACAGTGAATATGTTGTACCTTGATTTTGGACTTCCCAGTCTCTAGAACTGTGAGCAACAAATTTCTGTTGTTTATAAATTACCCAGCATAAAGTATTTTGTTATAGCAGCACAGACTAAAACAGGTAACTACATAGATAAATATAAATGTCATTATTAATGCATTTTGGTTAGTAACTTCAATTTTACTCTATATGATTTAAAAGACAGTTACATAAAGCAGTAATTATAAATCTGTCATAAATAAAGAATATAAATCTATGTCTATGGCAGACATTATATACATAAAAATGTAATCTGGAGTGCAGAGTGACAATAAACAACACAAGGAATAGGGAACAGTGCTTGCTATAGGAGCAACATTTTTTATTTTCTTTGTAAAATTAATTTAAAATTTTTCCTTTTTGCATCTCACATTCTAGCAAAATATTTTTACGTGATTGAAACTAAACTGGTATTAATCCAAACTGGATTGCTATTAATTAAGATGTTAACTGTAATTCCCATGGCAAAAACTAAGAATATAAAGATCTACAGTAAAAGAAATGAAAAGTGAATAAAATAGTACACTAGAAAAAAAATTGAATACAAAAAAGGTAGTAATGGAAGAACTGGAGAACAAAGATGACATATAATATACAGAAAACAAATAGCAAAATAGCAAAAGTAAGTCATTCCTTATCTGTAATTACTTTAAAATTAAATGAGTTAAACTGTCTGATTAAAATGCAGATATTGGCAGAATGAATTCAAAACAAACATGATCCATCACAGCAAGTCCTCACTTAAGGTCACTGACAGGTTCTTAGAAACTGCAACTTTAAGTAAAATGACATATAATGAAAATTTTTTTTCATGCTATAATGAAACAGCATTGAAGGAAATGATGCTATTTAAAGACTTACTGCAAGTGGTAGTTTCTAAGATTCTACTGATGATGGCAAGAGAGGATTTACTGTACATGGTGTCTATAAGAGACTCACTTTAGAACCAAGATACAAATAGATCAAAAGTGAATGGATGAAAAAAGATATTCCTTGCAAACAGTAATTAAGAGAGAGCTGGTAGCTATACCAATATTAGGTAACATCAATTTTAACACAAAAATTGTTACAAAAGACAAAGGACATTATTTAACGACAAAAAGGTCAATCCATCAAGAAGATATAACAATATAAATAACATAAACATGCACCTAACAGAGCCCCAAAATACATGAAGTAAAGATTTAACAGAACTGAAAGGAGAAATAGACAATTCTATAATAACGGAAACTTTAATACTCCACTTTTAATAATGACTGGAAGAATCAGAAAGAACAGTAAGAAAACAGAAAACTTGAACAATAGTATAAACCAACTAGACACATCTAACAGACATCTATAGAACATTCCACCCCAAAAGAGAATACGCATTTTTCTGAAGTGCATAAGGAATATTAGCCAAGATATACCCTATTTTAGGCTATTAAATTGGTCTCAATAAACTTAAAAAGACTGAAATCATACTACGTTATCTTCTCCAACCATAATGAAATGAAATCAGAAATCAATGACAAAAGGAAATTTGAAAAATTCACACGTATGTGGAAATTAAACAACACATTTTTAAACAAGTAATCAAAAAGGAAATTAGAAACTACTGTAATATGAATGAACGTGCCATTATGTTGTCTCTAAGATAATTGTGAATGTGTTAGAAGACCATCCTCAGTAGCAGGAGAGAAGCCTATACTCTTTTTAAAAGAATAAAACTGAAAAGCTCTTTCTTCCTTTATGTTTAGAATGTTTGAGACTAAAATAGGAAAGGCCATAAAATATCAGGGTTTCATTACCCGTTAGATATGTCTTTTTGGATTCATTCCTTCTGGAAGATTTTAATTCATTAATGTTAATAGTTAATCATAACTATTTTTTCTAATTTAAAACTGAGGATTAAGGAAAAATAAAATTAAATCACGATATTTAATTTTTAAAGTAAAAAACAAATCGCTAGAGAAGGATAAGAATGAAAACGAAAACATACCATGCCAAAACGTAGGATGTGGTAAAAGCAGTGCTCAGAAGAAAATTTACAGTTATAAACACACTTAAAAAAAAAAAAGAAGAAGAAGAAAAATCTCAACCTAACTTTATACCTTCCATGGTTGCTATCCTAAGTTTTGCTACATAATAGCACTGAAAAATCTGCCTTAGGTGACTCAAGCGAAATTTTTTATTTTATTTTTTACCAAGGATTGGCAAACTGTTTCTGTAAAGGGACAGACAGTAAATATTTTAGGCTTTGTGGGTCAGTCTTCATTACAACCATTAAATCCTGCCATTTTAGTAAGAAAGCAGCCACAGACAATACATACACAAATGGGTATGGTGGTGTTCCAATAAAACTTTATTACAAAATCAGGTAGTGGCTGCTTTTGGCCCAAGGACTGTAGTTTGCTGACCCTGATTTTAATCAATGGATTGACAATAATCTAAAACTCGTTCTATTTATACAGTGTCTCCACAAATGTGATACCCACATTTTTAGGTGTGCCAGGTAGTAGAAAAATATTTGGCTAGTTAACCAAAACCAAAACCAAAAGATCTTATCCAGGATCTGACCAAAGGAAACTCTTCGGGTTTTGTTTGTTTGTTTGTTTGAGATGGAGTCTCGCTCTGTGGCCAGGCTGGAGTGCAGTTGTGTGACCTCAGTTCACTGCAACCTCCGCCTCCCAGATTCAAGAGATTCTCTTGCCTCAGCCTCCCCAGTAGCTGGGACCACAGGCACGTGCCACCACGCCCAGCTAATTTTTGTATGTTTAGTAGAGACGGGGTTTCACCATGTTGGCCAGGATGGTCTTGATCTCTTGACCTCGTGATCCACCTACCTCAGCCTCCTAAAGTGCTGGGATTACAGGCGTGAGCCACCGCTCCCGGCCCGCTCAAAGTAAACTCTTCTTAATGAAACTTCTACCCCCTTGAAAAAGACTCAGGGGTATTAAATTGAAGGGAAGATAATCTACCTGGCTATCAGATTCACTGAGGAAGGAAGACAACATTCATCCAAATTATATTTAGGAACTTCAAACTCTAATTGACATCTGGGACCCTTAATTTGTATAGTGTTATTAATCAAGACCAACTGCCTTAAAGTTAATACAGTCAATGCAGTGCATGACATTTTGGTCAATGATGGACTGCATATATGATAGTGGTTCCCGTAAAATTATAATGGAGCTGACCTATATAGGAGTACCATTTTAAATCTTTTTACTGTATTTTTACTGTACCATTTCTATGTTTAGATACATAAATACCATTGTGTTACAATTGCCTGCAGTATTTAGTAACATGTTGTACAAGTCTGTAGCCTAGGATCAATAGTCTATACCATGTTGCCTAGGTGTATGGTAGGCTATACCATCTAGGTTTGTGAAAGTGCACTCCATGATGCTGGAACAACTACAAAATTGCCTAACGATGCATTTCTCAAAATGTATCCCCATCATTAAGCAGTACTTGACTGTAATTCCATGTAATCTTTCTCACTAGGTCTTTGGGTCATTTTCGTATCTGATTTATTGATTAAAAGCTCAAGCTAAACTCTTACTAATGACTTTGCCCTCTTTACTCTGACCTTCACATGTAAATTTAGCAGTCAACACAGCTTTCTCACCCCACCCCAAACCTCTCTCAAAAAAAAAAAAAAGCAGCAAAAAAGCCAAAACAAACGTGTGTGTATACAAGTGCATTCACCACTAGAAGAACTAAATAATAGAGAGATTTAAAGGAAGTTGTCTCTGGTGAGTGGATCAGGAGGATAAGGCAGGAAACTTGGATTCATCACAGTATCTTCAGGATTATAGGATTTTATACCAGATGCATATAAAATTTAAAATAAATAGAAAAAAGAAAATGCTTTAGAAATAAGTTTCAAAATAAAAACTAATTTTCCAGGGCAAATAAAAATAATAAATACAATAATATAGTTTACTTCATGATAAATTTTAAGTCTGGGCTTCTATGGCCAATATGTCACAAAAGAAGTAGGGAGAGGCTTTGGGTTTCTCCATAATAGATCACTGTTAAAGTCAACTGCCTTTGGAGAGATGTATTCAAATTTATGTAAGATTATAACTTTAATTGATTTTCTTAGCCTTAAACTATATATACTAACCAGTGATAAGGTTAATCTATACCAAATCCTGGTTGCTGATAGAGAACATTTATTATTCTTTGAGAGTCAAGGTCAATAAGAATGATTTCTTGACAAATAAGAAAATAATTTCGAGCACAGTAGAAGGATGTATTCTGCTCCTTTATTTTAGGAATACGTTATGTCCCCTATTTTAAACTAGTATCTAAATAAATTTAGATTAATAACACATTTATTTGAGTTGGATACACCTCTGTCCTCTCCATAAGATTAAAAAAGTAAGCGTTCTCCAAAATATAGATAAACAAAAGACTGCAGCTTCAAGAGACAGCTGCTTCTGATGTCTAATTACTGGGGGAATTGAGTTGGCAGGAACATCAGACCAACTATCCACAGAACAAAATCATCATTTCTATAATCTGGTAACTAGATCTTAGACTAAATCTTGCCACTGATTTATCTTGAAAAGGAGGTCCCTTTAACAAGTCAATGGCAGGGGGAGAAAGAGAGAGAGGACAGACAGTTTTATAATAAAGAGATTTAAGAGACAGAACAACTGGCCAGGCGCAGTAGCTCACGCCTGTAATCCCAGCACTTTGGGAGGCCAAGGCGGGCGGATCACAAGGTCAGGAGATCGAGACCATCCTGGCTAACACGGTGAAACTCCGTCTCTACTAAAAATACAAAAAAAAAAAAAAAAAAAAAATTAGCCAGGCGTGGTGGCAGGTGCCTGTAGTCCCAGCTACTCGGGAGGCTGAGGCAGGAGAATGGCGTGAACCCGGTAGGCAGAGCTTGCAGTGAGCCGAGATCGCGCCACTACACTCCAGCCTGGGCGACAGAGCAAGACACTGTCTCAAAAAAAAAAAAAAAAAAACAGATAGAACAACCAAATGTAATGTATGGAACTTGTATGGCCCCTGATTCAAATTAAACCAGAGTAAAAAGGCAGATTTGTGACAACTAGGGACATCTGAATAAAGACTGCTACTAGACGCTGTTAAGGAATTATTCATTATATTGGATGGGATAATAGTATCCTGGGTATTTAATATCTCTTTATCATCTCTTTATCTAAAGAGATGCACAGTGAAGCACTCAGGAATAAAATGTCATAATGTCTGATATTCATTTTAAAATACTTCAAAAAAAGGATAATATAGGAAAATGATAATTATTAAATGAGTGATGATTAATATAGGAATTCATTAAACTATTCTCTCTACTACTGTTTGTTTTAAGTTTTTCATAATAAAAAAGTATAAATAGTGAACAATAAATACAAAAGTATTATGATTTGTGATTTGTAATATATGTGTCTGTAGGTATTCTTAAAACAGAAGAAATATGCCATAAGAGACAACCTAATAGTGGCCTAGAATTTTCAAAAAAGAAAAAAAGAAAAGGAAGCAGACCAAGAAGGGTAAGTAAGTGGTAAAGTAAAAGCTGTTATTTGATTTAGATTTATTAATAGAAAAGTATAGGTTTTATTATCATCTTTAAGGATGAGAAGGTAACCACTATGTAACAGAAAAGCATATAAAAATTTCCAAATTAATAGAAAGAAATTTTACTAAGCCAACAAAAGAAAAATTAAAAAGTATAACACATACTACAGACGAGAGGAAAAACAAAATCAAGCATTTGTTTCTCATTAACTATACATATACTGAGCTCCCTTATCAAAATACAACTGATCAACAAACTAACTTTGAAACAAAACCAAAAAGGCAGAAAACACAGATGAAGAAAAACAGACGCAAACAAAAGAAAAGCAATAGTGTTGATATTAACATTGGAAAATGGGAATTAAAGGTCAAAAGCAAGTAATAGGACAAAGAGTGGTAATAAGTAATGATAAAAGGTCTAATCCACTGAGAAGTTAAAACAGTCATAAACCCTTATGTTCTAAACACTCCAAATTCATTCACATAACAGCAAAACTCCTAAATAGAACTTGATAAAAACAATCACAGCAGAATACTTTAATATACCTTTACCAGAGTTGACACAGTAAGTAAACAAAAAATAAGCAAAATTATAGAGAATTTGAATAATAATTTTTAAAACACTTTGAGGTGTTTATGTTTACAAATATAAGATATATATAAGATAAATATAAGTGGCCGGGCGCGGTGGCTCACACCTGTAATCCCAGCACTTTGGGAGGCCAAGGCGGGCAGATCACGAGGTAAGGAGATGGAGACCTTCCTGGCTAACACAGTGAAACCCCGTCTCTACTAAAAACACAAAAAATTAGCCGGGTGTGGCGGCGTGTGCCAGTAGTCCCAGCTACTCAGGATGCTGAGGCAGGAGAATGGCATGAACCTGGGAGGCGGAGCTTGTAGTGAGCTGAGATTGTGCCACTGCACTCCAGCCTGGGCGACAGAGCGAGACTCCATCTCAAAAAAAAAAAAAAAAAAGAAAGAAAGAAAAAGAAATATAAGCATACAAATATAAATATTACCAGCAGATAATACCAAGCCTATATTCATGGTTCATTTAAAAAATGAGCAGTAAGTCTGGTCACACAGGAAGTCTTAATTCTAAAACTTAGAGATAGTACAGACTACATTTAAAAATAATAATCAAATAAAATAACCATCAGAGACAAAAATGATTTTTAAACACCTCAGCAACTGACAAGTTAAAAAAATTTTTTTTTCAAGACAGAAATAAAAGTTTAAATTACAAATAGCCTAGAAATTAATGAAAGGGAAAATATTTTACATCAAAATCTATGAGAAATGAAATTCTACACAGAGGAAAATGCATGCAGCTAACAAGAGAAACTAAAAATGAATGAACCAAGTACCCAGGCCAAGAAAACAGAAAAAGAACAATTAAAATACACCAAAACAAAGTAGGAAGAAGAAATGGGTACACATTAATGCAGAAATTAATAAAACAGAAAAGGGAAAAAAGCTAGTTCTTTTGAAAGGCAAGTAAAGTAGATAATTCCCTAGCAAACATAATTAAAATAAATATACCAGACAGAGAGTGCCTCAGTAGTTACTTAAACCTCAGCTTTCTTATCTGGAAAATGGTCACATATTTGCTTTACCTTCCTTCCTTTCCTCTGCTTCTGCCTACTGTACCTTCCAATAGCAATGTCAAATGAACTCATCTGAAAGCTCAGCCCAGCTGGTTCTAAATGTGACACACGGAACATTACAATCTGTCATTCACCTAATACTGTTGTGTATTTATTTCCTTTCAGACACAGACTGATCCCTAATCCCAGAGCTCCAGTTGCCTTTACAGGGCTTTTTTCTGCTGTGGTTCCTGCCAGATAACCTTGTTCTTGGCTGTCTCCTTTCCAAACACAGTAGCTCTACCCTTGAAAGTCAACCCAGAGCATAGTACCCCTGCTCAAAGCAGGATCTCTTAAACGCTTCAGTGACTGCTATTGCTAAACTGCCTAGTCCAATTTCCCAATGTTATGTTTCTACCCTGCATATAGTCAGGAAAGTGAGAAAGATGGCTGTGGTCAACCGCAAATGTTGGTTTCAAATCCATGCCACATCAGCAAAAAAAAAAAAAAAAAATGGATAGGCACCCATATCTGTAAAGGGAAAAGCAAAAGCAGCAGAAGCATGGCCTCTATCTCATTTCCACCTTCTAAAACATACACAAGTACATCTCATTGGCCAAATCTACCTTATATCCAGAATACTTGCTGCAAGTGGATCTGGGAAACATAGTTATTAGCTTTCAACACTATGCAAAACAGGAAAAGACACTGGCATGGAAAAATAAATGTTGAAACTAATCCATTGTTTTTATCACATAAAGGTTTTTTTTTCATATTATCCTCCAATTTTAATAAGCAGATTTTTACAGCATGTAAAAAGACTGATAAATTCTCAAAATAAAAGTGCAAACCAGTAAATGTAATAGAATAATACTGGATGCTTTTCTTTACATCTCTGAAATTAATTCACCTTTTAAGGATGTATCCTTATCTCCATATAAATAGACATGTAATATTCCATTCCATACTGACTTTCTCTTCAAAGATTGTCGGGAAAATTTCTAAGTTTTTCATAGTATGGTTTGTAAATCTCTTGAAGACAGACCAATTCTTTCCATTTATATATTGTTTTAAGTTCCCACTGCAGCTGCAGTGGCTAACTGATCATGGTAGTTTCCTAGTCCCAGTGACTTCCTAATTGTAGCAATCACAGTATGGCACAGGTAAGAGAGATTGGATAAGTCTAGGATAATCACAGGGGAGAGAGAATTAAAATACTGTGGAAGAGTGGCAGTGAATTTGTCTTGGATAATCTGCAAAGGAGAAAGAATCGAGTCTGTAAAAAAATGTTATTAGTCAAATCATGTTGTACACCTTAATATATACTGTTTTTGTCAATTATACCTCAATAAAGCTGGAAAATAAAAAATAAACAGGAAAGAAAAAATGTTATGAGAACTTTTGATGAATGAGATTGGGGGTAAGGTTGTAAATGACAGACAACTTGTGAGTATCAGACTTGCATAAGCAAGGATACTGATAACATCTGCAGAAATAGGAAAACACTGGAAGAAAATCCGCAGGCCAGAGAAGACAATGAACTTGCCAAGTAGGAGGTGTTTTTGAAATAGTCAAGTGGAACTGCCAGTTAAGCATCTGGATACATAGGTCTGAAACTCAAAATAGTAGTTTGTATTAGACATATATAAATGTAGAAGCCATTGGTATATGAAGAAAAGTCAAATAGGCATGAAGGATATTGCTTAAAGAAAAACAGAAGAGTGGTAATATATGAAGGCTTAAATGAGCTTTGAAGAATGTCAGCACTGTCAGTACTGCTGATGTCAGGTAAAATGAATACTAAAAGTTATCAACTGGACCAGCTATTATGAAAATCCCTGGGAATCCTGGGAACAGCTGTTTTGCTAGAGTAATGGGTACAGATACCTAAGAAGAGTGGTGTAAAATGAAGGGAAATTTTCAAGAAATTTGGCTGTTGAATGGAAAAAGATATGTGGCTGAGAGAGACTTTCTTTTCTTTTTAAAGAAACATATCTACATAAATACTGATGAGAAAGATATAGTTGAGAGAGGACTCTAAATATAGGTGACAGATAGCAGCACTGACAGTATGTTTCCAGAGCAGGAAGGGGTAGAGTAAGGGACAGAATCCAAAATATGGGAGAAAAGCTGGCATTCAAAGAGGGGACACCATTAGCAGGAAAAAGGAGAGGATACCTGTAGGTCTAAGTCTGTAGGTTGGTTGTAAGATGAAAGTATTTGAGTATAAATGTTATAGATCTTGGCCATATATAAAATGTCACGGCCAATAAAAGTTGAGAGAGGAATTCTTTGAATTAACAGGCATGAGGGTGCAAGTTGATAGTAAGAGAGATCTTTTACATCCTTCATCAGAGGTGTCTGAAAGGTCACAGTGAGAGAAAAATGGACATGTACATGAAATGGAGATAGGACTGGTAAGCTAGTTTGTACAATTTTGCCCAGCTGCTCTTTAAAAGAGGATCAATAGTGATTAATTCTACATTTAACTTAACTAGTTAAGTTTCTCTCCAAACTAGTGTTTCTTCATATTTCCAACTTTATACAAAATAACTGATAATTTAGTAATTTGAGAAGTGATAAATGCAAAATCAAAATCATACTAACTGCTGAATAAAATAATTCAAATTCCTTTCTTTTCCTCTTTTTTTTTTTTTGCTCTGTCGCCCAGGCTGGAGTGCAGTGGCGCGATCTCAGCTCACTGCAATCTCCACCTCCCTGGTTCAAGCGATTCTCCTTCCTCAGCCTCCTGAGTAGCTGGGACTATAGGTGTGTGCCACCACGCCCAACTAAATATTTATATTTTTAGTAGAGATGGGGTTTCATCGTGTTAGCCAGGATGGTCTCAATCTCCTGACCTCGTGATCTGCCCGCCTCAGCCTCCCAAAGTGCTGATACACATAAAAATATTTTATAATCTCTACACATTTTACATCCAAATGGCCATTAAATATATAAAAAGTATTCAATTTCCTTAATTACAGAGAAAAAGCAAATTAAAGTCAAAGTGAGATACCACTACATACCTACCAGAATGGCCAAAATATAAAAGATAATGTATCTTTATAAATATTGTATTTTTATAAAAAAGATAATTAGTCTCAAATGTTAAGGCTGTGGAGCAACTGCAACACCAATGCACTGCTGGAGGGAGGATAAACTACTATCACCATTTGAAAACGGTTTGGCAGTATCTACTAAAGCTGAACATACACAAACCCAGCAGTGATAGGGCAATTTCATTCCTAAGTATATATGCAACAGAAATGCATATATAAGCTTATTAAAAGATATGTACAACGATGTTCATAGAAACTTTGCTCATAATAGCCCCAAATTAGAAACAACCTAAATATCCATCAAAAGTAGTATCTATCAATAAAATGGGATCCTGCTATGGTTTGAATGTGTCCCCCTGAAAGCATGTGTTGGAAACTTAATCCCTAACGCAACAATGTTGGGAGGAGGAACCTAATGGGAGGTGTTTAGGTCATGAGGGCTCCACCCTCATGAACGGATTAATGGCATAAAAGGGCTTGTTGCCAGTTTCATCTCTTGCTCTCTCTCATGCCATGGGATGATGCAGCATGAAGGCCCTCACCAGATGCTCCCACCTTGATATTGGACTTTCCAGCTCCAGAACTGTAAGAAAGAAGTGTATTTTCTTTACAAATTACCCAGTCTGTGGTATTCTGTCACAGTAAAACAAAATTTCATGTGCATGATGTCATGTGCAAAATGTCATGTGATGTCATGTGCAAAATGTCCTGTGCATGATGTTGAGAAACAGAAGCCAATTTAAGAAGCAAATTAGCAAGTAATTAAAAAAATCTATATCAGAATACACATAGCTGACCCTTGAACACCAGGAGTTTGATCTGCAAGGGTCCACTTATATTCAGATTTTTTTCAATAAAAGTTACACAAGTATGCCTGCCTCTCCTGACTCCCGTTCCACTTCCTCCACCTCTTCTGCCTCCGCCATCCTTGAGGCAGCAAGACTAGCCTCTCCTCTCAGTCTACTCAATAAGAAGAGGCAAAGATGAAGACCTTTATGATGATCCACTTCCACTTAATGAATAGTAAGTATATTTTCTCTTATGATTTTCTTAATAACATTTTCTTTATTGTAAGAATACAGCATATGATACATATAACGTGTTAATTGTTTATGTTAGTGGTAGGCTACTAGTAGTTACGTTTTGGCAGAGCCAAAAGCTATTCATGGACTTTCCACTGTGCTGGGGGATCGGCACCCCTAACCCCTCTGTTGTTCAAGAGTCTGTTATAATTTGATACTGCGTATCTTTTCTATGAATTTTAGCAGCTCCAGAAGCCAGGAATTGTATATGACTTTTGTTTCCTCAGACGAATTTTATTATGCAATAGCTGCTTATTATTTCCTGATCATTATCCCTCAGGAAGTGTTTCATAGTTCTTATCTCTGAAAATAACTGAAATATTTTATTTCAGTATATTTGTTACATTTGACTTTTGACCAAAATTGTAGTCAAATTATTTCTAATAATTTATCATTCAACCTTTGAGAAATGACAAAGAAGCAAGGCAAATACATAGTTTGATTTCTCAGATACCTCTCTAATGTATGATTCAAAAATATGGGATATAATAAAAGTATTAATACTAATCAGTCCTTATTTCCTTCCTTGCAGTCTTTTTTTTTTTTTTTGAGACGGAGTTTCACTCTGTCACCCAGGCTGGAGTGCAGTGGCACAATCTTGGCTCACTGCAATATCTGCCTCCCGGGTTCAAGTGATTCTCCTGCCTCAGCCTCCCAAGTAGCTGGGATTACAGGCATGAGCCACCACGCCTGGCCCAACTTGCAGTCTTGAATGTTAAAGTACCTATCAAATATGAATATTTGAATTTCTGTATATTTACTACTTTGCAAGAATGCCAGAAATCATTGCACAAAATAATTTTAGGAGCAAAGTAAATAAAATGTTGAATCTAAGAAGTACTTAGATATAATATCACAAAAATCTTCAAGTCAGTATTATTGAAATTAATGTGGAAATTTCTAATTCCAGGCAGAGTGTGTTTGGTAACCTGTAGTATATAGCACAGGCTCCCTTGGCCAAGCTTTTACTTTCTGAGGTTTCAGTTACCCATGGTCAACTGCAGTCTGAAAATATTAAGACATTTTGAGACAAAAGAGAGATCATATTCACGTAACTTTTATTATAGTATATTGTTGTAATTGTTCTATTATTATTCCTGTTAATCTTATTGTGCCTAATTTATAAATTGAACTTTATCATAAGATAGGAATATATAGGAAAAAACATAGTTTCAGCCATCCATTGGGATTTTAGAACGTATCCCCTACAGATAACGGGAGACTACTGGACATTAGGAACCCAGTTAAGGTTCAAAAAAAGCTTGGGACAAGTTAAAAGTACCTCTTTTTAAAAATGCTTGCCACTTATCTCAGCTTCATGCTTCACTCCCTCCCAATTGGAGAATTTCTAGGATAGAGATGCCAGTAAAACTCATTTAATTAATTCAGAAGAGTAGCCAAACAAATTGTATCTGTCCCAGCAGGAAGTCAGATCTTATCAGTTACAGTGGAGGCAATATTTTTAAACTTTTGCTCATCTTCAGTAGTTAAAGTTTAAAAATCTGTATGTATATTTGGGTTAAGTGTTTTCTGACTAATGCAAAACAAACAAACAAAAACAGGAAAAAAAGTAAGATTCCAGGAAAGGAAATGAAATAACTGTACCTAACCAGTTTTAAAATGAGGGTTCAATTTTCTTCCTTCACATTACATACCTATGAGAACCAGAAATAAATTGTTGAAATAATTTTTGGATATATTTGGGTATAGTTTATCGTTCTCTGCTTTTAACCAATTGGATGATTTTGAGTCATTTCCAGAACTAGAGTTATGTCCTATTCTATTTTGAAGTATCCATGCTTCAATAAGTGATTGCTCCCTTGCCCTTCCCCCTCCCCCCACCCCCTTCTTCTTCTTTTTTTTTTTTTTTTTTTTTTTTTTTTGAGATGGAGTCTCTCGCTTTGTTGCCCAGGCTAGAGTGCAGTGGTGTGATCTCGGCTCACTGCAACCTCTGCCTCCAGAGTTCAAGTGATTCTTGTGTTTCAGCCTCCCAAGTAGCTGGGATTACAGGCACCTGCCACCATGCCCGGCTAATTTTTGTATTTTTAGTAGAGACAGGGTTTCTCCATGTTGCCCAGGCTGGTTTCGAACTCTTGACCTCAAGTGATCTGCCCGCCTTGGCCTCCTGAAATGTTGGGATTACAGGCGTGAGCAACCGCACCCGGCCAATAAGCGATTGCCCTCTATTGACAAACTAGGTAAACCAGTCCTCGAAACCTTTGGAGTTAACTTGGTAATTGGGAGAGTTAAGGAGGACTGACATTTTATGGAATATAATCACAGCACACTTTTAATCTAGTTGCGTATTTATTGGCGTGTCATTTTGCGTGATGACCAGTGTTTAGAACTGGGTTGATTTCATTCAAATTTGCATCAGTTTTTGCTTAAATTAGTGTCCTGTACTAAAAATGTTCTTAGTCAAATTTTCCATGTCATATAATTTTCTCCTGTGGTAGTCTACAAATGCAAAAATATGTAGTCATCCACAGAACCTTTTTTTTTTTTTTTGAGACAGGGTCTCACTCTGTTGCCCAGGCTGGAGTGCAGTGGCACAATCCACCTCACTTTATTGTGCTTTACTACATGTTGCGGCTATTGTATCTTTTTCCAAATTGAAGGTCTGTGGCAATCCTGAGCCAATCAAGTGTATGGGTGCCATTTTTCCAACAGCATGTATTCCCTTCCTGTTTCTGTATCACATTTTGGTAACTCTCGCAACATTTCAAACATTTTCATTATTATTACCTCTGTTATAGTGACCTATGATCAGTGATCTTTGATATTACCATTGTAATTATTTTGGGGAGTCACGAACCATGTCTATATAAATTGGTAAATTTAATCAATAAATGTTGTATGTGTTCTGACTGATCCGACGACCAGCTGTACCCCCATCTCTCTCTTTCTCTTTGGGCCTCCCTACTCTCCGAGACACAACAATATTGAAATTAGGCCAATTAATAACCCTACAGTGATCTCTAAGTACTCAAGTGAATGGAAGAGTCACATATCTCACACTTTAAGTCAAAAGCTAGAAATGATTAAGTTTAGTGAGGAAGGCATGTTGAAAGCCAGGACAGGCCAACAGCTAGGCCTCTTGCACCAAACAGGCAAGTATGAATGTAAAGGAAAAGTTCTTGAAGGAAATTAAGTGCTACTCCAGTGAACACATGAATGATAAGAAAGTGAAAAGGCCTTAATGCTCATATGGAGAAAGTGTGAGTGATGTGGATACAAGATAAAACCAACCACAACATTCCCTTGAGCCAGAGCCTAATCCAGGGCAAGGTCCTAACTCTCTTCATTTCTGAGAAGGACAAGAGGGTGAGGAAGCTGCAGAAGAAAAGTTGGAAGCTAGCAGAAGTTGGATCACGAGGCTTAAGGAAAGCAGCCATCTCCACAACATAAAAGTGCTAGAAACAGCAGAAAGTTCCGATGGAGAAGCTGCAGAAATGCTTCAATTCAGACTTGGCATTACTGCCAGATAGATAAAAAAAAAGTAATCTAGATGGCCAGGCGAGGTGGCACTTGGGGAGGCCAAGGCAGGCGGATCACAAAGTCAGGAGTTCGAGACCAGCCTGACCAACATGGTGAAACCACGTCTCTACTAAAAATGCAAAAATTAGCAGGGCGTTGTGGTACGCACCTGTAATCCCAGCTACTAAGGAGGCTGAGGCAGGAGAATCACTTGAACCTGGGAGGCAGAGGTTGCAGTGAGCTGAGATCATGCCACTGCACTCCAGCCTGGGTGACAGAGCGAGATCCATCTCAAAAAAAAAAAAAAGTAATCTAGACAAGCCTAAAATACTACAGATGACACTACACAATGCCAATATACTGGTTAAAAAAGCACAAAACTTAATCTGGCAACCTAAATGATTATAAAATAGAGAAATTTTTCTCCTACCAAATTAAAGACAGTTTAAACTGTTTCTATAGCAAACAACAACTTTGTGCTTTATTCGTTTTCCCTTAAAAAAAAAAAAAGTTTAACAATGTAAAATTAACTTGATACATAAACCATTCCTTCATAGTGCAAGTGCTTCACAGAAATGGAAAATATCAGTTTCCCTTTGTCCAGAGAGACCCAAGTTACAAATTAAGTCGAAACTTACCCATAACTATTTTAAATAAATTTATTTCATTAGTAATTACTACTACAAGGTAACCACTAATAAATATTTGTAGTGGCATAATAGTTCCTTAATGTGGAGTTTTCCTACCCCTGAGAAACAGGCCATACTTTTGCAAGTTCACTTTGTTACACAATTAAAAGCTAATTTAATGCAATTATATAAGTTTAGAAAGTATTAATAAAAGAATGCTTGAACATTTATGTGATGTTCTTGAAATGTGTCCCTTTGTTAATAAAGTCCCCCAAAATTTAATTAGATAAGGAACAAATAAAGCAACACATGGCTTTCTGGGAGACTGTTACTACTGAGGTGATTAGCAAGCAAATTATGCTGCAAATTTAGCTGACTATACATCCTGAAATGAATTTAGACCATATTTGCTTAGCCAAATAGAAAATCAACTGTTGCCAACATTACTGTTAAGTGTAATTATAAAAAATTACTGGCAACTACTCTGTTTTAGTAAGGTTTTTGTCTCAATAGAGAATAAATAAAACATTCATTCATGAAACTGAAAATAAGTAAAACCCCCAAAAACTACTTTTCATGCTTCTCATATAATTTTTCAGTTATACCTTTTTTCAACATAAAACAATTATTATCTCATGTCAATTTCAAACCAAAGATTACAAGGCTTCCAATATTCTGAGTCCATAAAAACAGACAACTTAAAACAATAGCTGTTTTTTTCTTCACTGAATGCTTTATGAGACATCAAAATTAACCTAGGTAATTGCGTACTAGTAGAAAAGTAAGAAAGCTTCCTATTCTTTTTGTTTTTTTAAAGACAGGGTCAGGCAGGCGTGGTGGCTCATGCCTGTAATCCCAACACTTTGGGAAGCTGACGCAGGCGATCACCTGGGGTCGGGAGTTCGTGACTAGCCTAGCCAACATGGTGAAAACCCATTTCTACTAAAAAAATACAAAAATTATCCAGGCATAGTGGCGTGCGCCTGTAATTCCAGTTACTCGGTAGGCTGAGGTGGGAGAATCACTTGAAACTGGGAGGCAGAGCTTGCAGTGAGCTGAGATTGCGCCACTGCACTCCAGCCTGGGTGACAGAGCAAGACTCCGTCTCAATCAATCAATCAATCAATCGACAATAAAGACAGGGTCTCGCATATTGCCCAGGCTGGTTCAAACTCCTAGGTTCAAGCAATCCTCCCACCTCAGCCTCCTGAGAAGGCCAGCTGGGAAAAATTACTATTCTTTCTTTTTTTAAATTCACCATACAGGGTCATTCTCAGAAAACTTATTGTTCTTGTTTCAAGTTTTCTTATTATTCAAGAAGTAGACACTAAAATCAACAGTGCACTAAATGACAACTTCCCTTCAATATATAGTGATAATAGACTCTCTTGACTGTAAAAGGAAAACATTACTGAAGAAAGTAAGAATATTTACTAAAGAACATATATATTCTTTAAAAAATTATTTTACATTAAAATTCCTAGTTTTTAATTTTTTTAGTTGGGCAATTGAGTTGGAGTAATAGTTATGTTCTCTTAGGAACTCAAATGTTGAATGATACTAGGCATAATAATATAGATGGTCAGATTTAATTATAGTGCAATATTGATTTTAAGCACCTGACTTCTTATTAAATATCTTTTACTAACTTGTTAGATATGCAAATCATTTATACTAGATAGAAATGTTTGACTCAAAGTTTAACATACTTTTCAACAAATATTAATAATGATTTAAAAATGTAAGATACTTAAATAGCCATTTTTTCAAATTATTAGGTAATTTGGTGAATTAATTTCCATAATTACAGCTGAAATAAATTCACCCTCAAATATTATTTTGTAAAAATCCATTCTGGATTTAATATATTATGTAAAATAATATAAAATATGCATTTGGAAAGATACAGGAAATGTTTTCCCTTAGAAAGTACTGAAGCTCCATCTAGAGGCTTTTCCCCCTATTACTGTCACTTGCAATATAAGTAATATCACCTAGAAATGTGAATAATATTAAAATGTCAGGGATTTCCTTTGTACCTACGCTTTTGTTATTCATAATGAGTTCTTGCCCTAACCTTCTCAGGGTAGAGCTCTAGCTCCATCACTGCCATCAAGTGGTAAAAAACTAAAACTGAACTTTAAAAAAAAAGAAGAAAGAGGAAAAAAAAAACCAACTATGTATTCTTCACCACTTACACACTTTCCTTTGTTAGTTTAATAAATGGGTTTGTCTGTTTAACCTTTGCTATTTATTGTTTAAATCAAATTATATAAAAAAGTTGCCATATGTTTCCAGAAAATAGCACTGTACACTGTCTCTCAATCTAAAATTTTTTCTGGGCATTTTTATATTTGCAAGGCATATAAAAATATTTTGAATTAAACCTTTAGTTAAATTATGTGTTTTAATGTAAGTACAGTTCATGAATTACTCCACTGAGAGGAATAGCAATGAGACACACAAATACTTACTCGGGATTAATGAATTTTACAGTACACTATAATACTTTATAAAAAGAGGAAATAAAATTATGATGTGACTAAATTAAGTATTTTCTCTTGCCTCTAAAAATAACCTAGATTTCATAAATCAGACACTCTCATTGTACTCTCAGGATGTAGTCATAATGATACTTCCCAAAAATGTCTTCACTAGCCTAGAAGTGAAGAAAGATCAGAATAAGGATCTAACACTATGTTGCAGGAGCTGAAACTTTCAAAGAGGCAAAAACTACAACTACAGAATCCAGGAGAAAAGGCCAATGAAATAATATCTCAGTCGAAGGGCTACTGCTCTACAAAGAGGCAGCATCGCCCCAAACATAATTTTTCAAATATTAAAAAAACAGTTTGTATAGGAAATAGTAGGCTGAAATATAGAGTTAACTTAGTAACTCTCAACAACCATGTTTAGAAACTCCCCCAAATTACTAAGATATCTTTATTAATTGGCCATCCTTTTGATGTTATATAATTGGTTAGATTTTAGTTTTTACTGAGAAACAATAAAACAATAGCAGCCAACATTCCTACTATGTACCAGGTACAAATCTAAGCTTATCACATAATAAATGTATTAAACAGCCTCTCAACAACCCTGTAAGATAGGTACTACTATTATTATAATATAATGAGGAAACTGGGCACAAAGAGGTTAAATAACCACCCACAGTCACACAGTTAGTAGTGTGGCTATGATACAAAACCCGAGCAGTGTGCCAGGGTAGTCCTCACTCTTAACCATTTTCCTTTAAGTCAGGTTTTCTCAACCTTGGCACTATTGACATTTCTGAACCAGGTAATTCCTTGCTGTAGGAGGCTGTTCTGTGCATTGTAGGATGTTTGGCAGCACCCCACCGGATGCCAGTAGCATTACCCACTCCCGGCCCCCCAGTTCTAATAACCAAAAATGTCTCCAGACATTGTCAAATGTCCCTGGGCAGGGGGGAACAGCCCCCAGTTCAGAATCACTGATATAAAATAAAAATTTAATCCGTTATAACATTGCAGGAACAAATGATAAACAATTTACCTGAAATTAGTTTTCCCCAATTTTAACTTACTTACTGGAACACAGAAATTCTTAAATCTACAGATGATTTAGAATAGTAACACTCTACATCTTACTATTTAAGGTAAAAATTATATGAGGGGCAAACCTCTTCAGGTAAAATTTATGTAAGCAAACTTGGAAATAATGGAGATACAGGGTATACAGAAATTTCATCAAAATTTTTTAAAGTATTACCTCTGACAAATGGGACTGAGGGCCAAAGGATGAAAATATCACCTTTTACTTTACATATTTCTGTATTATATTAAATTTTTTCCTTTTGATTCATTTTTCTAATAACAAAAATTATATATATTTATAAACATGATGTTTTGAAACAGGCATACATTGTAGAATGGCTAAATAGAGCTAATTAACATTTTCATTACCTCATATACTTTTCTTGTAATGAGAACACTTAAAATCTATCGTATTTTATTAAAATTTTATCAAACAATATTTTGTTTTTTACTAAGTTTTTTAAAAACCAAATTTTAGGAAAAGCATTTTCTTTTTGACATTAGCATCTCCATATGCTTACGCTTATAAAGTAAGCTATTTTCACATATTGTGTTATGTTCTCTCCCACATGTTAACATAGAAAATAACAAATTCATGTGTCTTTGTCCATCTGTTTTGCATTGTTGTAACAGAATATGTAGATGTAATACCTTGATTCTTAAAAACTACTTTAAAAAATTTAAAGAAAAAACTTATTTTACCTTCGAATTCTTTTCATGTCAGTATATACAGGCCAATCTCATTATCTTTGTATTGTGATGCTCTAACAATACCTGAGACTGCGTAATTTATAAAGAACAGAGATTTATTTCTTACAGCTCTGGAGGTTGAGAAGTCCAAAGTCAAAGGGCCCACTTCTAGCAAGAGCCTTTCGCTGCATCATCCCATGGCAGAACACAGAGGGCAAGAGAGCACAAGGGACAAAGAAGGGAAGAGGGCTGAACTTATCCTTTTACCAGGAACCCACCCCAATAACTAACCATCTCCCACCATAACTGCACTAACGCTTTCATGAGGGTAGAGCCTTCATGACCTAATCACCTTTTAAAAGTCTCACCTCAACACTGTTGCATTAGGGATTAAGTTTCCAACACATAAACTTTAGGAAATACATTTACATCATACTATCATGACAAAAATAACTGTGTCTAATTAGAAAAAAATTATTAATTAACCATAGGTTTGAAAGTTAATAGATTAAGAGGACACTAGAGGTATTATTTTCAAGAGTGCTGCTTATATATACACATATAAATTTATGTACATACACATAAATACACATACATATATAAATACATATTTATGTATATATATAAACATATGTATATAAATTATATAAATATAATTTTTATTTATATATAAAACACCTCTCCCATTACCACAATGGGCCAAGCCACTATAATTTTTTGCCTGGATCATTACAAAATCTAACATATCTCCCAGCTTCAGACTCTGCCTGGCACCTTGCCTCAACAGTCTATTTTCAGCACAGCAGCCAGAATAAAACAAAAAACAGATGCAGTTAAAAGCCTCCAACAGTTTATACATAACACACACACACACACACACACACACACACACACACAAGTAGGGGTAAATTTTTCTTTTCAGACAATTCTTATTTCTAGATTTTTTTTTTTTTTTTTTTTTGAGACGGAGTTTTGCTCTGTCGCCCAGGCTACAGTGCAGCGATCTCGGCTCGCTGCAACCTCCGCCTCCCGGGTTCAAGCGATTCTCCTGCCTCAGCCCCCCAAGGAACTGGGATTACAGGTACCCGCCACCGCACCTGACTAATTTTTGTATTTTTAGTAGAGACAGGGTTTCACCATCTTGGCCAGGCTGGTCTTGAACTCCTGACCTCGTGATCCACCCGCCTCGGCCTCCCAAAGTGCTGGGATTACAGGTGTGAGCCACTGCGCCCGAACAGAATTCTTTGTAATAACTTTAACCATATGTATTTTGCCAATCCCTGATTATAGCACTGTTTCTTACTTCTGATTATTCAGAAACCATTTAAAGAAAGCATGGAAGAATAAAGCCTCCTCTATTCAGTTAACTTTATCATTAATACTTTCATTGTCATCTTAATTCTTTTCCTCTATTATCCTATTTGTTTTTACTGCTGTAAATAAATTGTACATATTATATTGTACCTTCCTTTTGCCAGTATATATAAAAGTTTCCATTTTACTTCATAAATTTAATAAAGTAATGTTTATGTTTATGGTCAAGTAATGTTATAGCTCCACTGAGTTAATTTAGTATAATCTACTTACCCATTCATATTTGATCTTTGCAATAGTTCTGTACTATATCAAATTGGCAACTAAACATTTTTCATGTGTTTATTTTCTTCTCTATCACCACGGCCATTATTTAGGCTTTACTCATCTTTTTTCCTTTTCAGTTATTTAGTCTCTTTATACTTTGCTTTCTATCAGTTACACAAGTAACACATGAATAAATAAATACATACATTCTTCTTCAAAGCCTCATTCTCTCAACAGAAGTAATTATCATCAGTTTGGTACATATACTTCTCAATATTTTTTTTAAAATGCACTTACTTTCATATATGTGTACATGTAGAAATGTTCCACTTTCTTTAAGTGATGGTACATTAAGTGACGGCAAACTTAATGTACTATTATTAAGCAAAATACCTTTCTTATATTAAAACAGGCTCATAACACCTGCTTCTGTCCATTCACATATTTCTCTACTGGGCTTTACTGTAATATTCAGTTTCATATAAGATATGCTACCTAACACTGGTTTTACCAAGGATTTGGCTTTTTATTAGAAGCATATAATTGAGAATACCATTGTATTAAATATATACTATTTTAAAACAGAAATATGTAAGTAGAAACCTGAAACTAAAACTATAATGGAGTTAAAAAGTTCAACCAAAATTTCTCCATATAATACTAATAAAATTTTAATCCAAATGATTGAGAAATGAAGGTTTTTTTCTTTCTTTCTGGTATTTATGTATTTTTAACAGCTTTATTTAAGTATAATTTAAGTATTTAAGTATAATTTACAAACCATAAGAGTCACCTGTTTTAAGTGTTTAGTGATTTTTTAGTACATTTATATAGTTCTGCAACATCACGATAATCTAGTTTTAGAATATTTCCATCAACCCAAAAAGATTCCTTGTACCTGTCTCCACAGATCTGTCTTTTTTTTTTTTTTGAGACGGAGTCTCGCTCTGTTGCCCAGGCTGGAGTGCAGTGGCGCGATCTCGGTCACTGCAACCTCCGCCTCCTGGGCTCAAGCGATTCTCCTTCCTCAGCCTTCTCAGTAGCTAGGACTACAGTGCGTGCCACCACGCCCAGCTAATTTTTCGTATTTTTAGTAGAGACGGGGTTTCACCGTGTTAGCCAGGACAATCTCGATCTCCTCACCTCGTGATCCACCTGCCTCGGCCTCCCAAAGTGCTGGGATTACAGGCGTGAGCCACCGCGCCTGGCCCAGATTTGCCTTCTCTAGGCATTTCATATAAATGGAAGGGATGAGGTTTTTCTGATATATTTAAACGTCAGATTTGGCAGAAAAAAAAATCACTATTTTTTTGCAGAAAAATTTTGCTGTTGAACTTCTTTCTAAAAGTTATTAACATGCTTTGTTCATTTGGTAAGAACATTATGAATATAATAGAGCTCCTTCTCCTGCTTTACTTCCTACCCTTCCTTCTCTTCCTTTTACCAGTTTATGCTCTTTTAATATTTAACAATCTTTACTCTCAACAGCCCGGTTTCTCAGTACAGAATGCATGGAAGGTATGAGGAATTGGCCTTTCTAGTTCAACTCCACTAAATATCCTGATAGTTTAACAGGAAAACAAAACACCAAGAAATCCAACATACTGAACTTCTTTCTTTTTTTCTGAGATGGAGTCTCGCTCGGTTACTTAGGTTAGGATGCAGTGGTGAGACCTTGGCTTGCTGCAACCTCTGCCTTCCGGGTTCAAGCAATTCTCTTGCCTTAGCCTCCTGAGTAGAGCTGGGATTACAGGTGTCTGCCACCAGGCCCGGCTAATTTTTTTTGTATTTTTAATAGAGACGGGGTTTCACCATGTTGGCCAGGCTGGTTTTGAACTCCTGACCTCAAGTGATCTGCCTGCCTCAGCCTCCCAAAGTGCTAGGAGTACAGGTATGAGCTACTGCGCCCAGCCACACTGAACATATTATATCCTCGAGATGTTTTAGTTTCTCCTGAATGTGGAATACATTTTTAAAACATTGATGAGAAATCCGGCCAAGCACTGTGGCTCATGCCTGTGATCCCAGCACTTTGGGATGCCATGCAGATCACCTGAGGTCAGGAGTTTGAGACCAGCCTGGCCAAAATGGTGAAACTCCGTCTCTACTAAAAATACAAAAATGAGCTGAGCTTGGTGGCAGGTGTCTGTAGTCCCAGCTACCCGGGAGGCCGAGGCAGGAGAATCACTTGGACCTGGGAGGCAGAGGTTGCAGTGAGCCGGGATCGTGCCACTACACTTCAGCCTAGGCGACAGAGGGAGACTCCATCTCAAAAAAAACAAAAAAACAAAAAAAAAAAAGAAGAGAGAAATCCATTTTATACAGATCTCCTAAAATCTGTAATGTTATCTCCAAATGTAACTCCATCTCCCAAAAATTTTGGTGTCACTTTTGACTCCTCTTTCTCTCACAGTCCACATTCAATTCATTAATAAGTCTTGTTGGGTCTACTATCAAAAGCATACTCAGAATCTGAATACTAACACCCTTACCATTACCACAATGGGCCAAGCCACTATGATTTTTTGCCTGGATTATTACAAAATCTAACGTATCTCCCAACTTCAGCCCCTGCCTGGCAGCTTCTCTCAACAGTCTATTTTCAGCACAGCATAGAGATTAAAACAAAAAACAGATGCAGTTAAAAGCCTCCAATGGTTTTCCATTTTACTCAGATCAAAAGCCAAACTCCTTAGTGGTTATCTTAGGAATTACAATTAACATCTTAAACTTGTAACAACCTAGTTTAATTTAATCTAGATAACCACTAAGAAAATAACAGGAAAGAACAGAATCAAAATAGTACACCATTTAAAAAATCAACTAAATACAAAAACAGGCAGTAATTGAAGAATTCGGGAATAAAAACATGTAAGATATAGAAAACAAACAGCATTAAAGGAAACAATCAAGAAAGTGACAACTAAGGCCGGGTGCCTATTATCACAGCACTTTAGGAGACTGAGATAGGAGCATTACTTGAGCCCGGGAGTTAAAGACCAGCCTGGCCCACATAGTGAGACCTTGTCCCGACAAAAAAATTACAGATATTAGCCAAGCATGGTACTTGGAGGCTGAAGTGGGAGGATCACTTGAGCCCTGGAGGTTGAGGCTGCAGTAAGCCAAAGTTGCACTGCTGCACTCCAGCCCAGAGGACAGAGGGAAGACCCTGCCTTCAAACAAACAGTGAAAACTACAGAAGGAGAAAAATATTTGCAAATCATATGTCTGGTAAGGAGTTAATATCCAGAATACATAAAGAACTCCTACAACTCAACAACAAAAAGACAAACAATCCAATTAAAAAATAGGCAAAGGCACCGTGGCACATGTATACATATGTAAGAAACCTGCACGTTCTGCACATGCATTCCAGAACTTAAAGTAAAATTTCAAAAAAATGGGCAAAGGATTTTAATAGATATTTCTCCACAGAAGATAATACAATAGCCATGAAGTATATGAAAATATGCCATCATTAGCCATTAAGGAAATGCAAATCAAAGCCACAATACATACCACTTCACAACTACAATCATTATAATTTTTAAAAAGGAAAATAATGTGTTTTTGAGGATGTGGAGAAATTTGAGCCCTTATACATTGGTAGTGGGCTCCAACAGTGCAACTGCTTGTGAAAAACAGTAAGATAGTTCCTCAAAAAGTTAAACACTGAATTACCATATGATCTGGCAATTCCATTTCTAGGTATATACCCAAAAGAACTGAAGGCATAAACTGAAACAGATACTCGTGCATCATCGTTCACAGCAGCATTATTCACAATAGCCAAAGGTGAAAGCAACCCAAATGTTCATCAACAGATAAATGGATAAACAAAATGCAGTATATACATACAATGGCTATGATTTATCTATAAAAAGGATTGAGGTACTGACACACACTACAGCAAAGATGAACCTTGAAAACATTATACTAAGTGAAATAAGCCAGATACAAAAGGACAAATATTGTATGATTCCACTTATAAGAAATATCTAGAATAGGCAAATCCATAGAGACAGAAAGTGGATTGGAGGTTACCAGGGGTTGGTGTGGGGGAAGGGGAAAAGAGTGGTTATTGCTTAAAGGGTACAGTTTCTGTTTGGAGTGATGAGAAAATTTTGGAAATTTTGGATAGTGGTAATAGTTGCACAACATTACAATTGTACTTAATAGCACTGAATTGTATACTTAAAATGGGTAAAATGGTAAATTTTTGTTATACACATTTTACTTTTGTTTTTTAAAGCCAAAGTTCTTACAATCACATCACATCCTCCAAAGTCTTTTAAATGGCATCTGAAGTCACTGGGACCTGACGCCTCATTATCTCTCTGAACTCATATCCCATCACTTTTCCTCTAACTTTCTCCACACTCAGGCCTCCCTCATGTTCCCTGAACACTTTGGGCATATCATCATGGCCTCTGCATTTGCTGATCCTTCTGCCTGAAATGGTCCTCCCCCTTATCTTCATTACTCACATCCTCCCTCCTTCAGGTCTTTGCTCAAATATTGCCCTCTCAGTGAGGAGTCCTTTGTCTACCCTTATCTAAAACTGCAGTCTCTTGCACCACGCTTCCTATCCCTCTTCTCTGCTGTATTTTTCTCCATAGAATTGTAACTAGTACATAATACATATTTTTTATTTACACTTATTCTCTTCCACTAGAATGTAAACACAATAAGGGCAGACATTTTGTCTGTTTTGTTTAATGCTGTGCCCCTAAAACAGTACCAGGCACATAGTAAGCAACCAATAAATAATTGTGAATTAATGTATAGTAATTTATTCAAAATTCCAACATAAGACTTTTGACCAATTATTAAGACTTGCCACTTCTTAAAGCTTCTTCAAAATTGGAGATGGCTCTATTTTTACTCTAAACTCTAAATTCTATTCTATCCATCTAGGATGCAATTAAAACTTGCTACTTTATTGCTTTTTTTTGAGACAGTTATCTCACTCTGTCACCCAGGCTGGAGTGCAGTGGCACCAACACATGGTTCACTGCAGCCCTGACCTCCTGGGCTCAAATGATCCTTCCAACTCAGCCTCCTGAGTAGGCGGGACCACAGGCGCATGCCACCACGCTCAGCTAATTTTTTTTCTTTTTTTTTGTAGAGACAGGTTATTGCCGTGTTGCCCAGGCGGGTCTTGAACTCCACCATGCCTGGCCTGACTTTTTTCGTGTGTTATGTTGCATTTAGCATTGAAAATCATTCCTACTGTCCCTGCACATTATTTAAAATTTCCCTATTCATTTTAACAGATGAGAAAAAGTAAAATATTGAAAAAGATCATATAACAATTAAACGGGAAAACCAGGTTTCTAATTTCTAATGTAATTTTCTCTCTAGGAACTTATCCTCTGTTTTCTTGTTTTAAAATAATATGGTTTAAACTGATATAAGAATTAGAATAAGCAGTTCCCTCATTTAATTCAGTATTTCATGAAGAACAATCAGTTGGTTGAAAGACATTCAGTTTTGTTCAAGTGACCAAAGAACATCCTACTTGCTCCTAAGAACATGTTTCTTTGTGGTTCTTCCTGATAACCATAAAGAAAGAGAATAATATCATATAGCAGGTAAAAGTCAATTTAATCAAACACATTTTATAAAAACAAGTACACAGAAATATGGATATGTCTCACTAACTACAGCTATTTATAATTAGTACAGCTATTTAGAATTAGCTCCACGCTCAGTACATAATTTGAATCCCAAACTTACCAAGGTTTTCACCAAAAGTAAAAGCTGCTAAGCGTTAACACTGTAACACCTACTCGAGATAACTGAAGAACAGTTTTACATGCAAGGTGTGTAAGGAAAATAGAATATACTTTTGGTAAAAGATTATAAAAAGGCATGAAAATGTGGATTTTTTCTTGCCTAGATTAAAGGGTTAAAAGATTGTTTTAAGTTAGATAGAATAAAGCTGAAGGTTTGAACAAGTTGTGGAAGGTTTACAAAGAAAACTATTATGTAAAAATCTGCTTTACATAATTGTGAACACTTATGCATAAAACGAAGTGCTACTGAGTAGTGCAGTCTATGCCTTACTTCTAAGTACTCACTGGGTCCAACCATATTAATTTATTTCCATATCTTGACTTCTGATCTTTTTGTGTCTTTGTATTTTAAGTATGTCTCTTATAAACAGCGTACATTAATTTTGTCATTTATTTTTTCATTGGCTCAATTTTTGTCTTTAGATAATTTTATTCATTTCCATTTAATGTGTTTATTGATACACATGAATTTTTTCTACCTATTTATTTTATCAGGGTCTTTTTGCTTTTTTGTTTCTATTTCTTTCCTTTCCTTTCTTGACTTTATTTATTTATTGCCTTTATTTATTTTAGAATGAGTGTTTTCTGTTTATTTGTTTTCCTAAACTCTTAGGGACCACAGGCCTTAGGGCACTCTTTCCCCACCCCTACTCCCCACACATTTTTGGAAGTCATACGCTCTATTTAGTGGCTACTCTAGTTAATTTGAAATGAATATTAAATTTAACAAAGTTGTCTAAAGTTAATTAATGGTAAATTTTTGAAAAGAAAATTTTTGAAAAGACATGGTATATTTCTGAAAAATATAAAAACCTTAGAATATTTGAACTCTGATGACTCTCATCAAACATATACCATTGCTACCCCAAATTTTATTTTATTATTTTATTTTTTTTAGACAGGGACTCACTCTGACACTCAGGATGGAGTGCAGTGGCACGATCTCGGCCCACTGCAACCTCCACCTCCCAGGCTGAAGCAATCCTCCCACCTTAGCCTCCCCAGTAGCTGGGGCTACAGGCACACGCCACCATGCCTGGCTAATTTTTTTGTATTTTTAGAAGGGGTTTTGCCATGTTGTCCAGGCTGGTCTTGAACTCCTGGGTACAAGCCATCTGCCAGCCTTGGTCTCCCACAGTGCTGGGATTACAGGCATGAGCCACCATGCCCAGATTCAAAATTTTAATTTTATCCTATTTACCATCTTTACAAATTAAGTATTTCTCTCATACAATGTTTGCTTAGGATTTATCTATATATTATTATGTTTATTCACTATTCAACGTTACATCTCAAACTTTGCATCTGCTAATCATTTTCCTTCTCCCTGAAGTTTAGTCTTTGGTATTTGCTTCAGAAAAAGTCTGTTGGTTTTTTTTTTTTTTAATTCTGTTTTTGTTGTTTTTCAGGAACTGTCTTCATTGTGTTCTTTTTCTTGAAAGGCAGCTTCACTTGGCATAGAATTCTAGAATTCCAGTATTGAGGTTATTTTCCTCAATGCCCTGAAGACAATACACTCTTTTTCTTCACTGCTGCTATGGAAAAGTCATCAATCTATAATTTCTTTGTAGATAATCTGTCTTTTCTCTTTGACTGTTTTCAAAAATTTCTCCCTCTCTTCTGCATTTTTATGATGTTTCTGTTGATGGTTCATTTAGCTTCTTGAAAATACTGTATTGTATAACAATTCTCAAAAATATCTCAGTCACTATCTTTCAATCTTGCCACTTCTTAGTTCTTACTATTAATATTATACAACTTCCATAACTCCAATTAGATATATCTTTTATCTCTCACATTTTCTATATCTCAGTCCCTCATGTCTGCATCTCTTTGTTATCTCGAGATAATTCAAGATAATTTTTTCTGTTTTCTCTTTCAGTTCACTAACTCTCTTTTCAGCTGAGTCTAATCTGCTGTCTAGTCTATTTTGTATTTTATAAAACTTCTTACTTTGAAATAATTTTAGACTTACAGAAAAATTGTGAAAATAGTACAGTTTCCATATATCCTTACCTCAGCTTTCCTGAAACTTAACCATACTACAAGTACTAAAACCAGGAAACTCACATTGATGCAATACTACTGTCAGAGGCATTCTAACCAGAGTGACTCCATTTTAAGTGAGGGCTAGGAAAACGAAGCTGGGACTTGCTGGGCTGCATTCCCAGAAAATTAGGCATTCCTAGCCTCTAGATGTTTACATTTAAGGGAACAAATTAATAATGTTTACTAAACAAACTCAGACTTGGGAGTGTCCAGATATCCTGATATCTGGAGAACAAAGTCATTCCTAATTTTGCTTTAAAGATAATAATATCAATTTTGCAAAATATAGTAATTAAGACAATTAACCCTTTAACACAAACCCCTGTAGCAGAACACACCTCCCCATATATACGAGTATATACCTAGGGTGGACGCGTTCCTCCTATTTTTGGCAATGTCCTACTCTGTTTATGTAGTAGCTGTACTTTCACCACTTTACTTTGTTAATAAACTTGCTTTAACTTTGCACTGCAGACTCGCCCTGAATTCTTTCTTGCACAAGATCCAAGAACCCTCTCTTGGGGTCTGGATCAGGTACCCCTTTCCTGTAACACTATTATCTAGAGACTTTGTCTAAGATCACTGCATTTGGTTTTCAGATCTCTGTGGATACTTCCAATTTGTGACAGTTCTTCAGTCTTTCTTGTGTTTCTTGATCTTGACACTTCTAAAGAGTACCAGTGAGTTATTTGTGAAATGTCCCATAGTTTGGGTTTGCCTGACATTTTCTCATGACTAAATTTAGGTTACGCTTTTTTGGGGTCAAGACAACCATGTAAGTTATATTGTACCCATCTCTGTGCATCCTATTGGGGGTAAATATGCTGATATATGTTCTTACTGGTAATATTAACACTGTTCACTTGGTTAAAGTGGTATTTGCCAAGTTTCTTCCCTATGAAGTTACCATTTTTCCCTATATAATTAATACTTATTCTGTGGGAATACTTACTAAGTATTCTGGGCATACTTTTACCAACTAATTTGAGCATCCATTGATAATTCTTGTCTGTAACAGTAAATGCTGGGGTGTTTATCTAGTGGTGATTTTTTTTTTTAACATCATCAGTCTTAACCTTTGTTAATTGGGATTCTACTGTTAAAAAAAAAGCTGTGCCTTCTCCCCTACTTGTTTGGTTATTTATTTATGTAGGTATAAATTCATGGATATTTATTTTATCCTACAGGTTAAAATCCCTTACTATCATCATTCTGTTATCTAAGTTGTCCCAGATTTGGCCACTGAGAGATCCTCCAAGCTAACTACTGAGTTCTTTTGCCCACCTCTTTCTTCTTCTTCTTCTTTTTTTTTTTTTTTGAGGTGGAGTTTTACACTTGTTGCCCAGGCTGGAGTGCAATGGCGCGATCTTGGCTCACTGCAACTTCCGCCTCCTGGATTCAAAGAATTCTCCTGCCTCAGCCTCCCGAGTAGCTGGGATTACAGGCACGTGCCACCACACCCAGCTCATATTTTGTATTTTGAGTAGATACAGCATTTCACCACGTTGCCCAGGCTGGTCTCGAACTCCTGACCTTAGGTGATCCACCTGCCTCGGCCTCCCAAAGTGCTGGGATTATAGGTGTGAGCCACTGCACCCGGCCTTGCCCACCTTTTTCTTCTTCTTTTTTTTTTTTTTTTTTTTACAGTATCTCTCAAAATTTTTTACAGTCTTACTGAAATATAATTTACATACAATTCACCTATTTTAAGTGTACAATTTTTAACAAATATATTTAGCTGTGCAACGTTCATCACAATCCAGTTTTAGAATACTTTCATCACTCCAAAAGTTCTATAATGTCTATCTGCAGTCAATCCCTGTTCCAATACCCAACTGCAGGCAAACATTGATTTACTTTCTGTGTCTTTAGTTTTACCTTTTCTAGAAATTTCATACAATATGCAGTCTTATGTGTCTGGCTGTTTCATTTAGCACAATGTTTTTGAGGTTCATCCATACCATCACATGTATCAGTTCTTCCCTTTTTTTAAATTGCCAAGCAATATTCTTTTAAGCACTTCCTTACTTTCTTGCACCACAGTGTTCTAGGATCATCCTCTGTTTTTCCTGTCCCAGACCTGGAACCAACCAACCATTTCTCTAGGCATCCCTATTTACCCATTGAGTTTTTATTTCAATTCCCTTTTTCATATTTAGAAGTACTATTTGGTTCCTTTTAAATCTGTTTGGCTGTTCTTTAAAAGGTATCAGTTAGGATATAGGCTAAGACCCTGTAACAAAGAGATCCTAAAGTACGTGGCTTAAATATGATAGAAAATGATTTCCTTCTCAAGTAATAATAGTCTAGAAATAAGCTGTGTAGAGCTGGTGAGGCAGGTCAACACATACTTCAATCTCTGGGTCCAAATTCTGCGGACTCAAGTTTTCATCAATTATCAGTACACAAGAAGAGGACACAGGTAGGGGGCAGTACTCATGTATTGCTTTTTAAGGCAAAACACAAAGGTGTCACACATGACTTCTATTCACAATCCACTGCCAAAACCTCAGAGGCCATACCAACGTTCAAGGAAAGTTAGTACATGCTGTTTCCAGCTTGACAGCCATATATCTATACAACTTAACTTATTAACTTCTAAAATAATAGATCAGTCACTTAGTCTCAAGTTTCTAAAATGAGCCTTCATACAATCCTACCCTTTATTGACAGATATTTGAATAGTTTTATATCAATAAAGTTCAATTAAAACATTTTCCAGGATTTTCACTCAGCCATTTGCAATGGATTATTTACATTTATCAGTATCTTTTCCTCTCTACAAGTTACCACTTTCTCAAAGTAAAAGGATTAAACAAGTAAAAGAATACATAAGGAGTTCAACAATAAAAGTACACTGCTATAAAGCCTAAGATAAACTATTAGCTAACATTTGTTAAGCAGTGTATTTTACATATATAATTTCATTGAAACCTCACAATCACCTTATAAGATAAGGGCTTCTTATCTCATAGGTGAGAAAACTAAGGATTAGAGACCTTATGTTACCCAAGATCGTAAAATTGGTATTACGGCAACCCAACTTTGAGTTCCTAGCCACTATGCTTTAAAAGTGAGTATTTTCTCCATACTTTAAATTCTCTAAATTCATGACATATCTTTTTTTTTTTTTTCTTTTTTGAGACGGAGTCTCACTCTGTCACCCAGGCTGGAGTGCAGTGGCACAACGATCTCGGCTCACTGCAAGCTCTGCCTCCCAGGTTCACACCATTCTCCTGCCTCAGCCTCCCAAGTAGCTGAGACTACAAGCATCCGCCACGACACCCGGCTAATTTTTTGTATTTTTAGTAGAGACGGGGTTTCACCGTGTTAGCCAGGATGGTCTCAATCTCCTGACCTCGTGATCCGCCCACCTAGGCCCTGCAAAGTGCTGGGATTACAGGGGTGAGCCACCACACCCAGCCAACATATCTTGAAATTGATGGCATATTACAAACGCTGCTGCAGCAATAATAAGTGGCAATAACAAGGCAGCTGTCATTCCCTGTGTGTGCACAAAACCTGTAGAATTTGAGTTGGAAGAAAATCCTAGGAGGCTGGGCACAGTGGCTCATGCCTGTAATCCCAGCACTTTGGGCCAGGCTGAGGTGGACGGATCACTTGAGGTCAGGAATTCGAGACCAGCCTGGCCAACATGGTGAAACCCCGTATCTACTAAAAATTTAAAAATTAGCTGGGTGTTGCAGCACATGCCTGTAATCCCAGCTACTCAGGAGGCTGAGGCAGGATAATTGCTTGAACCCGGGAGGCGGAGGTTGCAGTGAACCAAGATTGCACCACTGTACGCCAACCTGGGCAATACAGCGAGACTCCATTTCAAAAAAAAAAAAAAAAAAAGGAGGAAAATCCTAGGGACAAAGAGTTGGAATAATCCTTTAACTCCTAAAATCCAAACGACTGTGAAGAGAGGATGAGGGTGGGGGATATCAGACATATTTAGCAACATTTCCAAAATAGGTATAAAAAATAAGTTAACTCATCATAATTGCAAAGTGGCTTACGAATTCAGCACCAGTGGTTCTTGATTCTCTTCAGAAATACTGCATAGAGAAAGACTGCATGTAGAAAAACTGAACACCAATGACTGAGTCAAAAAGTGATTCAAATGAGTCGGACTCTGAGTGTAAAGAATGTTAGCAATTCCTTAGCCAGTTGATTTCACAATGTATTTTCATTTTCAGGTATGTACAAGCGTTATAAATAATATAATCTATGTCTTAGTAATTCCGATAGGGTTATTTTAACAAATATAAAAATTCTAAATTTTAAAAAGCATTGGCAGTATGTTTTCTTTTTAAGTAGTACATAAAATAATGGCTCAGCCAACTATGAATAGCAGGAACAGTGATTACTCTATGATTCACTATACAGCACCTTATGATTGGTATTATATCTCAAGAATATAACATCAATGAAATCATATTCCCACCCCCAACCCCATCTTCTGACCATGAGTTTATGCATTATGTAGGATGGAAATGTGGTGATTAACCCATTTTGTCACTTGGCACTTTCCCAATTTTTTCAGATTCATAAAGTATATTTATCTGCTGAGTTTCCAATTTACTCAGTTCCTGATTTTCTTTACACCTTAACCTACATATAGTTTGTAAGACTGAGAACTAAAAATATTTCAAGTATTTAAGTTACTTTCTTAAATTAACCTTTTAACAATTTATTTGTATTAGCATTTCTCACTACTCAGCATTTTGGTGTTTCTAAGTTTTCTTGACTGGAAAAAATTATTACAAACACAAAGTTAAAAATAATGTAATTCAGATTTATATTAACATAATTTTGTACTATCTAATAAAAGTGGAAAGAACACTATACATTTGGTAAATTCTCTGTGTCCTTCCAAATTGTATCATTCTGAAAGCTGAATTATCTAATAAATTAATACTCTCATTTTCATCTTTTCCTAAGTTGTTAAAGGAGGTCAACAGTAGAAAACAACAAAGATTCCACATTTCTTAACAGGTATTAAAATATGACTTTAAAAAAACCAAAAAATTTAAAAATAGCACTGGAACCAGAAACCAAATAGAAGCAGGAAATTCTCACTTACAAGACAGGCTAATAAACATTTTTAAATTAAGGATTTGAAATTTATCAAGAGGGGAGAAAATACTTGCAATCCTGTTCAAATATTTGTTACTGTCCTTCTATAATGAATGTTTCCCTTTGTAGACCTCGACAAACTCTTTCCCATGTCAGCATCTCTATCTAAAGGTGATAGACCAAAGATTTATTTTCAGACATGGACCATAATGGAATACAGAGTTGACTTGATGCCTGCTGTGCTACTCCCACAAAAATATTCCTGAAATTATTTTCTCAGGCATAGTTAGTATGTTCTCTGATTATGGTATGAAAAAAAGGATCAAATTGTTAGCCAAAGAGTTCTTTAATCATACCCTAATTTTTCTATATTTCTAATCTCTTACATGCCTTTTATTCCATCTGATAGTTTTGAAATATACCTTCTAAACTTTCCCACTCCTTATTGAGGTAAAGTTGACAGTTAAATACTGCATATATTTAAGTTATACTACTTGATGATCTGATATATGTATACACTATGAAGTAGTCACCGCAATCAAGCTAATTAATACATCAATCACCTTACATAAGTATCTTTTAACATTTTTTTTTTGGTTTCTAAACTTTTATACCATACTGAATAAAATAGTATTTTAGTTTTTCCTGATATGACACTGGACACATAAGTATATATGAGTATATATAATAACTATCTAATCTTACATGTAGCATAACACCTTTGAATTTATAATTTCTCTAGAGATATTTAGGAAACCAATGACTGCTAGTGAATAGTTACCTTTTAACATTAGATTTGGCTGATCAACAATTCAGTAATAGCTGGCAATGAAATAAATAATTATTTAGATATCTTCTATTTATGTCAAGTAACGAATTGTTTATCTTAACATATTTTACCTTTAGAAGTTAAAATCATTACAAAGAGACATATCTTATTCTTCTCTTTGTTATGCATTTATAATGACCAACTTAAGAGAAGTTTTAAGTCCTATGAGAAATCAAAAAAGCAACTGAAAACAGAATTTGAAGAATCTTTTAGTAAGAAATACTTGCTTAGAATAAATGATGAAATATATGAAATACAGGGACAATTTTTTAAGCTCCTTCCTTTGAGAAACATAAAATATGCTGTACTTTAAAAAAATAATTTGTCACAACAAATTTCTGCTCATGTCAGAAACTCTTCTAAAACTTATTTTGAAAATATTCTGAAATGAGAAGTTTGACATCATAATTCAAATTACTTCTGCTAAAACTGTCATTAAAACTAAAGAGCAAATGGTACAAACATGAATATATGACATTAAAGATAACTAAATCATTTTCTAAACTTAAGACTTTTAGCTCAGCCTTCATGGTATTACAACTGATGGAATAACTGGAGGATATTAAGAGAAAACATGATTGAATGTGTCATGTAAACAGATTTCAAATATGTAAGAAATTTCCAATTCTCAGAAAAACTCAAAAATTGGACTCTATAATTTAAGCTCACCCTCTCTCACCCCACTTTTCCTTTATCTTCTTTATTTTGTATATATCTGCATAAAATTAAAAACTACATTCTACTGTAGTGGTTCACTGATATGGAGTGTGACCTAGTCTTTGTTTTGCTTTCAAGGGGACTTTTGTAAAATATAACATAAATTACTAAAAGAATGAAATTACAAAACAAAGACATATAAAATATAACTCCAAATATTATTATTAGATTCCATAGGCATGCAATTACCATGTAAAATTGCTATAAAATTTTCTAAATGTTTATTCTCAATTTCCATACTTATTTTATTGCAAACAAGTAACAAACAATCTGCAAACCAGCATGAGTCCACAGACCATATTTTGAGTAGCACTGCCCCAGGTAGGGATCAAGAAAGACATTACACAAAAAATATTAATTAGGAATTCATAGTTAAAGCTTTAAGTGATATATAATCTATAAATTTTCTAATTGAGTATGCATTTAAATCTAAAATAAATGCAACAATATAACTTTCTTCTCAAAATTAGCAGCAGCTTTATCACATTTGAAGACAAACAGAGTTTGAAGGATATTTGAACATGCAATTAATTTAAATAAGAAAAAAATTTGGCCTTGAAGATAAAATAAACTCTACAAGTTAAATTAATCTAATACTTTTCCCTTAAGAGTAACACTGGTTGTTAAATCGGTCCTATAAATAATTCCTATTTGTCCAGTATAAAACATTACTTGTTCTAAATGAGTTATTAGGAGGTTACAGCCATGATTCACATAAAATGAACTGATGATCACCCACTGGTTTTAAAACAGAACTATTTCTGCCCTAACTACTACTGGAGGAGTTGCTGATATATTTCCTGTTCTACACCAAGAAACTGAAAATAGGGTATTTCAGGTTGAAAATAGAATCAGAGAACCTAAATACAATAATATTTTCCAATAAAATGTCTTTGATTCAAAAGAATAGAAAGCTGAAAGGCCCTTCAAAATATGACACCATTTTTCAAATCAGCTTCCAGCTTTGTTTACAACTTTATAAATCACATAGTTAACTGAAGTAAAGAAATACTAAAAACTGATAATTTGTGAATAAGCCTTAAGGAAGCAATAAATCCAGAAATGAAATTCATAAATACATATTTATATTTACATTACCTAAATAACAGGGCTGTTATGGGATGTGTATTCTGGTTTATCAATTCTGTAAAAATCAAAATTTCTATGACCAAAGAAGAAAACTTGTTACTTCCAATATTTGAACTGTCATAATTACAGCAGCAGTCTTTCCTATGTGACTCCTGAAGGCAAATGTAGCATCAATGAATGAAACTGACAGTTATTAGGTTAAGTTTTAATAACCACACTAACAATGAAAATGGCCATCTATGAAGAAAGTCCTATATTTCTATTACCAGAGAAAATCCAGCTGAAGGTACATAACCAACGATTAGATTAAAATTATTTTCAAATGTTCTATTAAATACCAAGATTCTATTGTTCTATTGTGATCCTAGCAAATGGATAAATATTTCCTAGCACTTGGCTAGAACCCATCTTCTCTTATACAACAGATGAAAATGATAACTTTTTGCTGAAATGAATCTAAATTGCTGAAATGAGCTGTATCAGTATTCCTCAAATATGCAGTTGTACCTGAAGTTAATCATATTGGGTAAAAAAACTGGGTTTCAAAACAAATGTGTGAAAAACCTGAATGTGCATAGTTAACAAAATTATTTTTGGTAATTATTTACTAAGGCTGCATAGTTTTATGCTCACTACTTAAAAAAAAAAAGAAACAAAAAAGAAAAAAGAAGTGTTAGAAAAGATCTGGAGATGAAAGTTTCTCTAGCTTGAAATATGATTTTTGGCCAGGTGCGGTGGCTCACACCTGTAATCCCAGCACTCTGGGAGGCCGAGGAGGGTGGATCGCCTGAGGTCAGGAGTTCGAGACCAGACTGGGCAACATGGTGTAACCCCATCTCTACTAAAAATACAAAATCGGCCGGACCTGGAGGTGCGTGCCTGCAATCCCAGCTACTTGGGAGGCTGAGGCAGGAGAATCACTTGAACCTGGGAGGCAGAGGTTGCAGTGAGCCGAGATCACGCCACTGTACTCCAGCCTGGGCAATCGAGTGAGACCCGTCTCAAAAAAAAAAGAAAAAAGAAAAAAAGAAAAAGAAATATGATTTTCAATAGTAACCTACCAACCAGATAGGTCTTAACACTTTTCTTTTCAGTAATGAGGAAGTTAGGCTCAACCTAACCAGTTAAAATGAAAATTTAAACAAAATGGAATTTTCACCCTCAAGAACATATGAAATGTAGAAGTCTGACTAGAATGTCAAATACCGATTAGGGTATGGGGAGTGAAATTAGTACGGCCATTTTGGAAAGTAATTTTGCTATGTCTAGGAAGATTCAAAATACTATGTAACCCGTGATGCAGCTAACCCATTCTGGGTACATAATCCAGAGCCGATTAAGATGCACAGCACAAAATTTATGATTAAGATACACAGCACAAAATTTATTTTGTATCACACCATAAACTTTTTTATTGAAACCTACAGTAGGAAATACATTTTATATCACAACTCAGAACACAATTACATATATTTCATGAAAAAGTAAGTACCTTTTACCCTGACACTTTGTACTGCATTCTATTCTGAAAAGTACAGACTCCAACTTACTACACTGCCTTCGTTACCTGCTGTTTGGAAAACACTGCTCTAAAACCCTGTAACAATATATACAAGACAACATTTATAAGGTCGTTCACTGTGATATTGTTTAAAATGGAGAAAAAACGATGTTACTTACATATTCATTAATAGGTAGATAACTGCAAAATACAATGTAATATTATGAAGTAATTAATGGTTTAAAGTAGATTTCTCTATGTAATGTAATATGTATACTTCTTACGTAATATGTATACATCTTAAAAATACAATGCAGGGTGAAAAAAACAAGAAACAATGTTCCCAGAATATCATTCATATTATGTTTATGAATATATATACACAGATGTAAAATTAGGAAAATGGTATGGAAGTATATATTTTAATATATTAACTCACAGTGGACTAGGGGTACTCATACAGTATAGGCTGGTTAAAGAGGACTTCAGCATTATATATGTAATGTTTTCATTTTTGAAGAGCTATTTAAATGTTACTTTAAAATAGTTATTTGAAAGAGTTGCAGCAAGTTCTGAGAATTTACTTGGTAAAATGGGAGTAGAGGCGAGAAGAAATGAGGTATAAAGGAGTAGAACCAGGTTATTAATATCCCAATGCTCAAATCAATGAATATGAGAAAAAAATAAGCTGCAATAAATAAATAAATGAGAAAGAGAGTGAGAGAGAGAGACCAAAATCACAGACTAAGGAATTATTAGGGAGGTATATAGCAATAGCTGGGGGAAAAAAGCATGAAGTGGGCTGAAAAGGCAGGAAGAAAAGGCCTAACAACTGGTAAACTGATCCATTCCTCATTGGTGGTTCAACTGTATAAATAAAAGGGTGGCAGCTTAGCGGGAAAGTACTTAGCAACTCTGTTTACACAGACAATAGAAAGTGCCACTAGAGTGGCAAATTGAACTGTGCAAGGCCAATTAACCCTTTCACCTTAGTGTTTTATACTAGCTATCTTACTTACTGTGCCTCTGTTAGATCTACACTGATAAGTGTTAGGACCAAATGCAATTATAAATCATTGTTACATGTATTGATGAATTCTGCAAATTCCATGAAGCACATTAATTTTATTTAGTGTTCTGAATACCTTCTTTGCTGCTCTCATTTGGTTTTAATTAAGAAACACTTTCAAAGGAAGAGAGGTTATCCAGAAACTCAAACTACACATGTCCTTCATTAAACTATGAATTGATTACTACTCAACTTTTTTGGCCTAAAGGTTTTTTTTAAAAGTTAGATTCACCTCAAGTTTCTTCTAGATAAATTATGGGAAAATTAGGGAAAGAGTAACATATTTAGATGGGCAAAAATATAATAGGGAAATCTTAAAATGCACTGAAGAGGTCCATAAATTAGCTGCTGCATAAGCAGCTTTATCTATATTACAGTTTATTACTTTTAAGAGAAACTTTGAATCTTGAAGGACCATACAATAAGATTTTTTTTCAAAAGACAGTAATAGATTTATTGCTGGAAACTGTATTCATCTTCCTGATTCCAAAATACAGTCATGTATCTTCTTTATCCATATTTGAGAACCAGGATCAAATTTTTACATAGTCTACAAAATCTAGAAAAGTATATACCAACCAGGCATGCAACATTTGGTAATGAACATATTGTAAAATGTTGGCATATGTAAAAGGCTTTGATTCTATGAGGTAGGGCCAATAATAAAAGCATGTGATTGTTCAGTCGTAAACTAAGGCAATCCATACAAACATTTATTAACTGTTACACTGTCTTTTCCCTACTACCCACAGGTCCTGAAAGTACCAACATCATCCCACTGTCATCTGAAATTACATGCCACATCTTCTTCTGGCCAGTTATTTGTCACTGAATCTTTGTAGTAATAATTCCTAAGACGCTAGTCAAATAATAGGGAAATACCAACAGACCATATTAGTGGGGGAGAGTTAAAAGGAATATGTACATACTGTATTTCTTAACCCATCAAAAATCAACAGAAGTCTGAAAAGGTTACCCTTGCATTTTAGGAGTAAGCGATGTTTTCCAGTTCTGTTTTTTTTCTCAGCTCTTCCCACTAAGCAACAAAACGCAAACGAGCTAGAGAATTCTGCCTTCCTTATGCTACAGAGGCTATGTTTAATGACTCCTGTGGCCATGTTAAAATCAGTGGAGGAAGAGACAAACACTGCAGCTTCTGCCTTTCTCTAAGTCTTCTTGAATGCCGCCGGCCCACCCACTAGGCTCCCCTATTTCTCTTTTCTCCCGTAACAACAACAGCACAAACATTGCAAAAGCAACCAATCAAAACAAGTAGCATCAGTAAAGGGGCAATGGGGCCAATGGTAAGCAACAGAAGCAAAAAGCAGTGACAGTCTCCAATTTGCTCTCATCAATGAGTCAGAGCATACTAAGGCTTCTTTGTACGTACGTAGAGAACATGGTGGACACTCACACTGCTGGCCTCTTACTCTCCCGGCAATTCTCACAAACACAAAAGTAGAATCCTAGGACTCAGTACTTAAATACCAGAACAACATTCAAGACCTTATCTTAGCAATTTTTTAAAAAGAAAACTACCACACTTAAGAAATGAAAAACACACACACACACACAAAATGACTATGCAAGTAAACTTTTATTATGTAGCTAAAAGCTGCAATTTAGATAGTCTAATTAATCTACAAAGCTCAGTTTCTATAAAACAACTATTAGCAGGTTTTCTTCAAGAATTTACTCCTTATTTTGTAGACATCCACGTGAACTAAAATATGAATCAAAATAACAACTCTAAAGGAGAAATAATTTCCCAAAGTAGTAATTACTAACTAAACCCAAGAAAAGACTTGTGTGGCTTAAAGAAGTACAGATATCTCTCTATTTATAGGCTGAACACCCTAATTCCAGAAGCCAATTTTGAACTTGAGTTTAGAATTGATTCCCAGTGCAGGGGACCAAAATATACATGCCCAGGCGCCAACAGTCAATTATTAAGCTTTTTTCACATTAAATAAAAGAAAAACATCTTAACACATCCAATACATATTTAAGTTAAGAGTCAGGAGGCTTATGTTATAGTGCAACCCTGCATATGAACATTATATTATTCTAAATCCCCACTTCCCCACCTGGATAGTGAGGGTTCCTAATCAGTGTTTTCTCTCTTTTGGAAAGCTGATGTGATTGTCTAATATAAAAATTCTTTGAAAAGCCTACAGAAAAATAATAAGTAAATTTCTTTTCGAAGTGACAAGGGAAAAAAAATCTATGCCCAAGATATTTTTCTACATTTGTACATCAAACCAATATTTAGATGATATTTAACAGCAAAAAGTTTTTTAACAATAAGAATGTCTGTTTTTTATATAGGATCATTTGACTTATTTTGTAATTTAGATAAGCTTCAATAGTTTCTCTTCCTAAAGTTCTTTCACTCCTCACAAGTTCTTCCATCTATCTCATTCCTCATCATCCAAATATATATAGATTTTTCTTAACTTTTTAAATAGGTAATACAATATTCAAAAAGTACTTATGAACATAAAAGTTCCTGGCAACCAGTCACCCAGAAGCACATCTCCATCAAGAGGGAAATTTGAACAGAGGGAGAGAGAAACATGCAACAACATGCAAACTCTTTAAGAATTTCCATTATTTCTTGAAGCAACATTTTGTAGAACTAATACACTGATAAAGTATAGAATTTGAAAGCCTCTCCTTTCAGTAAAGTGGGAAAGTCGATTAGCAAGTGAAAAGATTGGCTCAGAACCTAGTAAGACAGGGGTCAGCAATTTCTTAAGCTTGAAGTGCTTTCAGTAAAGCCAGACAATGCTAGGGAATAGCACACACAGGCCTAGTATTTACAGACAACATGTGGCAGTCTATCAGTTGATTACATTTTGTCTTCCAATACTATCAAATTATTTCCTGTATGTAAAAGGCAGGAATCCTACATTTCTGTCAAAGATTCCACAAAACCTGGCAGTGCTAGTGACTACTAAAGTAGATGAAGAAGTAGAATGAGTCACAGGAAAAAGAGGGAAAGAAGTTAAAAGACTGGAAACATACACAAACTTCCCACAAGAGCTGATACAAGACCCAAGGATCCTAAGGTAAAAATACTTTTAAAAACTGTATCATGAAGCCACCATTTATTCAGAGTCTGTAAATTCAGTAAGTGATATGTTTATACAATGTTATCAGAAACATCTAAGGCTATAAAAAATACATATATAGGAAATATCGACTCTGGCTAAACACACTGTCACTGAGGTGTAATCGGTTACTCAGATTATTACAGATTAATTACCTCTATGACTTTTTTAATTTGAATGATCTTATATACAATTAGTAAACAGCGGAATGATCTTCTTATAATGCAGAGTTAGGTATGTAAGTTCGACTTGATTTTTTTTTCCCCTGGCACACTCATTTTTTTTTAATGATCCAAGATAAGTTTTCTTGCAATTAAAGACAAAACCTTAGTAAAATATGAAGATCTTTTAAAAAAAAAAAACAGCTAGAAATCTATTAGACGTGCCTTCTATTAATTTAAGTAGTAGCTGGTTTTGTGGCTTCAAGAACTTCTATGGTTTCTACTATGTAAAGCTATCTGATCAATCTCTGAGTGCAGCTCAAGAAGCTGCAAAGACATTTCCTTCATTTTCAAAAGGGCTCTTATCTGAATCATATGTATTTTTATTCAACTGATCTAAAGAATCTATATCCCAAATAAGGAAGCATGAGAACAAGGGTTTAAAGGATTTTAAGAACTATGATGCCAGGTTAAAATGCTAGAGGAGATTTAATTAATTTTTTAAAGTATTATTATTTTCATGAGTGCTTATAAGGTTCCACAGATTTTGAACGCTGTACCTCAACCCTATTTTTCCCATAGGTACTGTTATTTTTAGGGTGTGACTTTGCAGAACATGAAGCCATATATGGTTTTACAGTGGGAATACATGTACTTGGATCTGGTCTACCTGGATAAAGTAAGAAATAATGGAAAGCAAACTAAAGACAGAATACCTGTAAAGGAGATATCCTTATTTATAATTTTTCTTTTTTTTTTTCACCATGGCTTTACCTTCTGCAAGTCAATGCGGCTAAGGTACAATGGATAAAACGATTATCAAGCTTCTCTTTCTTACCTACCCACAGCAAACTTTGTTCCAGGCCTTTGACACCTTCATTGTTTTTGATAATAATCAAAGCTTTCTGCTCCTATGACTTTTGCAGTCATATGTCAAAACTGCATATGTCTGCTCCTATGACTTTTGCAGTCAAAAGTCCTATGACTTTTGTATTCTGCTTATTATGAATCCTGTTCAGAGTTTATTTTTGTCTTGTTCCCCAGCTTATTTTTCCAGAATCAAAACATTAACAGAGTTGCGGGGCTGGAAAGTCCTTAGGTTATCTAGTCTAACTATACACTATTCTATATTATTAGCTACAAATATCTACTGACCACAGGGCTAAACAAGTGCTAGAAATGGCAGTGAACAAAAACAGGCACAAAATCCAGATATTGAACAAACTATATACACATATACACACATATATTTCCTAGTTCTGTCCATTAAGAAGTAATTTCCTACAAAGAAATTAACAAAGAGAAAATAGTAATTTTACAGTGGAGAAACCTGGCAGACACTTAACCAAATGATCAAAGTTAACATCATCTGTGATGAGATATATGGATATCATGTGCCTCCTGATACAATACACTCAAAAGGGCACACCACTTCCATAGTATTTATAACAAACATGCATAGTTTGAATTTAATCATGAGGAAATATTAGACAAACCCAAACTGTGGGACACTTTAAAATATAACTGTCCAATATTCTTCAAAAGTGTCAAGGTCAAGAAAGACTGAGGAACTGTCCCAGAGTGGACATAAATGAGATAAAACAACTAAATGTGTGATTCTGCACCAGGAAAAGGATGTTAATGGGACAGCTGGAAAATCTGAATAACATCTGTAGATAACACTGTAACAGTGTTACTGTCCTGGTTTTTATCAATTTATTAAGGTTACATATGAGAAAGCCAGGTGAAAGGTATATGAGAACTGTATTATTTTTGCCACCTTTTGTTAAGCCTAAAATTATTTCAAAATGAAAAATTATACATAAAAAGTTTTAAAATATATTTCTTAAGTCTAATATTTGAAGTCAGTGATCACATATTTCCTTAGCCTTTCCTTTTCAGACTAAATGTGTTCTTCTTTTTGGGCAAGATTCCCAGAACCCCTACTGTATTTGTAGCTCCCCTTAAAAAAAAATTCAGTTTGTTAATATTCCTCCTTAAGTGTGGTACCAGGAGTGTTTATAATACATTGATGTAGATTGCATTAAATTTCTCATTTTCTGTGATCAAGTCACTCTCTGTTTCTATGTTTATTAATGCAAATTAGAGTTGAATTTTAAAAGCAGATGCATAATGCTGTTGGCCTAATTCAGCATGTAAACAACTAAAACCTGAGTGTTCATCTTTACTGAAGTCAAACCAGATCTCCCTGTTTTATATTTGTGCAAATGATTTTCTCAAGCAAAATGTAGAATTACATTTTTCCCTGATTACTTCCATCCTTTCAACTCATAGTTTACGATGGTATGGAGACCAGTTAGATTATTCTGAACGACAATTCTATCATTTACTCACTTGGCATGCATTGAGCACATACCATTTGCGGTGTACTATAAATTAAGAATCTATTAAAAATTTGCCATGGAATTGAGAGCTGTCATATCTCATTGGAAGAGCAAGCAATGGAGAAAATCTTTAATAATGGGATTAAATTTGGGCTGGGCCTTTAAGAATAGGTAACATTTAAATAGTAAGAAACAATTACAAAATAACGGTTATGATCTTTGAGCCTAACAGATAAGCTCCACTACTTGTTAGTTTTCTGAGACTGGGCAAGTCTCTGAAATTCAATTTCCTCATTTGTAAAATGGGGAAAAAATACCTTACTAAGTAGGGCTGTTTTAAAGATTACATGAGATAATATGTGTATTCAAAAACAGCCTTTTCAGCAGACGGTGCCAGGAAAACTGGATATCTGCATGCAAAAGAATAAAATTGAACCCTTACCTTTAACAAAGACTGTCTCCTTGACTAAACTCTAGTCAGGCTCCTCTAAACCATCTTCATAGCTAGGCCTCAACCTTTGAACTTCTATCTCCTCCTTTGCATCGTCCAATTTTAGCAAGAATTCTGCTAAGAGAGTTAAGCCAGAAACCCTACCATTGATATCCGATCACCCTCAATATATCTGACCAAATTCCTCATTCCCCACCAACCCCCAGGCGATACCTGATTACCTTGGCCTGCCTTTGGCAAAAACCTTGTTAAATTGGTTTCACCAGAGACCCCCTTAACTCTGATGTTTCCTCTAATCTTCCATCCACTGACCCTGTTCCTTGGCTATAAATCTCCACTTTCCATGTTGTATTCAGAATTAAGCTTCATTCTGTAACGAAGTCTCTTTTCTCCTACTGCAACTGTTCCTGATTAAAATTTGCTTTTACTGCTTTAACTACTGTCAGGCTCTATTTTTCTTTGACGCCTCACATCATATATATAAATTGACTTAAAAATAGATCAAGGACTAACATAAGAGTTAAAACTATACAACTCTTAGAAGAAAATATATGGGAAAAAACTTCATGATATCAGATTTGGTGATGATTTTTTGATATGACAGAGGTACAGGCAAAAAAAAGAAAAAAATAATAAATTGGACCTCATCAAAATGAAAACCTTTTGTGCATCAAAGGACACTAGAGTAAGAGAGTAAATAAACAACCCACAGAATGGGAGAAAATATTTGCTAATTATATATCTGATAAGAGATTAATATCCAGAATATATGAATAACTCCTACAACCAACAACAAAAAAATCCAATTAAAAGTGGACAAAGGACTTCAACAGACATTTCACCAAAGAAGACAAATGACCAATAAACCACATGAAAAGATGCTCAATAACAGTAGTCACTAGGGAAATGCAAATCAAAACCACAACAGTTACTACCTCTCACCTATTAGGATAGCTATCATAAAAAAAAAAAAGTAAAAAATAAGTACTGACGAGGATGTGGAGAAATTAGAACTCTCGTACATTGCTGGTAGGAATGTAAAATGGCACAGCAGCTATGAAAAACAATTTGGTGGTTCCTCAAAAAGTTAAATACTGCCTGGGCAACAAATTGTGACCCTTTCTCTACAAAAATTTTTTTAAAAAATTAGCCAGGCATGATGGCGCACATCCATAATCCCAGCTACTTGGGAGTCTGAGGCAGGAGGACTGCTTGAGCCTGGGAGTTTGGGGCTGCAGCAAGTTATGATCATGCCACTCAACTCCAGCCTGGGCAAGAGAGGAAGACTCTGTCTCAAAAACAAAGGAAGTTAAATATAGAATTACTATATGATCCAGCAATTCTTCCTCTAGGTATATACCTAAAAGAATTGAAAGCAGGGGCTCAAACAGATACTTGTATACCAATGTTCATAGCAGCATTATCCACAATAGCCAAAGCTGAAAACCTAAATGTCCAAAAATAGATAAACGGATAAATAAAAGTGGTATATACATGCAATGGAATATTATTCAGCCTTAAAAAAGAATGAAAATTTGAGATATACTACAACATGAATGAAACCTGAAGACATTATGAAGACAAGTGAAATAAGCCAGACACAAAAGGGCAAATATTATATGACTCCATTTATATCTGGTGCTTATAATAGGCAAATTCAAGAGTAAGCAAGTAGATTAGAGGGGCTGGATGCAGTGGCTCACACCTGTAATACCAGCACTTTGGGAAGCCGAGGCAGGCAGATCACTTGAGGCCAGGAGTTCGAGACCAGCCTGTCAAACGAAGACCTGTCTCCACTAAAAATACAAAAATTAGCCGGGTGTGGTGGCACTCGCCTGTAAATCCCAGCTACTGGGGAGGCTGAGGCACAAGAATGACTTGAACCTGGGAGGCAGAGGCTGCAGTGAGCAGAGATTGCGCCACTACATTCCAACCGGGGCAACAGAGCGAGATTCTGTCTCAAAAAAAAAAAAAAAGGAAAGTAGATGAGAGGTTACCAGGAGCTGGTGGGGAGGAAAGAACGGTAAGTTGTTTAATCGGTGCAGAGTTTCTGTTTGGGATGACGGAAAAGTATTAGAAATGAATAATGAAGATGGTTGCACAATGTTGTGAATGTACTTAGTGTCACTGGTTTTTATACTTTAAAGCAGTTAAAATGGTAAATTTTACATTATGTATATTTTACTACAATAAAAAACAAAAAAGCAGTTTACATACTGTACTCACAACTCACATAAGGAGTCAAAAGAAATTTTAGGTGCAGTTAACTGTATGAGCAGTTACTGAGGCCAATAAAAAAGATATATGAAGATTAAAAACCTGAAATTCTATAGACAAAAATATCAAAAGTGGTTTTCTTCTAATGTTTTTAAATTTACTTTTTCTTTGCTTTTACATAAAAAATTTTAATAGAAAAATTACTTAAAGAACAACCCCTCATACAGGTAGGTAAGAACGGTATATCAGAAACAGGCTGCTTATTAAACAGAGACCCCAAATAACAGCTTAAAAAATGATAGAAGTCTATTTTTCTCTTACATACAAGAAGAATAGAAGTAAAGCAGTTCCAGGGGCAGTTATGGTCACAAGGACCCAGGCCACTACTATATCTCTCCTCTTAGCTTCTGAAGGTCACTTCAAGTTGCAAGATATCTGGTACAGTAGCTACATACATCTCATCCAATCCCAGTGAACAGAAAAGAAGGAATAAACAAGGGTAAAATGGTGTGTCACCCTTTAAGAGCTTTACCAGAAGCCCGACCCATGTCTTCTGCTCATCTGCCACCACTACCTGTAAAGAAGGCAGAAAAATGTACTTTTTAAACCCCAATATCCAATAATATAGGAGTTCTACTAAAAGGAGAATGGATAGGTGATTAGTCTGCCATATATATTTAAAATCATTTTTTCTTCTGAAATTTCAGCTTTCAGCATTATTATTTGGGAACTTTTCTAGAAAGTATAAAATCTAATCAAAAGATATAAACATATTAACAAGTCTTTAAGACACTGTACACTAAAGAGATTACATTTTAATGAATATCAAAACAAAAACATAGTGAGACCAAGTTCTGACAGCATAGATGCAACAGTAGAAATAACCTTGTGTACTCAGTTTACACAGAGTTGTGTCTGTGTGTGCATGTGTATGTATGAAGAGGCCAAAGAGTGAAAATGTTTAAATGCTCAGATATATCATAATTCACAATTTAAGTTCTTTTACAGACTAATCTATCAAATAAGACTCAATTTAGAAAATTCTGAAAATTTCCCATAAAATAACATGTCTTATTTTTCCAACAGCTTGGTTGAGGTACATTTACATAATATAAAATCCACCCATTATAAGAGTATAATTCATTTTAATAAATTTATAGAGTTGTGCAACCATCACCAAAATCCCACCTTAGAACATTTCTATCATCCTACAGAGATCTCTCCCATCCGTGTGCAATCAATCCCCATCCCCAGACAAACCACTACCCTGCTTTTTTTTTTTTTTTTTTTGAAATGGAGTCTCACTCTGTTGCCCAGGCTGGAGTGCAGGGGCACGATCTTGGCTCACTGCAACCTCTGCCTCCCAGGTTCAAACGATTCTCCTGCCTCAGCCTCCCGAGTAACTGGGATCACAGGCATGCACCACAGCACCCAGCTAATTTCGTATTTTTAGCAGAGATGGGGTTTCACCATGTTGGCCAGGCTGATCCCGAACTCCTGACATCAAGTGATCCACCCACCTCAGCCTCCCAAAGTGCTGGGATTACAGGCGTGTGCCACCGTGCCCAGCCACCTACTTTCCATCTCTATATATTATTTGCCTTTTCTGGACAGTTCAAATAACTGAAATCATACATGTAGTTGTTTTGAGTCTCAATCCTTTCACTTAACATAATGTTCTTGGAATTCATCCATGTTGTGGTTTATCCCAGAAGTTCTTTCTTTTTCTACCAAATATTAAATAGCATTGCACTGAATGGATACACCACATTTTGTTCATCCATTCAAGGGTGGCTAGGCATTTGGAATTGTTTCCAATTTTTGGCTAACATTATGAATAATGCTGCAATGAACACTCATGTACAAGTCTTCGTGTGGACAAATATTTTCACTTCTCTTCTGTGGATACCTAGGAGGAACTGAGATGAATGTTAAGTTTAACTTTTTTATTAAAAAAAAACTGCCACGGCCGGGCACGGTGGCTCACGCCTGTAATCCCAGCACTCTGGGAAGCCGAGGCGGGCAGATCACCAGGTCAGGAGATGGAGACCATCCTGGCTAACACGGTGAAACCCTGTCTCTACTAAAAATACAAAAAATTAGCCGGGTGTGGTGGCGGGTGCCTGTAGTCCCAGCTACTCGGGAGGCTGAGGCAGGAGAATGGCGTGAACCCGGGAGGCGGAGCTTGCAGTGAGCCACTGCACTCCAGCCTGGGTGACAAAGCGAGACTCCATCTCAAAAAAACAACTGCCACACTGTTTTCCAAAGTAGTTGCATTTTACCTTGCCACCATCGATGCGTAAGTATTCCAGGTTTTCCACATCCTCACCAGTGCTTTTTACTGTCCTTCATGTTAATTACAGCCATGCTAGTGGGCATAATGTTATCTCCTTATGGATTTAATTTGCATTTCTTTAATAACTACTACTATTGAGTACCTTTTCATGTGCTTATTAGCGTTTGTATATCTTCTTGGGTAAGGTGTCTATTCAGATAGGTTTTTGGATTCTCTTTATTAGGTTGAGGAAATTACCTTCTATTCCTAGTTTGTTGAGAGTTTTCATCATTAATGAATGTTTGAGTCTTTCAAAAGTTTTATTCTCTATCTGGGATGATCATATTTTTCGTTCTTTATTCTATAAATATGTAATATTATATTAATCAATTTTTAGGTACGAAACCAACCTTGCATTCCTGGGATAAATTCCACTTGATCATGGTGTTTAATCCATTTTATATGTTGCTAGATTCAGCTTGCTAACACTTTGGCTGGGAAATTTTTTGTTTGTTTTTGTTTTTTTTCTTGAGACAGAATCTTGCTCTTGTCACCCAGGCTGGAGTGCAATGGCGCGATCTCAGCTCACTGCAAACTCCGCCTCCCAGGTTCAAGCGATTCTCCTGCCTCAGCCTCCCGAGCAGTTGGGATTACAGACAGCTGCCACCACACCCAACAATTTTTTGTATTTTTAGTAGAGACGGGGTTTCACCATGTTGGCCAGGCTGGTCTCAAACTCCTGACCTCAAGTGATCCACCCTCCTTGGCCTCCCAAAGTGCTGGGATTAGGTGTGAGCCACCACGCCCGGCCCAATGTATAGTTTTTAACAATACATCTCAATTCGGAAGCCAAATTTCTGATAGTTAAAGTGAAATAAATGAAATATAGTCTTATCCAAACAATAAAATTATGTTTAATGGGAAAACATTTTATACTCCCTCAGCTTTTCAAATTTTAAGTGAGTTAAAATCAAATACAATATAAAATTAATGTTCTTAGTCTAGCCACATTTCAAGTGCTCTATAGCCACATGTGGCTATAGTGCTGGACAGTACAGCTCTAAACCTATAAGCACTATGAGGATTTAAAGAGTAAATACAATAATATAGTTGGTTGTTCATTAGTATCTACAATATTTGAATTAAAGAGAGACAGTATATACAAAAGCATTCAGAAGTGTAATACAAAGATTAGAGGCACTAAACTGTGGTCTCCTCCTCAAGGTTAGCTTTCTTGGTCAGGATAACATGGTGTTTACCAGAATGTAGAATTATACCCACAGCTTACTGTAAGTATATTTGCAAGCACTTTTATTGATCATAGACAACAAATCTACTTCATTTAACCCAGGCTGTTTGAAAAAAAATTACCTCATTTAATTTCCCATTTATAACCTTCAATAGATTATAGGTTAACGCCTTCAAAATATCCATATGATTTATCTCATAAACATGAAAACATTTGTTAATTTATCCAATGTGTTTTAATTGTACAACACTCTTCTTCCCAAAGTAATATAATCTACACGGATATATGTTAGTAATATTAGCAGAACTCTAAGTGAAATATTTGCCCCTAAATAGAATTCCACCAGTCCCACAATTCAAACTCTTCTCATTAGCCCATGTTTCTGCCTTGCCCTTGTGCACACATAATCCTGCAAAATTACAATAAAATCTGAATACAACTTGATATCTGGCTTTTTTTCACTAACATTGTATGTATTTTCCATGTTGCTATGTAGTTTTCACATATATTACTACTGATTTCACAGCACACCAAGAATGTGTCATAATTTACTCAAATACACTCCTTATTATTAGAATTTATTTCTCATTCTTTACTATTTTACAGTAATACTGTAAAAAGAACTAATGAATTAACAAACATGAAAAGCAGGCTTTATTATCAAAATTTCTTAACATAATCTAAGTAGCTGTGCATATTCTATTGTGTCACAAAAACACAGAGGACTGGTACAGAGTATTGTTATCCATGTTAGAAAGGCATCAGCTGCCTATAAGTAAAAATGTCTTTTTAAAAGATCATTACACTACTGTTCTTTTCCACGTTGTTACCCTCAAAAGACTTCTCTCAGATTAACAACTCAATATTAAAGGCATATAATAATACTTTAAAAATCGATGTGCTCCTCAAATTATACAAAAACTGACTAAATCCTATGATTCCAAAATGAAAGGGCCCTTTATCTTCTCTTATAAATTTGAATTACATATTTCTTTCCTTAAAAATATATCATTTAAAGTATGTTCCAAATGTGTACTCTATAAACTGCTTAAAGCTTCAATTAAGGATCACACTTAATTCTATGAAGCTAATATCCATTGAATTCTAAAATTTTAGTATTGTCCATTAAGTTGATTATTAAAACAGTCTTTAGTGAGGGTTAGCCTCATTGTCCTATGTTTTCTTTTGTGAATCTCTGAAGACTGATTATAAGAAAACAAATGTTATTTACCCCAGAAAGTCTTCTTCAGAGGTTTGTGAGTGAAATATATTTATAAAGGGTCAACATGAAATTATCTGCATATAATTTAACTTTAGGAGGATTAATTTTCTCTAGCCCATGTTTTTCTAACACATACCTAAGATTCAATATCTCTTTTCCCACCTCACAAATTTTTCTAAATAGTTTCACGACAGTTCAGGACTCTCCTCTGGGTATCTCCAATAACAGGGACATATATGTCATTCTGAGATAATGGACTTATTTATCACTATATTCAAAACCTTGTGGGATTTGATTATTTTAGAAACGCTACTTGACTGTTTTACCCCCAGACGTGAATAAAGTCTGGGAACAGTTGCTAGAAAGGAACAGGGATGGAATGGTAGACTGTCTCTTTCAATGCCTAAGTAATAGCCTCTTAAATTACTGTGAATAAACAACCTGACCATAGTTCTGGATGATAAGTGGCAAAAGGTTCTCAGATAATAAGAAAATGACCATTAAAAAATAATATTATAAAATAAATGTAGCTTTTAAAAATGTTCCAACATGAAAACTGCACTCTAAGTATTTGAGGGACTTCCTCCGAAACCCCATTCCAAACATATACCAATGTTAAAATTTAAAGAGAGAAAATTATAAACATATAGCCATGATCAAAAACTTGTTAAGCATCTCTGTAGACAAAAACAAAAGAAAACCTGTAGCCATAAACAGGGGTTAAGCTATAGGCCTCCTGGGCTCCATGACTACAAGTAGGCAGACGAAACCAGAAGTCTGACTCCCATAGAGTGATGAGGACTGAAAGTACTCTACCAAGGCCTGGGATCACAGCCAGGCTTGCTGCTTGAAATCAGGGGATGCAGTGGCAATCCACCGCCTGTGGGGAAAAAAAAATGCAAAAGTGAGAAGGACACTGCCAGAGGCTACAACTTATAAAACATTATGTATCTGAGATGTTAAGAGGCAATGGTTTTAGCCCCACAGTCCAGACCAGGCCAAGGGACCTGCAGGCTTGGTATCTGTATCTGCAATGGCCCCAATGTAACCTCAGGAGGGAGCCCTAAGCCACCTATATAAGACCTAGTTCTTGCCTAGGTGTCTCAGAGAAAAGAGTAAAAACATCTATAAAGCCACTAGGGAGAGGTGAAGAGAGAGGAGAGAGAAACTCACACTCAAGATGGGCCTGAAAATTAAAATTCCACCCGCAGAAACATAATATTTCAATTATCAAAGAGAAATTATTTACTTCACAGTTTAACCACCTATGTGCAATTCTTAACAATGCCAAAGTCTAAAACATTTTTATAACACAATGACAGGTTTGAAGCAGATACACAAACTGCACAACTATACACGGGGTGCTGCTTCAAGAGTCTATAGCAATTTCTGGCTACATTTTTAATTAAGTTTATTCTGTGGCCTCTATTATCAAAGATGGCATACAAGAAATCATCTTATTTTTCAATCTTCCATAAATTTCCTATTGCTGACTTTGATAAACCCTGGGAATTGTATATAGTAACCACAAATCATGCCTAATACAGTGCCAAGACAACTGTAACTATGGTGGCTTGCGTCTTCTTTAGGGTGGCCTTGGTACATATCTAAAGACAATGAAAACAAGTAGCCCCCTCAGTTTGGCTGTATTTTTTTTTAAAAAAAGGCCTTACTGTGTGGAGAAAATCAACAAATAATTATTTCCCTTGTGCATTTTATTTTAAGGCACAAAGAAAAATTATTTAGAAGAAGTATATGTTCAGGGGTACTCCAGAAGACAGTGAGTATGTTGAAAGTAGATAAGAATTATGATTTGGGCTTTAAGAATAAAATTTCCACTGAGTAGTATTATACAAAAACTTAACAGGTTGTTTCATAATCCCTATTGTTAGACACCATCAAACAGGCTAGAAGACCATCTGCTGGGAGTGCTACAGAAGAGACTCCTATATAAGGAAAGAGAAACTCGTGAGGTCTCCACCAACTTCAGGACTCTATTGTCAGTTTTAAAATTTTTGTTTTGTTGTTGTTTTTCCCTCAGCATAGAATGTTTAAGATCTTGGACACCAGTACAATTTCCTAGATGTACCAAGTCCATTTGAAATAACAGGAGCTAAGTATGTGTAAGAACTGTCAACAGTAAAATCTACTTCTTTTTCTCAGCTATTTATGAAATTACAAAAGGTAAAGGCAAAAAGATCGTTAATTAATCATTCAGTTCAAAGTAAAGCTGTACTCATTAGGAGTTATGAAAAGGTAGCAGAGGCAGCTAGTAAAAAAGGGTGATGTTAGAATCCCTGATTGGTATTATGAAGAGCCAACAGACTGGCACACAAATAGAAATGCACCTAGCAATCTCTATTTTAAATCATTTAATTAAAGATACTATAATAATCAAAATAGATGACAGGAAAGAATATAGTGAATATTTCATAGCTAGCAATATATAAGATGTATGAGTTTCAGAATAGGGAGAATGGGCACCCTGAAAGCTAAAACTACAAAATAGGAACTCCAGTGATTTCTTGGTCAAAATATCACTAACAACCTAATATATTGTTAATAAATAACACTTAAAGAATTATAAAATATAATAGATGAGCTAGCAAAAGTAAATGACCAACTTTAATTAAAGTGATTACCTGAAACCACCCTTAGCAGACAAGCCTATGCATGGAAGTTCAGACAACCAATGTTCCTAGAACAGCATGAACTTTATACCAATAGCCTTTACAGAACAAAGCATGGTCAAAATGTATACTATAGATAACTAACTAGGAATATGATAGCTAGCACAATTGGAACAACCTAAAAACAAAACAACAAAAGCTACACTGGGTTTAAAAAAATACGAAAACTACAAACTATGTCCCTAACAAAATGGAAACAATAGTCAGTGAAAAACAATAATCAGTGATTTTATCCAAAAACATTTAGCTATATCTACACAATACAGAAATGTTAATTCCCTAAGGCTATCCAATGTATGCTATCCAATAAGCATTAGGCATATTTAAGCACTTAAAATGTGCCAGTACAACTGAGAAACCAAAATTTTAATTAATTTATATTTAAATTGAAAAACTGATATTCTATTGAGTTACTGGAAAGTTTTGCTTATAACGATTTGGGTACGTGAATGTACCTGTTAGCTATATGCCTTATGAAATCTCAATACAGATCAAGTATTTTCAATCAAAATTTGGCTTCCAAATTAAGGTGTGCTAGAAGTATAAATGTAAAACATACACGGATTTTGCTGACTTAGTACAAAAAATTAAAATGTGAAATACTTCATTAATAATTTTTGGCTGGACACGGTGGCTCACGCCTGTAATCCCAGCACTCTGGGAGGCCAAGGTTGGCGGATCGCCTGACATCAGGAGTTCGAGACCAGCCTGACCAATATGGTGAAACCCCGTCTCTACTAAAAATGCAAAAATTAGCTGGGTGTGGTGGCATGTGCCCGTAGTCCCAGTTACTTGGGAGGCTGAGACAGGAGAATTGCTTGAATCCAGGAGGCGGAGGTTGCAGTGATCTGAGATCGTGCCATTGCACTCCAGCCTGGGTGACAGAACGAGACTCTGTCTCAAAAAATAATAATAATTTTTGAAAATGTGACTCCATGTTGGAATAATATTTTAGTATATTGGGTTAAATAAAATACATTATCAAAATTAATTTCAGGCTGGGCGTGGTGGTGCACTCCTGTAATCCTAGCTACTAGGGAGGCTGAGGCAGGAGAATCGCTTGAACCCAGGAGGACGAGGTTGCGGTGAGCAGAGATTGTGCCACTGCACTCCAGCCTGAGCAACAGAGCAAGACTCCATTTCAAAAAAAAAAAAAATTAATTTCACCCGTTTTTTACATTCTTAAATGTGACTTTTAGAAAATTTAACATCATCTCTGTGTTTTGCATCACATATCTATTGCACAGTGCTGCTCTAAGGGATCAATGGCTTGAAAAAGTGTGTCAGCTGTCAAAAATCTGAAATATCTGTTAGTCATGATTTATATGTAAAATATTATGTTATCCCTTAGTGTCACAAAATATTTCTTTAGGCTACCCAGAATTTGAATACTTATACATTTCAAAGTCATCTGTATCCTCTTCATACAGTGGATCGTTACAGATCATTAAAGTATTACTCTAGAGTTATTGTAAACTTTGGTAACATTTAATGGCCATTCTGACATCCAGGCTAAGTAATCAAGTAAAGAATGCTAATTAATCAAAGACTTATTGATTTCGTCTCTATCTAAATTCCCTCGCCCATACTTTAACAATACTTTTGTTTCTACGAGAGCTAAACAAGGATCTTTAGTATAGGAAACATTTTGATAAGAATCATTTTATAAAACAATTTTATGTTTACATATATACTTTTATATTTACCATATATATATACTTTACAAGCTGAACATTTTATACTCATAAACTTATATACTCAGCCTACACACTCATAAATTTATAAATATATTTACTATACACACATAAGTATATAAATGCATACGCACACACACCTGCACCCTCTCGGTCATAAATTTTCCCCTGGAAGAAAAGCATCAGAACTGCATGCCTTAGCAGTGCTTTCCCAACCTCTTTCATACCATGGCACGTTACAGAAAATTGTATTTGTAAGACACACTGGAGGAAACTGTTAAGGCTGCTCAAGGGAGGGCATCACTATCTCAGCATGCTTGCAGCACACCAATTGGGAAGCTCGGTCTTAAAAGGCCCTGCAAAATACTGCAAGAACTCTCTGACTCATATTTTGTTTTCGTCTGTCTCATATTTTATTCCTACTTATGCCTACAGTTGTGAAAATACAACCCCTCAACATTTTTAATAGCAATATCCAAAGAAGGCCACAAGATGGAGATATTACTCCATTTTCATCTATATTTGTATTTATGCATTTTTCTGTATACGTTTCTATGTGTATCCTGCTTTCTTCCTCAGTGGTATTCTCAGCTACTACCTCTATCTCTAACATTATTCTAATTCCTCTGCCACTCGGTTTTAACTTGCTTTATTATAGAAATATATAATGAATACCATCATGATCTTTGTTTTTAATATTAAAAGCAGGCAGATAATTGAAATATTTTCTTCTAGCTCTATATTTTCCCACTTCTCTAAAATTAAGATCACTTTTTTTTACCCATTTTTATCCTGCGGGCAAACTTTTTTTAAAAAAATTGCTACCCACGAAGTAATAAGTAGTCCAAGAGTCATTTGCTCTAATACTTTCTACTACCTTGTAAAGCTACAGATTTATTACTTTGTGTCAATATCACTCAAAACTTCTCTGGAACTTTTCTTTGAGAACAGTCCTCAAGGCAGTCTATCAGCATTACATGAAATGTATATTCAGATCTTTTTATCAATACAAAGTATTTATCCGAGCTTGCTAACCTAATTTAGTCACCAAATTTAGCTCCAAATGACTGTTAGCTATAGCCAAAAATCAAACCCAACTTTAAGATTTACTACTAATGAGGCTAATGTGAAGAATATGCAGCAAGCTTTGAAGGCAATTCAAAACAAGAAGCTTCAGTGATGTTTTAAGAGACAGCAGCATGTTGAAAAACTGTGAAGCTTTCCACAATAAACACTTGCAAAATCAATCTAATTTACTTTAAGTTAAATCTTATATACTTCCAAACGTGTGATATAAAAAGTCACACATTGATTGTGTAAAACTACTATAGAACTGCACAACATGGCTGTCATTTGAACTTTATCAAATGTCTAAACTAAAATGCTTTAAACATAAGAAGTTGGCCAGGCGCGGTGGCTCACACCTGTAATCCCAGCACTTTGGGAGGCCGAGACAGGTGGATCACGAGGTCAGGAGATCGAGACCATTCTGGCTAACACGGTGAAACCCCGTCTCCACTAAAAATACAAAAAAAAATTAGCCAGGCATGGTGGCGGGCGCCTGTAGTCCCAGCTACTGGGGAGGCTGAGGCAGGAGAATGGCATGAATCCGGGAGGCAGAGCTTGCAGTAAGCCGAGATCGCGCCACTGCACTCCAGCCTGGGTGAGAAAGCGAGACTCTGTCTCAAAACAAACAAACAAAAAAACACACAAGAAGTCTATTTCCTACTACATATAAAAGATCCATAAAGAAATATTGCATGATATAATTAAAACACAATTTCCAGACTTCCTACTTTATATATATTTATATTATATATACTTATATATTAATATATTATATATATTTATACATGTTAACTTCCGCAAATCAAACTTAATCACCAACTATCAATACAAAACACCACTTTAAGTCAGAAAAGAACCTAAATAGTAATCTTATCTGTTAACAAAAAGTGTGGTAATTGAAAATAACTGCTAATAAGATTTGCAATTAAAAAAAATTTTCTAAAAGTCAGAGGTTTCTTTTTAAAGTATAAATTCAGTTGGTCATGGAATAGATTCCTTAACCTGACCTGTTTTAATGGTATAAATAAAGTCCTTAAGGATTGACTAGAAATAAGAAGTTTCTACCTTCCTCATGTGTACGGACCCTAAGATTTCTTCATGGTCTATTCATACTTTCCCAGTAAATGGCAACAATGATCTTTTTCTTTCTGGTCATAACTCATTTTGACTACTGCTCACTATACAGGCCACAGTTGAGTTTCATGTAACAGTTTAAAATTCTATTTCCTTCTATAACCAGGAGTTGTATGTATTCCAGAATGTGTTTAACCAAGGAAATTACTTCATTTTAGAATTCTAGTATTTGCTCTTAGTGGCATCTTAACGTTGCTTTTCTCCATTTTAACACTGCTGCATATACTATGGCACGTCCTTTAATTCTTGATCTTAGATTATTAGCTTTAATATTAAGCAACTCAAATATATTAGTTAACTGTGAAGCTGCACAGAGCTTAATGCCTACTGCCTCAGTAGCAATAAAACAGGCATCCATCTGATAATGAAGTATACTGTTTTATACACATATTCTAACAAAAATGTAGAACGTAGCATGCCCTTGCTTTTGCAATATGCCTGGTTACATGTGAGATTTCAGTTGCTGGATGATGTAATCAGAAACACTTATCAAATATGGTGAATGAATCCTCACCTTGCTTAATTTAGTATTACATAAGATGGGAAATGAAACATAAATTCTAGATTAAATTTCTAATTAGGTCCTTATGACATGCTTAGACAAAAAATTTCAGTAAATATAAGTAATACTCAAATATCAACTATTCAGTTCTTAAAATGAAATACTATGCTGTTATTTAAAACATGTAATCATATTTTTACATTCATTAGTATAGGGCCCATCTTTTACAATTAAGTGTTTTGATGAAAATAAAGATTTTTGAAAATATGACTGTGACTTCATTATAAAATGATCTAGGGTCCTGCTTCATCCAATCAGAAATCTCTCTTTCCACTGCAATTCCTTTCCTTTATTTTTGTATAACTCTGTAAGAAAGGCTTTGGAATTGTTTTTAACTAGGTGGAATTAACTGGTATCATTACTGTCTAAATAGACCCAATAATGCCCACAGTGGAAAACAGTTCTGAAAGTCACATAGTACCATTTATGGAATAAGCAGTTCACTGAGAGAGAGCATAACAAAGCTGAGAAAAGGTTTATTACAGACACTAGGCATTTTATCAAACAACTTTCATTGGCATTACTTACAACTGCCATATAAATTCTCCTCTCAGCAATCAAGTCAAATAACCTTAACCTCTGTTTTATTCTCAACATTGAACAAAATATGATTGTGAAATTAACCACATTAAACCAATCACTAGGTAAACTGGTGACCCATATAATATTTTAGAATATATTTCTAGGAATAATTGTAATAGCAGAAGCCATTCCACTTTCCCAGTTCAACTTAGGCTATTGTCTATGAATAACAAAAGATACAATATTCTAAGAGTGTTCTCATAATTAGTGTAAAGAAAAAACTGAGAATAGCATAAAAGGAAAAAGGAAACTTAAAACTAAAAGAAAGTCTCTGTTCCGTCAGCTCTAGATTATACGTGGCAAAATGTTCACAATAGACTTGCTTTATCCCATAAAATTGGCTCAGGCATCTTCCACTAAACTATACATATCACAAAAAGAGTGTGTACATAAGAAAACTAATTTTATGATAATTCTATCTGATGCAAAGATGTATACAATTAAACAAGTACTTATTCAGCTCTAACGCTATGCATGCCTACATCAGAAATATAAATGACTGAAAGGTTAGCTACCATTCTAGATTCTGTGTATCTTTTTCTCCAAATTAAAAAAAATTGGATTCTACAATAAAAATGGGGAAGCTATTATTACACAACACACATGTACAAAGGAATAGACTCCACAGAGAAAGACTGAACTACACTCAACACCACAAGCTCAGTGGATTCCACTGCAAGAATCACTGGACAAAATTGACAATCACAGTACAAATTCACCATCATTCATGAATGAAATCATCATCTTCATTTCTAAAAAGGACTGTGATGGGCTTTAGGGAGGCCCCATTAACTGGTTTTTCCCATCCAAAAAACTGAGTGGACACAGGAGTCGGGCAGACAAGAGATGAACCTTTATAACTGATACAGCTATTGAAGAATACTGGTTAGATGTGATGGCCAAATGGGCTTGCTAGCAATTTGTGCCCTCTCCTCTACATTCTAGACTTTGAGACAGTATGCTCAAGGGTAAGTCTGGTTAGGATAATTGCCTTACTGGTCTGGGCAGAGAGGTGCAAAGAGACTGATTCCCACTACTCATAGCTTTCTGACTGATCAGCTCTTCCTAATCAAGCAAAACAGAGCAAAGGCAATCACCCTCCAGCAAGGTAACTCACACCGCCATGGTAAGATGTTAGAGATGGGTCTAGTGATCAGTGGTGTTTTTTTAGGGAAGTTCCTCCCTACCATGGGGCACAGATGAATGGGCAATAATTGTCCCTCCTCTAAACAGGCTAGCTAATCTGTACATTTGAAAATACAGGCCGAATGAGCTTAAAAGGTTTATTAATTCCTATCTAAAAATTAAAATCCAAATATTTTATAAGCACATCCCTGTTCTTCTGCTTTTCTTCTGTTAACCAAGTTTCAGCATTCATTTGAATATAAGGATTTAGTTATAAAACACGAGAGAAAGAGAATGAAGCACATTTTCTAGCTACATAAATAGAAGTCTGTAATGACTGACTGGCACCATGAAGACAAATCTTGACTTCAGCATAAAGTAAATACTACAAAATTTAAGATAATTTAGCTTGTCATTATTTCAATTCACAGATTTTTTTAAATGAATATGAAGTGTTTACTGTTGGCTAGAATTACTGTATACAAAGGATAAGGAAAGTCATGGTCCCAAAAGACAATTAAAAGAAATATAGAGGCTGGGCGCAGTGGTTCACGCCTGTAATCCCAACACTTTGGGAGGCCGAGGTGGGTGGATCACCTGAGGTCAGGAGTGCAAGATAGGCCTGACCAACATGGCGAAACCCCATCTCTACTAAAAATACAAAATTAGCTGGGCATGGTGGCAGGTGCCTGTAATCCCAGCTACTCGGGAGGCTGAGGCAGGAGAATCGCGTGAACCCAGGAGGCAGAGGTTGCAATGAGCCAAGATCGCGCCACTGCACTCCAGCCTGGGCGACAGAGCGAGACTCCATCTCAAAAAAAAAAAAAAAAAAAAAAGAAATACAGAATTGCCACTGACCCCACAAGAAGTACAGGTGTCTGAGAAGCAGGTGCTGTTAAACAAAATATAAATACTGTGCAGGAACCTATAATTTAAGATGGTAACGAAAGATCTTTCAATAGCACATCTTTTTTCCTACACTCCTCTCTCATCTTCCCCCCATCTCCTCTGAAAAGATGCAATATCCAAATTGGAGTGCCCTATTATTAAAGTCATTCTAAACATGGTATGAATGACTAATAAATCATCTGTATATACCCCCCAACAAAGACTTCTGCAACCCCTTTCTCGACTTCTAGAATGGACGTGAAATCTAAGGATACATGGAAGAAGATTCTTCTGCTGCCTGAAGGCTGTGAAAGATTACATAGAAGTAAAACCTGTTGAGTAAAAACTGTCAAGCAACTACTTGTTTGGGGAATTACAGTTTGCATTTAGTTACAATGTTTATAATGTTTGATTCAATAAATATTTAGGTGTCTACTATGTGCCTTACTATGAAGAAAATAAAAAGCTACCATCTGTCCTAAAAATGAGGCAACTAACTTGTCCAAGGTCATAAGGTGGTCTGGTCCAAGTTCTAAGTCATCTGTTATTCAGATTATAGAGCTTAGAGAGTAACTGAGTTATCTTATACCTGGTGGATAAGGGGATAAAGAAGATGCCACAGTCAGTCACTACCATCTCTGCCTTCTAGTTTAGGATATGGATATCTCAAAAGAATGTTCTATATTAATTGTCTCCAATTCTTCCCTTTCATTCTCTCCTGAACCCAATCTACCCAGACTATTGAACTCACCACTTCACCGAAACAGTTCTTACTGAGGTAGCCTGTGACCGCCATACGGTTAATTCCAACAGTGAAGTCTCAAAGCTCATCTTATTTGAATCATCATCATCATTTAACCCAGCTGATCCCTTTGTCTTTGAAACATTTTTTTCACTTGACTGAAGAGAACCTTGTATTGGTTTGCCTCCTACCTTACTGGTCGTTCCTGCTCTATCTTCTTTGTTGATTCCCCTCCATCTTCTTGACTCTTTTTTTTTTTTGAGACAGAGTCTCGCTCTGTCGCCCAGGCTGGAGTGCAGTGGCACAATCTTGGCTCACTGCAACCTCCGCCTCCCGGGTTCAAGCAGTTCTCTACCTCAGCCTCCCGAGTAGCTGGGATTACAGGCGCCTGCCACCACGCCTGGCTAATTTTTATCTTTTTAGTAGAAACGGGGTTTTGCCATGTTGGCCAGGCTGGTCTTGAACTCCTGACCTCGTGATCCACCCGCCTCAGCCTCCCAAAGTGCTGGGATTACAGGCGTGAGCCACCACACCCGGCTCCTTGACTCTTAAAGTCTGGAATCCCCAAGGCTTAGCTCCCAGATCTCTTCTCTTCTCTTTTATGTTCACTCCCTTGGTGAACTCATCCAGTTTTGTGGCTTCAAGTTACTCTCTAAGTGCCTCGGACTCCCAAATTCCTATCTACAGCCCTAAACTTTCTTCTTGTAACTCTACACCTGAATAACCAATTGCCTACATACCAGCTCAACTTCAATGTTTAATAGACACCCCAAATTTAGCATGTCCGTAAACCAAATTCCTGATGTTCTCCAAACCAGGCTCCTAGTCCAGGTTTCTCCATCTCAACAAATGGCAATTGCATCCTTCCAGTTACTGAAGCCAAAATCTTTAGAATTATCTTCAGTTTCTCTTTTTCTCTCACATACCACATACAAGCCATCAGTAAAATTCTGTTTGCTCCATGTTGAAATTCAATCCAGAATCTGACCATTTTGCACCACCTCCACTGCTACCACCCAGGTCCAATCTATACCACAATTATCCCTCTAAGTAACTAATGCCTCACAGACTATACTCAGTACACTAAAGAGATCATTTTGAAATTCAAGTCAAATCATGTATCTTTTCTGTTCAAACACCACCTCCCCCAACTTACCTGTAAGTAAAAGCCGAAGTCCTTACAATGGCCTACAAAGCCCTACATGGTCTTCCCTTACCACCTATGACTCAGATCTTGTCTCCTATTGCTGTTCTCCTATTACTGTTTTCCTTGATCACTCTGCTCCAGCCACACTGCCTGCCTTGCTATTCCTCAAACGCTAAGCAAGCTCTTGCCTCCTGGCCTTTGTGCTTACTGTCTGCTCTTCCTTGAATGTCCTTCTACCGTGCTATGGTCTGAATGTTTTTGTCCTTCGAAATTCTTATGTTGAAATCTAATCCCCATTGTGACAGTAATACAAGGTGGGGCCTCTGTGAGGTGATTATATCACGAAGGTGGAGTCCTAATGGATGAGATTACTGTCCTTATAAAAGAAGCCCCAGAGAGCTGCCCTGCCCGTACCACCATGTGAGGACACAGCAAGAAGGTGCCATCTATGACCAGAAGGCCCTCACCAGACACAGAATCTGCCGGTGCCTTAATCTTGGATTTCCCAGCCTCCAGAATTGTGAGAAATCAAGTTCTCCTGTTGAAAAGCTGTCCAGTTCATGGCATTTTGCTATGGCAGCCCAAATGGCCTACAACACAACAATTACCCACATGGCTTAATCCCTAACTTCTCTCAGAGGCCTGCTCTGACCATATAACATTTATATTTACTTACTTGGCTGTTTACTGTCTGTTTCTCCCTACTGAATTATAAGCTTAGGGGTTTTGTTTTATATAAAGGTCAACTCCCAATGCTTAAAATCCAATAGGCACCAAACAAATCTCTGTTGCGTGAACAAGAAGAGATTAGTGCACAGAGCCAGGTCATCACTTTCAGCAGCCTACCTACTTTGTTCTGGTCCCTCATGTTTGGCTAGTCACCAAATGGCTCTGGCTTGAAAACTACACATGAAAGACCCTGGACAGGTTGCATTTGTCTCCACCAAATTTCTGGTCCCTGAAAGTCATCTAACAAAGTTAAGATTCAATGTAAAGAAAAAAACTCGTTCCATTCAGTTTCTCTGCTTGGACAGAATAAAATTCCTCCTGGCATTCTTTCCAATTTTAATACAGCTGGATAGAGAAACACAGGTTAAAACAATTTTCTGGATCCTTCTTTTCGGATTCTACCTTGACGAAGAATCTTCTTGATTATCTATGCTTCTTTATTTTCTCATCTTTGCCCAGAGAGTCAAGTGCTCTGGTTGTTCACACTGCCTAATTAACTATGCAAATCAAGTTACATGAAATTATAAATGAAAATTCTATGAGTGTTCACATGCAAAGCTAGATTACATGATCTAAATTTTAAACTGCTACTAAATTTCTGTTCTCTTAAAGGCACTTAATTTTTCATGAATAACTGGATCTTCAAGATTTCTGGATAGATTATGTTTAAGACTCTCTTTACGTACAGAACGTAATCAATGATGATAAATTCTAATTATTCCCAGTATTAAAGTAATTCTTAAAAGTCATCAGAGCTTCACTAATTATTTTTACACATACTCCATCATTTGCTTTGAAAATGAGATATATAGTGTATCTATAAGCAGGGAGGGGCACCAGGTAACAGATCATAAATATAGTTATTACAAAGTTGCTTGCATATATGAATCTGAAGTGTGAAATGCCTATACTTTATAACTCTTACAAAAATAAAAAATTGTTAGACTCATGGTACCCTGGCAACCCAGCAATTTTATATTCAGTGATGGAATGAAAATGCAATGTCTGAAAATTAAAATTCAGTAAAAGTTCAATAGTTCACCCACATTTATGATAACCTATGGGGGAGGGGGATGTGCATTTCATATCCAGTCATGTGAAGTGTGCCTTGAATGGCAACTATCGTAAACATTAATTTTTTACTCCCATAACTATTCAAAGCATTGTACGAAGGGCTCAATCAGATCGTGTGAAGTGTACATTTTTCACCCCATAAGCCTGAAATCAGCGAAATGTTATCTTCTCCTTCGCACAAGGCTTCAGGTAGAGACTGGATATCTACCCTCACTCAACCACCCTCAATGGTAGAACTAAAAAGCAACAAATGGATTTTACAAGTTAATGTCTCAAGCTATAAAAGAGAACGAAATGAAACAAAAGGAAAAGGGGGAAAAAAAACCCCATTCCTACATTACTGACCGGGGGCTTCTCTTCCAATCGCATCCCAAGTCCTTTGCTGCTCAAAAAACTTAACACCTCCAACCTGGCAGACGCTTCAAATTCCTCCAGATTTCTAAACTGCGAAACAAACATCTACCTAACAGGCTAAAAAGATGACAAAGTACAAAGTAAGAAAAACTTTTGCAACACAGACACTGGCCACAGTGCATTCCTACTTTCCCAGAAGGGAAGAGGAAGGGAGGCAGCTGAAATAAGAATAAGGATGAGGTAAGTATCGGTGGAAGATGACAGTTTAGGGTGAGAAGCGGCTGCTCTTTCTCACATTCAGGGGGACAGGAAGGCAAAAGGTAGGTGTTAAATTAAAAAAAAAAAAAAGTCTACCCACACCACTCTTCGTTCTTCCTCCAGCACAGCTGGAGGGGGAAGGCTCTTCCCCAGAACGCTGGAGCAGAGAGAAGGCATCGCCACCCTAGGCTAGTGGCGCCGTCCAGCCTGTCACTGGGGCTGGAACTAGAAAAGTTGAAGCAGGAGTAAAGATCTGGGAAAGACGGACACGTCCTTCAGAGGCTGAGGACCCCGGTGACCCGAGCTGAGGGCAGCCAGAGCCCGGGGTGACCAAGCCCTGCCCTACGTGTCCGGCTGTCTCTGAGGAACCGGGTCGCCTGACGCCTGCCCTGGCCCCTCTCCGCCCGGCCCCGCGCGCCTCCTTGCTTACCTGCTGCACCCCGAGGAACTGGTAGAAGTTGAGCTGCACCTCCTCCACCAAGTCAAACAACTCCAGGTCTCCGCTCTCCCAGCCGCGCGCCGGCGCCACGGCGGCCAGCAGCAGCAGCAGCAGCAGCAGCAGCCACAGCAGCGGCGTCCGCGGCGGCGGCGGCGGGAACGGCACCAGCCCGAGCTGGCGGCGTCCAGGAAGCTGCGCTGGCTGGGAGCAAGGAGCCGTCATCGCGCTGGGCTCGGAAAGGTCACCCGCCGCGCAGCTCCGTTGGCCGAGAGCTGGGACGTGGCGGGCGGCGCTGGCTGTGGGGAACAGCGCCTGTCAGTGAAAAGTGCGGGCAGGCGCACCGGAGCGGCCCGCCAGGTGGCTGGCCCCAGACAGAGCGCGGAGGTGGCGGGAGCCGGCTGCCGGACGGGCGGGTGGGTAGGCGGGTAGGCGAGCGAGGCCGCAGCCAGCGCTACGTTCCGCAGACCCTCGCCCCCAGGCCTACACACAGCTGGAGAGCCAGCGCCCGGCGCCTGGGCTGCACAGTGGGTGAGGCTTCCCTTCGCCTCAGCCTATCCCAGGCCTCGCTTCCGGTGACATCATGTCTCCTAGCAACCGCGGGAAGGGGGCGTGGCCGGAAGCCTGGACGCCTGGCGCCCCAGATCTGGGCCTGGGTGAAATGCCTTTCAATCACTCGCGCGCACGGAGCAGCTGTACCTGCGCCCACATGGGCTGAGAGACAGGGACGGTTATAGCCATCCCGCGTCCACCTGGAACGCCCCACGTGGACTTCCCCCGAAATAGCTACTGTCTTCCTCTCCCCTAGCTATCGAACACTAAAAGCATATTTGAAGCCTGATTAATTGATTATGGCTTCCATGCATTTAATTAGTCCATCAGCAAAGAAGACAGGACAAGTTGAACCAGGTTCTAAAAGGGGCAAATCTAGTAAGTAGAGAGAGGTAGAGCAGAAAAGGAATTGAAACCAAAACAAAAAGTATACTTCTAATTATGAATTAAGATTTACAGGCATAATACCATAAAATGACCTGGTAGAATTAACAGTTAATAATGGTGAGTCAATCATAGTTGGAGGAGAAATGTAGTTTATCCACCTTGGCCCACCTCCAGTTGGGGTTCCTTTGAAAACAGACCTCAATTGAGATGTTTCTGTTTTAAAAGACAGGCTAAAAACCTCCTCTCCCATAACAACGTCTCACCTTCCAGTCTTGCATTGCTTCTGTTCAATCTCTTTTCAAGTTATTTTCTCCACCACAATTCTCTTGTGTGGACTTTATTATTGTGTGCTTAGCACAATGCATAGCACATGAGAGCACTCAATTAGTTGAACTGAATCCTGTGACTACCTCCCTACCACCATTCCCCCTACCACAGATTTTTAGTTTATTTATTTATTTATTTATTTAGAGACGGAGTTTCGCTCTTGTTGCACAGGCTGGAGTGCAATGACACCATCTCGGCTCACTGCAACCTCTGCCTCCCACGTTCAAGCAATTCTCCTGGCTCAGCCTCTCGAGTAGCTAGGATTACAGACTCCTGCCACCATGCCTGGCTAATTTTTTGTATTTTTAGTAGAGACGGGGTTTCACCGTGTAGGCCAGATTGGTCTCAAACTCCTGACCTCACATGATGTGATCTACCCACCTCAGCCTCCCAAAGTGCTGGGATTACAGGCATGAGCCACTACCCCCAGCCTAGTTTATTTTTGGTTATATCAGTTTTCTTAAAGTGAATGTCATCTTTACCAAGTCCCTAAATTAGGTTACTGTTTATTCAATGAACAAAACATCGAAATAAGATGAAATTAATGATCTTAAGCACTACTTTTACATATTACAGTAACATTCATCTTTTCTCCTAATTTGATCATTAGATTAAGTGCAATAAAACATTTGAAACTGGTGCCATATTACCACAAATCTGGGATTCTTACCCCGATCTTTTAGCAGACAGTCTAGTATTTCCCTTTTGAGTTTTACCTTTATGTTGTCTGAGAACCTCGGGGACTTACTCCATCTAAAGATAGCCCATCCTCTTTCTAAGGCCATGCTGAAACAGAATTGGATTCTATTAATAATACTTCTCATGGACATAAGGTATTACTCAAAGATTCATCCTGCCCAGCTCCAATGACACTTGTCCACCCTGAGATGATCTTCTTGCTTGTCCAGGTTCCTGCAAAGACCACAGTGATATTCATATTTAGACTTCTAGCTTGGCCTCTTTACCTATTCAGTCATTGTCCCAAAAATTACAGTGCAATTGAATAAATCTTTTGCTGAGGTCTGAACTAAGGGAGTGACAATATCCACTGTTTTCTTCCCTGGTGACATGTACTAATTCTGGGCATAGACTCATCCAACTTGGCCTGGGCAGAGGGAGTTTACACAGAAAAAGAGAAACCAGTGAGATGTTTAACCATCATGTGAGCTGTGAAATGGATTGGAAATATAGAGGAGCCCCAAACATATAGCCAGTTTTCCCACAGGACATTCGCTGAGTTCTGGGGTGGTGCAGGAGGCTGAGCAGCTGGGCGTGATAGGCAGAGTAAAATTACCCCATATTCTACTGCATAGAAAGCTAATTCTGCTTAGAAGGATCCTGCCTCAAATACACAAGCATTCTCCCCCTTCAAGACATTTACACTATTTTTGAAGTTGTATGAGAAGGAGGCTGAAGATCTACGTTTAAAACCTCTCAAAGGCAGAACTGAATCTCAGAGCAGAGGAAACAGCAGCTGTCCAGGCTCTTGATCAAAAGCCCAGAGGAATCACACATGAAGAAGAGAGAGAAACCACAAGAGAACTGTCTTACTGAAACCGCACCCCAATCCCAACCCAGCTCATCCTTGATTAGACAGAGATAATCAGAACATCATCCTATTTGTCTATGTTTATCCCTAGAAGAAAATAACATCATCTATATTGTCTATAGATCTTTAATATAAAAGTCTAACATTTGTAAAAAAAAAATTATGAGGTGTGAGAGGAGCAGGAAAATTTGACCAACAATCAAGAAAAAAAAAAAATAGAAGATCCACAGATAAGTCAACTATTGAAGTTTAGATAAGAACTTTAAAATAACTATTATGAAATAAAGCCATAGATTATAAAATAGAAGAAAACATGAACAAGATGGGTTAAAATATGCAGAATTTTAAGAGTATTAAAATCCATAAAAAAGAATCAATGGAAAATATTTAACTGACAAATGTAATTTCTGAAAGGAATATTGCAATGGATCAGTTTAATAGCAACCTGGACACAGCAGAACAGAGGGTTAGTGAATTTGGAGACTGGGCAAGAAAAAATACCTAAACTCAAGCACAGAGAGAAAAACAAACGGAAAAAATAGAACACAGCTTAATAGGCATGTGTACAATGAATAAACCCAGGATAGGTATAACTGGAGCCTTAGAAAAAGAGGAGACAGAGAATGAAGCAGAAGCAATATTTGAAGATATAATAGCCAAGAATTTTACAAAAGTAATGAAAGACATAAAACCGCAGATGAAAAAAATAACTCAAAATGAATCCTAGACCTCAATGTATGAGTTAATGCTACCAAACTCTTGTAAGAAAAAGAGGGAGTAAATCTTAGTGACCTTGGGTTAGCCAATGGTTTCTTATATATGACACAGAAACATAAATGACAAAAGAAAAAAATAGATAAATTGGACTGCACAGAAATTAAAAGTATGCTGCAAACAATATTATCAACAAAGTAAAAAGACAAGAGAATAGGAGACAATATTTGTAAATCACATACTTGATAGGGGACTTAGATCCAGAATTTGTCAAAGATTCTTACAACTCAACAACTAAAACAACCCCCCTTTTTTTGTTAATGGGCAAACAAGTTGAATAGACATTTCTTCAAAAATATGGAAATGACCAATAATCACATGAAAAGATGCTCAACATCTGTAGTCATCAGGGAAATGCAGATCAAGACTACAATGACATGCTACTTCTCACCAAGTAGGATGGCTATAATCAGAAAGATAGACAAGAAAAAGTGTTGAACATGTGGAGAAATTGGAACCCTCTCACATTACCGCTAGGAACTCAAAATGATGGAGCCCCTTAGGAAAACAATTTGGCAGTTCCTCCAAAAGCTAAATGTAGAGTTACTATATTACCCAACAATTCCACTTCTAGAGAAAAGAAACATATGGCCACACAAAAACTTGTACACAAATGTTCATAGCAGCATTATTCACAATAATCAAAAAGTTTGTAAACAACCAAAATGCTCATGAACTGAAGAAGGAATAAACAAAGTGTGGTATATCTATGCAGTGGAATATTATTCTGCAATATAATGAAATGAAGTATGGATATATGCTATGACATCGATGAGTTTTGAAAACATGCCATGTGAAAGAAGCCAGTCACAAAAAAATCACCTATTGTATAATTCCAGTTATATGAAATGTCCAGAATAGGCAAACTTACAAAGACAGAAAGTAGGTTAGTAGTTACCTAGGGATAGGGAGTAGATAAGGTTAGAGATTAACTGCTAATGACTGTAAGATTTCTTTTAGGAGATGTGAAAATGTTCTAAAATTGGATTATGGCAATGATTGTATAACCCGGTTTAGTATATTAAATACTAAAAAAACACTGACTTAAATATACTTTAAATAGGTGAATTGTGTAGTACGTCAATTGTATCTCACTAAGGCTGTTAAAACAGAAAGAAAAAAACAACCACTCACAAATACAATACGCTCAACAAACCCCAAAATGGATAAATGCAACAAAGCAAAGCAAATCTAAGTATATCATCGCCAAACTGCAGCAAAGCTTGTGGGATGTAGTGAAGGCAGTAACTTCAAAGAACATTTGTGGCAGGGCACTGTGGCTCACGCCTGTAATCCTAGCACTTTGGGAGGCTGAAGTGGGCAGATCACTTGAGATCAGGAGTTTGAGACCAGCCTGGCCAGCATGGCAAAACCCCATCTTTACCAAAATTACAAAAAAAAATTAGCTGGGCATGATGGCGTGCGCCTGAAATCCTAGCTACTTTGGAGGCTGAGTCACGAGAATTGTTTGAACCTGGGAGATGGACATTGCAGTGAGGTGAGATTGCACTACTGCACTCCAGCCTGGGCCACAGAGCGAGACTCTGTCTTGGGAAAAAGAACATTTGTAGCCTTAAATGTCTTAAGGAAAGAAGGCAGAAAATTAATGAGCTATGTGTTCAACATAAGGAGTTACACAAATAACTACAGGATAAATTCAAGTGAAGATTCCAATGAAGACATCTAGTTGTTTTTATGATGGTGCTTACGCAGGTGAGCTGGGAGCATATCAGCTCATGCATAATTTTTTTTATGTCATCATTTTGTAGGTTCTGGTACTGCCACGGTTCAAGGTGTGGCTATGATCATGTATGGCTGAGATGCATTGGAAGAATATGCCATTGGCAATGAGGAGAGGAGGGAGAATCCAGAGTGTTAGGTGGGTCACTCACATAGAGGTTGATGGGAGTTTTGATCTTGTTGCATGAGAACTTCAACATCATAATGACCACCACTTTCCGGAGAAAAAGGTGAAAGAATACTGGTAATTTAATAGACCAGTAGGACTCAAAGAGGTTTAAATAAACCATCTGGTAGTCTATCCTTCGCTTTTGGGTAAGATCAAATTTAACTATATCAAACAAAATTGAATATATAAAATCGATGTGTTATAGTCAAAGTCCAAATGTCTCCTTAAATCATCATTAGTGGCCTGTTTACCCCGTGATTTTAAAAATTCTGGCCCTCATTACATCTTAAAATAGTCTCATTGGCTCCTATATGGCTGTTTCTCAAATATATGAGCTTGAAATTCTAAGATACCATTGTTCTTTAATGGAACGTTATCTTCACTCAGTAATGTATTTATCCAAACACCATTCACAAACTTACATTGAGTTGACAAAGGTTAGAAAAATATTGTTTTGGCGGAGCACCTCCTTAGAAAATAATCCCTTTTGTATTGCAGTATTGAATTTTAATCATTTTGAAGGTCTTCATAAATAAATATAGATGCTCTTCATGTTATAAATAATAAATATATTTCTAATATGTTGACACTATGGTTTTCACTTCCCTGAATAATGTACTATTTACTTAAATAATCTCCTGGTGAAGAGGAGCACAGATTCTAGAGCCAGATTGATTACATTTGCACCCCGGCTCTACCACTTAGGGTGATCTCCGAGTTTCAGTTTCCACATCTCTAAAATTAGGATCAGACTACTCCCCAAATCATAAGGTTCTTGTGGGAATGAAGTGGAATAATTAGTGTCTGGTATATAGTAATTGCTGTTTAAATGTTACTGTCATTTTATGGGAAGTCTCCATCTATACTGTATTAAGGTTTCTATAAATAACTCTTACCTGTTTTTAAATGTTTAGATGTTGTCTTTAAAGGCATTTGTTGCTGGGTGCGGTGGCTCATGCCTGTAATCTCAGCACTTTGGGAGGCCGAGATGGGCGGATCATGAGGTGAGGAGTTCAAGACCAGCCTGGCAAAAGTGGTGAAACCCTGTCTCTACTAAAAAAAAAATACAAAAATTAGTCGGGTGTGGTGGCATGCGCCTGTAGTCCCAGCTACTCAGGAGACTGAAGCAGGAGAATCACTTTAATCTGGGAGGCGGAGGTTGCCGTGAGCTGAGATCTTGCCATTGCACTCCAGCCTGGGTGACAGAGCGAGACCCTGTCTCAAAAAAAAAAAAAAAAAAAAGGCATTTATTATCAAGCTTGGGCTGTAATTGCCTACTTCATCAAAAATGTATCCAATCACTTGTTTGCCCAGGATGGTGGGAGACAAGTTTTGTTTTATTTTTACCAAAAAATGACTGGTTGTAAAAGTCAATTTAATTTTTTTTTTTTTGCTCCAGCTTTATAAAAACATATTATTCATTATTTCCCTGCTAAATTCAGCTTAAGATTAGACAGTAGATGCTGTATTAAGAGCAGGCACTCAGTTGAACAAAAGGAAGGGAAAATATTCACATGCAGTGATTTAGCCACTAAAGAGTTGGCCGCTGTCATCATTTTCCTTTGGTTTAGCTCTGTATTTTCAGACAGTGAGGTTTTCTGCTTTCCCTGGACTTTAATGTGTCACAATAAAATCCATGTTAAAATTTCTTTCTTCTAACATCTACAGTTCCAGGATTATCATTAATTTTTCAAAGTTGTCTAGTAACTCACTTAAATCTCTTGAAAATTTCAAAATGAGTTTTTGTCCTTGTTCCTTTAACCAACCCAGATATTCTCTTCTACTCTCCTCAATTCAGCCTGAACACAGCAATCATTGCATTTTCCTCATATACAAAGGCTCCAATTAGTCTGCAAAAGGAAATTTTTGCAGACCTCTTCATCATCTAGTCTTTCAGGCCTTACAGCTCGATTTTGGCATTCTGCCGCTGAGCCCTAATATTGTTTGTGATGCCAAATTGGAACACAAGGCAAAACAGTACAAAGTTGCTTTTCACCACCATCAACAGGTCCCAGCAAAGGTCTAGTTTATGTATAGAAATTCCATGCCTCATAAATATGTTATTACATTTACTAAAAGGAGGCAGCATTCTTTACAGTACTGAACTAGCAATATGACCAACACAGAAACAAACAGAGATAGATTAAGGAAAACTTAGTTCCAAATGGTAAGATATGGGAAATTTAAATTTGCTTTCCTAAATATGACTATTGAATCATTCTCATTTTGCTAATCCGTACAGCAATCCAGCTTCATCTATCTCCACTTCTAATATATAAATATGTAATGCTGTATTATTTTTGCTTGTGATAGAAGGGTGTTTAGTGCCAAGACTCCATAATTAAAGTCTTTTAACTCAAAAAAAATTAAATAATAATAATTTCACCACCAGGGGGCAAACAACATTTTTATAGGCCAAGGATATTTTTAACATTCTAAAGGAATGATCTTGTGTGAACATATTTTTTGTTGTTGTTGTTACCATTTCAATAGCTTCAAGTTAAAAGACACTAATTGGAACCTAAACCTTTAAATTTAAGGAGAAATCATGCTTATAAAAGAGAAAATTGTACAAGTCACCATTAACCTGTTGCTTTTCCATTTACTATAATTTTTAGATGCTTTAAAAAGATTTCCTCCCTTTTACCCTTTTCTTTCATATATTTGCACATGAGGCAGAAAAATAGAATTGAACTTTTTTAATGCCTATGTAGTCTTTGTTTGTGGTGGCCTTTACATTGCTTTTAGTACATAGTATATTTTGGTCACTGGCTTTCTAAGCATGTATTTCAGCTCTGCTCTGCTTTTTTTGTTAATTTAATATGATTAACTCATATACTTAGACCTCTACTTCCTCCTTTTTTTTTTTTTTTTTTTTTTGAGACAGGGTCTTGCTCTGTTGCCCAGGCTAGAGTGCAGTGGTGTGATCTTGGCTCATTGCAAACTCTGCCACCCGGGTTCAAGCAATTCTCCTGCCTCACCCTCCTGAGTAGCTGGGATTACAGGCAGCATACCAACACACCCGGCTAATTTTTGTATCTTAAGTAGAGACGGGGTTTCAGCATCTTGGCCAGGCTGGTCTTGAACTCCTGACCTCGTGACCCATCCGTCTTAGCCTCCCAAAGTGCTAGGATTACACGTGTGAGCCACCGCACCCAGCCTTCTACCTCCTTCTAAAATTGGATTTTTTGTCTCTTGTTTTGGTTACTGCTTTGCCATTTGTTAATTTTATAACTGTGAAATGATAATAACTGGTAAACATATCAAATCACAAATTATCTCTTTTGAGAGCTTGATACACTGAACTTGATAAAGTACCAGAGTTGTGAATAACTAATCCACAAAAAACAAAATGATCAGTACAATATATTATCAGTAGCAGGCAATGATAAGAATAACTTTGGTGAAAATTTGGTCCATCATATTCTGAAGTTTAAGGATATTTGATTACTTCTGACTTGTAACTTGGTAAAAAATTCTATCAGTGGAAGCAAAATAGAGTTTTTAAATCAAGGTATCTGTGGTACAGGAAAACAACCACATTTTATTTCTCTTGGCTTAGTTCGTTTTCCCTTTTTCCTGCTCCTGAGTACCCACTGAGACCACATTTCCCTGAATCGATTATAATGATGCCACTATTTCAAATTAGAGCTGGAGGAGAATGAAGATGTCACAGTGGCCTGGCAAGATCTGCTACTTGTTCTTTCTCTTTACTGCTCTCCCAAGCCTGGCCATTATTTCCACTGTCGCCCCCTGGCATTAGGGCTATCACTATGGGCTGCAGAATTGAGTTATTCACCTAAAGATGAAATCCAGGTGAAATCCATTTCTATCCATATGAAGTCATACTGAAATAAATGTTGAAAGCAAATATAAGGAGAAAAAGAAGTTGCAAAAGTCAGTGTTAAGGGTTTATTTAGAGGCACACTAAAAAACATTCTATGACCTACTGCCTGTTATATTAGCGATGGAGGGGAACTTAGAGATAAAGCGTTATTTTGTTTATTTGTTTGTTGGTTTTCTCTGTTGTTGATTGGGTTTTTAAAAGATTGTTTTAGCGTGAAATGACAAAATCAGCTTTTTGTCACTGAGTGGGTCCTTAAGCTGTTGCCTAGACACCAATTGCTCAAAGTCTAAACTTTTCACTCCAGTACATCATATCTTGTTTTAGTGACCCCCGAGCATCTTTTTAATCCTTCTCCATTTCATACAGAAACTAGCCTCAGCCAAGTGACCATTCCCATGCTGACTTCCACCAGCTCCTGTAGGTGTACTCTGACAGCACTTTGCCTTGGGGCAAATTTTCTGACCTCTTTTTGATGGCAAATAGTTGTCAATAATACGCTACCTGGCATTTTCTTAAAAAGTTTAATTGCACTTACAGAATTTTGCTAAGATAAGAAATATTTTAACAATGAATGACAAAGAAGCTCATACTATAGTGCGAGCATGGAAACAGATGTTTGAAAGTATTTCCATCATCATAAGATTTTTTTATTTGTCAAAAATGATATATGCCACCAATAAACAATCTCATATTTGGGTCCCCAACAACTTGTTTAAAATCTTCCAAATGAAGATTTTCAGTAAAATTAAAATCCATTTATTCAAAATATAAGAAATTGTCACTTTTCAACTAGCTTTCAAAAACAATTTTTTAAATTTTTTTCTTATTTTTAATTTTTGTGGATACATAGTAGGTGTTTATATTTATGGGATACTTGAGATGTTTTGATATGGCATGCATATCAACCATGCCATGTGAAATAAACACGTCATGGGGAATGGGGTACCCACCCCTCAAGCCTTTATCCTTTGAGTTACAAACAATCCACTTATACTCTTTAAGTTATTTAAAAATAGACAATTAAGTTACTATTGACTATAGCCATCCTATTATGCTATCAAATAGTAGGTCTTATTCATTCTTTTTATTTTTTTGGTACCCGTTAAACATTCCCAACCCACCCCAACACCCCACTACCCTTCCCAGGCTCTGGTAACCATCCTTCTATTCTCTATGTCCATGAGAAGAACAATTATTTGACATCAGGGAGGATGGAAAATAACTAAGCTAAATTTTAGCGAAAACCTTTGCAGGGTTGCTGAACGGAACTGAAAAACGAGTCTATGGCTTAGTGGCAGAGCCAGCCATACACTTCTTTCACTGGGATCTAGGCCTCTTTGCAAGAAATATTTCTTCCCTACGAGCCACTAAAACTAGGCATCTAAATAAATTGGAATTGGACTCAGACCTTTACTTTATCACAAAGTGTTAAATCAGATTTCAAAATGAACACATCATTTTTTAACCATGTCAGTCTTTTAAAAATGATAGTAATATTCTTCACTTTTTGGGAAAATCCTGTTTAATGAATACTTTGTAATACAATAATTAGAAGGTTGGTCTTAAGGTTGATTTATTTTAAAAAAGTACTTTATCCATTGTTCAATTTTCTTTCAAAACATCTACTTTTTTCTCATTGTTAGAACATCCCCTTTATCTCAAAAGAATACACGATGTGTTTATTTATTTGTTTACTTATTTTTTAATTTTTTTATTTTTGAGACGGAGTCTCGCTCTGTTGCCCAGGCTGGAGTGCAGCGGTGCCATCTCAGCTCACTGCAACCTCCACCTCCTGGGTTCAAGGGATTCTCCTGCCTCTCAGCCTCCCAAGTATCTAGGACTACAGGCTCCCACCACCATGTCCGGCTAATTGTGTATTTTTAGTAGAGACAGGGTTTCACCATGTTGGCCAGGCTGGTTTCGAATTCCTGACCTTGGGATCCACCCGCCTCAGCCTCCCAAAATGCTAGGATTACAGGCGTGAGGCACCGCACCTGGACCTTGTTTTTTATTTTTAAGAGATGGGATTTCGCTCTTTCACCCAGGGTGGAATGTAGTGGCACTATCATAGCTCACTGTAATTTCAAACTCCTGGACTCCAGCAATTCTCTTACCTCTCAGCCTCCCAGGTAGCTGGGACTACAGGTGAGTGCCACCACACTTAGTTAATTTTTAAATTTTTTGTAGAGATGGGATCTTGTTATGTTACCCAGGCTGGTCTCGAACTCCTAGGCTCAAGCAATCCTCCCACCTTGGCCTCCCAAAGCTCTGGGATTACATGCATCAGGCACCATGCCCAGCTTCAAAATATGTTTATTTAATATTTAATTGAAAAGCCTTGTGTCTTCCCATCACACTAGGAATAAATTCCTGTTCTTTAAAATCCTATATAACCTGGCCCCTGCCTACCTTCAGCCTTATCTCTTTCCAGCCTTCCTCTCCCTGCACTGATCTTCCTTAGGAGCACACCAAGCTCATCTGTCTTGGGGCCGTCACACTTCCTCTGCTCCAAAGCTCTGCTTCCTGATCTTTGCATGACTGGCTTCTTCCCTTCATTCAGGCCTGCATTTAAATTTCATCACCCTACATAGGCCAATCCTAATCACTGCAGGGGCCAAGAGAACTTTCTCTTCACCCTCTAAAGGCCCAGCTTCCTGAAAACCAGTGGACAAAAGTCAGATGAATAGGAGAAAAGGCATGTGCATGGGGGAGAATCACAGAGTGATTAACTTACCATACAATGGGGTATGGATGGTTATATACCCTTCCTCTTAGGGGAAAGGGAGGTGGGGAAGTGTGAAAGATTTTAGGGGAGTGGCAAATTATTTTTAGGCAAATTCAACAGTCTTGAAGAATATACAGTGGACTGGGACAAAGTCTGTTGGGCCTGCAGAACAGACAGTGGTTTGTGACAAGTCTGTCCAGGTGTGTTGACAGACTTCAGTCTTTCTTCGGGCCCTGTGAGTTCAGTTAATGAAATACACTCAGGGAAGGCAACAGAGGTAATTATTTTCTTTGACAGGCCCAAATTTTAAGCAGATAAGGGAACTTCAGAGAACAGCTTCATCCTTTGCTTTGACAGAGACAACAGATGAGAGACAGAAGGTGGGGGGATAGTCAGAGAGACCTTGAGGCTTCGTCTTCAGTTCCACATGTCTAAGCACCACATTTTGGGATATCTGTTTCTGAGCCCCAACATCACCTAACTTAAAAAAACATCACTACCTTATTAAATCCTCTGCATAGCACTTCTCTGCTACCACTTGGTTAATTTCCCTTGTTTATGCATCATTTGTTTATTGTCTGATTTGCTCACGAGAATGCAAGCTCTATGATAGCAAGGACTTTATCTTGTTCATTCCTCTAACTAGTGCCTAGCCTACATTGGGCTTTCAATAAATATTATTGAATTTAAAAATGAAGACTCCTGTCTCTCTCTCAGAGTTATAACCGACGGTATTATGTCAGATTCCTGCCAGATATATGACTGTATTACATCAGATTCCTACAAAAAAACAATCAAGTAAGCTATAGTAAAGTGTCCAGCTCTAAGTAAGCTACTACTTCCAAGATGACGTCCATGTTTCACTACCCGGGGCCAAGTGAAGGACTTGGTAAAGGATGTGATGAATTGACTCACGGGCTGTATTGATGAAAATCATTGGTTACATTGGTAACAAGTCCAAAGTTAACTCTGACTCCACAGAAACACTGCTTGCAATTACTCATTTTTTATTAGTATGTATTAAACTATTCATGACTCAAAAACAAGTTAGATACTAAGATGGTGCCATAATGAATAATATGTCCAAAAGTTCTTCAATCACATAAAAATTCTCATTGCCATCTTGAGTAAATATAGCCAAGAAATTCTGATTTATATTATGTTCTTCTCAGTTGTGGTAGGACTTGCCACAGGTAATTTCTCAAGATTTGTCCTGCAAGTTCAAGGTCATGCTTTCAACAGACCGAGCAGCAGTATTTTCAGGAAGACAGAGATATGCGAATGCTATGACAATTTTACGTACTCATTAGAAAAGATTTTTAAGCCCAGCCAGTTCTTTGATTTGGTACACAATTGCATTTCACAGAAACAATGTTTTCATTCATATTCAAAAGCATTGTTTGTTAATATTTCAGTTAATGTTATCTTTCATTAGCTTTATCATCACATATCTTAGGTAAGGTCATAGTTGTAAAAAGTTGTTTCATAATGACCTCTCAAGCTGTATTCTTTTGACACAGAAACATTTTGTTTTAAGTACAGAGGAATAGTCTCATTTCCAAAAGAATAATGCTTATGCCCATTTTCCTTTTTCCCTGAAATTTAAAGCTTCATGGTAGGGTTGTCAGATTTAGCAAATAAAAATACAGGATACCTAATTAAATTTGAATGTCAGATAAGCAACTATTGCATGAGACATACTTATATGAAAAAGTCATTCGTTGTTTATCTGACATTCAGATATAACTGGGTATGTTATCTGGCCACCCTGGTCTATCTTCGTTTTTCCCACTTTTGATAGAGACATAGGTTGAAATATACTCAGATGGTTTCCAGGAAGTAACGACATCTTTAATACTTTCTTGTTAGTGATCTTTAAATGTTGTCAGCTTTTAAAAATCGAAGTAGGGAACTAATACTTCTGACCAAGATGAATATCGGAAGTCTGAAACACTGAAAAAAAAAACTCAGATAAAATAAATGAAATATCAGTTCTCAAGATGTTGGAAATCAGGCCACCGAAGGATTTCATTATGTCAAACAATTAAACAGCAAATATTGACTCAGCTTTTACCATGTCGTAAGTCATTGTATTACAACATGCCACAAACACAAGAAGAGAAAAAAAAGACAATCTCTCAGTCCTTGGAGAATGTACAAGTTGGTAGGAAAGATAACACGGATACACACAAAAAGATAATAAACAGTACAAGGAAGTAGGTGGTAAGTGCCAAAAGAGTAACACAGATAAGAGGAGGCAGGAGATCAGTTTCATCTGTGTCTTTGGAGAAACAGTCAAGCTAAAGGCCTCAAAGGGAGAGAGGACAGGAAAGAGAGTATTTCACTAAATGCTTTACATTCATTATTCCATTTAAGCCTCCCAATAACCCTACAAGGGAGTTATTATTATGATCACCAGTTTCCAGCTGAAAAAAGAATGAGCAGGTCTGAGAAACTTAACTATGGCTACACAGCTAGTAAGCAGCATCTCCACCTCCACCAGGTCCTCCTGACCCCAGAGCCTAAGCTTTTAACTACTAGTGCTACCTCTGAGATGAGGGGGGGAGTAGACTGGAAGCTCTACTGTTACATGAAACTCCTAGAGTTTTGAGTGGGAAAGCAAGATAAAATGACTATTTTAGAAAATGAATTCTTCACACACCATCCCAGACATTCTGGATACAAATGTCATTTGATCACATTGGATTGCAAGGAGACTAAAGAGAGAGTCAAAGATCAGAAACATTATGAAATCAAAACAAACTGAAATGAGCTGGTGGTTATTTGCATATATAGGCAAGAGAGAAAGGGAAAAATCAAAGGTAAATGCAAGGCTAAAGATTACAGATACACACACACACACACACACACTCTATTAGAACTAGTAAATTCAGCAAAGTTGCAGGATACAAAATAATCACACAAAAATCAGTTGTGTTTCTATACACTAACAATAAAAAACCTAAAAAGGAAATTTATAAAACAGTTCTATTTTCAATAGCATCAATAACAATAAAAAATTTAGGAATAAACTTAACCAAGCCAAGGGAAAAGAATTATAAAAACTATAAAACATTGCTGAAAGAAATGAAAGACAACACTAATAAATGGAAAGACATCCTCTGTTCATGGATTGGAAGACAATATCATGAAGATGTCAATACTATTCAATGTGATCTACAGAGGCAATGTAATCCCTATCAAAATCCCACCAGTGATTTTTGCAAAAGGAGAAAAATCCATACTAAAATTCATGTGGAATCTCAAAGGACTTCAAATAGCCAAAACAATCTTTAAAAAGAACAGAGTTGGAGGACTCACAATTCCTGATTTCAAAATTTACTACAAAGCTACAGTAATCAAAACAGTGTGGTACTGGCATAAAGACGGACATATAGACCAATGGAATAAAAGAGAGAAATAACCCTTCTCATATACCTTACAGTATATGAAATAACCCTTCCCATGTACCATATTGTCAAATGGTGCCAGAAATAATCCTTCTCATATACCATATGGTCAAATGATATTCCACAAGGGTGCTAAGACCATTCAATGGGAGAAGAACAGTCTTCAACAAATAGTGCAGGGAAAACTGGATATCTACATGCAAAATCATAAAGTTAACCCCTTCCTTCACATCACATAAAATATTAGCTTAAAATGAATCAGCTGGGCATGGTGGCTCACACATGTAATCCCAGCACTTTGGGAGACTGAGGCAGATGGATCACCTGAGGTCAGGAGTTCTAGACCAGCCTGGCCAACATGGTGAAACCCCGTCTCTACCAAAAAAACAAAACTTATCCCGTTATCCTGGCATGGTAGTGTGCGCCTATAATCCCGGCTACTCAGGAGGCTGAGGCACAAGAATCACTTGAACCCGGGAGGCACAGGTTGCAGGGGGCTGAGATCGCCCCACTGCACTCCAACCTGGGCGATAGAGCGAGACTCAATCTCAAAAATGAATCAAAGATCTAAACATAATAGCTAAAACTGTAACTCTTAAAATACAGAGGGATTTGGCAATTATTTCTTGGACATGACACCAATAGTACAGGCAACAAAGGAGAAAAATAGGTAAATTGGAATTTATCAAAATTAAAACCTTTTGTGCATTAAAGGTTACCATCAACAAAGTGAAAAGGCAAATCATATACCTGATAAGGGATTAATATCCAGAATATATAAAGAGCAATTCTACAACAACAACAGCAAAAACAACCCCCAAAATGGGCTAAGGATTTGAATGGATATTTCTTCAAAGAAGATATATAGATGGCCACAAGCACATGAAAAGATGTCCAGCATCACTTATCATTAGGGAAATGCAAATCAAAACTGCAATGAGAAATCCCTTCGCACCCATTGGTATGCCTGTTATAAACAAAATGAAAAGGAAAATAGAAGTACTGTGAGAATGTGGAGACACTGGAACCTTTATGCATTACTGGTGGGAATGTAAAATGGTTCAACTGCTGTAGGAAATGGTATAGCAGTTCTTCATTCAACACAGAATTAGCAAATGATCTAGCAATTCTACTCCTGGGTCTACACCCAAAAGAAATTAAAGCAAGGACTAAAACAGATATTTGTATACCCATTTACATAGCACAATTATTCACAATAACCAATTAGTGGAAGAAATCCAAATGTCTACTGATGGATGAATGGATAAACAAAATGTGGCATATACATAAAGTTGAATATCATTCAGCCTCAAAAAGAAATGAAATTCTGACACATACTACAACATAGATGAACCTTGAAGACATTATGCTAAGTGAAATAAGTCGCACAAAAATACAAATACTGTATGATTTGTACACCGTACAGGTACCTAGAGTAGTCAAATTCATAGAGACAGAATGTAAAATGGTGGTTGACAGGGGGTTGGGCAAAAGGAGAATGGAGAGTTAGTGTTTAATTGATACAGTTGGATAAGATAAAAGAGTTTTGGAGATGGATGGTAGTGTGGTCAAACAACAATGTGAATGTGCTTAATGCCACTGAACTGTATACTTAAAAATGCCTAAAAGGCTGGGCACGGTGGCTCATGCCTGTAATCTCAGCACTCTGGGAGGCCGAGTCAGGCAGATCACCTGAGATTGAGAGTTTGAGAACAGCCTGACCAATATGGAGAAACCTTGTCTCTACTAAAAATACAATATTAGCCTGGCACCATGGTGCGTGACTGTAATCCTAGCTACTCACGAGGCTGAGGCAGGAGAATCGTTTGAACCGGAGAGGCAGAGGTTACGGTGAGCCGAGACTGCACCATTGCACTCCAGCCTGGGCAACAAGAGTGAAACTCCATCTCAAAAAATAAAAAATTACCTAAAATGGTACTCCACATTATGTGTATTTTATCACAATAAAAAAATTAAAAAATATATAATCCATAAATCCATGCAACTGTGCACTCAGAAACTACAGCATACCATTGTAACCACTCTGATTGTGGAAAATCCACTCTTCCCTCAGCATGCCCTGTGTGGCATATGCGATTTGTAGTTCTCTGAAATCTTAATCAAGAAAGGGCATCAGCATAAAATGTGTATTACATATTACATAAAGCTTAATTCTTTATTTTTTTCAGAGAAAAAAATAGAAGCTCTAATGTTTTCTTCTCGGACTGTGCCCTTTTGGAGGGACCATTTGTTTAAAGGAAAGGAAGAAAAGAGAGGCCAACAAAGACTGACAAGGTATAGTGAGCAAGGTCTGAGAATAACAAAAACAGCGTGTGCCTTGGAAGCAAAAGGAAGAAGGGGAGATAGAGTAGTTCACTGTGTACAATGCTGTTTGCAGGAGAGTAAGTTAAATGCAGTACCAGGTGTGGTGGCTGAAGCCTGTAATCCCAGGACTTTGGGAGGCCGAGGCTGGAGGATTGCTGGAGCCCAGGAGTTGGAGACCAGCCTGGACAACATGGCAAAACCTCATCTCTACAAAAAATACAAAATTAGCCAGGTGTGGTGGCGCAGGCCTGTAGTCCCAGCTACTTGGGAGGCTGAGGTGAGAGGATCACTGAAGCCCAGGAGTTCAAGGTTGCAGTGAGCTATGATTGCACCACTGCACTCCAGCCTGGGAAATAGAGTGAGACTCTGTCTCTAATAAATTAAAAATCAAAAATTAAAAAATAATAAGTGCAGAGATGGGATCCTGGGGTTGGCAACATAAAGGACAGCAGAGACCTTGGCAAGAGTGATCTCCATCGTGTGATATGGACGGAAACTGGATGGAGTGGATTGAAGACAAGGTATGACAGGAAGAAGTGGAAACAGTAATTATATCACTGCCTTCAAAATGCTGTGCTTTGAAAGGGAGCACAGGAATGAGAGGGGAATTTGAAAGGTGCCATGATGCTAAATTAGATGTTGTTGTTGTTTTGTTTATTTATTTATTTTTTGAGACTGAATCTCGCTCTGTCACCCAGGCTGGAGTGCAGTGGCATGATCTCAGCTCACTGCAACCTCCGCCTCCCCAGGTTAAAGCAATTCTCCTGTCAGCCTCCAGAGTAGCTGGGAGTAGCTGGGATGACAGGCACCTGCCACCACGCCCAGCTAATTTTTGTATTTTTAAGTACAGACATGGTTTCACCATATTGGCCAGGCTGGTTTCAAACTCCTGACCTCAAATGATCTGCCTGCCTCAGCCTCCCAAAGTGCTGGGATTACAGGCATGAGTCACCGCACCCGACCTGTTATTGTTGTTTTATTATGGCAGATTACAGCATGTTTGGATGCTGGCAGGAAAAATCTAGAGGAACTGTAGAAGCAGAGTTCTTGAGCACAAGAAAGAGGACAGGGTCCAGAGCCACTGGGAGGAGATGGCAGAGAGAGGAGTGGGGTGGGGTGTGGGCAGGTAATACAGTGACTTTGGTGAAGGACGGTTGAAGAGGGTCTTGTCTGATGAAGTGAAGTGAAGGAAGGAGAACTGTACATAGGTTACCTGATGGGAAAGAAGGTATTACATACCCAGCTTGGAGTTGGAAGAGGAAATATTTCAGGGATGTAAGAGGATCCTGGGAAGTACTGAGTACCCTTTGAGATCTGCAGTTACAGATTTACAGTGAGACTGTTCAGCAGGGCCATGTGTTTTTCTTCAGCAACACTTGGCTACTCAGGGACAGGCACAGCACAGACAGATGGTTGGTCTTAACCAGATTGGGGCTTTGCCAAAGTACAGCAGAGGAGAGAGACAAGGAGGAAGTTAACGAGGTTTGCAAAGCGTGAATTGGTGAAAGGTAGAAAGAGAATATTAGGGTGCAGACAGGGTTGGGTCCTTGTTGATGAAAAGGTCGTTGTCATAACAGTGGGTATCTGAAGTGGGTTAAGGAAGAGATATTTGGAGGCAAGAAGTCAAGGGACTGAGAGGCCGTGGTACAAATGTGTGGCAGTGGGGCTATGTCACTGCAGCACAGGGCTTAGGACAGTCTAATCTGATCCTCCACAGTTCCACCTTGGCCAGAGATGTGGTTTTTGCTCCGTGCCTCTAACCCTACACAAGATGACCAAGTTCTCCACCTTCTGATCAAGGACATTAGTAAATGTCCAGAAACAACAGGATGTCCCCAGTGGGTGGGAGCTTCCTTCCCACTTGATGCTTGTTCGGCACTGAGTCCTGTCTACTCCACTTCCTGGTTCTTGCCACTGTGAGTCTGTCTTGCCCTCCCCCGCCCCACCCCCTTTCATTTCAAGAACTCTGTTCTTTCTAGGCTTTCCTCTTCTTTGCAAACCATTTCCATTACCCTCTCTTTCTAGGTAAGCCTGTGTCAGAGTCTTTTTGTCTCATATTCACAGCAGAGGCATATCTGAGTTTTTGCTTCTTCATTGTGTGCTGGGAGAGAGGAAAACTGCCTTCAGGCTTTTAGAGAGAGCAAAAAGAGGAGATAAATACACAGAAAACACTCAGGAAATTAGAGATGCACCCTGTCTCAGATGGATTATCCACAAGGCCATTGGAGTCATCAGAAAATGAAGACAGGAGTAGACGTGGAAGAGAGTGGGCCTAGTGTGAAAGTCATCAGTGATTGAGGGGGAGGATCAAGACAGATAGATGCCAGCAACAGAGGGGCAGCAGATGGAAAGTTTGATGATGTGGACTTTGAAGGACAGTAGGAGTCATAAAGCCTGGAGACAGCATTTGGGGAGCAAAGAGGATTCTCTCCTCCTCCAGGTCCCAGGTGTCTGAAGCCTAAGAGGAATAAACAATCTGCACTTTGGAGGTAAAATGCTGTTATCAGGAGGCAAAGAGCTTTCCATTGCAGATGGAAAAGTCTATAAGGAACAAGATCCTCTGTCTGTCGTGTTCAGCTTCACATCTCCAGCACCTTGTACAATGCAATGAGTGCCTGATGTGTGCTCAACAAATGTGTGTTGAGTAAGTGGAAGGGAAGTTAACTAAATCTGGTATTTATATTTCAGTCACATGCCACAACCCCATCACTCTTCGGAAGAAATGACAGTCTCTATCTTACTGACCCAGGAGATATGACTCTCAGGGGGAACAAAGAACCTTCCTGGAGCCTTGTACATATTCCTGATGCCCAACAGAGCACCAATAACAGCACCTGATTATGCCCTTTGCTCACCTCTTAGCTCCCATTACCTCTAGCAGCGACAGAAGATAATTACTCAAGTGTTCTCTGTCCTTCTGATTGATCTGGCTTTCCATTGTTAAGAGTTTTGGGGAATTTTACAGGCCATTAAGTAATAAACCTTTGTTCTCCCTCTTAGCTCAAAACCAAATAAGAAATAGATGCTAGAATCAAGCATACTGACATAAAAATACCAGCTTTATTACTGATAAGACTTAACTGAAGATTACAATCTGAGCTACAGCCATTATCAGTATCCCTAAAAAGTCCCCTTCTCTACCGGACTCTGCTGACCTTGGAAAGGTTCAGGAAAGGTGGGCAAGGAGTAGTTGACCTTCATCAACAAAGAAAATTTAGAGAAGACTGGACCACACATGCTCTGTCCTTTCAAAAATAAATTACTTCCCAGGTTTGGGGAGAAGTGAGTGAAGGGACAGAGAAAACCTTGAAGGTTCCTCCCATATTTCTCTCTCTTACTGAGTGGACATTTTCTCCTTTCTTTGAAAATATGAAGAGGAGGATAGAGGGCTTCCTTCTAACACATACTAACTTTTAATTCTCCTACTGTGCTCAGTTCAGTATATGGTCAACCAGGATGGGCTGTTCCCATAGAAAAAGGGATCTGCTGCTTCTCAGGAAGGTGCTTCCCGCCTTCAGGGGAGACCCTTCCTCGCCAACCATATCAGCCCCGGTTGATTCATACATCTTTCTAACATCACTGGTTGAACATTTAAATTTTCCCCACTGAAATGTCTGAAATGGTGAGAAGAATAACTATTGAATTAATCATACATCTACTAATTTGACCTGTCTTCCCACCCTTTTCTGTCTTCCCAGACTCTTCTGCTGTGACCTCTGGATCTCATGATATATCATTCGTAAACTCCCCTATCCCCCTAACATCTGGCTGGTTAAAATGTGAGTCATGGTACGTTTTAACACCAAAACATAACTGCTATGGTTTGAATGTGTCCGCTCCAAAATGCAGGAGTTGCTAATGTGATAGTGTTAAGATATGGGGCCTTTAAGAGGTGGTTAGACCATGAACCATGAGGACCTCTCCCTAGTGAATGAGATTAAGGTTCTTATACAAGAGGCTTCACACAGCCTTGGGCTCTCTTGTCTTTTAGCCTTCCGTGATGTAAGAACACAGTGTTCCTCCCCTCCAGAGGATGCAGCCCTTACCAGATAACCAAATCTGCTGGTGTCATGAGCTTAGACTTCCCAGCCTCCAGAATTGTCAAAAAATGAACTTATTTTCTTTATAAATTACCCAGTCTGTGCTATTCCGTTATAACAGCACAAATGAACCAAGACACATACATAGCTATCAGTTAAATTTCTGGGTCATTTAATAACTCTATGTTTAAGTTTCTAAGGAATCGCCAAGCTGTTTTCCAAGTGGTTGTATCATTCCACTTCTCTACCAGCAATATATGAGGTTTCCCATTTTATAGCCTCACCAACACTTATTATCTTCTGTTTTTTAAAATTATAGCTATCCTAGTGGGTGTGAAGTGGTATCTCATTTTGGTTTTAATTGCATTTTCCTAGTGACTAATGCCACTAAGCATCTTTTCACATGCTTATTATATATTTGCATATCTTCTTTGGAAAAATGTCTACTTAAATCCTTTGCTTATTTTAAATTGAGTAGTCTTTTTATTAATGAGTTATAAGAATTCTTTATATATTCCAAACATAATTTCCTCATCTGAGACATACAAATATTTTCTTTATTCTGTGGGTGTTTTTTCACTTTCTTGATGGTACCCTTTGAAGCACAAAAGATTTTAGTTATGATGAAGTACAATTTATGTGTTTTTTTGTTGCTGTGTTTCTGGAACCCATAGCCTAATCCAAGGTCATAAAGATTTATGCCTATGTTTCCTTCTAAGAGTTTTGTATTTTAGTCCTTTCCCCCCTTTTTGGTAATAGCTTTATTGAGATATAATTCATATGCCATACAATTCATCCATTTAAAGTATACAATCCAATAGTATTTAGTATAGTCATGGAGTTGTATAACCATCACAATTAATTTTAGAACATTTTCATCACCTCCAAAAAAAGTCCTGTACCATTTAGCTATCATGTCCTATTTTTCTCAACCCAACTCCCCAGTCTGAGGCAACTGCTAATCTACTTTCAGTCTCCATAGATCTGCCTATTCTAGAAATTTCATATAACTGGAATCACATTTGTGGTCTTCTGTGACTGGCTCTTTCACTTAGCATAATGCTTTCAAGGTTCAACCAGGTTGTAGCATATATCAGTACTTCATTCAGACCAAATAATGTTCCATTGTATGGATATATCACTTTTGCCTATCCATTCATTGGTTGATGGACATTTGAGTTATTCCTATTTTGGGAATATTATAAACAATACTGCTATAAATATCTCTCAATTTTTATTTATCTGAGGATGTTTTAATTTTTCTTTCATTTTTGAAGGATAGTGTTTCTGAAAAAATGCTTGATTGACAGTGTTTTCTTTCAGCATTTTGAATATATCATTCCACTGCCTTCTGGCCTCCACAATTTCTGATATATAACCAGCTGTTAATCTCTTTAAAGATTCCTTGTACTTGACATGTCTCTTCACTCTTGCTGCTTTCAAGATTATCTTTGTCTTTGCCTTTAGTCCCTTTTGTTATAATGTGTCTGGGTGTGTATCTCTTTGAGTTTATCCTCCTTAGAGTTTTTGAGCTGCTGGGATGTGTAGATTAATGGTTTACATCAAATTTTAGAAGTTTGGCCATTATTTCTTCCATCATTTGTTTTTCCCCTTTTTCTTCATCCTTGGAATTCTCATTATGTGTATGTTAGTATCCTTCATGGTGTCTTACAGGTCTTTGAGTTTCTGTTCATTTTTCTTTGTTCTTTTTTTCTTTCTGTTCCTTGGACTAGATAATCTGAAATGAACTGTCTTCAGTTTTGCAGACTCTTGTGCCAGCTAAAATGTTCTGTTGAGCCCCAGAGGCTAATTTTCTTTTCAGTTATTATAGTTTTCAGCTTTAGAATTTATTTTTTTAATATAATTTCTACCTCTTTTTATATTCTCCATTTGGTGAGACATTCACTTACTTTCTTCTAGTTTTTTTTTAGACGTAGTTTCCTTGAGTTCTTTGAGCATATTTAAAATAGTTGATTTAATGTATTTGTCTAGTTACTCCACCATCTGAGTTTCCTCAGGGAAAATTTCTATTGCCTCCTTTTTTCCTGTGTGTGGTCGGTCCATACTTTCTTATTTCTTTGCATTTCTCATAATTTTTGGTTAAAAATGGGATGTTTTAAATTATATAATGTGACAAATCTGGAAATCAGATTTCCTTTCAATTCTCAGGGTTTGTTTTTGCTATTTGTTTTTTAGTGAGTTTCCTGAATTCATTCTCCAAAGTATGATTTTTTTTCATGTGTGACCACTGATATCTCTTCTTGGTTATCTTAATGGGCAGTTAATGACTGTACAGAGATTTCCTTAAACTCTTGGAACCAACAAGTCTGCCAGCCTTTGCTGAGGGGTGTTGTGTGCATATTGGGATTTGCCTCCAATGTTCAGACAGGCAGTTTAAAATTCTGCTTTAAATTTCACTTCCTGCTTGCACACAGACTGATAGTTAGCCAGAGGTGAGGGTTTAGGACCATCTCAGCTGTTTCCTGGGCATGCGCATGCACACAGCCCTGTGCATATGTGTAGCCTTCTAGTTTCCCAGGAATATATCAGAGCTTTTCAAAGCTTATTATTAATATCTTATTCTCCAGCATTTCCTTTTAAGTTTTTGGTCAGCTTGTTGTTTGTCCTAGCTGTTATCATCACAAGCCTCATGCAGCTGTAATGTTAAATAATTGCCACTAATTGTTTTTGACAAATACCTTTGGGTAAAATGCTGTTCATGGTGAGTGCTCCCTGAGTCAGGTCGAATAAAGTCAAGTCTTATGAGTGAGATTTTCCAGGAACCTGCCAGACAGGTCACGTAATGACCATTATCTAGGAATGGGGCTTCAACATTCTGTTCCCTCCAGTGGCTTCTAGATTGTTAGCTTTCACCATGATTGCAATTCTCTTTGTTTTCAAGGCTACTCTAGAGCTGGGGAGAGGAGCATGAGGACAGAGTAGGTTAAAATGCCATCAAGCCTCCTGTTCTTACCAGGATTCAGCCATTTTTCTTGCCTAAGCACTCAAATTTTTGCAAGCCTTTGGTTAATTTTCAGAGTTATGAAAAGTTGAATTTGACATTTTTTTTTTTTGCCAGTGTCCTTGTTGCTTTTATGGAGAAATAAATTTTCAGAGGTTCTTACTCTGCCATCCTTGAACCATTGTCCAGGTCCCAGTATTATTTTTTTAACTTTTTATTTTGACAAAATTATGAAATCACCTGCAGTTGTAGGAAGTAATACAAAGAAATCTCATATACCTTTTACTCAGTTTCTTTTCATGGTAACAGCTTTCATAACTAGAGTACAATATCCTAACCAGAAAACTTATACTGCTGCAATCTATTGACTTTATTCAGATGTTACCAGATTTGCATACATTCACTTGTGTATGTGTGGTGTGTGTGTGTGTGTGTGTGTGTGTGTATGCATAAGTAGGTGTGTTTAGTTCTATGCAATTTTACCACAGTTAAGTTACATAATGGTTCTATCACAACGATCCTTCATGTTATTCTTTATTCTTTCATAGCCAGTCATGTCAACTCTTCCCCAGACCACCACTCCTAACATCTGTTCTCCAAGTCTAGAATGTCATCTCAAGAGTGTCATGGAGTATATCATTCAATGAAATATCATTTGGCAATTAAAAGACAGTACTGATACATGGCACAACATGGATGAACCTTGAAAATATGCCACGTGAAAGAAGCCAAGCACAAAGGATCACACAACGGACGACTCCATTTCTTTTTGAAATGTCCAGAATAGACAAATCTTTAGAGACAGAAAGGAGATTAGTAGTTGCTATGCGCCGGGTGGGATGGGGGGAATTTTTGGTGATGGCTAAGTGATCTAGAAGGGAGGGCTTAATAAAAATGTTCTAAGATTGATTGTGGTGATGGTTGCACCTCTGTGAATATACTAAAAGCCATTGAATTGTACACTTTAAATGGGTGAATTACATGGCACATGAACTATATCTCAATAAAGGTGTTTTTTAAAAAAAGAATGCAATGGAAATAGAGTCAGACAATAGGTGACTCTCTGAGACTGGTCCTATCATTTTAAAGCAAAAGTTTGGTCCCAGAGAAAGTATCTGTTGCAGAGGTAGTAGATACATAATAATACAGTACAGAAAAGTTAGATATGAGCTATCATAGTTGAGTGTGGTAAGAGGTCACTTGGCATGGTCAGAAGGAAGGGGAGAACTTGCCAGCTCTCAGAGGAGTCTAGGTGGGATTACCATGCACATATAAATACAATCCAGGTGGGTCTCTTTTCAAGTCTACTCCAAGGATGAGATTTCTCAACTCTTTCTGGAACTGGACCCAAATGGGATGGATGAAAATAAGCTGTTTCAGCTCAATTCAGATAAGGCTTTTATTGGAAGAGAAAGCCAACAACAATGATAGAAATTTATACATACACTGAGGTTCACCGCCTCAGCTGCTTCTAGATTCACAGATAAAAACCATAGAGCAGAGTTCCTTTCTGTACTTGGCACAGAGATTAAACACCCTCATATGTGGCTCTTATCTTGTTTTGTACTTTTACTTCCCTCCACACTAGATCATTACAAAGCTTTCTACTGGGAGAGACACGTTTCTAGACCTTATGTAATTATTTTCTGGTAGAAACGGAGTGACTTATTCAACTATAGAATGCTGTCCCTTGATCAGTGTTATCGTGGTTACTCACCATCAATCAGCATTCAGTAGAAGTAAGCTTGATTGCAATTAGCCTTTATAGATCAGTGCATGATATAGTTTCAAAGCTAGAAATTTGAGAATTGAACATTTTCAAAAAGAGCTCCTAAAGGCAAATCCTTTAATAATTTCAAAATATCAAGAACTCACAATTTTCTGAGATAGATAGCTTATATGAATGGTCTCTATTTGAGAGAGAGAGAGAGAGGTAAAAGGTTATTTGCCATTACTCTGACACTGGGTTCCTGCCCATTGTGTATTGCACTTTCACAGTAGAACAAAACTGCAAGAGTAATTAATCCTTAACTGGCTAAATAAACTCTCTCTCACAGAGCATTACCTTCTCTGACTTTAGAGATATTACCTACAGTAGAAATGTTTCACAAACGTGGTATTTCATGAACATTAGAACAGAGTTCATTCTCTAAACCAGGGTTGGCAAACGTTTTCTGTAAAGGGCTAGATATGAACTATTTCAGATTTTGTGGACCACGTAGTCTCTGTTGAAACTAATCTACTCTGCCATGGTAGCCCAAACACAGCCATAGATAATAAGTAAATGAAGAGGTATGACTGTGTTCCAACGAAGCTTTATTTGTGAACACTGAAGTTTGAATTTTATATCAATTTCCACTGTTATGAAAATGTTGTTTTGATTTTTTTTCCAAAAATTTTTTTTTCTTAGTTCATGGGCTCTATAGAAACAGGGATGGAGCCAGATTTGGCCTGTGGGGCTTCGTCTGTCTGCTCCTGCTCTAACTGATGGAAGAGTAAAAACATCATAGGCTGTACAGAAGAGCGGTTTGGAAGTTGTGACTTGGTATCAGGCAGATATGAGTTTGAATACTGGCTCTTCCACTCACTAGGTGTATGACCTTCGGCAAGTTACACAACCTGTTTAAACCTCAGCATCCTCATCTATAAAAGTGAGGATGATAACAGCCACTAATAGGAATGCTGTAAAAATTAAATGAAATAATACATGTATGTTTAGCACATACATGGTCATAGTGAATGCAGTTAAATCTACAGCAAGTGTCATAAGAAGTACAAAGCCTTTCCTTTTCTCAGATCTGTATCCGCACCCTGGAATTCATAGAGGGATATTTATCAAGACAGTGTAGATCAGGCCAAATCTTAGAGTCATTCCTGAGTCCTTATTCTCTTTTCCCCCCCAATCAATTCAGCAGCAAATCATGTCTTCTCTAACTTCAAAATTTTCCCAGAATCTGACCATTTCTCCACAACCATCACCCTAATCCATGCCACCATCAACTCTCATCTGGTCTTTCTGGTTCCACCCTTGCCTCCTCTCACCTAATCTCTGCAGAAATGCTTCTAAAATATAACTCAGATTGCTTCATTCCTCTTCCCCAAACCCTCTAATCATTCATGCAGAGGAAAATCCCAGGTCCTTGCCATCTAAGCCCTCTGGTCTCCTACATTCTTCCCCTTGCTCCCTCAGCCCCAGCCAGAGTGGCATCGTTGTCCTTCAAACCTGTCAATCCTGCTCCCACTTCCCACTTAATATTTGTTGGTATGTCTGTCTGGAATGTTCTTCTCCCAGATAACAAAGTAGTTTCAATTTTACTAGTTCCCTCACGTCACTGCCCAAATATAATATTATTAGAAAAGCATTTCCTGACTCTCCTTAAATGATCTCATCCTACTTGGTGGTCATATTACCACCTCCCACTATATTTCATATTTATTTGTGGATTGGATGCCTCCCCCTTCTAGAAGGTAAGCTCATGGAAGCAGACTTTATGTATCTTGTTTACAGCTGCATCCTCAATGTGTAAACAGTGCCTGACACTGAGTAGTTTCAAATTTGTTGAGTGAATTAATAAATGACTTTTTGCTGCTCTAAAATTTTCTCAAGTTTGTGAGCTTCTTGAGTATTATTCTTATATTCATTAGATTATATGTTTTGCTGTGTATAAGAAACAGATTAGAAAGAGAGAAATTAATTTACTTATTTATTACTCAAGATTCTGGAGGTAGGAGATTTAGATTCCAATGTCTGCTTGTTACCAAGTTCCAAAGTCACTTCCACATTTTCAGATATCTTTATAGCAATGCCCCATTCCTTGGTACCAATTTTCCATTTTAGTCTGTTTCCGCATTGCTATTTAAAAAAATACCTGAAGGCAGGGTGTGGTGGCTCATGTCTGTAATCCTAGCACTTTGGGAGGCTGAGGTGGGTGGATCATTTGAGGTCAGGAGCTCGAGACCAGCCTGACCAATATGGTGAAACCCCACCTCTACTAAAAATACAAAAAAATTAGCCAGGCGTGGTGGCATGTGCCTGTAGTTCCCAGCTACTGGGGAGGCTGAGACAGGAGAATTGCTTGAACCCGGGAGGCGGAGGTTGCAGTGAGCCGAGATTGTGCCACTGCACTCCAGCCTGGGCAATGAAGTGAGACTCCATCTCAAAAACAAACAAACAAACAGACAAACAAACCAACAAAAAAAACACAAAAACACCTGAGACTGGGTAATTTATAAAGAAAAGAGGTTTAGTTGGCTCACTGATATGGTTTGGCTATGTCCCCACCCAAGTCTCATCTTGAATTCCCTCATGTTGTGGGAGGGACCCAGTGGGAGGTAATTAAATCATGGGGGCAAGTCTTTCCCATGCTGTTCTCATGACAGTGAATAAATCTCATGAGATCTGACGGTTTTATAAAGAGGAGTTCCCCTGCACAAGCTCTCTTTGTCTGCTGCCATCCATGTAAGACATGACTTGCTCCTCCTTGCCTTCTGCCATGATTGTGAGGCCTCCCCAGCCATGTGGAACTGTGAGTCCATTAAACCTTTTAACTGTATAAATTACCCAGTCTCAGGGATGTCTTATTAGCAGTGTGAAAATGGACTAATACACTCATAGTTCAGCAGTCTGTACAGGAAGCATGGTGGCTTCTGCTTCTGGGGAGGCCTCAGGGATCTTTTACTCAGGAGATTTGTCCAGGTAATGAGGCTTCCTCTAATTTGTTGCTATGATTTCTAAAGTGTGTTGTCCTTTTCTGAATGATCCACAATGGGTCTCTATTATATATATACTTATTTCAAGCAGCAGGAAAGAGGAAGAGGTGGGAAAGCCACACATAGACTCTATTTAAGGATACGTTCTGTAAATTGTACGAAACATTTCCACTCACTTCTCATTGTAAAATTTTATCAAGTCCAGGCATGATAGCTCATACCTGTAATCCCAGCAGTTTGGGAGGCCAAAGAGGGAGGATTGTTTGAGCCTAGGAGTTCAAGACCAGCCTGGGCAACGTGGCCAGACTCTGTCTCTATAAAAAAACAAAATTTAGTCTGCTGTGGAGGCTGTAGTCTTTCTTCTCAGTAGCCTTATGTCCAGCTAAGAATCAGTATCTCTATTTCTGTAAGGGAGGAGCAAATATGCATTGGGAGGAGGTTAGTCTTTGTTGTAGTTCTCTGTATATTTTTTTCTCCTCATTTCAAAAAAATGTAGCCAAACCTAGGAGGCCCTCACTGAGTCCTGATTCTTGGCCCAAGTGCTGGAGAAACTGCCTGGATAGTCAGTATTCCTTCGCTATAGTAAGATGCTAGGAAACTGGCTTTTTGTTGAATTGGGTTTATTAATCGAATTGATAATTCATTTTCTTCAGATTTACATTCCAAAAAAAAGGAAGTGTTTTCTGAATATTTGAAATTATCTTTCTTAGTTTGCATAGCTTAGTACCTGATATCCTCTGAAATAGCCATTCTGGGTTAGCTTCACAGGCCTGTGACCTATGCAATTACACAGGGCTCCACACTGGGTCAATGCTCTTCTGTCTCCATCTTGCAGTTCTTAATAATGTTATCTTTGAATCTGTGCTTTGTAAGTGAAGTCCAAAGGGAAAATGCAGCGTGCACCTGAGCAGAGACTGAATACATGTAATACACATGCCATCACTGGCTGGCCTTTTTGCGTATAGAGTTGAGATACCCATGAACACAGAATGCCAGTGGACATTCAATGGATGGGAACTGTGAGACTCAAAGCACATATAAGTAAGCATTTTATATGTCTTGACTGAGTGAGCTGGGCACTGGCAGCCCTGGGAAGCCAAGCTTTGTGTTCAAACCTTGCCTCACTTTGAATCCTGAAAGAAGGCTGTAGTGTTCCAAGCAACACAAATAACTGACTAACTCTATGATATCCTACCTTACTTGTGTTACTTCTCCATGTGAGTCAACTACTTTTGCTGAAAAGGATGATGTACAAGAAAGGGAAAGATAGCTCCTTTTCCTTTCAGTTCTTCTTAACGTCAGTAAGTCAAAAGTAGAAAGTGTTGGTAGAACATGCAGGCATTAAGAAGTGAAATAACAACAGTTGAGTTAATTTTGTATGGTGTTGTTCTGTTAAGAACAAAATACATAGGCGTGTGAGAACTACAAAATACAAATTGTGTAAGTTCAGCAATTCTGCATACAAATTAAATGCTCTTATATTTATATTGAAACCGGCTATGCACAATATAAAGATGAATGCTAAACCATGATAATAATTTACAATTTTAATTTTTCTTTACTTAAAGTGATATTTTCTTTACTTAAAGGGACAAAATAAAAAGCACCATGGCCTGTTGAGAGAGCAAGACTGCAGAAGAAAGGAAAAGCTTTATAGTATTTTACCATCTTTTATGGTACGTTTCTCTCTTGCTTTTTGAACAAGCCCTGCATTTTCATTTTGCACTGGGCTTTGCCAATTATGCATCCAGCTCAGTATTCATTTTAGTTAAACCCTGCATAAATTTCAGTCTGTTCTTAGCCACCCTGTCCCACGCCAAAGGGCATTTTACAGCCATGGTGTTATTCTTTCTCAAGCCTCTCAGCTTTTATGGTCATTTTCTCACCTACTGGAAATCCCTGGATGTATTAAAGGGGATCTATTGCCTTGAATTGAGAGCTGCTCAAAGAACAGGCTGGCTACACCCAAGCTCTGTATTGTGTAGTGTTCAGTAATTCATTACTCTTGCTTTGCTTTTCTGATTTGCCAAGAGTTTAATTGTTCATTTTGTGGTTCCAACGGTTGTTTCATTGCCTTGCTTTTCTATATAATTATTATAAAGACACCACTTTAAAATATCAAACCTCTCTAAATGACATCCCATCCATCTCCGAGTTTGAGCCATAAGCCTAATCATCTCAGGGAAAGAGACCACAGGTAGAGAACAAATAGGGCATTTCCCAGCTTCATGTCCTAAGGATGACTTCTTCTTTGAATTGAAAGAGAGAGACAGACAGACAGACAGAGAGATTTGAGTGCCAGGATTTTTTAAGAGATCAGGGATTTTCAAATGCATGTATTGTCTATTAATATATAATAGGACCAGTTATTACAAATTACCTAGTGAAGAAAGTTTTGTACTGATAGAAAGCGAGTAAAGGAAGCCTGCCCTATCTGGCTATGGTAGGTGATGATCTATTGCAGTTGGTGGAGTGGAACAGAAAAAAAACCAAACAACTTTAGTTTGGGGGTAGGGACAGAAATATATCTTGGGTTTGGCCTGTTAGAGGTTTCTTCCAGATGCGACAGGGATAGGAGGACTTGTGTAGAGACCCAGATTTACAGCTCCTGCCTAAGACTACAGTTGAACTGGAACAATAGAAAATGTCCCTCACTACAAGGCTAGTACATGCTGACCAACAGCCAACTTCTGAGGGAAGCTCATGAGAATGGAAAGAGATCTTCTCTGATACACAGGCACAAAGAGAAAATCTGAAGCTGAGGCTGCAGCTGTCATTACTAACAAACAAAAACCCTCTGGTAAATCAGCCCCCAAACCCACACCCTAAACCCAAGTTAATTCCGGAGGGATTTAAAATTGAGAGTGGCACATTGAAAATAACTGTAGTAATGACAAAACTTAAACTTAGGCTATCTCACGACTAGATTGACTCAGCTCCCCAAACCAATTGCCTAGTAAAGATGAGGTATGCCTATTTCCAGGCATAAATAGTGTTTACCTCAGTCTCTACTGCCCTACACATGATGTCTTTTTCAGTAGAAGAATAAGAAACACTACCCTGTGAAGAAACAAAACAGTCAACAAAACTAGGCTCAGATATGTCACAGATGTTGGAATTATCAGTCAGGGAATTAAAGATAGTGATGACTGGCCAGGCACAGTGGCTCATTCCTGTAATCCCAGCACTTTGGAAAGCTGAGGTGGGAGGATCACTTTAGGCCAGAAATTTGAAGCCAGCCTGGTCAACGTGGCAAGATCCTGTCTCTACAAGAAAAAAAAAATTAAAAAGTAGCCAGGTGTTCACCATCATCCTGAAGCAGCTGGATTGATAGAGTGGTGGACTAGGCATGGTGGTTTGTGCCTGCAGTCATGGCTACCTGGGAGGCTGAGGTGGAAGGAGTGATGGAACCCAAAAGTTTGAGGCTGCAATGAGTTATGATTGTGCCACTCCACCTCAGCCTCGATGACAGATAGTCATTTCAGTAAAGACATAAAAATTATAAAAACAAATGAAATGGAAATGATTGGTAGCATGTTAACAGAGATGAAGAATACCTTTGAGAGGTTTATCAGCAGACTCAGTTAAATAATCACTAAATGTGAAGATGATTTAATAAAAATTTCCCAAAATAAAACACAAAGAAGGGAGCAAAAAAGAAAATGTAGAGCATGCAAGCATTGTGGAGGAAAAAATCAAACATCTATTTGGAACCCCAGAAGAAGAAGAGTGAGTGAACAGGGCAGAATAAGTATATGGAAATGATGGCTGAGAATTTTCCAAAATTAATGAGATACCAAATCAACACTCTAGGAGTCTCAATGAACACAAGTCAGTATATATAAGAAAACAAAATGAAACAGGAATCACAGATACATAAGCGTCATGTTCAATTGCCAGAAACCAACAAAAAAGAGAAAAACTTTGAAGACAGCTGGAGGAAAAATAATACACATTATGTACAGAACAAAGGTAAAAATTATAGCAGACTTCTAGTCAGAAACTATGCAGACCAATTGACAATAAAGTGACATTGCTAAAGCACTAAAAGAAAAAAGAAAACAATCAACCCAGATCTTCCTTCACTGATGCAATAAATGAGTCAATAATATTAATGTGATAACAAGGTAAGTCAAGTAATATGTTTCAACAGTCATGTATTCTAGAGTAATTACTTTCTTTTTTTAAACTTAATGCTAAATATTCTTTTTTGAGTACTATTATGAATTCGTGAATTTTTCTATAAAACCTATTTCACATACATATCATTTTCTTTGATGTTCTAATTGTTTTATCCTAGCCAATGTTTAATTGTTTTAGCTGTTTATTGGGTCCTTTGGACCCAGCTTTATAATATGAAAATTTTCTTTCTTTCTGACCTGATAAGGTATCCCAGACTTATATTATACCTTCTGTGCATCAGACACAGAATCAGTCATTTTTTCCAAGGATTCTGGGTACATGTAATGGAAAATGGTATTAAGGACCAAATTCCAGACCCTAGAGGAAGACATCCAGTTTGTATTGAAGGTGTTAGATTACTCCCAGGCCATTTCAGTGGGCAGAGCTAGAATATATCTATATCTTCACCTATTTTTAACTTTTTATACCTTTTTTCTAAATTAACCAAGTGTTAACATTTGGCCACATTTATCACTCTATTTTATGTGTACATACATTTATTAATATTAATAGTGTCAATATTATTAAGCTGAACTTCATGAGATATTAAGTTACAGAGACCATAAACATTAATCCCTAAATACTTCAGTATATACTTCTTCAGAATAAGAACATTCTTTTACATTATTAGACTATAATAAAATCCAGGAAATTTAACATTGACATACTACTTTTATCTATGGTAATTTCCATGTTTAAGTTTTTCAAAATGTCTTCACAATATCCTTCATAGCAATTTTTTTCATAATTCAAGAGCCAGATCAGGATTATGCATTGTATTTAGTAATCAGGTACTTTGATCTCCTTTAATCTGGAACAATTCCTGAACCTTTCTTTGTTTTCTTGTCATTGGCAGTTTTGAAGAATGAAAGCCAGTTACTTTGTAGCTTGTTTTTACATTTGGGTCTGCTTGATTGTTTTCTCATGTTTAAATGGAAGATTATACATTTTGATAGGAATTTTACATTAATGATGACGTAATTTTTGGTGCATCACAAATAAACCTGGTTCCCATTATTGGTAATGTTAAGGTGAATCAAATTCAGTTAAGGTGGAGACTACCAGATTTCTTCCCTGTGGTTCCTGTGTTCTTCTCTGTAGTTAATAATCTCTAAGGAGATACTTTGAGATTATGTAAAAATCCTGCTCCCCTTAAACTACCAACCAATAGCTTTAGCATCCATTGATGGATTTTTTTTCACAAATAATTACCATGATGGTTGCAAAATGGTAGGTTTTCTAACTCTGTGATTCCTTCTGCATTTATTAAATGACATTCCATTGAAAAGAGATTTTCATTCCTGCTTCCCCCACCCCTTGCTTTTCCTCTTTGCTTTTCTTTAGTATGAATTTAAGAAAGTGATACATTCCCTCAAGTTTAGCCCAAGTTCATCTCTCTTGGACCATGGAATACCTCACCAGTCACTGAAAGCCTCATGTCTTTTGACTGTCGGAGATTCTGCATGAATAATCCTTGGACATGAAGCTATGTGTATCAAATCTATGCTTCTCTTCTGGGGCATTAGGGAGTGGTGAGTTATGTAATTCTAATGTTAAATATTCAAGACATACACTAATAAAACCAGCACAATAGTAAGAGGGCTAGGTATATTTGGAAATATTCTTGTTTTATAAATAATTGGCATGGTAAACAATTATGTTGCTCACTGCAAGGCTGTTTCCATGCCAATGAACAAGTATTTTATTCTCTGTTCATTTTCTTCTTGATGATTTTAAAAAGTACTCTGCCTTGAATTTGGTTGTTGCTGTTAACTCTTCCGTAGACATTAGTTTACAATACACACCTAAAATATGAGTTTAAGAAAGTCTGAATATATTTTAAGCACGCAGTGGATGTTGTGGTCAATAGTCAGGCATCCCTACCATCCCCACCACTCCCCAGCTCTCAGTGGCATCCTCTCTGGGAATTGCCCTCAGCTGAGCCCTCTACCTTCCTTCCTGGAATAGCCTATAGAGGACGAGGACTTGACAAGGTGGAACCATACTGACTAACTCAAGTCAGGAGAACTCTAAAGGGCCCTCCCAGCTCCAGAGCTGCCTATGGGGCTGTACCTCATCTCTGCTTCTCCCACAGCCCAATCCTATTTCCTTCACTTTTCCCACAGGTGTTGGGGCCCAGGGCCCTCCTCAACAAATGACTGTACATAAATCTCCATTTCAGTCTGTTTCCCAGGGAAACTGACCTTAGTTAGCTTTTGAAGAACCAGATCTGAAAAACAGTCCTATTAATATTTTAGTATGTTTTTGTATGTCGCTCAGAAGCCTATTTTATTTACCTGATTACAGGAAGAGATAATTGGGGTTTGAATTTTTGTTTGTTTGTTTTACATCACAATAGAAGAGTATTTTTGGAAAATGTGAAAATAAATACAACTCCAAACTCAGTTTTAAAAAGGGTTGCCAGTGTAATATTATATTTAGAAACTAAAAGATGTTCTCTATGTATTCTTTTTTTAAACTTCTAAAAACAGAGCAATAAACATTAGAAAAATAATTTGTGAAAGAAAGAGACAGAACTGAAAGTAAAGTTGTAGAATTGGTGGCAATCAGCTAAACGTTATCACTATTCAGGTTCAAGTACGAAAAATACTTTAAATAAAATATATATGTTTAGTTTTTTTAATTCTAGGATTCACACTGCTCTACAATTTAACCACCAGGTAGGAAAGTAACTAATGAAATACTGACTATTAAGAAGGATGTCCTACTTTATACAAATACATTTCATTTCCCAACTATATCATGAGGTGAACATTATTATCCCGATTTTATGGAAAAGAACACGGAGGTTCAGAGACATTAAGTAATTTTTTCAGGTCACCAAAAGAGTAAGTGGTGGGAATCCCAATTCAACTCAGATCTGCCTGATTTTAGAATTCACGTTCATGATCTAACTCCACAGGGTGTGGTTTCTGGTTTCTAAACTTAAGAATGGGCTGGACCAGACGACACAGTCTGGTTCTGGGATGACAATGGGTGAGAATTTTGACTTTGATTAGTCTGGAGCAGCTTTTATTTAGGTTTGCCCCAGTGGCAAGGTGCAGAAGATGTTGAGATAAGTGTTCAGGCGAGCGGACGTAGCAGCTGGCGCCTTCCTTATTTTTTGTGGAGACATGCTAGAGGCTCCAAGCGCTGGGCAAGCTCTGAAGGAGATATTTGCCTGGTTGGAGGTGCATCAAACTGTGTGCTTGCTGCCTTTATACCACCAGTCATGTTGGCATTCAGCAAGCATAGACAACTTGTTCTACTAATTATGGCAGTAATTCCACCACTGACGAGACCATGTTGATGTTCTGAGCCTCAGAATTCTCTGCCAACACTGGGCATTATACCCTCATCTCTCTCAAGGTCTCAGGGGGAAGGAAGTTTCTACATGTGTCCACTTGGACTACCCTGTCCATAGCCTCCCTTAAGAAGGCAGGACTCAGACTGGACATGGTGGCTCACACCTGTAATCTCAGGACTTTGGGAGGTTGAGGTGGGAGGATTGCTTGAAGCCAGAAGTTTGAGACCAGCTTGGGCAACACAGTGAGACCCTGTCTTACCAGCCCGCGTACCCCTCCCCAATAAACAAATAAAATAAATAAATAAATAAATAAATAAATAAGAAGGCAGGACTCCCAGCCATTTGGCTAAACTGTCACCTCTGTAACTACAGTTCAAAGACTTCATATGCCAAATGGAGTATCTGTATAAATAAGTGATTTAAGTTACTTAGAACAATAATTTTTTGTCAAATTTTATTATGTGAGGATAATTAAAATACATTAATTAAAATTAAAACACATTAATTAAAATATATTAATCAGTCACAATGGCCCAGTGCTAAGAAGATAAATTCACATAAATTTTAAAGTTTTAAAATGTGGGTGTAATAACATATCATCATATGATTTAATGTGCAAGGGAAAAATTGTGAATATATTTAGATTATTCCTTGGTCTAGAACTTCGTCAAAATAAAGTGGAGATCTGAGGCAAGTGAGGACACAAAGAAAGTGAAGATGTCTTAGTACTGTGTTTCATACATAGTTGTAACCTACCTTTAGAGATAGTAAAGCAAAAAATTAGAATGATTTAGATTGTTTAGCTGGGAGAAAATAAAACAGATGGTATTCTGTTCTTAATTTGCAATGTTAAGAAAGGTAGAAGAGCATACATCTTTTTTTTTTTTTTTTTTTTGAGACGGAGTCTCATTCTGTCACCCAGTCTACCAGGCTAGAGTGCAGTGCTGCGATCTCGGCTCACTGCAACTCCTCCCTCCCGGGTTCAAGTGGTTCTTCTGCCTTAGCCTTGGGAGTAGCCGGGACTACAGGCAAGTGCCACCATGCAGGGTTTCACTATGTTAGCCAGGATGGTCTCAATCTCCTGATCTCGTGATCCGCCCACCTCGGCCTCCCAAAGTGCTGGGATTACAGGCATGAGCCACCGTGCCCAGCCAAGCATACATCTTTTAAATCCACAATCTTTCTTTCCATTCCTCAGCAGAAATTATGCTTAAAACATAGGAAAAGGGACTCAACTGGTAAATAAATGATCAGACATGATTATTTTTATTCTTAAAATTGTCTTTCCTTGTTATAAAAGTAACGCACAGCATGTAGAAAGTTAGGAAAATATTGACCAACATGAAAAGAGAATAAAGGTTGCTCAGATTCTACTCAACAAAAGATAATTAACATTTTGGTGTATTTCTTTTTTTTCCTATCTTTTCAATTTTGATTAGGTAATACATTCACATGGTTCAAAAATTCGAAGTTACAAAAAACATACCCAGTCACCTAGGCATGGAGTTCTGCCACCTGGAAACAAGCAATGTATATTTCTCATGTATTTTTCCAAATCATTCCAGAGCTAATGTGTGTATGTAAAAACAGATACATGTAGTTTTCCCTTTTTCTTTTTTTCAGAAACTATAGCATACTATACAAACTGTTGTGCAACTTATTATTTTTTACTTAACCATAAATCTTGGAGATTTTTCATATCAATCTACAAAGGACTTTCTCTCTCTCTCTCTCTCTTTTTTTTTTACTTCTGTGTATCATCCAGTTGTATAGATATATCAGGATTTATCTGAGAAATTTCCTTTTCATGGATATTCATGGTTTTTTCCAGATCTTTTGCAATTACAAACAATACAATGAATTACCCTATTCCAGTGCCATTTTACACCTGTATATCTTTTGGATAAATTCCTACTGTGAAAATACTAGGTCAAAAAAAAGGTTGGCTAGATTCTGCCAAATTGCCCTCCAGAAAGGTTCTAAATTATTTTCAATCCATATTTTCTTTTATAATTTATTATAATAAAAGGTATATGTTTATTATTTTACTTCCAGAGAAAAATTATGAGATCATGGAACTTTTCTCCCACTCACATCTCAATAAATGAATAAGATATAGAAATAGTATGTACACACAGAGAGTTATCAAACTAGAGAGGAGCAAACACTTCTCTAAGAACTTGGAAAACTGTTGCCAGACACAGAGGGTTGTAGGAATTAATAGGCAAATCCTCAGTTGCTTATTCAGAAATAGTGTTCATCATTTCTGTAGTCACCCATTCACCAAAGATTTATTGAATGCTTGCTACGTGCTGGAATGCTTGCTACGTGCTGGAATACTAGAACTGTGATAGATTTTGCATATGCAAGAGTGAGAGAGAGAAAAAAGCAAGGGGAAGGTGTTGAGACAAAATTCTCCTCTGTGCTAACACCTCCACACTGGGGTTGAGCAGAGCTGATGGTGACAGGGTGTGGATAGGCAGCCCAGAAGGAAAGACACAGAAAGTCGCCCTGGAAATCCGCACCTCACGGCAGGGTGGTGGTGACTCAGCGAAATCCACACACAGTGCCAATCACATCGGTTTGTTTTTCTCTTGCTGGGAGGAAGATAGGAGAAGAATTGAGGTATAATATGAACTATCCCTAAACATTAAAAAGAAAAGTCTTGACAAAATAAAATGGGAAAAAAAATCAATTAAAACTGCTGGAAACATACTGGGTGCATAGAAAGTCCCACACGAAACCAGTCTTTCGTTGTCCACACAAATAGTGCCTTAGCCTGAACTAGAAGCCCTACCTTTGTCCTTTCCTTTTCCCCTTACTTAGCGAGGAAAAAAGCTTTGGTTATAAAGAGTGGACAGGAAACACTCCCTTAAGGCTAACAGCTTCTGACAGTAGCCAAAGTTTAGCAACACCTGAATTAGGGGCATAATCAGGAAATAGAGGCTTTCCCTTCCCCTAGCACCCCTTCCTCAAGTATCAGAACAGACAGAAGTACACCCGATCTAGAGGAATAAACTCTAGTGCAGGCAGAACACAGACCCCAGAACTATCCCAAGCCCAGCCACAAATGAGATAAGACTATCAATCTCTCTGTTAAACAAGACATCTAGTAGAATTACACGCATTTATTCTTTTTATCATGCAGGTGAGGGTAGAAAAAAAATGCTAGCAATCTTCTGCTGCTTTGACAGAACAATCTTACGAGTATTCATAACATATAGGAACACAGAAACGTCAATCATGACATGAAGACAGCATCAGGCTACTGAGTAAGACGACTCATCAGAATCACAGGGCTCTTTGGAGATTACTTTTAAGGAAATGGCAAGGATTTCTAGAGCCTTTGTTCATATTTTCCTTCCAAGGATAAATTTATAAGGCTAAAGAACAGAACTAGCGAGTATAGTTATAAATATTCACACGTCTCAATGCCACATCGAATCAGATTCTTTGGACTTGTTTTATGACACAAAGACGGTCAGTCTTCTGTAGCTGCAGAGGAGAAAGCACATTTCCTTCCTCTGTCTCTTAGATTCTTTTTGTGAATTATGAAGATTTGCTTTTTTAAGAGCCAACTCTGGAATTTTACTTGTAATTTAAAGCAAAAAATCAGGCCTGTGGAGCTCAATATTATTTAGGGAAATGGAGAAAAAGATGAGCATGATTTTACTAAGTAACATAATAAGCTGAAACTTATTATGAAGGGAAGATGCCAACTTGCGCCTTGATAAGGAAGGAAGGGGAGAATTCACCTGTAGTATAATTGGAAAATTAGAGGGCCCAGATAACCAAATTGCTTTTAGAATAAAGAGCCTCGAAGATAAACTCTGTTACTCAAGATAAACAGGAATAATTTATAATAATGAAAGGTTCATTTCAACTGGTAGCTTTGGTAATTTTAAATTTGTATGCACTTAATAACTTAGCCTTAACAATTGACAGATGAAGAGAAATAGACAAATCCACACTCATAATGTGGCATTTAATATAGCCACTCAGTAATTGATAGAGCAAATGGGAAAATAATTCCTAAAAATATGTATAATTTAAGCATCATGATTAATAAACTTGATCTAATAAACATATATTGAATACTGCATGTAATAAGCACATTCACAGAAACTGACCATTTACTGGATTGTAAAGCAGGTGTCAACAAATGTCACAGAAATGAAATAATCATAAGCATATTTCTTAACAAAATACAAGTTAAACATCAGTAACAAAAAAAGACATCAAGAAAACCTTCATGTTTGGAAATTAATTAAATACACATCTAAGTATCTCATGGGTTAAATAAGAAATTACAGTGGTATTAAAAAAATAGTTTGAACTGAGCAATAATGAAAATACTACCTAACAAAACTTATGAGATTTAGCTAAAGCAACATTTAAAGGAAAAGTATATTACAGGCATATATTAGAAAAAAGCTAAAAATTAATTATTAAAAATTAATAATTCAAGAAAATGGAAAAAGAATAGTAAAACAAACAAACAAACAAACAAAAACAAAACCCCAAAGCAACAAAGAAGGTGAAAGGAAGGACATGATAGAAATAAGAACAGAAACTAATTAAATAGTTTCCATACACTATGGAGACAATAAAGCCAGAGTGATTCTCTAAAACACCTAATAAAATTAACGAACTTCTCGTGAGACCAAAAAAAAAAAAAAAAAAGAGTGATAGCACAAACACACAAATAAATAATATCAGAAAAGAAAAAGAGAACGTTACTGAAAAAGTCAGAAATATTTAAAAAAGTCATTTGAACAATTTTATGCCAGTAACTTTGAAAATGCAGATGAAATGAACATATTCTAGCAAAGCACAATTTACACAAACTATTGAAATAGAAAAACAGAATGGTGCTAAAATCAGAATGGCCTTTCAATACATTCGAAGTATTGAATTAAGGAAAATTTCAGGCTTCGATAGCTTCACATTGAATTCTGACAGTCAAGGAACAAGTAATTCTGATCTATTCTCATATTATACACAAACTCTGAGAGTAAAAAAAGATAATGCTGCTAGTCTCATTTTATAAGGTTAGCATAAAGTTGATAGCAAGAGAGAAAAATTATAGGTCAATGTCACTCAAGACTATAGATAAAAAATTGTAAAAAAAATCAGCAAACTGAATCTAGCAATACATAAAAAATATAAAGCAATATGACTGTGGTAGCCAGTCTCTAAAATAGGCCCCAGTGTTCACCACCTCTGGGTCATCCCCTCCCACATTCTATTAGGTATGTGACCAACAGAATACAGTAGACATGATGGTATGTCATTTCTGAGATTTGGTTATTAAAGACATGGTGGCTTCCATCTTTATTAATTTATCTCTCAGATCATTCACTCTGGGGGAAACCAATTGCCATGTCATAAGCAGCCCTGTTGAGAGGACCACATGATGAGGTGTAAGCCTCCTGCCAACTGCCATGTTGATGAGCTTGGAACTGCAGCAATGGCTGACATCTTGACTTGAAACCTTATGTGAGACCTTCTGGATTCCTGACCCACAGAAGCTGCATGAGATAATAAATACTTGTTATTTAAGCTGTTGCATTTTGGAGTAACTTGTTTTGGAGCAATAGATAACTAATATATACAATAACTAACTTGTATTTGTTCCAGGAATGAAAACCTGGTTTGACATGAGAAAAATCAACTAATGAATTCCGCCACATTAAAGGAAAAATTTATATGGTCATCTCAGCAAACATACAAAAGTGTTTGATGAAATTCAGCATGCATTGGTAATTTATTTAAAAATTTTGCCAACAAGAATGAAAGAAAATGCCCTTAAAAGCAATGAAAATGAACAAACTAAAGCCTCATGCAACAATCATAAATGAAAAGAAATCAAAAGTAGGTGAAAATAAACTATGTTGTTTACAGATTCATACATAGGTGGCAAACCATAAAGACAAGCAAGGAATTGGCCATCACATGCGTCAGGATAGTGATGCACATGGAAGTAGGAGGCAGGTGTTATGGCTCACAGGCAGCTTCTAAACTTAAGACACTGTTCTGAATCTTGACCCGACCAGTAATTACACAGGTGCTTGTTTTCCTTTTTTTTTTTTTTTTTCCTGAGACAGGCTCTCCCTCTGTCACCCAGATTGGAGTGCAGTGGTGTGATCATGGCTCACTGCAGCCTTGACGTCCTAGGCTCAAGTGATCCTCCCACCTCAGCCCTTCAGCCTTCCAAATAGCCAGGCCACAGGCACACACCACTGTGCCTACCTATTTTATTTTATTTTATTTTATTTTATTTTATTTTATTTTATTTTATTTTATTTTATGTTTTAATAGAGATAGAGTCTCACTATATTGCCTAGCCTCGTCTGAAACACTTAGGTTCAGGCAATCTATCTGCATCAGCCTCCCAAAATGATGAGATTACAGGGGTGAGCCACCACATCTGGCTCAGGTATTTGTTTTCTAATTATTATTTAAATCATACATATAGGAGCTATGCACTTTTTTCTAAGGGTATTATCTCTCAACAGTAAAAAAAAAGTTAATGATGCAGAAAAATAACACTTATTAATGTACCATATTAACAGATTAAAGGTGAAAAACCCATATTATCTCAATAGACACAGGAAAAGCATTTGATAAAATAAAAGCTATTATTTTAAATTTAAAAAGACAGTAAATTAGTACAGAAGAAAGAAACATTCTTAACCTGCTAAAAGGTATATAGCAAAAAATCTACAGCATACATCATATTTAATGATAAGACATAGGAAAAATTCCCTTTAAAATTAAGTATGAGGTAAGAATAGCTTCAATTGTTGCTTCTCTTTCATCTTGGGTGACAGGAATAACCTTTGTGGTAACACAAGAAAAATAAATAAAATGTATAAAGATTGGAAAGAATGTAAAACAAAACAAACAAACAAATCCTGACATTATTCATAGATGTCTACAAAGAAAATCCAAGAAATATCAACAGGCAAATTATTAGACTTAAAAAGTGAGTTCAATAAGGTTATTCTATTTAAGTCAATTATTTTTTTAAAAAAAATCAGTGATATTTTTATATACCAGCAACAAATGGAATCTTTGAACGAAATACAAAAAATATACTTATTAATAAATATTAAAAACAGATGTGTAAGAATGTTATGGCCTAAATAAATTTGGGAATAGGAAAACTCAGTAATAATGTCAATTATCTCTCAATTAATAAAATACAATAAAGTTATAATAAAAAAGACACATCTTTTAGTAGATTCGAAAAGGAGATTATAAAATTTGTATGAGAGAAGAGAAAAGGGCCCCAAATAACGAGAAGAAAACGGGAGCGACTAGAGATCTTGTTGTACCATATATCAAGACTCATTTTAAAACTGCATCAATTAAGACACTCTTCCTACACTGGACTGATTTTGACAGAGGTAGCATTGCAGACCAGTGAGCCGAGAATGGACTGTTTAATGAGTGGTGATGAAACACTTGATTTTTTCCAGTTGTACAAATGTAATATTGAATTCTTATCTTCCATACATATAGTAATACAAAAATTATTTCCAGGGGGATTGTATTAGTTAGGGATCTCCAGAGAAATAGAACCGATAGCGCATACACGCCACACACACACACATACATATCTGGTGGGAGAGAGAGATGATAAGGCATTGGCTCACACAATTATAGAGGCTAAGTCTGAAATCTACAAGATGGGGTGATGATGTGGGAGACCCCAGGGAAAGCCAACGTTTCTATTTGAGGGCTGTCAAGCAGGAAGAGCCAATGATGCAGTTGGAGTCTGAAGACCATCAGCTGAAGAATTTTTTCTTAGTTGGGGGAGAATTGGTCTTTGTTCTATCCAGACCTTCAACTGATTAGATGAGGCCCACCCTCATTGGAAAGGCAATCTGCTTTACTCAAAGTTCATAGATTTAAATGTTAATGTCCTCCAAAAACACCCTCACAGAAACACCCACAAAAATGTTTGGCCAACTATTTGGGCACTCCATGGCCCAGTCAAATTGACACATAAAATTAACCATCACAGAGGTTACATGGAATCTAACATATAGGAGGATACCTTTATGACCCTTAGGTAGAGAGAGTTTTCATATTTTTTTGAGACAGAGTTTCACTCTTGTTACCCAGGCTGGAGTGCAATGGAGCAATCTCGGCTCACTGCAACCTCCTCCTCCAGGTTCAAGTGATTCTCCGGCCTCAGCCTCCTGAGTAGCTGGGATTACAGGCATGTGCCACCATGCCCGGCTAATTTTGCACTTTTAGTAGAAACGAGATTTCTCCATGTTGGTCAGGCTGGTCTCGAACTCCTGACCTCAGGTGATCCACCCGCCTCGGCCTCCCAAAGTATTGGGATTATAGGCATGAGCCACTGTGCCCGGCCTAGAGAGAGGTTTTTAAAAGAAGATACAAAAAATACAAACCATGAAGGAAACGTGATAAATTTGACTACATAAAAATGTAAAAAATTTAAATTCCAGTATTTAAAAAAGAGTGAAAAGACAAGCCACAGAAACATCCCAAACTCAACGTTAGCATCTGCTTCTAGAGAGCTCATCCTATAACATGATCTCTTTATATAAAGTTTCATGCAAAACAATATACTGTATTGTTTATAGAATATAATTCAGAATAGTGGTGGTGTGTTGGGTAGGAGATACATTTTGGGAGGAGTTGTCTAGGACTTCAAAAGCATTTGTAATACTTTATTCCTTAAACCAATGGTGGGTGTGGGTATGTATTATGTCAGGGCTCCCCAACCCCAGGGCCATGGGCCAGTCCAGTCCATGGTCTGTTACGAAGAGGGCCACACAGCAGGAGGTGAGTGGCAGGTGAATGGGGAGCCAGCGAGCATTACTGCATTTGCTCTGCCTCCTGTTGGATCAGTGGTGGCATTAGATTCTTATAGCAGTGTGAACCCTATGGTGAACTACACATGTGAGGGATCTAGGTTGTGCGCTCCTTATGAGAATCTAACTGATTCCTGATGATCTGAGGTGGAACAGTTTCATCCTGAAACCATCCTCCCAGCCCCTACCCAAAAACTGGTCCCTGGTACCAAAAAGGTTTGGGACTGCTGTAATTATATCATTATTTGAATCTTTGGTATTTAAAGAATGAGTAATAAATAAATAAGTAGCAGAAATGAAACTGTCAATCAAAGGAAAAGTAAAAGCCATTATTTTGTATTTGAACACATGAATATGAGATTTATAAATAAAACATCAATATCTATAAGCTGAATTTAAAGGCCTGAATAAACTAAATATTAATTAAATTGCATGTAACTGTATTTCATTCTGGCCCACAGCCCTTTTAGACATTAAAAACCCACTGGAAAGAATTACTCTTCCATACAAACGAAATATGCTTCTATTGCCTCTAAAGGACAAGACCTATGGATGTACTCATTGCACAGCCATTAAGATTAGCTGAATTAAGAATTAATTTCAAAAAAGAAGGATTTATATTTGAAGTTAGATGTGCATATACATTTTATCAGTCAACAAATATTAAATGCCTACTCTATGCCAGGCACTATTTTCAGATGATACAGATAAGCTGTAAGCAAGAAACACAAAGTGCTCTTGAATCATTAGCATGATTTGTTTTAAGAGTACTGACTTACATCATCAAAGTATCCAATTGCTAATGTCTGACTCAGGCAAAATATTTCTATTTCAATAAGTCAAGCTATTAGTGGCCACATAGTACACTGCGCAAGGGGGAAATCTCCTCAAAGATTGCATAGAAAATTAAGGAGTTAATTCCATTTCTGTTCGGTGTTGTAATGGAATTTTGTATTCCAGACTTTTCACACATGTCTCTTTCCCTGAAGCCACCAAGGATTACAAATTTAGAATCAAATATTTCTGACCATAAAAGTTAACTATCCAAATCTTTAACCACATTTAAACTTGCACATGGTCCGGGCAAGGAAAAATTCACAAATGCCAATATTTATTGAGGTAAAAATGTAAATTATGAGAAACCACCTAGGCACCTTAAAATAGAACACAGGACTCCATGTTTTATTAAATTTGTGCTATTTCTCCTACTATAGTTACCATCAGAAACACGTTCCATTTTAAGGGGTTTTTTTTTGCAGTATTTTTTTTATTTTTAAAAAAGCTGTAAAACTCAAAGCTAAAATTTGGAGTCACTTTAAATTTGAGTCATGAACCAATAAATTTTACAACTTTGGAGTGTTGAAATGGTGTCATAGGAGTTTGAGGTTGACACACATAGTTGGATCATTTAATAGTCACGGATGGCATGAAAAACTATATATTTTTGTAAAAGAACTCTTTGAATGTTTTGACAAACAAACACCAAAACTGGGTTTTGTAATTTTTCTCTTAATTGTTAAAATAGTTGGATTTGTGGCATAATAATTTTGCATATGTATATTTCAATTCATATACTAAATGTACTTATATTTACTTTTTGCTATTTTCATGTTATTTATACAACATATACTTACTGAGTGCCAATTATGTGCCAGATACTCTTCTAGGCTTTAGTGTGAGCAAAAGCAGGTGTGATACCTATTTTTATTTAACTTTTAGTTCAGTAGGGGAGAGAGACATTAGTTAATCAAATAATTACGAGGTGGGTGTGGTGGCTCACGCCTGTAATCTCAGCTCTTTGGGAGGGCAAGGTGGGAGGATCACTTGAGGCTAGCAGTTCAAAAACTAGCCTGGTCAACATAGCAAGGCCCCATTTCTACAAAAAATGTTTAAAAAATAGCCAGGCATAGTGGTGCACGCTTGTAGTCCTGGCTACTTGGGAGATTGAGGTGGGAGGATTGCTTGAGGCCAGGAGGCCAGGAATTTGAAGTTACAGTGAGCTATTATCATGCCGCTATACTCCAACCTGGGTAACAAAGTGAGATCCTGTCTCGCTAAAAAAAAAATTATGAAACCAAGAAAGCAGTTTAACTGACAAGAGCTAAAAAGGAGATCATGCAGTACTAACTTAGAAGAGGCATTTGATCTGGTCAAGGAAGGATGGAGGGGTAGGCTTCTTGGAGGAAATGGCCTTGGGTTGAGATCTGAGGATCTTGGAGTTAATTCGGTTAAGAAAGGAGGGCCTGTAATCCCAGCACTTTGAGAGACTGAGGTGGGTGGATCACCTGAGGTCAGGAGTTTGAGGCCAGCCTGGCCAAAATGGTAAATCCTTGTCTCTACCAAAAATACAAAAAAAATAAAATAAATTAAAAAAAAAATTAGCCCGGAATGGTGGCTTGTGCCTGTAATCCCAGCTACTTGGGAAGCTGAGGCAGGAGAATCGTTTGAACCTGGGAGGCAGAGGTTGCAGTGAGCCAAGATCGTGCCACTGCACTCCAGCCTGGGTGACAGAGCTAGGCTCTGTCAAAAAAAAAAAAAAAAGAGAGAGAGAGAGGAGGGAAGAAGATAGATTCTGGGCAGAGGGTCCTAAATGCATGTTTAGGCCCAATGACTGGAACCATGTGAGGTTCTGAAAAATACACACTGAGCAGGAGCTTCTGCAAGCTGAGACAGGGACAGCAGGTAAGGGTCAGATCATAGGGTCACTGTAAGCCACCATCAAGAAAGAGTATGTCTTTATCTTCATGTGTGTGCATTTGAGAACCCCTGCTTCTGTCTGCAATGTGGAGAAAAGATGGGACAGAGACCAGTGTGGGAGAAAAGAAGACCAATTTGGAGACTGTGCCAATAATCTCTGAGTGAGGCCTGATGGTAGAGGTGATGTTAGTAGCAGAGACAAAGACACTTCAAAATTGGAATTGGCAGGGCTTTGTGATGGATTGATAATAAGAAAGCTGGATTGGATTGGTGGGCAAAGATGTTAACAACGAAATATAATTAACTACACAATTAAAGCTAACAGTAAAATTGTATTAAGTCTAATTAGGACACATACATCTTCATGGTAGAAGGCTCAATAACTGTATTAGATGACATTACTTCAGTAAAAATGACTTAGGTCTTATAGTATAGTTTGAATTCACATCTGTTATATTAAAGAAAATTTACCTTTAACACATTGACTTCCTTTATCCCTCTTCTCTAAATGCTTTTCATTTTAACTGAAAATCAATATCATTATATTCAATTTTTTGTCAGTGATCGATTTTGAAAATATCATGAACTTTAGGATTATATTTTTTCCATTTAACTGCCTGTGAATTTTTACCTTTTAAAATAAAAACTCTTGGTTTTATAAACTCCTACTATAATCCAAATTTTACTAAATTAAATTGAAAACCCACCAAATGAAGGCAATGGTATTCACTTTGACTTAAATTTATACCCACATACATAAAACTGTAGAAACTTCACAACTGGGCTTACTTTTTAAACCAAAAGAAATTCCAAATATATTTGCAATAGCTCCTGTGTCATTCACGAATCTAGGCTTTAACATAATATAATCTGTTCACCCTTTCCTGTTTGGGACTGAGTCAACTTTAATGGAAATTACACATGCACTAGGGGAGAGGAAGCTAATTTAATGTGAAAGAAGCAATTGCAATGCCAGGGCCTCACAGATTCTACTCTCCATTCATTTTCATTAAGATTGCGAGGCAGATCAGGCTTTCCTTCTCCCTTCATTCCCTTTCTCTCCCCAGCCTCCATTCCGGGAGGGGTCTTTTTTTATCAGAGAAGAAAAGCAGAGCATAAGGACACTATGCATGTGTGCTATGAAGGTGATCAATGTCCACAAGAGAAGATATTACTGAGCAATCAATGGGCTCACTGTCTGATGCACATAGAGGCCAATACCATGGCATCAGCTTTTGAGAAAAGAAAAGCTTTATTGTGAGTCAACTGGCAAGGAGGCCGGAAGAAACACTCTAATCTGTCTCCCCAAGCTGGAGTTTGGGTTGGATTTTGTAAGCATAGGGTAATGAGGTGTGATCTGATTGGCTCTTGCAATGAGGCGATGCCAGGAGGCGTGGTCTGACTGGATCCTGCTATGGGGTGACGCTAAAGCTTGTTCTGATTGGATCCCAGGTTCTGCCATGCGGTGTCCCCTTCTTTATTCAGTTCCTTGGTACAAGTACTTAGGTTCCTTCTGCGATTGCATGCTTGGTTTAACTGGGCATGCTCAAGTTATGTGACCTTCAACCTGGGAGACCATGGCAACTAAAAACAACTCACAACTTTGTTACATAAAAGTTGACCCAGATTGGTCTGGTGTGGTTACAAAGAGAGGAGCATTATAGTAGTGTAGGTTTTTCCTTCTCCAAGGGACTTAAGATCCTCTCCCAAAGGACAGACGCTGCCCCTCTAGCCTTCTCGAGGAGAAAACCAAAATAATCAATTGACTGGAATTGGAAGATGGAGAGAGGAAGAGATAGGGGTAAGAAGGCTGAGGGAAAAAAGACAGAAAGATGAGATTAACGAACACCTCTCTGATGCGTCCTTTAAGTACTGGGAGGGAACTTGAGGCCAAAACAAACAAACAAACTAACAAAAAACACCACCACAAAAACCCGAACATCTGTTCTGTGACTTAATTTGGTCTTTGTATATTTGTGATCTGCTTATTTAATAAGACTTTTCTGTCTGGTAAGAAATCGTGCCTTCACACCCTTGCAGATATAGGCTTAAGCAAGAGTTTATATTTACTACAGTATTAATGCTGTCAATTGTATCTTTACTTTTCCAAAGACTTAGATTTAAAATAAAATACCCCCTTTTATGGAACCTAGTTTGATAGATTTTTCTATTTTGACACCTTGTTTTATAATACTCTTCTGTTATTATTTTTACTACCAGAGTCATCCTAAAGATTCAGTTCCCTTGGGGTACTGCAATATGTGGTTTGTTCTTGAATCAAATATAGTATTTCTTCCAGTCTATACTAACTAATTCAAAGCCTAGCATCCCGGATAGTTCCTGCTGTAAAATAAATAATGCCACAGTTATTGGATGAAAGCCAGCTATACAAGTGAACTAGACAGACGGTAAAACTCTAGGTACCTGACATACTTGTAAATGTCTTGGGATAAAGTGGCCCTAGCTGTTGGTTATGCACAAGTTGCCATGCTTTGGGCCATCTGGTCCTGTTGCTTTGGCCACAATCAATTAGACTCTGGAAATTTTCAAAACACCAATCATTAAGGGCTCTTCATACTAAAATGGGATTACCCAGCCCAGTCAGGTTCTTCCTCACTGAGAACTTGTGTTCAAGATACCCAGAGAGTAGAAGTGAAGAGGAAGCGATGGAGAGAAGCTGTGTCATGAATGTAGTGGAGTCACCAGAATAGGGAGCAGTGGAAGTCTACTTGGAGCCACGTCTCCAGACGTATTGAACACCAGAAATAACCACTGTGATGGTAAGTCCGTCATGTCTTGACCAATGCTCCCCAATCTCCAGTGAGGCTGGACTATGCTGACACATCTCTGGGTCTTTCTGATTTTCTCTATTGTCTTAGTTCCTGCTGCTGTAACAAAATACCACAGGCTGGATAATTTATAAATAATGGAAATGTATTACTTATCGTCCCAGAGGCTAGAAAGTCCAAGAGCAAGTGAGCTGGCAGATTTGGGGTCTGATGAGGGCCTAGTCCTCACACTTACTTAATCTTTCACCCAGTGTTTTTTTTTCCTTTTTTAATTGACAAATAAAAATTGTACATATTTGTGTTATCAGAACATGATGTTCTAATATATGTATACATTGTAGAATTTGGCTAAATCAAGCTAATTAACATATGCATTACACATATACATTTTTCTAGTTAGAAGACTTATGATCTACTCTAAGCATTTTCAAGTATGCAATACATTGTTATTAGTATAGTCACCATGTTGCATACTAGATCTCTTGAACTTACTCCTTCTATCTATCTTTAATTTTGTTCCTGTTGACCTACTTCTCCCCATCTCTCAGCCTCTCCCCTCCTCAGCCTCTGGTAACCACCATCTCACTCTCTGCTTCTGTGAGTCTGACTTTTTAAAATTCCACACAAGTGAGATCATGTGGTATTTGACCTTCGAGACTGCCTTATTTCACTTAACATATGTCCCCAAGGTTCATCCGTGTGTTGCAAATGACAGGATTTCCTTCTTTTTTTTAAGGCTGAATAGTATCCATTGTGCTCTTGTCCTGCAATGTTCTTTCTGCTCAATCCCATTTACCCGAACCCACTGTAGTGGCTCCACCATAATAGTGGGTGGGATCTTGGAGGCATGACTGCATAGTTTTCTTCAGGAACAGGAAATTGCTCTTTCCAATAGTGCTTTGCCTGGTGTAGTCCAGCATGCAGAATGGCTTGCCTTCCTTTTCAGCACGGTCCACATGCTTGTTGGAAGAAGTTACATAAAGAGAATTGTGCAGTGGAAGAAAGCTATCCAAGAGTTGCAAATAGTTTCATTAAATTGAAAACCACAAGCAATCGAGAGAACTTTATTGTGTAGATTTTTTTAATTCCATAAATGCAGATTAAAGTTATATACTCATCTTGTAAGCAAACTAAATAGGAGAGTACAATTTGTAGTTGAAACATTATGTCAGCCCTCTTCATTTTTGTGAAGAAAACCTCCATGTGCCTTTTGAGCAACACAACCTATATAAGATGAATTTCTACTACCCCTAAGCAGTTATCTTAAATATTGTCCTAATTTACAAAATAAGCTTTTTGTTCATGACTTTAAAAGTTAAAATGTAACACTGATTTATATTTTTCAGAAATATAGCAATATTTCTAAATAAATAAGAGTGTAGAAAAGCAAAGTGAAGCACACAATTCTGAAATAATACAATCCTCTTTATGAAGGTGATAAAATTGCATACTATGTTACTTTAATATCAAAGCATGTGAAATTTATGTTGAAAGCTCATATAAAATAGATATCAATATAGAAAATTATATGCATTAGTGGCATTTCCTTTCTGTCATATCCAAATATATTTATTTCATTAACTGGAAATCTGTTCTTTTTAAAAATATTTGATCTTAAAAACAATTCATGCAAATTACATTTTTTTGTGATCACATCTCATTATAACTTTGGTGTCTAGAGTTTCACTACTACATCCTGTAAGAAACTGTTGTATCATGATCTACAGACCTGAAGTTATTCTTCTAAGGAAGCTTTTGTTGGCTAGGATGTGAGTTCTCTGAGGACAGTGACTCTGGCTCATTCATTCTTTTCTCACCAGAATGTAGGTAGACTGGAGTTCTTTAACAGCAGTGACTATTTCTTCTTCACTTGGCATCTATGTTGCTTAGAACATAGTAAGTGCTTAATTAGTGTTTAATAATGAAATGAATCAAGTGCTTCATTATTAGTGTTTAATAATGAAACGAATCAATGATCATGTTGCTTAGAACATAAGTGCTTAATTAGTGTTTAATAATGAAACGAATCAATGATCAACTTTGCTAAATGCTGGATATGCAGAGTACAGACACCTTTGCTGCCTTCAGGGAACTTGCAGTCAGTGGGAGAGACAACCATGAAATAAGTGAAATTCTGGCAATAGGACCAGAGTGCTATGGGAACAGTTAAGAAGTAGTGATCATTTCTGCCTGGCAAGGTAAAAAGATTGACATTGAAGATAGCCCTTTATGATGAATCACATTTTTCCAAATTAAAAACAACGTACAAGGGCCAGGGGTGGTGGCTGGCACCTTTATTCCCAGCAATTTGGGAGGTCAAGGTGGGCGGATCACCTGAGGTCAGGAGTTCAAGACCAGCCTGGCCAACATGGGGAAATCTCATCTCTACAAAAATACAAAAATTAGCCAGGCATGATGGCGGGTGCCTGTAATCCCAGCTACTCGGGAGGCTGAGGTGGGAGAATCGCTTGAACCCAGGAGGCGGATGTTGCAGTCAGCCGAGATTGCACCATTGCACTCCAGCTTTGGCAACAGAGCGAGACTCCATCTCAAAAAAAAATGAATAAAAATAAAAATAAAAAGCAAGGGACAAGAAGATATTTCAGAGAGTGGATATGGAAAAAGACACAACTGTTATGAGCACAGCATGATCTCAGTATGGTGTGTACATAATGATAGGGCCCCCAGGAAAGGGAATTGAAAAGTAAGAGAATTAGCACTTGTAAACATTATTATGTGTTAGGTATTAGATACTCTGTATTATTAACTCTCCAGCAAGATGTTGTGGGGCAGTAATGAGGCACCTTATCTTAATGAATAAGATAGTTATTAGGCATAGATGTCATGGTGCTAGAGGATGAGTCTTTTTGGCAAAGGGCTTTGAAGGTCATCCAGTTAGGGTTACATAATCAGACATAATCAGACGGGTGTAATTCACTAGTCACGTGACATACTTACCCTTGTTAGTGACAAATGTTACCATTCTCCTCCCATAAATTGGGTTACCCATCTCTCTCTTTTTTTTTTTTGAGATGGAGTCTCACTCTATTGCCCAGGCTGGAGTGCAGTGGCGCCATCTCGGCTCACTGCAAGCTCCACCTCCTGGGTTCACGCCATTCTCCTGCCTCAGCCTCCTGAGTAGCTGGGACTACAGGTGCCCGCCACCATGCCCGGCTAATTTTTTGTATTTTTAGTAGAGACGGGTTTTCACCATGTTAGCCAGGATGGACTCAATCTCCTGACCTCGTGACCCACCCACCTCGGCCTCCCAAAGTGCTGGGATGACAGGCATGAGCCACCGCGCCTGGCCGAGTTACCCGTAGCTCACATATAGAAACATGTTTTTATGTTATTTCATTTCACTTCCTTCCTTTTCATCTTTGACCATATTATCTATATTCCCTTGTATACCAGACTTTTGGACACCATATAGATTGAAGTTATTTTTTAATTTCCCTGTTTCAGCTTCTTCTTAGTTTTTTAGCTTGTCATTTTTGAGCTTCCTCCATTTTATTTGGGACACCATTTTATTTATGTCTGGATTTAACGAGTCCAAATGCTCTTTCTTTTCAATGATTTTCTTTCATCATTACATAAATCTAGCTCAAAGCCTTCACATTTCATATTTCTCTTTAAAGTGCAGCTTTGATTCTATTTCTCTGTTGTTTCTTTGTCTCTACATCCAAACACCACATGGTGTCATCTATCACAGAATTTATTTTATGGCTTTTAATCATAGGCTTTAGTTATTTCTGACTGTGTCTGTGAACCATGTAGCATTCTTTCATAATAAGAAACTTCTCTGCCTTACTGTTTTTTCTTTCTTTCATTTTTTTAAGGCATGTTGTTACTCCAAGCTGAAGAACTGCTTATCTGTATAAGGAATCTGACTTTATTACTCATTTCTTCTGTTTACTTACTGAGTTATTATCTAATCTTAAGAACAAACTGATTCTAATGGACTCACACTGCTGTTTGCATCCTCGTAGGTGGCCAGTAAGAGGATGTGAGATCAAATTTTCATAAAATTATCAAATGAATAGACAAAATGACATAAAACATCTGGACTTTTGGGTAAGCATTTGGTAGCATATGCATTAGAGAAATGGAAATGCATGCCTTTGGTTATTGATACCATGAAATGAATCTTGGGACTATAAACAATGTACAGTTTAAAATGAAGTAGCATGTGGATGAACGAACTTGGTTTAGATTAGCAGACCTGGCAGAGTTTAAGGTCAAACTCAGTTTTGTTTAACATCTTCATAAATAATCTAGAAGACATATTTTAAAAAACCCTATAATTACATGTTTAAGTGACTTCAAGCTGGGCGGTGTTAAACATGATACGAGGAAAAGGATTAGAAGAGGTGAATAGATAAAATGATAAACTTTTTTTCATTAATCAGGAAAAGTATAAAATGATAGTTTAGCATGAGAACAAATTTATGGCAAGTTACTAAAAGGAGAAAAAAACATGAGTAAAGGAAGAACAATGTTGAAAGGAGGCCGTAGAAAGCAATTTGAATGCGGTATGTAAGCTAAAATGGTCATTATTTTATAGAGTTCTCTTAAAATGACTCTATGATTTCTCTCATGGGAGGCACATAAATTGCTGACCTAAGTACCAATAAGACACAGAATTATTAAGATGTTTATGTCAGTTATAAAATCATATGCACAAATTCATATATTTTTGTACTTAATTTTTATTGATTTTATTGAAAAATCAACAGACAGAAAGACTGAAGTTTTTTAGGGGGCCAACAATTGAATGAATTTGAACACATGTTTAGATTCCTGTAACCACCACACTTAGGTGACAGAAGAGTTCCATCTGTAAAACACTTCCTTTCATATCCCTCTTCCTACCCCAAGCCTCTGGCAAACACTTATGTTCTTTGCTCCCATAGTTCTGCCTTTTTGAGATGTTATGTAAATAGAAACATACATTATATAATGTCTCTTTTGTCCTTTGAGGTGCATTTTATTTTTTTATTGTTGTTAAAAACACATCACATAAAATTCACCATGGTGACCTTTTTTTAAGTGTACAGTACAATAATATTAACTATATGCACATAGCTCGCTAATGCAACAGATCTCTAGAATTTCAGTGCAATGGATAACTTGAAATTTATCAGCTTGCAACACTGATACTCTATAGCCACTGAACAACAATTTCCCTTTCCCTGATTCCCACAGCCCCTGGAAACCACCATTCTGTTTTCTAAGAGTTTAACGACTTTAGATATTTCATATAAGTAGAATCATGTAGTATTTAACCTTTTGTGATTGGCTTATTTCACTTAGCATAATGTTCTCAAGGGTCATACAGGACAGAATTTCCTTCCTTTTAAGGTGGAATAATATTCCATTGTATGTATATGTCACATTTTCTTTATTCATCTGTTTGATGGACATTTAGGTTGCTTTCACCTGTTAGCTATTGTGAATAATACTGCAACGGACATGAAGTGCAAATATCTCTTTGAGATCTTCAATTCTTTTGGATATATTCCCAAAAGTGCAGTTGGTGGATCATATGGTAATTCTATTTTCAATTTTTTGAGGAGCCTTGATACCATTTCCCTAGCAGCTGAAACTATTTTACATTCCCACCAACAAGGCATGACTTCCAAATTCTCCACATTCTCACCAACACTTGTTATTTTCTTTAATACTAAATATCCTAATGAGCGTAAGGTGATATCACACTGTGGTTTGGTTTTTTGTCTTTTGAGACTGGGTCTTACTCTGTCACCCAGGCTGGAGTGCAGTGGCACAGTCATGGCTTGAGCTCCTGGGATCAGGCGATTCCCCCAACTGTCTGTTGAGTAGCTGGGACTATAGGCATGCACCACCATGCCTGACTAATTTTTATTTTATTTTTCATTTTTTGTAAAGATGGTGTCTCACTATGTTGTCCAGGCTTGTCTTGAACACCTGGGCTCAAGCGATCCTCCTGTCTTGGCTTCCCAAAGTCTTGGAAATACAGGTGTAAGACACTGTCCCAGTCTCCTGAGTGATTAGTGTCTTAGTCTGTTTTGGGCTGCTACTAAAAATCCCATAGACTGAATACTTTATAAAGAACAGAAATTTATTTCTCACAGCTCTAGTGACTGGGAAGGCATGAACAGGTGCCTGGTCTCTGCTTCCAAGATGGAGTCTTTAACTATGTCCTGTGGAGGAGAAGAATGCTGTCTCAGGTGCAAGATGGCCGAATAGGAACAGCTCCAGTCTACAGCTCCCAGAGTGAGTGACGTGGAAGACAAATGATTTCTGCATTTCCAGCTGAGGTACTGGGTTCATCTCACTGGGGATTGTCGGATAGTGGGTGCAGGACAGTGGGTGCAGCACACCGAGCGTTAGCCGAAGCAGGGTGAGGCATTGCCACACCCGGGAAGCGCAAGGGGTCAGGGAATTCCCTTTCCTAGCCAAGGAAAGGGGTGACAGATGGCACCTGGAAAATTGGGTCACTCCCACCCTAATACTGCACTTTTCCGACGGTCTTAGCAAATGACGCACCAGGAGATTATATCCCGCGCCTGGCTCAGAGGGTCCTACACCCATGGAATCTTGCTCACTGCTAGTACAGCAGTCTGAGATCAAACTGCAAGGTGGCAGCAAGGTTGGGGGAGGGGTGCCTGCCATTGCTGAGGCTTGAGTACGTAAACAAAGCAGCCAGGAAGCTCGAACAGGGTGGAGCCCACCACAGCTCAAGGAGGCCTGCTGCCTCTGTAGACTCCACCTCTGGGGGCAGGGCATAGCTGAACAAAAGGCAGCAGAAACCTCTGCAGACTTAAGTGTCCCTGCCTGACAGCTTGGAAGACAGCAGTGGTTCTCCCAGCACGCAGCTTGAGATCTGAGAATGGACAGACTGCCTCCTCAAGTGGGTCCCTGACCCCCAAGTAGCCTAACTGGGAGGCACCCCCAAGTAGGGGCAAACTGACACCTTACATGGCCGGGTACTCCTCTGAGACAAAATTTCCAGAGGAATGATCAGGCAGCAACATTTGCTATTCACCAATATTCGCTGTTCTGCAGACTCTGCTGCTGATACCCAGGGAAACAGGGTCTGGAGTGGACCTCCAGCAAACTCCAACAGACCTGCAGCTGAGAGTCCTGACTGTTAGAAGGAAAACTAACAAACAGAAAGGACATCCACACCAAAACCCCATCTGTACATCACCATCATCAAAGACCAAAGGTAGATAAAACCACAAAGATGGGGAAAAAACAGAGCAGAAAAACTGGAAACTCTAAAAATCAGAGTGCCTCTCCTCCTCCAAAGGAACGCAGCTCCTCACCAGCAATGGAACAAACCTGGACGGAGAATGACTTTGACGAGTTGAGAGAAGAAGGCTTCAGATGATCAAACTACTCTGAGCTAAAGGAGGAAGTTCGAACCCATCGCAAAGAAGTTAAAAACATTGAAAAAAAATTAGATGAATGGCTAACTAGAATAACCAATGAAGAGAAGTCCTTAAAGGACCTGATGGAGCTGAAAACCATGGCATGAGAACTATGTGATGAATGCACAAGCCTCAGTAGTCGATGCGATCAACTGGAAGAAAGGGTATCAGTGGTGGAAGATGAAATGAATGAAATGAAGTGAGAAGAGAAATTTAGAGAAAAAAGAATAAAAGGAAATGAACAAAGCCTCCAAGAAATATGGGACTATGTGAAAAGACTAAATCTACATCTAATTGGTGTACCTGAAAGTGACGGGGAGAATGGAACCAAGCTGGAAAACACTCTGCAGGATATTATCCAGGAGAACTTCCCCAATCTAGCAAGGCAGGCCAATATTCAAATTCAGGAAATACAGACAGCACCACAAAGATACTCCTTGAGAAGAGCAACTCCAAGAAACATAATTGTCAGATTCACCAAAGTTGAAATGAAGGAAAAAATGTTAAGGGCAGCCAGAGAGAAAGGTCAGGTTACCCACAAAGGGAAGCCCATCAGACTAACAGCTGATCTCTCGGCAGAAACTCTACAAGCCAGATGAGAGTGGGGGCAAATATTCAACATTCTTAAAGAAAAGAATTTTCAACCCAGAATTTCATATCCAGCCAAACTAAGCTTCATAAGTGAAGGAGAAATAAAATCCTTTACAGACAAGCAAATGCTGAGAGATTTTGTCACCACCAGGTCTGCCCTAAATGAGCTGCTGAAGGAAGCACTAAACATGGAAAGGAACAACTGGTACCAGCCACTGCAAAAACATGCCAAATTGTAAAGACCATCGAGGCTATGAAGAAACTGCATCAACTAATGAGCAAAATAACCAGCTAACATCATAATGACAGGATCAAATTCACATATAACAATATTAACCTTAAATGTAAATGGACTAAATGCTCCAATTAAAAGACATAGACTGGCAAATTGGATAAAGAGTCAAGACCTATCAGTGTGCTGTATTCAGGAGACCCATCTCACGTGCAGAGACACACATAGGCTCAAAATAAAGGGATGGAGGAAGATCTACCAAGCAAATGGAAAATATAAAAAGGCAGGGGTTGCAATCCTAGTCTCTGATAAAACAGACTTTAAACCAACAAAGATCAAAAGAGACAAAGAAGGCCATTACATATGGTAAAGGGATCAATTCAACAAGAAGAGCTAACTATCCTAAATACATATGCACCCAATACAGGAGCACCCAGATTCATAAAGCAAGTCCTTAGAGACCTAGAAAGAGACTTAGACTCCCACACAATAATAATGGGAGACTTTAACACCCCACCGTCAACATTAGAAAGATCAACGAGACAGAAAGTTAACAAGGATATCCAGGAATTGAACTCAGCTCTGCACCAAGTGGACCTAACAGACATCTACAGAACTCTTCACCCCAGATCAACAGAATATACATTCTTCTCAGCACCACACCACGCTTATTCCAAAATTGACCACATAGTTGGAAGTAAAGCACTCTTCAGCAAATGTAAAAGAACAGAAATTATAAAAAATTGTCTCTCAGACCACAGTGCAATCAAACTAGAACTCAGGATTAGGAAATTCACTCAAAACCGCACAACTACATGGAAACTGAACAATCTGCTCCTGAATGACTACTCGGTACATAATGAAATGCAGGCAGAAATAAAGATGTTATTTGAAATCAACGAGAACAAAGACACAACATACCAGAGTCTCTGGGACACATTCAAAGCAGTGTTTAGAGGGAAATTTATAGCACTAAATGCCCACAAGAGAAAGCAGGAAAGATCTAAAATTGACACCCTAACGTCACAATTAAAAGAACTACAGAAGCAACAGCAAACACATTCAAAAGCTGGCAGAAGACAAGATATAACTAAGATCAGAGCAGAACTGAAGGAGATAGAGACACAAAAAACCCTTCAAAAAATCAATGAATCCAGGAGCTGGTTTTTTGAAAAGATCCACAAAATTGATAGACCACTAGCAAGACTAATAAAGAAAAAAAGAAAGAAGAATCAAATAGACGTAATAAAAAATGATAAAGGGGATATCACCACTGATCCCACAGAACTACAAACTACCATCAGAGAATACTATAAACACCTCTATGCAAATAAACTCGAAAATCTAGAAGAAATGGATAAACTCTTCGACACACACACCCTCCCAAGACTAAACCAGGAAGAAGTTGAATCTCTGAATAGACCAATAACAGGCTCTGAAATTGAGGCAATAATTAAGAGCTTACCAACCAAAAAAAGCCCAGGACCAGATGGATTCACAGCCAAATTCTAACAGAGGTACAAGGAGGAGCTGGTAAAATTCCTTCTGAAACTATTCCAATCAATAGAAAAAGAGGGAATCCTCCCTAATGCATTTTATGAGGCCAGCATCATCCTGATACCAAAACCTGGCAGAGACACAACAAAAAAAGAGAATTTTAGACCAATATCCCTGATGAACAATGATGCAAAAGTCCTCAATAAGATACTGGCAAACCAAATCCAGCAGTACATCAAAAAGCTTATCCACCATGATCAAGTGGGCTTCACCCCTGGGATGCAAGGGTGGTTCAACATATGAAAATCAATAAACATAATCCAGCATATAAACAGAACCAATGAAAAAAACACATGATTATCTCAATAGATGCAGAAAAGGCCTTTGGCAAAATTCAACAGCCCTTCACGCTAAAAACTCTCAATAAATTAGGTATTGATGGGACCAATCTCAAAATAATAAGAGGTATCTATGACAAACTCACAGCCAATATCATACTGAATGGGCAAAAACTGGAAGCATTCCCTTTGAAAACTGGCACAAGACAGGGATGCTCTCTTTCACCACTCCTAGTCAACATAGTGTTGGAAGCTCTGGCCAGGGCAATCAGGCAGGAGAAAGAAATAAAGGGTATTCAATGAGGAAAAAAGGAACTCAAATTGTCCCTCTTTGCAGATGACATGATTGTATATCTAGAAAACCCCATCGTCTCAGTCCAAAATCTCCTTAAACTGATAAGCAACTTCAGCAAAGTCTCAGGATACAAAATCAATGTGCAAAAATCACAAGCATTCTTATACACCAATAACAGACAGAGAGCCAAATCATGAGTGAACTCCCATTCACAATTGCTTCAAACGGAATAAAATACCTAGGAATCCAACTTACAAGGGATGTGAAGGACCTCTTCAAGGAGAACTACAAACCACTGCTCAACGAAATAAAAGATGATACAAACAAATGGAACAACATTCCATGCTCATGGGTAGGAAGAATCAATATCGTGAAAATGGCCATACTGCCCAAGGTAATTTATAGATTCAATGCCATCCCCATCAAAGTACCAATGACTTTCTTCACAGAATTGGAAAAAACTACTTTAAAGTTCATATGGAACCAAAAAAGAGCCCACATTGCCAAGTCAATCCTAAGCCAAAAGAACAAAGCTGGAGGCATCATGCTACCTGACTTCAAACTATACTACAAGGCTACAGTAACCAAAACAGCATGGTACTGGTACCAAAACAGAGATATAGACCAATGGAACAGAACAGAGGCCTCAGAAATAATGCCACATATCTACAACTATCTGATCTTTGACAAACCTGACAAAAACAAGCAATGGGGAAAGGATTCCCTATTTAATAAATGGTGCTGGGGAAACTGGCTAGCCATATGTAGAAAGCTGAAACTGGATCCCTTCCTTACACCTTATATAAAAATTAATTTAAGATGGATTGAAGACTTATATGTTAGACTTAAAACCATAAAAACCCTAGAAGAAAACCTAAGCAATACCATTCAGGACATAGGCATGTGCAAGGACCTCATGTCTAAAACACCAAAAGCAATGGCTACAAAAGCCAAAATTGACAAATGGGATCTAATTAAACTAAAGAGCTTCTGCATAGCAAAAGAAACTACCATCAGAGTGAACAGGCAACCTACAGAATGGGAGAAAATTTTTGCAATCTACTCATCTGACAAAGGGCTAATATCTAGAATCTACAAAGTACTCAAACAAATTTACAAGAAAAAAACAAACAACCCCATCAAAAACTGGGCAAAGGATATGAACAGACACTTCTCAAATGAAGACATTTACGCAGCCAAAAGACACATGAAAAAATGCTCATCATCACTGGCCATCAGAGAAATGCAAATCAAAACCACAATGAGATACCATCTCACACCAGTTAGAATGGCGATCATTAAAAAGTCAGGAAACAACAGGTGCTGGAGAGGATGTGGAGAAATAGGAACACTTTTACACTGTTGGTGGGACTGTAAACTAGTTCAACCATTGTGGAAGTCAGTGTGGCGATTCCTCAGAGATCTAGAACTAGAAATACCATTTGACCCAGCCATCCCATTACTGGGTATATACCCAAAGGATTATAAATCATGCTGCTATAAAGACATATGCACATGTATGTTTATTGCGGCACTATTCACAATACCAAAGACTTGAAACCAACCCAAATGTCCATCAATGATAGACTGGATGAAGAAAATGTGGCACATATACACCATGGAATACTATGCAGCCATAAAACGGATGAGTTCATGTCCTTTGTAGGGACATGGATGAAGTTGGAAACCATCATTCTCAGCAAACTATTGCAAGGACAAAAAACCAAACACCGCATGTTCTCACTCATAGGTGGGAATTGAACAATGAGAACACATGGACACAGGAAGGGAACATTACACACCAGGGCCTGTAGTGGGGTGGGGGGAGGGGGGAGGGATAGCATTAGGAGATATACCTAATGTAAATGACGAGTTAATGGGTGCAGCACATCAACATGGCACATGTATACATATGTAACAAACCTGCACATTGTGCACATGTACCCTAAAACTTAAAGTATAATAAAAAAAAATCTAAATTCACAAAATTTTCATATTTTGTTCTAAAAAAAAAAAAAAAGAATGCTGTGTCCTCACATGCCAGAAGCTGGAAGGGCAAACATGGATGAACCCTCTCCCTCAAGCTTTTCCCTAATTTCATTCATTGGGGAGGAGCCCTCATGGTCTAATCACCTCTTAGACCCACCCATCCCTCACTGTCACACTGGCAACATTTGAATTTCAGAGGTGATACATTCAAATCACAGCAATTAGTGATTTGGGGATTCTTCATATTCTTGTTGGCCATTTGTATGGCCAACAAGAAATGTCAATCCAAGTCTTTTGCCCGTTTTGAGTTGTTTGTTTTGTGTGTTTTGAGTTGCGGAAGTTCTTTATATATTCAGGACATTAACTCATTAGCAGATATGGTTTGCAAATATTTTTTGCCATTTCATAGGTTGACTTTTCCCTCTGGTGGTTGCCTTTTTGCTTTGCAGGAATTTTTCAGTTTGATGTACTCCCATTTGTGCATTTGTGCTTTTGTTGTGTGTGCTGTTGATGACATAGCCAAGAAATCATTGCCAATCCAATGTTATGCAGCCTTTCATTGTTTTCTTCTAGGATTTTTACAGTTTTCAGGTTATATATTGAGGACTTGAATCCATCTTAATTTTTGCATATGGTGTAAGGTAAGGGTCCAATTTCATTCATTTGTTATGTGGATATTAAGTTTTACCAACATCATTTGTTGAAGAGACTATCTTTTCCCCATTGTGTAGCCTTGGCACCTTTGTTGAAGATCATTTGACCGTATACATGAGCATTTATTTCTGGGTTTTCTATTCTGTCCTTTGGTTTACATGTCTATCTTAATGCCAGTACCATATTGTAGCTTTATAATATGTTTTGAAATCAGGAAGTGGGAGGCTTCCAGCTTTGTATTTCTTTCTCAAGATTGGTTTGGCTCTTCAGGGTTGAGATTCCATATGAATATTAGTTTTTTTTTCTATTTCTGCAAAAGTGCCATTGATATTTTGATGAAAAGTGTGTTGAATCTGTAGATTGCTGTCGATAGTATGGATATTTTGACAATATTAAGTCTTCCAATCCATTGAACACAGTATGTCTTTCTATTTGTTTCTCTCTTCCTCGATATCTTTCAGTAATGTTTTGTAGTTTTCTGTGTACAAATCTTTAGACTTCTTGGTTTTTATCCCTATTTTATTCTTTTTGATGCTATTGTAGATGGGATCATTTGTAAATTTCCTATTCAGATTGTTCATTATGTGTAGAAATGCAGCTGGCTTTTGTCTGTTGATTTCATACGCTACTTTGCTGAATTTGTTTATTAGGTCTAAGTTTTTTGTGTAATCTTTATAGTTTTCTACATCTAAGATCCTGTCATCTGCAAACAGGGAAAATTTTTCTTATTTCTTTCCTATTTGGATGCATTTTATTTCTTTATCTTGCCTGATTGTTCTGACTAGGACTTCCAGTATTATGTTGAATAGAAGTGGCAAGAAAGGGTGTCAAAGGGTGTCTTTGCCTTGTTCCTGATCTTAAACGGAAAATTCAGATTTTCACCATTGAGTATGATGTTATTATGGCCTTTTCCTATATGGCCTTTAGTATGTTGAGGTAATTTCTTCTATTTCTAGTTTGTTGGTTTTTTAAAATAAAAAAAATTGTGTTGAATTTTTTCAAATGCTTTTTTGTATTTATTCAGATGATTTTTATCCTTCATTCTGTTAGTGTAACGTATTACATTAATTTCCATATACTGAGCTGTCCTTGCATTTCAAGAATAAGTCACCTTTGGTTATGATGTATTATCCTTTTAATGTGTTGTTGAATTTATTGTGCTCTTATTTGCTGAGGATTTTTGCATCAATAGTCAATAGGAATATTGATCTTTAGTTTTCCTATAGTATCTTTGTCTGATTTTGGTATCAGGGTAATGCTGACTTCATTGATTGAATTTGGAAGTGTTCCCTTCTTTTCAATTTTTGGGAATAATTTGAGAAGGACTGGTGTTAATTCTTCTTTAAAGTTTGGTGGAATTCTCCAGTGAAGCCATCAGGTTCTGGGCTTTTTTCATTGGAAGCTTTTTGGCTCTAACTAGTCTTTATTATTTCTATCCTTCTACTAACTTTGGGTTTAGTTTGTTCTTCTTTTTTCTAGTAGATTGAGATGTAAAGTTAGGTTGTTAATTTGAGATCACTCTTCTTTTTAACTTTAAGTGTTTACTGTTATTAATTTCTTTTACTATTGCCTTTGATGTATTTCATAATTTTTGAGATGTTGTGTCTTTGTTTTAATTTGTCTGAAGATATTTTCTAAGTTCCCTTGTGATTTCTTCCTTGACCCATTTGTTGTTGAAGTATGTGTTGTTTCATTTCCACATATTTGGATTTTCCATTTTGCCTTTTGCTATTGATTTCTTAGTTTTACTACATTGTGGTTGGAAAAGAGTCTTGGTATAATTTCAATCTTAAATTTGTTAAGACTTATCCCATGACCTAACAGATAATCTATTCTGGAAAAGGGTGTGTATTCTGCTGTTGTTGGGTGGAATGTTCTGTTTATGTCTGTTAGGTCTAATTGGTCTATAGTGTCAATCAAGTCCTCTCTTTCCTTGTTGGTCATCTATTTGGTTGATCTACCCATTATTGAAAGTGGAGAATGTCTTTATTTCTAAAATGAGTCTCTGGTAGACAACATATAGTCGAATCTTGATTTTTAAAAATCCATTCAGCCACTCTATTCCTTTTGATTGGATAGTTTAATTACTTTACATTTAAAGTAATTATTGTTAGGGAATGATAATGATTTACTATTGCCACTTTGTTCATAGTTTCCTATATGTCTTGTGGTTATTTTGTTCCCCTTTTTCTCTCTTGCTGCCTTCCTTTGTGTTTTGTTGAATTTTTAATAGCGACATGCTTTGATTCCTTTCTCATTTTCTTTTGTGCATCTTCTATAGATATTTTCCTTGTGGTTATGATGAGAATTACATAAAATATCTTATAACAATAGCTTCAATTGCATACACATCTGTGCTTCTTTACCTCTCCTCACTTAACGTTATCAGTGTCACAAATTATGTTTTTATATTTGGTATTTATTACCATAGTGCTATGGTTAAATGTTTGTCCCCTCCAAAACTCATGTTAAAACTTAATTGCCATTGTAATAGTATTAAGAGGTGGGACTTTAAAGAGGTGATTAGACTATGAGGGCTCTGCACTCATGGGTGGAATTGGTGCTGTTATGATAGGGTGATTTTGGCCCCTCTTGCTCTCTCTTGCCCCCTCTCACTCTGTTACTTTCTGCCAAGGGATGACGCAGCAAGAAGGCCCTTTTTGGATGCTGGCACCTTGATATTGGACTTCCCAGCTTTCAGAACTGTGAGCTGCCAAAATTTCTGTTCATTATAAATTACCCAGTCTCAGGTATTTTGTTATAGTACCACAAAATGGATGGAAACACATAGTTTTATAGTTGTAGCTGTTTCTTATGCTTTTGTATTTTAAACTCTGTATCTGAATTGAGAATGATTTATGCACGATCACTATAGTATTTACAGAATTCTGTATTTGTTTACATATTTACCTTTACCAAAGGCTTTATATTTTCATATACCTTCATGTTGCTGCTAGCATTCTTTCACTTCAACTTGAAGGGCTGTCTTTTACAATTCTTGTAAGGCAGGTTTAGTGGTGATACATTTCCTCAGCTTTTGTTTATTCAGGAAGAACTTTATTTCTCCTTCATTTTTGGAGGACATTTTTGTTAGAGATAGTATTCTTGGTTGGCAGTTCTTTTTCTTTGTTTTGTTTTTGTTTTTTTTGTTTGTTTGTTTTTTGTTTTTTTTTTTTTGAGATGGAGTCTCACTCTGTCACCCAGGCTGGAGTGCAGTGGCATGATCTTGGCTCACTGCAAGCTCCACCTCCCAGGTTCACGCCATTCTCCTGCCTCAGCCTCCCGAGTAGCTGGGACTACAGGCACCCACCACCATGCCAGCTAATTTTTTGTATTTTTAGTAGAGACAGGGTTTCACCATGTTAGGTCTCGATCTCCTGACCTCGTGATCTGCCCGCCTCAGCCTCCCAAAGTGCTGGCATTACAGGTGTGAGCCACCGCACCTGGCCGGCAGTTCTTTTTCTTTCAGGTTTTTGAATATATCAGTGCACTCCTTTCTGGTTTGTAATGTTGTACTGAGAAATCTATGAAAGCTCTCCTTGTTTGTTACAAATCACTTTTCTTTTTCTGCTTTCAAGATTCTTTGTCTTTAACTCTTGACAGTTTGATTATAATATGTCTTAGTGTGAGCCTCTTTGGGTTCATCCTAGTGTTGAGTTTCTTGAATTTAGATGTCCATTTTCTTCCTCAGATTCGGGACATTTTTGGCCATTATTTCTTAAAATCAGCTTTCTACCCATTCTTTTTCTGTCTTCTGAGTTGCCCATAATATGTCGATTGGTCTGCTTAATGCTTAGGATTTCTTCAATTTTCCTCATTATTATTATTTTTTTGTTCCTCTGACTTAATAATTTCAAATGACCTGTTTTGATGATTCTTTCTTGATTTCCCTTCAGGGAATTTTTCAGTTTAGTTGTTGGATTCTTCAACTCCAGAATTTCTGTTTGGCACTTTTCTACAGTTTCCATCTCTTTGTTATTATTCTCATTTTGTTGATCTTGCATTTTTCTGGTTTTAATTGTCGATGTTCCCTTGTAATACATCGAGCTTCCTCTAGATGATTGTTTTCAATTCTTCGTTGGGTAATTCATGGTTCTGTGTTTCTTTAGGGTTGGTTTCTAGAGATTTATTTTGATTCTTTGATTGGGCCATGTTTCCCTGATTCTTTTTATGCTTTGTTTATTTTATTATCATTTTTGCATTTGAAAAAAATAGCTACCTCTCCCAGTATTTATGAACTGGCTTCATGTTGAAAACACCTTTACCAACCAATCTGGCTAGAGATGCTAAGGGTCTCTTTTAAACCTTTCATGGGGATGCAACTTCTCTGGGCCAAGTGGCCACTTCATGCATTCTTTCCAGATTTCACAGCTGCATTTACTGAGAGACAGGGTGGAGTATGCTTACATCATCTTACCTAGAACCAGTAGCCCTCTGATTTGTACTTGCCCAGTATAAATTACAGATTCTTTTGTTAGGAAATTTCAAATTAAAATGGCATTATAGCTACTTTTAAGATCATTTCCTCTTTTTTCTTGCCTTGCTTTTTTCCTCCTTCATTACTACTCAACATTATTTACCTAAATCATCTACCCCAATCAAATATGTATGGCTAAGGAAGGAAACATCCAGAATGAAAGAGTAAAAGTAAAGGTAACTACAGTGAGAGTCTTTAACAATCTGATACAGGCAGGCAGTGTAAACTCTAAACCATGTTTCCTATAGTTAGAGGAACTCAAAGATTTCAAAATTCTCTTTTCATAGGAATGAGCTTCTCATCATTAGAGGCTCTAAGCAGAGGCTAAATAACTACCTGGTGTAGGTGACTGCAGGGAATTCAAGTCCTAAATAGGAGTCTGGTAAACTTTAAGGTGCCTCCTACATCCTCCTAGGACAGAAATTGCATTAAGGATTTTAAAAGAAGTCATGGGTGAGAGAAAATCATACTCACCTCTCAACAAATATTTATTAAGTAGCTACTCTTTGGTTGGGCCCTGGGGATATGCAAGTGAACATGACACATTCCTTCTTTCCAGGAATGTATAGGTATATAGAGAGACGGTCAAGTAAATAGGCAATTATGAGTCAGTGTGACAAGTGCTACAGTAGGGATAAGCACAAGATGTTATGGAGTCTATTGGAGGGCTTCCATATTTAGGAATCAGGGAAGTCTTCATGGGAGGGGAACTTCTAAACAAAGGGTCTACTAGGAATCAGGGAAAAGGAGGAGGGAAGAGAGGCTGTTCTAGGAAGATAAACAACCTGGGCAAGGTTGAGGCAGGAGAGTGTGGTGTATTCTTGGAACTGCAAGTGCTATAGGCAGGTTGAGTAGTATAATCCCTTTCCAGTGGGCTAAAAGCCACCATTTCACTGTCCCCAATTCTTTGGATATGTGTTTGCAAATTTGAGAGCAATGGAATGTTCCTGAAACATCTTCACAGCAGTCTTAAACCTTTCACATTTATCTTAATTTTTATTTCAGCCTTTCTTTGTCCTCTCTATAAATAGCATATGGTTAAGATTTTGTAAATATCAAACTTACACTCTCCTGTTAGGGAAGTTTAATTCATTAATATTTATTGTGTTTTTGTTTTATTCATTTCATCTTATTTAATGTTTATTATTTATCATGCTTTGTTTAAAATCATCTTTTTTCTCTCTGTGCTTTTGTTTGCATTGACCATGCTTTTAATTTTTAAAATCTTTCTGGTATCTTAAAAGATCTACTATATATTTGTAATTAGTGGGTAGCTATTTTTTTTCCTTAGAGGCTTTTATCTAAAGTTTCATCCTACTACTTCAAATAGCCATAGTTAAGTCATTATTTCTCCATACATATGACAGAATAAAATACTTATATCTTTCCCCAGCTAGAAAATTTTATTTCCCGTTCCCTTTCCACACTAAGACTTCAGAACATTTTTATTTCCCCAATCTCTATTACTAGCCTGATCCCCTTCATCTGACACTCTATGCCAAATAAATGAGCAAATAAAATACCTCCTTGGTTTTGCTAAGAAAATTTATAATGTTGGTTTCAGGTCATCATTAAGCTTTCCTTAGTAGGCAACCTCCTCACTTAAATATTTCATCAACAAATATTTATTGAGTACATACTGTATGCCAGTGGTCTTTAGGCTCTACATACTGCCATATATAAGTATAGTAGAGAAGTTAGGTAACAAGACAACAAGAAAACAAAATATATTTTAAAAAATAGGCTGACAGGAAGTGATAGAAAGTGACCAGGTGAGGCTGTGAGCAGAAGTAGAAGAAGCCATGAGGGGACCAGCAGGAAGAGTACTCAGCCAGAGGGAATTGAATGTATGATGATTATATGGTGTGGGATTGGTCTTAGAGGTGGGCACAGGCAGTTTTTGAAAGGCTTTGAAGGGCTCAGGTAAGGAATGAGGACTTTTATTCCAAGTGTGATAGGAACTCATTGAATATTGATTGATTGATTTTAGAGCAGAATCTCATTCTGTTGCCCAGGCTGGAGTGCAGTGGCATAATCATAGCACAGTGCAACTTCGAATTCCTGGGCTCAAGCGATCCTCCTTCCTCAGCCTCCTGAGTAGCTGGGGCTATGGGCATGGGCCAACATTCCTGGCCAATTATTTAATTTTTTGTAGAGGTGGAGTCTCGCTGTGTTGCCCAGGCTGGTATTGAGGTCTAGAACTCCTGGCTTTAAGGGATCCTCATGCCTTGGCCTCCCACAGTGCTGGGATTACAGGTGTGGGCCATACTGCCTGGCCAATAAACGTTTTTAAATTGTTGCAGTTATTATTATTTTAATTAATTAATTTTTGTTATACTTTAAGTTCTGGGGTACATGTGCAGAACTTGGAGGTTTGTTACATAGGTATACACATGCCATGGTGGTTTGCTGCACCCATCAACCCATCACCTACATTAGGTATTTCTCCTAATGCTATCCTTCCTCTGTCCCCCAACCCTCTGACAGACCCCTGTGTGTGATATTCCCCTCCCTGTGTCCATGTGTTCTCATTGTTCAACTCTCACTTATGAGTGAGAAAAAGCAGTATTTGGTTTTCTGTTCTTGTGAGAATTTGCTGAGAATGATGGTTTCCAGCTTCATCCATGTCCCTGCAAAGGGCATAAATTCATCCTTTTATATGGCTGCATAGTATTCCATGGTGTATATGTGCCACATTTTCTTTATCAAGTCTGTCATTGATGGACATTTGCGTTGGTCTTTGCTATTGTGAATAGTGCCACAATAAACATATGTGTGCATGTGTCTTTATAGTAGAATGATTTATAATCTTTTGGGTATATACCCACTAATGAAATTGTTGGGTCAAATGGTATTTCTAAGTTCTAGATGCTTGAGGAATCACTACACTGTCTTCCACAATGGTTGAACTCATTTACACTCCCACCAACAGTGTAAAAGTGTTCCTATTTCTCCACATCCTCTCCAACATCTACTGTTTCCAACTTTTTAATGATCACCATTCTAACTGGTCTGAGATGGTATCTCATTGTGGTTTTGATTTGCATTTCTCTGATGACCAGTGATGATGAGCATTTTTTCATATGTTTGTTGGCTGCATAAATGTCTTCTTTTGAGATGTGTCTGTTTATATCCTTTGCCCACTTTTTGATGGGGTTGTTTTTTTCTTGTACATTTGTTTAAGCTCTTTGTAGATTCTGGACATTAGCCCTTTGTCAGATGGATAGATTGCAAAATTTTTCTGCCATTCTATAGGTTGCCTGTTCACTCTGATGACAGTTTCTTTTGCTGTGCAGAAGCTCTTTAGTTTAATTAGATCCCATTAGTCAATTTTGGCTTTTGTTGCCATTGCTTTTGGTGTTTTAGACATGAATTCTTTGCCCATGCCTATGTCCTGAATGGTATTGCCTAGGTTTTCTTCTAGGATTTTTATGGTTTTATGTCTCACATTTAAGTCTTTAATCCATTTTGAGTTGATTTTTGTATGAGGTGTAAAGAAGGGGTCCAGTTTCAATTTTCTGCATATGGCTAGCCAGTTTTCCCAACACCATTTATTAAATAGGGAATCTTTTCTCCATTGCTTGTTTGTGTCAGGTTTGTCAAAGATCAGATGGCTGTAGATGTTTGGTGCTATTTCTGAAACCTCTGTTCTGTTTCATTGGTCTATATATCTGTTTTGGTACCAGTACCATGCTGTTTTGGTTACTATAGCCTTGAGGTATAGTTTGAAGTTAGGTAGCCTGATGCCTCCAGCTTTGTTCTTTAGGCTTAGGATTGTCTTGGCTATGCGGCCTCTTTTTTGGTTCCATTTGAAGTTTAAAGTAGTTTTTTCCAATTATGTGAAGAAAGTCAATGGTAGCTTGATGGGGATAGTATTGAATCTATAAATTACTTTGGGCAGAATGGCCATTTTCACAATATTGATTCTTCCTATCTATGAGCATGGAATGGTCTTCCATTTGTTTGAGTCCTTTCTTATTTCGTTGAGCAGTGGTTTGTAGTTCTCCTTGAAGAGGTCCTTCACATCCCTTGTAAGTTGGATTCCTAGGTATTTTATTCTCTTCGTAGCAATTCTGAATGGGAGTCCACTCATGATTTGGCTCTCTGTTTGTCTGTTATTGGTGTATAAGAATGCTTGTGATTTTTGCACATTGATTTTGTATCCTGAGACTTTGCTGAAGTTGCTTATCAGCTTAAGGAGATTTGGGGCTGAGACAATGGGGTTTTCTAAATATACAATCATGTCATCTGCAAACAGAGACAATTTGACTTCCTCTTTTCCTCATTGAATACCATTTATTTCTTTCTCTTGCCTGACTGCTCTGGCCAGAACTTCCAATACTATGATGAATAGGAGTGGTGAGAGAAGGCATCCTTGTCTTGTGCCAGTTTTCAAAGGGAATGCTTCCAGTTTTTGCCCATTCAGTATGATATTGGCTGTGGGTTTGTCATAAATAGCTCTTATTATTTTGAGATGTGTTCCATCAACACCTAATTTATTGAGAGTTTTTGGCATGAAGGGATGTTGAATTTTGTCAAAGGCCTTTCTGCATCTATTGAGATAATCATGTGGTTTTTGTCATTGGTTCTGTTTATATGCTGGATTATGTTTATTGATTTGCATATGTTGAACCAACCTTGCATCCCAGGTATGAAGCTGACTTGATCATGGTGGATAAGCTTTTTGACGTGCTGCTGGATTTGGTTTTCCAGTATTTTATTGAGGATTTTTGCATTGATGTTCATCAGGGATATTGGCCTGAATTTTGTTGTTGTTGTTGTGTCTTTGCCAGGTTTTGGTATCAGGATGATGCTGGCCTCATAAAATGCATTAGGGAGGATTCCCTCTTTTTCTATTGATTGGAATAGTTTCAAAAAGAATGGTACCAGCTCCTCTTTGTACCTCTGGTAGAATTCAGCTGTGAATTCATCTGTTCGTGGATTTTTTTTTGGTTGGTAGGCTATTAATTACTGCCTCAATTTCAGAACTTGTTATTGGTCTATTCAGGGATTTGACTTCTTCCTGGTTTAGACTTGGGAGGGTGTATGCTTCCAGAAACTTATCCATTTCTTCTAGATTTTCTAGTTTATTTGTGTAGAGGTGTTTATAGTCTTCTCTGATGGTAGTTTGTATTTCTGTGGGATCAGTGGTGATGTCGCCTATATCATTTTTTATTGTGTCTCTTTGATTCTTCTCTTTTCTTCTTAATTAGTCTAGCTAGCAGTATATCAATTTTGTTGATCTTTTCAAAAAACCAGCTCCTGGATTCATTGATTTTTTGAAGGGTTTTTTGTGTCTCTATCTCCTTCAGTTCTGCTGTGATCTTAGTTATTTCTTGTCTTCTGCTAGCTTTTGAATGTGTTTGCTGTTGCTTCTCTAGGTCTTTTAATTGTGATGTTAGGGTGTCAATTTTAGATCTTTCCTGCTTTCTCTTGTGGGCATTTAGGGCTATAACTTTCCCTTTACATACTGCTTTAAATGTGTCCCAGAGATTCTGGTATGTTGTGTCTTCATTCTCATTGCTTTCAAAGAACATCTTTATTTCTGCCTTCATTTAATTATTTACCCAGTATTCATTCAGGAGCAGGTTGTTCTGTTTCCATGTAGTTGTGTGATTTTGAGTGAGTTTCTTAGTCCTGAGTTCTAATTTGATTGCACTGTGGTCTGACAGACTGTTTGTTATTATTTCTGTTCTTATGTATTTGCTGCGGAGTGTTTTACTTCCAATTATGTGGTCAATTTTAGAATAAGTGCTGTTTGGTGCTGAGAAGAATGTATATTCTGTTGATTTGGGGTGGAGAGTTCTGTAGGTTTCTATTAGGTCCGCTTAGTGCAGAGCTGAGTTCAAGTCCTGAATATCCTTGTTAATTTTCTGTCTCATTGATCTAATATTGACAGTGGGGTGTTAAAGCCTCCCACTATTATTGTGTGGGTGTCTAAGTCTCTTTTTTGGTCTCTAAGAACTTGCTTTATGAATCTGGGTGCTCCTGTGTTGTGTGCATATATGTTTAGGATTGTTAGGTCTTCTTGTTGCATGGATCCCTTTACCGTTATGTAATGCCCTTGTCTCTTTTGATCTTTTTGGTTTAAAGTCTGTTTTATAAGAGATTAGGATTGCAATTCCTGCTTTTTTTTTTTTTTTTTGCTTTCCATTTGCTTGGTAAATATTCCTCCATCCCTTAATTTTGAGCCTATGTGTGTCTTTGCATGTGAGATGGGTCTCCTTAATACAGCACTCCAATGGGTCTTGACTCTATATCCAATTTGCCAGTCTGTGTCTTTTAATTGGGGCATTTAGCCCATTTACATTTAAGGTTAATATTGTTATGTTTGAATTTGATACTGTCATTATGATGCTAGCTGGTTATTTTGCCTGTTAGTTGATGCAGTTTTTTTCATAGCATCGATGGTCTTTACAATTTGGTATGTTTTTGCAGTGGGCTGGTACCAGTTGTTCCTTTCCATGTTTAGTGTTTCCTTCAGGAGCTCTTATAAGGCAGACCTGGTGGTGACAAAATCTCTCAGCATTTGTTTGTAAAGGATTTTATTTCTCCTTCACTTATTAAGTTTCGTTTGGCTGGATATGAAATTCTGGGTTGAAAATTATTTTCTTTAAGAATGTTGACTATTGGCCCCCAGTCTCTTCTTGCTTCTAGGGTTTATGCCGAGAGATCCGCTGTTAATCTGATGCGATTCCTTTTGTGGGTAACCCGACCTTTCTGTCTGGCTGCCTTTAACATTTTTTCCTTCATTTCAACGTTGATGAATCTGATGATTACATGTCTTGAAGTTGCTCTTCTCGAGGAGTATCTTTGTGGTGTTCTCTGTATTTCCTGAATTTGAATGTTGGCCTGTCTTGCTAGGTTGGGGAAGTTCTCCTGGATAATATCTTGAAGAGTGTTTTCCTACTTGGTTCCATTCTCCCCGTCACTTTTAGGTACACCAATCAAACGTAGATTTGGTCTTTTCACATATTTCCATATTTCTTGGAGGCTTCGTTTGTTCCTTTTTATTCTTTTTTCTATAATCTTGTCTTCTCGCTTGATTTCATTAAGTTGATCTTCAATCTCTGATATCCTTTCTTCTGCTGGATCGATTCAGCTATTGATACTTGTGTATGCTTCACAAAGTTCTCGTGCTGTGTTTTTCAGCTTCATCAGGCCATTTGTTTTCTTCTCTAAACTGGTTATTCTAGTTAGCAATTCATCTAACCTTTTTTCAAGGTTCTTAGCTTCGTTGCATTGGGTTACAACATGCTCCTATAGCTGGGAGGAGTTTGTTATTACCCACCTTCTGAAGCCTACTTCTGTCAATTTGTCAAACTCATTCTCTGTCCAGTTTTGTTCCCTTGCTGGCAAGGAGTTGTGATCCTTTGGCGGAAAAGAGGCATTCTGGTTTTTGTCATTTTCTGGCTTTTTGAGCTGGTTTCTCCCAATCTTTGTGGATTTGTCTACCTTTGGTCTTTGATGTTGGTGTTCTGTCGATGGGGACTTTCAGTGGACGTGCTATTCCTTTCTGTTAGTTTTCCTTCTAACACTCACACCCCTCTTCTGCAGGTCTGCTGGAGTTTACTGGAGGTCTACTCCAGACCCTGTTTGCCTGGGCATCACCAGCGGAGGCTGCAGAACAGCCAAGATTGCTGCTGGCTCTTTCCTCTGGAAGCTTCATCCCAGAGGGGCACCTGCCAGATGCCAGCCAGAGCTCTCCTGTGTGAGGTGTCTGTCAGCCTCTACTGGGATGCATCTCCCAGTCAGGATCCAAAGGGGTCAGGGACCCACTTGAGGAGGCAGTCTGATCCTCAGCAGAGCTCAAACTCTGTGCTGGGAGGTCCGCTCTCTCTTCAGAGCCATCAGGCAGGGATGTTTAAGTCTGCTGAAGCTGCGCCCACAGCTGCCCCTTCCCCCAGGTGTTCTGTCTGAAGGAGATGGGGGCTTTATCTTTAAGTCCCTGACTGGGGCTGCTGCCTTTTTTTCAGAGATGCCCTGCCCAGAGAGGAGAAATCTGGCAGTCTGGCCACAGCGGCCTGGTTGAGCTGCAGTGGGCTCTGCCCAGTTTGAACTTTCCAGTGGCTTTGTTTACACTGTGAGGGTAAAACTGCCTATTCAAGCCTCAGCAATGGCAGACGCCCTTCCTCCCACCAAGCTTGAGAGTCCCAAGTCAATCTTAGACTGCTGCTATGCAGGCAGCAAGAATTTCAAGCCAGTGGATCTTAGTTTGCTGGGCTTCATTGGGGTGGGACCCACTGAGCCAGACCACTTGGCTCCCTGGCTTCAGCACCCCTTTCCAGGGGAGTGAACGGTTCTGTCTCACTGGCTTTCAGGTGCCACAGGGGTATGGGAAAAAAAAAAAACAAAACTCCTGCAGCTAGTTCGGTGTCTGCTTAAATGGCACCCAGTTTTGTGCTTGAAACCCAGGGCCCTGGTGGGGTAGGCACCAGAGGGAATCTCCTGTTCTGCGGGTTGCAAAGACTGTGGGAAAAATGCAGTATCTGGGCTGGAGTGCACAGTTCCTCAGGTTCAGTCCTTCATGGCTTCCCTTGGGTAGGGGAGAAAATTCCCTGACCCCTTGCATTTGGTGGGTGAGGCAACGCTCCACCCTGTTTCAGCTCACCTTCTGTGGGCTGCACCCACTGTCCAACCAGTCCCAGTGAGATGAACTGGGTACCTCAGTTGGACATGCAGAAATCACCCACCTTCTCCATCAATCTAGCTGGGAGCTGCAGACCAGAGCTGTTCCTATTTGACCATCTTGCCAGCAATCTGCAGTTATTATTTTTATGATACAAGTATAATCTTATTTTTGGCAATTGAAAGCCTCTTCCCATTGGCTCTTGAGTCCTTTTGCCTTGGGCTTAGTGTCCTTGATAATTTTCTTACTTTCTGATGTGACAGGACATTCTAGATTCATCTTTAATTTCCTTTCCAAGGTCAGGAATCAGCCATTTCTCCCAGTTACCCTGGTTCCCTTTAGTGGGAATGGTCAACACTAGGACAACAGTGTACTCATTACAATTTGTTTTCTCCAGATCTCCTTAGGACACAAAACTAAGAAATGGTTTTTATATATATGTATTTTTAAAAAAACCTCTCATACACCATGAGTTTATATTGATACTTCAGATTCAAATTCAAGACTATAGATTCTTATTTAAACTCTTTGATTTGTATTTCCTTTCTTCCGTGACCAACTAATTCAATTTTTTAGTGACATCACCATAATTAATCATTTGCTTTTTCACATAGTTCATCTACAGAACAATCTCCAGTGACAATACCCAACACTACTGCTAACAATATGATTACTAAAGCAGTTTCAGAATTTCTTCAATTCTTGCTTGGTGCAGTGGCTCATGCCTATAATCCCAGCACTTTAGAAGGTTGAAGTGGGAGGATTTCTTGAGGACAGGAGTTGGAGACCAGCCTGAGCAACATAGTGAGACCTCATTTCTACAAATAGTTTCAAAAATTAGTCAGACATGGTGGCACATGCCTGTAGTCCCAGCTACTTGGGAGGCTGCAGCAGGAGGATAGCTTGAGCTCAGGAGTTCAAGGCTGCAGTGTGCTATGATTACACCACTGCACTCCAGCCTGAAAGTGAGATCCTATCTTAAATAATAATAATTTATTCAGTTCTTTTTGTACTTTGGAGGTATCGCATGAGGCATTCATCTGAAGTAATTCCTCTTTATTTGTATATGCCATCAAGTCAATATACAGTCAAGTTCATTATTCAAAAAAATTTGTTTTTTGTTTTTAGAGATTGTTTTAATTTTTATTCAAAAGTTATTTAATGTATTCACATGGTACAAAGTTAAAACTGCAAAACAAGGTAGATTTGGGGGTATGTTCACCTTCACCCCTCCGCCCCATTCTTTCTCTTCCCATAGGTAATTTTTTGATGTTTGACTTTGCTTCCATTTAAAAATAATAACAAGTGTTGGTGAGGATGTGGAGAAATTGGAACACGTGTACATTGCCTGTGGGAATGTAAAGTGGTGAAGCCACAAAGTTTAGTAATTCTTCAAAAAGTTAAACATAGAATTATTACTTTATCCAGTAATTCCACTCTTAGGTATATAAACAAGAGAATTGAAAGGAGAGACCCAAGGGGATACTTTTATACTTGTTCATAGGAGCATTATTCACAATAGCAAAAAGGTGAAAACAACCCAACTGTCCATTAACAGATGAATAAACAAAGTATGATCTGTCCATACAATGGAATATGACTCAACCATAAAAAGGAATGAAGTTCTCATATATGCCACAACATGAATGAAGCTTGTAGACATTATGCTAAGTGAAATAAGCCACGCACAAAAGGACAAATATTGTATAATTCTACAAATATGAAATATTTTAAATAAGCAAATTCATAGAGATCAAAAGTAGATTAGAGGTTCAAGGGCTTAAGTAAGGGGAAAATAGGGGAGCCACTGTTTAATGGATATGGTTTCAGTTTGGGGTGATGGCAAAGTTTCAGAAATAAAGAGTAGTGATGATTCTACAACATTGTGAATATCATTAATGCTGTAAATCATATAGTAAAAATGTTTAAAATGGAAGAAAATAAGCAATTGATAATTTTTTACTATCTTTTTTTTTGAGGTTGAGTCTCCTGTCACCCAGGCTGGAGTGCAGTGGCATGATCTTGGCTCACTGCAACCTCTGCCTCCCAGGCTCAAGCAATCCTCCCACCTCAGCCTCCCGAGTAGCTGGGACCACAGGTGCATGCCAGGCTTGTATTTGTGGTAGAGACAGGGTTTCGCCATGTTGCTCAGGCTGATCTTAAACACCTGAGCTCAAGCAATCCACCTGCCTCAGCCTCCCAAAGTGCTGGGATTACGGGCATGAGCCACTATACCTGGCCAATTTTTACATAAATAGTAGCACACTATCCACATTTTTCTCCATCTTGCTTTGTTCACCAAACAATAATCTGGGCCAAGACTGTACATCAGTGTAGATCATCAGTAGAAATAGTCTCTACTGCTCTTACAACTGCAGAGCACATCATCCTGTGGATATTGCCATAGTGTATCTAACCAATGCCCTAGAGATGAAAAATTAGATTGTTCATTAGAGCTTTTTGTAGGAAAAAAGTGATATCTGATTTATACCTGGGTGACATGTCGAAAATGGATCGGGGGTGGGGAGTTGCGGAAGATTGAAAGCAGAAAGTTGAGGCCATTGCAAACATCCTAAGGAGAGGGTGGTTACTTAAACTAAGGTGGTAGTAATGGAAATAGAAAAAATTAATGAATCCTGGCTTCTGATGGCAGTAGAGACTACAGAACTTTTTGATGAGTTGGATGTGGGAAATAAGGGATAAACAAAAATCACAGGTGACTACCTAATTTCGGGGCTTCATAAATTAGGTGGATGGTGGTGCTATAAATGGAGAAGACTAGAGAAGAAGTAGATTTTGGTTGTTTCATTTTCTTGTGTTTCTTTTTTCTGGATAGAGAAATCGGGTGTTCTTCTTGGGATATCCAAGTAGAGATGTAAGTCATTAGGAATATGAATGTAGAACTTGATGGAGATGTTAGGAGTTGGGATAGAAATTTTGGAAATCATTGGCATATATATGGCATTTAAATCCATAGGATTGGAGGAGCTTAGAGAGTTGCTGTGGCGGAAACCAAGAAAGACACCAGTATGCTAGCCCTGTTCCATGCTAACAAGGAAGGAGACCTCGAAGTCAAGAGTGTGATGTCATGAAATGCAAGAGAAGAAAGCATTTTAAGAAAGAGGGAACTGTCCATGGCCAGAGCCATGTCAAATCCTACAGATCTCATTTACTCCTTCAGTTAATCCTGCTTCTTTGATGCCAACTGCTTTGGTTATCTGGTAGCATGCCTCCTTCAAGTTATACCATCCTCCTAAATGATTAGTGGTTTTTCTTGGCTGATTTATATCCTTCAGTATGTAATTCCTCAGTGGATAGAGAACTGAGGTATCAGACAATGTTAGAAAAGTGGAGAGGTGCAGTACAAATGGGTAAAAAGAAATAACCACTGGCAGGTCAGTCTGTTCTCACACTGCGATAAAGAAATACCTGAGACTGGGTATTTTATAAAGAAAAGAGAGCTCATGGTTCCACAGGCTGTACAGGAAACATGGCTGGGGAAACCTTGGGAAACTTACAATCATGGTGGAAGGCAGGGGAAGCATGACTGGAGCAGGAGGAAGCAAGAGAAGGGGGAAGTGCTACACACGTTTCAACAACCAGATCTCCTGAGAATTCATTCACTTTCACAAGAACAACAAGGGGAAAATCTGTCCAATGATCCAATCACCTTTCACCAGGCCCCTCCTGCAACATTGGGGATTCAATTCAACATGAGATTTGGGTGAGGACACAAATCCAAACCATATCAACTGGCTTTGGTAACAAGAAGGTTAGTAGTGACGTTCACAAGAGAAATTTCAGCAAAGGAATGAGAGAATGGGAAGTGAAGAATAGGAGACAGGAACTAAGAGAAGTTCTGCTGTGGAATGGGAACAGCAGAAATGGGAATGTCTGCAGAGGGAGGGAGGGAAGGGGTCAGAGAAGGGTTTTAGACAGGGGATTCTCAACCATGCTTGTAACGCTGCTCTTGTAAGAAGGGAAAGAGTGATGATGTGGGAAGGAGAGGGTAAATGCGGTGGAAACATCTGTGAGAAGCACCCCCACTTAATGGTTACACTGCAGTTCTCAGACACACAATCACCATCCACTTATATTTAACTAGAGATAGTACAAGATTCAATGCCCAGTCTTATTCTTTGTACTTTATTATTATTATTATTATTTTACTATCTTGAGATATTCTTTGATTTCAGCTTGTCTGCAGTTGTTCCTTGGGGTGTTTCCTCAGAAAAAGAACATGGTTCTCCATCTTCCTAAGAGCTCTTTGTGTGTTAAAAATGCCTTTTCTTTTGCCATCACTTGGCTGTATAAAGGATTCTTGGATCTCTCACTGCCCTCCAAAAGTGGTTTTGATATTTTCTAGCTTCCAGTGTTGTAGGTGAGAAGACTGATACTTGTTTAATTCTTTCTCCCTTATAAAGTCCCATTCTCTCCAACTGGAAACTTGTAAGATTTTGTCCCTGGAATATAGAAGTTTCACCAAGATATGACTGTCTTTTTTTCATTGTTCTGGTTCATAACTAAGAGATTGCTGTCAATACAAAGACCCAAGTCTTTCTTTATTCTTTTCCTTCTGGGACTTCTAAAATTTGTAAACTTTTCTTCATGACTCATGAATTTGTTCTGTGTGATGGAATATGTTCTCCATTCAGTCTACTACAACTCTGACAGCGTGTTCAGCGTGACCATTTTGTTTTTCAATTCACCTGTTGAACTTTAAAATGCACAGTTAAGCCCAAGCGCAGTGGCTCACACCTGTAATCCCAGCACTTTGGGTGGCCGAGGCGGGTGGATCACCTGAGGTCAGAAGTTTGAGACCAGCCTGATCAACATGGTGAAACCCATCTCTACTAAAAATACAAAAATTGCCAGGCATGGTGGTGCACGCCTGTAATCCCACCTACTCAGGAGGTCGAGGCAGGAGAATTGCTTGAAACCGGGAGGCAGAGGTTGCAGTGAGCCAAGATCACACCATTACACTTCACCGTGGGCAACAGAGCAAGACTCCATCTCAAAAAAAAAAAAAAAAAAAAAAAAAAAAAGCACAGTCAAGTTCTGTCCTTTCAGAAAACTTCTTTTGTGCTTTACTGCTATGTCCTTCAACACTCACTACATTACTATTAAAGTTCTCTTTGATTTCTTAAATGAAGTCAGCTTCTTAGGTGCCAACTGCTTTGGTTGTCTGGTAGCATGCCCCCTTCAAGTTATAGCATCCTCCTGAATTATGTGAGTGCTCTTTTTGGCTGATTCATATCTTTAGGTTTAAAATCCCTCAGTGGGTGGAGAACTGAGGTTTATCTGCCAATGTTAGAAGAGAGGGGTCTACCGATGCCAGCTGGTGCCCCTCTCTGGAGGCACAATGGGATTTATGTCTTCACCCCAGCTCACCACAAGACAAGCCTCTTTCATAGCTTTTGAATCCTAACTTTGCAAACAGTGATGTTCTCAACCCATAACTTCTGCCTCAGAACTCAATGCTGTCTAGGTATGTAGTGGCTCCTAAGGTTTCAACAATAGTAGGCAGTTGTCTGAGTGGCCTTGGAATCTATAGAGGACAGAGTCAGAAATTGAAGCTCAGAAATCCTCCTTTAATTTGATTTTTAAGCCTGTAACTTTGATATCATTGCCTCAGGGCACAGGAACAAAATATTAAATATATAAACTGTGTCGTAATATAAGGTTATATAGTGTATGATTATTGGTATTGCTGTTAAATATACATAACTAATTGAAGTGTATAATTAGTTAAAGAGTTATAATGAGAGCAAATTATTTCTTAAAATAAGTTGAATCCTAAAAACATTTTTCTTTCAAGTAAAAACTCTGCCATGAAATACCACACATTTTTAATTTTCCCAACAGGGATTAGAAGGTATTTATAATCCAGGTTAGAGTTTGTAGTTTAAAGTTACCACAAGAGAGAACTTGTATAATTTTTTCTTAAATTTAGCTAAGTCCATCTATAAACTAAAATGGTGTATTGAAATTTTACATCAGATTTTTAAATTCCAATATAGAAAACTGTGTATTGGAAAACTGCAAAGACGCTGAGTTACACATCCTAAACTCTGTTAATTCAAAAAGTTTTAATCATCCTGGTTCAATTAATGTCTCTAAATAAATTATAAGTTAACAAAATGTTTGTCAAGCCAAACCCTGATCCTGGCTTGTCTCACTATGAGGCAAACAGTGGCCCCAGGCCAAGGACGCTGCATGCTCTCGGGCTGAAATATGAGCCGGGCTCCTGGGAGACCAGCAAAGCCTAAACAAACATCTGGGCCCTTCTAGCTGCTTACTATTTTCAGTTTTTATAAGAGTCTTCTCTGGATTTCTACATAGAAACAAATATACTGTGTGCTTTTATTTCGACAAGAAAATCTTTAGATCGAAGCTGTAATTTGGTTTTCATCAATAGCAACTCTTCTCTTTTTTAACAAATTGTCTTTTGCCTCCATAGTCCTTCCACTTCGATAATCTCTCTTCTCTTCTTTTTTTTTCTCTTTCTGCATTTTGATTTCTTATTAAACTACTAAAGGGTGTTTAATTAATATCAATTAATGGCAAATCTGTGAATCCATCTGTCACAATAGTAGCTGTGCTTGGATAACCAACAATTTAAGGTAGTAAACTGATTGGCAATCTACAGTGAGTCATTACCCCTCCAGCAGCGATAGTCTGCCCGGGGCCTGCAGATGTGCTTGGTTTGCTTAGCACGGTGTTCTTGTAAAAATTTGAATATGAGTGACGTTGAGTAGAATACACTTTTTCCAGTTGACACCAGGCCAAACAATCTTCAAATCCTTTCACTTTTACCCTATCTGCATGGCCTGAATTTGTATCTGGTTAAAATTTTCATGGATAAAGACTCACAGCAGTTTCTCAAATGTGCCCCCAAGGAGTTCTGAGGTTCAGCCTAGCACTGGGTACGGTTAAGGGGCTTTTCAGGTGATTCTGTGGGGGGTTAGCCTTGAGCCACACTGAAGAAACATCACCTAAAAGCTTTTCCAAATAGTCTTTACCTGTGTAGGTGTGTAACAAAAAATCAAAGCAAATCAAAAGAGTTTCTACATTATAATAGTACAATGAAAACCAAGCTGCTAAGTTGAGTAAACGAGTGATCATGATGCACCTCATTCATTTATCAGTTCTCCTCTTGTAAATACACTGAAGTCCTTATTAAAGAAAAAAAGTAAATACTTTAAAATGAATTTTATACAGAAAGCAGCAATAGGAGTGATGAGGTTGCCAAATTTGAAAACCATTTTCTTTTTCAGCACTCCTAAAGGTGACATATTATTCTTTTAGTTTAATTTCCTAAAAATTCATACAATGGAAAAAATTTTTAATCATAGTTTTTGTTAAGAAAAGAACAAGATTCTCTTAATTTTGTAATAAAGGTAGTAGTTGCTAAATTAAATCAAATTAAGTGATCTTAATCCTATTCCTCTAAATAAAACGATTTCCTTTTTAGTATCTCATAATATGAACAAATTTACCATTAAATCTAAATTAGGCAATGTCTTTGCGTACAAAACACACCATTTACTACCACCATTCTTCTGAAAATTCTGGACAATTTTGTTTAAAATTGGTCTAGACATATTTTTTAACTTGAAAGAGTAGGCAACATTTCTCTAAATGGTTTTTCCTATTTCTTTTTTTAAAAAGAAAGCTTTTTACCCCTCATTTTTCAAAGTTATGTACCTGAAAGTCATACATTATAGAAAAGTAGAAAAAGCAAAACATAAATTCACCCTTCTAGGAAGAACTATTAATAATGTATAAGATAATATAAAAGATGATGAATCATAATACACATATAAAATATTTATAAAATTTTTAAAGGATACCTTACAAAATTAAGAAATATTTGTGTACTACACAAAAGCCACTAATAAACAAATAAAATGCAAATTTCATAGAGCAGTATAAAATAAAAAGTAAAATTTTTATTTCCCAAGTTGGTCCTGATAAGTGGCTCTTTTTCTTCTCACTTTTTAAAAGTTGTTCTAAGGGTTGACAGTATAACTTTAAATAATATACTTAGCGCTTTCATTTTTTTCTTTTTTTGAGACAGGGTCTCTCTTTTTTGCCCAGGCTGGAGTGCAGGGACACAATCTTGGCTCACTGCAACCTCCACCTCCTGGGTCCAAGCAATTCTCTTGCCTCAGCCTCCTGAGTAACTGGAACTAAAGGTGCCAGCACACCAAGCTGATTTTTGTATTTTTAGTAGACACGGAGTTTCAACATGTTGCCCAGGCTGGTCTCGAACTCCTGACCTCAAGTGATCCACCTTCCTTGGCCTCCCAAAGTGCTGGGATTACAGGCGTCAGCCACCACACTTGGCCCTTTTTTCCTTTTAATTCAGGTTTAGCTTGCATACATTAAGTGATATACAAATCATAAGTCAGTGCAAATAAATTTTACTTATGTCTATAAACATGTAACTGCTAACTGCTACCCAAATCAAGCTAACTCCTTGGGGGTTCCTTCTCAATCAGTACTGCCTAAAGATAATCATCTTTATCAATAGTGTTTTGCAAGTGTTTAAACATTGTGAAAACAAAGTCACACAGTATATACTCTTTTCTGTCTGCATTTCTGTTGCTCAACATTATATATTTAAAATTCAGGATCCCTGTTCCAAGATGGCCAAATAAGAACAGCTCCAGTCTGCAACTCCCAGTGTGATCGATGCAGAAGACGGGTAATTTCTGCATTTCCAACTGAGGTACCTGGTTCATCTCATTGGGACTGGTTGGACAGTGGGTGCAGTCCACAGAAGGTGAGCTGAAGCAGGGTGGGGCATCGCCTCACCCGGAAATGCAAGGGGTCGGGGGATTTCCCTTTCCTAGCCAAGGGAAGCTGTGATGTGACAGACTATACCTGGAAAAACGGGACACTCACACCCAAATACTGTGCTTTTCTCACGGTCTTAGCAACCTGCAGACCAGGAGATTCTCTCCTGTGCCTGGCTTGGGGGGCCGCAGGCCCACGATGCCTTGCTCACTGCTAGCACAGCAGTCTGAGATCGCCCTGCAAGGCAGCAGCCTGGGGGAGGGGTGTCTACCATTACTGAGGCTTGAGTAGGTAAACAAAGCAGCCAGGAGGCTCGAACTGGGTGGAGCCCACCACAGCTCAGCAAGGCCTACTGCATCTATAGATGCCACCTCTGTGGGCAGGGCATAGCTGAACAAAAGGCAGCAGAAACTTCTGCAGATTTAAACCTCCCTGTCTGACAGCTCCGAAGAGAGCAGTGGTTCTCCCAGCATGGTGTTTGAGCTCTGAGAACAGACAGACAGCCTCCTCAAGTGAGTCCCTGACCCCATGTAGCCTAACTGGGAGACACCTCCCAGCAGGGGCTGACAGACACCTCATACAGGTGGGTGCCCCTCTGGGAAGAAGCTTCCAGAGAAAGGATCAGGTAGGAATATTTGCTGTTCTGTAATATTTGCTGTTCTGCAGCCTCCGCTGGTGATACCCAGGCAAACAGCGTCTGGAGTGGACCTCCAGCAAACTCCAACAGACCTGCAGCTGAAGGACCTGACAGAAGGAAAACTAACAAACAGAAAGGAACAGCGTCAACATCAATAAAAAGGACATTGACATCAAAACCCCATCTGTAGGTCACCAACATCAAAGACCAGAGGTAGATAAAACCACAAAAATGGGGAGAAACCAGAGCAGAAAAGCTGAAAATTCTAAAAACCAGAGCACGTCTTCTCCTCCAAAGGATCACAGCTCCTCATCAGCAATGGAAAAAAGCTGGAGGCTGAATGACTTTGATGAGTTGACAGAAGTAGGCTTCAGAAGGTCGGTAATAATAAACTTCTCAGAGCTAAGGGAGACTGTTCTAACCCATCTCAAGGAAGCTAAAAACCTTGCAAAAAGGTTAGACAAATAGCTAATTAGAATAAACAGTGTAGAGAAGACCTTAAATGACCTGAAGGAGCTGAAAAACCATGGCACGAGAACTTTGTGATGCGTGCACAAGCTTCAATAGCTGATTCGGTCAAGTGGAAGAAAGGATATAAGTGATCGCAGATCAAATTAATGAAATAAAGCAAGAACACAAGTTTAGAGAAAAAAGAGTAAAAAAGAAATGAACAAAGCCTCTAAGAAATATGAGACTATGTGAAAAGACCAAATCTACATTTGATTGGTGTACCTGAAAGTGACGGGAGAATGGAACCAAGTTGTAAAGCACTCTTCAGGATACTATCCAGGAGAAATTCCCCACTCTAGCAAGACAGGCCAACATTCAAATTCAGGAAATATAGAGACCACCACAAAGATATTCCTCAAGAAGAGCAACCCCAAGGCACACAATTGTCAGATTCACCAAGGTTGAAATGAAGGAAAAAATGTTAAGGGCAGACAGAGAGAAAAGTCAGGTTACCCACAAAGGGAAGCCCATCAGACTAACAGCAGATCGCCTGGCAGAAAACTTAACAAGCCAGAAGAGAGTGGAGGCCAATGTGCAACATTCTTAAAGAAAATAATTCTCAACCCAGAATTTCATATCCAGCTGAAATAAGCTCCATAAGTGAAGGAGAAATAAAATCCTTTACATACAAATGCTGAGAGATTTAGTCACCACAGGCTGGCCTTACAAGAGCTCCTGAAGGAAGCACTAAACATGGAAAGGAAAAACTGGTACCAGCCACTGCAAAAACATGCCAAATTGTAAAAACCCTTGACGCTATGAAGAATCTGCAACAACTAATGGGCAAAATAACCAGCTAACATCATAATGACAGGATCAAATACACACATAAAAATATTAACCTTAAATGTAAATGGACTAAATGCCCCAATTAAAACACACAGACTGGCAAATTGGATAAAGAGTCAAGACCCATTGGTGTGCTGTATTCAGGAGACCCATCTCACCTGCAGAGACACACATAGGCTCAAAATAAAGGGATGGAGGAAGGTCGACCAAGCAAATGGAAAGCAAAAAAAGAGCAGGGGTTACAATCCCAGCCTCTGATAAAACAGACTTTAAACCAACAAAGATCAAAAGAGACAAAGAGCTTTACATAATGGCAAAGGGATCAATGGAACAAGAAGAGCTAACTATCCTAAATATATATGCACCCAATACAAGAGCACCCAGATTTATAAAGAAAGTCCTTACAGACCTACAAAGAGACTTAGACTTCCACACAATAATAATCGGAGATTTTAACACCACACTGTCAATATTAGACAGATCAACGAGACAGAAGGTTAACAAGGATATCCAGGACTTGAACTCAGCTCTGCACCAAGCAGACCTAATAGACATCTACAGAACTCTCCGCCCCAAATCAACAGAATATACATTCTTCTCAGCACCATGTCGCACTTATTCTAAAATTGACCACATAATTGGAAGTAAAGCACTCCTCAGGAAATGTAAAAGAACAGAAATCACAAAAAACTGTCTCTCAGACCACAGTGCAATCAAATTAGAACTCAGGATTAAGAAACTCATTCAAAACTGCACAACTACATGGAAACTGAACAACCTCCTCCTGAATGATTACTGGGTAAATAATTAAATGAAGGCAGAAATAAAGATGTTCTTTGAAACAAATGAGAAAAAAGACACAACGTATCAGAATCTCTAAGACACATTTAAAGCAGTGTGTAGAGGGAAATTTATAGCACTAAATGCCCACAAGAGAAAGCAGGAAAGATCTAAAATTAGACTATTAAAATAAGATTTTAATTGTGATGTTAGACACCCTAAAATCACAATTAAAAGAACTAGAGAAGCAACAGCAAACACATTCAAAAGCTAGCAGAAGACAAGAAATAACTAAGATTGGAGCAGAACTGAAGGACATAGAGACACAAAAAACCCTTCAAAAAATCAATGAATCCAGGAGCTGGTTTTTTGAAAAGATCAACAAAATTGATAGACCGCTAGCAAGACTAATAAAGAAGAAAAGAGAGAAGAATCAAATAGATGCAATAAAAAATGATAAAGGGGATATCACCACTGATCCCACAGAAATACAAACTACCATCAGAGAATACTATAAACATTTCTACACAAATAAACTAGAAAATCTAGAAGAAATGGATAAGTTCCTGGACACATACACCCTCCCAAGACTAAACCAAGAATAAGTCGAATCTCTGAATAGACCAATAACAGGCTCTGAAATTGAGGCAGTAATTAATAGCCAACCAACCAAAAAAAGTCCAGGACCAGATGGATTCACAGCCAAATTCTACCAGAGGTACAAAGAGGAGCTGGTACCATTCCTTCTGAAACTATTCCAATCAATAGAAAAAGAAGGAATCCTCCCTAACGCATTTTATGAGACCAGCATCATCCTGATACCAAAGCCTGGCAGAGACACAACAAAAAAAGAGAATTTTAGACCAATATCCCTGATGAACATCAATGCGAAAGTCCTCAATGAAATACTGGCAAACCGAATCCAGCAGCACATCAAAAAGCTTATCCACCCCAATAAAGTCGGCTTCATCCCTGGGATGTAAGGCTGGTTCAACAAATGCAAATCAGTAAACGTAATCCATCACATAAACAGAACCAATGACAAAAACCACATGATTATCTCAATAGATGCAGAAAGGCCTTTGACAAAATTCAACAGCCCTTCATGCTAAAAACTCTCAATAAACTAGGTATTGATGGAACATATCTCAAGATAATAACAGCTATTTATGACAAACCCACAGCCAATATCATACTGAATGGGCAAAAACTGGAAGCATTCCCTTTGAAAACCAGCACAAGACAAGAATGCCCTCTCTCACCACTCCTATTCAACATAGTGTTGGAAGTTCTGGCCAGGGCAATCAGGCAAGAGAAAGAAAAAAAGGATATTCAGTGAGGAAAAGAGGAAGTCAAATTGTCTCTGTTTGCAGATGACATGATTGTATATTTAGAAAACCCCAACGTCTCAGCCCCAAATCTTGTTAAGCTGAGAATCAACTTCAGCAAAGTCTCAGGATACAAAATCAATGTGCAAAAATCACAAGCATTCCTATACACCAATAACAGACAAACAGAGAGCCAAATCATGAGTGAACTCCCATTCACAATTGCTTCAAACAGAATAAAATACCTAGGAATCCAACTTACAAGGGATGTGAAGGACCTCTTGAAGGAGGACTACAAACCACTGCTCAATGAAATAAAAGAGGACACAAACAAATGGAAGAACACTGCATGCTCATGGATAGGAAGAATCAATATAGTGAAAATGGCCATACTGCCCAAAGTAATTTATAGATTCAATGCCACCCCCATTAAGCTACCAATGACTTTCTTCACAGAATTGGAAAAAACTACTTTAAAGCTCATATGGAACCAAAAAAGAGCCCACATTACAAAGACAATCCTAAGCCAAAAGAACAAAGCTGGAGGCATCAGGCTACCTAACTTCAAACTATACTACACAACTACAATAACCTAAACAGCATGGTACTGGTACCAAAACAGATATATAGACCAATGGAACAGAACAGAGGCCTCAGAAATAACACCACACATCTACAGCCATCTGATCTTTGACAAACTTGACAAAAACAAGAAACGGGGAGAAGATTCCTTATTTAATAAATGGTGTTGGGAAAACTGGCTAGCCATATGTATAAAGCTGAAACTGGATCCCTTCCTTACACTTTGTACAAAAATTAATTCAAGATGGATTAAAGATTTAAATGTTAGACCTAATACCATAAAAATCCTAGAAGAAAACCTAGGCAATACCATTCAGGCCATAGGCATGGGCAAGGACTTCATGACTAAAACACCAAAAGCAATGGCAACAAAAGCCAAAATTGACAAACGGGATCTAATTAAACCAAAGAGCTTCTGCACAGCAAAAGAAACTACCATTGGAGCGAACAGGCAACCTACAGAATGGGAGAAAATTTTTGCAATCCATCCATCTGACAAAGGGCTAATATACAGAATCTACAAAGAACTTAAACAAATTTACAAGAGAAAAACAACTCCATCAAAAAGTGGGAAAAGGACATAAACAGACCCATCTCAAAAGAAGACGTTTATGCAGCCAACAGACACATGAAAAAATGCTCATCATCACTGGTCATCAGAGAAATGCAAATCAAAACCACAATGAGATACCATCTCAGACCAGTTAGAATGGTGATCATTAAAAAGTCAGGAAACAACAGATGCTGGAGAGGATGTGGAGAAATAGGAACACTTTTACACTGTCGGTGGGAGTGTAAATTAGTTCAACTATTGTGGAAGACAGTGTGGCAATTCCTCAAGGAACTAGAACTAGAAATACCATTTGATCCAGCAATCCCATTACTGGGTATATACCCAAAGGATTATAAATCATGCTACTCGAAAGACACATGCACACGTATGTTTACTGCGGCACTATTCACAATAGCAAAGACTTGGAACCAACCCAAATGTCCATCAATGATAGACTGGATTAAGAAAATGTGGTACATATGCAACATTGTCTACTGTGCAGCCATAAAAAAGGATGAGTTCATGTCTTTGCAGGGACATGGATGAAGCTGGAAACCATCATTCCCAGCAAACTAACACAAGGACAGAAAACCAAACACTGCATGTTCTCACTCATAGGTGGGAACTGAACAATGAGAACACTTGGACACAGGGTAGGGAACATCACACACCGGGGCCTGTCAGGGGGTCAGGGGGCTGGGGGAGGGATAGCATTAGGAGAAATACCTAATATAAATGATGAGTTGATGAGTGCAGCAAACCAACATGGCACATGTTTACCTATGTAAGAAACTGCACGTTGTGCACATGTACCCTAGAACTTAAAGTATAATAAAAATAAATAAAATAAAATAAAATAAAATAAAATTCAGCCATGCTTTAGGTATATCAGTGGTTTATTGTTTCATTATTGTGTAATATTCCATTATATATCACAATTTCTCCATTATATTGTTGGACTGTTCCCAGTTTTTGACTATTATGAATAATACTGCTATGACCATCCTTGAACATGTCATTTTGTGGACATAAGCATTCATATCTTTTAGTTAGGTAACAATGAGTTGAACTTATCAATGTGTTTTTGGCTCCTGTCTAAGAAATCTTTATATATTCCAAGGTCATGAAAATATTCTCTGATGTTTTCTTGTAGAGTGCTTGTTGTGTTACACTTCACATTTGGGTTTAAGATCTATCTTGAATAAATTTTTGTGTACAATGTAAAGTAGAGGTCAAGATTCTTTTTGTTCTTCCAAATTCTTCCAAGTATCCACTTTACCCATCATTCTTTCTCCCAGTGACTTGTAGTACAACCTCTGAGGTAGCCATATATACATGGGTGTGTTGCTGAGATGTCAGTTGCATTCCATCTATCTGCTTATTTGAACGTCATCACCGCACTTTCTTAACCACACTAATTTTATGACTGTAGACATCTAGTAGTTAAAGCCCTCCATCTGAGTTCTTTAAGACTGGCTTGGCTATTTAGGTCTTCTGTATTTCTATATAAATTTTAGAATTACTTTGTTAATTTTCACAAGTAACCTGTTAGAATTGTGCTTGAGATGTAATTGGATTTATAGACAAATTTGGGCAAAATTGACATTTTAATCTGTGAGTATCATGTTATCACTCTGTTTAAAAATTATTAACTTTAATTTTTCTCAGCAACGTTTTGCAATTTCAGTGTAAAAATCTTGTGGGTTTTTTGTGAAGTATATTTCTTGGCCTTTAACTTTTGCGTGTGTGTGCTATTTTATTGTAGATTTTATATGGTGTTTCTTTTCTACTTTTTTTAACACGGAGAAATAACATTGATTTTTGTATACTGACCTTGTATCTTGCAACTTTGCTAAATTCTCTTACTTCTTCTCATAACTTATTTGGAGATTATTTTATACTTTCTCTGTACATGTCATGTCACCTACATCATGCCATCTGCAAATAATGATAGCCTTATGTCAAGAACTGGGAAGGGTTTGAGATTTTAGGCTACTTGCAGGTTACCAAGTTAGCTTGCCACTGTTTCATGGATGCTAACAGAGACACGAGACTCCTGCATCAAGATGACTTTATTACTCACAACAAAAACAGTGTCTAGAGTGTGAACATGTTTGTATCAGTTGCAAGCCGCAGTTTGTAGGGGACAGTGTAGACAGGCCTAGAAAAATGCCCACCCCCGACCCATACAGTGGGCTGTGTTACAGAAAGGAACACTGAGCGTGGCAAACCTTCAGTTTCATAGCAGCCAGTAAGCAAAGCTTCTTCTTGTCTCAGAAGGAGATATTATCTCATTCTTCAAGGTTGCTTGCCACAAATGCAACTGTAAAGAATTGTCAGGGCCTTGGCAAACTCAGCAAAATATGTAGGAACAGGAGAGACCCATGGAGGAGTGCCTTCCAACGCTACCTACCACTCAGTTTCACATCGTCTTGGCTTCTACATGGTTTTCACAGAGTAAGCTGCCCTGTTGGCTGTTTTGATAAACCTGAACAACACAGCTTGCCACTAAATCTGTTCAAGTTTTCTCACATAGCATTTAGTTAAAGCTACTGGTATCAGGACTCTATGCAGAAGAATAAGACCAGTCTTCAGTACTGATCTCGGTCATGTCCACAGGGGTCCTGGATTTATCCAATAAACCATCAGGGCCTACCTTGGAAAGCCAAGTGGTTTTCTCCTTAAGTCTCTGTATTGATCTTTCCAGTTGGCCCAAGGCATTAATCCATATACAGAATGAATTAGCACTAGCAGAGACCCTGTCTTGGCAGGGGCATGTCTAGGACAAGTCTATCCTCCATCACAACTCTGGTCAGTGAGGTAAAGCTGGCCTTCTAGAAGGTGGATGCCTTCTAGAGCCAGATGGTATCATTGATTACCTCAGCTAAAGTCACGGACTCATTTCTCGTTCCTTCCTTCCCTCCTTCCTTCGTTCTTTCCCTCCCTCCCTAAGTCCTTCCCTCCTTCCCTCCCTCCCTCCTTCCATTCCTTCCTTCCTTCATTCCTTCCTTCCTCCATCCCTCCCTCCCTCCCTCCCTTCCTCCCTTCCTTCCATCCCTCCCTCCCTCCCTCCCTTCCTCCCTTCCTTTCTTCCCTCCCCATCCTTGGTCTGTCACCCAGGCTGGAGTTCAATGGCACGATCATGGCTCACTGCAGCCTCCACCTCCCAGGCTCAAGCGATCCTCCCATCTCAGCCTCTCGAGTTGCTGGGACTATAGGCATGCACCACCATGCCCAGCCTCTTACTACCTTTTCTAACTTCATGACTCATCACAGAGATAATTGCCTACAGGGTATACATAAATGAGCCAGTTATCCCTCAGGGGAGCTTCCCTTTGTACCTGACGGCAGTCTTATTTCAGAAAGATACCTGCAGTTCCCTGTGAGCTCCATGATCCAGTAGTGTTTCCTTAGCACTTGAAGGTCTTTTATGACCACCCCTAGCATGAAGTTGCTATGGTCTTGCAGGCAGACAAGTTGATGCCTGACCTCCACACTAGAAGTACAGCCCTAGCAGCAAACATGGTACCCCCAGAAAGAAGGTGATGCTTACAGTTGCTGGAGCCCACCAGGTAGGATCCTCATTAATTGGAGGGCACAGGTTGGCAGCGCCTCCAATGTGGCCTCTTGGCCAGCTGATAGACTTTAAGGTTCTCAATTTAGTTTAAATAATTGAGTCTGTCCTGTTTGTCCATGCCACCAGCCAGATACCATGGACTGACTAAGCAATGGCTATGGGAATGTGGGTAGGGAAGACATCTGGAAGTGTGGGGAAGACATCTGGAAGCGTGGACAAGAGTTCTGTGTGGGATGTCCAGGACCTGGGGTCATCCCTTGCAGTTTCCAACAGACATCTCAGTAAGGTTAAGGGGAACAGCATCTAATAGTGGTAAGAGCCATTTAGCGAGAGTTGCAGATCCAGCAATTATATTTATGGCACTTGCAGTTTTGCAGAGCCAGACCAAGGTGTTTTCCTTCATGAGAAAGTCTTGCAGGGGCGGGGGGGATTCTGAAAGACAAAAGATAATGTCCTTCTCTCCCCTGTACCTTCTGAAGTCCTAGGGTGTGTTCCTTCCCAGGGTGTGAGATCTTAGGGTGTGTACTTCCCTAGTGCTGGGGCCACTACCCTCCACCACCACAAAGATGCAAGTCTCATTCCAGCAGCTGTAACTTCAGATTTTCTCCAGCTATCTCCTACTCGCACCCAAGCCTTTTGTCCAGAGGGCTCAGGAGCAAGATGGACAAAGCTGTTTGTGTAAAACGTACACAGATCTTTTCGAGAAGCAGCTATTGACCTGCTATTGAGCTTGTGTCAAAACTGAACACCCTGACTTACAGAGGTCTTGGTTCGATATCCCATTTTGGGGGTGGATCAACTCAGACTCAACGACAACAATGAACAAGGTGAGAAGGGCCTCAAAAGCCTCATTTGCCAAGTGGAAATGTTTATTTCAGAGCGCAGCCAGGATGTGCTGTTAGTTAAGATTCCCTAGAGAAACAGGGCTAATGGGATTATCTATCGATTTATCGATCCATAGATATAAGTATTGGCTTATGCAATTATGGAGGCTGAGAAGCCCCACAACCTTCCATCTGTAAGCTGGAAACCAGTGGTGTAGTTTGAGGGCCAGAAGCATCAAGGGCAGAAGATTGATGTCCCAGCTCAAGTAGTCAGGCAGAAGTTGACTCCCACCTTTCTCCAATTTCTTGTTCTATTCAGGCCATCAATGGGGTGGATGATGCCCACCCACTCAGGGAGGGCCATCTACTATACTCAGTCCACCAATTGAAATGTTAACCTCCAGAAACACTTTCACAGACATACCCAGAATAATGTTTAACCAGCTATCTGGGCATCCCATGGCCCAGTCAAGTTGACACATAAAATTAACCATCATATGGCCTTTCTAACAGTTCTCATTACAACTTTAAATAATATTCCTACATTTCTATTTCTTTGTCAACTTAGTAGTCATCAATTAATTCCCCACTATGAAAGATAAAAATTTAACAAGATGATTTCTTTCCATTGCTTCTACCTCCATGTTCCTGATTATTGTTAGCTGTATTACTAATTTTACATTGGTACCATGTATAATATTTGCACTATCTTCAGTGATAAGAAGTATTCTATGCTTTTTAAATAGAATCTTAAAACTTTAAATCCAAAATATATTACATTACTATATTGTTGCAGAATCAAGAAGTGTGATTGAATGCATGGAGAAAGATTTGTAATCTTGAGTCGATAAACCCTTACTGCTTGAAGGAGAATGTCTAATGTATAAGAATCACCAGATGCTATTTTAATATATTTTGCATTTTCTTTAATTCTATTTTATTTTTATTTTTTGGGGTGGAGTCTTGCTCTGTCACACAGGCTGGAGTAAGTGGTGCAAGCTTGGCTCACTGCAACCTTGGTTCACTGGAACCTCTGCCTCCCAGGCTCAAGCGATTCTCCCACCTCAGCCTCCCTACTAGCTGGGACTGCAGGCATGCACCACCATGCCCGGCTAATTTTTGTATTTTCAGTTGAGATGGGCTTTCACCATATTGGCCAGGCTGGTATCAAACTCCTGACCTCAAGTGATCCGCCCGTCTTGGCCTCCCAAAGTGCTGGGATTACAGGCATGAGCCACCGCACCCAGCTAATTCTTTTACTTCATACTCAATTGGTACTGTATGATGTTGTTCCATTTCTTATTTTAATGGTTCACATTGATGGAGTAACTGCCAGTGGAATTTTTTTCATATAATTATGTGGGTCTTTATTTTATGTTAACATTTGGCTGATATTTTGGCTTGTTATAGAATTCTAGATTTAAAATAATTTCCTCAAGGTTTTTGAAGGCTTTGCTGTACTGTTTTCTAGCGCTCAATATTGCTGGTGAAGGTCTACCGCCAATGTGATTTTAATTCCACTGTAAATGATCTGAGTTTTTTTCTCCTCTGTAAACTTTCAGAATCTTCTTTGGAGTTCTAAAATTTTACTAAGCTATGTCTAAGTGTGAATTTTTCTTCCTTCATTTTGCCCAAAAAGTAGTGGACCTCTTTGATCTAAAAATTCATGTCTTTCTTTAATTCAAATATATTTTTTTCAGATATTTATTTGATTACTTGTTTCAAGTGTTTAGTTATTTTTTTCTTTCTTTTTTTTTTTGGCACTACTATTAAACAGCAATTGAACTTTTGGATATATCATCCATGCCCCTCAACTTTTCTCTCATATTTCCCATTTCTTTATTATTATTTCTATAATCTTGGATGTTTCCTAAACTTCCTTTTCCAAGTTCCCAGTTTATTCTTTACCCCTATTGTGGAGCCATTCCAGGGCATGATTCGCTTGGGCAATCATACTTTTCATTGTCAAGAACTTTTTCTTGGCTTCTATTGCTTTTTTTTTTTTTTTTAATAGCGGTTCTGTCACATTTTATGGATATAATGTCTTGAAATTCAGTGGATATTAATAAGAATGTTTTCTCTAAATGACCCATTTTCCCTGGAGACAGTTGATCAGCAAATTCATCTTGGTCCTTTTGTTTTATGCTGCTGCTTGTCCTAAAATATCTGGTCATTCTGGGTGGTCTACTCACATTAATGACTCAAGGATCAGGTTGGTTCTATGGTTAGGGGGCCCAGCTGTTCCTTGCGGTACAGGAGGTAGGTTCCCCACAGGCGTTCCTGAATGGGCAGGTTGTGTTAACTGGCAGGCTTTATTTTAGCTTTGTATGGGCATCGACAAGCAGGCCAGCTGCCCCATCTCAACCCAGATGTGAAAATAAGGACTGCCATTAATCTGTCAAGGAAGACTTGACTGCATGTCTCTCTGGGGCAAAGCAGCCCTGCCCTTTTATTTCTTCTTTTATGCCTTGTGGGGGTCCAGAGTTATTTCAAGCTGCTTTGCCTTTTTAAAAGCCCCTCCCCATTCTAGGAGCCCCAAAAGGCAAATCGCTGGCTTTAGAGGGCAGCCCTTGTTCTGTCAAAGCCGGCACTCTAAGAGGAGAGAGCAGTGGGGCAGGGACAAGGGTCTCAGAGTCTCAGCTGTCCTGAATAAGTTTCATCAATGAGTGGCCCTGGGTTAGCTGCCAGTTCTCCCTCATGCATTTTATTTGTTGAGGAGCCATGGGCAGGGCTTGCTTGGGGAAGGGTTGCTTTGTGCTATAGGTTTATTTTTATTTTAAATTTATTTTTAGAGACAGGGTCTCACTCTGTCATCCAGGTTAGAGTGCAATGGCACACTCCTGGGCTCAGATGATTCTCCCACCTTAGCCTCCTGAGTATCCAGGACTATAGGTGCATGCCACCACGCCTGGTGAGTTAAAAAAAATTTTTTTTTTGTAAAGGCAGGGTCTTGCTACGTTGCTCAGGCTGGTCTCAAACTCCTGGCCTCCAGCAATCCTCCTGCCTCGGCCTTCCGAAGCACTGGGATGCCATGAGTTGTTGTTTTCTTCAAGCTTCCTGTCCTGCTGTCTCCTCATTCAGGATTTCCTGAGACTTTCTGTCCTAAGTTGACTCCCCTTCTTGTTTTCCCAGTTATGTTTTCATTTCTCAAAAAAAAAAATAAATCATTTCAGAGCGTTTAATGGGACTTTGGAAGTCAGGAAAAGTAAATAGAACACTCATTTCTCTGTCTTGAACTAGAAGCCAATAATTTCTCAAGGATTCGGCATCATAAAAAGTGGGCCGTGAAATCTCTTCTCCCTCCCCTACCCTTCCGCCTCCCCTTCGGCGCCCTCTCTACTTCCATACTCTCAGCACCCAGGCAAACTGCAAGTCAACAAAGTCTATTAAAATAAAAAAGGCTGGGCGCGGTGGCTCATGCCTGTAATCCCAGCACTTTGGGAGGCCAAGGCGGGCAGATAACTTGAGGTCAGGAGTTTGAGACCAGCCTGGCCAACATGGTGAAACCTTGTCTCTACTAATAATACAAAAATTAGCCGGGCATGGTGGCAGGCGCCTGTAATCCCAGCTACATGGAAGACCAAGGCAGGAGAATCACTTAAACCTAGGAGGTGGAGTTTGCAGTGAGCTGAGATCACAGCACTGCACTCTAGCCTGGGCAAAAGAGTGAGACTCTGTCTTAAAAAAAGGAAAAAAAAAAAAAGAAAGAAAGAAAAGGAAAACAGAATAGCAGTTATCTTCATGACGCTCATTCTCTCACTTTTTCATGGATACAAAAAACATTTACTGAGTCCTCGGTGTTCAGCATTACTATAGGCATCAAAAATGAAAAACTCTGTAAGTCTCTAACTTCCTGGGAGCCCAAAGACCAGTAGCAAAGAAACAGGCAAACAACAGGCAATGGGATAAGTGTACGATGAGTGTTATGTACCCCTTGCAAGGGGAGATGCGGGCTGGGGGTGGGCGCAACTCTGACTTAGGACGATGGCAGCGGGGTCTGCTGCGAGGGTGGAGAGGGGAAGCTTTGCCACGGGGAACAGGTACCAGCTCAGCCTCAAAATCTAAACAAGACTGTGCCACACTGACAAGGGGGAAGGACGCTTTCTGATTGCATAACATGTATGAAGGCAGTTTCATGATATAACAAGTCCAGGGAAGTTCTGGATTTCCAGAGCTCAAATGTCTAAAAAGGTAGCGGGAGCAGGAAGTCCTTGAGTGGCCATGGGAGCCACACTAAAGAGTTAGCACGTAGTCACTGAGGCAAAGTGTTGCCCACAGTGTGCAATGAAGACTATTTTAATGAATACATTGGCATTTTAAAAAAGTAATGTTGAGTTTATTATGCACGTTAGAAATATGAACCAACACATTAAATCCATGATTCTGCCAATATTAACACTTAAGACAAGGCTAGTAGGTGATGCTGTTGGAATCCACCCCGGGCAGGCCAACCTACAGATAAGAGCTCAGACATGCTCATAAATGTTTCAAGCTTTCAGTGACCCCCACACTTAGAGAAATGAGAAAAAGAATGCACCAGTAATACTAAGGAACTTGAACTAAGAAAGGAAAAAGTAGGCCAGGAACAGTGCCTCACACGTGTAATCCCAGCACTTTGGGAGGCTGAGGTGGGAGGATCTCTTGAGCCCAGGAGTTTAAGGCTGCAGTGAACTATGATCATGCCACTGCACCCTAGCCTGGGTGAGAGAGCAAGACCCTGTCTCAAAAAAAAAAATTTTTAAAAAAGGAAAAGTAATAGTGGTATGGGTAATCTCTCTTTCCACTCCTGAAGTTATTACTCACTGTCTTTGTGTTAAGGTTTGAGGGATGTGGAGCTGATCTTGACCACAAGAGGCAGTAAGACACAAGAAGCATTATTGAGTGGTGCTTAAGGTTGCAGGTGAAGGAAGTCCATCACAGAAGGGGGTCACAGCATGGGGGCCACCACCCAGAAAGGGAGGAGCACAAGGTAACTTCCAGGGGCGAGGAGGATCAGAGAGGGAGCTTTCGTGTCTGGGTGATGTTGCTCAGCAGCATGGCATGGAGTCTCTGGGTCAGGGAGCTCTGAAAGGCACTAACAGCTTGAGGTCTTACACCCGCAAAGCTCTGTCTTACCAATAGCAGCACACCAGAATGCAGTTTCAAAGGATACATAAAGCAGGCAGGCTCTAAATGCTAACAGTTTGCTCGTTTGGGCTATATTTCAAATAGTTGGATGTGTAAAGATTTGAGTTTGGCACCAGTGGGCTTTGAGCTAGCAAGTTTTAGCCTGCAGTGAAGAAATATACAACTGAGGGGCCAATACACAGAGACCATCTTTGGCTCATTTATATAACAGCATTTGTTCTGTTGAGTTTCAGAATCCTGTAGTTTCTGAATATGATTTAGAGCAATGGGTTTAAGTGAAAAAAAATCACATTCCAACAAAACAATTTGGTGCTCCTTTGAAGCTGTATTTCTTTTCATTTAGTACAATTCAAAATAAACCCAAACATTTAAATTTTATTTGGCTTCAAAACAATTTTCATTTAGTTTAAACTAAAAAGCCAGTCTGGGAGTTAAGAGCACACAGATTAGGGTTAGAAAGATCTGAATCCAACATCTAGTGTTACAACCTACGTAACCTCTATACACATCAGTGTTCTTTTATGTAAAATAAGGATAATCCCTCATCACTATCACAGGATTAAATGAGATGATGCAGGTGAAATAGGATGTGAGACTCTTCTGACCTCAGTGTCCACTGTACAGTGGAAATCGGAATACCCACATGAATGGGAGACGAACCAAGCCTCCACCCCCACCACCCAGTGCAGAATTCTCCGTTTGAACACAGGAGTCATTTATCAGTGACTCTTAACTCTCCTCTCCCATTTAGAGAACAAGGATTAAAATGTGGAAGATCATTTTGCAGGAAGTTTGTGGAAGAAACTTCTTTGGTGAGGGTGGCTACAGAGCTGAGTGTCCACTCCAGCTCTTTGTGGGGAGGGGCGAAAGTGTTAATTTCTAGCCCCAACTTTATGGGTGGTGGGGATGGGGGACTCGTTTCCATGGAATTGTGTGGACAACTTTGCAGAAGACAGCACATCTCTGCAGTGTTTTATTACACAATGCCGTTACATTAGTTTTATACCCAGCTGGTTGATATAGTATAGATGTTTGTTCGTATCCAAGTCTGATGTTGAAATGTGGTCCCCAAGGTTGAAAGTGGGGCATAGTAGCAGGTGTTTGGGTCATGGGGACAGATCCCTCATGAATGGGTTGGTGCTGTGTTCGAGGTAATGAGTAAGTTCTAACTCTATTAGTTCATGTAAGAGCTGGTTGCTAAAAGAGCCTGGCATCTCTCTTGCTCCCTCTCCCACCACGTGACATACCTGCTTCCCCTGTGCCTTCCACCATGAGTAAAAGCTTCCTAAGGCCTCACCAGAAGCCAAGCAGATGTTGGTGCCATGCTTGTACAGCCTGCAGAACTGTGAGCCAAATAAACCTCTTTTCTTTACAAATTACCCAGTCTCAGATGTTCCTTTATAGCAATGCAAAATGAACTAATATACTGGTTATTTATTTCAAATGACGTGTTTTAAGTTTTAATTACAAACATAAATCGACATACATACAGTACCAAAAAACCTTTTTGTTGTTTCCAGTAATGAAGTGACAACAACTATACCTCTATAGGTGATTCTGGATTGCCTATATTAACAGATGGAAGGAAAAACTTGGCCTAAAGAAATGGAAACAAGCCACAGCTTAAAATTTACCCTCAACTGTTAACTTTATTCATCTTTCAACAAAACAAACTAGTAGCAAGTTCCTCAGGTAGACTGCAAGATCCTTGAGCTTAAAGGTCTTTTGCAGGGACTCAACTGCAGGTACTGAACTGCAAGACTTCATACCCTTTGTTATTGTTTTATGCCTCATGTCTTAAATGGTGCCTGGAACATAGTAGATGCTCAATAAGTATTTTCCAAAGATTGAATAATATTTACAAGTTTCCTCAAAAACTGCATAACAGTCTCTCCAGAGTTTCTTTGGCTCCTTTTAGGCTGCATCATTCACCAGGGTGCAAATCAGAGACACATGCTGTAGGAACCTAGTGCTGCAATGCTACTTAATACATTGCTCATGTCCCTAATGTAGGGTGTGGGGACATACTTTGTCCTTGATAGTTTCTCCTTCCACCAAGATCCCAAGATCAAGGAGTTGCTCTATTCACAGCTACCCTGATTCCATTTTAATGTTAACCTTGTACTCTGGCTCCTTCTCATTAGCTGTTTTCTGGGTGTGTTCTCTCTCTCTCTCGGGTTTATTGTATATATTTATTTATTGTATACATTTTTTCTCTCTTGGGTTTATTGTTTATATTTTTGCCTTTCCTTTATGACATTGTAATTGCGTTAGTCTGTTTTGTATTGCTATAAAGGAATACCGGTGGCTAGGTAATTTATAAAGAGAAGAGGTGTAATTGGCTCATGGTTCTGCAGGCTATACAAGCAGCATGGTACCAGCATCTGCCCGGGTTCTGATGAGACCTCAGGAAGCTTTTACTCATCACGGAAGGTGAAGGTGAGCAGGTGTGTCACATGGTGAGAGAGTGAGCAAGAGAGATGCCAGGCTCTTTTAAATAGTCTGCTTTCTCATGAACTGAGTGAGCACTCATTCATCACCAAGAAAATGGCACAAGCCATTCATAAGGGATCTGCTTTCATGATCTAAACACCTCCTACTAGGCTCCACTTCCAACATTAGGAATCACATATCCACATGAAATTTGGAGGGGACACATATCCAAACCATATCACTAATGTTTTCTGGTTACAAATTAATGAAAAGCCAACCAAATAATAGAACATTGTTTCTCCATGGTCTATACTCCATCAGTATAGGAAATTGTGTTCTCTGAGGTTGAACCTTGTCAAGTTCAGTAGCCTATGTATAATTTTTCAATTAATTCATTTTTAAATTGACAAATAAAAAAATTATATTTATGGTGTCCAACATATTTTGATATATGCATGCATTGTGAAATGCCTATATCAAATTAATTAACATACCCATTACCTTACTTAGTTTTTGTAGTGAGAACATTTAAAACTCTACTCTCTTAGCAATTTTCAGACATACAGTACGTTGTTATTAACTATAGTCAACATGTTATATAATAGATCTCCTGAATGTATTCCTCCTGTCTAACTGAAATTTTGTACCCTTTGACCAAGATTTGCCCTTTCCCCATCCTCCCACTCTCCCTACCATTCTACTTTGTTTCCATGAGATAGACATTTTTAGATTCCACATACAAGTGAGATCATGCAATATTTGTCTTTCTGTACTTGGCTTACTTCACTTAGCTTAATGTCCTCCAGGTTGATCCACATTGTTGCAAGCAACAGGGTTTCTTTCTTTTTAAAGGCTGGATAGTATTCCATTGTCTTTATATACCATATTTTCTTTATCCTTTCATCTGTCAATGGACACTTAGGTTGATTTAATGTCTTTGTGAGTAATGCTGCAATGAACATGGAAATACAGATCTCTATGATGCACTGATTTCATTTCCTTTGGATATATACACAGTTGTAAGATTGATGGGTCATGATAGTTCTATTTAATTTTTTTTTTAATTTGAGACGGAGTCTGGCTCTGTCGCCCTGGCTGGAGTGCAGTGGTGTGATCTCGGCTCCCTGCAAGCTTCGCCTCCTGGGTTCATGCCATTCTCCTGCCTCAGCCTCCTGAGTAGCTGGGACTACCAGTAGCTGGGACTACAGGCGCCTGCAAACATGCCAGGCTAATTTTTTGTATTTTTAGTAGAGACGGGGTTTCACCGTGTTAGCCAGGATGGTCTCGATCTCCTGACCTCTTGATCCACCCGCCTCAGCCTCCCAAAGTGCTGGGATTACAGGCGTGAGCCACCACGCCCAGCCCTATTTAAAATTTTTTTAGGAACCTCCATAATGTTTCCCATAATGGCTATACTGATTTACATTCCCACCAACAGAGTATGAGTTTCTCTCTTCTCTATGTCATCACCAACAATTGTCTCTTGTCTTTTTCATAATAGCCATCTTAGCAGGTGTGAGGTGATATCTCATTGTGGTTTTTGTTTGTTTGTTTTTTTGAGATGGAGTCTCACTCTGTCACCCAGGCTGGCGTGCGGTGGTGCGATCTCAGCTCACTGAGACTTCTGCCTCCTGGGTTCAAGTGATTCTCCTGCCTCAGCCTCCTGAGTAGCTGGGATTACAGATGCACGCCACCACACCCAGCTAATTTTTGTATTGTAGCAGAGATGGTGTTTTACCATGTTGGCCAGGCTGGTCTCGAACTCCTGAACTCAAGTGATCCACCAGCCTCGGCCTCCCAAAGTGTTGGGATTACAGGCGTGAGCCACCATGCCCGGCCTCATTGTGGTTTTAATTTGCATTTCCCTGATGATTCATGATATTGAGCATTGTTTTATATGCCTGTTGGTCACTTGTAGTCTTATTTAGAAAAATGTCTATTGAGGTTCTTGGCCCATGTTAAAATCAGGTTAATTGGGCTTTTTTTTTTTTTTTTTTTTTGCTATTGAGTTGAGTTCCTTATATAGTCTGAATATTAACCTTTATCAGATGTATGGTTCACAAATATTTTCTCTCATCCCATAGGCTGTCTCTTCACTCTTGATTTTGTTTCCCTTGGTATGCAGGAGCTTTTTATTTTCATGCAATCCTATTTATCTATTTTTGCCTGTACTGTTGGGGTCATATCCAAAAAATCTTTGCCTATACCAGTGTCAAGAAGGTTTTCCCCTAGAGTTTCTTCTAATAGTTTTACAGTGTCAGGTCTTATGTCTAAGTTGTTAATCCATTTTGAGTCTATTTTTATATGTGGGGTGAGAGAGGAGTCTAATTTCATTCTTCTCCATGTGGATATGCAATTTTCCCAACACCATTTATTGAAGACACTGTCCTTTCCTCTGTGTGTTCTTGGCACCTTTGTTGAAGATCAGTTGACTGTAAATGTGTGGATTTTATTTCTTGACTTTTAATGTTGTCCATAACTGTATTCTTATTCATTTACTTTCAGGGCCCTTCTATCTACTAAATGGTTTTTCCACTCTCAAGCATTTTTAGTCAACTTTCTTGGGACAATGAGTATCTCCAATTGAGCTTTGGCATGCACAGAATCACCCTGCTTTTGGTAGTTGCTTTATAATATTTCCTTATCACCCTTTTTCTCAACCCAGACTCTACCACTAAATTGATTGGATATGCAGACTACTACATATGCAGACTACTACACCACTTTTTTCTTTATTGAATCAATCATATATTAGAAACCTACATTCAAAATGATTTTTCCAGCCCTGCTTAGGTAATTAAATCTACATATATGGTGGGGCCAGGGGTTTTTACCACTCAAATCATAGGGATTAGTTACTCCATTACTACTACCAGATTACTATAAAATGCCATAATATTTTATGTGCAAGAAAAATGCCAAAGGAAGCCTTCAAGCTTTAAACATCATTAGGAAAGTAATTTTATTTAAAAATATTACAAGCTTAGAACCCACAGAAATAATTCTATGGGGAGTAAATTTTTTAAATAGCTATGTAGAATATAACTAAATTCATAATAACAGCTAGCTGTAGTATAGGCATGTCAGATTTGTATATACCCAATTTAAGATATTTATATAATAGGACACCCTGAAATAGCTGCTTGGAAGTAACACAGTAATGTGACAGCCCCTTCCTTTTCAGGATTTTTGCTTGGAATTTCCTTTCCTTTATTTTCATGATGGACATGGAGCTGCACTGCCCAGATCTCCCTTGAGGGAAGAACAGCCTGCCCAGCTGCAGAAAGTGGGATCATCAGACAATCTGCGGCTGGCAGCCCCTTGATGGTCTGCTTTGGTCTGGATTTCCTGCACTTGGTGACCAAGTGAGTCAGAGTACGAAGGCCTGATCATTCAGACTCAGCATAGAACAACTCCATAGGGCAATTCTTGCTCCAGAGCTCTTGTCCGGTTGCCCAAGGCTTTTTCAGGAATACCTTTGTTTGTCTAACTTCTCCTTCTGCCCAATCCTTCTTCCTTTCCTTTCCCTTCACGGAAAATAAATATCTTGTACCTCACATTCAGTGTCTAGTGTCTGCTCCTGGAATACTTCATCTCTATCATCTCACCCCAACCTGAGTTAGCCTCTCCTCCGCTACCACATCCCATAGTCCTCCAGTGCTAGTTGTAAAAGCAGAAGGGATAGTGAACGAGGGACAGGGAACAGGTGCAATGTGAGTTCAGCCCTCATCTCCCCACCGTGCCTCCTGAATAAGCACAGTAGGCCTAGGATGTGGCATCTGCTGAGCTGGTGGCTTATTCTGGTTTGGGGATAGAAAAGGTCATCTGGAAGCTCCATTGGGGGTACTGTGAGATGCTGGTCATTTTACTTTTTCTTGCTGTTCACTTAAGGCAAAGCTTTGCTCCAAGTGTTCAAAAATAAAGCTTTCACATCATGCAATATACTCAGGTAGCAATCTGCAAATGCACTGCCCCCTGAATCTAAAGTAAAATTTGAAAAAGAAAAAAAAGAGAAGCTTTCGTGAGGTTGGCATTTTCTTCTCTGGCCCATAGATCCCTACCAGGAGAGCATCCTGTGCATCCCTGAGGTGGTTGCCAAGCCCTCAGGTCAAGCCTCCAAGCCCTATCCCCAACCCCTCCTCTCTCACCCAACCCCAGCCCCCATCCTAATATCCTTGAAAATGGAGAACTGAGCAGCACTGCAGGGCCAGGCTACCAGGAAAGGGCTCAGACCCCTGGCTGTGTGTTTGCCCTGGATCTCCCCCACTTCTCTTTCCCCTATCCCCCTGGGTGGCTTAGACTTCAATCTGTTTTCTGAAGCTTTTCTCAGAACAGAAACGCCTTATTAATGCATCTGGGAGACAGCCAAGGAAATGTTTAAAGTTCTGTCTTATGATACAGAGTTGGGAGCCGTGGCAAGAGAAGACCCAGACCCTGGAAGATGATGTTGCCCACGACTCTCTTGACTCTCGGGGTGTCAGATTTGCTGCCATTATCTTTCTGGTGCTCTGATTCATAGTTGCCCATTCATTAGCACACTGACAACCATAAATATTTATTTTAAAATACAGAACTTGGCCATGAAATAATTGGGGAAATGGCATTATTTCCTGTTCAACCAGATTATTTGCCCATGGATATTTATCTTATTGGAGAAGCGAAGAGACTTACCTGTCTTGCAATAACAAAAAGGGAGATTCACTCAATTATACCCTTGGGGGTGGTGGGGGGGGCGCAGGGAATAAGGCAGAAGGCAGCACTAAGGCTAGAACCTGCTAGCTGGATATTTGCAAGCTACAGGGACCTGACTTGACCCTGGAAGACGAGCTGGGGAGGGGAGCACAGGCTGTGGGTGAAATGCAAAAATCTGTTTTTCCATGCTGGCTAACTAAGATCATTTTGTATGAAGCTATAGTTCCCGGCTAAACTCCAGGAGGCCTGCTCTTACTTCTTGCATCTGTGCCCACATCTTAGAGGTTTTCTGCATGGTCCGTCTGAGTGTGTGATCCTAAAGAATGTTTTCAGAAGCTGTTGGGCATGTGCAGCAGTGAAAGAGGCTACTGTGTATGCACAGAAATGAGACACAAACGGCAATATTTCAGAGATTGTAGACAACATGATTCTTCTGAAGACCTTACGCTTAAAGCTTCTTCTGTGGAATCTGGGGACTTGCTGTGGGGATGCAGTTTAGGTGTCACCTGTTGGGGAATTGAGGGTTGGTGAGATCACTCCTCAGAGCCTCTGTGTGCCCTAGGACTTTTCTGGTTTATGCTTATTTTAAGAGTGGGTTTGGGAATTAAATCATCAGAGCTGGTCTGAACACAGCCCTGCTCAAAGCCAAACATTTCACAGGCATTTGGAAGAGGTGCTGTTATAGTTGATGAGGATAATTGTTACCACTTGTCCCTCAAGGTTTTCCAGACCATGGTGATCTTTTCTGTGCTTAGCTTACGGAAGTCAGGGTTTTCAACCAGGCACCAGTGAGCATCTGAGCAGATTCAAAGATGCTTCCCAAGATGAGTGCTGGAGAGAACACACCACCAAGTTTGTTTACCTTAAATGGCAACAATCAACCTTTCTTTCCCTGGTTCCTGAATAACCAATGACTATCTTTCCAGGTAACCAGAGGAACTCCCTGCACCCAGTTTCCTCATCTATAAAAACAGAGATGATAATAATAATATTGACCTCACAGGGGAGTTGCTATGAGTGATAGATGAGGTAACACATGAAGTTACTTAGAGGCCAGGCGCAGTGTCTCATGCCTGTAATCCTAACACTTTGGGAGGTTGAGGCAGGCAGATTGTTTGAGCCCAGGAGTTCGAGACCAGCCTGGGAAACACCGCAAAACTCTGTCTCTACAAAAAATACAAAAATTAGCCTGGCATGTTGGTGTGCACCTGTAGTCCCAGCTACTTGAGAGGCCGAGGTGGGAGGATCACCTGAGCCCAGGAGGTCGAGGTCAGGGCTGTGATGAGCCATGATCACACCATTACACTGCAGCTTGGATGACAGAATGAGAACCTGTGAAAGAATGAAAGAACCAAAGAACCAAAGAAAGAAATTTCATCTGGTACACATGGCTGCTGACAGGATTTACCACTGCCTCTTATTCAGCATTTGTGAATGATGGTGGTCTCCACTGGGTTTGGTGGTGCTTTCTAAACCCAGCCAAAAGCTTGGCTAATGCTGTCAATATTCAAGAGGGGAATGTTAACTAATCATGCCTTGATTCTCCAGCTCTACCCTTTTATTACCAGATAACCAGAAAATCACATACTTGGATAGATTATTTTGACTTCCTACATTTAGTTATTTCTACCCTACCATATTCAACCAACTATTTGAAGCCACATATGCATAATGAAATATATGGGTTTTTTTTTTTTTTTTTTTAGACAGAGTCTTGCTCTGTTGCTGAGGCTGGAGTGCAGTGGCGCTATCTCGGCTCACTGCAAGTTCTGCCTCCCGGGTTCATGCCATTCACCTGCCTCAGCCTCCCCTGTAGCTGGGACTACAGGCACCCGCCACCATGCCCGGCTAATTTTTTGGATTTTTAGTAGAGATGGGGTTTCACCATGTTAGCCAGGATGGTCTCGATCTCCTGACCTCATGATCTGCCCGCCTCAGCCTCCCAAAGTGCTGCGATTACAGGTGTGAGCCACTGCGCCCAGCTGAAATATATGTTTTAAAGATTCATATCCAGGGAAAACTCAGAGGAAGAGATTTAAAAAATTATTTTATCTTATTTTCATAGGTTTTTGGGGAACAGGTAGTATTTGGTTGCATGAGTAAGTTCTTTAGTGGTGATCTGTGAGATTTTGGTGCACCCATCACCCAAGCAGTATACACTGAACCCAGTTTGTAGTCTTTTATCCTTCACCCCCTTCCACCCTTTCCCCCAAGTCCCCAGTGTCCATTGTATCATTCTGATGCTTTTGCATTCTCATAGCTTAGCTCCCACTTAAGAGTGAGAACATACGATGTTTGGTTTTCCATTCCTGAGTTACTTCACTTAGAATAATAGTCTCCAATTCCATCCAGGTTGCTACAAATGCCATTAATTCATTTCCTTTTTATGGCTGAGTAGTACTCCATTGTGTGTGTGTGTATATATATGTATATATATAGTGTGTATACACACACACACACACACACACACATATATATATAGCTTCTTTATCCTTTTGTTGATTGATGGGCATTTGGGCTGGTTTCGTATTTTTGCAGTTGTGGATTGTGCTGCTATAAACGTGTGTACAAGTATCTTTTTTGTGTAATGACTTCTTTTTCTCTGGGTAGATACTCAGTTGTAGGATTGCTAGATCAAATGGTAGTTCTACTTCTAGTTCTTTAAGGAATCTCCACACTATTTTCAATAGTGGTTGTACTAGTTTACATTCCCACCAGCAGTGTAGAAGTGTTCTCTTTTCACCACATCCATGCCAACATCTTTTATTTTTTGGTTTTTTGGTTATGGCCATTCTTGCAGGAGTAAGGTGGTATCACATTGTGGTTTTGATTTGCATTTCCCTGATCATTAGTGATGTTAGCATTTTTTCATACGTTTGTTGGCAATTTGTATATCTTCTTTTGAGAATTGTCTATTCATGCCCTTAGCCCACTTTTTGATGGGATTGTTTATCTTTTTCTTGCTAATTTGTTGGAGTTCCTTGTAGATTCTGAATATTGGTCTTTTGTCGGATGTATAGATTGTGAAGATTTTCTCCTACTCTGTGGGTTGTCTGTTTACTCTGCTGACTATTCCTTTTGCTATGCAGAAGCTCTTCAGTTTAATTAAGTCCCACCTATTTATCTTTGTTTTTGTTGCATTTGCTTTTGGGTTCTTTGTCATGAAGTCTTTGCCTAAGCCAATGTCTAGAAGGGTTTTTCTGATGTTATCTTCTAGAATTTTTATAGCTTCAGGTCTTAGATCTAAGTTCTTCATCCATCTTGAGTTGGTTTTTGTATGAGGTGAGAGATAAGGATCCACTTTCATTCTCCTCTGTGTGGCTTGCCAATTATCCTAGCACCATTTGTTTAATAGGGTGTCCTTTCCCCACTTTAAGTTTTTGTTTGCTTTGTTGAAGATTAGTTGGCTGTAGGTATTTGGGTTTATTTCTGGGTTCTCTATTCTGTTCCATTGGTCTATGTGCCGATTTTTATACCAGTACTATGCTGTTTTGGTGACTATGGCCTTCAAGCATAGTTTGAAATCAGGTAATATGATGCCTCCAGATTTTTTCTTTTTGCTTAGTCTTGCTTTTGCCATGCAGGCTCTTTTTGGGTTCCATACGAATTGCCTTTTCTAGTTCTGTGAGGAATTATGGTGGCATTTTGATGGGAATCGCATTGAGTTTGTAGATTGCTTTTGGTAGTATGGACATTTTCACAATATTGATTCTACCCATCCATGAGCATGGGATGTGTTTCCATTTGTTTGTGTCATCTATGATTTCTTTCAGCAGTGTTTTGTAGTTTTCCCTGTAGAGGTCTTTCACCTCCTTGGTCAGGTATATTCCTAAGTATTTTATTTTTTTGGCAGCTATTGTAAAAGGAGTTGAGTCCTTGATTTGATTCTCAGCTTGGCTGCTGTTGGTATATAGCAGAGCTACTAATTTGTGTACATTAATTTTGTATCCTGAAACTTTGCTGAATTCACTTACCAGTTCTAGGAGCTTTTTGGAGGAGCCTTAGGGTTTTCTAGGTATACTATCATATCACCAGCAAACAGTGACAGTTTGACTTCCTTCTTACCGATTTGGATGCCCTTTATTTCTTTCTCTTGTGTGATTGCTCTGGCTAGAACTTCCAGCACTATGAACACCTTTAGGCACATAAACTAGAAAACCTAGAAGAGAAAGATAAATTCCTGGAAAGACTCCACCCTCCTAGCTTAAAGCAGGAAGGATTAGAAACCCTGAAAAGTCAATAACAAGCAGTGAGGTTGAAATGGTAATTTTAAAACATACCAACAAAAAAAAGCTCAGGACCAGATGGATTCACAGCTGAATTCTATCAGACATTCAAAGAAGAATTGATACCAATCCTATTGACACTATTCCACAAGATAGAGAAAGAGGGAATCCTCCCTAAATCATTCTATGAAGCCAGTATCACCCTAATACCAAAACCAGGAAAGGGCATAACCAAAAAAGAAAACTACAGACCAATACCCCTGATGAACATAGATGCAAAAATCCTTAACAAAATACAAGGTAAACAAATCCAACAACATATCAAAAAGATAATTCACCATGACCAAGTGGGTTTCATGCCAGGGATGCAGGGATAGTTTAACATACTCAACTCAATAAATGTGATACACCACATAAACAGAATTAAAAAGAAAAATCACATGATCATCACAATAGATGCAGAAAAAGCATTTGACAAAATCCAGCATCCCTTTATGATTAAAACCCTCAGCAAAATCGGCATACTAGGGATATACCTCAATGTAATAAAAACCATCTATGACAAACCCACAGCCAACATAATACTGAATGGGGAAAAGTTGAAAGCATTGCCTCTGAGAACTGGAACAAGACAAGGATGCCCACTCTCACTGCTTCTATTCATCAGAGGAAGAGATTAAAAAAAAATTTTTTTTTGAGACAGAGTCTTGCTCTGTCACCCAGAGTCTTGCTCTGATCACAGCAATGGTGTGATCATGGCTCACTGTAGCCTTGATTTCCCAGGCTCAAGCAATCCTCCTGCCTCAGCCTCCCAAGTAACTGGGTCTACAGGCACACACCACCACACCTGGTTAATTTTTTTGAATTTTAGTAGCAATGAGATCTCACTGTGTTGCTCAGGCTGCTCTCGAACCCCTGGCCTCAAGTGATCCTCCCACTTCAGCCTCCCAAAGTGTTAGGATTACAGGTGTGAGTCACCGTGTCTGGCCTGAAATTTGCGTGTTTGTGTAATTTTCTATATAACAATTAATTTAAATTATATAATTGATTTAAATTATAAATAAAATTGAGTGTAGAGATGAATAGTACACAGAAATGATCAACATAAAGATAAACCTGGGATGCAAATTTCCTTTGAAGTTTCTTGGAGACCAAAGGAAAAAGAGAAATAGGATTACCAACAATCTATGCTGTCCAAAAGAAGAAAACACACAAATTCTTCAGAGAAAAAACTCCCCACAAGTACATATCCTCAAACTTGGGAAAAAACGTTTTTCATATGAACTACTGGTTTTTCATATGAACTACTGAGAACTGCTGTGCCTAATGTCCTCACCACTCCTGAATGATGAATGTAGTAGCTAACTTGGTATGAGATTACTAGAATGTCCTTCAATACATTCCAAGTGAGTAATGCCAAACATGTTGAAGGTAACTGTGAAGCTCAAAATAAGGTGTTCCAATCTGAGACCTCTCTTTGGAGCTAGCTTAATCCAGTGAAAAACAGACTATGAAGGGGACAAGGGGAGACTGGATGTCCTTACAATTCTCTTCCATTTTATATTGTTTCTCTCAACTGTCTAAACAAAAACCCAAAAAAACAAAAAGAATGTGGCAGACAATTTGAGATTATAGTTTTTGGTAGGATGCTACACTGTATTACAGTTTAACATTTAGAACTTTGTCTTTCATGGGGAATTGGTATTAGCTAATGTATGATAAAATTGCTATATGTTTTTGAAGACACAATTTTCAGTAGCCTTTTTATTAGATTCACCTGCTATGTTTTTCTTAGAACTATCTGCTAGGAAGAAATTGATAAACTGGTATGCTTTCAGGTATTAGATAATAAGAGTTTGATGCCAGAAAACTTACGGGTGAATTTTAGTTTTAACATCAGTTGCTGTCTTTCACCCAGGTTTTCTAGAATAACTATTTTTCTCTTTTCTTACTTAGCTCTTATTCTGCTATCATGGTTTAAAGAGTCTTGTACTATTTGTGTCATTTATTCTAAGCCACCTCAGAACATTTTTCAAAAGAAGGTGAGGCATGAATTTAACATGAAATCCATAACAGCATTTTGTGACGCAAAGGAGAACATTTAAAATTCATTCACTAAATGTTTTAATCAATATTGGTTTTGACTGGAAGTAACACAGAACCCGACACAACTTTGACTTAAAGGGTTTGTCTCACACATCAAGGAGCCCAGAGAAAGGCAGTCCAAGGCTGATATGGGTGTTTAATGACATAACCAAGAACTCAGGGTCTTCTGATCCTTTAGCTCCACCACTAATCTGCACAGCATTCATTCTCATGGCCAAAGGTAGCTGCTCACCCCTCACCACCAATGTACCATGTATGCATACACACTTCCCATAGTGGCTAGCATAGCATAGGTGCTAATAAATATTTTTTGATAGAATGAATAATACAAAATAACCTGAAAGGACTAGAAGCATATTTTCCTCTGTTTGCACACTTTTAATAAATAGACTACTTGAGTTTTAAACTAATGGATGGCTTTAGTATAATATACCGTTCATTACAATTCAGAATACGATCATTTAAACTTCACAATAGTACTTCAATTTTGTAATGTTACATTTCAAATCAGGGTTATGAACTCTGCCAGAGGTACATATTCATGATCAAAGGGAAAATGCAATATAATCTGTCAATCAGCTTTTTTCTCTGTACATAAAAGTTGTAAAAAATTTAAGCCAGTTTAAATGTGAGACATTAATTTCCTTGTTGCTCTTATATGAAATTTAGCAACAATCTGACTTTTAGCTATGACATTTACACAAATCAAGTTATATAAACATAGTTTATCTCTAGAGATCTTATATCAGGTTATATCAGCTAAGAGCCTTAAAAATAATATTTAACTAAATAAAACTAGTTAAGTCATGAATAGCACTTTATGCCTTCACATCTTCTGCAGTCTGTTTCTGTTTTTTAAGTAAAAGCTTCTGCCCTGAATCTATAATCCCCAAAACTTGTATGTTCTCAGCTTCTTGGCAACTATGACTTTTGAAACATGAGTGAATTTTTTTCTTTTGAGACAAGAATGATTTTCAAGGTAGATCCTTTTCTTTAAACAAATAGTTTATTACAGTTAACAGAAGGCAATAAAATACATTTAAATATAAGTGTACATCATAATAATACTTAACATTGTTTTCTTATACATATTCACTAGTTTATTCTATCATTGAGTACTTATTGTGTGCCATGTACTGGGCTGGATGCTAGGGGATATTTTGTTTTATTTCAATGGTAACAGTTGACTTTATGTCTATGAGCATGTGAGTAGAGCTGATGAAATCCTGACTTTCTGGGATATTTGATCCACTACTGTTTTGTTTTGTTATACTGTTTTGTTAAGATCATCTCCTATAATGATGCCACTAGGAAAACTAACTTCTATTTACTTATTTTTTTTTTTTTGAGACAGGGTCTCACTTTGTTGCCCAGGCTGGAGTACACTGGTGAAATATGCCTCACTGCAGCCTCTACCTCCTGGCTCAGGTAATCCTCCTGCCTCAGCCTCCTGAGTACCTGGGACTACAGGCATGTGCCGCCACACCCAGCTAATGTTTTGTATTTTGTGTAGAGACCGGGTTTTATTTTGTTGCTCAGGCTGGTCTCGAACCCCTGGACTCAAGCAATCTGCCCACCTCGGCCTCCCAAAGTGTTCGGATTACAGGCATGAGCCACCGTGCCTGACCAAAAGTAACTTTTGAACTGGAAAACCTTTAGTAAAGTCATAAGGTTTTTGATAGTATAAGTTTGCATAAGGAAGTTTCTCCCGTTGTAAACATAGCACAGTAAACATCAAGGAGGGACTTGGGTTTGTTTATACTGCTACAATACAATGGAGTAGACAGGGGAGCATCTACCCATCTCTTTTATGTTTGTTTTGTTTTTCCATTTTTTTATTAGTGTCTTTTTTATTATACTTTAAGTTCTGGGGTACATGTGTAGAACTTGGAGGCTTATTAGATAGTATACATGTGCCATGGTGGTTTGCTGCACCCATCAACCCAACATCTACATTAGGTATTTCCCCTAATGCTATCCCTCCCCATCCCCCCACCCTCTGACAGGCACCACTGTGTGATGTTCCCCTCCCTGTGTCCAAGTGTTCTCCTTGTTCAACTCCCACTTATAAGTGAGAACATGTGGTGTTTGGTTTTCTGTTCTTTGCTGAGTTAGTTTGCTGAGAATGATGGTTTCCAATATCATCCATGTCCCTGCAAAGGACGTGAACTCATCCTTTTTTATGGCTGCATAGTATTCCATGGTATATATGTGCCACATTTTCTTTATCCAGTCTATCATTGATGGGCATTTGGGTTGGTTCCAAGTCTTTGCTATTGTGAACAGTGCTGCAATAAACATACGTGTGCATGTGTCTTTATAGTAGAATGATTTATAATCCTCTTGGTATATACCCGGTAATGGGATTGCTGGGTCAAATGGTATTTCTAGTTCTAGATCCTTGAGGAATTACCACACTGTCTTCCACAATGGTTGAACTAATTTACACTCCCACCAACCGTGTAAAAGCATTCCAGTTTCTCCACATCCTCTCCAATATGTTATTTCCTGACTTTTTAATCATCACCATTCTAACTGGCATGAGATGTTACCTCATTGTGGTTTAGATTTGCATTACTCTAATGATCAGTGATGATGAGCATTTTTTCATATGTTTGTTGGCTGCATAAATGTCTTCTTTTGAGAAGTGTCTGTTCACGTCCTTTGCCCAGTTTTTGATGGGGTTGTTTGTTTTTTACTTGTAAATTTGTTTAAGTTCTTTGTAGATTCTGGATATTAGCCCTTTGTCAGATGGATAGATTGCAAAATTTTTCTCCCATTCTGTAGGTTGCCTGTTTACTCTGATGACAGTTTCTTTTGCTGTGCAGAGGCTTAATTTAATTAGATCCCATTTGTCTATTTTGGCTTTTGTTGACACTGCTTTTGGTGTTTTAGACATGAAGTCCTTGCCCATGCCTATGTCCTGAATGGTATTGCCTAGGTTTTCTTCTAGGGTTCTTATGGTTTTAGGTCTTATGTGTAAGTCTTTAATCCATCTTGAGTTAATTTTTGTATAAAGTGTAAGGAAAGGATCCAGTTTCAGCTTTCTGCATATGGCTAGCCGGTTTTCCCAACACTGTTTATTAAATAGGGAATCTTCACCATTGCTTGTTTGTGTCAGGTTTGTCAAAGATCAGATGGTTGTAGATGTGTGGTGTTATTTCTGAGGCCTCTGTTCTGTTCCATTGGTCTATATATCTGTTTTGGTACCAGTACCATGCTGTTTTGGTTACTGTAGCCTTGTAGTGTAGTTTAAAGTTAGGTAGCGTGATGCTTCCAGCTTTGTTCTTTTTGCTTAGGATTGTCTTGGCTATGCGGCCTCTTTTTTGGTTCCATATAAAATTTAAAGTAGTTTTTTCAATTCTGTGAATACCTTGATGGGGATAGCATTGAATCTATAAATTACTTTGGGCAGTATGACCATTTTCACAATATTGATTCTTCCTATCCATGAGCATGGAATGGTCTTCCATTTGTTTGTGTCCTCTTTTATTTCCTTGAGCAGTAGTTTGTAGTTCTCCTTGAAGAGGTCCTTCACATCCCTTGTAAGTGGTATTCCTAGGTGTTTTATTCTCTTTGTAGCAATTGTGAATGGGAGTTTGCTCATGATTTGACTCTCTGTTTGTCTGTTATTGATGTATAGGAATGCTTGTGGTTTTTGCACATTGAGTTTGTATCCTGAGACTTTGCTGAAATTGCTTATCAGCTTAAGGAGATTTTGGGCTGAGACAATGGGGTTTTCTAAATATACATCATGTCATCTGCAAACAGAGACATTTTGACTTCCTCTTTTCCTCATTGAATACCCTTTATTTCCTTCTCCTGCCTGATTGCCCTGGCCAGGACTTCCAATACTATGTTGAATAGGAGTGGTGAGAGAGGGCATCCTTGTGCCAGTTTTCAAAGGGAATGCTTCCAGTTTTGCCCATTCAGTATGATATGGGCTGTGGGTGTGTCATAAATAGCTCTTATTATTTTGAGATATGTTCCATCAATACCTAATTTATTGAGAGTTTTTAGCATGAAGGCATGTTGAATTTTGTTGAATGCCTTTTCTGCATCTATTGAGATAATCATGTGGTTTTTATCATTGGTTCTGTTTATGTGATGGATTACGTTTACTGATTTGTGTTCGTTGAACCAGCCTTGCATCCCAGGGATGAAGCTGACTTTATCGGGCTGGATAAGCTTTTTGATGTGCTGCTGGATTTGGTTTTCCAGTATTTTATTGAGGATTTTCGCATTGATGTTCATCAGGGATATTGGCCTGAAATTTTCTTTTTTTGTTGTGTCTCTGCCAGGTTTTGGTATCAGGATGATGCTGGCCTCTTAAAATGAGTTAGGGAGGATTCCCTCTTTTTCTATTGTTTGGAATAGTTTCAGAAGGAATGGTACCAGCTCCTCTTTGTACCTCTGGTAGAATTCGGCTGTGAATCCATCTGGCCCTGGACTTTTTTTTGTTGGTAGGCTATTAATTACTGCCTCAATTTCAGAACTTGTTATTGGTCTATTCAGGGATTCGACTTCTTCCTGGTTTAGTCTAGGGAGGGTGTATGTGTCCAGGAATTTATCCATTTCTTCTAGATTTTCTAGTTTATTTGCGTAGAGGTGTTTATAGTCTTCTCTGATGGTAGTTTGTATTTCTGTGGGATCAGTGGTGACATCCCCTTTATCATTTTTTATTGCATCTATTTGATTCTTCTCTGTTTTCTTCTCTATTAGTCTGGCTAGTGGTGTATCTGTTTTGTTGATCTTTTCAAAAAATCAGCTCCTGGATTCATTGATTTTTTTGGAAGGGTTATTGATGTCTCCATTTCCTTCAGTTCTGCTCTGATCTTAGTTATTTCTTGCCTTCGGCTAGCTTTTGAATGCGTTTGCTATTGCTTCTCTAGTTCTTTTAATTGTGATGTTAGGGTGTCAATTTAGATCTTTCCTGCTTTCTCTTGTGGACATTTAGTGCTATAAATTTCACTCTACGTGCTGCTTTAAATGTGTCCCAGAGATTCTGGTACATTGTGTAGACAGTTTGTTATAATTTCTTTTACATTTGCTGAGGAGTGCTTTACTTCCAACTATTGGTCAATTTTGGAATAAGTGCGGTGTGGTGCTGAGAAGAATGTATATTCTGTTGATTTGGGGTGGAGAGTTCTGTAGATGTCTATTACATCCGCTTGGTGCAGAGCTGAGTTCAATTCCTGGATATCCTTGTTAACTTTCTGTCTTGTTGATCTGTCTAATGTTGACAGTGGGGTGTTAAATCTCCCATTATTATTGTGTGGGAGTCTAAGTCTCTTTGTAGGTCTCTAAGGACTTTCTTTATAAATCTGGATGCTCCTGTATTGGGTGCATATATATTTAGGATAGTTAGTTTTCTTGTTGAATTGACCCTTTACTGTTATGTAATGGCCTTCTTTGTCTCTTTTGATCTTTGTTGGTTTATTAAAGTCTGTTTTATCAGAGACCAGGATTGCAATCCCTGCCTTTTTTTGTTTTCCATTTGCTTGGTAGATCTTCCTCCATCCCTTTATTTTGAGTCTATGTGTGTCTCTGCACGTGAGATGGGTTTCCTGAATACAGCACACTGATAGGTCTTGACTCTTTATCCAATTTGTCAGTCTGTGTGTTTTAATGGGAACATTTAGCCCATTTACATTTAAGGTTAGTATTGTTACGTGTGAATTTGATCCTGTCATTATGATGTTAGCAGGTTATTTTGCTTGTTACTTGATGCAGTTTCTTCCTAGCATCGATGGTCTTTACAATTTGGCATGTTTTTGCAGTGGCTGGTACCAGTTGTTCCTTTCCATATTTAGTGCTTCCTTCAGGAGCTCTTGTATGGTAGGCCTGGTGGTCAAAAAATCTCTCAGCATTTGCTTGTCTATAAAGGATTTTATTTCTCCTTCACTTATGAAGCTTAGTTTGGCTGGATATGAAATTCTGGGTTGAAAATTCTTTTCTTTAAGAATGTTGAATATTGGCCCCCACTCTCTTCTGGCTTGTAGAGTTTCTGCCGAGAGATCCGCTGTTAGTCTGATGGGCTTCCCTTTGTGGGTTACCTGACCTTTCTCTCTGGCTGCCCTTAACATTTTTTCATTCATTTCAACTTTGGTCAATCTAACAATTATGTGTCTTGGGATTGCTCTTCTTGAGGACTATCTTTGTGGTGTTCTCTGTATTTCCTGAATTTGAATGTTGACCTGCCTTGCTAGATTGGGGAAGTTCTCCTGGATAATATCCTGCAGAGTCTTTTCCGAATTGGTTTCATTCTCCCCATCACTTTCAAGTACACCAATCAGACATAGATTTGGTCTTTTCACATAGTCCAATATTTCTTGGAGGCTTTGCTCGTTTCTTTTTACTCTTTTTTCTCTAAACTTCTCTTCTTGCTTCATTTCATTCATTTGATCTTCCATCACTTACCCTTTCTTCCAGTTGATCAAATTGGCTACTGAAGCTTGTGCATTTGTCATGTAGTTCTCATGCCATAGTTTTCAGCTCCATCAGGTCATTTAAGGACTTCTCTACACTGGTTATTCTATTTAGCCTTTTGTCTAATCTTTTTTCAAGGTTTTTAGCTTCTTTGCAATGGGTTCGAACTTCCTGCTTTAGCTCGGAGAAGTTTGATCATCTGAAGCCTTCTTCTCTCAACTCATCAAAGTCATTCTCCGTCCAGGTTTGTTCCATTGCTGGCGAGGAGCTGCATTCCTGTGGAGGGGGAGAGGCACTCTGATTTTTAGAATTTTCAGCTTTTCTGCTCTGTTTTCCCCCATCTTTGTGGTTTTATCTACCTTTGGTCTTTGATGATGGTGATATACAGATGGGGTTTTGGTGTGGATGTCCTTTCTGTTTGTTAGTTTTCCTTCTAACAGTCAGGACCCTCAGCTGCAGGTCTGTTGGAGTTTACTGGAGGTCCACTCCAGACCCTGCTTGCCTGCGTATCAGCAGCGGAGGCTGCAGAACAGCGAATATTGCTGAACAGCAAATGTTGCTGCCTGATTGTTCCTCTGGAAGCTTCGTCTCAGAGGGGTACCCGGCCGTGTAAGGTGTCAGTCTGCCCCTACTGGGGGGTGCCTCCCAGTTAGGCTACTCGGCGGTCAAGGACACACTTGAGGAGGCAGTCTGTCCGTTCTCAGATCTCAAACTCCATGCTGGGAGAACCACTACTCTCTCCAAAGCTGTCACAGAGGACATTTAAGTCTGCGGAGGTTTCTGGTGCCTTTTGTTCAGCTATGCCCTGCCCCCAGAGGTGGAGTCTACAGAGGCAGGCAGGCCTCCTTGAGCTGTGGTGGGCTCCACCCTGTTCAAGCTTCCAGGCCACTTTGTTTACCTACTCAAGCCTCAGCAATGGCGGGCGCCCCTCCCCCAGCCTCACTGCTGCCTTGCAGTTCGATATCAGACTGCTGTGCTAGCAATGAGCAAGGTTCCGTTGGTGTGGGACCCTCAGAGCCACGCGCGGGATATAATCTCTTGGTTTGCCATTTGCTAAGACCGTTGGAAAAGCGCAGTATTAGGGTGGGAGTGACCTGGTTTTCCCGGTGCTGTCTGTCACAGTTTCCCTTGGCTAGGAAAGGGAATTCCCTGACCCCTTGTGCTTCCTGGGTGAGGTGATGCCTAGCCCTGCTTTGGCTGATGCTCGGTGGGCTGTACCCACTGTCCTGCACCCACTGTCTGACAAGCCCCAGTGAGATGAACCCGGTACCTCAGTTGAAAATGCAGAAATCACCCATCTTCTGTGTCGCTCATGCTGGGAGCTGTAGACTGGAGCTGTTCCTATTTGGCCATCTTGGAACCGCCCCCCAGAATTTTTTTAAGCATAAGTAATCTTAAATCCCATGGCCCCAGAATAAATATTCTTAATATTTTGGTATACATTTTTAAAAACTCTGTATATATACTTATATATAATTTCTAAAAACTGAATTGCATTATATATTCTTTTTAGGATATACTTTTTTCCCACTTAACATTATATTATGTATTTTTTTCATGTCAATAAGTTATAGACCAATCTCACCATATTTAATGGCTGCATAGTACTTCATTGATTGGATGAGTCATAGTTATTTAGTGAATCTCATACTAATGGAAATTAACATAGCATATATTATACTGATAGTGGATATCATAGAGTAATATTCAACTGGAGAATAATATAAGTAATATTCTGATAAACATCTTTCTATATGTAGTTTTATAAAAGTCATTTGCCTATTTCCTTTTTAGCTCTTTAAGATAAATCTCTGGAAATGAAATTGCCATATAAAAGTGTGATAGTCAAATGCCCTCTGAAAACAGGGTTACTGGATAAACTTTCACTTTACATCCAGCTAAATAATAAATAGCAATTAAAATTTTAGTATAAATATGTCCAATATAATACTTGGGACATAATTATAGTTTGGAAAGTATTTGTTGTTTATCTGAGATTCAAACTTGGCTGCATGTCTGTATTTTTATTTGCTAACTCTGGCAATCCTACTCCAAAAAGCAAGAAGCAACTTGTACTGTTTATATACACCTTCACCAACTTTGGGTATTTCAATTCTTTTAATCTTTGCCAATCTGATCAAAGAATCTCATTTTAGTTTGCACCTCTTTGATTACTAGTAAGAATGAATATCAGGTGAGTTTGATCATATATGAATTCTATCTCAAATAACAGTTATTAAAAATGATTGAATTGAATATGATGAACCCAATCAAAAGCTGAAAGAAAATGATTGAAGATCTTTTCACATACTTAGCAACCATATTCTATTTTGAATTTATGGCTCACAATTCTTGGCTTATTTTTCTATTGGGTATACATTTAAATTTTTTGACTTTTTAGATGTTTTTCAATGTAATAAACCTCTTTATCTAATTTGCAAATATTTTATCTCTGCTCTTATACTTATTTAATAGCATAGAAGTTTAAAACCTTTTTAATTAGTCAAATCCATCAGTCCTTTTATTTGTGATTTGAAGTTATAAAAACCTTTTTATAATATTCTGTGATTATAATAACCGTTTTCTTTTAGCATTTTTTTTTTCATTTTAAAGTTTACACTGTAGTGCCACCTGACCTGCAGTTCCTGGCATAAACGCTGATGTAGCCCATACAACTGCCTACTTAACGCCTCCTCCTCAGTTTCTGATGGGCATCTCAGAGCTTGGTTGGCCAAATCTGAAGGATTTGTGTCCCCTCGTCTACGAATCTGCGCTTTCTCCCGTCTTCCTGGCCTTAAGAGTTGGCAATGCTGTTTCCGCAGCTACTTGAGCCAAAAACTTATCCTTAGTCCTCCCTTTCCCTTACCTCCAACATTCAGTCCAACAGCAAGGTCTGTCACTTCTACCTCCAAAACACATCCCAGATCCGTCCATACTGCTAATGCCTCCCAAGCCTAGGCTGACAGCGCCTCTTTCCTGGACTGCTGTAAAAGTCTTGTCACTGTGATCACTGTTCCACTTTCTCCCTGCCACCCCCATAATCCATTCTTTCCATGGCAGTCAGGGAGGTTTTTAAAAACTGCACACCAAAATTACATAACTCTCCTGCTTGAATCTCTATCATCACTTAGGAAATAAAACCTACAGTCCTCACTGCAGTCTTCAAGTCTCCACAATGCCCAGTGCCACTAATGCATCTCAGTCCCCAGGACTTCTCTTTTCCCTTTGGCTCCAGTGTTCTTCAAATACCTGCTTTGGGGCCCTCTGCTATTTTTCTGGCCTAAATCTTCACAAGGCCTTCTGGTTCTTTCCATTTTAGTGAAAATAATCACCTGCTCGCCCGGCGCTCCCTGATCTACCTCTCTAAGTCAGCCTCCATCATTCCTCCTTCTCTTCTGTTTTATTAAGTGATACCCCTCACCATTATACAAATTTTTTAAAAAAATTTATGTTGTCAGAATGTAAATCAAATGAAAAGACCTCATGAAGTGGTGGGACCCCGTTGGAGGGCTTTAAATACAGGCTGCCATGAGGGGATGGGCCAGGGGTCAGCCTGCAGCTTTCAAGGCCAAGGTCAAGTTCTGTGCCTCCTAGCTAAGTCAGAGCAGGCATTCCTCATCAAAGTTTAATTTTGCCTATTAGAAAAATGCTCACAAACAGCTGACTGCTGACTTCCTTGGAACGGGGACAGATGGGAAAACTAGGGTGGCGCACACAAGACCCAATGGGGAGGAAACCCTGCACTTCCTCCGTCTTTTTTTTTTTTTTTTTAAAGCATCAAACTTAGAAGGAAAAAAAAACCCTATAAATATATATCTTCTCTTCAGAATTTCCTGCCTGTTCATAGCCGGCTCTCAGCAAGAGAAGCCAAGTTCTCCTAACCTCAGTGCATAAGGCCAATAGGCTGACAGCTGGATCTCAATATTTACATTCTGTTATCACATCTGTTGAGGAACCCCAGGCCTAAGTAGCTAAACTGAATTATTCTGGTTTTATCTCCCTACTACTAGGTTCTGAAAAAATACTTCCTCTTTTTGAAAGCACAGGTTTTGTGAAGGTCAACATCTGCCCTCTAGCCTGACCGCCCAAAATGCTATAAAGCTTTCTCAGCCCAAGAGTTAACCCTTTCCTACCTAGATCCACTGCTGTTCAGTGTATTTGAAGTGCACACTGATTGACACGACATGTTGGAAGCCAACAGTAAAACAACCTGCCATCCGTAAGGCACATCTCCAACATGTCAGTAAACAAGGAGAACAGACGTTAAGTGAACATGAGCATGAGTCAGCTGTCAGCAACTGCAAAAGGAAGACACCTTGAAGTCTGGAGGCCTGTCTGTGACTTAGATTTTGTAAGAAAGGAAGTGACAAGGGAAACTTTAAGATAGGCGGCTGACCACCCAGTGGAGACAGAGTGCTCCAGCTGCAATCCACAAACCATGAGAAAGTTGCCTGATACACACTTTCATTGGGGGGGAAAAAACACTCTTCACAACTGTAATCTCAGCATTTTGAGAGGCCGAGGCAGAAGGAGTGCTCGAACCCAGGAGTTCAAGACCAGCCTGGTCAACATAGGGAGAACCCATCTCCACAGAAAATTACAAAAAATTGGCCAGGTGTAGTTGTGCATACCTGTAGTCTCAGCTACTTGGGAGGCTGAGGTGGGAGGATGTCTTAAGCCTAGGAGGTAGAGGCTGCAGTGAGCCATAATTGCACCACTGCACTCCAGCCTGGGCCACAGAACGAGACCCTGCCTCAAACAAAACAAACAAACAAAAAAACACTTTATGACCAATATCCTTGGCTGAATATTGCCCACAGTAACAAATGCTGGACAGCTTAAACGATTTGTTGTATTCTGGAGTCATACTTTTTCCTTCCTTTACTTTCCTTTTTCTTCTCCCATTCATATCTTCACAAGATATGCATAGATGCAGTGTAGTCCCAATCCAGATCTATTTCGAGTGTCTCATGTTCTGCATTGTATAGGGGTTGGTTTACACAGAGACAACGCTTAGCAGGTAGTCCTGCTAAAGAATTTCCCTGCCAGGCGTGGTGGCTCATGCTTATAATCCCAGCACTTTGGGAGGCTGAGGCAGGAGGATGGCTTGAGCCCAAGAGTTCGAGACCAGCTTGGGCAACACAGTGAGACCCTTTTTGTACAAAAAAAAGAAAGAAAAAATTAGCCAGGCACGGTGGCTCATGCCTGCAGTCCCAGCTACTCTGGAGGCTGAGGTAGGAGGATGGGTTGATTCTGAGAGGTCAAGGCTGCAGAGAGGTCAAGGCTGCAGTGAGCCATGATCACACTGCTACACTCCAGCCTGGGCAACAAAGCAAGACCCCATCTCAACAAAAAGAAGAAAAAGAGAATTTCTGTCTCTGTCAAATAATGTCAGCATTTATACGTCTGTTTTACAAAACATGAAGATGGAAAGAAACATCTTTGGTTTTTTAGTTTGGTCTATCAATGTAGTTTCTCCTTCACACACGCCAGGCATCATTTCAAGCACGTTTCCTCCACATTCACTCTCCCTTGATCCCATCATATTCACGGTTGTCGAGATCAGCCACTGGGGTCAGAGTAGAACTTGTTCAGAGGCTGATTCTCAGGCTCTGTGGACCCATGCTCCCTCACATGCTGGGTCAGCAGCCAACAAGTGTGCTCATTTGTCCATGCTCACAGAAGGGAGGGGCAGAAAAGCTCTTCAAGTTTCACTTGGCGGCATGAGGGCCAGAGTGACTTCCTTGTTAGTACAGAGCAAATGAGAAGGTCCCGCATTTCTAACGATCGGTTAGGGCTTTTCTTTATTTTCTAATTTTTATTCATTCATTCATTCAATTATTTTTGAGGCAGGGTCTCGCTCTGTCACCCAGGCTGGAGTGCAGTGGCACCATGGAGTTTGAACACACTTTGATACAAACTTTTGCTGTATTTTGAGCTGCAGCAGCAATTAATTGTATTCTGCATCTTAAACATGGACCTTAAGGGACACTTAAGGGACCTTTTTAAGGGTCATATTGGGGTTTTGTAGAACGCCTCCGTTTGGGGAATTCTCAATCTTGTGAGAGTCATGGTGGGAAATGCTGCCGAAATTTCCAATCCTCATGTTCTCAGCCTCCTAAGCAGCTGGGGGAAGGAATGTGGTCTAAGCTTACCTGACTGAATCACCCATGCATGAATCAAGTGCTAGGGACATAAGGCCAAGACAGCCTGGCCAGCACGAGGGGACAGCATGGGCCTAGCTGTGTTGGCCGTGGGGCACTGAAGGGCTCACAGGGGACATGGGGAGGGTGCCCATTGGCCCCGCAGCCTGGTTCTTTGCAGTATTTGGGTTGGTCCCTGCTGCTTCCTATCATCCCTGGCTCCTGCTCATTCCCCAAAGCTAGAGCTCCAGCATCCCCCTCAATCATTTGAGCTTTCCAGTATCATTTCAATACTTTCCAAAAATGTCCAGGGTCACAGGCCAGGGAAGTAAAAGAACATTATTTATAAGGCAGGGCTCCAAAGCTGGTATATCCCTGGGAAGTGTGTCTTGGCATAAACACTAGCTGGATCTCAAGGCCCTGCATTCACCCACAAATTCTCTTCTTCACCAGCATTGTGCTTCTGTCTTAAAAGGCAGATGATCACCTCAATTCTTTTTGATAACAGCCCAAATCAAAAACAATGTCATTAAAATGAAACAATACAAAACTAAGCACCAATGTTCACAGTTACTCCTCCTACCTCCCAAAATGGTGAGCTCAGATTTGCTGGGGTGTTTAAGAGATGGGTTCTTGTTTATTTTTATTTTTAAAACAGAGATGGATTCTTGCTCTATTGCCCCAGGCTGGCTTCTAACTCCCGGCCTCAAGCAATCCTCCTACCTCAGCCTCCCAAAGTGTTGGGATTACAGGCATAAGCCACCGCACCCGGCCAAGAGATAGGTTCTTGATGCTCAAACTGTATCATTTCATTTCCCCTGACTCTCTCACCAGTATAGCTTTAGTGGTTTTAAATGTCCTAACTTATAAATAACATAGACAATATATATTTAGGTATTTTGTCACTTTTACTTTTAGGCCAACTCTCTGCAAGCTGTTGTCTCTTTTCTCAATAGCTAATTTTAATTATAATAAAGATTTTTTGAAGCCGTGTCCTAAGCATTTTATGGTTCCAAGAGGGTTAAGAAGCTGCGGTGCTCATACACCTAGCAAGTGGAGGAGGCAGGGTCTGAGAAAGGTTTAATCAGGGTTCTCCACCTGCCTGTAGACTCATAAACTGGTTCTGCACGGAACGTGTCACATGCCTATTTTTTTTTTTAAGTGTAAAGGAGGTCTGTTGTAACCAGGCAGGCACAGATGCTACCAGTGTGAATTATATCTTTTGGTTCTCTGTAGAGATGAACAAGCACTTGCTTTGTCTGATGTTCAAACTCAAGCTTCTCTAAATATGACCTTTATTTTCAGTGGTGTTTTACTCTGCTTTTCAAAATAATTCTTTGAGTGGGAAATTAATTAGGATAACAACTTCATACCCTAGCAAAGTCTCCAGAAGATTCCTGTGAGCTCCTAGGAGAGCTTATACCCATGTCCAGCTAATGATCTCACTCCCGTCATGCTCTTTTTGTCTCCTACTCCAGCCTTCTGCTGGGCAGTGACTATTAGCCAGTGCTGTCCCCTCAGGCGGGTCCTATTGCCCTGGGTGCGGACATCTCATCTGCCTGCTGAAACTGCTGCTGTCAGGTGGGGCCCCTTCAGCACTGACTTGCCTTTCCTTTCAGTTTTCTAGATTTTCTACATATGAAACTCTCCATCTGGAATGTTTAAAAATTACAATAATAAAAACTAGAAGGAAAAGTTGATTCACATACTCTTGATTAAATTTAAATATGCTATTTATGTTTTTAAAATTTTAAGTGTTTGGAATTGTTTTGCCTCTCAGAAATGAAGTGTGACCTTTTTTCTTCATGTTTTTTTCTTTCTTTTTTTCTTCTTTTTGAGACAGGGTGTCTCACTGTCTTTCCCAGGCTGCAGTGCGGTGGCGCCATCTCAGCTCACTACGACCTCCACCTCCCGGGCTCAAGCGATTCTCCCGCCTCAGTCTCCTGAGTAGCTGGGATTACAGGCGTGCACCATCATGCCCAGCTAATTTCTGTCGTTTTAGTAGAGATGGGGTTTCACCACGTTGGCCAGGCTGGTATTGAACTCCTGACCTCAAATGCTCCACCCACCTCAGCCTCCCAAAGTGCTGGGATCACAGGCGTAAGCCACCATGCCCAGCCTTATTTTTTTTTCTTTTTTTGAGGTAGCTTTTAGCAGTTTACGTTGTTATACTAAAAGACTAAACTTTTTTTTTAGTTGACACATAATAGTGTGCATGTTTACAGAGTACATAGTAATGTTGGGGTACAAACAATGTATATCAGATCATGGTAATTAGCATACTCATCACTGCAAACACTTACCATTTCTTTCTTTTTTTTTTTCTTGAGACAGGATATCACTTTTTCACCCAGGCTGGAATGCAGTGGTGTGATCTCAGCTCACTGCAGCCTCAATCTCCTGGGCTCAAGCGATTCTCCCACCTCAGCCTCCTGAGTAGCTAGGACCACAGGTGTGCACTACCATGCCTGGATAATTTTTTTACAGAGACAGGGTTTCACCATGTTGCCCAGGCTGGTCTCAAACTCCTGAGCTCAAGTGACCCACCCACCTTGGGCTCCCAAAGTGCTGGGATTACATGCATGAGCCACCCACTGAGACGTGAAGTCAGCTGGACTTCCGGGGTCGAGTGGGGACTTGGAGAACTTTTCTGTCTTACAAGGGGATTGTAAAATGCACCAATCAGTGCTCCGTAGCTAGCAAGAGGTTTGTAAAATGCACTAATCAGCGCTCTGTAAAATGGACCAATCAGCACTCTGTAAAATGGACCAATCAGCAGCGTTCTAAAAGTAACCAATCGCGGGAGGATTGAGAAAAGGGCATTCTGATAGGACAGAAATAGGACATGGGAGGGGACAAATAAGGGAATAAAAGCTTGCCACCCCAGCCAGCAGCAGCAACCCTCTCGGGTCCACTTCCACGCTGTGGAAGCTTTGTTCTTTTGCTCTTCACAATAAATCTTGCTGCTGTTCACTCTTTGGGTCCATGCCACCTTTAAGAGCTATAACACTCACTGCGAAGGTCCATGGCCTCATTCTTGAAGTCAGCAAGACCATGAACCCACCAGAAGGAACCAACCCTGGACACATCTTGGGGGCTTGTCTGGGATATCGCCATGCGATGAGCACCACTGGACCCCTTTTGCTTGCTATTCTGTCCTATTTTTCCTTGTAATTTGGGGGCTAAACACCAAGCACCTGTGAGCTGGTTAAAAGCGACTAGTGGAGCTGCCAGACTAAAGACACGGGTGTCAGGCTTTCTGGGAAAGGGCTAACAACCCCGACTCTTTGGAGTTGGGAGGGTTGGTTTGCCTGGAACAAGCTTCTGCTTTTCCTGTACTTCTGGGCTGAGCCAATGGTCGACAGAGAGGAAAGCCATTCAGCTCCAGGGTCCTGACAAAAAGTTGGTTGACCCTGAAACCATGAGTGGAACTCTCAAAGTCACATTGCCCAAGTGAGACTTGTCCATCTATATCCTATCTATCCTGACCCTTGCCTCCTGGGTTCTAACAACTGTCAGACAAACTTCCTTCTGCCTCTCTTCTCCAAGGCTAGCATGCTTCTAAAAACCACTCCCTGTCTCTGGCGCTTTTCTAGTTCCTCCTATAAGAATGATTTATAGTATAAATTTCAAGACTCTTTTCCTTTATTTAGGCACCCAGCCTTACCAATCAGAAAGACATAATTTTTGCCCAAAGCTCTATTGTGGGGGACTATCTGGAATACCATCTATCCTTTTAGGATTCCTCCTCAGACAAGCAGGCCTAACAAAGGCTATCCCGAAGCTAGAATATGGGGAGCCTCAGAAATGATATCCCTCCTATTCCTATGAGGAAAAGTGAGAACAAAAGGCGTCACTCTTCCAACCCTAGAGATCCCTTCCCTCCCTCAGGGTATGGCCCTCCACTCCATTTTGAGGCATAATATCTTTATAGGACAAGGGTAAGTTCCCAGTACCAACAAGAGAAAATGTTTAGGACTCTAACAGGTTTTTGAGAATGCATCAGTAAGGGCCACTAAATCCGATTTTTCTCGGTCCTCTTTGTGGTCTAAGAGGAAAGGAAAGAGTGCAGGTTTTCGAGAATGCGTTGGTAAGGGCCACTAAATCTGACCTTCCTCAGTCCTCTTTGTGGTCTAAGAGGAAAACTAGTGTTTCTGCTGCTCCTGCGTCATTGAGCACAACTATTCCAATCAGCAGGGTCCAGGGACTGTTGCGGGTTCTTGGGCGGGGGGAAACAAACAAAGCAAAATGGCGGGCAGTTTTCTCTTTCAGATGAGAAACACTCAGGCATCAACAGGCTCACCCTTGAAATGCATCCTAAGCCACTGGGACCAATTTGACCTGCAAACTCTGAAAAAGAGGGGGCTCATTTTTTTCTGCACTATGGCCTGGCCCCAATATTCTCTCTCTGATGGGGATAAATGGCCACCTGAGGGAAGTATACATTACAATACTATCCTGCAGCTTGACCTTTTCTATAAGAGGGAAGGCAAATGGAGTGAACTACCTTATGTCCAAGCTTTCTTTTCATTGAAGGAGAATCCACAACTATGCAAAGCTTGCAATTTACATTCCACCAGAGGACTTCTCAGCTTACCCCCATAACCTAGCCTCCCTACAGCTCCCCTTCCTATTAATGATAAGCCTCCTCTAATCTCCCTCACCCAGAAGGAAACAAGCAAAGAAATCTCCAAGGGACCATAAAAACCCCCAGGTTATCAGTTATATCCCCTTCAAGCTGTAGGGGGAGGGGAATTTGGCCGGACCTGGGTACATGTCCCCTTCTCCCTCTCTGATTTAAAGCAGATCAAGGTAGACCTGGGGAAGTTTTCAGATGATCCTGATAGATACATAGACATCCTACAGGGTCTAGGGCAAACCTTCCACTTCGCTTGGAGAGATGTCATGCTATTGTTAGATCAAACCCTGGCCTTTAATGAAAAGAATGCGGCTTTAGCTGCAGCCTGTTTGGAGATACCTGGTATATTAGTCAAGGAAATGATAGAATGACAGCCAAAGAAAGGGACGAATTCCCTACCAGTCAGCAAGCCATCCCCAGTTTGGACCCCACTGGGACCTCAACTCAGATCATGGGGACTGGAGCTGTAAACATCTGCTAACCTGTGTTCTAGAAGGACTAAGGAGAATTAGGAAAAAGCCCATGAATTATTCAATGATGTCCACCATAACTCAGGGAGAGGAAGAAAATCCTACCACCTTCCTTGTGCGGCTACAGGAGGCCTTAAGAAAATATAGTCCTGTCACCCGACTCACTGGAGGGTCAATTGACCCTAAAAGATAAGTTTATTACCCAATCAGCTGCAGATATCAGGAGAAAGCTCCAAAAGTGAGCCCTGGGCCTTGAACAAAATCTGGAGACATTATTAAGCCCGGCAACCTTGGTGTTCTATAATAGGAACCAAGAGGAACAGGCCAAAAAGGAAAAGCGAGATCAGAGAAAGGCTTAAGGCTGCATCCTTAGTCATGGCCCTCAGACAAACAAACCTTGGTAGTTCAGAGAGGACAAAAAATGGAGCAGGCCAATAACCTGGTGGGGCTGGTTATCAGTGTGGTTTGCAAGGACACCTTTAAAAAGATTGTCCAATGAGAAACAAGCCACCCCCTTGCCCATGTCCACTATGCTGAGGCAATCACTGGAAGGTGCACTGCCCCAGAAGACAAAGATTCTCTGGGCCAGAAGCCCCCAACCAGATGATCCAACAATATGACTGAGGGTGCCCGGGGCAAGTGCCAGGTCATGTCATCACCCTTACTGAGTCCTGGGTACGTTTAATCATTGAGGGCCAGGAAATTGACTTCCTCCTGGACACTGGTGTGGCCTTCTCAGTGTTAATCTTCTGTCCCAGATGGCTGTCCCCAAGGTCCGTTACCATCCGAGGAATCCTGGGACAGCCTGGAACCAAGTATTTCTCCCACCTCCTCAGTTGTAATTGGGAGACTTTGCTCTTTTTACATGGCTTTCTTGTTATGCCTAAAAGTCCCACACCCTGAATAGGGAGGAACATATTTGCCAAAGCTAGAGCTATTATCTACATGAATATGGGGAACAAGTTGCCCATTTGTTGTCCCCTACTTGAGGAGGGAATCAACCCTGAAGTCTGGGCATTGAAGGACAATTTGGAAGGGCAAAAATGCCCACCCAGTCCAAATCAGGCTAAAAGACCCCACCGCTTTTCCTTATCAAAGGCAATATTCCTTAAGGCCTGAAGCGCATCAAGGATTACAGGATATTGTTTGACATTCAAAAGCTCAAGGCTTAGTAAGAAAATGCAGCAGTCCCTGCAACACCCCAATTCTAGAAGTACAAAAACTGAATGGTCAGTGGAGACTAGTGCAAGATCTTAGACTCATCAATGAGGCAGTAATTCCTCTATATCCAGCTGTACCCAACCCCTATACCTTGCTCTCTCAAATACCAGAGGAAGCAGAATGGTTCACTGTTCTGGACCTCAAGGATGCCTTCTTTTGCATTCCCCTGCACTCTGACTCCCAGTTCCTCTTTGCCTTTGAGGATCCCACAGGCCACACATCCCAACTGATGTGGATGGTCTTGCCCCAAGGGTTTAGTGATAGCCCTCATCTGTTTGGTCAGGTACTGGCCCAAGATCTAGGCCACTTCTCAAGTCCAGGCACTCTGATCCTTCAGTATGTGGATGACTTACTTTTTGCAACCAGTTTGGAAGCCTCGTGCCAGCAGGCTACTCTAGATCCCTTGAACTTTCTAGCTAATCAAGGGTACAAGGCATCTAAATCAAAGGCCCAGCTCTGCCTACAACAAGTTAAATATCTAGGCCTAATCTTAGCCAGAGGAATCAGGGCCCTCAGCAAGGAATGAATACAGCCTATACTGGCTTATCCTCACCCTAAGACATTAAAACAGTTGCAGGGGTTCCTTGGAATCACTGGCTTTTGCTGACTATGGATCCCCAGATACAGCGAGATGGGCAGGCCACTCTATACTCTAATCAAGGAGACCCAGAGGGCAAATACTCATCTAGCAGAATGGGAACCAGAGGCAGTAACAGACTTCAAAACCTTAAAGCAGGCCTTAGTACAAGCTCCAGCCTTAAATCTTCCCACAAGACGAAACTTCTCTTTATACATCACAGAGAGAGTGAGAATAGCTCTGGAGTCCTTACTCAGACTCGTGGGACAACCCCACAGCCAGTGGCATACCTAAGTAAGGAAATCAATGTAGTAGCAAAAGGCTGGCCTCACTGTTTATGGGTAGTTGCAGCGGTGGCCATCTTAGTTTCAGAGGCTATCAAAATAATACAAGGAAAGGATCTCACTGTCTGAACTACTCATGATATAAATGGCATACTAGGTGCCAAAGGAAGTTTATGGCTATCAGACAACCACCTGCTGAGATACCAGGTGCTACTCCTTGAGGGACTGGTGCTTCAAATATGCACATCTGCCACCCTCAACCCTACCACTTTTCTCCCAGAGGATGGAGAACCAATAGAGCATGACTGCCAACAAATTGTTGCCCAGACTTAAGCCACCCAAGAGGATATATTAGAAGTCCCCTTAGCTAATCCTGTCGTTAACCTATATACTGATGCAAGTTCATTTGTGGAGAATGGGATATGAAGGGCAGGTTATACCATAGTTAGTGATGTAACAGTACTTGAAAGTAAGCTTCTTCCCACAGGGACAAGTGCCCAGTTAGCAGAACTAGTTACGCTTACCCAAGCCTTCGAACTGGGAAAGGGAAAAAGAATAAATGTGTATACAGATAGCAAGTATGTTTATCTAATCCTAAACGCCCATGCTGCAATATGGAAAGAAAGGGAGTTCCTAACCTCTGGGGGAACCCCCATTAAATGCCACAAGGAAATCATGAAGTTATTTCACGCAATGCAAAAACCCAAGGAGGTGGAAGTCTTATACTGCTGAAGCCATCAAAGAGAGAGGGGAAGAGACAGAGTGATAAAGAGGAGAGAGAAAGAGAGAGGAAGAGATAGAGAGACAAAGAGGGAGTCAAAGAGAGAGAGGAAGACACAGAGAGACAAAGAGGGAGTCAAAAAGAAAGAGCGATGGAAGTAGTAAAGAAAAAAAACAGCATACCCTATTCCTTTAAAAGCCAGGGTAAATTTAAAACCTATAATTGATAATTGATGGTCTTCTCTTAACCCTATAACACTCCAATACTACCTTGTTGTCAGTGTAAACAAGGACGTAGCCCGAAAGCACAGAGGCCACTGAAAACCCACAGCCTACCTATCCTTAACCCAGTAACCCACAGATGGCCCACATGAATTTAATCTGTAGTGGCAACTGCTTTGCTAACAGAAGAAAGTAGGAAGATAACTTTTAGAGGTAACCTCATTGTGAGCACACCTCACGAGGTCAAAATCATTCTAAATCCAAAAAAAAAAAAAAGGTAGCTACTTACTCAAAAATATTAAAGTATGGGGCTATTCTGTTAGAAAAAGATGATTTAACCCAGCAGATTTCCTAACAGGGGATCTAAATCTTAATTAATTACCACACAAAGGTCTGACCAGACCTAGGAGGAACTCCCTTCAGGACAATCGATGGTTCCCCCTGGGCAATTAAGGGGAAAAGTCACAATGAGTATTCAGTAAGTGATAAGGAAACTCTTGTAGAAGCAGAGTTAGGAAAATTGCCTAATAGTTGGTCTGCTCAAATGTGCCAGCTGTTTGCACTCAGCCAAATCTTAAAGTACTTACAGAATCAGGAAGGAGCCATCTATACCAATTGTAAGTTAACATGTACTGAACGAGGTCATATTAATAGCAAAGAATAATTGAAATCCCAAACTTACAAGGTTTTCTACAAAAATAAAGTTTGCTAAAAGTTAACAGTGTAACATGTATTATCCTAACTTCTAATCTTGTGGAAATCAGACCCTATCTGTGCCCCTCAAAGCTCAAGTCCGTCAGTGCCAGGCCATACAACTAATACCCCTAATTATAGGGTTAGGAATGGCTACTGCTACAGGAACCAGAATAGAGGTTTGTCCACTTCATTATCCTACTACTGCACACTCTCAAAGGATTTCTCAGACAGTTTGTGAGAAATAACAAAATCTATCCTTACTCTACAATCCCAAACAGACTCTTCGGCAGCAGTGACTTTCCAAAACCACCAAGGCCTAGACCTCCTCTCTGGTGAGAAAGAAGGACTTTGCACCTTCTTAGGGGAAGAGTGTTGCTTTTACACTAACCAGTCAGGGATAGTACGAGACACCACCCGGCATTTACAGAAAAAGGCTTCTGAAATCAGACAATGCCTTTCAAACTCTTATACCAACCTCTGGAGTTAGGCGTCATGGCTTCTCCCCTTTCTAGGTCCAGTGACAGCCATCTTGCTATTACTCGCCTTCAGGCCCTGTGTTTTTAACCTCCTTGTCAAATTTGTTTCCTTCAAAATTGATGCCATCAAGCTACAAATGGTCTTACAAATGGAACCCCAAATGAGCTCAACTCATAGCTTCTACCGAGGACCCCTGGACCAACCCACTGGCCCTTTGGCCTACAGAGTTCCCCTCTAGAGGACACTACAACTACACGGCCCCTTCTTCACCCCTATCCAGCAGGAAGTAGCTAGAGTTGTCATCGCCCAATTCCCAACAGTAGTTGGGGTGTCCTGCTTAGAGGGGGGATTGAGAGATGAAGCCAGCTGGACTGGGTCCAGTGGGGACTTGGAGAACTTTTCTGTCTTACAAGGGGATTGTAAAATGCACCAATCAGTGCTCTGTAGCCAGAAAGAGGTTTGTAAAATGCACCAATCAATGCTCCATAAAAATGCACCAATCAGAGCTCTGTAGCTAGCAAGAGGTTTGTAAAATGGACCAATCAGCACTCTGTAAAATGGACCAATCAGTGCTCTGTAAAATGGACCAATCAGTGCTCTGTAAAATGGACCAATCAGCACTCTGTAAAATGGACCAATCAGCAGAATTCTAAAAGTAACCAATCATGGGGAGGACTGAGAAAAGGGCATTCTTGCAGGACAGAAACAGGACACGGGAAGGGACAAATAAGGGAATAAAAGCTGGCCACCCCAGCCAGCAGTGGCAACCTGCTCAGGTCCCCTTCTATGCTGTGGAAGCTTTGTTCTTTCACTCTTCATGATAAATCTTTCTGCTGCTCACTCTGTGGGTCTGTGCCACCTTTAAGAGCTATAACACTCACAGTGAAGGTCTGCAGCTTCACTCTTGAAGTCAGCAAGATCACGAACCCACTGGAAGGAACCAACTCCGGACGCACTGCCAGCTATCATTTCTTTGTATTGGGAACATTCAATATCCTCCTTCTAGCTATTTGAAACTGTACAACATATTGTTAAGCATAGAACACTAGAATTTATTCTGCCTATCTAGGTGTAATTTTGTATCCTTTAACAGAAAGAATCTTTTTTTAAAGGATCTCTCTTATGTAAAATGATCTCTTCCTATCTTCTCCCTCTCCCTAAACTTCCCAGCTTCTAGTATCTTTTACTTCTATGAAATCCACTTTTTAAACTTCTGCATATGAGTGAGAACATGTGGTGTTTAACTTCTGGTTCCTGGCTTATTTCATGTAACGTAATGTCCTCCAGTTCCATCTGTGTTGCCACAGATGACAGGATTTCATTCCTTGTTAGGGCTGAATAGTATTTCATTGTGTATAGGTACCATATTTTCCTTTTCCATTCATTTGTTGATGGATGCTTGGGTTGCTTCCTTATCTTGGCTGTTGTGAATAGTGCTGTGATAAACATGGGGTTGCAGATGTCTCTTAGAAGTGCGACCCTTTCTGTTCCAGCAAATGAATTCAGTCAATTTTGGAAAGTTTCTCTTTTCTCTCTGGATGTCACTGGGTTTTTTAAAATCAACATACTTGTATAGAATCTGCTTTGAAGTTTGTAAATGAGAACCAACCTGCTCAGCAAGGGAAGCAGAGTGGACAGGTTATTACGGACTTTGTGTTTTCCTATTAGATGGACTAAGTTCTTTATATAGTAAGCTATTCATTCTTTGCCATCTGGTGGCAACTATTTTTCCCTGATATGTTCAATTTTAGTACTTTAAAACTTTTTTCTTTTTCTTTTTAGCACTTATGCCAATTTAAATGAATTATTTGTATGAGTCATGGTTCAATGTTTGTATAATACATAAACTTCTTACCATCTCTACGTCCACCATGCACACCTAGCAACTGCCACGTCTCATCTGACCTGTATCAGCAGCCAGATCCCTGGGACTCCCTGCCTCCCCTCCCATCCCTCCTAGTTCCTTCTCCTCACAGCAGCCAAAAGGAACCTGTTACTACAAAATTGTGATCATGACACTGTCTTCTTCAGATATCTGTAAAGGGCCGGGTGTGGGGGTTCATGCCTATAATCCCAGCACTTTGGGAGGCTGAGGCGGGCGGACCACGAGGTCAGGAGATCAAGACCATCCTGGTTAACACGGTGAAACCCCATCTCTACTAAAAATACAAAAAATTAGCCAGGCATGGTGGTGGCCACCTGTAGTCCCAGCTACTCGGGAGGCTGAGGCAGGAGAATAGTGTGAACCTGGGAGGCGGAACTTGCAGTGAGCTGACATTGCACCACTGCACTCCAGCCTGGGCGACAGAGCAAGACTCCCTCTCAAAACAAAACAAACAAACAAAACCTATAAAGACCTCCCTCCTATCATCTTCCCCCGACCAAGCCTAGCAAGTCCTTCTGGACCGGGTCCCTGGCTCTAAGTGTACAGGAAGCAAATTGGTTTCTATATTTTGATACTGTAACCAGGAAGGTTGGTGAGCACACATCTTAATTCTAATAGTTTTCCTGTAGATTCTCTCTGAATGCCTGTCATAGGCATATCATCTGACAATAATGCCAGTTTTGTTTCTTCTTTTCAAATCTTTACATCTTTTATTTCTATTTTTACCTTACTGGGTAGAACTTCTCTAATAATATTGAATAGAAGCAATGACAGCTGGCTTTCTTGTCTTGTTCCTAACTTAAAGAGCACGCTTTAAACTTTTCACCCTTAAATATGTTTGCTGCAGGTTTTTGTTAGATATACTTTATAAGAAGAAGGAATTTTCCTTTTATTATATTTTGCTGAGAGATTTTTACAATTATAAATGCATATTGAAGGATAATGAGGTCAGCCTTGCCCTGTCAGATATTAATATATTAAAAAGTTATAATAAAGATTGTGGCAGTAGTACCAGGATAGAACAGTGGCAGATTAATACACAGTCTAAAACTAGATGCAAACATACACAAAACTTAAATGATTTATTCTGGCTCCCTTTGTTTTAGGTTGTTATTTTTTCCTCTTGATTGTCTTTCTTTTTTTTTCTAGACTGGATCTCTTTCTATCACCCCGGTTGGAGTGCAGTGGTACGATCATGGCTCACTGCAGCCTCTACCTCTCAACCTCCTGAGCTCAAGGGATCCTCCTGCCTCAACCTCCAGAGTAGCTGAAACTACAGATGCATACCACCATGCCTAGCTAATATTTTTATTTTCTGTACAGACATGGTCTCATTATGTTGCCCAAGGCTAGTCTATGTTGCCCAGGCTGGCCTCCCATCTCAGCCTTTCAAAGTGGTAGGATTACAGGTGTGGGGCACTGCACCCAGCCTTACTCTCTGTCTCTACAAGTTCAACTTTTAAAAATCCCACGTATAAGTGAAACCATCTAGTATTCATATTTTTGTGTCTGGTCTATTTTGTTTAGCATAATGTCTTCCAGTTTCATTTATATTGTTGCAAATGGCAGGATTTCCTTTTTTAAAAAAAGGTGGAATAGTGCATTGCACGTGCACACACACACACGCTACATTTTCTTTATCCATTCATCCATTCATAGACACTTAGGTTGATCTCATATCTTGGCTGCTGTGAATATGGAGTGATTTCATTTCCTTTGGATATATGCCAAGAAGTGGGAATGCTGGATCATATGGTAGTTCTATTTTTAATTTTTTGAAGAACCTCTATACTGTTTTCCACAATGACTGTACCAATTTACATTCCCACCAATGGTGCACAAGGGTTCCCTTTTCTGTACATCCTCAACAACACTAGTTATCTTTTGGCTTTCTTACAATAGCCATTCTAACAGGTGTGAGATGATCTCTCACTGTGCTTTTGATTAGCATTTCCCTGATGATTAGTGGTGTTGAGCACCTTTTTATAAATCTGCTGGCTTATATATATATCTTCTTTGGAAAAATATCTATTCAGGACCTTTGCTTATTTTAAAATGTAAACCTTTTAAATAAAAGATTATTTGGTTTTGTCCTATTGAGTTGTGTGTGTTCCTTATGTATTTTAGATATTAACCCCTCCTATCAAATACATACTTTGCAAATATTTTCTCCTACTCCATAAATTGTCTCTTTACTGTGCTGATTGTTTTCTTTGCTGTGCAGAATGTTTTTAGCTTGATGGAATCCAATTTGTCTATTTTTCTTATACTTTTGAGCTCATATCCAAAAAACTCTTTGCTTACACCACTGTCAAGAAACTTTTCCCCTAGGTTTTCTTCTGTTAGTTTTACAGTGTCAGGTTTTACATTTAAGTCTTTAATATATTTTGACTTGACTTTTTAATATGGTATAAGGGTACAATTTTATTCTTCTGCATGTGGATATTCAGATTTAGTTTTCCCAACACCAATTATTGAAGGGACTATCGTTTTTCCATTGTGTATTCTTGGTGCTTCTCTTGAAAATTACTTGACATTATATGTATGGGTTTCTTTCCGGGCTCTGTATTCTGTTCTATTGGTCTATATGTCTGTTTTTATACCAGCACCATACTGCTTTGATTATGAGACATCTTTCCATTTATTTTTACCTCATTCAATTTCTTTCATCAGAGTCTTACAGTTTCAGTATACAGATCTTTCACATCCTTGGTTAAATACATTTCTGGCTAGATGCAGTGGCTCATATCTGTAATCCAAGCACTTTGGGAGGCCAAGGTGGGAGGATTGCTTGAGATCAGGAGTTCAAGATCAGCCTGGGCAACAGAGTGAGACGCTGTCTCTACAAAAAATTTTTAAAAATTAGCTGGGTGTGCTGGCATACACCTATAGTCTCAGCTACTTGGGAGGCTGAGGTGGGAGGATCACTTGAGTACAGGAGTTTGAGGCTGCAGTGCCACTTTACTCCAGCCTGAGTGACAAAGCAAGACACTGTCTCTAAATAAATAAGTAAATATATAAATAGATTTACTCCTATGTAATTTTTTGGTTATTGTAAATGAGATTGTTTCTTAATTTCTTTTTAAGATAGTTAATTGTTTGTTAGTGTGTAGAAATGCAACTGGTTTTTGTATGTTGATTTCGTATCCTGCAACTTTATTGAATTCGTTTATTCTTTCTAGGAGTTTTTTGGTGTAGTCTTTAGGGTTTGCTATACAAAAGATCACGTCATTTGCAAACAGACAATTTTACATCTTCCTTTCTGATTTGGGTGCCTTTTATTTCTTTCTGTGGCCTAATTTCTTTTTCTGGCTCTGGCTGGGACTTCCAGTATTATGTTGACTAGAAGTGGTGAGAATGGGCATCTTTGTCTTGTTTCTGATCTCAGAGAAAAAGCTTCAGCTTCTCACTGTTGAATATGATGTGGGCTTGTCATATATGGCCTTTATTGAGTTGAGGCACATTCTTTCTATACCTGATTTGGTGAGAGTTTTTATCATGAAAGGATATTGGAGTCAAATGCTTTTGCTTCATCTGCTGAGATGACCATTTGGTTTTTATCCTTTATTCTGTTAATGCCGTGGATCACATTTATTAGTTTATATATATCAAACCATCCTTGCATCCCAGGGATAAATCCCATTTGATCATGGTTTACACAATCATTTTAATGTGCTGTTGATGTTGGTTTTCTATTATTTTGTTGAGAATTTTTGTCCCTATGTTCATCATGGATATTGATCTATAATTTTCTTTTCAGGTTTGTGTTCCTTCTCCCAATCCCACAGAGTCTAGCTTTCTGCAGAGGCTCACATCTGCTGTCTTGGGGGCACACATGGAAAACTGGCCACTATCAGGAGAGAAGGGTGATTCACTCAGAGCATTGGGGGCACTTGTGGGCCAGTTTGGAAGAAGGGAGCCTCCAGACAGGCATCTCAAGAGGACTCCTGATGGAGTCCCTGAAGCGGTTAGTATAATTTAAGGCCCTTTGGCAAGTTTCAAGCCCTCATTGCTGTAGGTCCTTTCTTCTCTTACTTGATCACAGCCTCTCCCAGCCACTCAGCTGTGTTGATTCCTTTTGTATTCTGGGTGGACAAGGAAGAGGTGGGCCTCTTGGCAGGTCCCAGGTATAGCTAGGGTAGCCCGGCACTCACTACGCTCTCACTTTCCCTTGTGCAAAGAATGGTGTGCTCAGGGGGTGGTTTCTCTTGGCACTGAGCTGTGCCACCTTGTGGGAGGGCTGACTCAATTAAAATGAAACTGTTTTACCCTCTTCAATGTGTCTGTTCCAGGATTTTTTTTTCCAACAGTATGCTGGAACTTCTCCACTGGTCTTTAGGACTCTCACAAAGGTACTCTTGTCTATGGGTGGTTGTCAAAATCCATGCATTGTGGAGAGATGATGACAGAAAACTGTCTGCCATCTTGCTGATGTGATTCCTGACTTTGTTTCTCTTTATTCCTCTTCAAGCAAGGCAAGTCCTAGTTAAACTTGGACAAGGTGTGAAAGTGCGTCCACTGTTTCTCGCCTTTGTGTGATGGTTGAATTCTCTTGCCAGGTCTACAGTGAGAGGGCAGGCTGGGGAGCACAGCATCCTGTCCAATTTCCAGATCCTAGTAGGCTTTCACACAGTGCACCTCTAATATGTTGAATTGACACCTTCTATCATGTTACATCGTTCATGTATCCTCTGAACCAAAATTGTACATAAAAATTAAAACCCACTCACTGTTACAGGGTTATTCCAATCGCCACTCATCTATAGAACTTTATTCACTGGGAACGTATTCCTGAAATTAAATATGCACAAAAGTTATAGGCTTACACCTGAAGAAGGTCAATTGAAATGATGATGATGATGATGACAAGGATTGGCAATGGTAATGGCAATACTTAATAAGCAAATAAGTTAATTAAGAAAATATAATAAGCAAATTAAGAAAATATAATAAAGTCTCTAGCTAACTCATAGGCACTGGAATAAGTAACCCCTCAAGCAAAAAGTTGCTGTGTCTATTTGCAGTGCTTCAGTAGGGGTAAGCATTCCTTGCATATATCAGATCTTGGCTTGGTACCTACAGTCTTGACTGAGCCACCTAGGGGCTCAAATCCTAGAACCTGAATCTGTCTAGTAAGTCTGGCTGTATGATGCAACAGTTGAAGGGACACACTTGTCAATAACAACACCAAAGAATTTAAACAACAAAGAATTTAAAACCACCAGAAAGAGCTTTCAATAATAGTTGTGGAAAATTAAAGATACTTGTGATGTAGGAAACAGAAGGTTTTAAAAATCTACTGTTGTATCCACAATAGTTTAAAGTTACCGTATATCCTTACTAACAAGAAGTTAAAGTAAAACGAGAGAAAGTGTTGAATATAATGCAGACTTCTGCTAAATATTCAACCAGCCTACAAGATACATCTCTTTTTTTCCCACATATTTTTTTAAAGAAGAGAGCTCAGGGTCAGGTAGACCAGAGGGTAAATTTACCTCAAGAGTCTTGGGCAGGCACAAGCTTCAAGCATGCTGGGCTCTCAGCAGCAGACTAGTTTGCAATGGGCAGAGATGTTACAGGGAAATGATCCCAAGTCAAGGTCCAGTATGTGTAATAACCCCAGGATTTATCTGGGCTCGTGCTGGTGTCAAAGATGGTCCAGTCCAGGTGGCAGAGAATGACAACAGAACCATGGCCATGGTAGTTCATAAATGGTGCTGGGAAAATCAGTTCACCATTTGCAGAATGAAACTGGACCCCTATCTCTCACCATATAGAAAAAGTAACTCAAGATGGATTAAAGACTTCAGCGTAAGACATGAAACTATAAAAATCTTGGAAGAAAACCTAGGAAATGCTCTTCTGGACACTGGCCTGGACAAAGAATTCATGACCAAGTCCTCAAAAACAAACACGACAAAAACAAAAATTGGCAATTAGGACCTAATTAAACTGAAGAGCTTCTGCACAGCAAAAGAAACTATCAACAGAGTGGGAATGGGAGCAAATATTTGCAGACTATTAATCTGACAAAGGATTACTCTGCATAATCTATAAGGAAATTAAACCAACAAGAAAAAACAACCCCATTATAAAGTGGGCAAAGGACATGAACAGACACTTTTCAAAAGAAAACATACATGCGGCCAACAAGCATATGAAAAATTGTTCAACCTTACTAATCATCAGAGAAATACAAATCAAAACCACAATGAAATACTATTGCACACCAGTCAAAATAGTTATTATTAAAAGGTCAAAAAATAACAGATGTTGGCAAGGTTGCAGAGAAAAAGCAAGGCTTTATAGACCGTTGGTAGGAATATAAATTATTTCAGCCATTGTAGAAAGCAGTTTGGAGATTTCTCAAAGAACTAAAAATAGAACTACCATTGACCTGGCATTCCAATTACTGGGTATATAGCCAAAAATAAATAAATAATTCTGCCAAAAAGACACCTGCATTCATATGTTTATTGCAGCATCTTTCACAATAGCAAAGACATGGAATCAACTTAGATGCCCATTAATGATAGACTGGATAAAGAAAATGTAGTACATATATGCCATGGAATACTACACAGTCATAAAAAGGAATGAAATCATGTTCTTTGCAGCAACATGGATGGAGCTGGAGGCCATTATCCTAAGCAAATTAATGCAGGAACAGAAAACCCAATACTGCGTGTTCTCACTTATAAGTGAAAGCTAAGCATTGTGTACACACAGACATAAAGATGGGAACAATAGGTACTGGGGGCATCAAAAAAGGGACGGAGGGAGGGAGGGGAGCAAGGGTTGAAAAACTACCTATTGGGTACTATGTTCACTATTTGGGTGACAGGTTCAATAGAAGCTCAAACCTCAGCATCACACAATATATCCACGTAACAAACCTACACATGTACTCCCTGAACTTAAAATAAATAAATAAATACATTTTTAAAAAGATTCATGGCAGTGTCATTGTTGCTAGTGGTATATATCTGGTTAAGAGGAAAAACCTTAGCCATCTCCTGGGGGACACAATCTTTGAGGAACAGGGTCTGGCAAGGGGTAGGCCAAGTATCAGAGCCTTGCACAACTGACTTGAAGTTCAGGGAAGGCACAAGTCCTTGTACAAATAAGAAGACCAAGAGGAAAGTCTAGTGAACACAGCAAGATTAGGAGGAGGCATGTGTATGCTCAGAGTGCCCAAATACTGTGTAGGTTTTCTTGTAGAAGATTAATCCTCTATCTTGGAAGCAGATGGATAAATCCACTCAATATGGCAGCCTTACTGGGATTGACTGATGAATTCAGTGGTGTTTCTTTAGCCTGTAAATAAAGGTCCTCATTGCCTACTGCTGAGTGGGACTAAACCATTCTTGCTATAATAGATTTTACCTCTTTCAGGGCTGAAAAAGTGTTGGAGTAGGATGGGAATTCTATTGTAATGAATGAAGAACATGCAGTTGAGATACTGCTATCTGTAGAAAGTCTTAGGGAAAAATTTGGTTGCATGACTGCAGCCCACAGGGTGGTTTATCCAGCTCACTAGACTTAAATGGAGCACCATGAGGTCTATGCCAGGGCTATACTGTTTGATATGATCCTCAGTGACCTGGAAAAGGACACCCTGACTTCCCTGCTAATGACCTGAGACCTGGGCATGCTTTTGCTTTCTTGCAGTCAGCTTTCTATAAAGCAGGTATCTCATTTGCCTCTTGTTAACAATACCAATATGTTATAAATGCAAAGAAGAGATTCTCATAAAAATGTGTTGTATGTAAGCATTTATGCATCAAAACAAAATCTATGTCATGGAGGAAAGTGAAAGATTTGTTAAGGTCTGTTCATTAGCACTTCACAACTACATACCGGGTGCAGTGGCTCATGCCTGTAATCCCAGCACTTTGGGAGGCTGAGGCAGGTGGATCACCTGAGGTCAGGAGTTCGAGACCAGCCTGGCCAACATGGTGAAACCCTGTCTCTGCTAAATATACAAAAATTAGCCAGGCATGGTGGTGCACACCTGTAGTCCCAGCTACTTGGGAGGCTGAGGCAGGAGAATCACTTGAACTTGGGAGTCAGAGGTTGCAGTGAGCCAAGATCACACCACTGCACTCCAGCCTGGGTGACAGAGCAAGACTTCGTCTCAAAAAAAAAAAAAGGAGAAAAAGAAAAATAAAAGCTTCACAACTACAGTCATGCATTGCTTAACGATGGGGATACATTCTGAAAAATATGTTGTCAAGAGATTTTGTCATTGTGCAAACACTCAGAATGTGCTTAAACGAACCTAGATGGTCTAGCCTACTACACACCTAGGCTACATGGTATAGCCTATTGCTCTTAGGCTACAAACTTGCACAGCAAGTTCCTGTACTCAATACTGTAGGCAGTTGTAACACAGTGGTATTTGTGTACCTAAACATATATCTAAACATAGGAAAGGTACAGTAAAAACATGGTATTATAATCTTATGGGACCAGCATCATACATGAAGTCCGTGATTGACCAAAACATTGTTACGTGGCACACAACTATTCATAAAAATAATCTCTGTAACTCCATCCTGTTTCCCCAGCATCGGAATCACATCTCCCTTTGGGTGACTTCAGGTACAGCCAAACAAAGACTCATGACCTTTCCCCATAAATACTCGGCCCTTTCCCATCTCACATCACCCCATCCTGCTCTTCACTCAGGCTGGGCCATTCCTCTCTTCGACAACCTACATGAATGGTCATTTCATTTCAAAATTTTCAGTAAAACTCAGTTTTGTTATGAGCGTGATCCTACCTATCTTCTCCCATATACCACCACACTTCGTGTATTTTAGTCCATTGAAATACAAACTGCAAGTGTGGAGAATGGAGAGACGGTTTATTAGAGAAGGTAGAATTTGAATGGACTTAAGATGAGTAACATTTTAATAAGTATATCTGGGGGAAGGGCATTCATGTCATCATCACCACCATCATCACCATTGTCATCAGCAGCATCATCATCACATTCATCACAGCTAGTTTCTATTCCATTCTTACTACAAGCCAAACACTGTTTTTAAACATTTCATATGCCTTATTTCATTAATTTTCATAACAACATTATGAGATAAACATTATCTTTAGTCCCATTTTTTTTTTGAGACAGGGTCTCACTCTGTTGCCCAGACTGGAATGCAGCAGCACAGTCTTGACTCACTGCAGTCCCAACCTCCCGATCTCAAGCAATACTCCCATCTAAGACTCCCGAGTAGCTGGGACTACAGGTGTACACAATTGTGCCGGCTAATTTTTAAAATTTTTGTAGGAGACAAGGTGTCACTAGTTGCCCAGGCTGGTCTCGAATTTCTGGGCTCAAGAGATCCTCCTGCCTTGGCCTCCTAAAGTGCTAGGGTTACAGGCGTGAGCCATTCTGCCCAGCCAAAGGACCATTTTTTTGGATGAATACACTGAGGCACTGATAGATTAAGAGACTTATCTAAGATTGCTCAACCACTGAGCGGTGGAACAAAGTTTGTCATACAGATGCTATGCTTGCAACCACTAAGTGGCACTGCATGAAGAATTGATTGAGCAAACCATAGCAGGAACTGGAGATGGGCAGGGTTTGAACAAAAGCCATAGGTTCAAATGACTAGATGCTAATAGGTTAATATGACTAGATGCTAATAAAGCCATAGGTTAATATGACTAGATGTTAATATGACTAGATGCTAATAAGGGTAGAATCAGGCTAAGTTACAGAAGGCTTTGAATTCTTTCACCAAATTTGCTTTTATAGGAGTTACTGTCTGGAGAGTAGAGAGCTTCAAAGGTTTTTGTTTGTTTGTTTCACATAAATGTAATAAAATCTGACTTTAAGTAGGTGAGTTTGGGAGCAGTGAATAGAATCTACAGATAATGGAAATTCACCAGAACTTGGCAGTTTTCTTCTTTCTTTTATACTTTATTTAGCTAGTGAATAACTTGGCATCTAGTTTAATTTGACTCAAATGCAGACAGTTGAAACAATGTTGTTTGGCACCCCCAACAAACAAGAAGAAATAAGAATTCAGGTTATTTTGTATTGTTTGATTTTTTGAGACAGGGTCTCACTCTGTCACCCAAGATGGAGTGCAGTGGCACCATCATGGCTCACTGCAGCCTACACCTCTTGGCTCAGGTGATCCTCCCACCTCAGCCTCCCGAGTAGTTGGGACTACAGTGGTGCACTACCACACCCAGCTAATTTTTGTATTTATTTTTTAATAGAGATGGGGTCTTGCTGTGTTGCCAGGGCTGATTTTGAACTCCCAGTCTCAAGCAATCCTCCCACCTCAGCTTCCCAAAGTTTTGGGATTACAAGCATGAGCTACCATGCCCAGCCAAGAATTAAGTTCTTTGTGGACCAGTAAGTATATAATAATAGTGACTCTTGCTAACTTATGAAATTATTATTGTCCAAATCTCCTTTTTCCATGACATACATACACCGGCTCCTCTAATTACTGGATGTGTTTATCAGATGCATCTTTATTAAGTAAAGAAAGAAAAAACAGAATGTTTTGTTTGCATAAATCTTTCCCCTTCATTGCAGGCAGGCTGCAATTAGCAGCCAAGGCAATATTGAAAGGGGCTTAGAAAGAACAATCAAAGATGTGTGAATTATGGGTATGAATTAAGCCTAATTAAATCTCTTTGCTGAGAGGAATGGAAGAACTAACAGTTACTCACACTTTTCAGCTGCTTACAGCCAGCTTCCACAAGCGGAACCCTCTGAAGCAAAACTGCAAAAAGCAGAAATTCTGCTCTGGACAAACCTGCTGAAGTTCAATTCTGCATAGTTTCCAACCCTTGTCTGTTGTATAGCTATCTCAGTAAAATTTGATTGTGGTTAACTAACCTAACTCATTAAATTACTGAGTTGTTTAATAAGATACAATTTGGTTAATATTTTGGCAGCAAATCAAAAAGTATATCCTATATATGTGTTATATTGATATCCTCTTTTCCTTTCAAATAAAATGTATTTGTCCACAGAACCTCCAACTATTCCAAATATGAGTTTTATTTCAGAATTCTAAATTCCCTGTTTGCTTGATTCAGGAAGTCTCTGTGTTTTTTACCTCAGGGGAACATTTTTCAGCGAACGCAATTGAGTGTTCATACCAAGAGCTTATGCTTGGAATCTGGCATTTCTCCAGGAATCACTGACCTTGTGCTACTGCCTTAAAAGCAGACCAAGCATTGTTTTCTAGGCCCAAATTACTTCATTTGTCCACTATCGCTTAGAAGCATGGAGCCTCAATCTGGCTCTTGCCTGTGCTTCTTGAGGAGGATTTTGGTTTTTCTTTGTAGGTGGCTCTGTCCAGGCTAAGATGGGACAGCTCTCATCTAAGGGACCTACTGCTCAAGCCTATCCACTTTTATAACAGAAAGGCAGATAGGGTATTCAGAAATATTATTAATACTATAAATATGTCTTGAATCAGCAGTCATTGCTGTAAAGCTGTTGCCAGAGTGTAGAGTCTTGAATCACCTATCCAGATACTACTTTTGCCAACGCTTCTTTCCTACTTCCCAGATTTCCTTCCCAGTGGAACAATCCCAATAACATAACATTCTGGCTTCTCTCTGCTCTAAGGAGCTAAACTGACTGGGGAATTTGGAAGGAGAAACTAGGTATACATAGGGAGACTCTCCTGCTTTCACTTGGGAGAAGATCAACTGTTATCTGCTTCTCCGGAACCCTTTGTGGGAGGACTTCTGTGGTCCTGGGCTGCCTGGCACCATGTGGATTTGTCACTCTGTTTCTGAGGTTCATTAGTGGGGAGTTCATTTGCCCAAACTTAAAGGCCACATTTTCCAAAATCAGCCTTTTGAAAATGAAAGTGATATTTATGTCTTTCATCCGCTAACTGATATGTTTCTTCTCTTTTTGTTTTTTTAGAGAGGAAGTCTTGCTCTATTACCCAGGTTGGAGTGCAGTGGTGTGATCACAGCTCACTGCCTTGATCTTCTGGGCTCAAGCAGTCCTCCCACCTCAGCCTCTTAACTGGCTGGGACTACAGGTGTGTGACAACATCTGGCTAATTTTTTATTTTTTGTAGAGACAGCAACTCACTATGTTGCCCAGTCTGGTCTTGAATTCCTGGCTTCAAGGGATCCCCCTGCCTTGGCCTCCCGAAGTGGTGGCATTACAGGCATGAGCCACTGTGTCTGGCCTGACTAATATGTTTTATTTTTCAATCAATTCAGAATGTGGTTGGTAAAAAGGAGTGTCATTTATTGGGCCCCATATAACACCCAACAACTACTAAAGCAGGACTGAGAAAAGTCATATTTAATAAAGACAGATTCCCAAGACATTCACTCACTCCTTAAAGCTGTAAAAGTTCTAGCCTAATGTCACATTATATTGACAATATATATCTAGAGCAAGTTAATGTCAGCCCTCTCAGAATTGCCTTCACTGAGTCAAACATTAATGTTGACTTTTTACTGGAAGTCACTGAGAAAAAGGGCTAAATAATTAACATATGTTTCTGCTGACTGTTAATGACAACATTGTCTGTTATATGTCTGTTACTCAATGCTCCTCTTGTTTATTCCATGTGGCAAATTTACCTTAGAATTTAGAAGCAGGAGAATATTGCCTTTACCCAAAAATTTGCATGCTTACTCTGAAAGACAAAGATAACTATGTAACGTATCCTATTTCCCTCTTTTGACTTTGCTATCAGGAAATTCCAGGCCCAATATATCGCTCAGGCACAGTAACCATCGCAGCTCAAATAAACAGCATGCTTGCTTCCTTCTTTTCAGAGCTTTAATTTCTAATTTCCACTTAAATAACATGCACACAATCAGTTTTGTAGGCCAGCCCCAAATTCTTTAAAATATCAATCAGGCACAGTTGAAATAAAACAAGAGAAAAATAAAAGTGAAGGACTTCTGGTTTCTATCCAGCATGCAAGGAGCTTAGGAGTCATTACTTCTGAACTCACAACAACAAAAAGCTGAACAAATTGAGTATCAACAAATCTTCTTTTATCTATGAGAGAATTGAGGTCACAGAGCAATAGATGTACTCATACTACTTCCTGGAGCAGAAACCCAGGAGAAGAGCTTTGGGACTGTAATTGATGAATTGCTGGAGGCTCAGTTTGGACAAGTCTGAGGGTTAAAAAGAGTCTTAGGAGGCCCTGCACACTTTTGTGAGTTTTGCCTCAAGAGTCCTTCCAGGTTCTCACAGTGAAGATTAGAGAAAAATCCCCACGTGCTTCTGGCAGGGGGAGGAAAAATATACCATTTGAAATACATCCAGATAATTCTGTTCTTCTTCTAACAAGGTCTTTTCTCAAGAGATACTAGTTTACCAGAGCCTAACTAACTGGGGTTTTACCAGAGCCTAGCCAATGTGGAAGATGGGAAATAACCAATTCCGGCCCATTCTAGCCTTCTTGTCTCCCCTAACTGGGAAACAAATAAAATGAAATTGAGAAGCACCTGTAAACATCACAGCCAAGGGGTACAGGTTCACTAGAAGACTGAGCTCTAATCAGAGCACTATGGAACACTTCCATTCCCTCTAGGATCTTACCATCTCATCAATAGGGCTCTTGTATAATAACAGGGGAATATCAGTGAAAGAAATACATTTCTCAAGCCTTATTTAAGAAGTCGGGGCCGGGTTCGGTGGCTCATGCCTGTAATCCCAGCACTTTGGGAGGCCAAGGCAGGCGAATCACGAGGTCAAGAAATCGAGACCATCCTGGCCAACACAGTGAAACCCCGTCTCTACTAAAAATACAAAAATTGGCTGGGCGTGGTGGTGTGTGCCTGAAGTCCCAGCTACTCAGGAGGCTGAGGCAGGAGAATTGCTTGAACCCGGGAGGCGGAGGTTGCAGTGAGCTGACATTGTGCCACTGCACTCCAGCCTGGTGAAAGAGTGAGACTCCACCTCAAAAAAAAAAAAAGAGAAGAAGTCTCTAGGGAAACTCAAAGACAACAACAAAGACTGAAACAAGAAAACCAGAGAAAACTCTAGCCTTTGACAACCCAGCTAGAGCAAATGGTAGACATAGTCTAACCCCTAACCAGATCAACATAAAATTTCTCACTAACAGCCTATTTATCTCATTTCCTTTTGCCCAGTACATCATGTCTGGCTTTCAAAAAAAAATAGCTTGAAGAGACAGAACAGGCTTTGAACCAACCTCAGATATGGCAGAGATATTGAAATCATCAGAGCAGAAATTTAAAAAATGATGATCAATATACTAAAGACTATAATGGAAAAAGTGGACAACATGGAAAAAAAGGTGGTTAATATAAACAGAGGAATGGAACCTCAAAGAAACAATCAAAAGGAAGTGCTAGAAATAAAAAACACTGTAATAGAAAAGAAGAATGCCTTATGGGCTTATCAATAGACTAGACATGGCCAGGAAAGAATCATTGAACTTGAAATGTTGATGGAAACTTCCAAAACTGAAAGGCAAAGAGAAAAAGAATAAAAAGTCAAAGCATAACATCTGCATTAGTCTGTTCTCACACTGCTATAAGAAATACCTGAGATGGAGTACTTTATAAAGAAAAAGAGGTTTAATGGACTTACAGTTCCTCATGGCTGGGGAGGCCTCACAATCAAGGCAGGAGGCAAAGGAGGAGCAAAGTTACGTCTTACATGGCAGCAGGCAAGAGAGCATGTGCAGGGGAACTGCCCTTTATAAAACCATCAGATCTCATGAGAATTACTCACTATTACAAGAACAGCATGGGAAAAACCCTCCTCCACGATTCAATTACCTCCAACCAGGTCCCTTCCATGACACATGGGGATTATGGGAGCTACAATTCAAGATGAGATTTGGGTGGGGAAACAGCAAAACCATATCAATATCCAAGAACTGTGGGACAATTACAAAAGGGATAACACATGTTTCATGGAAATAAGAAGGAGAAGAAAGAGATAGGATGGAAGAAATACTTGAAGCAATAATGATGAGATGTTCCAAAATTAATGATAGACTCCAAACCACAGATCCAGGAAGCTCAGAGAACACCAGGCAGAATAAATACCAAAACAAAAACAAAAACAGACCCTATGCTAGGCATATCATATTGAAATTACATAAAGTCAAAGACAAAAGGAAAATATTGAAAGATACCAGAAGGGGAAAAATCTTACTATTAAGGAGAAAAGATAAAAATTACGTGGAACTTCTCTTCAGAAATCATGCAAGCAAGAAGAGAGTTGAGTGAAATAATTAAAATATTGAAGCAAAAATACCACCAATCTAGAATTCTGTTTCCAGCAAAATTTTCCTTCAAAAGTAAAGGAGACCTCATTTCATGCCCCTTGTGGCACAGAGATAGTGCCGAAGATCTGGGGCCACTTAGCTGCAAGTTGCCTCCAGCAGGTACCTGTGGCTCCTAACAGGGCATGCCCACCTCGCCTGTCTACTATCACAGACAGAGATTTGACCTCTTGGGCTGAGAGGCCCCAACCTTTCCTCAAGCTAAAACTATGTAGCATTGAGCTACCAGCCAGATGCCTTCCCACAAAGGATCTGTGGTGGCACAGGGCAACTGACATGGTTCTTTTTCTTCCAGTCATAGATACTTTAGGAGCCACGGGTTACGCTGCAGACATGGCCAAGTCCAAGAACCACACTGCACATAACAAGTCCCCAAAATAGCACAGAAATGCCATCGAGAAACATCAGTTGCAAAGATATGAATTTCTTTAGGGGGTGGACCCCAAGTTCCTTTGGCTCTTTGCCAAGCAGCACAAGAAGGATCTGAAGAAAATGCAGGCTGTGTCAGTCAGTCTTGTGTTGCTATAAAGGAACACTTGAGACTGGGTAATTTACCAAGAAAAGTTTATTTTGGCCACAGTTCTGCTAAGCTGCATAAGCATGGAACCAGCATCTGCTCAGCTTCTGATGAGGCCTCAGGAAGCCTTTACTAATGGTGGAAGGTGAAGGGGGAGCAGGTATCTCACATGGCAAGAAAGTGAGCAAGGGAAAGAAGAGGAGGTGCAAGGCTCCTTTAAACAATCAGTTCTCTTTGCTGGGTGCGGTGGCTCACGCCTGTAATTCCAGCACTTTGGGAGGCTGTGGCAGGTGAGTCACCTGAGATCAGGAGTTCGAGACCAGCCTGGCCAATATGGTGAAACCCCGTCTCTACTAAAAACACAAAAAAATTAGCCAGGTGTGGTGGTGCACATCTGTAGTCCCAGCTACTTGGGAGGCTGAGGCAGGAGAATTGCTTGAACCCGAGAGGCGGAGGTTGAAGTGAGCCAAGATCATGCCACTGCATTCCAGCCTGGGTGACAGAACAAGACTCCTTCTGAAAAATAAATAAATAAATAAATACCAGCTCTCACATGAATTTAATGGAGCGATAACTCATTCATCACCATGCGGAGGGCACCAAGCCATTCATGAGGGATCCACCCCCATGACCCAAACACCTCCCAGAGACCAACTTCCAACATTGGAGGTCACATTTCGACATGTGATTTGGAGAGGACAAAACACCCAAACCATATCATAGGCCAATAATGGCAAGGCCATGAGTGTGAGTGCAGAGGCTATCATGGCCTCATAAAGCCCAAGGATGTTAAGCCCAAAATCCCAAAGGGTGTCAGCCTCAAGCTCACTTGGCTTGCCTACATTGCCCACCCCAAGCTTGGGAAGCATGCTTATGCCCATATTGCCAAGGGTCTAAGGCTCTGCCAGCCAAAGGCCAAGACCAAGGATTAAACCAAGGCCCAGGCTGCAGCTTCAGCTCCAGCTACAGGTCTAGCTCCAGCTCTGGCTCAGGCTCCCAAAGGTGCCCAGATCCCCACAAAGACTTTGGAATAGAAGCCTCTGTCGGCCAGCATGAGGACAGTGGGACTGGTGTGACCCCTGGGCTGCCATCTGCATGGGGCTGGTGTCCTCCTGTGCTATTTGTACAAATCAACCTGAGGCAGGACAACAGCAACAACAACAACAACAAAAAACCTGACATGGTGGAACTGGTTGAACTGGGACTCCCTGCTAGAAGAGAAGAGCAAACAGGTAATCGCCAACCCAAAATTAAAGAAGAGGGAATAGATCTAGGGTCTCAGGAGAAAGAGAAGGTGGTGCAGGTACTGATGTTTCCCCTGCAAGCCCAACATCCCATGGAGAAAATGGAGGAGTTTGTGTACAAGATCCGGGAGGGACATTGGAAGATCATCCCAAATGCTGGCTCCCTGACTTGAAGTACACTGATGCCTGCTACATGACAATGGACCACTCACGCCTGCCCTCAGGCTTACTCAAAGAGCATCTCCACTCCATTCAGAAACTGGCACTGTCTAGAGACATCTGCTTGGTTTCATGCTGGAAATCTTCACCATGCTCAGACGAAATATTCATTTCATGGCCCCATCCACAGCAGAAGGTGGCTTGGAGAATGCTTTTGTTGGGTGCGGTGCTCTGTCTCAATTTCTCCTAGCTCTTTCATACCACCTATTCTCATTCAGAGAAAGTTTTGGACATATTCCAAACTGGGCTATTCAGACATTACTCTCCTGATGATGGGGAGCCTTGTCTCTTGGCTGTATTACTCCTTGTACTGTTCCCCAAAACCACGGCACATCCACCTCTCCACTGCCCATGTCCTGGGCATTTTTGCACCCTTGTGACACAGCAGGACCCGTTTCCACTCCTAAGCACTGGCAGACAAGAGCAACAGTGTTCCTGGGACTTGACTTGGGTGGTGGTGTGCCTACTGTGGGCTTTACTATCACTAAGGGCTGTGTCAAGGCCACCACAGTGGGCCAGATGGGCTGGTTCTTCCTCATGGCTGTGATGGACATCACCAGAGTTGCCTTAATGCAACTCAAATTCCTGAGCAGTATTTTCCTGGAAAATTTGACATGTGATTCTGGTTGCACCCAATTTTCCATGCCCTGATGATGGTAGCAGCCTTTGTACATGTCTGTAAAGTCTCCAGGCCTGGCGTGGTAGCTCACGCCTGTAATCCCAACACTTTGGGAGGTAGAGGCAGGAGGACTGCTTGAGCCCAGGAGTTTGAGACCAGCCTGGGCAACATAGTGAGACTCTATCTCTATAAAAAAATATTAAAAATCTGTGGGCATGATGGTGCACACCTGTAGTCCCAGCTACTCAGGAGTCTGAGGCAGGAGGATTGCTTGAGCCCAGAAGTTTAAGGCCACAGTGAGCCATGATTGCACCACTGTACCACAACCTGGGTAACAGAGCGAGACCCTGTCTAAAAAAAAAAAAAAAAAAAAAAAAAGTCTCCAACTTTCAGAAATCCTGTCATGGACTAGAAAGTGGCTATACTGATGTCTTCTTTGAGTCTCACACCCAAGGAACTTCCCAAGTGCCTTTTTTTAAGGGTATATGTGGCCCTCAAATGGCAGAACATTAAGAATACAGAAAGTAAGAAAATATAGTTAACATAGAAGCCCTGTGAGGAATGAATGGATGCCAAACAGACAAATACAAAATCTAAGAAAACATAGGTAGAACACTCAACCCATCATTCTTTCCCAAAATGATAAAAATCCTTGTGGCACTGTGGGACCCATTTCCCACTGTCAGGGGAAAAGTAACGCCCCAATTCCAGGGCTAGCCAGTTCTTAGAGGTAGTGTAACAGTGAAACAGCAAAGGAACACACATAGCTAACTTCACTTTTGCTTAAGGGGCCTTTACTCATTGGTGAGTATAGGCAGGGATAATTTTAGAGCATTGAGATAAAATGCAAAAACAGCAATTAAGTAGCTTTTGAAGCTAACTCTGGAATTAAAAGAGAAGTATGTAAACAACTATGTTTTGTCAAAGCTTTATAGGAACCAGGAAGTTTGGCTAGCATCATATAAGACACCATTACCCAAGGACAAAAGTTTCACAAACCTCCCTGGACCCTTGCTGGCGCCTAAACATATGCCATTATCAGCCCCCTCCTTTCCTAGACATAAAAGACAAGCAAAGCCTGCATAATTCTAAGATGGTACTTTAGGATGCTAGTCTGCCATCTTCTCAGTTTGCTGGTTCTCTGAAATAAAGTCGCTTTCCTTGCTCCAGTTCCTTGCTTTCAACTTACTGACTCTTGTGCAGTAAACAGAATGAGCTTGGACTCAGTTGCAGTAGCAAAGCTTGCCTTTCATGTGCAAACCAACTAATTCACAGTCTATACACCCCAAACATCTCATCTAACCTACACTCCAAGTCAACATTTCCCCTGCCCTAAATCATCCCAAGGCCAGATAGCAGGATACTGGAGACCACTGTATGACCCAAAGCCCACCAGAGTTATTCATACTAGCCAGTCCTAAACGGTTTACTCTGCCCTGCACTGCCTTTTCCACAGAAACCCCAATAAAGGCTGTGGCCTATGGCTTTCCTTGACTCCTTCCTTCTGACCAAAACTGGTGCTTTCTCCCATGGCACTGAGTGGCCCTGCATGCCCCCTTCTCTTGGAAAATGTAAGTAATCAATTCTTCTCTCGATAGCATTAGCCTCTCTGTGTCATCAGTCACCTCATAAATTAAAATCTCATGGGTACAAATGAAACACTGGGATTCTTCAAAAATTCTGTTTCTGGAAGAAAATATCCCACTCTAACCCATCTTTTCTTTGTAACCTGGCTTATAATAGAACATTCATATTTTGTTTGTTTTTGTAGCACACTTTCCAAAAACAATCTGGTCCCATCTTTCTGGGGCTAGATCTGTTTACAAACAGGAAGAAGAAGATGCTTATGGCATTCATGGAAACAATACCACAACATGAACAATGACAATACTAGAATGTACTAGAATGTGTGATATAAATGATGATCCTGTAAAGGAATGCAGACAAAAGAGAAAGCTTTGTAGAATAAGAAGCTTAACTTCAAGAAGGGCAGGATTTGAAAATACGGTGAAAACTAAGGGGAAGAAAATCCTATTTTTAAATAAGACAGTTTTCTTAAAATTCTTTTCATGACTTAGGAGCTATGTCTGCTTCAGTAGCCATTATTTTCCCATTATCAACAAAAGGAATATGCCCGGGGAGAAAATAACAAAGTAGTAGTTTGACACCATGTTGTATTAAACAATCTGTCATAATTTCTTGCTTCTTAAATATTAAGCCAATTTAAAAACAGATTATAAAATATTTCTTAGAGAGGTGAAGTTGTCAGGAACAAGTGCAGAGACACAAAAAGTGCCAGGTATTGGCCCAAGTACAACATTTGGTGGTGTCTGAGGATCAAAGCCTATGAGAATGTGAGTTACTCTAGGGAAATGAAAACAGAGAAAGAGACAATGATATGATAAAAAAGAACTTCAAAAATAGTAAGAGACAAAGTAAAAACAGTGAATAGTATATTTCTTTCTTTACAGGTTATTAAGAGATAGTATGAAAACAAAGCTTATAATCTTGATGTAGACTAGTCATTTCAATTAGCCAAACTTCCAAGTAGTGAAATAAATTGCACATAACTCAATTTCGCATAATGTGATGTATATATAATTTAATTTCACACAGTATAATGATATATAATTTTACATAATATAAATTCAATACTAGAAGTTCTGTTTTGCTTGTTCTATTGAGCTTCTAGTATTGAATTTATATCGTCTATTATATTATCAATTTTATTATTTATATCATTATTTATGACTAGCAGTTCAATAGAACAAGAAAATTTGTATGAATACCAAACAATAAATCAATGTTTCCTTATTCTATGAAATTCTAAGATCCCCTTAAATAACTTCACTTATGTTAATGAATAATCACCCTAGGAAATATATACTGTACTAAAATATAATTAGTGTTAATATTGAGAAAAAAATAGCAATGTTGCTTAAACGATTTGCTTGTGAAAAAGAGGTTTTCTAGAAACTATGCTAAAATCTAAGATACCAATACAGAAAAAAGTTAGTAAGGATTTTACTGAAACATGCAATATTATAAAGGATATAGTGTAAACTGATAGATGATACAACTTTCAACTCCAAACTAAACAGAAGTCAAAAAGTAGTAACTTCAGAGAGGGTAAAAGCATAACAACAAACTACACAGGACTTGAGAATTGCCTCTCAAGTCTCTCAGCATGAAAAACAATATAAACAAATTTATTTAAGTAAAAAACAGTGTGCTATTTGAAGAGCATGGTGATATTTAACAAATGTTAACAAATACATGTTCATCAAATATTTACTAAGCTCCGGCTGTGAACAAGACAGACTATCTCCGCTTTCATTAAGCTTATATTCTACTGGGACAGATAGAGAACAAAAAAGTAAAGAATCAAATGAAGCATATAATTTCAGATTGAGATAAATGTTATAAAAACAACAAACCAGGAAACAAGACAGAGAGTGGCTGGGGTGTGGTGAGTTGGGGTGCAATTTTAGATACTGTGATCAGAGAAAATGTCTTTGAGGTTATAGTTGAGGAAAGATCTGAGTCATGAGGAAAAGCCAGCCATATGAACATCTAGGGGTGCGGATTTCCTGGCCAAGGGCATAACAGCTATGAAGTCCTCCTTGTAAGACAAATAGAAAGATAGGTGGATGGATGTATGGACAAAAAAGACAGACAAATTGATAGATAACAAATGTATATAGAACACTCCACCCAACAACAGGAGAATATGCATTTTTTCTCAAGTGCACATAGAACATTCTCCAGAATAGACCATATGTTAGGCCATTAAAAAAGTCAGTAACTTTTACAAGATTGGAAGCATATGAGGTATCTTTTCAGATCATTATGAAATAAACTAGACATCAAAAATAGAAGGAAAACTGGAAAAACATTCTTAATTAACAGGTCAAACAAAAAAATCACAAGGGAAATTAGAAAATAAATTGAGCTGGATGAAAACAAAATACAACACACCAAAATGTATGAGATGCAGCAAAATCAGTGCCAAGAGAAATTATGGCCGGGCACGGTGGCTCACGCCTGTAATCCCAACACCTTGCGAGGTCAAGGCAGGCAGATCACGAGGTCAGGAGATTGAGACCATCCTGGCTAACACTGTGAAACCCCGTCTCTACTAAAAATACAAAAAATTTGCCGGGTGTGGTGGCACGCACCTGTAGTCCCATCTACTCAGGAGGCTGAGGCAGGAGAATTGCATGAGCCCGGGAGGCAAAGGTTGCAGTGAGCCCAGATAGTGCCACTGCACTCCAGCCTGGGTGACAGTGCGTGACTCCGTCTCAAAAAAAAAAAAAAAAAAAAAAGACAGAAATTATAGCTATCAACTTCTACATTAAAAAAGAAGAAAGATCTCAAATCAACAACCTAATTTTATACCTAAGGAACTAGAAAAGGAAGAACAAACTAAACCCAAAACTAGCAGATAAAAGAAAACAATAGGCCAGGCATGGTGGCTCATGTCTGTAATCCCAGCACTTTGGGACGCAAAGGTGGGTGGATCACCTGAGGTCAGGAGTTCAAGATCAGCCTGACCAACATGATGAAACCCCATCTCTCCTAAAAATACAAAGTTAGCCAGGCTTGGTGGCACATGCTTGTAATCCCAGCTACTTGGGGAGGCTGAGGCAGGAGAACTGCTTGAACCCGGTAGGCAGAGGTTGCAGTGAGCTGAGATCCCGCCATTGCCCTCCAGCCTGGGCAACAAGAGCTAGACTGTCTCAAAAAAAAAAAAAAAAAGAAAAAGAAAAAAGGAAACAATAAAGATTAGGATGAAGATAAATAAAATAGAGCATAGAAAAACAAGCAAAAATCAAAAAAACCAAAAGATGCCTCTAAAAAGATCAACAAAAGTGACAAATCTTTAGCTAGAATGACTAAGGAAAAAAAAGAGATGAAAGTCAGATTACCAGAAATGAAAATAAAAGTGAGAATATTATTATCAGTTTTACAAAAATGAAAAGATTTAGAAGAGAATAAGATGAACACTTGTACATCAATTGATGGGGTAGTCTAGATGAAATGGACAAAATCCTAGAAATATACTCTGCGAAAACTGAATCTTAAATAGAAAAGTTGAGTAGACCTATAACTAATAAGAAGATTGAATCAGTAATCAAAAAACTCCTAAAAAAGAAAAGCCCTGTACCAGATGACTTCACTAGTAAATTCTACCAAACATTTAAAGAATTATCAAATTTCTCAAACTTTTCCGAAACACTGCAGAGAGGGAACACTTCCTGACTTGTTCTATGAAGCCAGCATTACTATGGTACTGAAGACAGACAAAGACACTACAAGAAAAGGAAACTACAGACCAACATCTCTGATGGATAGTAATACAAAAATCCTTAACAAGATAATACCAAACTGGATTCAGCAGCACCTTAAAAGGATTATACACCATGAACAGGTGGGATTTATTCCCGGAATGCAAGGATGGTTTAACATATAAAGAAAAGCATCAATGTAATATGCCACATTAATAGAAGGGAGGAAACAAACCCCACATGGTCATCTCAGTTAATGCAGACAAAGCATTTGACAAAATTCAGCACTATTATAAAAAAACTCAATAAGCTAGGAATAGAAGAAAATTTCCTTAATATGATACAGGTCATTTTCAATGTATGCATTTATATCTATAAATTTCCCTAGCACTGCATTCCATAAGTTTTGGCAATGTGGTGTTTTATTTTCATTCAGCTCATGGTAGTTTTTAATTTCCTTTGTGACGTTTTTTTTAATCCATTGGTTGCCTAAGAATATTTTGTTTGGTTTGCACGTATTTGTGAAATTTCCAGTTTTCTGTTACTGATTTCTAGTTTTATTTCATTATTATTGGAGTACTTTGTATGACTTCAATATTTTAAAATGTATGAAAATCTGTTTTATGGTTTTATGGCCTAACATATGATCTATCCTGGGGAATGTTGTGCATGCACATGAGAAAAATGTGTATTCTGCTGTTGTCAGCTATTTTTAATTTGTTCTCTATTTTAGTAATCATGTGGGATGTTGAACTTTGTCAAATAATTTTTCTGCATAAAGTAACTATGTACATTTTGCCTCTTTGGGTTATTAATAAGGTATAATATATTCACAATTTTCCTAATATTGACTCACCTTTGCAGTGCAGGAGGAACTCAATTGGTAATGAGGTATTTTTTTAAGTACTGCTGAATTACAATTGCCCTTGTTTTATTGAGATTTTTACATAAATATTGATACGTGAGGTTTGCTCTGTCTTGTCAAGTTTTGATGTCAGTGTTAAACTTCTACAAATATAATATGAAGGATTTCCTCTTTTGATGTTTTGGAACATTTTAAATTCTATCCAATTTACCCTTAAAATTTTTAAAGAATCAACAGTGAAACCAAGTGGACCTTGAGATTTTAAGAAACTTTACTATCACTAACTCTCTACTTCTTGATTTAGCAACTTCAGACTGCATCTGTTGATTTCTAGTTATACAGTAATATCAAAGAAATGATCACAAATAAACCTCCTCCCATTTCTCTCCTTTCCCCTCTATGCCTGATTTTATTTTTAACTTTCATTTTAGGCTCAGTGGTACATGTGCAGGTTTGTTATATAGGTAAAATTGTGTCATGGGGCTTTGTTGTACAAATTATTTCATCACCCAGGTACTAAGCTTAGTACCCAATACTTATATTTTCCGATCCTCTCCCTCCTCCCACCATCTATCCTTAAGTAGGCCCCAGTGTCTGTTGTTCCTTTTTATGTGTCCATGTGTTCTCATCATTTAGCTCCCACTTATAAGTAAGAACATGCGGCATTTGGTCTTTTGTTCCTGCATTAGTTTGCTAAGGATAATGACCTCCAGCTCCATTCATGTTCCTGCAAATGACATGATCTCGCTCTTTTTCATGCCATACCTGATTTATATTATGTTATCATTTTTTACATTGTCAAAGCTTATAACACTTATATTCTGTAACCATGTTTCCCATCATTTTTTAGTCTTAATTCTATATTTAAATTAATTGAGTCCTTCTTACCAGACTTTTTTAGTGTGATATTTCTCTTTCCTTCCTAGTTTTTTGGATTTGATTTTTCGTGTTTTTTCTAAAAGGGCATGTGGTTCCTGGGTTTCTTTATGGTTAAGGCTATTTGTCTGTCTCTTGCCTTTATATTTGAATGTCAGCTTGATTGAGAAAAATACTCTTCTCTTTCTCAATATGTGGCAGATATTGAATAATTCTTAGAGAAGTCTGAGGCTATTCTGATTTTATTTTCCTGGTAAATAATTAGTATTTGGGCCGGGTGCAGTGGCTAACACCTATAATCCCACCACTTGGGGAGGGAGAGGCAAGAGGATCACCTGAGTCCAGGAGTTTGAATCCAACCTGGGCAACATAGTGACAGCCCATGTCTATAAAAAATTTAAAAATTAGCCAGCCATGGTGGCCCATGCCTGTATTCCCAGCCACTTGGGAGGCTGAGGTGGGAGGATCACTTGAGCCCAGGAGATAGAGGCTACAGTGAGCCATAATCACACCACTGCCCTCTAGCCTGGGTGATAGAGTGAGACTCTATCTCAAAAAATACATAATAAGAAGAAGTATATGTCTGGATACTTAAATAATTTTGTCTTAATGAATTGCAAACCAACTAGGATATATCTCAATGTTGGTGCTCCTATATCAATTTTTTTTTCAGGAAAAAGATGTTTTAGATTAATTCTTTCCTCTAATCAGGACAAAAAAAAACTCTTCTGTTGGTTTTTAAGTATATTTTCTGATTCATTTGACAGCTTCTTTAATTCCAAGACATTGATTGCTTTTATTGTGATTAGTCTTTGTCTTTGAGACATCTTCTCTTCTCTTTAAATTGCTTTAGTGTCTTTGTCTTTAAAAAAGTCTTCAGACGCTGTGTTTGCCAAGCCTTTCCCATATCAGTCATTTGATCTTAGGTTGTGTCTGTTCTGTTCTTTGCTGTTTCTAATTTTTTTAATGGCTCTGTAAGAAAGTTGTTTTGGCTCTTAATTTTTTTCCTAAACTATGTGTCATTGTTTGCATTAAAACAGACCCAAGAATTTGAGTGCAAGTAGTTTGTTTGAGAGGCAGTTCCAGAAAACACTAATGGAGAGCAGGAAGGTATAGCATGAGAGGGAAGAAATCCAATAATATTATCACCAAGTTACCACTGTGGACAACTAGAGCTAAAACCTTCTGGGGAGCTCCTTGAAACATTGTAGAACATGTCTCAGAGTTATCTCAACCAACAGGCAAAGAAGCAGAAGCATTTACCTATCAACTTCTTGTCTGTCACTGGCTATAGGCTGTTACTGGGGAACAGTCACACTCTGGCACTTGTCACTTGCCCCGAATTGAACAGACATTCTCTGCTTTGGTCAGAAAAAATACCTTGGGCAATCTCAGGTCTTTACAGAAATCACAGGTACATAAAGAAGAGGCATAGGGCCGGGCGCAGTGGCTCACACCTGAAATCCCAGCACTTTGGGAGGCCAAGGTGGGCGGATCACAAGGACAAGAGATTGAGACCATCCCGGCCAAGACGGTGAAACCCCGTCTGTACTAAAAATATAAAAATTAGCTGGGCGTGGTGCTGCACGCCTGTAGCCCCAGCTACTCGGGAGGCTGAGGCAGGAGAATTGCTTGAACCCAGGAGGCAGAGGTTGCAGTGAGCCGAGATCGCACCACTGCACTCCAGCCTGGCAACAGAGGGAGACTGCGTCAAAAAAAAAAAAAAAAAAAAGAAGAGGCATAGAGGGGGCAAGGTGGAGGGAATGTGCTTGGGACATTAGCAGCAAACTCCCTTTTCACCTTTGCATTGTTGTTTCCTCTCATTGTCTATCTTTCAAATTTTTAAAATTTTCATTAAATTCTTCTGTAGCTACACTATCCAATATAGTAACCACAAGCCACAAGAGACTATGAGCAATTGAAATGCAACTACTCTTAACTGAGATGTGCTGTAAGTGTAAACTATACACCAAATTCAAAGACTTTGTATATATAAATGCAAAATATCTCAATAATTTTTGTATTGATTACATGTTGAAATAATATTTAGGTAATGGGTAATTACAATGTATTATTACAGCTCATTTCATCTATTTTCTAAAAAGCATTTTATTTTGGTTACTCAAAATGTTTAAATTACATATATTCTTCCAGAACAGATTTTTTATCTTTATCTTGCATGTTACATTTCATTTTTTTCTTTTTACTTAGGGGAGGGGGATTTAATAAGTTTACCCAGATACCATACTATTTTGTTTTTTTCTTTCACCTTGCTGTGCATATCTGTCCAGAAATGCCATTTCTATATCTATAATGTGGGTATATTCTTTTAACTCAGCCTGGAAGACAGAGTGAAATTGTTTCTAAAAAACAACCCACAATATTTCAAAAGACTCAAATCAAACCTCTGAGATGAAAACTACATTGTCTGCAATGAAAAATTCACTGGATGGTATGGATGGCAGATTAGACATTGCAGAAGGAAAGATTAGTGAACCTGAAGATTTAGCAACTGAAACTATCCAAAAAGAAAGAGAGAGGGAAAAGACGAGAAAAAATGAAGAAGGCATCAGTGAGGACGGTAAAACTTCCAGTGGCTCGATGTATATGTAATTGGAGCCTCCTAAGGAGTGAAAGAGGGGGGTGAGGAACAGAAAATAGTTAAGAAAAAGTGTCCTGAATATTTCCAAATTAGACAGAATTATAAACCATAGACAAAAGAAGATCAGCGAGCCCCAAACCCAAGAAAAATGAGAACTACACTAAGGTTTATCACAAATTGCCAAGATCTTTGATAAAGAACAATTATTAAAAACAGCAAGAGAAGAAGATAGTCCTCACTTAAGGTCATCGATAGATTCTTGGAAACTGTAACTTTAAGTGAAATGACATATAACAAATCCAGGTTTTTTTTGCTCATCACTGTTTTAATGAAATGATGTTTTTTAAGGATTTGCTGTATGTCATTTTGCTTTAAGTCTTACAGGAAGAAGAAAATATTAGACGGAAAACTACACCAAGAGATAAAGAGCATTAGAAATAATAACTATGTGGCTAAATAAAACAGAATGCTTTTTACCACTTAATTATCTTTAAAAGATAATAAACTGCTTGGAGCAGAAATAACAATATTTTGTGAAGTTTATATAATCTGCAGAAATAAAATGTTTAGCAATAGCATAAAGGCTTGAGAGGGCAAATGGAAGCATACTGCTACAAGGTTCTTACCCTAAATAAGAAGTGGCATAATATCCCTTAAAGGTTAAAAGTAGACTCATAAGGATGTGTACTGTAAAGTGTAAATTAACATCTGAAATAATACAAGTTATAGTTAATATGCCAACAAAGGAAATAGAATACAATTTTATCTAAACATTTGAAAAAGAAATAATACTAATTTTATGCAAAACTCAAATAATTCAAAATAAGGCTGAACAAGAGAAAAGGGGATGCAAAGAATAGGTGTGAAAAATAGAAGCCAGATAACAAGAAAGTGTGTTTGGATCCAATCATACAAATTAATGTAATGGTCTAACCCGGGGTGGGGGAGGGGGATGGTTTTCGGATGAAACTGTTCCATCGGAGATCATCAAGCATTAGATTCTCATAAGCAGCACGCAGTCTAGATCCCTTGCACACACACTTCGCATTAGGGTTCATACCCTATTAGAGTCGAATGCCACCACTGATCTGACAGGAGGTGGAGCTCAGGTGGAGTTCACAGACAGATACCAGTCTGTGGCCCGGGATTTGGGGACCACTGGTCTAACCACCCAAAGTAAAAGGCAAAGATTATTACATAGGATTAAAGAAGAAAGATCCAACTATGTGCTACCTGCAAGAAAGCCATTTTAAACACAAAGACTCAGGAAGGTTAAAAGTCATGATATTAAAAAAAGATATAACATGTTAACACTAACTAAAACTGGTTATACTCATATCAGGGGCTATTTTAGAACAAAGAAAATTTCCAGGGATAAAGAGGATCATATAATCATAAAAGGATCAATTCAACACGAGGACACACAAATCCTAAATGTTCATATACCTAACAGAACATTTTTTGCTCCTAATAGTACAAAAAATGATAAGAGCTACAAGAAAAAATAGACAAATCCACAACTAAAATTGCAGGTTTCAACACACCGTTTTGTCTATATTTGATAGAAGGGTGTTGAAACCTGCAAAATCAGAAAGAATATGGGAGACTTGCATAATACAATCAACCAAACTGACTTAGCTGACATTTATAGAACATCCATTTAACAAGTGAAGAGTGTGAATTCTTGTCAAGTGCATGTGGAACATTTACCAGAGAGTACATATTCTGGGTCACAAAACAAGTCTTAATAAATTTAAGTTTTCAAGTCATGCAAAATATGACTTCTGACCACAATTTAAGTAAATTAAAAATAAAACACCATATAACCATAAAATGCAATAATAATTGTCTACTAAAAGGAATGAAATATTGATACATATTACAACACGGATGAATCTCAAAAACACTATGATATGTAAAAGACGCCAGTCACAAAAAACCAGGTATTATACAATTCCATTTATATGAAATGTCCACAATAAACAAATGTACAGAGAAAGTAGATTCATGGATGTCTCAGTTTAGGGAGGTAGGGTTGGGGGTGCAGAGGAAGAACAGGGAGTGGCTATTAATGGGTACAAGGTCTCTTTTGAAAATAATGAACATGTCCTAAAATTAGGTTGTTGTGATGTTGTACAACTCTGTGAATATACCAAAATATTTAATTTTATACTTTAAATGGGTGGAATTGATAGTACATGCATTACATATCAGTAAAAGCCATTAAAAATACAATATAGAACTATCTGAAAAATTCACCAATATTTTGAAATTAAAAAGCACACTTCTAAGTAAGCCATGGGTTAAAAAAATTAAAGGGTAAAGTAGAAAGTACTTTAAATTAGATGAAAATAAAAATAAAATGTACAAGTCATACAGTACTTAGAGGGAATTTGGTAGCACTACATATCCATACTAGAAGAGAAAAATGTCCTCAAAATGACCCAGGTTTTACCCTAAAAAACTAGAAGAAAGTCAGTGAAACCCAAAGGAAGCAGAAGAGGAAGCAGAAGAAGGGAAATAATAAAATTCAGAAAAGGAATCAATGAACTAGAAATCAGAAAAATAGAGGAAAATTCATGAAATCAAAGTTTAGTCTTTTTATAGATCCTTGAAAAGCTCTATAAAAATGATAAAATTATAACTGATCAAGGGAAAATAGAGAAAATACAAATTTCCATGAACAAAAATGAGAGAATGATGTCATTACAGATTCTACAGATACTAAAAGGATAATAAGGGACAACTGTATGCCAGTTAATTCAAGAATGTAAGTGAAATGACAAATTCCTTGGAAGACACAAATAATGAAAACTCACTAAAGAAGAAATAGCTGGGGCCAGGCGCGGTGGCTCACGCCTGTAATCCCAGTACTTGGGAGGCCGAGGTGGGCGGATCATGAGGTCAGGAGTTTGAGACCATCCTAGCTAACACGATGAAACCCCGTCTCTACTAAAAATACAAAAAATTAGCCAGGCGTGGTGGCGGGTGCCTGTAGTCCCAGCTATTCGGGAGGCTGAGGCAGGAGAATGGTGTAAACCCAGGAGGCAGAGCTTGCAGTGAGCCGAGATCATGCCACTGCACTCCAGCCTGGGTGACAGAGTGATACTCCGTCTCAAAAAAAAAAGAGAAAAAAAGAAGAAGAAATAGCTAACATGAATAACCCTATACCTATTAAAGAAATTGCATTAGTAGTTAGAAACTAATTGCATTAGTAGTAAAACTCTTCCCACAGAGAAAATTACGGGCTTTGCTGGTGAATGATTTCAATTATTTTTTTTTTTTAAATACTACTTTAGAAAACTCTTCCAGAAGGGAATACTTCCCAACTTCTTCTATAAGATTTTGGTATTACTCTGATAATGAAACCAGACAAAAATATTACAAGAAAATAAAATAACAGACCAATATATCTCATGAACATAGATGAAAAATTCTTTGAAAAATTTTTAGCAGATCAAATTTAGTAATGTATAAAAAGGATAACTCATCATTAGTAAGTGAGGTTTATCCCAGGAATGTGAGGTTGATTAAAAATTTAAAATTCAAGCAGTGCAATTTACCATATTAACAGATGAAAAAAGAAAACCTACATGATCATCTCAATAGACCTAGAAAAAGTATGTGATAAAATCTAACATCAATTCCTGAGAAAAACTGTCAGTAATAAGAGGAAATTTCTGCAAAATGATACATTTATGAGAAACTAGAGCTAACATTATACTCAGTGACAAAGGACTGAATGCTTTCCTCTCCAAATCAGGAAGAAGACAATTATATTTACTAACATTAATTCTATTCAGCATTGTACTGAGTTTCTAGGTTCTAGCCAGTACAAAAAAGCAAAAACAAAAGAAATAAACCATCTAAATTAGAAAGGAGGTAAAACAGTCTTTATTTATAAATAACATAACTATAAAAAATAAAATCCACTGAACTAAGTTTAGCAAAACTGAAGGATACAAGACCAATATACAAAAATCAATTATATTTGTATAAATAAGCAATGAACAATCAGAAACTGGAATTTTTAAAATTAGGGTAGTATAAAAAGTATGGAATGTTTAGGGATAAATCTGATAAAAGATGTGTAGGATCTGTCCCTGAAAATGACAAAACATTGCTGAGAAACATTGGAAAAGACATAATTAAGTGGAGAGATATACTGAGTTCTTGGTCTGGATAACTCAAATGTTGTTAAGTTGTCAATTCTCCCCCAATTAAGGCAACCATACTCAAAATCACAGCAGGTTTGTTGTTGTTGTTGTTTGTTTTGTTTTTGCCTTAGAAATTGACAAGCTGATATATTGGAGATACCAAGGATCTAGAATAGCCAAAATGCCATTGAAAAAGAATGACAAAGTTGGAAGCTTTTTACTATATGGCTTCAAGAATCATTAAAAGGCATTATAATAGAGACAGTGTGCTATTGGCATTGCTATGGTTTGGATGTTTGTTCCCCACAAACCTCATGTTGAAATTTGATCCTAATGTTGAAAGTATTTCAACATAATAGAAGGTGTTTGGGTCATGGGGGCAGCTCCCTCATGAATAGATTAATGCCTTCCCTTGCAGGTTTCTCACTCTATTAGTTCCCCATGAGAGCTGGTTGTTAAAAAGAGTCTGGCACCTCCCACCTCTCTTACTTCCTTTCCTGACACACGGTCTCTGTACACACCAACTCCCCTTCACCTTCCACTACGAGTGGAAGCAGCCTGAGGCCATCACCAGATGCCCAATCTTTAACTTTTTAGCCATCAGAATCATGAGCCAAATAAACCTTTCTTCTTTATAAATTACCCAGGCTCAGGTATTCCTTTATAGCAACACAAAGTGGGCTAAGACAGGTATCAAGATATGCAGGTAGATCAGGGGAGCAGAATAGAGTCTGCGAGAAATAAACTCACACATATATAACCAATTTTTTTGTTTGACAAAGATGCAAAGGCATTTTATTGGCTAAAGAATTGTCTTTTCAACAAATGGTGCTGGAACATTTGGCTATCCATGTCAAAACAAAAACAAGCAAAAAACTTTGATCTGTATCTCACACCTTTACAAAAATGATCTTAAATGGATCACAGACTTAGATGTAAAAAATAAAAAGATAAGAATTCTAGGAGAAAATTTTTGTGACTTAGAGTTAGGCAGAGATTTCTTAGCTATGACACCAAAAGCACAATTCATAAAACAAAACAATCAATACATTGCCAAAATTAAGAATTTTTGCTCTTAAAAAGATACTGTTAACAGAATGAAAGGACAATCCACAGGCTGAGGGGAAAAATGTGCAAATTGCATACCTATTGAACACTTGCATGCACAATATATAAAGAACTTTCAAAACTCAATAAGAAAACAGACAACCTCATAAAAATGGAAATACCATAAACAAACACTTCACCAAAGAAGATATGTGAATGACGAATGTGCACATGATCAGATATTCAACATCATTAGTTAAAAAGGTAATTTGAACTTTGAAAATCCATAAGAAAATACTATACACCTATTAGAATTACTAAAATTAAAAAGACTAACCATACCAAGTGTTGGCAAGGATGTGGAAAAAAATGGAACTCATATACTGCCAGTGAGAAAGTAAAATGTTATAATCACTTTTGAAAACAGTTTGAAAAATTTCTTTAAGAGTTAAACATATGCCTATCATATTGCTCCACCATTCATATCGTAGGTATTTATCCAAAATAAAAGCATATGTCCATACAAACACTTGTACATGAATGTCCATAGCAGCTAGATTTGTCATAGCCAAAAACTGAAAACAATCCACGTGTCCACCATGGATAAATAAGTTGTGGTATATCCATACAGCAGAGTATTATTCTGCAATACAAAGGGATGAATTACTGATACATCCAACAATATCAACAAATCTCGAAATTATGCTGAGTGAAAAAAGCCAAAGACAAGTACATACTTATGATTCTACTTATATAGAATTCTAGAAAGTGCAAAATTCATCTATAGTAATACAAAGCAGATCAGTGGTTTCCTGAGACTGTAAGGAGGGTTAGAGAGAGAAGATTAGAAAGAGACAGAAAGAAACTATTGGAGGTGATAAATTCATTATCTTGATTGTGGTGATAATTTCTTGAGTATCTGTAGACTTTAAATATGTACACTTTACTGTGTGTCATTTATACCTCAATAAAGCTGTCAGAAAACGTATTAAAGTAAACTATAAATACCACCATTAGAAATAATGCATATTTTGTTTAAGATATAGAGGGTTAAGGCAGTATGTGGTTTAAAAAAATCATTTGGAATTTCAAAGGTTTGGTTTAAGACATAAACATAGATCTTTTTTATAGGATTAATTATTGGTTTAATGAGATGTTACCCCAAGGTAAAGCCAAGATTTATTAACCTCCAATGGTCAATTTTCACCTCAGGAAAATAGTGGATTTATAAATATTTATAGCTGTTATAGAGGACTTTTGATGCTATATATTGACACATGTACAGAAATAAAGTATATTACTAAGTCTGAAGACTAAGATACAACTTTAAAAATGTGTTTCAAAAAGCATTTCAGGATGACAGTAGAGAAAAATTAAAATAAGCATGAAGACTTCTGAGATGAGGTACTGTTTAAAGGCACTGAATGCTTTTAATTTGGCAGAAACATGAGAATCAGATTGAACCCTGTTATTGGAATAATAATTATTACAAGATAATGCTGAGAAAATGTATACTTTTTGACTACAACCACTTGCCCTCTGCCATATATAGGAACAAGGAATTCCAAGATGGGCAGTGTCTCTTGGACTCAGAGTTGAGGATCTTTAGAATGTTTGAAGGGAGTTTTAAAATAAAGCAAGCAAAGCTGAGACACTCATGCAGGCTGGGTAGGGTTATGGGCTCAAGATGAATCAGCCTTCTCTACTGCGTTCATCATTAATTAATGAATCCAAGCAACAAATATGTATTAGGCATCTACTATGCACTGACACTTGGTCAAGTGCTTTTCAAAATTCTGACCTACAGTGAACAAAATCTCTTCTATTTTTAGCATCCTTTCTGAATGGTCTTTTTTATTTCTTGCCATAACAGAGTCATCCCTCAGGGATACCATGTCTTCTACAGTCCTATTAAGTGAAAGTCCCATCTAAACATCTTTCTTCCTCCCTATCATCACTACCAGCATATTATTTCCTCTCCCTTTTGTAAAACTCTTGTGCCTTTGAGAATCAATGATCTGCTTCTATCTCCCTCTTCCCCTCTCCATGGCAATCTCCTACTGTCCCCTGGTTACCACCCCTCATTCATGAAAGACTAAGTGCTTTGCTCAGGCTTTCTCCATCCCAAATCCTGCCATCATCCTGAGTCGTTTCACCATACCCTTGGGTGACCCATCAACAAGCTGTTCAATTCCTTAGCTGCCTCATCTTCAGTGACTTCTCCTTCACCTCAATAACCCCCGGCCAAGACACACCTAGATTAGGAACGGCATCGTATCAATGACGCTAATTCATGTATGCCCCTTTACACCATGAGTTTCTGTAGTTCTAGTTCAACTACTTGGACTATAATGGTTTTTGTCTTTACCTCTTTCCTTTCTTCCTTTTTTTCTCTTTTCCCCCTTTTTTCTTACATTTTAAGCCTATATCCCTCTATGTTCTAACCGTTACCTTTCATTTCTACACTTCTTCCTCCACTCAGTTTAAAATTAAATATTGTGTTTAGACACTTTCCTAAAAACTCTGACATTACTTCTAACTTTTGAGAGAGTTTAGTTAGACTAAACTCTTGCATTATGTCTAACTTTTCTGTAGGTTCTTTGGGGTATGCAAATAATGACATTCTTTATTGTTTACTTTCCAGTCCTGTACCCTTAGTTTATTTTTCTTATCTTATTGTTCCTAAGACACACAATAAAATGATGTACAGGTGTGATGCACTAATCCAAATATTCCATTTCTCTCCACCTCCAAGGCAAACTCCCTAGTCTATGACACTATTTTCTTTCACTTGATCAACTAAATTTCCCTCCAAAGTGGACTCCCTAGAATTACTCTGTACCTTCCCAATCCTTTTGCATTTCATAAGCATAATAATCTTTTCAAAACACAATTTAGGTTATGTAATAGCCTTGTCTTAAACCCTTCGCTGGTTTATAATTGCACCCACAATAAAATCCAGAAGCTTTAACAGAGTCTACTTCTTCAAGCCCTTCTTTTTTTCACTAGATTTTACTCACCCTGCTTTCTTTTTCAGTTTGTTTTTCTTTTTTCCAGAAGATGACAAAGCTTTCCTGCCTCGGGTCCGTCTAATGGCTGTTCTTTCTGCCTGGAATGCTCTTTGCCTCACACTTTTCCTGCAAAACTCCTACTTATCCGGGGAAGCCCTCCCACAACTCCAGAAATTCAGAATTCAGTCAGCTCTCTTTCTCTCTCCCCCTTTTTTTTTAGAGACAGAGTCTTGCTCTGTTGCCCAGGCTGGAGTGCAGTGGCGCAATCATAGCTCACTGCAGCCCTGAACTCGTGGGCTCAAGCCATCTTCCATCCTGAGTAGCTGAGACTACAGGCACATGACACTGTGCCCAGCTAATTTTTAAATTTTTTGTAGAGATGGGGTCTCACTATGTTGCCCAGGCCAGTCTTGAGCTCCTAGTCTCACCTCAGCCTCCCAATGTGCTGGGATTACAGGCATGAGTCACAGCACTGGCACGCTCTTTTAAAATGTTTCATGCAACTCTTCATTTTTCCTTCAAAACACTTACTACCTCATGTAATTATATATATTTATTTATATGGCTACTTAATATATGTCTCTCTCATTGTACTAAAAGCTCTGTGTATTTCCCCATCATTCCTAGCCTATAGCACTTTGCCCAGAAAATAGTGTGCTCTTAATATTTATGGAATGAATAAACAGATGAATGAGGATATAAAGAAGACACAATCCTGGCTCAGAAAATTGCACTCACAAATCTTTCCTTCCAGTCTCAATGAGTTGTTGGCCTTCCCAGTATTAGAAGTGGCAATAAGGAACAGAATGGTATCCATGATCCAAACTTCACATTCCACAGTGAGAGGACCTTGCTAGGTCAAGAGCGGATTAATGTAAGCAGTTACAGCAACCTGAATCAAGGTAGTGAAAATGGCAGGAGGAGCAGGATAAACTGGGGTGAGAAATTAAATCCAGGCTTCATTCATTACACAACTAAACCGAGAAAAGTAGGATAGCCAAAATATCCACAGTTTTTGTTATTTCCTTAGATTCCTTAAAGTCCATTTATTTCTCCTTAATTGCTTAATAAAAGGGTTTGTTTTCTTAAAGACAGAGTCTCACTCTGTCACCCAGGCTGGAGTGCAGTGGTACAATCATAGCTCACTGCAGTCTCAATCCCCTGGCCTCAAGTGATCCTCCCACCTCAGCCCCCTGACTGGCTGGGACTACAGGCATGTACTACCATGCCCAGCTATATTTTTAAAATGTTCAGTAGAGATGAGGTCTCGCTATGTTGCCCAGGCTGGTCTCAAACTCCTGGGCTCATGTGATCCTCCTGCCTCAGCCTCCTAAAGTGCTGGGATTCAGGCGTGAGCCACTGCACCTAGCCTACAAAAAATTTTTAAACTGGTGTTGCATGCGAGTAACTAAGGAAAAGATCCATGCTGTTGCCCAGAGGAAAAAACAAGTAGCAGCAACTGTTAGCTTCCAAAGTCAGAAGCAGCCAAGGTTCCTTGAGGAGAGATGTAGCATCCCACACGTTTAAATGTGGGTTGAATGGTAAATGTTGGTTCCTTCTCAGAGATCCCATCTTCCTCCCAGTCTTAAATAATGAGCTGTCCCTTCTTCTATTCGAGGACCCTACCCCAGTGCCCTGAGACCATCCTCTCGTTCCTCCCATGAGACCTTCGCCTTATGTCACCTTGTACCTTCAGCCAGGCTTTTACTCTCTGTTGGAAACATCCCCTTGAACTATAAATCGGCTTGTTTCTCATTTCCCTTGAATTCATATTACCCTCTGGCTATTATATAACGTATATCCTTCTTTCTCATTAAACCTCTCCATTTCCTTACCTCCCACTCACTCCCTAACCCACTGCAATCTATTTAGAATTTTAAAACCCTTTCTAAAATAACTTCCTATCTAAAAATCCAAAGAGCATTTTTCTAGTGTTTATCCAGTGATGTGCCAGTAAAATATTGAATAATCAGCTTTTCAGAGCAGAAGTGGGGGAGCCTAGATTTGTAGTATATTCCTCTTTCATTAATTGTTGCAAATACATTCACCATGACTGCTTTCAGCTACCAACTTGGCATCAACTGGTTTGCAAAACTTCTGAAAATTTAACATTGGCATTTCTGAGCCATGATGAGCCTGCCCTAGCACACCATTGTAATCTTACTGAAATCCTCTGTTGCATGAGAATCTGTCAATCACTCTTTATTTCAACTTTCCATTCTCTGATACTCCATGATATTACACGCCTTTGAGACTTCTCCTACATCTTTGCCTGTTACCTTCCTGGAATCTTCTTTCTCCTCTTGCTTACGATTTAAGGTTCACTGGGGTCCAATAATGTTCTTTCTTGACAAACTTTCCTAATGAAATCAAACCGAACTTCTATAGTTTCAAATGCTGTTATATATCTCTCACTCAAGAGTGCACCTGAACTGCCTTGTGGTCAGACAGACTCTGCAAACCCAAAATGTCATAACCATTCCATGACCTGGGCTCCCTACCTCTTTCTAATCAGTAAAGCACTGCTCTTTTATCTCCCTAATAATTCCTAAATCCAGCTCTGTTTCTCCATTTCTATCAGTATTGCTGTTTCAAAAGGTGGAATCATTTATAAAGCAATCTATAAGAGTCAAAGTTAATGATATCCCCACCAGTGTAAAACTGATTCACGGGTCATCGGTCACTGGTACTATTTCCCAAGATGCGTACTGTGTTTTAACAGGAGAAAAAAAAAGAGGTTTTGTAATAAAAAAAAATTGTTTAGGATTCACTGAGTTAAGTGAAGCAGAGGTTTGGGTTGGCTTTCACTTTTCAGAAACTTTAATATGCCAATGTGGATTGCAGAGAGGGTCTGAGTTAAAACAGGACTATCTGAGAGTCAAAGAGTCTCTATCCTAGGCTGCAATAGCCTTGACCTCATTGTAATAGTCTTGAATCAAGTCATCCTTTAAAAAACAAACAAACAAAAAACTATTACTGCCTTGCAGCACATAAGCTGTCGTTAGAATGCAGTTCAGAGTGACCCTGGTCTGCAGAATAAGAGTTAAAAACCTCAAGAAATGCAAAGCACTCTGACTTGGTCTCTGCCTACCACTCCAGCCTCAACGCTGTCTGTCTCTGTCTTTGATCTTAAATTTGAACATTTACAGTTTCATGTTTGCCTTACAAACCATGTTGTTTGCCATCATTCTTTTATTCATGCCCTTCTCTAAGCGAGAATTTCTCTTACCAGACCTCTTGTCCAGATAATGCCTACTTCGGTTCTCTGTTCTCTGGCATCATTTCTTCCAGAGTCCTTCCTGATTTTCCCAGCACCTTCCACCTGTATCTTATTTATTCTTATCATCAAACATAGTGCTTGTCTGTATTAAATATATCTTTTTTTTTTTTTTTTTTTTGAGACAGGATCTCACTGTTAACCAGGCTGGAGCTCAGTGGCCCTAACATGGTTCACTGCACCGTAGATCTCCTGGGCTCAAGAGATCCTCCTGCCTCAGCCTCCCATACAGCTGAGACCACAGGTGCATGCCACCACACCTGACTAATTTTTAAACTTTTTGTAGAGACAGGATCGCACTTTGTAGTCCAGGCTGGTCTCGAACTCCTGGGTCCAAGTGATCCTCCCACCTCAGCCTCCCAAAGTCCTAGGATTCCAGGTGTGAGCCACTGTGCCCAGGCATCTTTTTATTCTCTTGCTTTGATATCTGGGGCCTTGCTGACCCAGGCAATAAGGGACTCAAATGCAAGTACACCTTTTGTATGCAAACCAACCAATCCAAAACCCATACCCCTAACCACCTCCTTTACTGGGCTCTTACAGGACTCTTACGGTCCAGGCCACTATTATACAACCTTAATACCTCGGCACCAGGTACCAGACAACTAGGACAGTCCCTATACCCCAGTGCCCACTGAAATTATTCAAACCAGCCAGTCCTAAGCCTGCTTCCCTGCTTCCCCTGTTCTTCTACAGAAACCACAATAAAAAGCTTTTGTCCGCATTTTTCTTTACATGCCATCTCCTCACGGACCCTGGTACTTCCCCTGAGGTCCCCCGTGTGGTCTGTTGTGCTCCCTGTTTCCAGGGAACTGTGAGTATAAACTTCTTACATGAAGTCTTTTCTGTGTCAGCATGTTTTACTATTATTGATTTAAACAAATTATGAGTACCTTTGAAAATACTGTCACATGGTAGATCTTCAAGAAATGTTTGTTGAATAAATAATATTAAGTAACTAATTAGTTCACTGTTTGCAAGAATATAAAAGCTGCCATCCTGAGTTAGCCTGCTGGTTCATCTAGCTCTGCACTCTGATATCAGTGAATCCATCACAAAATACAGTTGACATCAACAGCTAAGCTGTATCTTCAAAACAAAAAAAATTCCTTAATGAAAAAAGAGAAAGGAATCACATATTGTTTTTTATTTTCCTAGAATAATGAGGGTTTCAGTTACAGTAAGACAGTTGGGTTTTTCCTCTTCACTGCCACTAGCTTTAAATCCAACCCTTAAATTTAGGAATATTGAGGGAACTACAAATTGAGGGAATGTAAGCATCGAAAAAGCCTAGATGGGCCCGGCACAGTGGCTCATGCCTGTAATCCCAACACTTTGAGAGGCCGAGGCAGGTGGATCACTTGAGGCCAGGAGTTCAAGACCAGCCTGGGCAACATGGCAAAATCCCGTCTCTACTAAAATTAGCTGAGAGTGGTGGTGCACACCTGTAATCCCAGCTACTCCGGAGGCTGAGGCACGAGAATCGCTTGAACCCAGGAGGTGGAGGTTGCAGTGAGCCGAGATCACGCCACTGCATGCCAGCCTGGGGAACAGAGCAAGACTCCGTTTCAAAAAACAAAAGAAAACAAAAAAGAAATAGCATAGATAAAAATCCTGTCTAGGAGAGGACAGGAGAATTCTCTTCCAAGCCTAAGAGTCAGGCTGGTTTCTTTTTGGTATGAGAAGGAGGGAACTACAGGGGTCTCCATAAATTCAGCTCATTTGACTTATTGTGGAAGATGACGGTGTTCTTCATTTCCAGTTAAAATCAGCCACTGAATCAGTTATAAGTTTTATGTCGCAAGTAGCAGAAAAACCCAGCCCAAACTGGCTTAAACAATAACACACTAGCATACAACGTATAAGTCAGGAGGTAGACTGATGCCCTTCTAATGTTAAAGACAACTAAAACAGAAAATACTTTCAAGGAAAGATATAGAAGCACTAAAACTATATTAAATGGTACCCCCCCCCCCCCAAAATAAAAGACTTTTGAGGCTGGGCGCAGTGGCTCACGCCTGTAATCCCAGCACTTTGGGAGGCGGAGGCAGGCGGATTACGAGGTCAGAAGATCGAGACCACGGTGAAACCCCGTCTCTACTAAAAATACAAAAAAATCAGCCAGGCACGGTGGCGGGCGCCTGTAGTCCCAGCTACTCGGGAGGCTGAGGCAGGAGAATAGTGTGAACCTGGGAGGCGGAGCCTGCAATGAGCTGAGATAGCGCCACCGCACTCCAGCCTGGGCGAGCGACAAAGAGAGACTCCGTCTCAAAAAAAAAAAAGAAAAGAAAAGAAAAGACGTATGAACATAGGATTCAGGACAGGGGTAACTTCAGGTCAGGGAAGGAATGAGATGAAATGGAGAGGAAGCCATATGGTTAAGATTAGGTTGTTTGTCAAGGTTCTTACTTTTGTTTTGCATGGTGGGTTTGAGGCTGTTTGTTACATTATTAAAAACATAATAAATAAATAAGCATACTTAGAGCTAGAATTAGAACAAAAATTTTCTGATCCTAGGCAGCTCCTGCAAAAGACAAAAGCTGTTGTTATAGGATGCCTGCTCCTGGTCCAAACACTCTTCCTCCTCCTCTGTAACTTGGAGAAGGTACAGGGCAACTTCATAACCTTCTGTGCTCAGCGAGGCATGGAGTTAGGGCCTCATTCTATGCTAAAACAGGATTCAAGCCGAAGAGTTTTAGATGAAATAATTATGCATTTTTAAGGAAAATAAATTTAAGGAATAGCCATTCCTAAGTGCAATAGATTGACGGAGTAAAATAAATAAACCAAGAATAGCTACCAATTAGTGGGATGCTCCCTTCATTGTTAACTGAGAATTTACAAATGCTGAATAATTAATTTTGGCATCAATAGTTAACACAATTTAGTAACAGGAGAAGAAGGCTGTCTGATTAAGAAGCCAAATCTTAGGTTGTATTTTAATGAGTAAGGCCAATAACAGGTAAGCCCAACTCTTCTTGTATTAAATTAATCTCAAATGAATATAATCTTGAAATAATATATGTGATATGTGAGGCTTGCCTGCACTAGGAAACAAAAAGTATTTCAATGTTTCCATTCTAACTCTTCACTGATTAATGTTATTGGTGATTGGTTGGAAGTGGAGGTAAAACAAAAACAAAAACAAAAACTATGTATGAGTCTAATAGGAATTTCAGACTATATTTAAAATTTTATCCAAGTTGGGCATGGTAGTGCACGACTGCAGTCCCAACTTCTTGGAAGTGTGAGATGGGAGAATTGCTTGAGCCCAGGAGTTTGAGCCTGGGCAACATAGCAAGACTCCATCTCTAAAAATAATTAATTACTTAATTAAAATAAAATAAAGATATTTTAAAATGTTTTCTCCTAATAACTGGTCAGAATCCAATTAAAGCTGTGATTCCCAGGCAAAGTTAAGTGAGCTAAAAAATTATTTTGTGAATTTGATCAATATAAAAAGTCAAACTAAATCACACAAAGAAAACGAACTCTCCAAAACAGCTGCCTGACACTGTCTGTCTCCTTCCCCCTCTGTAGTTTATTCTTGAGGAAAATTTGCTGAATTTCCATTAACTCTTTTACTCTATATGTAAGACTTAAAAATATGTTTGTGTGTTGAATTGACACAGTATGGAACTTAAATATTTACCAGTGAACAAAAACATCAAGCACCAAAAAAGCCAGAACATGCTTGTTTTTTAATCCTGACTAGTTTGACCAGTGAGACAAAAGCCAGTGGGATGTTTGTGTCTGGTGAGGCTCATCAAGTTGTTTCAAATGCTCTAGAAATTACAGATGATCGCCCTGCCATCTGCTTAATTCTGGCCATGAAGACTCAGTTGTGTGCTGATAATGTCACAGTGGTTCCCTCATGGTAGAGGACATTGATGTTCAGGCTGCTTTTGAACAAACGTGATGTGATTCATGATTTGAAAGGTAGCTAATCTGACAGCAGACTGTAGTACAGATGGCAGTGAGGAGATAAAAGTGAGGTAGTTATTGTAACATTCTTTAGAGACAGTAATGTGGTCCTGAGTTTGACAGTCAAAATAAACAGGATAGGATATAGGGGACAGGAAATGATGAGTTCAGTGCTAAAGATGTTTAATGTAGCATCAGGACATCCAACTTCACTTATAGTGGGAAATGCAGAACTGGTGCTTGAGAGGATAACGTGAGGACTTAACCAAGGTGGAGCAAGCCACCTGAGTAGAGATCATTGACGCTGTGAAAGGCACTAGCTAGGTCTGAAGAAAATGTCTGATCTTCATCCCTCAGCAAATTATAGCAATTGCACAGGCCCCAGCAGATTCCTCTCCCCTACTGTGCTTAGAGATGTTATCATCAGGACTCCTTCTCAAACCACACACACACACACACACACACATACATATCACACACACACACATACACACACCCACACCCACATATACACTCCACATACACACCCCACACACTCACACCTGCCCCCTCCCCACCCACACACACCGCATTCCAGGGTTCTCAAGGCTTTAGGAAAAGAAGTCTTGGTCATAAAATGTTTATGTAGGGAAGAAAAGACTTTTCCTGTATCCTTTTAAGATCTGTGGCTGGGCCTGAGAATGAAACTGACAAAAACCGATAAACAGGAGAAATGCATACATATTTTATTTGATGTTAATATTTTCACGTACATAGGGGCCTTCAGCCTTCGTATAAAAGAAAGGCCAAAAGAAGTGGATAGGCCTGAGAGCTTGTATACTATCTTAACAAAGAGTGATAAGTTGTGCATATGTGACAAGACAAACAAAAAGGAGGTTTGGCCAGGGTGGTAAATTGTGGGAAAGTGACTAGGAAATACATGAGGGAAACTAATCAACAGTAAGGATTATTTTAGTAAGATTTATTTATACGGATTTATCTCAGCATCAATTATCTGTCTCCAGTGATAAAAATGTTCTCCTCTCCAGGGAGGACACCTTTCTCACTAGAAATTTATGTCCTGCTTTTAAGTAGAAAGAGCAAGTCAGAAAGCCCTTCCTGCATCTTCTGTTTCTCAACTGCCTTCAGCTCAAAGTAATCAATGTGCCAATGTGCCGTATTTTGAAGTGGCATGTTCTGATCCCCTTCATTTGCTATTCTTGGCTTAGCAAATTTTGCTGAAAAGTAACATGAATACACTAAGATTTTAGCACAGGTACCTCATACATGTGTATCAAGTGCACCACTATATAAAAATTAAAGATATTAATTTGTTATGTTATATATTTATTTTCTATAAGAATAAACTCTAGATTAATATGTTCTTTTACTCTAGGTTAGGCCACTAGATATTTATGTGCCTATTACAAACCATGAACTTAAAGTGTTCTTAATTTTAATTCCATTATATTAACTGGCAATTTCTGCTTGATATACCAAGTGTTAAGGATTTAATCCATTTTTTTCTTACATTTGATAGGTGATTAGGTCCAAAAAATACCTAATTTTCATACTATTAAAATAAATTCCTTTTACTTCATTTTTTCCCCTGAGACAGGATCTCACTCTGTCACCCAGGCTGAAGAGTGCTGTGGCATGAACATGGCTCACTACAGCCTCAACCTCCTGGGCTCAAGCGATCCTCCCACCTCACCTCAGCCTCACAAGTAGTTGAGACCACAGGCATATGCACCCACACCCGGCTTTTTTTTTTTTTTTTTTTTTTGTAGAGACAAGTTCTCGCTCTGTTACCTAGACTGAGCTCAAACTTCTGGGCTCGAGTAATTCTCCTGCCTCAGCCTCCCAAAGGATGTAATGTGGACATCAATACCCATCAATACCCTGAGGGTGTGGGGATTATTTGTCACAGTAGAGTACTGATGTCCACATTTTGTCATGTGACTGTACCCTATTTAAAGTGGTGATGTTTTCAAAGTAGAATAAGAGGCCATTTTTGCTGTATGGATTTAGCCTAAGTACAGTTTGTAAAAGTTGCTACTCTTGAAAATAAAGCATCATCAGGGCATATTCTGTTAAAACACAGGACACCATGAAAGAATCACAGAGGGCAGTGTCGACTGCTCTCAAAGAGAAGAAATAACGATGTTTGCCCTTGATTCACTGGATCCTTGATCCGGTATCACAGTTAAGGTGACATTAGAATTTGTTTTAACACTGTTCATAAGAATGGCAGGTAAGAGAAGAAAACGGTCATCACTGATCTTTATTCGATACCACAATCAAAGGTAAATGACATTAACTGGATAAGTATTTGGTTTTATGTAAGTATTTTTTTCAGGATAAAGTCTGAGGTAATATTTGGTAATGCAGCCTAAAGCTCTTAAGAGTACCATACTTCAGTATTGGTTATTGAAATTTTCAAGTTGATCAGACCTGATGCATCCAATGAATCCTTGATCTATTTATAGCTAGGAGAGAAAACGAGACTTTGGGGTATCTAGTGTCCTTCACACTTACAGTTTTCATTCATCAAATCAGTCATTTTTGTCCTTCATGGGTATGAGTAGTAGAGAAGGAAACATTAACTATATAAAAACATAGAGTAAATGTATGTCTACACGTTGCAGTAATTGTTCTGAAAGTGTAAGAGTCAGGCACCACGAGAGAGAATGAGGGAGGGATAGAGGAAGGGTATCAGAGAAAGCCACTGCAAAGCAGTATTTAAGCTGAAGTAGGTGTTAGCCAGGAAAAGAGGGGTAGCATTTCACATTAAGACAGAATCTCAAGTCTGTTTAATTGCAATAATTTACAATGAAATTATATGACCCTCGTATACACCCTATTGGACCTAGAGGTATAACATAAAAATATTATAGATCATCTAACAATATGTGAAAATGTCACTCATTAATTTCAAATAGCAATTTGCAATTCTATGGTTATAAACTATTTGGCTTGGGGCAATATATTTCCAGGTCTTATGAAATTATTCATTCTCATTAAACGCTAATGATCCTTACTGCAAAGATTAGAGCTAATTAACTACTCCTTTTGCCTACATTAATTTATTAGTTACTCATGATGAATCCAGTAAATGTTTCCGTGTTAGTTGGCCAAAGTAAGTACTATGGACTACCGACACCACTAAGCATGCATGTAAACAAATACTTTGAAAAATAAACACTGCTATCATTAGGTAATCAAGTTGAAAAACAGACGGACATCGGAACCAAACATTAAAATATATTAAATAGTCATCCATCTAACATTAGTGGGGTACCAAACATGGTGTTTCCATAGTTACAGGCACTGGTGCACAGGGACTTTGGTGGTGAGCAGGGTTACCTCATCACCATTTCAGAATCAAAAGAGTAACTGAAAATGATGGAGGTCATTAGCACTGACTTCCTTGCCTTAAATGCTAACAAGAAGTAGCTGCTTTTTAGAACCAGGAAGATTTCAAACAAAGCCAGCAATGACACCAAGTCATCATTGGCACGAATGGAAGAAAATGAGTTCATCAATGCTTCAGAGCAGAGGAGTGGTTCCCAAAGTGTGATCCAGGTAACAGCAGCATCAGCAGCACCTGATAACTTGTAAGAAATTCATGTTCAAGGCTCAGGCTGGGCATGGTGGCACACATCTGTAATCCTAGCACTTTGGGAGGCCAAGGCAGGTGGATTACTTGAGCTCAGGAGTTCAAGACCAGCCTGGGCAACATGGTGAAACCCCTTCTCTACAAAAAAATATAAAAATTAGCCAGGTGTGGTGGTGTGCACCTGTACTCCCAGCTACTTGGGGGGCTGAGGTAGGTGGATCACTTGAGACCAGGAGGCAGAGGTTGCAGTGAGCTGAGATTGTGCCACTTGCACTCCAGCCCGGGCTCAAAAAAAAAAAGAAAAGAAAAGAAAAGAAAGAAAGACAAAGGCTCCCTCCCTTGGCTACTGATCAGAACATCTCAGGGCAAGGCAAATCTGTGTTCTAACCAGGTGATCCTGATACATGCTGAAGTTTGAGAACCACTGCCACTGATTTTGAAACAAAACCAGACTCAAAAACTAGCCACAATTTTCTTGCAATTTTCTAAGAGTTATTTTCTTTCATTTATTTCATTTCAGAACAAATTGAAGCCATGTAATAGCATATCATTTAACTCAATAACTTAGCAATAAATTTGAATTGTTAAACTTCGAATAAGTTGAACTCTGATCTTGGCATATTTTGAATGTGTTATAAATGTAAGGTTTTTGAAGATTATACAGAGTTTGTGCTGCCATAAATTTTTTTAGTTAGTGCAATTTAAATGTACAGCAAATTAAAATATGACTTATTGACCCAAGAATGTATTATATTTTCATTTGAAAATTTTTGTATCCTTTAGTATATCTCACATTATATGCACTAAAATTATTTGCCTCACTTATAAGAGAGCCTGATATAGAACATATCCAATTCTTTAAAAAATATAGAAAATTAAATATTATTCTTCACATTACAAAGAAATCACCTTTGGGCTTAAAACATGAATTTTTGTATGTAATTTAAAAATAAATTTATTCATAAAATTCAGTGTCTATACAATTTTTCTGGTGCATGTATGACAATCAAATCAACTGTTTTTCAAATGCACAAATTTTTAAGTATTCTATACACATGTAACATATCCTGTACATGTCCTACCACTAGGCTGGAGCAGAGTCTGACATCCTATAAGATGATTTTGTATAATCTGTCTTCTGCTCCATACACTGCATTTCTAAAAATTCATTTGCTCTAGAGACAGGGTCTTGCTGTGTTGCCCAGGCTGGTCTTGAACTGCTGGGCTCAAACAATCTTCCCACCTCAGCCTCCTGAGTAGCTGGGACTACAGGTATGCGCCACTGTGCCTGGAAACATTGCATTTTTAGAGGTTTCCTAATACTTTGAACAAATCCCTAAACAAACCCCCCAAAATATAATTAAACCTATGTGTGAATGAAGTGGCTATCTTTGAGCAGACGTTACTCTGGTGCCGTAGGCTGCTCTATAAGGAAGCATGTCAGGCAGTGTTTTGAGTCACTGAAAATTAATATTACAACCAGACAACCATGTAACATATATATAAGAACTCTGCCTTCTTGGAGCAGAGGAGATGGGCTGAGAAAGGCTGCAGGGCAGCAAGAGAAGCATGTTAATTCTAGGGGAGGAGTGTGATGAATAAAATGCAGCAATAAGAGAGTTGGAGTTTCCTATGCTCCCCATTATGAAAGTCTCAAGAGTTCTCCACAAAGAACAAGGAGCCACAGCTATTATTAACACAGTTCACATAACTATAATGTGAAGTGGAGTTTTCTCCTGGTAAACACCTGGAGATAAAGCTAGGAACAAGAAATCTCACCTGGTCTATATGTAATGACATTCCTTTATCAATTCTTTTAAATTTGTTAAGGTGTATTTTATGGCTCAGAATGTGGTCTATTTTGGTGAATGTTCTGTGTGACCTTGATTAGAATGTGCGTTCTGCTGCTGTTGGATGAAGCTGTCTATAGACGTCAGTTATACCCAGTTGATTGATGGTGTTGAATTCAGCTATGTCCTTACTGATTTTCTGCCTGCTGGATCTGTTCATTTCTTACAGAGCGAGTTGGAGTCTTCAACTGTAATGGTGGATTCATCTATTTTTCCTTCAGTTCTATCACTTTTTCCCTCCTGTAGTTTGCTGTTCTGTTGGTAGGTGCATACACATTAAGAATTGTTGGCTGAGCACGGTGGCTCATGCTTGTAATCCCAGCACTTCAGGAGGTCAAGGCAGGTGGATCACGAGGTCAGGAGATCGAGACCATCCTGGCCAACATGGTGAAGCCCCATCTCTACTAAAAATACAAAAATTAGCTGGGTGTGGTGGCGTGCACCTGTAATCCCAGCTACTTGGGAGGCTGAGGCAGGAGACTTGCTTGAACCCAGGAGGTGGAGACTGCAGTGAGCCGAGGTCACGCCATGGCACTCCAGCCAGGGCAACAAGAGTGAAACACCATCTCAAAAAAAAAAAAATTTTTATTATGTCTTCTTGGAGAACTGTCCCTTTTATCATTATGTAATGCCCCTCTTTCACACTGATAACTTTACTTGCTGTGAAGTCCTCTGTCTAAAATTAATATAGCTACTCCTGTTTTCTTTTGACTAGTATTAGCAGGGTATATATGTATCTTTTAAGTGGTTTTCTTATTGACACCATATAGTTGAGTCTTGTTTTTTTATCCACTCTGACAATCTCCATTATTTTTGACCATTGATTTTCACAGTGATTGTTGATATAGTTGGATTAACACCTTTCACTCTTTCTTCTGGCTTTTGTGGTTTCAACTGAGCATTTTATATGATTCCATTTCTCTCCCTTTTTTTTTTTTTTTTTTTTTTTGAGACAAAGTCTCAATCTGTTGCCCAGGCTGGAGTGCAGAGGCTCAATCTTGGCTCACTGACTCAGCCTCCCAGGTCTGGGACTACAGGCAAGCACCACCATGCCCAGTTAATTTTTTGTATTTTTTGGTAGAGATGGTGTTTCACCATATTGCCCAGGCTGGTCTTGAACTCCTGGACTCAAGCAACCCTCCCGTTTCGGCCTCTTGAAGTGTTGAGATTACAGGCATTAGCCAGGTAATGAGCCATGGCACCCAGCTGTTTTCTCTCCTTTCTTAGCATACCAATTATACTTCTTTTTTTAAAAAACTTCTAGTGGTTGTCCTAGAGTTTGCAATATATATTTACAGCTAATCCAAGCCCACTTTCAAATAACACTACCAGTTCCTAGATAGTGTGAATGCCTTACAAAAACAAAATAATCCTAATTATTCCCTGCTGTCTTTTGTATCATCGCTGTCATTCATTTCACTTAAATATAGCATATATAAATATATATGAGGCCGGGCGCGGTGGCTCACGCCTGTGGTCCCAGCACTTTGGGAGGCCAAGGAGGGCGGATCATGAGGTCAGGAGATCGAGACCATCCTGGCTAACGCGGTGAAACCCCGCCTCTACTAAACAAAATACAAAAAATTAGCCGGGCGCGGTGGCGGGCGCCTGTAGTCCCAGCTACTCGGGGGGCTGAGGCAGGAGAATGGTGTGAACCTGGGAGGCGGAGCTTGCAGTGAGCCGAGATCGTGCCACTGCACTCCGGCCTTGGTGAAAGAGCGAGACTCCGTCTCAAAAAAAAAAAAAAAAAAAAAATATATATATATATATATGTATAATCATATGTTGCTTAATGACAAGGCTACAGTCTAAGAAATGTGTCATTAAGTGATTTTGTCATTGTGTGAACACCATAGTGTGTACTTACACAAACCTAGATGGTCTAGCCCACTACACACCTAGGCTGTATGGTGTAGCCTATTGCTCAGGCTACAAAGCAGTACAGCATGTTACTATAATGAGTACTGTAGGTAATTCTAATGCAATGGTAAGTATTTGTGTATTTAAACATATCTAAGCAGAAAAAGTACAATAAAAATACACTATTATAATCTTATGGGACCACCATTGTATATGTGGTCTCTCATTGACTAAAACATCATGTGGTGCATGACTACATATGTATATGTATACTGTATATATATGTATTATGTGTTTATATCCCATAGGCACAGATAAGATATATACATAAGCATATATAATCAAATTGTTGCCATTATTGTTTTGAACAAATTGTTATCTGTTTGATCAATTAATAATAAGAAAAATAAGTTTTTATTTTACCTTTTCTTTCTTTCTTTTTTTTTTTTTTTAACAGTGTCTCACTCTGTTGCCTAGGCTGGAATGCAGTGGCGCATTCATGGCACACTGCAGCCTCAACCTCCTGGAGTCAAGCAATCCTCCCACCTCAGCCTCCCAAGTAGCTGGGACTACAGGCATGCACCACCATGCCTGGCAAATTTTTTAATGTTTTGTAGAGATGAAGTCTCAACATGTTGCCCAGACTGGTCTTGAACTCTTTTTCACCTTTTCTTATTCCGTCTTTGTTGTTCTTCCTTTCTGTATGTAGATCCAAGTTTCTGACCTATATTATTTTTCTCTTCTCTAAAGAATTTATTTTAACATTTCTTGCAAGGCAGGTCTGCTGGCAACAAATTCCCTCAATTTCTGTTTGTCTGAGAAAAGTCTTTATTTCTCCTTTACTTTTGAAGGATAATTTTACAGGATACAGGAATCTAGGTTGGTGGTTATTTTTCCTTACAGCTTTAAATATTTCACTGTCTCCTGGCTTGCATGGTGCCTGAAGAGAAGTCCAGTGTAATTCTTACTTTTGTTGCCCTATAGGTAAGGTTTTTCTCCCCACCCCCGGTGTCTTTCAGGATTTTTTTATCTTTGATCTTTTGTAGTTTAAAAATTCAAACTACAATTTCTCCAATTTTTCCATATGCCTCAGGGCAATTTTTTTTGGCATTTATCCCTCTTAATGGTTTCTGAGTTTCCTGAATCTGTGGTTTGGTATCTGACATCAATTTGGAGGAAATTCTCATTATTATTTTAAATATTTCTTCTGTTCATTTCTTTCTTCTCCTCGTATTCCTATTTAATATATGTTACACCTTTTGTAGCTGTCCCACAGTTCTTTGATATTATATTCTGTTTTTCTCAGTCTTTGTTCCCTTTGCTTTTTGGTTTTGAGGGTTTATATTGAGATATCCTCAAGCTCAGAGATTCTCTCCTTAGCTGTGTCTATTAAGAAGCCCAAAGGCATTTCCCAATTCTGCTACAGTGCTTTTTGGTTCTTCCTTAGAATTTTCATCTCTTTGCTTACATTGCCCATTTGCTCCTGCATGCTGTTTTATCCATTTGAGCCCTTAGCATATTAATCATAGCTGTTTTAAATTCCCTGTCTGATAATTTCAACATCCCTGTCATGCCTTGTTCCAATGCTTGCTTTGTCTCTTCGAACTGTTTTTTGTCTTTCAGTATGCCTGGTAATTTTTTCTGGATAGACAGGATGTACTGGGTAAAAATGACTGCCATAATAGACCTTTCGTAATATGATGGACGGTATGGATGAAGAGGAAGCATTCATTAGTCCTATGATTAGGCCTCCATCGTTTAGTAAGCCTGTACCTTTAGACTATGAACTTCACAAGTGTTTCTCAGTTTTTTCTCCACCCTTTAGTGGGACAGGATGGCTAGAACTGGATGGATATGCCCCTTCCTCCAGGTCAGTTAACCTCTGATAAACCCAAGGTTAAGTTCTGCTTAAATAGATTCTCCTGAGGGCAGACCTTGTTAGGAAGAACCAAGTGCTCTGGCATATTTCAAAATGCTTCCTTTTTCCTTCCCCTGCCCAAAGCACAAGGGAATTTTTCTCTGATATTTACTGTGAGCACCTGGTTGAGCTCCTAGACGTAAAACACAGAAACTCTATGACTGGGTCCCCCTGGAGTTTTTAACTCTCAGACATGTCTACATCTAGCCTCTGTCAGTTTTTCAATTACAGTTCAGGATTTCTGAGGAGGTTTCTCCTCCATATGCTATGATTCTCTGTGTCTGCCTGTCTGTTTCTCCAATTTTAAGCACAACATTTTGCCCTGTGACTTCACTTCTCTTACACATCCAAGAGGTGTGGTTGAAATTTTCACTTGTTAGGATAGGATGGTGACTTCCAAGTTCCTCACACGTGGAACCAGGAACCCAAAGCCTCTTTTTTTCTATATATACTACTATAACTACGTTATGGAATATATCTGCTTAAAGATTATTAAGAATTGAAATGAACTCTAAACTGTATTGTTTCCTCATTCAATAGGGATACTACTATCTATGTTTCACAGTGTTGAGAAGATTAAATAATCCCATCTATGCGAAGTCCTTCAGATAGTCCCTGGCATACAGTAAGAGCGCACACCTACATCACCATGATCAAGATCACCACTGAATGAACCATGTCATCTTTACCGTCATGCTCTTTGTTTTGTACACAAAATCTGACAACACTAGTATTACATGAGTCTTTCAGAGTCAAAACTCAACATTTGTCCTAAATCTAAACTTCATTTAAATCTCACCTCCACCATAGAAAGGATGAAAGTAAGCCACGTTAACACAATTCCTCCTCCCCGTGGCACAGTTTCAGAAATTTCTCCAAACATATATTAATTATTTTAAATTCAGGAAAAGCAACAACTTGGCATGATTTCTAAACAATCGGATGTTCCACTTAATTACCAGATAATTTTAGAACTAAAATGAAACGATCTAGACCAAACATTCATGGTATAAGGCACATAATGGTTAAGAGGCATGCCCATACCTGCTTTGCAAGTCAGACTGGCACAAGTCTCCTGACCACACTATGCCAGGCTATCTTCACTGTAGATGCATCAGGTAACCTACACTATGCAAAAGAGCTTCCATTTCTCATGTTAAATAGTGTGCTATCCAGGACCGTCCAGGCTTTCCTTCTTAACAAATATTTTTACACAAAACACTCAATTCTTTTGAGTTTCCAATAAAACAAAAAGACACTAAAAACACTAGCTTAGGTATTTTAGCTCAAATAATATTTCACATAACAGAATTTAAAAATGTTTTATGTGTAAACACTATCAAGTCATTATGTATATCTAAAGCATAAAAATTATACACATTCTACAGTAATATTTAACAGTCCTGTATGTTACTAAAAATTCTGAATACCAAAGCAATTAATTGACTCAGATTCCAAAAAGATAACTGTAGAATATAAGTGGCTTTTTTACTGATGACATAGTTTATTTTCCAAAACAATTAAAAATAATTCTTATGATGTTCATCTAAGTGTATCATTCACACACTCATCTTCCACCATCTAAAACACCAGCCTTCCTTTTCCTAAAATAAATTTACGTTTGGAGAAAAGGTTTTGATAAGAGATTTTTTTTCCAGCCTGGAATTTGATAAGCTTATCAGTTTGAGATAAACTCCAGTTTCACAAACTGGCTAGAAAATTCAATGTCATTCTAGGGACAACATGAATTCTAATATTATCAGCTTTATTTGTATATTCTCCAATTCTTGTTATATGCAAGTGATAAGAATTCCTTTAAGTTGTCTGCCTCGGCAACCAGGTCCCCTTGGTGAAGGAGTTTGTTAGCCTCGGGTCCTGTTGCTTCTTTGAGTAGACTCTAAAATGTATCCAGTTCAGGGCAGAAGCTTCCATATCAGGACTTTGCTTGTTGTTGTTTGTTTCTTTGCCCCATTCCCCACCCCACCCCTTTAAACCTGTTTATTTTTGCAAATGGAAAACATCAGCGAATCTAAGCTTAAAAGAAAAGAATAGGCAGTTATAAAAACATCTGCCATAACCAAGATTATTCTATTATCTCCTTCAATTTCCAGGTGCAAAAAGAAATAAACCTCAGCTTTTCTAAATTTCTGTTTCATGTCATTGCATTTTTCAAAAGAAACACAAAATATGGAAAGGCTACTACTTGGTTCTTATTAGGAAGAAAACAGAACAAAGCAGGGTTAAAAATAAAACCACAAAATCAAACTAGTAAGATCAAGAAAGAACTAAAGACAAGCAACAAAGTTTATAATTTCCAAAGAAGATTCACTCTGGAATATTTTTCTTCACTTCTCTTTAGAAAGTTGTCAAAGTTGGCCAGGTGCGGTGGCTCACACCTGTAATCCCAGTGCTTTGGGAGGCTGAGGCAGGTGGATCACCTGAGGTCAGGAGTTTGAGACCAGCCTGGCCAACATGGTGAAACCCCGTCTCTACTAAAAATACAAAAACTAGCCAGCGTGGTGGCACGTGCCTGTAATCCCAGCTACTCAGGAGGCTGAGGCAGGAGAATCACTTGAGCCTGGGAGGCAGAGGATGCAGTGAGCCAAGATCGCGCCACTGCACTCCAGCCTGGGAAACAGAGTGAGACTCCGTCTCAAAAAAAAAAAAAAAAAGAAAAAGAAAGTTGTCAAAGTTCAGAACAATATAGCTTTTTTTAAACAACAGTTTTTCTTATTTACATACAATGACATGTTTTATGGAAAAGCAGAGAATAAAACATGGACAGGGAAAAAAAGAGTTCCTAAAATGCTTCTTTTAAAATTTCAGTTACAGTTGAAACTTCATAAGGAGTACTCCTTCCCATTCTGGAATTTCACTTCATAGAAGCGGCTGTTTCTTCTAATTTATATTACTACATCTCAAAATAACCCCTTCTCCTACCTTCCTACCTTCCTTCCTTCCTTCCCTCCTTCCTTCCCTCCTCTTGCCTCCCACTCTCCCTTCCTGTTTTGTTTAAGGGACAGGGTTTCCATCACCCCAGCTGGAGTACAGTCGCAAGATCATAGCTCACAGCAGCCTTGACCTCCTGGGCTGAAGCAATCCTCCTGCCTCAGCTTCCTAAGTAGCTGGGACTACAGGCACGAGCCACCATACCAAACTAATTTTTAAATTTTTTTGTAGAGATGAGATCTCACTACTTTGCCCAAGCTGGTCTTGAACTCCTGGGCTCAAGCAATCCTGCCTTGACCTCCCAAAGTGTTGGGATTACAGGCGTGAGCCATGGCACCCAGCTATTCTATTACTTGTGGGGGTTTTTGTTGTTGTTCTTAATATTGTCTTTTGACTTTTTCCTATGGAAAATCAAAATTTCTTACCTACCCATCCCCACCAAACAAGCAAACCACTTTACTTCCCCCCAATTATAGTTACAGCATAATGAATCAACTTTCTATGATTCATAATAACAACCATAAATCTGCACAGCTAAGCCACATAGGGCTCTATAAGTTTTCCCAGGTATTTTATTTTGTTTGTTTTTTTTCTGTCTCTATCTTGAATTGATTCACACACTCTCCAAAGCAAACCTCCAACCTTCTGAGGGGTTGGGGAAAGATAGCTGCCCAGCTCTGAAAGGGGAAGGAGGTAACCTGGAAGGCCAAAGCCTTTCAAATAATTCTTTGAATGTCGGTGCCACTTTGCACTCCCTGTTTTAGAGGTTTCTGCTTCCTACAAATTCCTGTGGCTTTCTGGGGTTCTGCAGAGAGAAGTGGCTTTTTTGGCTGGCTCCCTACCCAAGGTCTTGGGTTTCCATCTTATTCGTGCTATTAAATCAGTTATCTCTCATTTGCTTTCCTGATCTTCCATCTCCGTTGACATCTTTTGTCTGTTGTCATTTCTTCTGCCATTCTTCTTGTTCTTTTTAATCCTTTAATATCCTTTTAGTGTGATTTATAGAGGGAACATAAATAAATGCATCTGTTCAATCCACCATGTTTAACCAGAAGCTTTTGTGCTGACTGTAAAGAATGACTGGGTATTTTTTAATATTATCACACCCATTTCTCTTTTATCTATTCAAAGTTATCTGCAGGTAAGTCTGATTAACTAATTAGAATGGATTTTTTTTTAAGTGGGGACAACACTTAGTCCTAAGCAATACTGTAAAGCTGATGAGATTCATATCTAATGCTTTTAGCTTCCCCATTCTTTTGCCATTTTCCCCACTTGATGGCACCCTTCTCCAATATCCATTATCTTCATGGTCCCTCCAGAAACTAGATGGGGTAGTGGGGTGTGGGGAACAAATGTACCTGGGAACTTATTCATACTAGAATGTAAATGATTGACAGCATTATAGGTACTTCCCAGTATATAAAAACAATGCAACTCCTCAGCTGAAATTAAGATAAACTGGAATTTCCAAAGATGTGTTTTAGAAACTTTCTGTGGGAGCAGAAATGTGTTGGGAGGAGTGAAGTAGAGGAAAATGAGCAAGAAGGGACAAAGAAAATGAAAGGGCAATGAAAAACAGAGATGAGAGTTTGGCAGTAATGTCCAATTTCAAGAGATTTTTTTTTCCTTCCTGTACATGGAAATCTTGAAAATGCCAGGGTAAAAACATTAAGAAAACAAAGTTCTATGGACTTCAGAAGTTATAACAAGATATATGGCACTGGGAAAATGTAAATATCTTAAAATTCTTTTATGCCTGGTGAACAAAATTATACAAACGTGTCCCAAATTCCATTTATGCTCCTAATATTAATTAGTGGCCTCACTTTTCTGATGAATGACATTAGTAGCCAGAACAATCAGATTTCAGATCAGAGAAGTTTTTTTGACTACTCCAGCAAGAAAGGAAAAGAAGCCATTATTTACCAGAAAAATAGCATCTTTTTTGACATGACAATCAAGGAACTCTAGTGGCTACTGGAAATGATGACTGGCCCTTTCTGGGTACATGATCTCTAAGGGGCTTTGGCCAGCACAAGCAGAGAATGAAGCTCTCTTCAGAAAAAAAAAGAAACACTTATGCATCAGCCTTACTAAGCTTCTTAAAGTATGTTTAGATATACATGGGCAGGAATTCGAATTTGCTCATCCATAAAACAAAGAGATTGGCTTAGGTTTGTTGTTCCCAGTGCAGGCGTGTTAAGCGACTTCACTCTGTCATTCAATTTCCACCAGTCCACAGCATAGCAAGGAAATAAGGACCATGTAACAGCTGTCCATGAAGCCAACTTTTCTCAATTTAAACAATTGTCCTCTATTTTGAAATTGAGTCCCACCTTTTATGAAAGAGTGATGAGGCCGGGCGCGGTGGCTCACGCCTGTAATCTCAGCACTTTGGGAGGCCGAGGCGGGCGGATCACGAGGTCAGGAGATCGAGACCATCCTGGCTAACACGGTGAAACCCCGTCTCTACTAAAAATACAAAAAAATTAGCCGGGCGTGGTAGCGGGCGCCTATAGTCCCAGCTACTCGGGAGGCTGAGGCAGGAGAATGGCGTGAACCCGGGAGGCGGAGCTTGCAGTGAGCCGAGATCGCGCCACTGCACTCCAGCCTGGGCGACAGAGCGAGACTCCGTCTCAAAAAAAAAAAAAAAAAAAAAGAGTGATGAAAATGGACAGCAGTTTTTCTTTACTTCCTCCTTCTCCTCTCCCTGCTGTTAAATCTTAATTAGCAAAATTTAAAACTTAAAAGATTTCCATTGGACACCAACATTTAAAAGATTTTAAAAATGCAAACACATGCTGATCAATGATAGCTAAAGCTTCTGCCAATATTGATGCAAATTAACTCAAAACAGTCCTCCAGTTTTTTTTACACCAGAGAATCTCAACATAGTTCTTTTAAACCTCAGTCTTTCTCTTACACTGTTAAACCTCTATGTTGGTCTATGTTTAAATTATGGAGAAAAACCATTTAAAATGCATCAAATACTCAATTGAAGGTCAACATTCATAGTTCTAGAGTCCACCTAGATGCTTAATGATGGCAGACTAGTTGAGAGGAAAGCTACAGGAATTGTCTTTAAAATGAAATTACACAGTAAGCACACTTTGCTTAAATTGTATGTTACAGATTAATGGTGATAGCAGTAATAGATCTCTAAAGACATTTTTATTCATTCTCTCTATTCGATTAAGAAAATGTCTATCACCCATAACAAAGAAGAACAATAAGTATATGAAATCACTTTAATACGCAAGTGAACATAGTGATGCTTTCACTGGCTTTTTCATGTTGTTTTATGTGTGTGTGTCCCCCTCCCCTATCCCCTGTCTGGTATTGAAGCAAGTTCTCCCTGGCTAATGACATCAAGCTAATCTCAATAAGGGTTGGTAGATCTAGTGTCAGTGCTTGATAAGAACAGGCGTTTTATAAGTCTTTAATCTTAAAGATCATGTTTACTCTAAAAGTACTAAATGAGGGCTCAGAGACTTGAGCCGCTCTTCGGGCTCTGTGATTCACCTTGGACAAAATAACTTCACCTCTCTGTGCCCTCAGTTTCCTGGTCTATAAATACAGAGAATAATATCTCAGTAGATCCTCAAGACACTCGTGAGGTAGATGTCAGGAAAATTCTCTGAAAAATGTGAAGCATAAAATGTTTAAAAGGTATTTAAAATATTTAAAGTTATGCTCAGATTCAATAAATATCATTTCCTGACTTAGGACTTCCAGAATATATCCTTATTTGTGTACAGCATTCAATTCAAATGCCATAAATTACTATGAATTTTTATTCCTTCATGTACAACCACTAGCTTTTCCATTTACTCCCAGTTACTTATATCTCCACCAACCTAGTGACCTCCACCAACCCAGAAACCACAGACAAAAGTCTGTGCTTTCTAAAAATGGTTCCATGAGGCAATTCTTTATGATGGCTAATGAAAGTCTATGTTGCTCTACAAATGCCACTAAAAGTTCTTATCTAACTTTTCTATGGAATTTCTTTTCCTAGTCCATTGCTCAGTTTACTGTAAGAAACCAAATGATTTCAAGATCCAGAAACCAAATAGAGAGAAGACAGTGATTCATCTGAAGGAATACTAGCAGCTACAAATCCATTAGCAGCTGGATTTAGGGACCTCCAGCAGTGGGTTTCCCAATATTTCAAGTATGAGAACTCCGTTTTAATGATCAGATCCCTCCACAACTGAAAATTATATAATGACCAGAAAAGAAACTATAAAATTAGTAGTGCTTTTGAGTGAATTTGTATTTTTCTAATCATAACAACATCTGTATATGTTTCAGAATTAGCACACAATGATTGGTAAGCACAGAGTTAGAGAAATTTCGCCAGTTTTTGACTCATAGGATGGCAACCACTGTCTTACAGCTAACTCTAGCCATGTTTTTTGCCTTCCGATAGAAAATAAGGAATTTCCCTCTTAAAATGGGAGAGAATAATAAAAATTCAGAAATTGATGTAGCAAGTTTCTGCCTTACTGGTTGTCTTTTTAAATCTGGGAATTGACTAGTTTTTAATCCGAGTGATCTATTGTTAGAAGAAAAAAAAAAAATCTTTGCAAGTTGTTGAATCTTTTAAAAGTCCTAAGGGGAACGTGTTTACTGTCTGTGACAGTGGTTCTTAACAATGTCAGATTTAACAACTTTTTTATAATGAATATGCTGTAATGACTCCCTTTGATAGCCTATTTTATCTACCGAGTGAAATAAACCATCCTAAACAGCATGTATGGCTTCTCATGATTCTGTGGGTTGACTAGGCAGTTCTGCTTGACAAAATAGAGGCAGTTGGGGCTCTGGGGCCCCTAAGAAGTCAAAGTGGCCTCTCTCACATAACTCAGCTGGCACTGGCTGCTGGCCTGGAGCTCAGCTGGGGATGTTGGCCTAGGACCACCCTTCTCTTACAGGTTAAACTCTCATGTGGCTTCTCGGGCTTCCTGGTAGCATGGCAGCAAGGTTCAAAGAAAGAGCATTCCTGGAAGCGAAGGTGGAAGCTGCAAGCCTCTTAAGGCCAAGCCCCAAACTTACACAACATTATTTCGCTGCATTCTATTGGCCAAAACAGGTCACAGGACCAGCCCAAATTCAAGGAAAGGGAAAACAGACCCCACCTCTTGATGGTGAAACGGCGAGGTTATATTCAATGTACCTGTGGGGCGGGCGCAGTGGCTCACGCCTGCAATCCCAGCACTTTGGGAGGCCGAGGAGTTCGAGATCAACCTGGGGCAATACAAAAAATTAGCCGGGCGTGCGCCTGTAGTCCCAGCTTTTTGGGAGACTGAGGCGCGAGAATCGCTTCAGCCGGGAAGGCAGAAGTTGCAGTGAGCCAAGATCGCGCCACCGCACGCCCGACTTCGTCTACAGAAAGAAAATAAATGTGGAATGGGAGATATTGCTATAGCCACCTTTGGAAACGTAATCCATCACATATTTGGGAATGAAATTCCTGGGTGATATAATCTAACTACATAAACAATGTTTTAGAAATGAAAATAGCATCTCAATAGTTTAACAGAGAACTAAAAGGAAAATAATTCATAACACATATTTCAATATGTAAATGCTCAGATATGACTACACTACAAGATCCATTAAAATAGCCAGACCCTTGCATCGACTTAATGATTACATTTTGATTTAAGAAAAAATAAGTCATTCCATAAAAGAGATCTCCTGAAATGAACAGAGGTACAGGAGGACACTAGAACCATAACAAAAAATAGTGCTAGGATAAGTGATAATGCATCAGATTTATTTCAACATAATTATAAAAAATAATCGAGACAAATTAGAGAAGAAATACAATAACCTTAAAAATGATCTGGGCCTTATCTATGAAGAATAAAATAAAAACTCCCCATGTGACTACAGAAAACATTTCAATTATTTCAAAATTCTACATGTCAAAGCATATTTTTAGCCTCCAGTACTTAAAAAGACTTTGGAGATCACATCTTTCAGTGGCCAGAGAATATTGGATGGACTCTTTTAAAGAATAAAAGATTATAGAGAAGTTGCGATAGATGTCAGAGACAGACCAAGATTGAAAACAATAGACAACACTCAGATACTATTTTAGAATGTGATTTTCACATAATTTCTTTTTATATGTATATATAAGGATTAGTTCACGTATTTGTTATTCAAATCCCGAAATCCCATAACCGCGAAGGATGTTAAGTGTATATGGATCCATGTCACTTCCTCGGGAGATTTTCTGAGCAGATGCCATTTGAAGTACAGGGAATGTAATAGTTGATCCTGGTATAAAGTCAAGGGCTTCAAATCCAGAAAATGTGGAATTCCTTCTTTTGGCCCAGTAGTTTGCTGCTGTTGCTAGGTTTGGGAACATTTGTGGTGATAGCACCCCAATAACAGGGTGGCGAAGTACACCCCCAAATTCAAAGAAATCTCCAAGTACCTTTTTAGTCAGTGCTTTCTTCTGCTCAAAAACTGGAATCTCCGACACAACAGCGGGTAAAGCAGTGGAACCATCCACACACTGATCCAGGAACATTCTCACAGTGTAGTAGGTCGTCATCTGTGCTTTGCTGGCAACTACTTTAACTTGATCAAGTAGCTCACATGCAGGGGATTCAAATTCTCCAAATAGAAATGTGAACATTAATCCTCCAACCCATGGTCTTGAGTTGATCCAATCTATAGCTGGCCCTGCATTATAGCTAATTAATAAATCAGCACTTTCACTATGCAAAGGTCTTCCAATGGATATCATCATTGCCTTGAATTGTCTCTGTACTTGGAGGCTGTTGGTGCATATCGGGTTACTCCATCCGGCAGCAATGCCTATCAGAAGATCACAGCAGTGATGCAGAATTGATGACATCTCAAGGGCAGTGAAGGCAGGCAAAACATCTTCAAATTTGCTAGCATAGAGAGTACCTGTTTCCTTGTTCTCATTCCCAATCACAATATTAGACCTTTTGCTCACACCGACACTGAGTAGTGCCTTGTGTAATCCATCGAATATAAAACACAAAAATACTAAGCTTGGGGTTACAAGGTAAAAATAAGATCTGTGTGCTGGGTCTAGCATAGACTTAGTTGCTTTTTCAATGTCCTTAACATCTCCAATACCAGGTTGGGGCTCCAATGCATCTGCTGGATACTGTCTGCTCTTCCCAGAGAGCTCAAATCTCCCTTGAAAGTAATGGAAGCTGCTCCCATCCTTTGTACTGTCTTGTGGGCTGCTGGTCTGTGGGTTGTTTCTTGGGCGGGACATTGTGGGTGATTGTTTCTGTGATTTTCACACAATTTTGTACTGCACTAAAAAAATATAGAGAATGGCAATACAACAAAATATTTTAAAATTACATTTATTAATAAAATGTATTATGACTTCTGTATCTCATTTACTTCTTAGTAATATTCAGTTTTTTAGTCTAGTAAAGGAATTTCCAAATCTCCTTAATTACACAACATAATTTTGATTTTCATGCTTCTACACCTAAATGTGCAGCTGCACTAAAATCCTTTCCCCTGTCAACTGTGAACACCAGAGCTATGCCTATAGAGAGAAGAGTCAACCACTCATTTCGAGCACAAAATTTAAGGTTTCCTTAAATTTAAACTCAATCATCAAGATCAGTAATATTGTAATGTCATCTTTTAAAACATCGAAGTAATGCCAATAAAACCCCCTATAATGAACAAAACAAAACTTCTAACAAAGCCAGGATCCACAGAAAGAGTTAGTTGTTTGACAATTCTTATGCAATATCTTTATGTCATTTAAGCTTTCCTCGACATAAGGAATTTTTCCCTAAATAAGGAGCCTTTTTGTGTAGCTTCTTTTAAAACTTTTCAGTATTCCTTCACACAGAAGGGCTGCTGACTTAGATCTGTATTAAAAGTACTACTGCCATATTTGTCTAGGATATTGCTCAGGGCATCTTTTGAAACTAGCAGGGCAGGAACATATTTCATTGTGCAGAACCAAATCAAGTTTTGGGGCCATCAGGCAAATCTGGTCCCCTCCTCTAAGTGTCAGTGATACCCTATATCAAATCATTGTGTCAACCCCAGAATGCCCTCAGGTTTCCAAACTCGCTGGCCAAGTGGGTGCCGCCCAGAGCAACTGGAGATAACACTGGAAAGGGAATGGAATCAAAGGAACACAGGTTGTACAGGTCTTTTGAAAACTGTCTTGGACATACATCTAAGGTTGATTTGAATTTTAATTAAGTCTCACTTAAAGGCTCTCTGGGGTTTTTAAAAATTAAAGAGCTTTTAAGATATAATATTGCATGCCCTGCTTTAAAACCTAGACAGTGATAAAAGCTTAAAGCTGACGCAATCACCATGCTAATCACAATATTCCATGCAAAAGTTCTCCAATGGAAGGGATATAACATTACATGGTCATTCATTCCTTTCTTTTCTCGTCTCTTAATGCAATGAAAGGTTATTATGTTCTGTCATGTTCTTAACTGTCTTGTTCCAAATATAGGCTTTTGATTTGGGTGGTAAGTTGTGCATCTCAATAAATATTTTTCTTTGCATTAATTCACAATAATCCATTTTTATTCCCCGAAAGTCCATTTGGAGGTAGAAAAAGGTGAGATTTATGAAAAGAAATGTTCAAAATCTCCACACACTTAAAAACATCCTAAAACTTCATGGATTTTTCTGTGGCTCCCAATTCTGAAAGCACATATAAATTATAGCGTGTTTGTTATTTCCTTATGTTTACACAAAGACAAAATCTAATAGGTATTAAATCGTGTTAACAAAAAACAATTTTTTTTTTGAGACAGGGTCTCACTTTATCACCCAGGCTGGAGTGCAGTGGCGCAATCTCAACTCACAGCAGCCTCGACCTCCCTGTTCAAGTGATCCTCCTGCCCCAACCCACAAAGTAGCTGAGACTACAGGTACTTGCCAGTATGCCCATCTAATTTTTGTTTGTTTTTTGTAGAGATAGAGTTTCGTCACTTTGCCCAGGATGGTCTGGAACTCCTGACCTCAAGTAATCTGGCCTCATCCCACGCTACCCCACGCTACCCCAGCCCTCCGCCACGGCCTCCCCAAGTGCTGGGATTACAGGTGTGAGCCACTGCACCTGGCCTGAAAACAGTTCAAGGTGAGCATGTGAGCTTTTCCCTCCATCTGTTTGGCGTGCTAATTAAGTCACTTAAAGCTGCTTGTGTTTTACCATGTCCCTTCTTAATCCCATGTCTCAAACATTTAGTTAATCATGCAACTAAACTTAACTAGCAGTTATAATCACAATTATCTGAGCATTCTTTATTGTGAATAGGTATCTTCGGTTACTAAAACCAAAGGTCTTAACTAAAAACGTCCCCGTATTCTTGATTATTTGGATAATTAGGGGCTAGGGTTGGTGTTCTCAGTGCCATAAACCACAATGTACTGCATATCTCTAAAGCACTTGGTGGGATGCTTTGGGTACTATAGGATTTTGTGAGTTTTCCAAAATATGTATCAACTACAAAGATGACAGTTAATTTAATTAATAACTTGAACTGTCCATTTTTCTGTTGTCCTACAATCTCTATATTAGAATTCAAAAACATTAGAGTAAAACAGAAATGATAAATGATGTATCTTCTGAAATTTCTAAAATATGCAATTTTCAAATGGCCTATGAAAATTTGATCCCTTATCGTATAAAATGCTGTAGCAGTAGGATACATATACTAAATAACCTTTTCAATATTTTTTATTTGTTTTGTAAATAGAATAAGTCCCTAGTGAGACTCTTTAAACCTAGTTATTAACTTATGTTCAGGACTATTTCATTAGGAAGCTTTTCTTCTCATTTTGGCTATTTTTGATCCAAGAAACCAGGTCAAATACATAGTTTCTTGAATAATTTCTAGAATGAAAACTGTTGAGAAGCCTTTATACACATACTCTGAGTTTAGAGCATTAAAATTATAGTAAGGTTGGATGTGGTGTCTCGTGCCTGTAATCTTAAGTGCTTCAGGAAGCTAAGGTGGGAGGATCCCTTCAGTCCAGGAGTTCGAGACCAGCCTGGGCAATACAGCAGGACACCATCTCTTAAAAAAAAAAAAAAAAAAGTTTTTTTTTTTTTTTTTAATTAGCTGGGCATGGTGGCACGTACCTGCAGTCCTAGCTACTTTGGAGGCTGAGGTAGGAGGATTGCTTGACTCCAGGAGCTCAGAGGTGCAGTGAGCTATGATCATACCACTGCACTCCAGCCTGGCCAACAGAGTGAGATCCTGTCTCTAAAAGAAAAAAAAAAAAAGGTTGTATTAAAAACCCAGTCTATGATGCAAAGTGTGTTAGTCTATACGTACAGGTCTGTAGCCTACACTCTGCATTATGGACAAAATTATGTTGCATCTGAAGCATGAAACGGTGAGTAGCAAATTCATCTAGCTATGGCCTCAGTAAATACACTCCTTTGTTTAGCTTATCAGTCATCACTAAAAACATTTATTAAAGACCTTCAGTATATGGATCTTTTTCTCAACAAGTTTAAGATGTAGAAAAATATTACAGAAGATGATATAAAGTTATTGCTAGTCACATATAGTATGATTATTTGTATAGAAATTCAAAAATGGAAAAGTAGAAAACAGATTTTTTCGAAGTATTTTCTAAGTTTAGTTCATAGATTCTTTAATTCCTATAGGAACACAAGATAATATATTACAAATATATAATAACAAGATCAACAAAGACATACCTGTGAAAAGAAGCCAACTGCCTAGAAAATAAAGGCAGCTCCAGAGCCCACTACTCACCCAGGCTCCTTCCAAGATTAGGTACCTAATTTTGTATTTGTAGTTTTGTTTTCATTTTCTTGAAGAAAACCCCCAAAAATCATATAAGCTTTAGGCCCCTCAGAACCTGGATATGCTCCAGTGGGGAGTAAACCATATGTGATTTGCATAAAATGAGTACAACACTTGGCTGAGCTTTTTCGAAAAACTATAACCAGGGAGATATACCAGGTTCCTGGATGACAAAATTTACTGCTATTAAAATGTCAAGTCTCTTGAAGTTTAACTGAGCATTTCATGCAAGCACAATGAATATTCCAACAGTATTTAGAAAACATAACAAAACTTTGGAAAAAGCTGGGAAACATTTGGAAAAAAATAAGAGTCACTAAGAAATGTTTGAAAAAGATGATTAATTAAATATGAGGTGCTGGGTTGAAGGAAATATGGCTGTTTTCCTGGGTACAAAACATATTCTAAACCTTCAATAATTTAAACAATGTGGTCCTGGTGCAGGAATAGGCATGCTGACCAAAACAGACATTAGAACGTGTAAAAAAATAATAATAATCAATAAAAGAGGCAATATCAAGACAAATTCAGCAGGGAAGAGAGGAAGTGTTAGGAAAAATGGTAATGGTACAACTGGTTAGATAATTGGAAGTAAAAATCCATTTTGCTGTTAGTCTTATACCATCCACCCGAATAACCTAAATAAAGGAATGAAATATTTTAAAAGATTAAATTATAGAAAAATTACAAGAAAATGTACATTAATATGATTCAAACTCCACAGAGGAATAGGTTTTTTGATTTTTGATTTTTTGTTTTTCTTTCTTTCTTTTTTTTTTTTTGAGACAAGGACTCACTCTGTCGCCCAGGCCGGAGTGTAGTGACACCATCATGGTTCACCACTGCTGCAACCTCCTGGGCTCAAGCAATCCTTCTTCCTCAGCCTCCTGAGTAGCTGGGACTACAGGCATGCATCACCTTGCCCAGCCAAGGAATGGTTTTTTAAAAAGCTTAGTAACAATGAAACAAGTTACAAAATAAAATACTGACAGAACTGACAATGTAGAACTGAAAAATATTTGCACACAAAACTCATTACCTAAATTAAAGGCAAGTGATATATGGGGATTAAAATACTTTCTGCAAGTATACAAGGTTAACACTGACCTTATATAAAGACCTCATACAAATCTTTAAGAACAGCACCAAGACACCAATAGATTAACATGCATAAAAGCAGGTATGAACACTCTGGCAATTCCTCAAAATACTCAGCGTGGAGTTACCGTAGGACCCACCAACTGCACTCCTAGGTTTAGGCCCAAGACAAATGAAAATATGTGTCCACCCCAAAACTTGTACATAAATGTTCATAGAAGCATTATTTATAACAGTCAAAAAGTAGAAACAACTCCAATATCCATCAACTGATAAACTGATAAATAAAATGAGTTATATCTGTACAACAAAATGTTATTAGACAATCAAGAAGAAGGCACTATTTCAAGCTACAACATGGTTGCCTCTTGAAAACTTACGCTATGTGAAAGAATGCAGTCACAAAAGATCATATGTTGTGCGATTCCATTTATATAAAATATCCAGAATAAGTAGACATATAGAGACAGAAAGTAGAGATTAGTGTATGCCTAGGTCTGTAAAGGGGTTTGGGGGTAAATAAGGAGTGACTGATAATAGGTACATGATTCCTTGTTGGAGTGATGAAAATGTTGTAAAATTAATTGTGGTGATGGTTGCACAACCCTATGAATATACTCAAAAGTCATTTAACTGTTTGCTTTAAACGGGTGAATTGTATGGTGTGTGAGTTATATCAATACACAACGTGTAATATATTATCACAATACTATCTATATGATATCACTGTACATTATAAATAGCTTTATTATAAGATGCTTTTTAAAGTATGCCCAGCCAAATCACAGAAGAAAGCAAGTTAACAAACTTGAGGAAATTATCAGCATTGCTAATAACCAAAGAAATACAAATTAAAGCAATAAGGAGATAGTATTAATATTTTTCTCAAAATAACTAGAAAATAGTTTTGACAATTCTCACTGCTGCTAGAAGTATGGCCAAACAGACATTCTCATATACAGCCATTGGAAGTGCAAATTGACACCACCTTTTTTGAAGGCAGTTTAGCAACAGATATCAAGAACTTTAAATGTAGTAATACTCCGCCTCAGTGGTGTAGCTTATAAAAACACTACACAAGAAAATTTTCCTAAATATGAAAGAAAAAATATTTATATACAAAGACCCTCATTTCAGCATTATATATGACCATGAAGAAATGAAACATCTTAAATGTTTGGTGATAGTGGAATAGTTAAGTGTGCTGTGGTATATGTACTAGATGAAATATTACACAGCAGGGAAAAATATATTACATATTAATATGGGAAAATTATTACAAGATATCAAGAGAAAAATGACAGTACAAAATTGTATGCATAATACTGTTAGAACTATGTTTAACTATTTTCTTCTTTTTTATATTTTCAAATTATCTTTAACAAACTACACTTAAATTTTTCTTAACATCTAAGAAAAATTAAACAGTAACAACAATGTAAAGCACTATATGATGTGTGGTTTATGCCATAATGAGTACCAGGTATTCAGAGAAGAGTTTCAAACTCAGTGTTTCAATATTTTATCTGCAGGTGACTGTGCTTCTATGATTTTTTTTTTTTACCCCAATAAAAGTCATTCGGTGAAGCCCAATTTAGGGACACCTCATCTGGCATGTACAAACACATTACAAAAAAAAAAAAAAAAAACAAATTAGTGATAACATACCCCTCAATCCATATATGTGATGTATTTTTCCTTCACTGTTTATTCTACAACTATATTTACAGTAAACATTTAGTCTTCAAACTGTTTCAATCTAGATTTGTTAAATCTTTTAAAACTAAAGATAATATATAACCTACTTTGAATTATCACCAATAGACTCAAACACGGCAACAACCTCTTTAAGGAAAACAAGCTACTTGCATCAAAATGAGAATACTTTCTACTCTTTTGAAAAAATATCTAGATGGCAACATTCTATGTACAATAGGTAATTTATTTGTGGTTTTATTTCAAAAACTTAGAACATTTGTTTGAAATATATAATTCTCATCATTGGTAGTTTGGCACACAAAACTCTTCTAAAAATGTAGGTTAGACATATACAATGAAGACTGAGGAAGGACAGGATTTTAGTGAAAAGTTGCAATAATTTATAAATTGTGCTAATACAATTAAACGGAGTATAAATCTTCAGAAATTTTAACTTGATTTTCAAAACACTGGAAGTTTAATCAAGAATCATGAGTACTTCTTGCCCTATGTGCACTCCATCTCTGTTTTGCCAAAATCCACATAATCAAAATTTTTTATGATTTTCCTTAAGACTATTTTATTGAGATCAAAAACTAAGTAAGTACACTTGAGCTTCAAGTCTAAAACACAAAACTTGTGCGCTGCATCATTTTACCTTGACTCAGCCAATCAGAATCCAATGTTGCCTGGGAAACCCTCTCACGCTTATTACAATAACAATTCTGTTGCTTGATTTTTAAAGCAATAAATACATACTCAGAAATTATTTATATATATATGTATGTGTATATATATATTTTTTTGTTTTGAGACGGAGTCTCGCTCTGTCGTTCAGGCTGCACTGCAGTGGTGCAATCTTGACTCACTGCAACCTTCGCCCCCTGGGTTCAAGTGATTCTCCTGCCTCAGCCTCCTGAGTATCTGAGATTATAGGTGCGTGCCACCACGCCCAGCTAATTTTTCTATTTTTAGTAGCGATAGGGTTTCACCAGTGCAAAAACTTATCATCCTGGTTTCTTTTCCCTGATCAGTATGTGAAGGCACAAAGGAATAAAGAGAACCGCTTCACTTTCATACTGTTCTCATATTCATTTCTTATGTGCCAAGAACTTTGGTAATATAAAGAAAGACAAAGAGGAAAAAACATATCCTCTGCTTTTTCTGTATATCCCGCACACCATACATCTCATTACACACCAATATGTTTGTCAGATTCAACTGCATTGTTATTTTTTATCTTCCTTGGTATATGCAAGAAAAATGGAAACAAAACGTAATGGAAAACAGAAACTGTAATAAATGACAAAAGCAGATACTACGTTGGCTACATTCTCTGACTACACCATGATATAACCATAAATTCAGAAAATTAACTTTAGAAAAAACAACCACTGGAAAAAGGTTAAATATTAAGTCTCTCCTAAATAACTTCTAAGTCAAAAAGCAAGCAACAAATACAGACTATTTAGAAAATAATGTAAAGAGGAGTAACTAGGTGTATTAGTCCGTTCTCACACTGCTGTAAATATACTACCCGAGACTGAGTAATTTATAAGGAAAGGAGGTTTAATTGACTCACAGTTCCGCATGGCTGGGAAGGCCTCAGGAAACTACAAGCATGGCTGAAGGAGGAGAAGCAAGCACCTTCCTCACAGGGCAGCAGGAGCTAGAGAAAGAGCAAGGACGAGGGGAACTGCCAGATGCTTTTAAACCATCAGATCTCGTGAGAACTCACTCACCATCACGAGAACTGCATGAGGGAAATCCACCCCCATGACCCAATCACCTCCTACCAGTCCCTGCCTCAACAGTTGGGATTACAATTCAAGGTGAGATTTAGGTGGACACAGCCAAACCATGTAACTGCATAGCAAAATCTCTGTCGTTTAAATATAAATCTTAATGACTTTGCTGTTTTTTAAAAAAGTAAAGTATACAAACCAAATGTGTAACAAAAAAGAAAAAAACAACAACAATGACCTAAAAAGACAGGAAGAAATAATACATATAAAAGGAAAAATAATAAGAAAAGAAACCACTCCTAGGAGACTTGTGCCATGGATACTATGGCCCCTCACCCAGTCCCCCTTCAGGTTCAAGGCTGTCGCTGGGAGTAATTATTGGCTGTTGATGGCTCACAGCTGAATCCATTTTCTGGAATTGACCTTGGTTAAAGGAAGTTGCCTCAATACATTTATGTCTCTTCTTCAAGGGTAGCCCACAATCCAATGACTGAATTCAACGCAGCGATTCAAAGACCCAGCCCTGGTGCCTTGGATTGGTACATCTCTGAATGCTCTTTCAGCCTCAATGCTCCCCCTGGAGCCAGCTGAGGCTACTGATGCAGCTGCATTTCAGTTTGGCTTTTTCCTCTGCTCAGTACTATTTTCTCCCTGGCTTCCTCAAAGGAGTTGTTTCTGAGAGCACTCTTCAATAAACTGTACATGCAAATCTCAGAGTCTCAGGGCGTCTGACCTGCAGCAGCTAGTGCTGGAAGTGATCCTAGGAAAGTGGCTTTAAAATGAGATCGCAGGCACAGCCAGATCACCCACTGGCAGGCGGGTACTGAAGACCCATCACTGGGGATAGATGGAGCATGGATACCTCTGGCATGAGACAGTGGTGCAAGTATTAAAACATTCCCGGTGTGAGCTGGCGTTGGATACCATTAAAAGGGAATGCACTGGCAGGTGCAGTATCAGGATTTTGAGAGCTAGAGAAAGTGGTAATTACAAGGATTAGGGAATTGGCTGCTGCTGACAACAGTGGATGCCGTAGAGGAAGACAACAAAAGGCTGAGGTTAATTAATCACCAATTAAAGGCAAGCAGCAAAGTCAGACGGCCTCTTCCACACCATATAAAGAGATTCTCATCTTCTATGAGCCAACACCAAAAGAGGCTAAGAATCAAGCCCGAGCCTCAACAATAAGAGTAACAGAGCTTCGGAAGAGATTGAATGAGGAGAGGGCCTTGTTGGGAAGAAGTTGACCTTAAGGCATGGCATGGTGGCATCCTGAATTCCCACATTCTCCCAGACTCTGGGCCTATAGAAGTGGCCCACTTCATCCTGTTAAAGACCAGCACTGCTCGCTCGCTTGAAGATGATGCAGTCATCTGCCTTGCAAGGCCACAGGCATTCCTTTCAGATCCACTTCTACCTCCTGTTTGAGCCATCAGATAAATGAGTAGGGTTGAGTCATAACATGAGCCAGCCTGCTGAGAGAGGGAAGAGATGATGCTCTCAAAAGGAGATGTAGGACTGAGCTGACATATACCATCACAAACCAAGACAGGATATTTGGTGTTGGATCAAAGTGAGTAGAAGATAAGGCTGGATAAAGGAGGGTCAATCAAGACAGAGCATTGTCCTGTGAAACAGGATTTAACCCTGACAAGCAACCTAGGAGTTGGTGACAACACACTACAAGATCTTAGAAGCTTGTAGAAAACATGGCCACATTATGTGAGAGAAAGTGCTGGAACTTCCATGGCAGACAGGAAAATAAAGGATCAAAAGGTTAGGAAAATGTTCTAGAGTGAATATACCCTGTTGAGTGCCAGAAAACCCACTCACCAATGATAGACTGTGGGAGGGGCCAGAGGACACTGTTTAATAAAGCAATAAAGTCATCGGGATGAGGGGCACCAGCATCTCTGTGAAGGTCAGTGTGGCTGTCCCCTGTGGCCTTGGGCTGATATTGGTGATACTAGTACAGAACTGGGCTCCCTGATAACAATGTGGATGATAGTGTCCTGCAGTGATAAGGGCAGATTGTGGGCTATTATTCTAATGGCTGGCAAGTTTGGATTGAAAGAGGGAGAGGTGTCTGACTCACAGAGATGTGAAGCTGGTTAATGGAACATAGCATCTGTAGGGACATCTTGGATGAGCAGCCAATAAGCATAATACTCAAATTATACAATCAGGATAAATCAAGGCCAAGAGGGGTGGCTCGCACCTGTAATCCCAACACTTTGGGAGGCCGAGGCAGGAGGATTGTTTCAAGATCAGCCCAGGAAATGTAGTAAGACCGCCCGCATCCCTACAGAAAATTTAAAAATTATCCAGGCATGGTGGCATGCATCTGTACTCCAAGCTACTTGGGAGGGTGAGGTAGGAAGATCACTTGAGCCCAGGAGTTTGAGACTGCCATGAGCCATGACGATGCACACCACTGAACTTCAGCCTGGCAAAGAAAAGAAAAGAAAAGAAATCAACCACGGATCTTCAGGAGATTGAGACCAATCACCCCAATAAAAATGACCATATTCTGCCTCATTTCTGGATCCGAGCCACTACTCAGGCTAGGAACTCGTTAACTGAAGGGTAGATCAGGTCCCAGGAAGAATTCTATCACCCACAGCAAGTACATATGATAGATTCCCCCAGTCCTTTTTCCAGAGGGACATATAGCCATTTGTGTGGGTGAACTGGGGGAATAGGAATTCCTGACTTTTCAAGGGTTTGAATTCACATCGATACTAAAGGATCCAAAGTGTCATCACATCCCCATTTGCCATAGTTAGAGTGGGCACATTCACAAGCCAGGTAATAAATGCAGTCCTGGGTTCAACACCAGCTTGGGCAACGTAGGGAGTCCTTGACTCTACAAAAAATTTAAAAAATAGCTGGGCATGGTGGCACACACCTGTGGTCTCAGCTACTTAGGAGGCTGAGGTGGGAAGATCGCTTGAGCTCAGGAGGTTAAGGCTGCAGTGAATTATGATCGTGCCACTGCTCTCCAGCCTGGGCGACAAAGCAAGACCCGATCTCAAACCAAATAATAAAAAATTTGAAAAATTTTAAAAACCAAGACATATGATAAAAAATGGTTGTTGTTTTTACTCACTGAGTTTTATAGTGGTTTATTATGCAACAACAGATAATAAGACAGAACTTGGTATTTGGAAATGGTGTCTGCCTTAAGAAAAACTTGCAGCCTTACCTTGGGACCAGGTGGTAAGCAGGAGATGGAAGTCCTTAAAGAGCCCATTATTGAAGGCTTAAAAGACAGTAACGAAATAGCTATTGGAGTCTGAAGGAAAGGGGACATATTATAATTTATTAACAGGAGGTACAAACCCCATGAAGACAGTGGTGAAACTGTCATCTGCAGGAACGCAGAAAACAGAAAATGTACATAAGGAACTGATAGTTCTGGCTGAGGATATTTATAGGCACACTGTTGAAAGTACTAATTGTTTTTATTTTGCTTTGTTTTGTTTTTAGCCACCTATGAAAAGTACATGAGGAGTAGAATAGAAAAACAAGAGAAAGCTACAGTTTTAAAGCAAAATTTAGGGGAAATATAAAGGAATCAGGATTTGGCTTGGTACCCCTTTGTGGGATGACCCTCTATTGAAATTTGTGTGACGTTTTCATTGTGAATAGAGTGGGACTATAAATTTTTGGAAGGAAGACCACAGAGGTGAAGAGCTACATCCTGTCAAGGGTACATACCATCAACATGACTTATCACTGTTGATGTTGATCTTGATCACCTGGCTGAGGTAGTACTTGTAAGATTTCTTCACTTAAAGTTACTCTTTTCTCCTTTCCATACTGAACTCTTTGGAAGGAAGTCACTTAAGGAGTCAGGAGTTGTGCTTCTCTTCCTTGAGGGCTCACTTTTCTTTTCTTTCTTTCCTTTTTTTTTTTTTCTTTAATCGTAGAGACAGGGTCTGTGTTGCCCAGGCCAGTCTTGAACTCCTGGCGTCAACTGATCCTCCCGCCTTGGCCTCCCAAAGTGCTGGAACTACAGGTGTGAGCCACTGGGCCTGGCCTTCAACTTTCTTTTTAATTAAATGTGCTTAAATCTGTTTCTGGGTTCTGAATTATTTCCATTGGTCTGCTTATCTATCCTTGCTTCAATATCACACTGTGTTGTATAAGGGGGAAAATCCCCTCAAAATAATTCATATTTTCATTTTTAATTGTGATAAAATATACATACAACAAAATGTACATCTTAGCCATTTTTAAGTGTAGAGTTCAGTAGAATTAGTACATTCATACTGTTGTACAACCAGTCTCTGGAACTCTTTTGATAATACAAAACTGAAACCCTACACTCATTTAAAAACAACTCTCTATTTCTCCCTTCCCCCAGCCACTGGCAACCACCATTCTACTTTCTATGTCTGTGAATTTAACTATTCTGTGTACCTGATACAAGCAGAATTATACAATTCATACAAATCATCAATTTGTCTTTTGTGAGTGATATATTTCACGTAAGCATAACATCTTCAAGATTCCTCCATGTTGTAGCATTGTCAGAATTTCCCTCCTATTAAGGCTGAATAATGTTCCATTGTGTGTGTGTGTGTTTATCACATTTTGTTTATTCATTCATCATTTACCAAGTTTCTGTGGACACCTGGGTTGCTTCTACCTTGTGGGTATTGTGAATAATGCTGCTATGAACATGAGTGTACAAATATCTCTTCAAGATTCTGTCTTCAATTCCTTTGGATGTATGCTCAAAAGTGGAATTACTGAATCATGTGATAATTCTATTTTTAATTTTTTGAGGAATCGCCTGCTGCTTTCCCATGGTAGCCGTATAATTTTAAGTTCCCATCAACAGTGCACAAAGGTTCCAATTTCCCCACATCCTCACCAGCACTTGTTATTTTATGTTTTTTTGGATAACAACCATACTAATGTGTGTGAGGTGGTATCTCACTGTAGTTTTGATTTGCATTTCCCTAGCGCTAATGATGTTGAACATTTTTCATGTGCTTATTGGCCATTTGTACATCTTCTTATGGAAATGTCAACTCCAGCCCTTTGGCCACTTTTTAATTGGGCTGTTTAGTTTTTTATGGTTGTTGAATTGTAGGAGCTCCTTCCGTATTCTAGATATTACATCTTTATCAGATACATAGTTTGTGAATATTTTCTCTCATCTTGGGAATTACCTTTCCACTCTTTTAATAGTATCCTTTGAAGCACAGAAGTTTTAAATTTTGATGTAGTCTATTATCTATGTTTTCTTTTATTGCTTGTGTTTCTAGTGTCATATCTACTCAAACAAATACATAAATCATTGTCAAATCCAATGCCATGAAGCTTCCCCTTATATTTTAAGAGTTTTATAGTTGTAGGTCTCATATTGAGGTCTGTAATACATTTTGAGTTAATTTTTGCATATGGTATAAAACAATGATCCAACTTCATTCTTTTGTATGTGGATGTTCAGTTTTCCTACAACATTTGTTGAAAAGAATATCCTTTCCCTATTGAATAATCCCAGCACTTCTGTTGAAAGTCATTTTGTTGTAAATATAGGGATTTATTTCTGGGCTCTCTAGTCTTCCTCAATACAATTTGTGATGGTTCATCTTATGTATCAACTCAACTGAACCACAGGGTGCCCAGGTATTTGGTAAAACAGTATTCCTGGGTGTGTCTGTGAGGGTGTTTCTGGATGAGTTTACCATGTGAACTGGTAGATTGAGTAAACAGATTGCCCTCCCCAGTGTGGGCAGGCCTTGTCCAGTCAGCTCAGATTCAAACTGGAACTAAACTATTGGCTCTCCTGGGTCTTCAGTTTGCCAACTGTAGCTCTTGGACTTCTCAGCCTTTCTAATCACTTGAGCCAATTCCTGAAAGGAAATATATACGGTTCCTGTTTCTTTGGGGAACGCAAACAAATACATAAATTTTAAGATAGAAAAACAGCATTCAAAATTGCATATAGAGTATGAGTTCAGGTATTTTTATATTAGAAAAAAGTTAACAAATTAAAGTAACATATATTTGTTGTAGATAACTTGGGAGGTAAAGTGTAAAAAAGAAAAAAATCAGATCCTCTCATTTTGATGTATTTCACTCACTATCAAGAAATATTTATAGACCACCTATGTAAGTAATTCAGTCTTATTACAAAATAGGATTATACTTTTTGGACAGTTTTGTATCCAGCGTTTTGTGCCTAATGCCATATTTTAACATTGCCCAAAGGCATTATTTCTGAAGATCACTATATAAATGTCTGTATAAATGCTTTTTATATATTCTAATGTCTAATGTCTAAACCACAGTTTATTTCACTATTTCCATTAGTGTTTGATATTATCTCTTCTTTATAGTTTCTCACTATCTTAAGTAATGTTGCAATAAATATAATTGTACTGAAATTTTTATAGATATTTATTATTATAACCTTAGGCATTTACCACTTTAATAATAACAACGAATAATTTTGTTTGAACAAAGAAAGTACAACTTTTCTTGAGATTCTTGTACACTGATCCCTTCTTGAATGCCTTTCCTCAGTGGTATTCCTGGACTTTCCACAACTTTAAATATAGCTTTTTTCATATAGCTCTAGATTTTCCTCTTTTTTTTTATAGTTTCAAAATGACAGGACATTGTTTTCCTCCAATAGAGAACTCCAGATTAAAATTCTTAAGATTTTTGGTTATATTATTTGAGAAATTATTGAGTTCTCTTCTCCTACAGCAACTTTGAAGATCAAGTGTCACCTTGGTTTTAAAATGTACGCTTTATTTCCAAAAATAAAATTGAGTTAACTTAAATGCCATAATCATTTCTAAAAGGTTGTTTTTGTTTTGTATCTTCGATGGAAAGGGGTTAAGAGTACTTTTTATTTGCTTATAGGCAAAATTAAACCCTCAAGTAAATAGCAAATTTCTCATATTTCCTGCCTTAATACCACACATTTTTTTCTTACCAAGTCTATCATAGATGGCTAGGTCATAAGTGAGTAGGCATGGAAAATTGATTTCTAATTTCTATTATTTTTTCTAATCTTCATCTGTAAGTATTCCTCTGATAGGGTGTTAAGGACTGAATGTTTCTGTCCCCACCAAAACATATATTCTGAAGCCCTAATTCCCTATGTGATAGAAGCTGGAGATGGGGCTTTGGAGAAGTAATTAGTGTTACATGAGGTGATGAGGCTGTGGCTCTCATGATTGGATTAGTGTCCTTATGAGTAGAATATCAGAGAGCTAGACATTCCTTTCCCAGGTGCATGTGCAAAAAAGGGGTCACGTAAGCACACAGCAAGATGGCAGCTTTCCGCAGGCGAAGAGAAGAGTCAGCAGAATAAAACCTACCTTGCTGGCACCTTGATCTCGGACTTTTCATCCTTTAGAACTGTGAGAAATAAATTTTGTCTGTTGTTTAACCCACCTGGTCTGTGGTGTATTTTTTATTGTAGGCTGAGCAGAGCAGACTAAGACACAGGATTTAGTCGTAAATTTATTTTTCAATACTGATCGACGACAAGTTAAAAATTCACATTTTAGGGATCAGGTGTTGGATCCAGGTAATCACCAGAATGCATTTCTCTTTAAGAGTCCAGACCTCTGGCTTAACAAGATTGAAGATGGAAATGATTTTGGGGTGGCAATCCAGGATAAGGTGCTGGAAAGGGTGACTGCCATCAAGACCAAAGTGGAAGCTTTCCAGACAACCATTTCCAAGTACTTCTCAGAACGGGGGGATGCAGTGGCCGAGGCCTCCAAGGAGACTCATGTAATGGATTACCGGGCCTTGGTGCATGAGCGAGATGAGGCAGCCTATGGGGAGCTCAGGGCCATGGTGCTGGACCTGAGGGCCTTCTATGCTGAGCTTTATCATATCATCAGCAGCAACCTGGAGAAAACTGTCCACCCAAAGGGTGAAGAGAAGCCATCTATGTACTGAACCCAGGACTAGAAGGAAAATAAATGATCTATATGTTGTGTGGATTAAAAAAAAAAAAAATCACATTTTAACCTAATAATCTGTACGTTTACAGTTTAAAACTTATATTTTGGTGACTGGTGAAAAAACATAAAGGGGGGTTCTGGGATGTTGATAATTGTTTACAAAGATGTGTTAACTTTGTAAAAATGTATTCAGTTGTACTCAATAATTCGTGTACATTTCTGTAAGTATTTATGCTTAATCGAAAAGTTCCCTTTTCAATCATATTTCAAACAATTAAAATATTAAGATTTTTCTTAAAAATGTAGGCTTTAAAAATAACAAGATTTAAGTATTTGGTGTGATCTATAGACATAGTTTATTCTCACCCTATTCCTGTAAGCTCAACACTTAGTTTCAACATTAAAAACATAAAATACACTGACATTACCAAAACGGATTAACCCCAAGGACTTAAAATGAAATAATACAGTTGATAAAATTAACATTCTTACTTAATTAAAATGTTTCAAGTTCTTTAACTATTTTCTAGTTAAATGTATTATAGCTTATTCTACCCTCAATTCATTGCTGTTTTCAGTTGTAGCTATAAATTGAAGAACATTTTAGGTCCTGTGTCCATCAAAATTCAGAGAAATAAAAGTTCATATTTGCATTATTCATTATTATGTATTATGCATGCAGAAACAGAGCAGTTAGGTTTCTTCAGGCTTTTTTCCCTAAACTTTGCATTGCATGACATCGGACACAAGTGTTAGAAATGAAAGCAGAGACACGTTAAACCATGTGGCTTCCTCCTAGCCTCCATTATTTTCTAAAGAAACACTTGCATTATAAAAATACTTTACATGAATGACTTCTATGACTTTTGTGACAGATCTTTAATTTTTATCTATTATCTGTTTTGTCCTTTTCTGAATTAGATGAACAGTACATTCTCTAATGAGTTTTTATTTTTAAATCATAGCAATTGGTTCACCTTTTATTATGTTACTTCAGCGAATTTCCCTCTGATTTTGTATAAGCAGTTTAAGTATACAACTCTATTAGCAACATTAGGAACATATTTACATACTCAAATATACAACATAGCCTTTTAAATGCTATTCAGCCTTTAATTAAAGCTTTAAATGATCTTGACATATATCTGGGTTTGGCTGGTATTACAGAGCCCAGAAATTAAGGACAAAAAGATGCTCCTCAGAAATAGCATTTATTGCAACATCGACAACCATGACACATTGAAATTTTATAAGGCCAATGCATCCATAAATATTTGTGCAATTCTTCCAAATTGTTGCCCACCTACCTTTTTTTTTTTCTTGAGACAGGGTCTCACTCTGTCACCCACGCTGGAGTGCAATGAAGTGATCACCATGCTGGGTTAATTTTTTATTTTGTGTAGCGATGCGGTCTCATTCTGTTGCCCAGGCTGGTCTCCAACTCCTGGGCTCAAGTAATCCTCCCGCCTTGGCCTCCTAAAGTGCTGAGACTACCGGTGTCAGCCACCCACACTGGGACCCACCTATCTTACCTGCCTGCAAGAGCCAAGGAAATGGCCTAAGCACTTGTCCACATAATAACAGCAACTGCTTCTGCTTACATTAGAGGGGAGTTTTGCACTCAGTGCGGCACCTCCATTCCCATTTAATTCTCCTTCATTTTCTGGTCTCTAAATCATATTAATACCCAAAATAGGGTGAAATAGAATGTATTTAGAAATTTAAGATCAAATTTTAAACTGCCATCTAGGCCCCTGGTCAAGTACAAATTCTGGTACTATCTCACAAAAGTGTCCTGAAACAGGGGTCTACGTGGATGTGCCAATTCCCAAACATCAGCTTGGGGTCAAAGAATCCTTAGTCTCTAGACTCCATGGCCTGAATCTATCCTGAATCTGTCTCCTTCCAGATTTTGCCTGCCTCTCTCTCTCATCTTGCCTTCTGTACCTAAATGCTAACAAATTGTTTCCCTAAGACAGATTCCCCAGGAAGACTTCCTATGCACACACAGCTTTCATTTGAATAAAATTGAGCAGCCCAATGAATGCATAATTTAACAATGCCCTTTAGCACGCCACAAATGTTGTGTTGGTTTTTATTTTACCCCCTTTACAAGATTTGGAGCAAAATATTAACGAAACTTCATAAAAATCAATTCAAGTATCATTTTGGTTTTAAATTAACTAATTAGGTAGCTGTATTTTAGAGGAAGGAACTTCCAAGAAGGCAGTACATCAGGGAGGAGCTTGGGCTTGGGCCTGACTACCCAGGTTCCAAACTCACTGTGACTTCCGGCAAATTACTCAGCTATTTACTCAGTCGCACTGTTCCTCAGTTGCCTCATCTTTACAATGGCAATAATAGGACCTGGAAGACTTATGAAGATTACATACCTTTCTCCACGAAAGCACTCAATAAAATAAGCCTTTATTAATATGTCAACTGAGCTGAAATATAACGAATATAAAACAATATATCCACAGGAATAAGATGTATTAGTTCTTACACTTTTCTTCAAAACTGTCTTTCAATTTTTTGTAGTCCAAGCCAAGACAATAATTATTATGATGAAACTATGATTATTTCTCAAAGTAATAAAATAAAAGGAAACTATTTTGAGAAGGCTTTGCATTTGGGGAAATAAAAGGTGGGGGACGTTGAAAGTAGAAAGTTGAAGCAAAGTATGGTAGCAGCTTCACTTTTAATCTTTCTCATCATTCTTTTTTTTCAGGTTTAACAGTCATACTATTGTAAAAGAGGTTTTCTCCTTTTCCGCATTGATGGGAAGTGTTGCAGGCTTATTCTATTCTCTACTAAATTCAAGCGTTTTAGTAGAAAAAGTAAAATATAATATATATTCTTACAATATTGTCCACACGAAAGATTTACTACACAAAAATTATTTCTGAAGGCATTAATACCAGGAACAATTAATGTTTAAGTCGCAAACGGAGATGTTTACGCTGACAGGGAACAGACAAAAGGGCGGCCATGCTTCAACAAAATGTAAGAGTTTTCAGTTTGCAGCTTGAACTTGACACTGTTGAAATGCATGCATTTCGGTGGCTCCGTTACATTTCACGCGTCACGAAGCCGAGCAAGACCAGCCCGGGCCGTCTTCCCCGTGTACGCGCGGGCCTCCGGGGACGCGCAGAGCTGGAGCGGCGGGCGCGCGCGGCAAACGGGCCCGCGCGGCCTCTGCGCGTCCCCGCTCAAGCACCCTGGCGAGGCCTAGACCGCCGTGACGACCCCGGGGAAGGTCTGGCTGCGCTCACCTGCAGCCGGGAGAGGACAGCGTGGGAGAGGAGGCAGCTCTGCACCGGCCGAAAGCGAAGGGCTCGCCGGCTGGCCGCGTAGTGTAAGGGTCGGTGGTTTCTTTGCTTGGTCCCTGGAAATCCACCCCTTCTTATCCCGGAGGCCTGAACTCGATTTCTGCAAAACTTCCCGCGACCAGCTCGTAAAAGGAGAGCGCGTCCCTGGGTGGGCTCGAACCACCAACCTTTCGGTTAACAGCCGAACGCGCTAACCGATTGCGCCACAGAGACTCCCGTGTCATTTTCCCCTTCTGCCTTAGCCTTTATGAAGAATAATAAAGGCAGTATGTGGCTGTTTCTGCTTTCTGATTGGTACTATCAGAACCAAAATGTTTTACTTCACGTTTCCAACCCTCTTAATTCTATTTTCCACGTTTTAAGCATATCGCAAAATTATACAACAAAATCAAGCAGCATTGCAGATTGCAAAATGTATTAAAATACTGTTGCTCCCCCCCGCCAACTCCCATTTGGAACGTTGTATTTCAGGAAAATAACTATTTCTTATTAGTTTTCTTTTATGAGAAAATCAAAGCTTTCATCTTGTGAGCTGAGAAACTTTCCCTTTGTTTCAAACAATTTGACCAGTGCTTCGTTCGCTCATCTCTCGTGATTTACTTGTGTAGTATTCCCAAGGTCATCTGAATTTTATTTGGCTGCTTTATTTTTATATTCAGGTATTACTAAATGCATAGATGAAATCCCTATTTGTTTTGTACTAAATACAGTACAATGATTTCACACTAACATTTTGTTACTGGAAAGAAACATCAGGGAAAAAAAGCTACAGGAACATTTCTTAGTTCCAGTGCGTTGTAGTTTATTGCTAAATCTGCCCTCGTCCCTGGAATTAGCCTACACACCCACATCGAAGCCATAGCACTTAAAACACACATCTCGAGGGATAATTAAAACCCAATTTGAGGAAAGAGAAGTTAAAGAAGAAAAAGGAATGATTTATACTAACTCCTGAAAATTTTTAGCACAGAAACACTGCAGGTAAACATGCTCCATTCCTATAAATACTTCAATGAAAATCGTTCCCTTTATGTGAATGTTTCCTGGTGCCTTTTAAGGTACACTTCTAAGTTCCAAACGCTCTTTTTCTCCCTTCTTCTCTCCTCAAATAATTGCGAGTTTCCACTTGAGAACGTGATGTTTAAATTTTTAACAGTCACTAAACCGCTCTGTACAGAATCCCTCCAAAAACAATCGCTATCATGATTTATAGACGTTGTAAGCGACGCGTCTTGGTCCAATCAGCATTTTGAGTTCCCGTTGCATGGTAAGACAACTTAAATTGGCTTTGGAACCAATTAGAAGCCGAGTTCCCTGAAAGCGTTGAGATGTTAAACAGCTGTGAATTCACGCCAAGCTGCACCACGCCACTTTCAACAAACTTTTGGAAGTGCACTTGAAATTTTTGAATTTGAAAAAACAATCTAGGAAATGCTTCTACAGAGTGTATGAGAAGTCTCATTTCATTAGACGATGCTGCTTTGTAATTGGTAATATTTTATGTACCTGTTAATGGGAGCTAAAACTATCAGGTACTGGCTTTTCTTCTCCAAATACCAAACTGAGTGTCCTTTCCTCTGTTGTTTTTGTGACTATCCAGTTAGAACAGACTGCAACGGGTGTACCTCACTGCCCCATCATTCAATGTTTACTCTTCTGTTTAAAGTAATATTAGGAACGGTTCTACTCATGTAAATCTCTTCAGCTCCAATATCTTTTCCTCACTTCAGTCATCATACTAGCATTTGACTTCTAACAAGAGAGATAATGAGAAACAGTCGATGAGAAAAACTAACTCAGAAAGGAATATTAACTCATTCTAGGCTAAAAAATTGTCTATGTAAGTACCACTATTGGTTTTAAAACTGTCTTCAAGCCTGGTTCTGTAGTTTTTAACATTTTACATAAAATGGCTGTTTCCACGGTTACTTAGCTCTGCCTTGTTTTCCCTCTCCACTTGAAACTACTTCAAAGGAGCATATAAATGTTTAAAATATTGAATGGACTCTGAACATTTTATTCCAATGGTATATATCAAGCACATCTTTTATGCAGAATGATCACTAACAAAAATAAGGGAGAAGAATGCATTGTCATCTAAATCTTTGTGATTATCTCATCTTAGGCCATAATATTTATGTTCGGTTTTTAAAGCCAAACTAAGCCCACTGGATTAATTTTAGAAACATACATTATCTTTTCTTAATTTTAAGATAACCCAAGATAAATGAGTCCTATAGCTTCATTAGCACTTGGGTCTTTATAAGTGCTAAAAGTAAAATGAACTGGGCATTTTGCCCCTTTTTTTGTGTATGATACACAACTGAACTGCAAATTTACTTTTCCCAAGAATATGCCCTATCAATGGGGCTCATCTGTGCAGATTAATGGGCATATATATTTTATTTTCTTCTTGGAGAGGAAGAGAGAAAAGCAAGAACATCTGTGCAAATAGGATTCACCTGTCGTAACAGGCAAGCCACAATGGACCACACTGATCTAACACCTTCCAGATACCATGAATCCAAGGCTTTCAGATAATATTCTTCCAGCTTCATCCCAACAGCATAGGCAACTCACAGGGTTGCCATTAGCAGGATTGTGCATGACCTGAATTCTTCTTCATTTCTGTATTTCAGAAGTATGGTGACGGAGTCGTTAAAAACGAAAAATCCAGTTAAAAAAAATGTTTTTTAATAGCCGGGTATGGTGGCTCACACCTGTAATCCCAGCACTTTGGGAGGCTGAGGCGGGCAGGTCACCTGAGATCTGGAGTTCAAGACCAGCTGGCCAACATGGTGAAACTCCGTCTTTACTAAAAATACAAAATTAGCCAGGCGTGGTGGCAGGCGCCTGTAATCCCAGCTACTTGAGAGGCTGAGGCAGAAGAATCGCTTGAACCCGGAAGGTAGAGGTTGCAGTGAGCCAAGATCACACCATTGCCCTCCAGCCGGGGTGACAAGAGCAAAAACTCCTTCTCAAAACAAAGAAAAAAAAAAGTTTGGAATTGTTTTTTAAATCAAGCGAGTTACAGAAGTCATCCCAATAAGTGGAAGGTGGTGGCACCAGGAAATAAGTTAAAAGACAACACTACACAGATGTCTCTAAGAGCAAGAGGAGAATTATGAAACTAATTCTCAAAACAAATACAAATCATATTTTACAACTGATTTATAAGTAAAAGTAAATCGAACCCTTCCAACCAGCCTCAAGCTTAAAACCACATTTCCTACTCACCAAAAGTATCCTTCTCATATAAAACTGGAGGACTAAGGTCAGTTATGTTTAACAAGCCAAAAGGAGCATCACAGAAACTAGCATTCGACTGGGCGTGGTGGCTCACAACTAGTAATCCTAGCACTTTGAGAGGCTGAGGCAGGAGGATAGCTTGAGACCAGGACTTGAAGACCTGCTGGGGCAACATAGGAAGACCCCATCTTTACAAAAAATCCAAAAATTAGCTGGGTGTGGTGGTGTGTGCCTGTAGTCCCAGCTACCTGAGAAGCTGAGGCAGGAGGATCACTTGAGGCCGGGGAGGTTGAGGTTGCAGCTGCAGTCAGTTGTGATTATGCCACTGCACTTCAGCCTGGGTGACAGAGCAATACCTTATCTCAAAAAAAAAAAAAAAAGGCAATCAGCATTAAGGTATATTAGCATATTTCTTTTTTATTATTTTTTAAAATTGTATCACTTAGTTGGAAAATCTTGTGAAATTATTCAGATAATTATCTCTAAACAGACATGGTTTAAGAGAAAAGCTAAAGGGGGGCAAAATAATGCATCAATAATCTGCCTGGTGGGTTCAAACAAAAATTATATATATATTTTTTACTTTGTGAACCTCTCTTTTGTATATGAAAATACTTTCAAACCATTTTTATAGCTTTAATAATGCAGAGCTAAAATTTTAATCACTGCAGATCTCTTTAGTAGAAGAGTGTTATTTGCAAACAGTATCAATGATTTCATCTGGGTCCAGACCAATACAATCTTGGATCTAGCTAGAAATGGTTGGGGGGTGGAGGGGTGAGAAGGAGAACTTTAACTTTCTTCAGTATACTGGGGAAACTTCTGCTGAAAGACCTTATGGTTATCTCAGTAAATTGGCTAAGTTGTATCTCATTTTCCATCTCCTGACTACAACGCTATTAGCATGGGAGCCACAGTGTTCAATTTTCCATGATGTGTTCACAGAAACAACTTGAGGCAACAGTTCTTTGCTATTCAATCTCTACAGTAAAAATGCTGATAAATTGGCAGTCCCGCCTATCTTTCTGAACTCAGCTATTAAAAATCAACATTAAAAATTTTAGAATAGATACAAATATCCTCTTGCCATTTGCTTCGAAATAAGAAAGTAAGCAGGTGCCCAAGGAAGACTTGACTCCTCAGCTGTGACTGCCAGAGGTTGTGGGTAGGGAATAGGCCGGTCAAACAATCCACTGAGGAACCCAGAGACACAGGGGAGAAAAAAACAGTGTGGAATGAATTCAACAAGGTAGGCAGATGGAGGAGGAAGAGCACTAAATATTGCATGATTCAGGGAAGTGCTCATTTATTTCCTCCTCTATAAAATTAATAATATTTGCCCTACCTAATTAATAAGCCTATCAGAAAATAACATGTGATTTATGTTTTTTCACCTCTAAAATGTTAGACAAATATGCCATTTAAAATTTTTAAACTCAGGCCAGACATGGTGACTCACACTTATAATCCAGCGTTTGGGGAGGCCAAGGTGGGAGGATTGCTTGAGGCCAGGGGTTCAGGACCAACCTGGACAACATAGCAAGACCCCATCTCTACAAAATAATAATAATAATAATAATAAAATTAGCTAGGTTTGGTGGCACGTGCCTGTTGTCTTAGCTACTTGGGGAGCTGAGGCAAGACGCTGGCTTGAGCCCAGGAGTTTGAGGTTACAGTGAGGTATGACCATACCACTGCACTCCAGCCTGGGCAACAGAACAAGCCCCTATCTCTAAAACAAACAAAGTTAAAGATGAACAGTTCTGTTTAAAATAAGTGAAAGAAAAAAAAATCCTACTTCAATCAGAGGGTATGATTTCGATTAAGGTAAAGAATCTAAGCCTCTTGCATTAAGGTAAAGATGAGTTATTCAGGAAAAGCCACCAGACAGCATCACACACTTCCTGGTGGTCTCCAGGTGTTCCCAGCAGTGGCATAGAGGGCATAATATAAGGATGAAACCAGCCTGGGCAACATGGCGAAACCCCTTCTCTACCAAAAATACAAAAAGTTAGCCGGGTGTGGTGGTGCATGCTTGTAGTCCCAGCTACTCCAGAGGCTGAGGTGGGAGGATCCCTTGAGCCCAGGGAGACGGAGGTTGCAGTGAGACAAGATTGTGCCACTGCACTCCAGCCTAGGTGACAGAGTCAGACCTCATCTCAGAAAAAAAAAAAAAAAAAAGATGAAAACACTGCTCTCCATTTCCACAATTCCAGTAAAATTTCAGGTATGGGGGGTACAGACCAAATGCCCCAGAAATGGCTCCCTCCTTGCTACCTTGAATTAAAGGCAACTAACTCATGAAGACAGTTGTTCCTAGTAAAAAGTTGGTACTCAGCGCCCTGTTCATTCAACAAATAGTTGTTGCATCATTATAATTTTGAAAACATATAAACATTATCTTTGGGATTTATAGGTATGGGTGCTGATCTAGATTTTAAGCAAACTTTATATAAAACCCATATTTGAAAAAAAAAGTTTTTGTAGAATTACGGAATGATTCACCTTAGAATAGTGTAAATAGCAAGTGCTCTCGTGTATTTACAGTATGATTCCACCGAAAGGATGATTTTAAAATGTGAAATCACAGGAATCAAGTACTCGCCCAGTGCCTGGAATTTATGGGGTATAGAAAAAGTTGGTTTATTTTCCCTGTGGCTCTTTCAGGTCATTATTCCTCATCTAGCAGCCCAAGTTTCCTCTTCTTTTATTTCTTATCTGTGGTCAGTCGCATGGATTCGACTTTTGCAATGTCTCTCAACTTTAGCTTTGTCCTCTCCTTCTCACCCCCATTCACACCACTCAATATTAATCCAATACATTCCACGTACCTGCTTCCCTGCCATAACCTAAACTCCAACAAATGTGTACCAAAAATAATACAGCATAATAGATAGCATATATAATGCACATTTACTGTTAGACCCTGTGCTAAATACGACACAGGCATCATTTTTCTCTCACCTACTCTGTAAGACAGTACTATGTTATGTCTGCGGATAAGGAAATGATGGCTTACAATGGTTTAAATTTTAACTTTAAATCTGTTTAAACTTCAAATAAGTATCCCAAAGTACCACTTGCTCTGTCTTGCTTTTTTTGTTCATCCCGCTACTTGGAACACCCGCTCATCTATCTCACCTACTAAAATCTTATTCCTCCTTTAACTTTATCCTCATCCTCTATGAAACCTTTCCTGCTCTCACCAACTAGATGTAATCTTTCCTTCTTGTAAACCCTCTCCCACTTTTTACTTCTCCAAATCTCACATTATATTATAACCATTTCTGTGCTTAATTCCCCCTTCTAATTTGTGTATTCCTTGAGGTTAGAAACATTATTCATCTTTAAACTTACCGTAGCACTTGACTTGGTCAATTATAAAATGTGTTGGATAATTGAAAATTGATAAGTGAAAATAAAGGAACTATGTTAAATATTTTTTATGAAAAACTATTGCAGTCAGCCAGGCATGGTGGCTCATGCCTATAATCCCAGCACTTTGGGAGGCTGAGGCGGGCTGATCACCTGAGGTCAGGAGTTCAAGACCAGCCTGGCCAACATGGCGAAACCCCGTCTCTACTAAAAATACAAAAATTAGCCAGGTGTGGTGGTGCATGCCTGTAATCCCACCTACTCGGGAGGCTGAGGCAGGAGAATCACTTGAACCTGGGAGGCGGAGGTTGCAGTGAGCCGAGATCATGCCACTGCACTCCAGCCTCGGCAACAAACCAAGACTCCATCTCAAAAAAAAAAAAAAAAGAAAAGAAAGCCAGTGCACTTTACAGGTTCCTAATATGAAGCGGACCAAAAAATTGGCACAAGAGTTTATCAAGGGAGACTTTAAGGAATCCCAAGTTGGTCAAAGAAAAGACTAATAAAAATCCAAATCAGTTATTTGTTAAAAAAAAAAACTTTTTAAAGAAAGTTTTTGAGTTTTTAAAGTTCAAAGTACTGCTATTCCTGAAGGTGATTTTATAATAGCATCATTAAGACTAAAGTGATTTTCTAGATTTATTTATTTAACAAACACTTTGTACAACACTTTATGTTAGACACTGTTGAAAGTCATTTTCAAATATTTACTCATTTAAATTTCATAACAACCTGTGAGGTAGGTTTCAGTATTATTATCCCTCTTTTACAGGTAAGGAAATTTAGAAGTTATGTAACTTACTCATGATCACACAGCTAGTGACAGAGCAAGGAATCAAACCCAGGCATCCTTCTCTAGACTTCTCTCTAAACCACTGGGCCATACTCTATTTTTTTAAATTATAGAATAACTCTTATGTACTATATGGTTAAATATTTTAAAACAATTTTGAAACGTTAAAAATCTTCCATTCATTTCAAATGTGTTAATTTTGACATAATTTCAGGCTTAAAAGTTGAAAGAATAGTACAAAGAATTCAACCAAATTCCCTAAATATTGTCGTTACTCTTTTGTCTTTCTTTCTCAATATGTACGACTTTTTTTTTCTGATCTGTTCTGATCTTTTTAATGAACTGTTGGATTTGGTTAGCTAATATTTTGTTGAGGATTTTTGCATCTATGTTCATCAGGGAGATTGGCCTGTACTTTCCTTTATTTGTGTCTGTCCTTTTCTGGTTTTGGTATCAGGTAATGCTGTTCTCACAAAATGAGTTTGGAAGAATTCCAACCTTCTCAATTTTTTGGAACAGTTTGAAAAGATTGGTATTAGTTTCTTTTTTTTTTTTTTTTCAGGAGTTTCGCTCTGTTTCCCAGGCTGGAGTGCAACGGCATGATCTCAGCTCATTGCAACCTCCACCTCCCAGGTTCAAGCGATTCTCCTGCCTCAGCCTCTAGAGTAGCTGGGATTAAAGGCACCCACCACCATGCCCAGCTAAGTTTTTGTATTTTTAGTAGAGACAGGGTTTCACCATGTTGGTCAGGCTGGTCTAGAACTCCTGACCTCAAGTGATCCGCCGGCCTCAGCCTCCCAAAATGCTGGGATTACGGGCGTGAGCCACCGTGCCTGGCATAGTATTGGTTTCTTAAGTATTTGGTAAAATTCAGCAGTGAAGGCATCAGGTCCTGGAATTTGAGGGAGACTTTTTGATAAGAGGCTTTTTATTACTGATTCAATCTTGTTACCTGCTGGTCTAGTAATGAGACCAACCTGCTATTGGATCTTCATGATTCAATCTTGGTAGATTCAATGATTCAATCATGATTCTTCAAATGTATTCATGAAGAAATAAGAATGTTTAGATCTATTGGTCCATTCAGATTTTCTGTTTCTTCCTGATTCAGTCTTGGTAGGTTGTATGTGTCCAGGAATTTATCCATTTCTTTTAGATCTTCCCATTTTTGGTTTATAGTTGTTCATAAGTCTCATGATCCTTTTGTATTTCTGTGGTATCAGTTGTAATATCTCCTTTTTCATCTCTGATTTTATTTATTTGAGTCTCCTCTTTTTTTTCTTAGTCTAGATAAAGGTTTGTCGATTTTGTTTATCTTTTCAAAAAACAACTCCTTATTTCAATGATCCTTTGTATTGTGATTTTTAGTCTCTATCTTGTTTATTTCTGATCTAATCTTTGTTACCTTTTTCCTTCTACTAATTTTATGTTGAGTTTGTTCTTGTTTTTCTAATTCCTTGAAAGGCAAGGTTAGATTGTTTGAGATCTTTCAGTTTTTTTGATGAAGGTGTTTATGTTATAAATATACTCAGAACTGCTTTTGCTGTATTCTATAGGCTCTGGTATATTGTGATTCCATTTTCATTTGTCTCAAGAAATGTTTTAATTTCTTTTTTAATTTCTTCATTGACTCATTGGTTATTCAGGAGCACGTTGTTTAATTTTAATGTATTTGTAGAGTTTTCAAAGTGCTTCCTGTTATTGACTTCTAATTTTATGTCATTGTAGTCAGAAGAGATACTTGATATAATTTCAATTCTTTGAAATTTGTTCAGACTTGTTTTATGGACAAACATATGAACTATCCTGGAGAAAGCTCCATGTGTTGATGAAAAGAATGTGTATTCTGCAGCTGTCGGGTGACATGTTCTACAGATGTCTGTTAGGTTCATTTGGTCTTTGGTGCAATTCAAGCCTGATGTCTCTTTGTTGATTGTTTTTGTCTGATAATCTGTCCATCACTGAAAGTTGGGTGTTGAAATCCCCTACTATTATTGTATTGCAATCTATCTCTCCCTTTAAGTCTAATAGTATTTGCTTTATATATTTGGGTGCTTTTTTCATGATCTGTTTGAAAGTAAATTGCAGACATGATATCCTCTAAATACGTCAGTGTGTTTTCTAAATTAATGTATTATTTTACATAACCACAGTACAATGATCAAAGTAAGGACTTTTTTTTTGGTGGTGGGGATGAAGTTTTGCTTTGTCACCCAAGCTGGAGTGCAATGGCATGATCTTGGCTTACTGCAACCTCTGCCTCCCGGGCTCAAGCAATTCTCCTGTCTCAGCCTCCCAAGTAGCTGGGATTCCAGGTGTGTGCCACCATGCCTAGCTAATGTTTTTGTGTTTTTAGTAGAGATGGGGTTGGTCTTGAACTCCTGACCTCAAGTGATCCACCTGCCTTGGCCTCCCAAAGTGCTGGTATTATAGGCCTGAGCCACTGTGCCTGGCCTAAAGTTAAGATCTTGACATGGATACAGCATTATTAGAACTAGGTCCCAGTCCCAAGTACAGACCTTCAGATTTCACTAGTTTTTCCCATGAGTTCCTTTGTTAAAAAAAAAAAAAAAAAAAAAATCCAGGACCATTATTTGCATTTAGTTGTCATGTCCTTCACTCTTCTTTAATCTATAACAATTCCTGGGTCTCTCTTTCTTTCTGTATCTCTCTTACTTACTATCATGATGTTGACATTTCTGAGGAGTACAGGCCAGTTGTTTTGTAGAATGTCCCTAAACGTCAGGTTGTCTGGTGTTTCCTCATGATTAAATTCAGGTTAGGCACCTTTGCTACCTCTATTGAACACATTTAGCGAACTGGATATTGCAATGTCAATCTGAAACAATGGCAAAATGAAAAAGGAGGCTACAACAACCACAAAGAGGTGTGTGATGCTAATCATGAGTTTGACAGAAGCAGAACTTCTCAGTATTCCTCAACTTCATACAATAAGAATAGTCCCAATTATAACAGTCAAATTAGTAATATTCTTGAAATAATAATTAAATTTTTTATTTTAAAATTCCGAACTGTATCTCTTTCTCTCTCTCTCATATTCCAGGTACATATTCACCAGATATTTCTTATCTGCCATTTCATCTCCTGAGAAATACGCATCAGAAAGGAGAACAACTATTGTATAAAATTGGTTCTTATTCTTTGGTGAGATGGAGCCCTCGATGAATGGTCATTGAGTTTTGTGGTTTGAAAACCAACTCCTTTTACATTTGGTTATGAAAACCCGAGTTTTTCATACCTGTTAACCTCTTGGTAAGCTGATAAACCTGTATTTCTGAAACTGCAAAACTGAGACTCACGGGAAGCCACTGGGGTATATCAAGCTTTACAAGTGTTCCTCCTCTTATCCTGGGTTGCCTTTCACAAAACAGTTCCTAAGCATGACCAATAAGACATAGGAAGCAGAGAATTTTCATAAATTTAGCACTGTCTAAATAATCAGAAAGATCAAAAATCCTTTCAGAGTTGACAGAGGGTTCCTGTATAATTCAGCAAGTGACCTCAATAGAAACATTGTGCCACAGGCTTCCCTTTGGCAAAACCAGAAAAGAATTTGTGATTGTTTACTTAGAGAAAAAATATTTTCTTATGAGCTAAAGAGCCAAATACAACCGTCTATGGCATTTCCAAGAGAACCACTTTTCGCCTTCATGAGAGCTTCATCATGCTACCATATCTCCTTATCTAGAGAATATTTTAAAGACATTTTTAAAATTAAGAGTGTCAGTAACCAAAACACAAAGACTATAAATTGAATTAAGAGATGCCATGGTCCTACAGTCAAGAGATTTTTCATTATGGGAATCCTTGCATTTAAAGTAGAGGAATTTTAAATCCTTTGTCTAAGTCTACAGGATATAATAAATACATATTTTTTCTAAAATTAATAATTCGAAGGGTTTTGCATGAAATTGAAGACTAACTTTTAAATTAAACTAGTATTATGCATTCTAATAATTGAATGCTTCAATTCATAATTGACTTTTTAAGCTATTTCATAGAATACAGTGAGAAAGAGATTGCCAAAGCCCACATCATCAACATAAGTAGGATTCTATAAACGAGACCTGCAGATGAGTATTTAAATTTAGGTTTATGCATACAATTTAGTTATTTTAGATGGGGTTGATGCAGAGATTTTTTTTTCCAACGAGAGATGAAAGAAAACCCAGAACTGAATTGCCCACAAGTCTTTTGAGTTATGAAGTAATTTGAGAATAGAAATTTCTTCTATGTAATTCACCTTTTCATTCTGGGATTATAGTTGTGATACTAGAATAAGCATGAGCATATTGTTCAATGGAGTAGAATTGGGAGTCCCTACATCTATGGCCAATGTATTTCAACAAGGGCACTAAGACAATTTAAGAGGAAAAGAGGAGTCTTTTCAACAAATGGTGCTGGGACAACTACATGTACACATGCAAAGAATGAAATTGGATCCCTAACTCACAGCATATACAAAAATTAACTCAAAATGGATCAAAAACCCAAATGTAAAACCTAAAGCCATAAAACTCTTAGAAAAAATACAGACCTTAATTTTTGTGATCTTGGATTGGGTAATGGATTCTTAGATATGACAACAAAAACACAACCAACAAAAGAAAAAATAAAGTGGACATGGACATCACCAAAATTAAAAACTTTTATGCTTCAAAATATACTAACAAGAAAGTGAAAATACAAACCACAGAATTGAAGAAAATATTTGCCTATCATATATCTGATATGGTTCTAACATCCAGAATGTATAAAGAATTCTTAAAATGCAACAATAAAAAGAAAAATAATCAGTTTTTAAGTGGGAAAAGGATTTGTAGACATTCCTCTAAAGAAGATATACAAATGGCAAATAAACACATGGAAAAAATGCTCAATATCATTAGTCATTAGGGAAATGTAAATCAAATCACAATGAGGTGTCCCTTCATATCAATGAGGATGGCAACAATAAAAAAGATGGACAATAACTAGTGTTGGCCAGGACATGGATAAATTGGAACTCTTATACAGTGCTGGTGGGAATACAGAGTGATGCAGCCACTCAGAAAAGCAACTGGTAGCTCCTCAAGATGTCAAACATTGAGTCATCATATGGCCACACAAAAAAGTTTCTGTAATGTCCATGCAGGACATACAGTACTGTCCATAGCAGCATAATTCATAATAGCAAAAAAATGGAAACAATGCAAATGTCCATCAATTGATGAATAAACAAAATCTGATACATCCAATTAATGGAATATTATTTAGCCATAAAAAGGAACAAAGTATTGATACATGGTGTAAGATGGATGAATCTTGAAAACATTATGCTAACTTTTTTTATGGTTAAACATTATGCTTAAGAGAAAGCAGCCAGACACAAAAGGGCATATATTATATGATGCCACTCGTATGAAATGTACAGTATAGTAAATATATAGAGATAGAAAGCAGTAGCCAGAAACTGGGGTAATGGGGAATGGGGAATGAGGGCATGAGGGTGTTTTTTAGGGTGATGAAAACATGCTGGAATTAGTGATGATGGTTACATGAGTCTGTAAATACACTGACTTGTACACTTTAAATCGATAAATTTTATGGTATGTGAATTACATCTTAATAACCATAAATACATTTTAAAATAAAGCATTACTAGCATAGAAACAAAGACACAGAGAATTAGCTGAATTTCCCAAAGTTAGCAGCAGAACCTGCATTCTGATTTGCAAATCCATGTATTTTAATCTATTCTTCACTGTGATTAGCTGCACCTAACCCAATTCCCATAGTGAAACTCTCATCTGGTTTCCGGTTAATTACTGAGGTTTTAGACCCAGCATAGTAGCTCATGACTGTAATCCCAGCACTTTGGGAGGCCAAGGCAGACGGATCACTTGAGGCTAGAAGTTCAAGACCAGCCTGGGCAACATAGCAGGACTCCATCTCTACAAAAAAATTAAAAATTAGCTGGGCAGGCTGGGCATGGTGGCTCATGCCTATACTCCAAGCACTTTGGAAGGCCTAGGTGGGCAGATTGCTTGAATCCAGGAGTTCGAGACTAGCCTGGGCAACATGGTGAAATCCCATCTCTACTAAAAAATGCAAAAATTAGCCACATATGGTGGCAAGTGCATGTAGCCTCAGCTACTCGAGGGGGCTGAGGTGAGAGGATCACTTGAGCCTGGGAGATCAAGGCTGCAGTGACCGAAGACCATGCCACTGCACTCCAGTCTGGGCAACAGAAGGAGATCCTATCTCAAAAAAAAAAAAAATTAGTTGGCTATGATGGACTGCACTTGTAGTCCCAGCTGCTCAGGAAGCTGAGGCAGGAGGATCCCTTGAGCCCAGGGGTTAGAGGCTGCAGCAGAGAGCCATGATTACATCAGTGCACTCTAGCCTGGGTGACACAGCAAGACCCTGTCTCTAAAAAAAAAGAAAAAGAAAAAAAAAAGAAATTGAAATTGTATGTCAAATCTATTGGAAAGTATTTCCCTGCTTACTCACTGTGTAAACCTCAGTTTACTTGAGATCCAAATTTACTCCTACATCATCAGTTTACTTAGGATCAACTTTTAAGTGAATTAGTAGACATTTACTGAGTACCTCCATGTGCCCAGTACTATGGCCATTGTTCAAAATGCTGAACTCAAGCTCAGTAAGTCAGGAAACTAGAAATACAGGTTGAGAAATCACTGGTCTACAGGTGATAGTTAAATTGGATGAAATTGCTCAGGAAGAACACGCAGAGGGAGGAGAGGAGCTAGGCTGGAAGCCAGCGCACCTGGACGTTTCGAAGCATCAGAAACCACCTACCAGTGACAGGTGCTGATAGGAAGTGATTAGTGAATGAGAGAGGTGAGAGAAAGTTATCCCACCTTATATTAAGCCTTACACCTTATCACAGTGCATTGGTTTTGTTTGTTTGACATGGCTGTCTCCCTTGTTAATCCCTGAGATCCTCAGGGTTCTGACTTGCTCTATTGCAAAAAAGGTATTTAGATAAGTCACCAGGGCCCTCCAAATTGTAAGATTCCATAGATTTTCTCCACTCCTTATTTAATCACTGCATTGCGTTTGATACTGTTAACCAGTACATATCTCATTGTTTGTTACAATGTGGGCATAAAAATGGTGCTCCTCTCTTGGAAGCCCAGAAAGAACAGCTGCTTTGAACATAAGGCTGAACTGGCATGGCACAGAATCCTCACACTGTGTGCTACTGCCTCTCCCCTACCCCCTTCTCCTCCCCGCAGTCCCCCACACCTTGCCCTCCACTGTCTCCCCTGCAGAACCAATTCCTTGCATAGCTCTTTGTGATGCTGCCTCTCTGAGGCTCTATCCAGGGGGTGCCACCACAAACGAAAAAGAAAGACCCAGGGTCTCTATTGAACAGAACAACAGTAGGGGAAGAGTCTTGGCTCCACCCAAAACATATCACTTTACACAAGCTTCATGATACCTGTCCTGGCTCTGTCTCCTAGGCAGGACCCTGCCCTTTCTTGGCTCTCTAAACATGATGTACTCATTATAATATTTTTTATAAGGAATCCAGACCAATCATGGTGGCTCATGCCTGTAATCCCAGTGCTCTGGAAGGCTGAGGCAGGAGGATTGCTTGAGGCCAGGAGCTCAAGATCAGCCTGGGCAACATAGTGAGACCCCATCTCTACAAAAATTAAAATTAAAAGAAAATTGACCATCACATATGGGCATGCTTCTTTCTATTCTACACTCATCCTGAGCCATTTCGTCTACTCTTATGTTGTCAGCCCTAATCTATATATTCATAATTAACTTATATTTTTCAGATCTGCTCCTGAGCTCCAATGCCCTATATCCATCTCATCCTTGCACGTCTCAAATTCAGCATGCCAAAAAATGTTATTCTTTCTCCCAAAGATATGTTTTTTCAACATGTCTGCTATCATATACCCTTTAACCCAAGCCGACAGTCTAGGAATCAACCTATCTCTTTCTTTCTCTCCAAAAACCAATTGATAAGGAAATCCTCCTCTCCATTCTACCTCCATAACATATTTTAGATCCAGCAGCATGCTCATTAGTATGTCTCATTTTATATCCCCATCACTTCTCTCCTAAATGACTACCACTAACTTATGGTCTCCTTACCTCCCACCATGCCTTTACTCCAATCTACAGAAAGATGGCGCTTTCTCAAATACAAAATCAAATATTTAATTCACCAGATGAAAAATCTTTAGCGACCTATACCATGGTTATCAGGTCACCCTGGGACACCACAGGGAACAAACTCACAAGGTTGCTGTGGGATATTTTAAATGTTTGAGAGAAATACAGCCCCACCTATCAAACACCACACAAACGACCACTAATATGTTGTTTAGACTTACCTACTTAACGAATGGAATTGTGAAGTATGTCTTCTGGCTGAGGGCACCATGAACAAATTACGAAGATGCTACAGATGCAGTGAGCTGGAAAGTTTGGGAACCTATGACCTACCAAACATCTTCAAGCCTCCTACGTTGGCATGGACTCATCTTTACCTACCGCTCCAGCCTTGTTTTGATCCTTACTGTGCCTTTCTTTTCCCCCCAGTCCTACACTACAGCCAAGCAGACAGGCTTGGATCTCCCCAAATACGTCCTTCTTGCCATCCTGATTGGTTAGGCCCTGAAACCTAAGAGAGTAGGGACCTGGAGCTCCCGGAGTCTAGGTGTGAGACCAGGTGCCCTTCATGGAACACAGATGAAGTAGATAAACCAGGAAGGGCATTCCAGAATTCTCATGCCTGATGGATTCTGTTTGAGTCGGATTCTACATGGATTCTACATGAGTTGGATTCTAATCTGAAGTTTGAAAAAAAAAAAAAAAAAGGTTGAACATTCCTGGGAATTCCATGCATATTTGTCAGGCCAAGGGAAGGGTGGAGGCCAGCTCCGTCATCCCTACCCTGCTTGTGATTTTCTACAGAGGTCTGTATTATTCCAGGGGAGGAGGCAAAGAGACAACCAACCAGGAAAGTGAGATTGCTTTTATTAATGGCTGTATCACCCCTGTCCTTCCCTGAAAAGAGACATCACACCTGAGATCCAGAAATGGCTGCTCCTTTCTTTGTACCCCATTTTATCTCATTCATCATTCTAAGCCCGGCATGGTGGCTCATGCCTGTAATCCCAGCACTTTGGGAAGTCAATGTGGGAAGGCCACTTGAGCTCAGGAATTCAAGACAAGCCTGGCCAACTTAGCAAGACCCCATTTCTACAAAAGATAAAATAATTAGCCTGCATAGTTCCAACTACTCAGGAGGCTGAGGCAGGAGGATTGCTTGAGCCAGGGAGCCCGAGGTTATAGTGAGCTATAATCGTGCCACTGCACTCCAGGCTGGGTGACAGAGTAAGACCCTGTCAAAAAAAAAACAAACCCACAAAACATATTATTTATTTATTTTGAGACAAAGTTTTGCTCTTGTTGCCCAGGCTGCAGTGCAATGGCGTGATCTCAGCTCACTGCAATCTCTGCCTCCTGGGTTCAAGCAATTCTCCTGCCTCAGCCTCCCAGTCACTGGGATTACAGGTGCCTGCCACCACGCCCAGCTAATTTTTGTTATTTTTTAGTAGAGACGGGGTTTCACCATGTTGGCCAGGCTAGTCTCAAACTCCTGACCTCAGGTGATCCACCCGCCTCAGCCTCCCAAAGTGCTGAGATTACAGGCATGAGCCACCACACCCGGCCCATGAAACGTAATTTTATCACAGTATCTATAACATTCTTTTGCACTTATTTATTCACCTGTCTGCCCCACTAGGCTATAAACTTGTGAAGGTTCAGGACCATGCATGACTCATTTTTTCATTCTCTTTGCCCAGCAGAGTGACTAATACACAGTAAGTGATGAGTGGGTATTTGATGAATACATAAATTTCAAAAAGGGTGTGGCTAAGCCCCACAAAAAGTTCAAGTAAGTTAGAAAATAAACACTGTCCATTGGATGAAAAAGTTCAGAAGTCACTGATGACATTACTCAAAGATATTTTAAGGGAGTGATGGCTTTCAGGGAGATGTAGCTGACAGTGTTTACTGCCTACCCAAAAACCATTCCTCTGTTTCTTCTTTGCTTAACTGAATTCCAGTTTGATTTAGGCATTGAGCAAATTCCCTTTGATGTGGAAATGTGGGCCTGTACCCCAGATAAAGGGTGATAATATGTCCCAGTTCTGGCTAATATGATGTAAGAGGAAATCCTTTGGTGGGGCATTTTGGAAAATATTATACTTCCTTGACGTGAGTAAGACTCACCAAGAACAAATTTTCTGCTGCCTTCCCACCCAGCAGTCAGTGTGGTTTTTGTACTTACGGCAGCCATTTTGCAACTATGATATGAAGGTCAACTGAATCACAGAGCTGATATCACTGAACCCCCAAGAAAACACTAGCAACTCTTTATCTACAGACTTCTTGTCACATAAGAAAAATAAGCCTCTGTGTTAGCTGGGTTGTCTGTTACATTCTAACTGATATAAGAAGAGAGAAAAGAGAGACAAACGAGAGACCACTGTTCTTAGTGAATATATTACAACTAGTACAGTTTGGTGGCTGCAGGATACAGAGTTTGTTTGGTAATTTTGGAAAGAGGCTGGAAATGGAAAAGCAATGGGTTACAGGGGCTTCTAATGCCAATGAAGAGAAAGGCTTTAATTTTGTTGGCAATAGGGGGCTATAGAGGTTTTGGGGTAATGTTTTGGAACTTTAAGAAGAGTGCTTTGGCAGAAATCAGCAGGGTCTATATGTGCCCAAAGAGTGATGCCTCAGAAGCAATGCATTTGGCATAATCATATTGGTATTGTCCACCACGAGAATCACTTGGTATACAAACCTGGCTCACTCAGTTCACACTGAATAAGCAAAACAATAACCACTTGGCTTCATGATGCTTTTCGACCTAAAATAAACACAAGGTAACAAAGCAAATGAAATGTTACATCTTTCCAGTGCTCCATATGAATAATCCCTGTGGAAGTTATAAGTAAACAAAACTTCTGTTCATAAAAAGTATCAATGACAGATATAAATACTGTATAAACTCCTGCCATATAAAAGGAGAAAATGAGATCTCATATATCCTTCCACAATACCAATTCCTGACACTTAGCACAACAAATTAGACACACTTAATAATTATTACACACTAGGCCTGAGATTATTCAATAGTTTTTAAACCGTGTTTCTATAATGGTGTGGAGGTTTTTGTTTGCTCACTTTTTAAAAACATTTTTCACGATTTCATTATAGGAGAATAAATGCTCTTATACATAGTCATAGTTTCAAATATGTTTCTGTTCTTCTCATTTAAATCTACTCAGAAAACAAGCTTACAACAGAAGCCAAACTAGGAAAATCTCTGCTGTGAGTATCATATAATATTCAAACACTGCCCAGGAAAAACACTGGGGAATGGTGTTTTCTTTGCCATCAAAGAAAAGCACGTGAACACCATCTTACAAGATTATTATTGACTAAGGAAAAGAAATGTGTCATTTGTTCATTCTTTAGACTAGGAATTGATGTTAGAGATTTTTAAATAAATTATAACAAGCTTTTAACAATCTACAAAGAACAAAAAGTGTTAATGTCTTCCCATAGTTGCCTCTGATCTTTTTATAAAGAATTGCTGTGGGCTGGGCGCAGTGGCTCATGCCTGTAATCCCAGCATTTTGGGAGGCCGAGGTGGGCGGATCAACTGAGGTCAGGAGTTTGAGACCAGCTTGGCCAAAATGGTGAAAATCCGTCTCTACTAAAAAACACAAAAATTAGACGGGCATGGTGGCAGGCGCCTTAACTGGCTACTTGGGAGGCAGAGGCAGGAGAATCATTTGAACCCGAGAGGCGGAGGTTGCAGTGAGCCGAGATCAAGTCATTGTACTCAAGCCTGGGGGACAAAAGCAAGACTCTGTCTCAAAAAAAAAAAAAAAAAAAAAGAGTTGTTGCCCCCTGGGCAGGAAGTTGTTGCCCTCTTCCTATTCCCCCTCCTTCCTTCTTTCTTTCTATCCCAAAGGAAATTACATTTTTTGAAGTTGATATGTATTCATCCTATTGATAGTACTATACTTTCACTTCATATGTATATATCCTGGCCCACATCTTTTATTTATGAAATTCATTATACATAAATTAGTAAATTCTTTCTATATAACTTATTTATACATTTTGAATATGAATCCTTCACCAAGTACATGCCTTGAAAATATCTTCTCAGTTTATCTTGTAACATTTTATGATATCTTTTGTCATGTAAAAAGTATTTTAAAAAATTTTTATATACAGTCACATGGCACTCAACTACAGGGACATATTCTGAGAAATAGGTCCATAGGCAGTTTTGTCATGCTAACATCATAAAGTGTAATTACACAAACCTAGATGGTTTGTATATGGTACAAGCCTATTGCTCCTAGGCTGCAAACCTGTACAGCATGTGACTGTATTGAATACTGTAGGCAATTATAACACAATGGTATTTGTATAATTAGACACATCTACACATAGAAAAGGTACAGTAAATATACAATATTATAACCTTATGGGACTATTATCATGTATTGACTAACATATCATTATTTGGAGCATGACTGTCATCCAACTGATCGTTTCCTTAATGGATTGTGTATTTTAATGTTTTGTTTAAGAAATCCTTTCATACTACAAATTCTATATTTCCTTTCCATTTTTTTTGTTTTTTTTTGAGATGGAGAGTTACAGAGATAACTCTGTTGCCAGGCTAGAGTGCAGTGGCGCAATCTCAGCTCACTGCAGTGGCTGCCTCCCAGGTTCAAGCGATTCTCCTGCCTCAGCCTCCCGAGTAGCTGGGATTACAGGCATGTGCCACCACAACCAGCTAATTTTTGTATTTTTAGTAGAGATAGGGTTTCCCCATGTTGGCCAAGATGGTCTCAATCTCCTGACCTCGTGATTTGCCCGCCTTGGCCTCCCAAAGTGCTGGGATTACAGGCGTGAGCCACTGCGCCCAGCCTTCCAATATTTTTTTAATTCTATTTTTCTTATTTAACTTTTTAATTGATCTGAAACTGAATTTGTATGTGGGCAAAAGAAGGGATCTAATTTTATTTTTTCCTATGAATGTTTGTTTTCTAAATAAGAGAAAATAAAGGAAGCTCAATCGCTCTTTATAATCCGTAAACCCCTTAACAACAGTCACTATGATTTATATTCATCCCATCAATACACTTCCTCAAAGTACTTCGAACATTACTGGTACATAATATATATTTTTTGGAGAAGAGATACTTTTTTCCAGCCCCCATTGCTTAGACTATATACCAGTTGTCCATCTAAAATAATCTAAGTTGTGCTTAATTTATCCCCCTGAGCAGGAAATAGCATCTTAATAGGATTAACTTGGTATAAGCACTGAATCATTCCAATTAAACTGAAGGGTATTAATCACTTCCCTAACTTTGCCCATTTTTAGAAAGTTCTTCTGGAGAAAAATCTACCTACTCATCAAGTTAGATTCATTTATTTATCTACCAGGAGAAATGCATAACAAAGAAGTAGGAACCTGGACTAAAAACACATTTTAACCTATTTTATAAGACTTTTAAAAATCAACTGTTTGAGTCAAAGAACTACCTGTACGAACCTCAAGTTGATTAATGTTTTTTAAGGGTATCAGTTTACAGATTTAGGCTCTCAATAGGGCCTAGTTGCATTGGTTTAGTCCTTGCCAACACCTATTTACTTTCTCCTTTGTTTTATAAAGAAACAGTCTGAAATTAAGATATGTTTGTAACCTAATTTTAATCAAAGGCAATTAATGAAAACCAAGAAAGGTAATTTTTTAAGGAAACATTCTAAGATGTTTTTGAAGAATACTTCTCTAACACTTTTTGAAAAGAATCTCCTTACAAAATTTCGCTCTTTTCAAACAGTTCCAGGGGCATTAGCATCTCATAGGGATGAACACCTGTTTTGTTTGTTTGTTTGTTTGTTTGTTTTGGGGGGGTGGTTTTTGTTTTTGTTTTTTTGCTCGAGGATGGGGTTCTAACAGACCGTGGTGAGAAGATAAAACTAACCAGAAGGTGTGAGAATAAACTGACAATTGTAAATAAAGTGAAATATAGTTGGTAAAAAAGAAAACACATAAAAACTTGGGAAGCAAAATCATTTTCTTTTCAAACACTGCATGTAAACTAATTTTTATTTATTTATTTATCTATCTATTTATTTATTTATTTATTTACCACGACTAAGGAGAGGCACTCAGATAGAAAAGATGTCATTGCTTCCAGCTTTCTACTGAGGGAAGCCCGTCACTTGAAATTGCTTCTATTAGCAGGTTCCCTAATAAAACCAAGGCAAATCCTGCACAGCCTCAAAAAAAAAAAAAAAAAAAAGTTTCTACTACGATTCTGCAGTCAGTATCACCGTCTGTTTTTTCTTTAATGTAGCAACGTATTTTTCATGGTTCCGCTTAACAGCGCTTAGAGACCTTGAACTTCAAAATCAGAATGCATCTTAGAGGAACTATCCCAGCACCACAATTTGGGGACGTGGGGACGTTGTGTATTCAAAAGCATTAGTCTGTTTTGACTTCATCCTTTCTTTAAAAGGATCAGAAGTCAGCCATAAGTGTAAAAGAAAAACTAATTTTAAAAAAGTTTAGCCTTAAAAACATAACTATCTCAGCGCGTGGGGGTTCCCTCTGTTCAAAAGAAAACAAGAAAAAAAAAGATGGACATTGCTGTCTTCTTTGCACGCTTCTCTTAAAATCCTCATTGGAAGCCCCCCTGGGAAAATGAGACTCCGATTCCTCACCTGTTTAAAATCACGCCACAGCAACGAATCACTGCAAAAGCAAAGTTCTAACTTAAAACAAAAAGAGAAAGTATTCGCTTCTGCGGAGAACCCGAGCCTCCTCCTGGGCGGGCGACGCTCGGCTGATGGGACCGGGCCGCGCAAGCCTCGGATGCAGCCGGGTGGGGGGCACCAGGCGCTAGGCGAAGGAGCGCAGGACCAAAGGAGATGCTTGGCTCCTAAGATAACACCTTTAAAAAAAGAAGAAGAAAGAAAGAAAAACAAACAAACAAACTCGATACTTAGCCTCACGATCCTTGCCACCCCCTCCCTGCTCCGCCACCCACACACAAAATAAAGTGAGCCGGGCGGGGGAGTGCACGCCCTGAAAGGGAACAAGAAGCAAGGCGCCTGTGACACAAAATGGAGAAAGAGGAACCGAGAGTGGAAAGGAAGAAGGAAAACCGAGTAAAGGAGGTTATTCATAAGAACAGGAAAGGGGCCGAGGGGTAGAGAACACCCGAAGGAAAGCGCAGGAGGCCCTCGTGAGAGGGCAAGGGGGAAAAGATCGACGAAGTAAGAGCGAAAAGAGGAAAGGAAAGAAAGACTTTCTAGATGCCGAGTCTCCATTTTCAGCAGCGCCATATTCGCTTTTCCTCTCGCCGCTTTTGGCTGGGTTTTGTGTGCGGCGGTGGACAGGCGCCAGCACATTTCTGCAGCTTCAGCAGCTCTGCTCAGACACCTGGGGAGGGCCGCAGGGCCCGGGCGGGGGACGCGCGCTCTTGGCCCAGGCCCGGGCGCGGCCCCCTCCCCGGCCTGGCGGTTCCTGCGCAGCGCCAGCCCCGCGCTCCTCTAGGCTGCAAAGGGGGCCTCCGACTCGGGCCCGGCCCGGAGGGGACACCTCACTCGGGGCCCCGCGGCAGCCCCCAGGGGACGCGGGCCCTCTAGTTTCGCCCACGGTGTGGCTGGGCACGCGTGCCAAGGGGATGCGTAACCGAGAACCGAAAAAGACGAACTTAACCTTCGGGGAGGAGGAGAGGGCGCACGCTGCGGGTACCGGGGCTTGGGGGCGCTCCTGGAGGTGACGGGGTCACCTCCACCTGCGCGGGGCCACTCTCTGGGAGCCGGCGATCGATGCCCGCCGCGGCGCCTGGCCCAGGCCCCCAGGCCTCTCGCGGCTCCCGGAAAAACGTCCGAGGTCGGGGCTCGGCCGGGAGCCCCAAGCGGGTCCCCTGGCCTCGGGACGCTAGTCCGGGAGGCGGCCGGAACTCCGGTTTTCGCGGTTCTCAGCGATATTAGGCGCGGCCAGTGTCTGAAAGCTCCTCGGGGTTACGTCCTGGGGCGACTGGAGGCGGCTCACGACTCAGAAAGTCGGGGCTTCTCGCCCCGGATCCCCACCGCTGGCGTCTGTCGAATCCCCACCTCGGTCCTCGGGTAGAGGCGCAAGCGCGCCCCAAGACCATTCTCTTCGCGCCCACCCCCGTTATTCTTCACTTTCACTTGACATCGTTCTTCACTCAAGGTTAGGTCCTCGCTAGTGCCAGAGAAGCCCCTGGGTCCCCAGTGCCCTCAGCCCCGCAGCGTAGGGAGCAGCCGGCCCGGGAGATAAGGAGGCCACAGCCATGGAGGCCCCAGGCCCGGAGTCCCCGCGCCGTCGGGTTTTGAGCCGCGCGGCTGGCCAGGACCGCCGGCTCCTTCTCTGTCCCGGTCCTCCGCTCGCAGCCCCGCAGAGGTGACGGTACCTGGAGGCTGGAAGCGACGGTTTCCTCGGGCCGGTGGAGGGGAACATGTCAGGGTCACAGCGAAGGAAACCGAGACCCACAGGGGTCCCCGGGCGTCCGGGACGCGTCGCTGGTTTTGCTCCTAGAAGGAAAGGCCTTCCCGCTTTTGTTCCACCGGCTCACCAGGTCCTCCCTTCCTGGCCAACTCTAACCTCAGCTTTGTGCGTGTCACCCGGCCCCGGGATAATCGGATCCTCCCAGACCCGGGAATCCATCAGAAGCGCTACCCGTACTTGGCGCCCTGAAAGTTCCCCAAGCGCAGCGGCCGCGCCCTCGAGTGCATCCACTCCGCGAGCCACGGGCGGCGCCTGCCCACCCGCGGCTCGGCTTTGCGTGTTGTAAGCCGACTATTCTATCACCATTGCAGGATAAGCTGGCCTTTAAATTTTCAAAGAACATTTAGGTTATTTTCAACAGTTCATGCTTTTTATATCTGCCTTTTCAGACTGCAGATTTCCACAAGGAAAAATGTATCTTTCCTAGACGGCAAAAAGCAGATTTATTTTCCTTTTTAAAAAGTTGCCTTAAAACGCCTATCTCATAGTACTTGGGGATTAAACTGTTTCCCCTAAGAGAAAGTTCAACGGCTAAGCTCAAACGTTAGTCTTGACACCTTTAGTTAAGATGATCCTTTCCCAGTGTTGTTAGTGAAATGTTAAAATCAAAATTTCAAAATGAAGTAGATGTTTTATGTCTTTAGAACATTCCAGAAATTTAAGAACTAAAAATATTGACAAGGTGCAAGGCCTAGTTCACAAATAACATTCCAGCTTCTGTTTCTGTGAGAGTTCTTTTTTAAGGCTATGAAAGATTTTTGAAGTTAAAGTATTCATAGCTGGAACAGACATTTATCATTTGACAACATATGAAATTTTAAATTGTGCATTGTAAGTCTCATGTTTATGTTATGTTTCTTGGATATATTCCATGGCATTTTGTGCTTCTCTCTTTTATGGGAAAGCTTACAATTAACTTACCAGGTTTTTCTTTTGATTTAATCAGGATTAGATTTAAAAAAAACCCTAAAGCTACTTAGAAAAAGATATTTTATGGCAGCCAAATACAAAAATGAATAAAGCTTAAAGTAAGTTATTTTCTCATCTCTCAAGGATGGCTTCCTTCTGAAATAAAAATTGGAAGTTGTACTTTGGTAGGTGTTCTTATCCACTCAAATCTAGCCACTGAATGCAAGTGATTAGGTATTAAGGCCTACTTAAAAAAAAAACAACTCATTGTGAAGCATTTATTAAACCCTAGAAAGAACATTTTTCTTTCATGAGGCCATGTACTGATCAACTTTCAATGCAGAGCAAAGATCAATGTGTGCCACTTCTAGCATTTCAGGTGTTAAATATTGCTAGGTAATATGGAATTCAAAAGGAAAATCATCTCTATTTGATAGATTTGTAATGTAAAAGAAGGCATACAATCAGAGTCTTGGAATTCAGATGCAGAATGTTAAATACAGCTCTTATGTTTTATTCAAAATCCATTTAGAAAGGAAATATAAATGACCTTCATAGCAAGTTTTTGGAAAGATAATACTTAGGAATAGCAAAAAGCTAGTTCACAAATGTCCAGTGTTTGATAGTCAATATATAACACACACAATCTTTACAGAACTATATACTTATTTTTAATAATGCCTGTTGGTATATTTTAAATGGTCCTTATTTGTATTATAAATACCTCAAATTTCAATTATCTGCAATTTTTACATTTTTGAAGTACATTTTCTTAAATCCCAGATTTTGTTATATGTCAGCACATGGAATACATACAGGTATTTCATTCTAACAGAATGAAAATGTAAATATCTAAAATAAGGTATGTATCATACTATCATAGGAATCAGCAAAGAAAATCATTTCACTATAATTCTATTGGCATTTTAAGAATATTCAATGGAAAACATAAATTTCCAATTTATTAAGACCTTATTTTTGTACCTAATTATTAAAGAGTAATACCATCTATGTTCTCTAACAGCCCCTTCCTAATCCATTGCTTTATTAAATACTCTTCTGATTATGTCTACTTGATACCAAGCATTATCAAACACTTAAATAATGAAATGAAATATTTTCATTTCCCTTTTTGTTTATGCTGTTTCTTAATTGTTTTATGAGAAATTGATATAGTTCAAAGATAACAAATGTAAATCTAAAATTAAGATGAACACTTGCATTAATTTATTAAATACATAAAATTCATAGAGGTCGAAGGCAATTAGTGTGTTGAAAACAAATATTAATATATACAGGAAGTTCAAGGGTTACAACTCTTTATGTTACCTGGAAATGTAGGAGTAGCATTCTCTTTTTAAATTTTTGACATTATCTCTTGCTTTAGGAGAGTTGTATATGATACCAAACATTCTGAGAGTATGTGTGACAGTGCTGGTGGTGTAGAGGTGATGGAGTGGGGGTGGTATTAAAATTGTTGTATAGCTTTTTCATCTACATCCTTGTTTGAAAACATTTTTGTTTGTTTGCAGCTAAATATCCGGCAATATGTTCAATGCCTCAGGCAATTCCTTAGGTAATTGTAAAGACCTAAAAGTAAACAAGCAAAAGAACATTGATCAGCCAAAATGTTATAGTTTTCATGTCACAAAAAAGAACTGTATATAAGCCATTGACTTTAAGTGGAATTAATGAAAATTCTACAAAGTACTACAGAAAAATTACATAGTCATATTGCTGAATAAGAATGTATTGCCACAATAAATGCAATATTTTTTAGAAGTCAGTAATCTTTTACAGTAGTTTCCACACTTTGTATCTAGTTTTTAATTCATCAATTTATGATAGTACAAGTGTTCCAAATTGAATTGTTTTTAAACATATGGAATACCCAGATGATTTTGTACATGAGGAATAAGAAGAAACTATTGGAATTCTTGATTACTAATAATGGTCTCAACACGATAGCAGAATTTCATAAATCAATTATATGCTCCATTTGAAGATGATAAAGCATAATTAACTTACTTGACACCAACACAAACAATGTTTTGTTTCTTCACAGAACAGGCTATGAGCTATTTTCAATTATTGCACTGAAATGCTGTCCTCTAAAATTAACAAATGAATGAAGCATTTGCAAACTGGACATTGCACTGAGAACAACGTAGACTGAAACTATCCAGTTGTTTTTCTAATTATATTTTATCTACTTAGATAATAGGAACTAGCAATTACTAATGTCTTTTTTTTAACTAAGCAACTTGGTGGGAAAAAACATCACCTAAAGTAATGTATTATTCTTATGAACAATGTGAAACAAAATTAATCATTTGGAATGGCATCTAGATAGTAGGACTTTAATTCTTAATTTAGAGTATTGAGCATAAAATACTATAGTTTTATTGAACCTTTTACCATGCCATTTCTTACAGTAAAAAAGGAAAAATAGAAATGAATATCTAGATAATTAAAATAAACATTTTCTGGTTATGTGAAACAAAGGAGAGTTTTAAGGGGTAGAAGAGGAAGGTGCAGAATTCTTATCTGCCTTCCTAGCAGACAGAGTAGGCAAGTGGCTACTTGATCCAATTTCAAGGACAACTGCAAACAGTGCATCCTCCCCAAATATTTCCATCACCCATTTACTGAAGCATTCACCATTTTTGTAGTTTAAAAGTTTGAACCTCAATAAAATCCAAATGCTACTGAGAAAACTCACATTCTAAGCTGTTATCAATTATTTATACCTTTGAATGAGTATCAGAGCAAACGTTGCTGGAAGAAAAAGTTTCGGGACCTTGAATAATTAATATGAATGGGAGAGGAGAACTTGAGGAAGGATGTGCAGAGAAACGGCTGAATTGCTGAGCAACAGAGAGAAACGTTTTTGTGTAGTTTTACCTGGTCTAAATTAACTAACTAAATAATGCCCTATTTTAACATAAACATTTAATGATGCATAACACACTTCATTTCATACTGTTCCCTATAGCTGGGCAATGATTACTCCAAGGTGTAATGGAAAACATGAATTAATTAGAGATTTCAGGTACGAACGTGACATGAATGTAAAATATACAGATCATTAAAATCATGTCTATAAAATAGAAATTAAAATATGAGTTTTGTAATGTATTTGACAACCAGATAATTTGTCTATCCACATAAATCAAACTAACCAGATTATTGCCATATTTCAGCTTTACTATGAACTGTGTTAATAAATATCATGACTAAATACTATCTCTTAAAGCATTTTGTAATAGATGTAAGGGTTTTTTCCCCTTTTGGTTATAGTAATAATAAATTTGCACATTGTGTGGAAATCAAGATCAACTGTTAAGATAGCCAAGCAATCATGTAATAGTTCAGTTACTTCAAACGTAAAGTAGGCTCAGATTTATTTTTTCCTAACAAACTGGTTCTAGTCCACTCAAGATTCTATCCAAAAAGCAGTATTTAGCACTTTTCAGGCTAATTCCCAACAAACGAAGATTAACAGATCATCAGTTTAGCTTCACACATGAAATTGAAAAATGAATTGCTGGTCAAAATGCTAAAAACACAAATGTGAAATTTATATGTGTTCCTTGTTCCTAAATATTGAAAAAATATCAACTAATCATCAAGTTTGCCAAAGCAAAAAAAAATCGAAATATAATTCCTAGTTTATTGGTTTACCATTCATTATTACTTCTCTTTGAATTCAGTAACTTATCAATGATTAAAGATGTGCTTCAACAAGTTAATTCTTTAAGTTCAAATAACTGGAAACCATTTTCTCAATGGTGCAGCATTTCTTAATGTCAGTTCAAGATGTTTGGAGACATATTGCTGATTTTAGAAGCTGATGTGTGCTGATTTATGAAGGAATTGTTTAGCTTGTACTCTGGGCTCTGATCAAGGGAGATACACTCTCAGATACAGCCTGGCATTTAAGGGTACCTCTTTCCTAGCTGGTTATCTGCTTCCTGAGTTCAGTTGTAATAGCTTGCGAGCTTCTCCCATCCCATATGACTGGATTCTGATTTCTTATTTTCTGATAGCAGGGTAAACTTTGTTCTCCCTTATTACTAAACGTTGACTTGACAAATAAATAGACCTCCTGCATTTTAATGTTTGTCTGTTTTTGAAAAGATTCTCATCTGTTTCTCTGATCACAGCCTCCCGATCCCAGTGCATGCAAACCCAGTGGCTCAGCAAACAGTCAATGCTATTTCTTCTGGTAGCGTGACCATCTGACCACCTGCCCCTCAGTAAGAATAGGGACCTGTCCTCTGTTGACAGGGTTTCCCTCTCAGCTGTGCCTGATGCCAGGCTGTCTAGGAATGGGAGTTCCAGCAGAACAGACCAGGAAAAATAGTGCCTTTGCAGTACCTCACAGTTGTGCTAGAACTTCTCTCAATTTCCCTTATTAACTAGATTAAAAATGAATAATATTTTTTCAGCTTGTTCATTGCCAAAGATTACCTTCCACCACCGGTTTATCTGAGAACATGGCCAATTAGTCCATCTTTTTTTTTTTTTTTTTTTTGAGACAGGGTCTTGCTCTGTCACCCAGGCTGGAGTACAGTGATGCAATCATAGCTCCCTGCAGTCTGCAACTCCTGGGTTCAAGCAATCCTCCCACATGAGCCTTCGGAGTAGTTGGGACTAGAGGCACTTGCCACCACACCTGGCTAATTGTTTTTTGTTTTAAATTTTTTGTAGAGATTGGTGGGGGGTGGTTCTCGCTATGTTGCCCAAGCTGGTCTTGAACTCCTGGCCTCAAGGAATCCTCCTATCTCTCTCTGCCTCCAAAACGGCTGTGATTATAGGCATGAGCCACTGTGCCCAGCATGGTCCATCTTCAGTTGAAAGGAAATAGAGGAACTATCTCCCGCATATTCCCATTGTCCCAGGGCTGTGCTAGCCCTAGCAATGACTGGTAAATTCTCTTCTTAGGATTAGATTTCTGGGTGGTAGAATATGAACACTAGAAAGGTCTGGACAAAGGCATCAGCATCCTTGGCCTCGTCTTGGCCTTTAAGCTTAAAAACTGCAGGGAGCACTGTGACTCTATCTTTACTAGTATTAGGTCCCCTAATCCTGGGCCACTGGCTTTGGCCCTGTGGCAGCTTTTGCTGAATTGCAGCACATCTTTGAAGCATCTCTACCAGCCATACAATTATACAGATCCAATGCTAGACTGTGTTTTGCATAGAAACTGAAATATATGTTAGTGCTTTAATTTATCATCATGTTTTCTGCCACACAGATCTCTCTGTTTTTACCAGTACTCAATACCTCTCTAAAGGATTCTTAATTAAATAAATGGTTGGCAGGGCCTAACCTTACCACTGAGTATTCTGCTTCCTTGAAGATGTGGTTTGGTCCTCTTATTCTCAGATTTACCAGCTGTAATCGATTCAGATGGAGGTGTGGGGAAGACCTACTTCCTATACCTGTTTTTAAAATCTACTTTTCTAAAATGTAACATTACTTCGTGTATTCCTTTTAACAAGTTTATGAGGAGGGTGTTATCAAACCTATTTTATACCAATGCAAGCATTTGTTCTCAGCTAAACTAACAACTCACATTTAGCCAGGTCTTGTACAAAGTGTGCAAAGTACTTTAAATTCAAAAACTCTGGGAAGTAGGTAAACTATTAGGACATTTTACAGAGGAAGACAGGCTTGGCATCATTAATAAAGTGACAGATACTTACAGATGTTACTGATGGTCTCCATGTTGTCAAATCCAGAGGATTCTTCCCTGTCATGGTCTTACTTAACCACCTAGCACCAGGCAACCCTCTTTGACTGACACCACAACTGCTCGCTCTTTTTTCCTATCTCCTTGATCTTTTTTTCTGTCTCTTTCTTCTTCTTTTTTTTTTTTTTAACCAACTCTAAAGGAAGCAGCTCCTTAAGACAGTCGTGGTCTTCTTCTCCGTGTTCTCCACCCTCTTTCCATGGATGTCCCCAAACATTCTCATAGCTTCTATTACAATCTGTATGCCTGCAATAACAACACTTATGCCTCTTTCACAAATCTCTTCTCTGAGCATCAGTTAATGATCCAACAATCTACCTGAAGCTACAACCACCTGGTAGATGCTTCAGGAGTGTCTAAAAATCACATAATATTCCAAAGCTGAATCCTTGACCTTCTGCCTACAATGCAGTGAATGGCATGGCATCACCCTTTATCTGGCTGTGTAAGTCAGAAACCTAGAAGTCATTCTTCTCTTTAAGATGCCTGTATCTGATCCATCAGCAAGTTCCAGCAATTTCATTCCAAATATCTCCTATCTTTCTAATTTTCTCTATCTTAACAGCAGCCATACTTTTTTTTTTTTTTTTTTTGAGACATGGTCTCAGTCTGTCACCCAGGCTGGAGTGCAATGGCATGATCATAGCTCACTGCAGCCTTGACCTCCTGGGCTCAAGCCATCCTCCCACCTCAGCCTCCCAAGAAGCTGGGACTACAGGCATGCACCACCATGCCTGGCTCATTTTTTAATTTTTTGTCGAGACAGGGACCCACTATGTTGCCCAGGTTGATCTTGAATTCCTGGACTCAAGTGATCCTCCCACCTTGGCCTCCCAAATGCTGGAATTACAGGTGTGAACCACCGCACCTGGCCTGACAGCTGCCATATTAGTTCAAGCCAACATCAACTTTTCCAAAGGGGTCTCCCCTCTGCCTTGTCCCTGAAATCTGTTCTTCCTCAAACTATTGTAAACATTTATTCCGTTTTTTAGCAAAATTTTTACCAAAATATTACAGAATAAATTTTACAGAAAAAGTGCATAAATCATAAATATGCAGCTTGATGCTGTTTTATAACCTGGACACCCCTGTATAACCAGCACCTAGATCGTGAAATCGATCAGCACCTCAGAAGCACTCCCTCATTCTCCCTCCTAGTCATCACCCCCAAAGGGACCCACTCTTCTACCTTCTATTGCCATCAATTAGTTTTGCCCATTTCTGAACATTATATAACTGGTATCAACAGTTTTTAAATACAAATTATGACACAACTGCCTAAACCTCTCAAAGGCTTTCTTTACACTGATAGTAAAATACAAACATGTTACTGTAGTCCCAATACTATCTGTCATCTACATACTTCCTTAGGTTCATGTCCTGTCTTTTCTCCCATTTTCTCAATATACTCCAGCTCACTTGTTTTTTGTTTTTGTTTTTGTTTTTGTTTTGGGTTTTTTTTTTTTTTTTTTGAGTCTCCCTCTGTTGCCCAGACTAGAGTGCAATGGTGTGATCTCGGATCACTGCAACCTCCACCTCCTGGGTTCAAGCAATATCTCCTGTCTCAGCCTCCCGAGCAACTGTGATTACAGGCGCCCACCACCAAGCCCAGCTAATTTTTGTATTTTTAGTAGAGACGGGGGTTTCACCATGTTGGCCAGTCTGGTCTCGAACTCCTGACCTCAGGTGATCCACCCACCTTGCCTTCCCAAAGTGCTAGGATTACAGGCATCTAGGTCTTCTTTTTATTCCTTGGATAGGCTAAGAAATATCCAAATGCCTTGACACAGGGTCTTTGCATATGCTGTTTCCTTTGCTACAATGCTAGTTCCAGCATAGCTGGTTTCTTCTTGCCCTGAAATTCTCACCTTAAACATTACTGCCCCAGAGAACTTTCCACGGCCATCATATCCCATGTACTTATCCCACCCTCCTGTCATGGGACATGGCTTCTGTGTATCAGGGATGGTTAAGTGTCTTTTGTGGCTTGGCAAATGAGAGGCACAAGAAGGTTTTAGCCGCTGTGCACACGTACAATATGTGGGCTTATTTGATTTGGTTAAATTTGGTTAACAAGAAAAGTAGAAGAATTAGAAAAGAGATGTCAAACAGGGGCCAGGTTCAATGGCTCATGCCTATAATCCCAGCACTTTGGGAGGCCAAAGTAGGAGGATGGCTTGAGGCCAGGAGTTCAAGACCAGCCTGGGCAACATAGCAACACTTCATTGCTACAGAAAGTTTTTTTAAAAAATAGCCAGGTGTGGTGGGTGCATGCCTGTAGTCCCAGCTACTCAGGAGGCTGAGGCAGGAGAATGGCATGAACCTGGGAGGTGGAGCTTGCTGTGGGCCGAGATCGTGCCACTGCACTCCAGCCTGGGCGACAGAGCAAGGAGCAAGACTCCATCTCCAAAAAAAAAAAAAAGAGAGAGATGTGCTGTTGCAAGTCCTGGTTTACTCTCCTCCACCTCACACAACACGGGCCCAGGCTTGGGGAGGAAGGCTGCAAAGGTATCTTCCTTAGAAATCGTTCCTTAGTTTCACAGAATGCTTCAGTTTCAGTGGGATTTTTGAATGAAATGCCTCATATAGAATTTAGGTTTCCCCTTAGAGAAAATAATGTCTGAGGTCTGGGGAGGTGGCTCACACCTGTAATCCCAGCACTTTGGGAGGCCAAGGAGGGAGGATCGCCTGAGATCAGGAGTTTGGGACCAGCCTGGGCAACATAGTGAGATGCCAACTCTACAAAAATTTTAAAAATTAGCTGAGCATGGTGGTATGCACCTGTAGTCCCAGCTACTTGGGAGGTTAGTGTGGGAGGATCGTTAGAGCCTGGGAGGTTGAGGCTGCAGTGAGCCATGATTGCACCACTGCACTCAAGCCTGGGCAATAGAACAAGCCCTGTCGAAGGAAGGAAGGGAGGGAGGGAGGGAGGGAAGGGAAGGGAAGGGAAGGGAAGGGAAGGAAGGAAGGAAGATAATGTAATGCCTGAGATTATTCATATGAAAGTATTCCATGAGCCCCAAAAGCTTGCTCTCATGTAGTATAAGCTTGGAGAGAACACAAAAGTGTAATTATTTGTATTTACAGTATAAAAGGAAGTAGAATTTGTTCCTGTTTGGGGTTTTGGCTGGGCTGTTTTTGTTGGGCTGTTTTTGTTGTAAAAGGCAGAGCCTGGCTCTGGTTCCCTCAGCTCACTGAGGTATGAGTTTACAGGGGACAGAGGCCATGTTAGCTTTGTCTGTCCTCGAAGTTCTTCCAGATGGATTCGCTGACCCCCTGATTATCACTGGTGTTGGCTACTGAGGCTCATCTTGCCACTGCTGCAACCCAGGCTTCCTCCTCCTGCCACCCAGTGCTGGGCAGGAGAAGAGGCCCTTGGAAAGAATATTCTACCATCAGGGACCGTGGCCTGGCTCTTTGTGCTCAAGCCAGTTACTTGATTTGCCGTTCCCCGCTCAGGACCTACCTGGAGGCTCTCATGGCATTTCTCTACTCCAGGTTGGAGTGCAGGGGTGCAATCACGGCCCGTTGCAGCCTCAGTCTCCTGGGCCCACACTGTCTTCCCACTTCTGCCTCCTGAGTCACTGGGACCACAAGTGCGCACCACCACACCTGGGCTGCTTTTTAAATTTTTTGTAGAGACAGGGTCTCACTATGTTGCTAGCCTGGTCTCAAACTCCTGGGCTCAAGCGATCTGCCGGCCTCAGCCTCCTGAGTAGCTGGAACTATAGGTGTGTGCCACCATGCCAGGCTTACCTCATGTCTTTCAAGTTTCACCTTCTGCTGAAGACTGCTTCATTCACCTAAGTTTTTTATATCAATTTTCTTACAGGGGGTGAGGAGAGGGATTTCAATGGCCCATTTACCCTTCCAAGCCTACTCATGCCCACCTATGAATGTATTGTCCTTCCAGCTGGGGCTGGGACAGGGGATGATGAGGCCATGCAATATGTGTTCCCTTTCAGGAGGTACGGGGGGTGATGCATCTTCTTTAGAAGCAACTGTGGTTATAGCAGGCAATGTATTTGACATTCCTAGTTTATTCTCATCAACAAAAGTAAAGCCCTAGCAATGTAAGAATAGATACAAAATATATACAGTCATGTAGCTTTTTTACTTGGTATTTTTAAATATCAAAGTGCTAGGATTATAGAATATATTATAGAATATATAGATATAGATAGACAGATGATAGATAGATAGATACATAGATAGATGGATATGGGCTAGATGCAGTGGCTCATGCTTATAATTCGAGCACTCTGGGAGACCAAGGAGGAAGGATGGCTTGATGCCAGGAGTTCTAGATCATCCTGGGAAACACAGTGAGACCCCCATCCCGACCACCATCTCTACAAAAATAAAATAAAATACCAAACGTGGTGAGGCACAGCTGTAGTCCCAACTACTCGGGAGGCTGAGGCAGGAGGATTGCTTCAGCCCAGGAAGTCGAGGCTGCCATGAGCTGTGTGTGATTGCACCACTGCACTCCAGCCTGGGCTACAAGTGAGACCTCATCTCTAAAAAAAATTTTTAATTGAAAAAAGAAGATATTCTTTTTTAAAAAATAGCTCTGATTTGAAATGCTTATTTGATCCAGCTGTGGAGCATTATTTACTGACTCAAGAAGTTAATATATTCTTTAGAAGTATTAGTATTCTAATAGTCTATTCCTGCAAGCAGTAAAAACCAGAACATAATAGTTTAGTTTTGTACACCTGGACTTTGATGGAAAAGAGGCTTGGGAGATGAGAAGGCATGGAGAGGCTGCTATATGTTCCAGCTGCAGTGTCCAGAATAGATGTTAGGAATTTCCAACTGTCTTCTGCATTATTTAACATGAATTTAACCCAACTTTTCCTTTGGCTCAATGGAAAACAGGTTTTAAGGGAGCAACAAAAGTGTTTTTATCTTCCTTAGGTATTTCTGCAGCAGTGAGAGTAGGAATTTTCCTACCTTCTGAATTAAAACAAGATTACACATTTCCATCAGTCATATCTAGCAAAAAACATAGATGGCATCCTTGATTTCTTCCATCCCCTTCTCTCCCATTTTCAGCCGACCCATCGTCAAGTCCTGATGGTTCTAGTTCCAAAACATATCCTGAGTCTGACCGTGTCTCTGCATCTTCACAGCTAATACCTCTGTCCTAGCCTGGCTGCTGCAATAGACTCTAGATTAGGAATGCATCCAGCAGCAAACAGAAAGTTCAACTCTGGCTGTTTTAACAAATAAATGTTTATTTGTCTCAAATAAAAATAGTCCAGGGGGAGTCAATCCAGGTCTGGAGCAATGGCTCAACAATGCTATCGGGGACCCAGCTCTATCTTTCCTATTATCCTTAATGTGTTGACTTTTGTTCTCATACTTGTCACCTCACAGTCTCCATGTGGCTGCTACATAGCCAGGCATTGCATTTGGGCTCCAGATAGGAAGAAGGGTAAGGACAGAGAATGATTTCCTTCAGAAGTTATTTTCTGTCTATTCAGGAAGGGAAGCCCTTGCCAGAAGATACCAACTCACATCTCATCAGCCAGAACTGGGTCCAAACTAATTCTTAGACCAACCAATATCCAAAGGACTAAAATTACTGGGGTGGTGATATGGTTTGGCTGTGTCCCCACCCAAATCTCATCTTGAATTTTAGCTCCCACAATTCCCACATGTCATGGGAGGTACCCAGTGGAAGGTAATTGAATCATAGGGTCAGGTCTTTCTCATGCTGTTCTCAAGATAGTGAATAAGTCTTCTGAGATCGGATGGTTTATTTATAAAGAGGAGTTCCCCTGCAAAAGTTCTCTCTCTTTGCCTGTTGCCATCCATATAAGATGTGACTTGCTCCTCCTTGCCTTCTGCCATGACTTTGAGGTCTCCCCAGCCACGCCGAACTGTGAGTCCATTAAACCTCTTCCCTTTATAAATTACCTAGTCTTGGTTATGAGTTTATCAGCAGCATAACAACAGACTAATACAGGTGGGATATAGTAGACTCATTACACAATATCTCCCCCAGCCTTCTTCTACTGTGCCTTCCTGTGCTGAGAAGCTAAAAACTACCTTTCCCAGGCTCCCCTGCAGCTAGGGAATGGAGCAGAGTGGGGAGAAAGGTAGGGTACACCTGTCTATTTTGTTGATGTCAATTAGCAGAGGTAGGGTGGTGTGGAGTGATTAAATAGGTGCTTCTTTACGTCTTCTTTGTAAGATGATTTGAGTCATTATTAACTCCATTAAGTTTGTCACATTTTGGCTTTTGTCTCCTGCTATTTCAATAAAAACTGTTGTGAAATTAAGTAACCCACAATAGAGCACTTCATAGCATATATGGTTGATGAGTGGTGCCTGAAGCAAGATAAATTTCTTTGGTCTCAGAACCACAAATTACCAGGCTTCTTTCTCCAAGGGCACAGCTGCTGCTGCTGCTGGTAATGGTGGTGGTGTGTGTGATTTCTCTAAATCACCTAGGCACTGAGAATTACAACTAATGGTGTTTTTTTCCCTCTTGACTCTTAAGAAGTTTTAAGGCAAATGCATGGATTTTTCCTGAAAGTATAGTCTTCTTTGTATATATTTTGCGTGATAACCTCTCTTCTGATTATGTCTTTTCTACTCTTATTTCCCTTTTTCTTGGTTCCCTTACTCATTTTTATTTCACTTTGTTGCATATGTTTTTTCCCACATGGCAGAAACCCTTTCTGGAAATAGATAGGATTATAAGACTATGTCTGCTAAAGGAGAAAAACTATTAAGTAAAGACATCTGGCTTCCTTTCCAACTTGGGCCTGGCACAATGGCTGCTGCAAAGAAGGGTGGAAAGAAGAAAGGCTGTTCTGCCATCAACAAGGTGGTGGCCCAAGAATACACCATCAACATTCAGAAATGCATCCATGGAGTAGGCTTCAAGAAGTGTGTCCCTTGGGCATTCACAGAGATCTGGAAATTTGCTGTGAAGGAGGTGGGAACTCCAGATGTGCGTGTTGATACCAGGCTTGACAAAGCTGTCTAGGCTAAAGGAATAAGGGTGTCCCATACCCACCCATGTGTGGTTATCCAGCAAACGTGATGAGGATGAAGATTCACCAAATAAGTTCTATACTTTGGTTACCTATGCACCTGTTACCACTTTCAAAAATCTACAGACAGGCAGGATACGGTGGTCATGCCTATAATCCTAGCATTTTGGGAGGTTGAGGCAGGCGGATCACTTGAGCTCAAGAGTTTGAGACCAGCCTGGGCAACATGGTGAAACCTCGCCTCTACAAAAAAAACACAAAAAATGCCGGGCATGGTGAAACCCCATCTCTACTAAAAATACAAAAAAATTAGCTGGGCATGGTGGCCCACGCCTTTAATCCCAGCTACTTGGGAGGCTGAGGCAGTAGAGTTGCTTGAACCTGGGAGGTGGAGGTTGCAGTGAACCGAGATTGCACCACTGCACTCCAGCCTGGGCAACAGAGTGAGACTCCATCTCAAAAAAAAAAAAAAAAAAAAAAACCCAGGTGTGGTGGCTCACGCCTGTAATCCCAGCACTTTGGGAGGCCAAGGCAGGTGCATCACCTGAGGTCAGGAGTTCTAGACCAGCCTGGCCAACATGGTGAAACCCCATCTCTACTAAAAATACAAAAATTAGCTGGGTGTGGTGGCATACATCTGTAATCCCAGCTACTCGGGAGGCTGAGTTAGAAGAATCGCTTTAACCCAGGAGATGGGGGTTGCAGCAAGCCAAGATCACACCACTGCACTCCAGCCTGGGTGACAGAGCAAGACTCCGTCTCAAAAAAAATAACCAAAAAAACACACACACACACACAATTAGCTGGGCATGGTGGCACACGCCTGTGGTCCCAGCTACTCTGGAGGCTAAAGTGAGAGAATTGTTTGAGATTGGGAGGTCAAGCCTGCAGTGAGCCGAGATGGCATCACTGCACTCCAGCCTGGGCGACAGAGCTATATCCTGTCTCAAGAAAAAAAAAATTATAGTCAATATGGATGAGAACTAAGCAGTGATTGTCGAATACATGAAATAAAATTATAAAACCACAAAAAAGTAAAGACATCTGAGCTCCCAAATTAGAAAAACTATCACTAATGCTACATATCATAAATAAAAATTGGGGAATAGACACTTTATGGCTATAAAATAATGTTAGTAGAATATTTTAAGTTGGTCTCAAACATGAATCTCTACTTATCTTTCTCAAAAAAAAAACAAAAAACAAAAACAAAAAAATACAGACTTTCCTCCATATGCTTTCCATAAACTATGAACAGGATGAGTGTAAAAGATGGTCAGTATTGGCCTTAAACCATATTACTATAGTGAGAAAGACTCCACACATCACAGAATTTCACTGGACATGTTTGTACCAACACTTTAAAGAAGATAAATGCATATAGAAATGTTCCAAACACTGGTAGACAGCACTGCCAGGTGAGAAACCCACACCCAAATGACAGCAGTGATTTCTGAGATGATTTAGAGTGGGACCACAAACTAGACTGTGGAGCGATGTGTGGGCAGCAGGCAGTGGTTGCACACAGCCCTGCTCTGACTGCAGCGTCCTGGCCCCAACCAGAAGCTTCCCAGGCTGCCATATTTTAAAAACTAGATGAGATTCCTTCACAGCATTTGAAGGATTCTGCTGTTGTCAAGCCAGTTAAAAATGTGATTGGCCATCCAATTAACAAATTCAAAAGCACACAAATGTCTGTTTTACGAAATGCAATAAGACGCAATGATTCAGCCTCATGGCTTTATAATCAGAGCAAAATTTTTACCCCAAATAATAATTAACCTGCTTCATCAAGTTTGTTTACTAAACACAGTTCCTCTAAAAGGTTTCTGCTTCCCATTCCACTCCCAGTTCAAGTTCATTCTCAAACGCATTTATTAGCATTGAGTCCATTCAAAAGAGTGAGCTGAAGGCCATTTAAGAGGCATTCTCTTAAAATGAGAAAATCTCAATTTTGAGTAAAGGAGAATTATTGAATAAGGGAGTAACCTGTTGGAGACTTCCCTCCTTAAAATCAGTTCTTGCTTCTCCAACGCATTCACAATAAATTCCAAAACCCGGCCGGGCATGGTGGCTCACGCCTGTAATCCCAGCAGTTTGGGAGGCTGAGGCAGGCGGATCATGAGGTCAGGAGTTCGAGACCAGCCAGTTTGAGACCAGCCTCACCAACATGGTGAAACCACATCTCTACTAAAACGACAAAAATTAGCCAGGCATGCCTGTAATCCCAGCTACTCGGGACGCTGAGACAGGAGAATCGTCTGAAGCCAGGAGGTGGAGGTTGCAGTGAGCTGAGATCACGCCACTGCACTCCAGCCTGGATGGCACAGCAAGACTCCATCTCGAAAATAATACTAATAAAATAAAATCCAAAACTCTCGGTGTGGCATACACGATTTTTTATTATCTGAACCCTGTTCTTCTCCCTAGCTGCATCTCTGGTCACTCCTCACTGCCCTACAAGATGGGACCATACTGAATTACATGTGGCTCCATAAATACGCCTCACACTCTTTTGCCTCTAGATATCTACACAGTAACCCCAGAACTGTAGCCTACCTCCTCTGTCCACTTTTCTTGCCTAATGACTGAGGCCCATGATCTTCACCTCCACCAGGGAACCTTCTTTCACCCCTATTTTTTTGGTACCTCATTGTATCCCATACTCGGTTGTACTCCTTAAGCTGTCCTGAAGTTGTCTGTGTACTCTTCTGGCTCCAACTGTAAGTTCCTTAAAAGCAAGGATTGTGTTATGTTTATCACTACATCTCTAGCACCCAAAACAGTCCCTGGAACACAGGAGGTGCTAGATACATATTTGTTGAATGAATGAAAGCTATTATTCTGAAGGAAACAATATACTTGCATAAATAGTTTTGCTGTATTTGGGGAAGAAAGTATTAATTTATGGACACAATTTATGTCTTATCAATATTCAGGTTTCCTAAAAAGTACCTAAAAAGTATCATGCAAGTTGGTAATCCTACTACTTGCATTTTTGTCCCACATCAAATTTATGAAAACTTCATCGTAGCTTAAATGAGAAATGTGTAAATCAAAATATTCTTTTAAAGAATAAAAATGCTTTCTAAATAGAGCTCGCTATTAAGTTAAAATTTGAAACAACTCTTAGTCATAGTTCCCTGTAGAATAGGAGACTAGCCGGGTGCAGTGGCTCACAGCTGTAATCCCAGCACTTTGGGAGGCCAAGGCAGGCAGATCTCTTGAGGTCAGGAGTTCAAGACCAGCTTGGCCAACATGGTGAAACCCCATCTCTATTAAAAATACAAAAATTAGTGGAGCATGGGGGCACATTTCTGTAATTCCGCTACTCGGGAGGCTGAGGCAGGAGAATCACTTGAACCCAGGAGGTGGAGGTTGCAGTGAGCCGAATTCGCACCACTTCATTCCAGCCTGGGCGACAGAGCAAGACTCCATCTCAAAAAAAAAAAAAAAAAGCAAACTAGTTGTATTTTTATTTTCTAAAGAGTGAAGGGCTCTTTTGCAAGCTGAGAAGAAAAATATGAAGAATAAAAGCTGTCAGTCCCTTCTCTGACCTGATGTTGATAATAATGATGATGATAATAATTTGTCATTGTTAAATGTGTACTAGATACCAGGCACTTTAAATTACTGAATTACTTCATTCAGTTCTTACAACAGTACTACGATTACCTTCATTTAAAGATGAAAAAATAAGTTTTGGAGAAAAGATTCATGCACCTGTGCACGCTCAGTAACTAGCAGACTCAAGATTGAAGCCCAGGCAGTCTGACATCAGAGCTTAGATCTTTATTGACTTCTGGAAAATGAAATCTCACATTAAGAAACATAAGATGCTGGCTGGTGCAGTGGCTTATGCCTGTAATCCCAACACTTTGAGAGACCAAGGTGGGAGGATTGTTTGAGACCAGGAGTTTGAAACCAGCCTGGGCAACATAGCGAAACCCCACCTCTACCAAAAATAAAAATAAAAATGTTAGCCAGGCATGGTGGCGTGCACACTTCTGTAGTCCCAACTACCTGAGAGGCTGAGGCAGAAGGATCACTTGAGCCCAGGAGTTTGAGGCTGCAGTGAGCCCTGATGGTGCCACTGCACTCCAGCAGCCTGGGTGACAGAGTAAGACCCTGTCTTAAAAAAAAAAAAAAAAGAGCTACGTCTGAGTTTTGGTGAACTCCTACTCTATACATTATATAACATTACCAGTTATTGATTAGAACATGGTCTAAAACTGGGTTTTCTGGGCTTCCATTCAATGGGTTTTAGTTATGAAAGTATTAGAAATTATGTTCTATATTATTTATCTACTGCTGCAAAACAAGTTACCTCCAAACTGCAGCAGCTTAAAACGACATTCTTTATCTCCCAGCTTTTGAGACTGGGGACTCTGGGGGCTGCATAACCAGGAGGGCAGTTCTGGCCCAGAATCTTCCATGAGGTTACAGTCAAGCTGATGGCCAAGTCTATTTCAAGGGTCTACTGGTGCTCAACGACTCCCTCGTGCAGGTGGTGGGAGGCCTCCATTACTTATGGGATGTTGGGTTGGGCCCCAAACTAATCAAAGAGGAAGACTTCCCTGAGTTCCTTACAGCACAGGCCTCTCCATAGGGCAGCTCACAACATGGAGGCTGGTTTTCCTCTGAGTGATCCTTGAGGCAGCCAGAGACGGGGCAGCCAGAGACTGGGCAGCCAAAGGGAAGGAAGCAGCAGTCTTGTAAACCAGTCTCTGAAGGGATGCTTCATGGCTTCTACTCTGTTTTAGTCATTGGAACTGAGTCACAAAGTCCTGCCCCGACTCAGGGGATTTTGCAAAGGCATGACTACCAGAAGATGAGGGTTACAGGGAGCCATCCTAGAGGTTGCCTACCACACATGCTCTTTTTATTGAAACAGGGTCTCCCTCTGTCGCCCAAGCTGGAGTGCGGTGGCTCAGTCATAGCTCACTCACGGCAGCTCCCAACTCGTGGGCTCAAGCGATCCTCTTGCCTCAGCCTCCCAAAGTGCTGGGATTACAGGCATGAGCCACTGCACCTGGCCCCCCACATGCTTTAATATGCTAAAAAGAGAGGAATGTCTTAGTTTCATCCCTAAGTTCTAGGTTTCCATTTGTTAGTGTTGGCTTTTTCTCTTTAATGAAATGATTAAAAGATTAGAGCCAGGCACGGTGGCTCACACCTGTAATCCCAGCACTTTGGGAGGCCAAGCTGAGGTCAAGAGTTGGAGACCAGCCTGGCCACAAGGTGAAACCCCATCTCTACTAAAAATACAAAAATTAGCCAGGCGTGGTGGCACACGCCTGTAATCCCAGCTACTTGGGAGGCTGAGGCAGGAGAATCGTTTGAACCTGGAGGCAGAGGTTGTATCAAGCCAAGATTGCACCACTGCACTCTAGCCTGGGCAACAGAGTCTTGCTAAAAATAAAATAAAATAAAAATTCGGTAGACTTCAAAGATAAATCTTAGCTAATGAAAGAACCCTTTAACTAGAAGACAAGACTGGAAAGATAAGTAAAATTTAAAATATTTTCAATTCACAGTTACATCACAACACTAGTAAATTTCTTCACAAATATTACATTCTATCCCGCCCGCCCTCCTTTTTGTTTGTTTGTTTGTTTGTTTGTTTCTGTAAAGACAGGGTCTCACTATTTGCCCAGGCTGGTCTAGAACTCCTGGCCTTGAACTATTCTTCCGCCTTGGCCTCCCAAATCGCTGGGATTACAGATATGAGCCATTGCACCCAGCCCCATTGCACCCAGCCCCATTGCACCCAGACCCATTATCTCCTCACACAGTTCAAATGTAGGTCTAAGCTATATTGGGTCCCAATATAGCTTGCACTATATAAGAAATAAGCAAAGAGCACTTTAAAATAACTGTAGGGTGTCAATTCCTGGATACAATTGGGTGTCTCTCATACTTCTATTTTATGTCTAATTTCTGAAATCAGTATGACAAGTATCAAGGCAGAGACTCCTTCAGAACAATCTCAGAAACATATATTTAAGATAAATTTGAGAACAGGAGTGTTACGGTCTTAGATAATACTATTAATCCTTTTAAAGGTATTTTAAATTAGCTGTTTCAAAGATAAGAGAAATATACACTTTAAACCTAGTGGTTAAAATGAAATGGTGATGTTTCCAAAGTTTAAATCATTTTGGAATGTCACATATTTTCATGCTTGGAAACTCAGTCTCTATAACTTACAATGACATTATCAGAATAAGTAATCTTTTGTTCTGCAAGTTTATTAATGACCATGACCAAAAACCTTAAAATTCTGATCTGGAATAGCATGAGTCTCATTCATAAGTCTGGATGTATGAGTCCGTATAAGGGACTATAAGATGTTTGCCCTTGACATTTTTTTTTAATAGTGCCACTCATGCCAGGCTGGAGTGAGTGGCACGATCTCAGCTCACTGCAACCTCCAACTCCTTGGTTGAAGCGATTCTCCTGCCTCTGCCTCCCAAGTAGCTGGGATTACAGGCATGTGCCGCCACGCCTAGCTAATTTTTGTATTTTTAGTAGAGACGGGGTTTCACCTTGTTGGCCAGGATGGTCTCGATCTCCTGACCTCATGATCTGCCCGCCTTGGCCTTCCAAAGTGCTGGGAATACAGGCGTGAGCCACTGCGCCCGGCCAGCTCTTGATTTATTATAAGGTGAAAATTATACACGCTTCTGAATTTTTTCTAATTAATCAGTTAGTCATTATTATCAACTGACATGTAAGTTTAACCCATGAACCCTAAAGTCAAAAAAATAATTCTTTTCTTTTTCCTATTGCAGAAAATTTGTTAGCATAATTTTTTCCAATTGTGAAATTCTTAACAGTATTGTAAATGTTATAAACATGTTGCAACTCCAGAACCTAATGCTGCACCTAGAACACGGTAAGCTTTTCCAGCTTCATCTGTGAGCTCCAGAAATCAAACCTGAACTAAGGCTTTTCCAGGCTGATAAAAATTTGCCATTTTTATAATAATATTTTTATGATGATAATAGAAATTTAGACTTAGTTTTGACTTTCACAGGAAAAGAAAATATTCTCTTCCTTATGTCACCTAATTAGATAGTCATCTTGTATAAAAGCTATGAAAGTTTTACAATACTATTTGGAAAAACAAAAAGAATTACATGTTGAACACTTTTATTGCTGTTAATATCCAGTCATGCGAAGCCTCATTAATTTACATCTTGTGAATTTTGAGTTTGCTATAATTGTTACCATAAACGTATTTTCACTTTCACCTTTCTTTTTTTTTTTGAGATGGATTCTCACTCTATCGCCCAGGCTGGAGTGCAGCGTCGTAATCTCGGCTCACTACAGCCTCTGCCTCCCAGGTTCAAGCAATTCTCCTGCCTCGGCCTCCCACGTAGCTGGGATTACAGGCACCCATCAACACACCCAGCTAATTTTTATATTTTTAGTAGAGACGAGGTTTCTGTCCAGGCTGTTTCATCTGGCCTATTTTCACCTTTCAATTATCTATTAAAAGGGCTTATAACTATTTCTTACATATAAATTAGATTCCACATAAAAATGTTTTTAGGCTGGGCATGGTGGCTCATGCCTGTAATCCCAGCACTTTGGGAGGCTGAGGCAGGTGGATGGCTTGAGCCCAGGAGTTCAAGACCAGCATGGGCAACATGGCCAAATCTCATCTCTAAAAAAATACCAAAAAAAAAAAAAAAAAAAATAGCTGGACATGGTGGCACGTGCCTGTAGTCCCAGCTAGTGGGGAAGCTGAAATGGGAGGATCACTTGAGCCCCTGGAGGTCAAGGTTGCAGTGAGCTGTGATCATGCCATTGCACTCCGACCTGAGTGACGGGAGCGAGACCCTGCTCAAAAATAAATAAATAAATAAATAAATAATGTTTTTATACTTCAGATAAACTTCTTGGACTCTGTAAGTATTTTACTCAGGAGTACCTATGCTTGCAGCATACAGTAGTCTCCAAAGGATTGCTACCCATCAATATTTATCAACTTAGCACTGAGAGAAACTGTCTTAGTGAAGATGCATTTCTTTACATTGTAATTGAGTCTTGCATAGCCTTCTTCATAATTTTTTCTTCATAATTTATCTGGTTTTATTTTCTAAAAAACTTGATATTATTATTCAATAAAATATGTTGACAAAATCTATAATTCAAAAAAGGCTTCATTTCCGACAAAAGCGGATAACCAGGCTTTTCTAAATAGTGTAAAATTAAGTTTATCAAATTGTCTTCAATTTCTAATTTTAAGCTGATTTTGTATGTTAAGTAAATTTTCAAGAAAGAGTTATCAAAGTATGGTTTTGTTTTTATTTTCATTGCAGAGGGATCATATCCCCAGAAATCACCTTAAAATTGGCCAGGTGCAGTGGCTCACGCCTATAACCCCAGCACTTCGGGAGGCCGAGGAGGGGAGATAACCTGAGGTCCGGAGTTAGAGACCAGCCTGGCCAACATGGTGAAACCCCATTTCTACTAAACACACAAAAATTAGCCGGGGTGGTGGCAGGCGCCTGTAAACCCAGCTACTCAGGAGGCTGAGGCACGAGAATCATTTGAACCCAGGAGGTGGAGGGTGCAGTGAGCCAAGATCGTGCCTCTGGACTCCAGCCTGGGTGACAGAGTGAGACTCTGTCTTAAAATAAATAAATAAATAAAAATAAAAATAAAATTGAGTGATATAGGTAGACAATAGGCATTCAGTTCATTTCAAAATGATATGAAAAATAAAATTAGATGTATATGTTACGTAAACAAAATTTTAAAAACAAATTAGTTTATATTTCACTCAGAGTTATAGAATATACTTCTGCACCCAACCAATCCATCCATCAATAAGTACCTACTGAATATCTATTATGTACCCAGCCCTTGACTAGGCTGCTATTTGGTGATTATGTAACTATAACTAACCATAATTAAATATCAGTATATAAATATATATTCCTGAATTCAAACAGCTTATAATTTAGTTAAGTACAAACAATTAAACAGCAGAGATCATTTTAAATGAAATTAAATTACGAAAAGCATTGTAAATTATAAATGCAGTTTCAGAAAGAAAGCAATTAATAAGTGCCAATGTTCTACCGTAAAATTACAAGGAGAGGGTGAATTTCAAGTAGGCAGTTAAGAGATGAATAGGATTTCTACAAGAAACTTAGAGCAAAAAGGTGGTATCAGCTGGAGGAAGAGAAAAAACAAAATAACAGGAGTGGGAGTTAACAGGGCTCACTCCCATGCAGTGAGGAGTCTAACGGGATAGGATTGAAGGTTCTTCTTGGGAGTGGGAGAAGTTACATTTCGATAGCCACAGGAGGAATTCACTGAAAAACGACACAGAGGAATTCAGATTTGACACAGAAAGGAGTAGAGGCCCACCACAGGTTCTCAAGCAAAAGAGTAACAGTGAGAGTATATTTTAAGGAAGCTTTCCACCATTGTCTTAAATAGAAGTGTAACTAATGAAATAATTAGGAGCCTCTTATTTGGCAAAGATGTTAAAGAAGACAGAAAAATAAAAGTAGAATCACTTAATTTCTGTTTTCTCAAGTTCAATTACATTGTCTTTATTCCTTCCAAAAGAATAAAGATGGCTGGGTGTGGTGGCTCACGCCTGTAATCCTAGCTCTTTGGGAGGCCGAGGTGGGCAGATCATATGAGGTCAGGAGTTCGAGACCAGCCTGGCCAACATGGTGAAACCCCATCTCTACTAAAAATACAAAAATTAGCCAGGCATGGTGGCACGTGCCTGTAATCCCAGCTACTTGGGAGGCTGAGGCAGGAGAATCACTTGAACCCGGGAAGCGGAGGTTGCAGTGAGCAGAGATTGCGTGACTGTGCAACAGAGCCAGACTCCATCTCAAAAAACAATAATAATAAAGATTTGAAAATAAAACATTAGAAGGAGAGCGAAGTCCAAAACAAGTGGGAAGAGTGTAACAAAGGACCTATTTCCACAATGCCATACGCAAAAAATGTTGATTGAGTGCCTTCTACTTGCAAAGTACTTGATATGAGGCTATGGAACATAAACCAAATCCAGTTCATGTGTCCAAGGAGCTTACAAGATAGAAGTGTTAAGGAATGTGGCTTGGTGCAGTGGCTCACGCCTGTAATCCCAGAACTTTGGGAGGCCAAAGTGAAGGAGGCCAGGAGTCTAAGATCAAACTGAGGAGCACAGAGAGATCCTAACTTTACAAAATAAAATTTAAAAAAATTAAAAATTAGCTGGGTATGGGATTCCACGCCTGTAGTCCCAGCTACTCAGGCAGCTGAGACAGGAGGGTTACGTGAGCCAGGAGTTCAAGGCTGCAGTGAGCTATACGTACACCACTGCACTTCAGCCTCGGCGACAGGGCAAGACTCTGTCTCAAAAAAAAGTGTTAAGGAATGTGTATCAGACATTTTTATAAATGTCATAACAGAGGTGCAGGTAAAATCCTGTGAGCATTCACAGAAGAATAAAGTCACCTTTCAGATACAGGATTCGGATCAGGTTTCATGGAAGAGGCAAAACTTTTTGTAAATCTCAAAATGGGTATGTTGTCAGAATGGAATGGCAAAAGAGCCTGGAAAAAGTAATGTTTATTCTGTGTGGTCTGTGTCTGCTAAAATTCCAGAGTTACTGTAGAGAAAGGGAGAGAATGGATTTGGGAGCCAATAGCACTGTCTGCCACACCTGGCTCATATGTATACAGACTGCAGCAGGAAGGCAACGTCTGGCTACGATGCACAATACATGTGTGTCCTTGGTATAGCTCCTTAGCAGGAATATTCTGGCTAGTAAAATAACAGAGTTACTCAGGTGGGATAGCATGGTTGTTAACGGTGGAGGGTGTCCAGGTTCTTGGCATCTTGAATAAAGAATTCGTCAAAACGCACAAACAAAACAAGGAAGGAATGAAGGGATTTACTGAAAATGAAAGTACACTCCGGCCGGGCGACGTGGCTCACGCCAGTAATCCCAGCACTTTGGGAGGCCGAGGTGGGCGGTTCACGGGGTCAGGAGATCGAGACCATCCTGGCTAACACGGTGAAACCCCGTCTCTACTAAACATACAAAAAAATTAGCCGGGCGTGGTGGCGGGCGCCTGTAGTCCCACCTACTCGGGAGGCTGAGGCAGGAGAATGGCGTGAACCCGGGAGGCGGAGCTTGCAGTGAGCCGACATAATGCCACTGCACTCCAGCCTGGGCGACAGAGCGAGACTCCGTCTCAAACAAACAAACAAAAAAGAACGTACACTCCACAGTGTTCGAGCGGGCAGCGGGAGTGAGCATAGGGGCACAAAGGCCCTGTTACAGTTTTTGTGAATTTAAATTCCCTCTACTTAGGGTACACCCTATGTAAATGAAGAGGATGAAGTGAAGTTACAAAGACATTTCCTGATTGTATGCCCTATGGAGAGGATATTTCCTGTTATAGCTGAAGTGTGAATCTGGCCTTAGCTTCCCTGCCTCCAGACCCTATTTTCCCGCCTCATGGTGAATGTGTTATGAGGTTACTAAGATGGGGAAGAGAGGAGAACAGAAATGTATCTAGCAGAGGGACAGACCTGAAGAAGTGGAGAATATCTTGTGAGATTTCCCCCACCTTTTTCATTCTTGGCTATGCCCTGTCGCCTGCCGAGCCTCTTTTCATATTCGGTCTGGAATGCTGAAACCTCCTTTTCCTCATTCCCTTTGTTATCTCTATATCTTGTTCCCTAGAAATAAAGATTTGAACTTTAGCATGAGCTGTACTTTTGCTACAGACCTTCTATTATCCAGCTACAGTGTTGACATACTTAATCTCCTTTAATGGGACAAGTAATGAACTCAATTAGCTGGAAAACCTCCATGCAAAGAGAAAAGACAACTCTTACCATATAATTCACAGACATTTCCCTTGATTCACATTATTCCTGCATTAAAGACCTTCTGTGACCCCGAATATCAGTTGGTTACTCGCTAAAACTGACTGTAGAGCAATTTCACCTTAAGCAGATTTACTTAACGAAACACTAATATGTAATTAATTGGACTGAGAATTTGATTTGCATACTCTCAAGCAACAATTTTTTATTATTTAAAAACAAAACACTTGACATTCGAGAAGGGGCTACAAAGACATCCCCAAAGGTCAATTAGTCCTACAACTGATTACCTAAATATTTAATAGCACTCAAACACAGTACTAAATGGGCTCTAATTTGTTTGTGAAAAGAAACAATGCCACTTTACACACGGCTGCCAAGTTTTCAGTAAACAAAGAGAATATGGTCTTGGGAAACTGATGAATCTAGTTTAAAAATGCGACAAGATCTTCCTGTGCTCCTTCCAAACATGGCAGTGATTTTCCACTAATTTTCTTCCTGATGCTTTTTTCCTTTAAGTCTACATGTTGATGCACCCCAAGGCTCAGTCTTTGAATCGGTCTCTTTCCTAGGTCGTTCTCAAGTAATCTCTAGGCTTGACAAACTTCCTCTGTATTGACAGCTCCCAATGTTATACCTATAGCTCACACCTCCTCCCTGAACTGCAGTCTCAAATATATCCCTGCCTATACAGCATGGCATGAATATCTAGCAGGCAACTCAAATTTACTGTGTCCCAAATGGAACTTGTGATTTTTCCCCCAGATAAAAACTGTAAATCCCACTCTCTTCCCCATCTCAATAAATGGTAACTCCCTCCTTCCAAATTGCTCAGGTCCAAAGCCTTGGTGTCATCCTTGGCTCTTCTCTCTTCTCCTGCACCCCCACATGTAACCTGTGAGGAGGTCTTATTGGTTCTACCTTTATAACCTATGCAGACACCAATCCCTTCTTACCACCTCCATCATGACGTACACTGCCGTAATCGCTCCCCTAGATTCTTGCAATAGTCTCCTAACTGGCTTTCCTACTTCAGCCTCGCCTCCAACCCTTATACCTAATGTCTACTTTGAATAGAGCATCCAAGAGGATCCTTTGAAAATCTCCTCTGCTCAAACCCTTCCAGTGTATTCCCGTCTGGGATAGAGTCAAAGTCTTCATGGCTGTCTCAAAAGTCCTCGATTGGTCCCCCGCTGTGCTCTGCCTGGTCCCCGGCTGTGCTCTGCCTGGTCCCCCGCTGTGCTGTGCCTCTGCTCTGGCCACAGGGGCTTCCTTGCTATTCTTCCAACACTCCAGGTGTACTCATTCCTGGAGATCTTTGCCATTGTCGCTCCTCTACCAGGAATACTCTTTCTCCAGGTGTCTTCCTAGATATCTTCAGGTCTTGGACTAAAAGTCACCTTCTCAATGAGTCTTTACCTGACTAGCTTATTTAAAATTGCAACTCCCACTTTCACCCCAGCACTATCTTCCATCCCTTCTTTACTTTTATCTATCGCACTTCTCATCTTCCAATATATATTTTACTTATTTATTTGTTTATTGTCTGTCTCCCCTCACTAGCAGGTAAGTTCCATGAAGGCAGATAATTTTGTTGGCTTTAAACACCTAGAACAAAGCTTGGCATAAAGTAAGTACTCAATAGATTAATGTTAAATTAATAAATAAGTAAACAGTGATTATTTATGACTAACTAGGGGAAAAATATAATTAACAAGGATGTTTTCATGAAGGATAGACTCCCTAAGAGCAGTCACTATACCTTTTCCTTTTTTTTTTTTTTTTTCGAGACAGGATCTCGCTCTGTCACCCAGGTTCCTGGAGTGCAGTGGTACAATCACAGCTCATTGCAGCCTCAAACACCTGGGCTCAAGCGATCCTGCCTCCTCAGCCTCCAAAAGGGCTAGGATTATAGGTGTGAGCCACCATGCCTGGCCATTTTCCTTCTTTTTGGCTCCATCATCTAGCAGAGTTGTGTCATATTGTAGATATTCAATAAATACTTATTGAATCTAGTTGAATATTTGTTGAAGAGCACAGACTGAAGGTTGTGTTCAAATCCCAGCTTCTCTGGTTATTGGCTGTGTAAGCTAAGGAAAAGCACTTAAATTCTCTGTGCCTAGAGTCTTCATAAAATAGGAATAATAATTATAATAATAATTACAATAGTAATTATATGTGGGGTTGTGTGAGGATTAAATGAGTAAATATTCTTAAACTACAGAATGGTGTTTGGCACAAAATAACAGATGATGGTGATGACAACGACGATAGTCCTATGAAACTCATCATGAAATGGCAATTTCCTGGTTAAGCTTAAACCATTTATGTATTTTAAAAGTGGAAAGACTACATAAATTGAATGAAATAACCAAGTAGCATGTCACTCCCCAGCTGAAAATCTGTTAATAACTACTACTGCCACTGTGACAAAATCCAAACTTCCAATCTTGCATTCAAAGCCTTCTACAGGCCGGGCGCAGTGGCTCACGCCTGTAATTCCAGCACTTTGGGAGGCTGAGGCGTGGATCACTTGAGGTCAGGAGTTCGAGGCCAGCCTGGCCAACATGGTGAAACCCTGACTCTACTAAAAATACAAAAATTAGCTGGGCATGGCAGTGGGTGCCTGTAATGCCAGCTACTTGAAAAGCTGAGGCAGGAGAATTGCTTGAACCCAGGAGGTGGAGGTTGCAGTGAGCCAAGATCGCACCACTGCATTCCAGCCTGGGTGACAGAGTGAGACTCTGTCTCAAGAAAAAACAAAAGAAAAAAAAAAACCTTCTACATTTGTACCCAACATTTAACTTAAAAGTTAAAGGAACAGAAAAGCAAATGCTGCATGATCTCACTTATAAGGGGGAGCTAAACACTGAGTACATAGGGACACAAAGAAGGGAACAACAGACACTGGCGTCTACTTGAGGATGGACGGAGGGAGGACAGTGAGGATCAAAAAACTATCCATCAGGTACTATGCTTTTATTACCTGGGTGATGAAATAATCTATACACCAAACCCCTGTGACATGCAATTTACCTATATAACAAGCCTACACATGTACCCCTGAATCTAAAATAAAAGTTAAAATAAAAAGATAACAAGATTTTTTCTTTTTCAAATACCAAGGAAAGTAATTCCCCACAAATGTATAAGGATGATTTTTTTCTAGGGATGTAAATAATGCCTCCTGAAGCACAGTTTGATTTTCTTTCTTTCTTTTTTCTGAGACGGAGTCTCACTCTGTCGCCCAGGCTGGAGTGCAGTAGCGTGACCTCGGCTCACTGCAACCTCTGCTTCCTGGGTTCAAGCAATTCTCCTTGCCTCAGCTTCCCGAGTAGCTGGGATTAGCCGCTTGCCACCACACCCGGCTAATTTTTTCTATTTGTTTTGGTAGAAACTGGGGTTTCACCATGTTCACCATGTTAGCCAGGCTGGTTTCCTGACCTCAGGCGACCCACCCACCTCAGCCTCCCAAAGTGCTGGGATTACAGGCATGAGCCACCGCGCCCGGCCAGCACAGTTTGATTTTCAAAGAACTTTTACATAGTCAACTTATTTACAACAGTGACCACACTAAAAAGAAACCAGAATAGGAGTTGGCCTCATTAGGAAATATGAGGAAAGTAAGATTCAAAGACAGTAAACGATTTATTTGAGATTTCATAGCTAGCAATTGGTGTATCCACGATCAGAAAACAGATTCTTGTGAGACTAAATTCAAGGACTCTTTTTTTTTTTTTTTTTTTTTGAGATGGAGTTTCGCTATGTCACCCAGGCTAGAGTGCAGTGGCGCAATCTCGGCTCACTGCAACCTCTGCCTCCGGGGTTCAAGCGATTCTCCTGCCTCAGACTCCTGAGTAACTGGGATTACAGTCACGCGCCACCACGCCTAGCTAATTTTTTTTTCTTTTTAAAAATATTTTTAGTAGAAACGGGGTTTCACTATGTTGGTCAGGCTGGTCTCCAACTCCTGACCTTGTGATCCACCTGCCTCAGCCTTCCAAAGTGTTGGAATTACAGGCATGAGCCACCATGCCCGGGCCAATTCAAGGATTCTTTTACCACAGCATTCTGTTGATAAATACGGAATTTAACAAGTAGGTTTCAAATTCCTTGTAGCGCTAGGCACATAATAGATGCATACTATGTGCTTACTAACTGTTTAAGGTAAAAAAAAAAATGTATTCTTTTCCTCTGGCTTACCACATTTGTCACAGAACAAAGATAATTCATATCATTTGGCAGAAAATAAATTCATCCCCGAATCTTGGTAAGTATCCTACTCATTATTTCAGCACTTTTTTTTTTTTTGAGACTGAGTCTTGTATCGTTGCCCAGACTGGAGTGCAGTGGCACGTTCTCAGCTCACTGCAACCTCCACCTCCCAGGTTCAAGCGATTCTCCTGACTCAGCCTCATGAGTAGCTGGGACTACAGGAGCGCACCACCACCACGCCAGCTAATTTTTTCTTATTTTTTTTAATAGAGATGGGGTTTCACCATATTGGCCAGGCTGGTCTCCAACTCCTGACCTCGTGATCCACCCACCTCATCCTCCCAAAGTGCTGGGAAATATGGCGCCCAGCCATATTTCAGCACTTTGTAAAGGTGCAAAAGCAATTGTAATGGGCCCATGATTTCTATTGATATTCTTATTTATCATTTGTCCTTCTAACAAAAAGTCACATTATCTATCTCCCAGGAGTTATGCAAGATTAATGCCTGGGTTTCATGACTTGAGAAATTTTCTTCTGAACCAAAGACTAAATCATGAGACCTTATAAGATTTTGTGTTGCCTTCTATATGTGTGATTTTAATCTCCTCTCCTCCTGAATTTGAAGGATCAGAGATTTGACTGTAAATTGCCTTACACAGGGGTTTAAAACCTTATGCTTTAACATTCCATTGCATACTCCCAGGTATAAGAAAATATAGAAAGTAGGATGATATTTATATTCAATGACCTATGTTTAAAAAAAAATCATGTTTGTAACTGAGCTACGAACAACAGCCTTAGAAGAATTTGGAAGAGTCTATATAATAGATTTTCATCTTTTCTATTTCAATCACACTGAGATAAGTAGTAGTTTCTCTAAAGCCTAGAAACATCCAGAAAACCTGTTAGTGTTTCTAAGCCTGATATGAAGAGACATCACAAACTTTTTGGAAGAAAAGGACTTTAGCCTTTTGGCCCTTTGGGTTGTTTAAAGGAATGGGTACAGTCTTTTAAAAGTGGCTCAATTGCCTGCTGTGATTGATCTCATAAAAGGGGTGATGTTGGGCCAGGTGCAGCGACTCACGCCTGTAATCCCAGCACTTTGGGAGGCCAAGAAGGGTGGATCACGAGGTCAGGAGATTGAGACCATCCTGGCTAACATGGTGAAACCCCGTCTCTACTAAAAATACAAAAAAAATTTGCCGGGTGGGTGGCGGGCGCCTTTAGTCCCAGCTACTCAGGAGGCTGAGGCAGGAGAATGGTGTGAACCCAGAAGGCGGAGCTTGCAGTGAGCCGAGATCACACCACTGCATTCCAGCCTAGGTGACAGAGCGAGACTCCGTCTCAAAAAAAAAACAAAAAAAACAAAAAAAGGGGGGTGATGTTTTCTCCAATAGGGCACTTATGATGATCTTCCTGGCTTTCCAAGGTAGCTACTCCAGTAAAATTAACCTACAGGGATTTCTTTGTATTATCTTTTTGCTTGTTTGTTTGTTTGTTGAGACAGAGTCTCCCTCTGTCACCCAGGCTAGAGTGCAGTGATGCGATCTTGTCTCATTGCAACCTCCACCTCCCTGGTTCAAGCAATCCTCGTGCTTCAGCCACCCAAGTAGCTGGGGTTACAGGCATGTGTCACCACGCCCAACTAATTTGTGTATTTTTAGTAGAGACAGGGTTTCACCATATTGGCCAGGCTGGTCTCAAGCTCCTGGCCTCAAGTGATCCACCTGCTTCAGCCTCCCAAAGTGCTGTAATAGGCTGAGCCACTGCATCTGGCCCACCCTGCAGGTTTTAAAACATGTAAATCCAGGAAGCTCACTTCCCTCATCCTCTTCTCCCCAGACTCTACTATTGTTCTCTACATTTCATTTATCAAGAACATATCATGAAAAATGTGATCCGATAAAGGGAAACACACAGCACCTAAGTTTAGTGGACACCATGTCGCAAAGTTGGGTAGAGAATACATTGTCATTGTTTTACAGGCTGCCACTGTAAACTGTTACTCCCTGGCACCTCCACACTAGGGCGGGAGTCCAAACTTGTGAGTGGGCAGCTAGCCATGCCAACAGATGGGGACAGGGATGATAGCCAAGGGACGATGTATGTGCATCAAGTATAGGTGTTCAGAACAGGAATTCCAACTGAGAAGATCAAAATGACTGTCTCAAACTTATGGTTAAGAGCTTGTCAATTCATGCCTGGTTTAATATAAATGAATTGGAATTGAAGAGAATTGACATATTTTGACAGAATCTCAAATTTATTTTTCGTAAAAATATAAATTCAACTTAGACATTTGCAGTAAATGGCTTAGTGGCATTTTCTGAGAAGAAAATGTTTCCACTTTCCCATTTTTCATGATTGTTAACCTTCCCTTAAAGATATATAGCACTGGACTCTTTTATAAAATTAGCTCATTACTTTCTCATTTGTTATTAACTCCTGAAATGCATTCAACTCTAGTGCTTCAATGTCACCTGTAATTCTTAAGGAAATTTGCCCTAGCAGATCAATTAAATTCAATTTCCTAACTTGATCTGTTAAATCTCAAAAAATGCCTGAGATCTACTTTACATTCTTCTTAATGCAAGAAAGATAATCCTAAAGGGATGCTTTATCAGTGTTTTAAATGTTTATTTCTAATAATAATTTCAATATCTCAAATCCTAAAATTACATAATTTGAATTACAAATGGGAGGAGGGACATGCAGGATTGAGATTTAGAATCCTTTAAGATCATTAATATGAACAGAGAAGAGAATATATGGCTTATTTTACTTAAACTTATATTACTTAATGTCTTGTATTAATTATATTGCTTATATTACTTACATGATATTATGTTATACTTGCTTGGATTACTTCTCTGTACTTTTTTCCTAATTAGTAGAATTAAGGAATTGGACTAGGCTACCTCTGAGGTCCTCTCCAGCTACAAATTCTCTATTTCTCATGCAAACAAATGAAATGATGCTCTCCTTTCAAGCTAGGAATGGAAATTCTGAGTGGAAGTCTCTCCATGGCTTATTGTAACCCCAAAAGAAGACAGAGCATGATGATGACTGCTATACAATCCAAACTGCTCTGCGTGGCTAAGCTTTTTAGAAGTAGGGAAGTCAGGATTTATCCTGAGACTCTCGAAGATCTTCCAGAAACAGGTTTCCCCATCATCCAAAACTTCTCCATAATAATATTTTAAATTTTTTATTGAAGAATAATATAAGCAGAAAAGTGTACAGCTATGAACTTTCATAAATTGAATACATGCATGAAAACAGCAACAAATCAGAAAACAGGCCAGGTGCTGTGGCTCACACCTGTAATCCCAGCACTTTGGGAGGCTGAGGCAGGAAGATCACTTGAGGCCAGGAATCTGAGGCCAGCCTGGGCAACATAGCGAGACCTTGTCTCTACTAAAAATTTTATAAAAGAGGGCCTTTCTGCTCAGAAGACCCCTCTCTCTCAATAGAGAGAGCTGTTTTTCTTTCTCTTTTCTTCTGCCTTTTAATTCTCCTCTCCTAAACTCCTTGTGTGTGTCTGTGTCCTAAATTTTCCTGGCGCGAGACGATGAACCCTGGGTATATACCCCAGACAATGTCACCGTATCATATTGGGGACCTTGTCTGGGATACCAAGGTACAGCATTCATCGAAACAGTGAGTAGAGGAGCAGATTCCAACTCTGTCCTTTCATTTGGGGCTCTCGGCCTCCATTTTAAAACCAAATCAAACCAAATACTGGGCCCTCTTCAGCCATTTAAAAATGATTAGCGTGACTGCCAGCCTTGCAAGACTTGGGGGACAGGCTTACTGGGGAAAACATGGAGAATCCCCCAGCACCCACGGGTTGCTGGGCGTGTTGGCCGTATTTGAACCAGCTCCCTTTCACGGAGAACTTAGCTGTGGCGTGGGCTGGAAAAGGTCCTGGAACAACTGAGGATTTATGGCTGGGGCTACCCCCCCTGCCAACCCCAGTGTTATCCAAAGGTTTCTTTTTTTTTTTTTTTGAGACGGAGTCTCGCTCTGTCGCCCAGGCTGGAGTGCAGTGGCGCGATCTCGGCTCACTGCAAGTTCCGCCTCCCAGGTTGAGGCCATTCTCCTGCTTCAGCCTCCTGAGTAGCTGGGACTACAGGCGCCCGCCACCACACCCGGCTAATTTTTTGTGTTTTTAGTAGAGACGGGGTTTCGCTGTGTTAGTCAGGATGGTCTCAATCTCCTGACCTCGTGATCCACCCATCTTGGCCTCCCAAAGTGCTGGGATTACAGGCGTGAGCCACCGCGCCCGGCCCCAAAGGTTTCTTGACTGACCCCAGCCTCCGACTGTCCGTCGGGTTGTCGGCAACAGGATCTCCAACTTTTCTATCATAATTTCCTCCTTTCCCGCCATATGTCTTACCCCTCTCTCTCAATAGAGAGAGGTATTTCTCTTTCTCTTTTCTTCTGCCCATTAAACCTCAGCTCCTAAACAAAGCAACAACAAAAAACTTAGCCAGGCATGGTGATGCGTGCCTGTGGTCCCAGCTACTTAGAAGGCTGAGGCAGAAGGATCACTTGGGCCTGGAAGATGGAGGCTGCAGTGAGCTATGATTGTGCCACTACACTTCAGCCTGGGCAACAGAGGGAGACCCTGTCTCAAAAAGAAAAAGAAAAAAAGAAACAAAAACTAGCATATTATCTGCACCCCAGAAGGCACTGTTTTCTTCCAGTGCCTCCTCAAAAACACCCATTATCCTAACTTCCAACAACATAGATTCATCATATAACATGTACTCTTTTGTATCTGGTTTCTTTCTTTCGCTCAACATTATGTTCATGAGGTAGACCCATATTGTTGCATGTAGTTTTAGAATGTTCATTTTCATTACTGTACAGTATTCCATTTGTTTATCTATTCTACTGTAGATGGGCATTTGGTTAATTTCCAGCTGTGGGCTATTACAAGTAGTATTCCTATAAACTATGAACATGTTTTTGATGAACATATTTATGCACTTATTTGTGTATACACTGAAGAGTAGATTTGCTGGGTCATAGGTTATGCATATGGTTTACCTCTAGTAGATATTGCCAATTTCCCCAAGTAATTGTAACCAATTTACACCTCCATCACCAGTTTTTGAAAGTTCCTCTTGCTCCACATCCCTGTCAAAACTTGGTATTGTATGTCTTTTTTCATTTTAAGTCTTCTGGTGGATATTCCAATGTGTTTTTTATAATTTATTTTTATTTTGATTATTGAGGTTAAAGTCACTTAACAAAATTAACCTTTTTAAAGTGAACAATTTAGTAGCAGTTAGGACGTTCACCATGTAGTACAACCTCCACCTCTATATAGCTCCAGAACATTTCATTACTCCAAAAGGAAACTCTGTATCCATTAAGCAATGGCTCCACATTTCCTGCCTTTTGACCTATCCCTTGCCACCCATGGATCTGCATTCATCTCTGTAGATTTACCTATTCTGGATATTTCATATAAATGGAATCACACAATATGTGGCCTTTTGTGTTTAATATCTTTCTCTTAGCATAGTGTTTTCAAGGTTCATTCATATTGTATCATGTATCAGTATTTCATTCCTTTTATAGCTGGTTAATATTTCCTGGTGTGTATGTACTACAGTTTTGTTTATCTATGCATCCATTGATGAATAGCTAGGCCATTTCCACCTTTTGGCTATTGTGAATAGTGCTGCTAGGAATCTGTGTGTGCATGTATTTGGTTGAGTACCTCTTTTCCATTCTTTTGGGTATATACCTAGGAGTGGAATTCCTGGGTCATATCGTAATTCTATGTTTAACTTATTGAGGAACTGCCAAGCTTTCTTCCACAGTGGCTGAACAATTTTACATTATCACAATTGGCCAGGTGCGGTGGCTCACACCTGCAATCCCAGCACTTTGGAAGGCCAAGGAGGGTGGATATCTTGAGGCCAGGAGTTTGAGACCAGCCTGGCCAACGTGGCGGAACTCCATCTCTACTAAAAATACAAAAAATTAGCCGAGCTGGTGGCACATGCCCATAGTCCCTGCAGGCTGAGGCATGAGAATCACTTGAACCCAGGAGGCAAAGGTTGCAGTGAGCCAAGTTCACACCACTGCTCTCCATCAGAGTGAGACTCTGCCTTAAAAAAAAAAAAGAAAAAGAAAAAAAATGCATTCTCACCATCACTGTACTAGGGTTCCGATTTCTCCACATCCTTGGCAGGAAATATACTTATTATTTTCAGATTGTATTTTGTCTGCTTTTAAAATTATAGCCATAGCCATCCTAGCAGGTATGAACCTCACTGTGGTTTTGATTTGCATTTCTCTAATAACTAATGAAGTTGAGCATATTTTCTTGTTTCCATTGCCCATTTGCCCATCTTCTTTGGAGAAATGTCTGTTCAAGTCCTTTGCCTATATTTTAATTGGAGTGTCTTTTTGTCATTGAGTTTTAAGAATTCTTTCTATGTTCTAGATACCAGACACTTATTTGTGAATATTTTCCCCTATTCTGTACACAGTCTTTTCACTTTCTTGACAATGTCCTTTGACATTAACACAAAAGCTTGTAATTTTCATAAGTCATCCAATTTATTTTCTTCTTTTGTTGCTTTTGCTTTGGGTTGTCATATCTAAGAATCATTGTCAAATTCAAGGTCATGAAGATTTACACCTATGTTTTCTTCTAAGAATTTTATGCTCTTATCTTTAGATTATTGATCCATTTTGAATTGATTTTTATATATGGTAGGGGATAGCCTAACTGCTCTGGCTAGAACTTAAGGTGCACTGTTGAACAGGTATCCAACTTTATTATTTTGCACATGTATATCAAGTTGTCCCAGCAACATTTATTAAAGAGAGTGTCTTTTTCCCATTGAATGGTCTTGTTGAAAATCAAATTTTCATAGATTTATACGTTTATTTCCATACTCTCAATTCTATTCCAGTGGTCTGCATGTCTATCTTATGTCAGTACCATATAGTTTGATTACTGCAGCTTTGAAGTAAGTTTTGAAATTAGGAAGTGTGAGTTCTCCAATTTTGTTGTTTTTTAGTAGTTTTTCACTCTTCAGCGTCCTTTATAATCCATTTGAATTTCAGAATAGGCTTTTCCATTTCTACAGTAATTATCATTGGAACGTTGATAGAGATCACATTGAATCTATAGACCACTCTGTGTAGTATTGTCATCTTAGCAGTATGAAGTTTTCTCTTCCATGAACACAGCATGTCTTGCCACTTATTCAAATCTTCTTTAATTCCTTTCAGTAACGTTTTGTAGTTTCTAGTGTAATAATTTTTCATCGCCTTGGTTACATTTATTCCTAGGTATTTTATTCCTTTGGGTGCTATGGAAAATGAAACTGTTTTCTTAATTTCCTTATTGGTTGTTTGTTGTTGGTATATGGAAAAACCACTGTTGACCAGGCACGGTGGCTCACGCCTGTAATCCCAGCACTTTGGGAGGCTGAGGCAGGTAGATCACCTGAGGTCAGGAGTTGGAGACCAGCCTGGCCAACATGGCAAAGCCCTGTCTCTACTAAAAATATAAAAATTAGCCAGGTGTGGTGGCACGCACCTGTAGTCCCAGCTACTCGGGAGGCTGAGGCAGAAGAACCACTTGAACCCAAAGGGCGGAGGTTGCAGTGAGCCAAGATCATGCCACTGCACTCTAGCCTGAGTGACAAAGCAAGACTCCATCTCAAAAAACAAAACAAAACAAAACAAAACAAAACAAAACAAAACTGTTTTTTCTGTGTGTTGATCTTGTACTTTGCAACTTTGCTAAATTTGTTTTTACCTCTACTAAAATCTAATACTAAGAGCAGATTTTAGTAGAGCTAAAAACAAATATTCTTGTTTGTTCTTGTAGAGTCTTTGAGAGTTTCTATATATAGGATCATGTCCTCTGTGAAAATAGTTAAGTTTTGCTTCTTCCTTTCCAATTTGTATGTCCTTTTTCTGTTTTTCTTGCCTAACTGCTCTGGCTAGAACTTAAGGTGCACTGCTGAACAGTAGTTAATAAAACAGACATCTTTGCCTTGTTGCTGATCTTAGGGGAAAAGTTTTTAGTCTTTCATCCCATTGAGCATAATGTTAATTATGAGTTTTTTACAAATGCCTTTTATCACATTGAAGAAAGTTCCTTCTATTTCTAGTTTTCTGAGTGTTTTCATCATGAAAAGGTGTTGGATTCTATCAGATGCCCTTTCTACATCAATTGAGATAATCATATGGGTTCTCCCCCTCATCCTATTAATGTTATGTATTACATTGATTAATTTTCTTATATTAACCACACTAGTATTCCTGATTTTTAAATTCCACTTAGTCATAGTTTTGAATCCTTTTAATATGCCATTTCATTTGATTTAATAGTGTTTTTTGAGGTTTCTTGCTTCTATATTCATAAGAAATATTGGTCTGTAGTTTTCTTGTGATGTCTTTGGCTTTAGAATCAGAGTAACACTGGCCTCATAAAATGAATTAGTAAGTGTTTCCTCCTCTTCTCTTTTTTGGAAGAGTTTGAAATGAATTGGTGTTAATTCTTCTTTAGATGTTTGGTAGAGCCAATGTGGTTTTAATTTGCATGTCCCTATTGTCTAATGATGTTATCTTTTCATAGGTTTATTGGCCATTTTTACATAATGTTTTGTTAAAGTCTGTTCAAGGGTCAGTCATGGTGGCTCATACCTGTAATCCCAGTACTTTGGGAGGCCGAGGTGGGTGGATCACTTGAGGTCAGGAGTTCGAGACCAGCCTGGCCAACATGGCGAAACCCTGTGTCTACAAAAATACAAACATTAGCTGGGTGCAGTGGCATGTGCCTGTATTCCCAGCTACTTGGGAGGCTGAGGCAGAGAATTGCTTGAACCCAGGAGGCAGAGGTTGCAGTGAGCTGAGCTTGCATCATTGCACTCCAGCCTGGACAACAGAGCAAGACTCTATTTCAAGAACAAAAAGTCTGTTCAAGTCTTTTTTCCATTTCCTGTTGGTAGTCTGTCTTTTTCTTGATTTGTAGAAATGTTTACATATTCCGGATGAGTGCTTTTCAGATATATGTATTGTTATATATTCTCCCTTTTCTTTTCTTTTTTTTTTTGAGATGGAGTCTTACTCTGTCACCCAGGCTGGAGTGCTATGGCATGACCTCGGCTCACTGCAACCTCCACCTCCCGGGTTCAAGTGATGCTCCTGCCTCAGCCTCCCGAGTAGCTGGGATTACAGGTGCCTGCCACCGCGCCCAGCTAATTTTTGTATTTTTAGTAGAGACAGGGTTTCACCATCTTGACCAGGCTGGTCTTGAACTCCTGATCTCGTGATCCACCTGCCTCGGCCTCCCAAAGTGCTGGAATTACAGGCGTGAGCCACTGCGCCTGGCCATATTGTCACACTTTACAGTTTCTCCTTTTATTCTCTTACGGGTGTCTTTCAATGAACAGAGTTCTTAATTTTAATATATGTTGTTATATCATTTAAAAATTTTTTTTGGTTAGCCCTCTGTGTTGCAGGCAGGCCATCTTTGCCTATTCCAATATCATAAAGCTCTCTCCCATGTTTTTGTCTAAAAAGCACTATTCGCATGTACCATTTACATGTACACTACATGGAACTTATTTTTGTATAAGGGGTGAGGTAAAGGTTATGGTACATTTTTTTTCCCATATAGATACCAAGCTGACTCAACATCAATACTTTCCTCATTGCCCTGCTATGTCACCTTTACCATAAGCCAGGTAATCATGTATTTATGGGTCTGTTTCTTGATTATTTATTCTGTTCTATATGGCAAGTTTTCTTTGTTTTTTTTCTTGAGACGGAGTCTTGCTCTGTTGCTCAGGCTGGAGTGCAGTGGCACAATCTCGGCTCACTGCAAGCTCCGCCTCCTGGGTTCAAGCCATGCTCCTCCGTCAGCCTCCCAAGTAGCTGGGACTACAGGCGCCCGCCACCACGCCCGGCTAAATTTTTGTATTTTTAGTAGAGAGGGGGTTTCATGGTGTTAGCCAGGATGGTCTCGATCTCCTGACCTCGTGATCCGCCCGCCTCGGCCTGCCAAAGTGCTGGGATTACAGGTGTGAGCCACCGTGCCCGGCCTGCAAGTTTTCTATCTATGCTTGAATACCATGTTGTCCTAATGACTGTAGTTTTTGTTGTTGTTGTTGTTGTTTTTTTGTGATGGAGTCTTGCTCTGTTGCCCAGGCTGGAGTGCAATGGCGCTATCTTGGCTCACTGCAACCTCCACCTCCTGGGTTCAAGCAATTATCCATCTCAGCCTCCTGAGTAGCTAGGATTACAGGCAACTGCCACCACGCCCAGCTAATTTTTTTTTTTAATTTTTTTATTTTTAGCAGAGATGGGGTTTCACCATCTTGGCCAGGCTGGTCTTGAACTCCTAACCTTGTGATCCATGCCCCTCGGCCTCCCAAAGTGATGACTGTAGTTTTAAGTCCTAGCATCTGAAAGTAAAAGTCCTCCAATTTTGTTCTTCAAGATTGTGTTGGGTATTCTTCAGCCTTTGCATTTCCACATTAAATTTAGAATCAGCTTCTCAATTGCTGATTCTTTAGTAAAAGAAAAACAACCCTGCTGGAATTTTGATTGGAAGTTCGTTGTAGCATAAGGCTTTGGAAGCTGCAAAATAAATAAATAAATAAATAAATAAATAAATAAATAAATAAAGGATACCTCTAGCATTTGGAAGCACGATTTTAAAAAAATGTATTCAATAAATATCTTTTCAGTGCTGGATTTTTGTCATGTTCTCTATGAGGTGTGGCAGTGAGTAGGGACACAGTGGGAACAAGACTCAGTACCCGCACTTGAGGGCTCAGGGAGCAGCCTTGCTATTTTCTAAATTTGTCACTGAGACTTTCCATAGAATTGATGCAGTCTGTGTGTTGCTTTTTAATCATGACAGTTTTATAGTGGGTGAGATTAGACACCTGCTGAGGCATTTTATGATCATTTATATGTGTCTTCCTGACGAGACTGAGTGCTTTACAAATCCTCATGAGGTTTCACTTAGGAAATAGAAGTTCAGAGGTTATTAAGTTCTTAATATATACCCCTGAGCACTTTACAGATTATTTTATTTAATTCTCAATAACAACCTCATTGAACAATGAAATAAATATTATTGTCCCCATTTTTACAGTTGAGGAAACTGAGACTTAGAGAGGTTGAGTCATTTGCCTAGGATCATACACATAGGTTATGGATCTAGAATTTAAACCCAAGTCTTCCAAATTTCAAAGCCAATGCTCTTAGCCACTACAAATCAAAGACAGAAATAATGTAACATTCTCGTCCCTGTGACTTAATTACTTGCAATGTGAAATAATGTAACATTCTCATCCTTATAATTGAATTACTTGCAATGTATCTGCACATCCATTGTTGTAACAAAAGGGCCATATTAATGGAGTCTTAAAAATAGACACAGGTGAGTTTGTTCCTGTTTCTGCTGCACTCCATAGAGGGTGGTGGTGGTGGTGGTAGTGGTGGTGTTGGTGAGATAAAACAGCCAGAGTCTAGATGGGACTTCGTTATTATATGGTACTTTAACTACATTATCATCTGTGGTCACCAGGCATGTCAAGTGTAAATTCTCCTCCCGGGCTTTCCCAAAGGTGCCCATGGTCGTTAATCAGGGTAAATATACACTGTAAAGGCAAATACCTTGTTTGGAAGGATTATTGGAAACTGGCTTAGAGCCAGTTTAAATCTAATTCTTGAGTGCAATGTGTTTTGTAGGAAAGAACAGAATCACTCCATTACTTCCTTTCATCTTAGCTCAGATGTTACCAGCTCAATAAGGCATTCCCTGACCACCCTTTTTAAAAGTGAAAACACCTCCCCATCTAGAATGCCCTATCCCCTTTTCTAGATTTTTTGCACTACAGAATGTGTTTCTTTCTTGTGTATCACATTACTTATTTACTTATTTCATTTATTGTCTGGTTTTGTTTGTGTTTTTTAAGATGAAGTCTTACTCTGTTGCCCAGGCTGGAATGCAGTGGCATGATCTTGGCTTACTGCAATCTCCACCTCCCCGGTTCAAGTGATTCTCTTGCCTCAGCCTCCTGAATAGCTGGGACTACAGGTGCACACCACCACGCCTGGCTAATTTTTGTATTTTTAGAGGTTTCACCATGTTGGCCAGGTTGGTCTTGAACTCCTGACCTCAAATGATCCACCTGCCTCAGCCTCCCAAAATGTTGAGATTACAGGTGTGAGCCACTGCACTTGGCCTATTGTCTGCTTTTCTTTCTTTTAAAACAAGCTCCATAAGGACAGAGATTTTTGTCTGTTTTGTTGCTTGCTGTATCTCAAGCAGCTAGAACAATGCCATGTAAGTGGCTGATACACAGAAGTGTTTATTGAATAAATAAAAATGTGAAATAAAGTTTGTTTGGCTTTTTAATTTTTCGTTTTTTAGAGACCATAAAAAATATTGCTCTGTTGCCCAGGTTGAAGTGCAGATCATAGCTCACTGCAGCCTCCAGCCCCTAGGCTCAAGTGAGCCTCCCAACTCAGCCTCCTGAGTAGCTAGGACTACAGAAAAGTACTACCATGCCTGGCTAATTTTATTTTAATTTTTTTGTAGAGACAGGGTCTCACTATGCTGCTTAGGTGGTCTTGAACTCCTGGCCTCAAGTGATCCTCCCACCTCAGCTTCCCAATGTGCTGGGATTGCAGGTGTGAACCACCATGCCCACCTTGAAATAAAGTTCTGATATGAGTTTGTCTCACCTAGACCTGATAGGATTATATTGCATTTAGTTCCTCTGTGGCTAAGAGCATAATGGAAAAGTAAATTTAGAAATGGAAGAAATCTTCATACTGACTATTGTAGTAAGAGCTATTATGATGGGAAGGGCCACATTCAGAGTCCTTAGAATGCCCCCTCTTCCCTCCCTCTACACTAACAAGTCACCCAAAAGCAATATCCTATCCCTAAGGGATGCAAGAATGGAGATTCTTTTCACATTGCTGTTTAACTCACCAGTATAGTAGGCGAAGCTGACAGACATCTTGAAAAAGATGATATTATCAACAATTTATTCAAGACAGTGATCCTGCATTTATAAGATGCACTTATTGTATATACATTACTCAGGGGTAGCTGGCCTTGTAGAATGGTGGAATGATTAACACCTAATCATCAAATTAAACACTTAATGATACATGGTGCCCTGTCTTCTGGAATGCAGCAAATATTCTTAACTAGCAAACAATTCTCCCACAGCTAGAACAGGTGGATTTGGAACCAAGAGGTAGAAGGGAGAGTGAAACTTTTCACTACCATCCCTAATGACCCACCTGCAAAATGTTTGCTGACTATCCCTGTGACAGTGGGCTCTGGCACAGAGCTTCTAGTACCCAAGGGAGGAATGCTTTTACTACAGGTAAACCAGATTATAAACTGAAAGTGTCACATGGCCAGTTCAGGTTTCTCATGGCAGCAGGTAACAGTTCAAGAAAGTTATTACATTGCTTTCCAGTGAATACTGCTGGCTATTAAGGAAAAGTAAGATTGTCACTAAATAAAGAGTAAGAAAAGAGTATGCACCAATTTTTTTGTTTTTTTTGAGACAGAATCCTGCTGTGTCACCCAGGCTGGAGTGCAGTGGTGCAGTCTTACATAAGACTGCAATCTCCACCTCCCGGGTTTAAGCAATTCTCCCACCTCAGCCCCCTGCGTAGCTGAGACTACAAGCATACACCACCACGCCTGGCTAATTTTTGTATTTTTAGTAGAGAAGGGGTTTTGCCGTGTTAGCCAGGCTGGTCTTGAACTCCTGACCTCAAGTGATCCACCTTCCTGGGCTTCCCAAAGAGCTGGGGTTACAGGCGTGAGCCACTGCATCCAGCAGCACAAATTCTTAAAGATCCATCAGGTCACCTCTTAATACTATTTTGGTAGTGGTGAAATTATAGAAACCCCACATATGCAGGACCATTAAGGGCTCCCATCTTTCAGGAATGATGGTATGAGTTATCCCTTTGGGTTCAGAATCCCAACCAGCTGAAGTGCTAAGTGAAGGCAAAGAGAATATGGATTGTGTAGTAGAGGAGGAAATCATAACTTCTACCCCAGCTGGTGATTCACAATGAAAATGAGAACTACTGGCCAGGCGCAGGTGGGTAATCCCAGAACTTTGGAAGGCAAAGGTGGAAGGATAGTCTGAGGCCAGGAGTTTGAGACTACCCTGGGCAACCTAGCGAGACCACCAAAAAACAAAACAAAACAAAACAAAAGACACACACAAAAAAACTATTTTCTTTTTTCTTGAGACAGGTATTAACTATACATTTTAACTAATTTCTCTTTTCTTCCTACTATTTTATATAAGCTCTAAATTAATCTAGTGATTAATTTTATAGCTTGGTCCATAGATTCCAGATTATTGAGATGGGATGGCAATGACACTAGAAGAGATGTACACAGCATCCTGAGACCCTGACTTGGAGCTGGATGAGTTCATGATGACACTGGGCTGACCATTTCCGGGAAGGAGGGGAGCACATTTTCCACTGGACTGGAGCTCACTCATTTTGTGAGTCAGAATCATTTATTTCCTTCCAAGATTATTTTTCTCTCCCTCCAAACCTCCCTCCTCCCTTTTCTTTCTTTCTTATTTTTCTTCTATCTTCCTTCTAGTTTTAGAAGTTTAGGTGCACGGAAAGATTGTATACTGATGTAAGGTGATCACCGGGAGGAAATACAGAACTGGGCAGACACTTGTTCTTCTCCTGGCCACCCAATATCTCAATTCTTTTTCCATATTTGGAGAATCCCTCTCATTATGAGGCAGAGTCTGCTACCTACTAAGTTGAAAGTGTGAAATACTTGTGTTTTCTTTTGCTTTTGTTTTTTGCAGATTCCGTGTCCTTGAGTGAGGGCTATCATCAGATGTACCTACCAAATCAAAGTCTTGGGAGCTAGCAACACAAGGACACAGGTTCGTGGTGTTCTGGTGACAGATGCCAACTATGGATGCCTCCTAAACTAGCAAGAGCATTGGCTGTAGATGTATCCTCCTGTGCCCAAAGCCAATGCTAGTGGCAGGGTCAGTGTCTAGCTATGGTATGACGCTATCTTCTCTGAAGCATTGCTGTGGGTGACTTGGGGTGCTGTTTTCTGACTAGGTGGCCCTAAAGCAGTGGTGTGCTAGAGCCAGCTATACCAGCTTGCAAAAGCTGACTGCTAAATTTTCAGAGAGGCTGTGAGCCAGTTTTTAAATGTAATACTGGAATGAAGTTATATAAACATACAATTAAATAAATTATATTTTTAAAAGGTAGCAAACACTCAAAAGCCATCATGTCCTAGTTATATTACTATTATATATGGATATAAGATTATTTACATCTATTGTATCTTTAGTGGTACATCTCTTCCCAATTCCATGTTCAATGCCATCACATTGGGAGCTTGAGACTGGCTGCAGTGGCAATATGTACACCATGAAAATTGGCAAACGCTACACAAATCAGGGCTTGATTTCTTACTTTGTTGATTGTCTAGACTTTAAGTGATGAAGAAATGTTAATAATAGAGATTAGGCCGGGTGTAGTTGCTCACGCCTGTAATCCTATCACTTTGGTAGGCTGAGGCGGGTGGATTACCTGAGGTTGGGAGTTCAAGATCAGCCTGGCCAACATGGTGAAACCCTGTCTAGTAAATACAAAAATTAGCCGGGCATGGTGGTGGGCACCTGTAATCCCAGCTACTCAGGAGGCTGAGGCAGGAGAATCACTTGAACCATGGAGGCGGAGGTTGTGGTGAGCTGAGATCGTGCCACTATACTCCAGCCTGGGTGACAGAGTGAGCCTCTGTCTCAATAATAACAATAATAATAATACGGATTAAACTTAAATGTGTGTTATTTCTACAGACATTACTTGTAAATAGCACAAAATTTAAGGAAACACATTTTTCCTGGAGAGTTAGTTTCACTGCCCAAAAGTCTCATTCTCTGATCCAGAGATTCTGAGGCAACCTATTATCCTTCAAAAATATCTTTTTCTGATTAAGTGTCAGAGTATGTTTCTGAGGACTAAGAAAACTGATGGATGCACTGCTCCATCAGTAACAGGACAGGCATCTTTTCAGTAATTTGTGACAAAAATCTCCACAATATGCCTTAGACTAAGGGAGGGCAAGATTTTCTTTCCTTGTAAAGCTTCCCAGCTTGTAACAAGAACATTCCAGCCCTTTGAACAGTAGTCCATTCCTATTTAAAATTGTTGGTCTATACATTACAATCGCAACATCTTTTGTACATATTATGACATATCCCTTGTGCCCCTAAATTTAAGTTCATATTCTAATGTGGGAGTATTCTGCACATTTTTGAGGAATTGGACTGCTCATATTAAAATTAACGAACTTTATTTTTTGAGACAGGGTCTCACTCTGTTGTCCAGGTTAGAGTGCAGTGGCATGATAATAGCTGACTGCAGCTGCAGCCTCAACCTCGTTGGCTCAAGCAATCCTCCCACCTCAGCCTCCCAAGTAGCTGGGACTACAGGTGCACGCCACCACACCTGGCTAATTTTTAGAGTTTTTTGTAGAGACAGGGTCCCATACTATGTTGCCCAGGCTGGTCTCCAACTCCTAGGCTCAATTGATCCTCCCCACTCAGCCTCCCAAAGTGCTGGAATTACAAGTGTGAACTACTGTGCTTAGCCAACAAATATTTATTGAGCACCTATTATTTGCAAAAGACTATGGCAGAAGTCGTTGGAGAACAAATCTCAAAAGTTTTGTTTCATTTTTGAAGAACTTTATTATTCAGTATGAGAGATGACATATACACAATGACTGAAGTTCAAAACAGCACATATTGGGAAACATGAAAGAGCTTCAAACTGCTATGAAACCTACCAATTTCAGTAAGATAACTAAGCAATATACCATTTATAACAATAAGCCAAGCTTGATAATAAATGTTATTCAAATATCACAGTATATTTATATAAATATATTTATATACACACATATAAATATGTACATATTTATATACACACATATAAATATGTACATATTTTATACACACATATAAATATGTACATATTTTATACACACACACAAATACGTATATATTTATATATGCATATAAATATGTATATTTTTTATATATATATATATATTTTTTTTTTTTGAGACATGGTCTCACTCTATCACCCAGGCTGGCTAGAGTACAGTGGCACGCTCACTGCAGTCTCAACCTCCTGGACTCAAGCCATCCTCCAACCTTAGCCTCCCAAGTACCTGGGACCACAGGCACGTGCCAACACAACCAGCTAACTTTTCATTTTTTGTAGAGACAGGGTCTCCTTGTGTTGCCCAGTCTTGAACTCCTGGGGTCAAGGGATCCTTCGGCATCAGCCTCTCAAAAGTGCTGGGATTACAGGTGTGAGCCACCTCGCTGGGCCATAAAAGCATCAATCTTAATTGTTTTTCTTCAGTATAAGAGGAAGACTGATATAAGCCTCGGAGCCAGACAGACCTGGGCTTGGGAAGCTGCTCAGCAATTTGCTTGCTCTGGTTATCAGTCAATAGTTCAATCCAGGAAGCAGAACTCTTAGGAGTAATATGGAATAAAGGATTCATCATAGGGATTACATTTGTGCAACTGTGGGAGATAGGATAATAAAGGTCTGCAAAGGAGGGGATAGTTGGAGGAGCAGATAAAGCACTAATCTGGAAGCACGGATTAGAGCCCATATGGGGCTCAATGTTGCCTCTGCTGGAGGGCCTGAAGCCACTGAAAATGACAAGCAGGATGGGCTGTTGGCAAGGAAAACTGGACACAAAGTGGTGGAAAGCCAGAACACCTGCTTGCAGTAACACAGGATGGTGGCTTTGTACTGTCTCTCATTGCACCTAACCTGGCCCAGGATTGAGAGCACCTGATGAAGATGGGCGGGAGCGAAGGGACCTGTGACTGCAGCCGCTGCCTCATGCCAACAAAGCGAGCCAGGAGATCAGCAACATTGCTCTGCGTGCAATGGCTGCTGCTTCGCTTCTGCATTCCAAATCATGCACAGAAAGCTCTTGTGGCCAACTCTAAACAGGAGCCATACAAGTTCAGGGAATTCCAGGAAACATAGTTTCAGCTTAGCTAAGCTGCCACAATATGAAGCCACCATATTCTGTTACTTGAAGTAAGAAAACAAAATCCTCTTAGCCTCAGTTTTCTCATTTGTGAAAAAGGCATATTAGTACTTATTCTCAGAGTTGCTGAGAGGATGCATATCTTAAGGCATAGCTCCCTAGTATGTAGTGTATTATTTATCTCAATTAATTTAATTATTTATCTCAAATTAATTCAAAGCCTTTAATGCCAGTTTTATAATTTTTCTAATTACCCTCTTGATAAGATTATCATTAATAATTTGCTATTTTTAAAATAAATTAGGCCAGGTGTAGTGGCTTACATCTGTAATCCTAGTATTCTGGGAGGCCAAGACAGGAGGCTCACTTGAGGCCAGGAGTTTGAGATCAGCCCGGCCAATATAGCATGACCCCATGTCTATAAAAAATTTTGAAAAGGAGCCATATATAGTGGCATGTGCCTGTAGTCCCAGCTATTTGGAAGGATGAGGTGGGAGGATCACCTGAGCCCAGGAGTTTGAAGCTGCAGTGAGCCATGATGGTGCCACTGCGCTCCAGTCTGGGTGACAGAGCTAGACCCTGTCTCTAAAAAACTGAACTAAAATAATAGTATCTAATTTTCTTGAAATATGTTTTAATAATAAGTTTAGTCTGTCAGTTCCTTGGGTCATAAGTGATTCTTAATATTATTCAGAGAGAAACTCAAATGCGGCTAACATTTGTATTTATGGACCCAAACTTGAAAATAGGCCTATGATTTATATAGTATTAGTGCTCTTCTGTCATCAACAGCCTGGTCCTCAACCTACGCTGATTGGTATTTTTAAATTCCTCTGCAACTTTTGTGATCTCTTCTTATGATGTTTTCTCTTTCTTTGTGGTTCTTGAGATCAATTCACAAGGAAATCACAGTTCTCAGATCCTAGAGTTGCCAGGATTAGCAATAAAAATATAGGATGCTTAATGAAATTGGAATTTAAGATAAACAATGAAGTAATTTTTATTATAAGTATGTCAAGTACAATATTTAGAACATTCTTATTTAAAATCATTCATTTTTCATTGGAAATTCTAATTTAATTAGGCATGCTATATCTCATATGGAAATCCTATCTGATTCTCTTTTCCTTCTGGGGCACCCTGGCCTTGCTAATTCAGGAATCTCTTTTATTGTCATCCCTTCTAATGCTATTTTCACCAGAATTCCCATAGCAACTCACTTAACACTCAACATATCCCAAGAGGAAGCATGACCCGGCCCTGTACAATGGCTACCTTTTCCATCCAACCACCTATGTCTGCAGTTTTGCCATTCTTTCCATCTCTCCACAGAGAATCTTAGGTTCATTCTTGAGTGCCCCTACTTCCAGACAGTTACTGAGTCCTGTCAATTCTTTCTTTAAAGTGACTTCCAAGGGTTCACTTTCCTCCTTTTTGCTACCTTCACCTCTGCCCTGACCCCTATCTGCTAGATAGTCTCCTTAACTCCAGTCTCCTTCTTTGATCCTGTCTAAATCCTACTCATCTTCCTGAACACTACTGTTTCACTGTACTGTGCTGCTTAAGAACTTACAATTGTTTGCTATTGTCTATTGTATTAAGTACTATGACTAGTGTAAAATCTTTCGCTCTTTGAATGACACCATCAAAGAAATGAAAAGACAAGTGGCAGTTCTCTCAAGAAAAAAAATAGATGACCTGAATTGTACTATATTCACTTCAAAAATAAATTCATAGTCTAAGACCTTGTAACAAAGAAAACTGCAGGCTCAGATGACCTCCCTGGTGAATTCTACTAAATATTTATAGAAAAAATAATACCAATTGTACACAAATTCTTCCAGAAATAAAAGAGGAAAGAGGTCAGCATTACCCTGATACCAAAAGCAGACAAAGGCATGAGAAGAAAAGAAAGTGACAGACCAATTTGCCTCATGAACGCACACACACAAAACTGCAACAAAATATTAGCAAATCAAGGCCGGGCACGGTGGCTCATGCCTGTAATCCCAGCACTTTAGGAGGCTGAGGCAGGTGTATTGCTTGAGCCCAGGAGTTCCAAGACCAGCCTGGGCAACATGGTGAAACCTTGTTTTTACATATATATGTATGTATATATATTCACACATATATATCACATCCAGCTATATATGAAAAGAATAAAACACCAAGACCAAGTGAGCTTTATCCTGGGAATGTAAGTTAGTTTCAAAATTTAAAAAGCAATCAAAGTAATTCACCATTTCAACAGATGTATGATCATCTCAATAGATAAAGAATAGGGCTTTGACAAAATTCAACATTTACTCATAATTTTGAAAACCACTACCAGCAAACCAGAAATATAAGGAATATTCCCATGTTGTTCAACCTAAGAAAAGGCATTTATGAAAAACCTATAACTAATATCATACTTAATGCTCAAAGACCAAATGCTTTCCCTAAAGATGAGAAACAAGGCAAGGATGTCACTTTCACCTTCCTATTCAATATCATACTGGAAGCCATAGCCAGTGCAATAAGGCATGAAAAATAAATCAAAGATATGCAGATTGAAAAGGAAAAAATATTAAATAAAACTATCTCTATTCGCAGAAGACATGATTGTCTATACAAAAATTCCCAAAGAAGCTATAAAAAAGCTAGTGGAACTAATAAGTGAGTTTTAGTGAGGTCATAGGATATAAGGTCAACAGACAAAATCAATTGTATTTGTATATACTTGTAATGAAGAAATTTTAAAATGAAAAAATTTAAAGTATCATTTCAAATAGCACCAAAAAGCATAAAATATTTAGGTATGCATCTAACAAAATATGAAATCTGCATGCTCAACTATAAAACATTGAAGAGAGAAATCAAAGAAGATGTAAATAAAAGTGGAAATATACCATGTTTACATATTGGAAGACTCAATAGTGTTGTCATTTCACCTCCAAAATGATTTATAGATTAAATGTGATTCCAATAAAAATCCCACTAGGCTTTTTTTGGAAGAAACCAACAAGATGGGGCCAGGCATAGTGGCTCACGGCTATAACCCCGGCACTTTGGGAGGCCAAGGGAGGTGGATCATTTGAGGTCAGGAGTTCAAGACCAGCCTGACCAACATGGTGAAACCACATCTATACTAAAAATATAAAAATTATCCAGGCAGTAGTGGTGCACGCCTGTAATCCAAGATACTTGGGAGGCTGAGGCAGGAGAATTGCTTGAGCCTGGGAGGCAGAGGTTGTGTGAGCCAGTCTGGGTGAGAGTGAGACCATCTCAAAAAAAAAAAAAAAAATCAAGATGATTATAAAATTTATGTGGAAAAGCAAACAAAATGGAATTGCCAAAACAACTTTGAAAAAGAAGTACAAAGAAGATTCACATTATCTAATTTTAAGACTTACTATAAATCTACCATAATCAACACTGCGTGGTATTGGCAAAAGGACTGATGAATAGATAAATGAAACAGAATTGAAGATCCAGAAATAGACCCGCAACATATGGTCAGTTGAAATTTGAAAAAAGTACAAAGGTAATTCAGTAGAGATGAGATAGTCTTTTCAAAAAATAGGGCAAAATAATTGAACATCCATATGCAAACACACAGAATAACAACTTAACTCATATTTCACACCATACATAAAAATTGACTTAAAATAAATCTAAAGTGTGAAACATAAAACTTCTAGAAGAAAACATAGGAGAAAATCTTTGTGACATTGGTTAGGGAATGATATTTTTAAATACAATACCAAAAGCACGATTCATTAAAAAAAAATAGTCGGACTTAAAATTTCTGCTCTTTGAGTGACATTCAAATGAAAAGACAATCCATGAAATATCTACAAAAATATTTGCAAACACATCGCTGATAAAGGACAAGTTTCTAGAATACATAAAGGACTCTCAGAACTCAGTAATAAGAAAACAACCCAATTAAAAACTTGACAAAATATTTGAATAGACAATTAGTGAAGATATTTGGATGAGAAACAGGCACATAAAAAGATGCTCAACATATTAGTCATTACGGGAATGCAAATTAAAACCACAATAACATACTATATATCTATCAAAGTGTCTAAAATAAAAATAACTGATAATACCATATACGAAAGAGGATGTGAAGCAACTGAAAGTCCCATACAATACTGGTGGGAATGTATACGATGTAGCTACTGTGGAAAATAGTTTGGCAGCTTCTTGTAAAGTTAAACATACACACATCATATAACCCAGCAATCCCACACTTTGGAATTTATGTAAGAGAAATAAAAACATTATGTCTACACAAAACTAGCACAGAAATCTTCATAGAGGCTTTATTCATAATTGCCAAAAAGCTGGAAACAATCCATATGTCCATCAACTGGTGAATGGAAAAACAAACTGGTATGTCCCTACAATGGAATACTATTCAGCAATAAGAAGAAATGAATTGCTGATATATCAACAGGGAGAATCTCAAAAATATTATGCTAGGTAAAAAACCAGCCGAGTGTGGTGGCTCTTGCCTGTAATCCCAGTACTTTGGGAGGCCGAGGCAGGCAGATCACCTGAGATCGGGAGTTCGAGACCAGCCTGACCCACATGGAGAAATCCCGTCTCTACTAAATATACAAAATTAGCCAGGTGTGGTGGCACATGCCTGTAATCCCAGCTACTTGGGAGGCTGAGGCAGGAGAATCACTTGAACCCAGGAGGTGGAGGTTGCAGTGAGCCGAGATCACACCACTGCACTCTAGCCTGGGCAACAAGAGCGAAACTTCGTCTCAGAAAACAAAACAAAACAAAACAAAACAAAACAAAACAAAACACAGACACAAAAGACTACATACTGCATGATTCCATTTGTATGATGTTCTGGAAAAGGCAAAACTACAGTGAGATGAAGTAGATCAGTAGTCTCCTGGGGTCAGGGGTAGGGCAAGTATAATGACTGCAAATGGGAAGAGGGAAATTCGCTGGGATTATGGTGACACTCTACATCTTGAGTGTAGCGCGGTTACACAACTGCATACCTTTCCCAGAACTCATTGAACTATTCGATATTTTGGAGTTGTAGAATTTAAACCTCTACATTCCAAATCATGTGTCCTCCATTCCATGGTAAATGAGGGTTCTTACTGTTTTTTTTCAATTTGGCCAGTCTTCTCAATGCCTTATGGACTTTGGGCTCTTTGTAGATAGATGTTTCAAGCAGAGTCAAAAGTACCACAAGTTATGGATCACTCAGACTAGAGTGTGAGACAGCAACTCCCTGAACCCAGACGAAGGATGTGCCAGAGAAAAATACGAAGACATCTCGATTTTGCTCCCTGAGATTTTCTAGAGAGCTGCTTACCAAAGGAAATGATTCAAGAAAAACTGGAGGAAGAACCAGTGAAAAGACAGGGAATGGAATGGCCCACTATGCCTTCTAAAGAGAGAGATGTTTACAAGCAGGCTGACCATAATGAACATTGGTGGGCTCTAAGATTCTTGAGGGATCAGGAGGTGAGAAGATAAGAGAATTATTGTCATCAAGGCCTTTGAGGGCATCATATGACTGCTTTTATTAAAAGAGCTCTGTAAGGTTCACTTTACAGTTCCTGATAGTGAAGAAGTGCCAGGCAGCACCCAGAAGGTTTTCGTTTTCATTTTCTAAATAGGGGCTTATGTGCTTGGGGTCCTCAAATGGTTACATCGCATGCGCACCTGCACCAGTAAAACCTCACAATTATAGAATTACACAATTTGGTTAAAATTACCAAATTAATACCAATAATGGTGCATGTGCCTTAGGTCTTAATACTTTTCAAGAGCCATGTGAAAGAGATGCTATTATTATTTCCACTGTACACTTTAGGAAAATTAGACTTAGAGAAAATAAGTCTTTAGTCCAAGGTCATAGAACTGGAAGCAAGTGGGATATTGGCATGAGCCCCGTTTTCTGTACTCCATGCACTATACTGCCTTCATTCATTGAACAAATATTCTTGACTATCTATTAAGTACCAGGTACTTGTCTAATAAAGGACTCTCTATGAGAACAGTAAAGTAAAAAAGTAAAGAAGTTACAACGTATGGTGCTTTTTTTATAACCCATATTAAAAATCCTATCAACTTCAGTATACTTTAAGAAGGTATTATAACTTATTTATATAACTTTATAGTAATCCTTACAGTTATTAAGATAAAAAACAGCTTGTTAAGCAAAGTTATCAAAATCTCCCTATTAAATAAAATTGAACACATTACTGGATAAATGCTCCCCAAAAAAGAGTTTTTTGATATTTCTTTTCAATAAATCTTGTTACAAATGAGTACGTTTTTAGAAAAACTGATATTCCACTTGAAACGAAAGATAAACACTGATACTTAAATTTGCCACTTAAACCCTTATATTTTCCAAAATTATCATTCATATAATTATTGAGATATCTTAAAGAAAAAAGAATGACTATTTTTATTCAAAGAATGGCGCAATATTCTTATAATACTCAGAGAAGTACTGGCTACTCTCCTATTATTATATTTAGCTGGAATGATTTAAAATTTTTGGCTAACATATAACTATGCCTAAGAACCTGATGATATTTCTATGTAAAGTTTTTTTTTTAAAAAACCATCTTAAATCATATTGAATATGTTTAAATCTAGCCAAGTTTTTATCTTTATACTTTTCTTAAACTTTAATACCATAAAAGAAAGCTAAGATAAAAAGCTTAAGCAAACACAGTTAGATTGTCTTTATACTATTTATAGCAATGGACAGATACTTAAAGCTTACTTAGCTAAAGATTTAAGTCTGTTACTTTATGACATATGCTTTCCCCCAACCCCTGTTAACACGGCAGGATGTTTGCAAAATGACTACTCTCCTGTAGTGACTCTTGATTTTAACCTAACAGACTATCATTATGACTCAGTTTGAACATTTGTCATCATAGATGTCATAGTTTCTACAAACAGACAAATATTGATCATAGCAACTTTTAGAAATAGAATAAAACCAAAATGAAATTAAAATTAATTTAAAAGTATTCGTTTGAAAACACTCTTTTAGGTTTCTAGAAGCACTTTAATTATTGGTTAAACTGACTTCTAAACATCTGTATTTTATGTTTTTATTTATGTTCATCTTGCTACAAAAATAATTTAAGGCAACTTTCAAAAGTATATAAAAACATATATGTAAGAATATTATTTTCCTTCTATTATAATTGACAAGTGCAAAATCAATTTTTTTCCCAACATTTCCAGTATACACTGTTGAAAGTTCTTTATAAAGAAGAATGTATATTGCTATTGAAACTTATAAAACAAAATATGTATGTCTTTATTGATACTTTTGGTTTTATAAAACTATTTTTTATTTCAATTCATAAACATTTTAATTATTGTTTAAGCAAAAATAAAAGTTTTCTTATAGTTCTATCAACTACTCACCTATATATCAGTTAGGCCTAATTTAAAATTTTCTGTCATTTTCAAATTCTAAGAAAACCATTTGAAAATTCAGTTTTCTTAGGGCCTTGTTTACCCACATATTTCCATCTACATTGTTATTCTTTACCAAATTTCTCCTGTTTTTGGTCTGTAATTTATAGAGCACTAAAAGTCAAATAAAAGTTGCCAATTATCTGATTAATTTTGATTTAGAATACTGCTTCTCTAAATGATCCGGCCTATTTCTGTTAGCATTAAAAAAAAAGAAAAAAGAAAAAAAGAAAAGAAAGTTGAGTAATTACACCAGTAATTCGGGTCCAAGTTTCTAATTACATGGACTAAACTGACTATATAAATACAATTCTCCCTTTCACCTGTTGCTAGTCATTATTTTTTTGGTGTTCTGTTACATTAAAAAGATTTTATAAAACTTGCCTCCCCATCCCCTTTCATAAAATATAGATTAAAATGCTTACACAAAGAAAATTAATTTTGAAAATAACATTTGAGAGAGTTAGAAAAACATTTATGTTTTAACCTTAATAAAACAATGAAACAAAAGTTCAGGGAAAAACTGAGTATATGGGAAGAAACACAGTGGAAAAGTTTAATCTATTTTTTTAGGTGCTTGTTTTCTCAAAACTCTGTAAAATTACTTTCTAAACATTCACCACGGTGTAAAAATCAGCTACGTATAAACAATTCAAAGTATTTTCTGAATAGTTCTAGCTATGTAACAAATGTGAAAAAGCTGAACACAATTATTCTACTAGGATTTTTCAAAATGTAGTTTTTAGACTGACTTATCCATAAAATGGCTTCAAGTCTATATTTAATTTGAAAAGGGGATAAAATCAGTATTCTGTTGAATATAACAACCATAATAGAAAAGTTAAATTCTTTTTTTTTGAGACAGAGTCTCACTCTGTTGCCAGGCTGGAGTGCAATGGCACGATCTTGGCTCACTCAACCTCCAACTCCCAGGTTCAAGCAATTCTCCTGCCTCAGCCTCCCTAGTAGCTGGATTACAGATGCATGCCACCACACCTGGCTAATTTTTGTATTTTTGGTAGAGACAGCGTTTCACCATGTTGGCCAGGATGGCCTCAATCTCCTGACCTCATGATCCACCCACCTCGGCCTCCCAAAGTGCTGGGATTACAAGCGTGAGCCACCGCGCCCGGCCCAAAATGTTAAATTCTTAACCAGTATCATTTTAAATATTGTACACAATTAAAAATATTAAAACTCTTATCTAGGCTTTCATTGCCATGTAAGCTCTTTTGAAATATTAATTTTGGTTTAAATGCTTACTTTAAATGAGTTAAAAGTACTTTAGCTGTATAGTCTCCTTAACTGTTTATAATGTATTTAATGCAAATCATCCCTTCTTATATACATAACTTCCATTCTAAAATGCTTCATTTGACAAGTGAATATAGTTACATTTTTCAGTTTATAAGCAATTATACTGTTACTTGGGTTTTAATCTACAAAAACCTTTATTTTTGTTTTCATTTTTGTTTGTAAAATTATAGTTCCTTAAACAAAATATACTTATTTGTACACATTTTAACATGTAAAAAGCATATTCTCAAAATACAAACTTGAAAAAGTTACTGGCTTTCAACAATAATATCCCACAGCATAGGCCCATTTGTTCCATTTTTTGCTGGAATTCGTGAAACCAACCCAAACTCCAATTTCTAAGGTATGAAAAAACACAGAGATTCCAAATCCAGACCTAAAAAACGAAGAGACTCTGTTAGACATTCTCTGCTGTTGTAGTCTAAATGTAGGACATCTTGAAACTGATTAGATTCTGGACATAACAGATGATCTTTCAGTCTTTTTCAAGCCTTACTGTGAAGCTTAGTTGAATTCATTGTGGCTAAAAGAATCTTGGATTGTGTCACAGAAAATAAACACTAAATAAGCTTTCTGTGACACTTCTCAGGTCCTTTCTCTCTTCCTTCCTCTTCCTCTTTCCCCCCTCTTTCTCTCTCTTCTTCCCTCCTTCTTTCCCTCTTTTTAAAGATATAAAACAATTTAAAGGTCTGTGTACACATGGAAGAATTAGATACAGTCATCAATGTAAACTTGTTTCACGTCTCTTCTTCACTTTACCCTCCTACAACTAAGCCATGGGCCATCCTGGCTGATACCAGATCAATGATATAGGAAACTGAAGTGGTGATGTTTATAATTTTAGTAGAGAGAAAAAAAAAAATCAACCTGCTGTTGAGGAGGTAACTGTGCTTATTATCTAAATGGTCTATTTGATGGAATTTATTAGGTGATTGGCCAGTTCCTAATTTTCATATAAATTAACTGGTGAAGATAGAAATTATGTGATTTAAGAATTGAACTTGCATTTTATAATCCATACAAAAGATAAGTGAATCATTTAAATCACTTACGGAATTGAAAGGAAAATTATTTTTTATTTGTCTGTGCAGAGAAATTCTAAGACACATAATGCAACCTGTTCTTTTCTCATTAAGTGTTACATGGAGTATGATTTCTTTCTTTCATTTCTTCCTAACTTCCTTCCTTTAACTTAAAATTTGCCTTCATCTTTTGCCAAATTACATTTGTTTATTTTCATTTGTTTTTTACAAATCGATTTCTCATTTCTTCTTAGATGAAGACTTCACAATTTTGGTCTTTACAACTCAGATATTCCCCATGTGACATTAACTGCTTTGCTTAAAAATAAGGGATCAACTTCCTAAAATACATTTCAACATGCTACGCTGAAGTCCTAAAGAGTAGACATGACTTTTCTAATATCCACGAAATCCTTTTAAAACTATGGACTGGTTAGATACAAAGATTTGATATTTAAAGTTATAATTTCATTCTTAGGTCTGCTCCTTTAATTTTGCCATTATCTTATATTCACTCAAGCAGCTAACAAAATCATGGCATGACAACACTGATGACAGCTCCCAAATTTCACTTTAGAAATTAAATAGTATTTTTTTGCCAAGATTTTGACTACAGAGTTTCTTATTTGCAAAGTTTAACAAAATTATGGTTTTCTAGGCCAAGGTGTGCAGATTACTTGAGGTCAGGAGTTTGAGACCAGCCTGGTCAACATGGCAAAATCCTGTCTCTACTGAAAATACAAAAATTAGCTGGGTGTGGTTGCATACACCTGTAATCCCAGCTACTTGAGAGGCTGAGGCATGAGAATTGCTTGAACCCAAGAGACGAAGGTTGCGTGAGCTGAGATCATGCCGCTGCACTCCAGCCCAAGCGACAGAGTGAGACTCTGTCTCAAAAAAAAAAAAAAAAAAAAGAAAAAATTACGGTTTTCTAATTTCAGGAAATGTTGTGAGATCTTATATAATAAACTCAATTTCTTAGTAGCATGATAATTTGACTTTTTAAAACTTAGATTTAAAATATTTAATTTTTCTTATATTTTGAAGTTTTATGTTTTATATTTCCCAGATAAAACTTATGAAAATGAAATATTTAAAATGGTACCGGCCGGGTGCAGTGGCTCACGCCTGTGATCCCAGCACTTTGGGAGGCCAAGGCGGGCGGATCATCTGAGGTCAGGAGTTCGAGAGCAGCCTGGCCAACATGGAAAAACCCCCATCTCTACTAAAATAAATAGATAAATAAATAAATAAAATAAAATGGTACTAAATGATGACAATATTAAATAGAAATTGTACTATTTACTATTTAATATAAATTTATTCAAAAAAGTTTTAGGGAAAAATACAAAACACTGTGCCAAATCATAAGCATAAGTTATCTGTTTTAGAGAACATTGTATCATTAATTTTAAACCCTGTGGTTGCAGTTTATTTAATGTAATTTGTATTTCATTTCCCTCACACATTTTTAAATCCACATATGCAAATTAAACTATACAATGTGAGAAAAGGTTATATTTGTCCATATCAATTATTGCAGCAATGACCGTTTAGAAATAATTAGGGATTGGATTACATGTTTAAATTGAAAATAAAAGCTTTGCTGTCCCCTCTGAATACTCAATTTGGTGTCTGACAGTGTGATATAAGATGCAATTTGAGACCACTGAACTCTGTGATCATGAATGTGCAAAAACTTGACCACTCAAATTCCAAGTCACAATCTATGCCTTGCCAAGTTATTTAATAAAAGAATATAGACAGGTTTTATAAACTTCACTGAAACAGTTTTTGACTTATACTCTCAAGTGTCATATATAACTCAGTTAAATACTCCTTCCAACTGTCCATTTGTGGTTAAAATAGCTTTAAAACAGTAAAGCCTATTTTCATTAACAAATATCTCAGAGTTTAAAGTAACCATCAAAGCACCGGTGTTAGGGAACACAGAGAGAATGGTTTCTTATTTAGAGGTAGTTTCTAAAGTGTTCTAAACTTTCTTCTCTGTAGCATATGAGCAGGCAGGGATAAAACAGATCCCCACTAGAATATATAATAAATATATAAGCCAGTTAAAACTAGTCTTTGTCTCGATGGCACTTAAACTTATTATTTTTTCTCCCCATGGAGTTCCATGAGCTCTTCAATCTAAAGGAATATCTTCCTTCAGCGTTCTTTGCACAAAAGCAAAAGTACTTATACAATCTGAAAAAGAAAATATTGTAATTCATAACACTAACAAATGCAGCAATGAGGCCTGTGGGAAAAGCTGACCACATAGATCCAGTAAAAGCCCTAGCCTATTTAATTGTAATCACAATAAAGGGACCAATATTAAGTTTGTTTCTAAAAAAATTAACCAGTTCAAAGGATACAATGTACTTGAAACTCTAAAACATTGTTTAAAAAGGTAACTTCTAGTTATTCAAATGATTTCTAGATTCTCAAAAAGAAAAATAAATTATCAGCATTGTCTACCTAATATTTGCAGTTTAGGAGGCAAGATATATTGTTAATGTGAAGATGGTTGCATCTGTATTTTGTTGTTTTCAGCTGCACATAATTGTTCTTTTAAAAGGATTTTGGGAGGCCAAATTTAGTGTACTGGCTTTGAGCATGCAGAATTTTTTAAAGTTTAGTCAAAGTTCCAATGCTGTTTTGAGTAAAGCAAAATTTTAAATAGTATTTTCATACTTTCAGAATATGTTCCTATGTAGTTTTTCTAACATAAAATGCATTGATCTTTAGGCTGTAACCAAGAGAGTCTACATCTGGGTAGTCATGCCTTTTGATGATCATACTTCCATGTATTTCAATGACTTGTCAAAGACACACGTTTGAAACACTCAATCCTGTGCCTCCTTCAAAGGAAGTTTAAATAAATATACCTGTAGTAGGAAAATTCCGTTTTTCTAGCATTAGAACACATTATGGTGAAAATTTTTGTGAGCTTAAAATGTGCCCATCACTTAGGCCTAACACATGAATATACTTAGGCCTAAGAGGAGGAAACATCCTAAGAGAAAGTACTTATACATGGGCAACAAAGTAATATGACAGCTATTATGGAAACAATCCTTCTGAATTTCCTAACTTTTATGCCCACAAATTCACAACCATTTGTGTTTATTTTTCTTTTAAAATAATATTTTAAAATCTATGTCCATGATTAATACTCTTTTGACACTAAATTGAGTATTAGAGTTATCAACTCAAATTCTATCAGAGTATTAATAATCAACGTTACACTAGGTCATAAAATACATGTGTAATAAACATAATAAGCTTGGGTGTTGTTAATATTGTTGAACATTTACACAACTCTGTCCTGACTATTGTCTATGTAATCAGGTATCATGAAGTTTTTCAACTGACATTTTACTACTGATGAGAAACAAATTAGGAAGATGAGTGATGGGAAGAAAAGATGAACATGATTAATAGGTGCTTGTTTCATAAAGACTAGGGAGACTTTTAAATCCTTCACTGCTACTGTATTCTCACCGAGTGAGGAGCCACTGCACGTGCCTTTTAAAGCTTTCAAAGGAGGGCTGAGTAGTTACTCAATCTGTTACTGATGCTGTTACTCCATTTGCATCCTGTTGTGAAATGAGGTACACTTTATGTATTGGTGCCAAGGTAAATGTCAACTGTATCCATCAAAAATTTATAAAATAGACATCTAAGTTAGAAAAAGAAAATAATGTTTCGCTTTGGGTCTAATGTTGCAAATAATCGCTCCTGAAGACTAAAACATCTTTGTTGTTCCGCATCCCTTCCCTCCACCCTTCAAGAACTTGCATTTTTTAACTTTTCAAGTGCTTTTGATTAAAAATACCTAATCTACTTTGCTTCACGGGTTTTTTAAAGAATCATTCTTGTTCTCTAAACCAACTTCGTAGAAATAGAGAGGAAGTTAAACTTTATACAGTATTTGAATCTTTAAAGGTATGAGCATCCTAAACAGTAACTCACTTCTAATAAAGATCTTGCCATTCCTAACTGTACTTTACTAAGGTAGCTGTTTAATAAAAACATATTTATGCAGATTCTATAGAGCAACTAAAACGGGACCCATAGATGTGGTGAGTAGCACAAAATGTGTGTGGCAGTTGGCATTTATTTGCAGCGGCATATAAAATTGTTAATAATCCTGTCAAATCTGTTCATGAATAATTTATTAATCCGATTGCTGGAGTGCAGTGCATACAGGAACTCTATGTATGCGTGCATGTGTACACACCCCCCATGCAGGAAGGACACTACTGCCGTATTCCAGAAATGACAAAAAAAGTAAAAATAAGCAAGAATCACATAATTAGATGTCTTACAGTCTCATAAAAGGGCAGTGCTGCGAGGTTAAGCTGGTGAGCTAAAAAACAAACAAAACAAACAAAAAACCACAAAAGCAAAATCCAGTTGCCTGAGATCGGAGCTCCCCGCAGGATTCGCGCAGAGCGAGGAGCGGGGAGGACGCCGTTTGCGGGAGGCGGGGGCCGGGATCCCGACACCGTCCGCAGTCTCCCCGGGGTCTCTCAGGGAACCGAGGTGGTGGCCGTCCGAGGTAAGCGCCGAACCAAGGAGAAAGCGCCGAGCGCGTCCACAAAGCGCCCGAGGCCGCCCTTCTCGCCAAGGCTCGGCAGCTCCCGCGGCCTGCGCTGGACAAACAAGAGCTGGACGGAAACGGTGGGAGGCCGTAGGCGGCGGCTGGGGGCGCGGGACCCGCGCGCGGGCGCGGAGGCGGGCGCGGAGGCCCCGCAGCCCGCGCCGCCGCCAGCCGTCCCGAGCCGCGTGCGCGCGCGGCCGCATCAGCTGAGCGCGCGGCGCGTGTCACGTGGTGTGCGTGTCGAAGGTCACGGCGCGCTCACAATGGAGCTCTCGGAGTCTGTGCAGAAAGGCTTCCAGATGCTGGCGGATCCCGGCTCCTTCGACTCCAACGCCTTCACGCTTCTCCTCCGGGCGGCATTCCAGAGTCTGCTGGACGCCCAGGCGGACGAGGCCGTGTTAGGTAAGCCGCTCGGCTCGGCTCGGAGCTGGATCCGCCGGGGTGGAGGGGCGCTCGGAGAAGAGGAGCCGGCGGAGCGAGAAGGGGAAAGCCCCGGGAAGAGGAAGTCTCCGGGCTTTGCCCTTCGCTCCGGACGGAGTGTTGGGGACGTGGCTCTGCCAGGACTCGGAGCAGACTCTGAGCATTGTTTTGGCCCCACTTGGCACCTGCATAGAGCCAACTCCACGTTCCTGGCCCGGTTTCCCTCCCAGTCTCTTTGTTCTTTTGTAAAGCCGGTGTTCAAGTCTTGTTTGTGGCCTAAACATCTAAGGTGTTTAGCCTTGTCTGAGGCTGCGGCTGTTTTGACAGTTGGACTTCATCTGGGGAGCTCCCTGCAATTCAAGCTTCCAGGGCTAGGCTAGCAAAGGTTTAAAAGGGTCTGTTTCCGAAGTAATTACTAGGTCAGATAGTGTTGACATTTGCCAACTTAGAGCATACCTCAAGTTGCTGTGATCACTCCAGCGCTCTAGTTCAGCATGTTTTACACAGGTTCTACGCCTAGAACCTTAAACTATGATGCACAATACTTTGATCCGCCCCAGTTACCAGGATGCGAGTGTCTTTTAAGCGATCCGGTCAATGACTGCGGAGGTGCAGTGTCAGTATGGATTGAAGACATATTTTAAGACAGATCGCTTTTAGATGATTTTCTTAAATATAAATATCCCAACAATTCAAATTTTTGTTTTTTTTCTGTAGTTTCATGAACTAAACACTTGTACAAAAAGTATGAAAGTGGAAGTTCTTAAACGAAAATAGTAACCACCACCTGGGTTAATCTCAAAAAAAAAAAAAAAAAGATGACTGTCAAACCCTGAAAGTACTAATATAATTTTGAAATTTGTATCTTATATTCTGAACTCATGCCCTACCTTCTACCCCCTTGATGTATTTGTTCATGGAGCCAGTTACCCTAAACTCATCATTTTTAGGATGGAAGTTTATTCTAAAATTGACACAATGTAAAATATTTATCTTGTTTTTACTTTGAATTTACTCCAGTGTTAGAATGACCATTGCATTGTTATATTTTCTTTGGGGGCTATAATTTTTTTAATAGTAAAAATATTAAGGCAAAATAAGTTAATTGAAGCTAGTAATAGTAGAGTTCTTGTTGTGTTCTTTTTATTGTTTTTCACTTGATCTTGTTGCTCATCTCATTTACTTATAATTGACTGTCCTTATAGTTGATTTTTTTAAAATCTTGTTAAAGGGTTTTTAAACCCAAATTAAAATATCCTTTTTAGGAACATGACTGTAAAGAATTTATTATCATAGGCATCACTGGAAGTTAATTTATTTTAGATCATCCAGACTTGAAACATATCGACCCAGTGGTTTTAAAACATTGTCATGCAGCAGCTGCCACTTACATACTAGAGGCAGGAAAGCACGGAGCTGACAAGTCAACTCTAAGGTACAGGATTTATTTAAATATCCATTTATTTTCAAATACTACCTTAATGATTTCAATTTCAGTTTTAAAAATGGAGACAGAACTTTGGCTTTTTTTTTCTTTCTTCTAGCACTTATCTAGAAGACTGTAAATTTGACAGAGAGCGAATAGAACTGTTTTGCACGGAATATCAGGTTACTTACTTTAAAATTTTTAATTAACAGTACTATTTTTCTTTTACTTTGTTTGTAAAGATGTTTTTTTTTCTTTCTTGCTTGCTTTCTTTTTCCTCTCCAGAATAATAAGAATTCCCTAGAAATCCTACTGGGAAGGTAGGTACTGTATAAGGTGTCAAGCTGAGGCACTTTTCACTTGCAGGTATGAATGGAGAGTGTTGGTGTGAAACAAGATCTTCGGGATCTTGACCCAAAGAAAAGGAGCCAAAGGGCATGTCAAACAATTGAAGTTAAGCTAATGTTTTTAAAGATCGTTTATTGAGATGATTTTGAAATGCTCCTTTATTTTTAAATTCTGAATGGTAAAGTTTAACAATGGTTTAAATTCAGAATGGATTAAAATGGAGTTGGGGGTGGAAAGTAGAGCCATTCTTAGTAAATATAAATAACTGAAAAGTTCTTCTGAGGAGACTACGTACAAAGTTATCATTGCATCTTTCAGTATAGGCAGATCTCTCCCTCATATAATGGATGTTTCTTGGCGCTTGGAATATCAGATAAAGGTAAAGTTTAAGAAACTTCTCTGGGGGGGATTTAGGGAACTTCTTAAAACCTAGAGTTAAAAGCTGTTACGTGTTTATTGTGTTATTTTAGACCAATCAACTTCATAGGATGTACAGACCTGCATATTTGGTGACCTTAAGTGTACAGGTATTTATAGATAAGTCTTATCCAATAATGAAATTTATAATTTCATTGATTTAAATAAACAGCGTTTTTTGTTGCGTGTTTTTTTTCCTGCCCTAGAACACTGATTCCCCATCCTATCCAGAGATTAGTTTTAGTTGCAGCATGGAACAATTACAGGTACAGTATTAGGATCTATAAATATGCCTGTCTTTTTATAAATGTTTACTTGAGAGTTATACTCTTGGGAAGTTCAAAAGAAAATTAATCTAACCATTTGTCAGCAGATAATGAAGATTGGTTAAGGATTTAATGGGAAAGGGGCATCAAAAGTAGTATTTTAAGATAGGCTTCACTTGAAATTAAGATGTTATTAATAGAGAATTGGTCTGTATTTGCTGTTCTTGCTGATTGAAATAAACTTCTGTAGTGTTTAGTGTAAATTCCTTCTATTCATGATGAGTTTGATCCAATAAGATAAAGCAAAATTAAGAGCATGGCTTTGAAAATGTCTTTGCTTTCAGAAATTGAATTAAACTGTCAAAATTGGATTTTGAAACTGTTTTTTAATGACTTTATAAAGGGGGAAGTATACATAACATTCTAAAACTGTTTATATTGCCCATTTAAGACTGGGGAAATTCAAAACGACATTTATTAGTGGATATGACAACGAATTTATTTCATAGTTTTTAAAAAATGAAGCTCATTACTGGAAATTTAAGTGAAATTGAATTTTTCAAAGGCATCTTCTGCAGAGTCGTTTTAATGTAACTATGAATCAAACTTTCAACTTTCAGAAAATGTGTATACAGCATAACCTTTGTTAGATAACTTGAGAAAATTCAGATGTATCTGGGCGGTTAAGGATCCGGTTAGAAATCATGTTTCAGTGTGAGGGCAAATAACCGATTTGAACATGAGGTATTTCCGAGGAAACGCTTCTTTTGCCCGATAGTAGTTTGTCAAAGGTTAAAATCTTGTTGAATTTTAAACTTGTTTGGAAGGTGTGTCCTGATTTTTTTTCTTGCATCTTTCTTGAGCTTGGATACTTCTTTCCATGTTTTATCCTAAAAACGTGGTATTGTATACACGTCTTTTAGGACTTGGTGGGGAAACTTAAAGATGCTTCGAAAAGCCTGGAAAGAGCAACTCAGTTGTAACTTGGGGAAGTTAACGATCCGCCCGAGTGCAGAGGAAAGCCAGAAACGCCTTGCCTTCAGCTGAACCACCGTTTGTGCGAGCTGGATGTCCTTTTCAGTAGAAAAGAATTTTCCTTTTGAATTTATACCATTCATCAATTTTGACACTTTAAAAACGTGTGAAAGGGTTAAGAGGGAAAGATACTGCCCAAGTATTTGAATCGTTTAGTAGTAACTGTCCATTTATCCTATTTTGATCTTTTTCAAGTCTTCTGAAAGGAAGTAGACAGTATTACACCCTGAATAAATAAGGTGTTGTTTTCCACAAAGAGTGATGATATTTTGTTTGGATCTGAGTTCGTGTGTTAATTATTACTTTGTGTGAAGCTAGATAGGAGTAGTGTGAACTTTTAACGATAGCCTTTTCTCAGGATTAAAGTTAAACACGGAGGAAACGATGCGATCTCCTGGGTCTGTCGCAGACCCCTGCTTCGGGGCTCCGGGGGCGGGCGCGGGCGGCTGCCCGGCCCGTTACCTGCGCCCGAGGGCTCGCCCCCAGCCCGACCCTCGGCCGCCCGGTCCCGGCCCGGCGCGGAGCCCCTGCCCGGAGCCAGCCGTCGCCCGCGCGCGCCCCGCCTCGGCCGCCCGCGGGCGGGGAAGAGGCCGGCGCGGCCGCGGGCTGGCGGGCAGGGGCGGGCGCTGTTGTTTCCGCGAGCCCAACTTGGGCGCAGGTTCCGCGCCGCAGCGCCGGAGCCTGGGCCGCAGCCCGCGGGGCCGGCCGGGGGGCGGCGGCCGGGGGACGTATGCGCCCCGGGAGGAGGCGGGCGGCCGGGAGAAAGAAAGAACGGGGGGCGGGGTGGGCTGCGCGGCGTGCGGGGCCGGAGCGGCGGCCGCGCGGAGCAGGGCGGCGCGTGTGGCGCTGTGGAGAAATGTCTCCGCCGCCGCGGCGCGGAGCGAGGGAGGGGGCCGGGCGCGCGGCGCGGAGGGGAGGGGGCGGCCACGGGCCTGACTACACCGACACTAATTCCCAGGCCGCCCTTAAGGAATGAGGGGAGCACGTGACCCGCTGGGGGGGCGGCGGGGGGAGGGGGCGGGCGGACTCCGAGCCATTTTGGAGCCGGTGTCAGTTTCCACTCTGCCTTCAGCGGTGCATTTTTTTCCACCCTCCCCTCCCCCTCCTCCCCTCCCCCCGCTCGCACGCACACACACGGCGCCCCCCGCCCGCCCGCCTCCCCCACAGCAACTATGAAATAATCGTAGTATGAGAGGCAGAGATCGGGGCGAGACAATGGGGATGTGGGCGCGGGAGCCCCGTTCCGGCTTAGCAGCACCTCCCAGCCCCGCAGAATAAAACCGATCGCGCCCCCTCCGCGCGCGCCCTCCCCCGAGTGCGGAGCGGGAGGAGGCGGCGGCGGCCGAGGAGGAGGAGGAGGAGGAGGCCCCGGAGGAGGAGGCGTTGGAGGTCGAGGCGGAGGCGGAGGAGGAGGAGGCCGAGGCGCCGGAGGAGGCCGAGGCGCCGGAGCAGGAGGAGGCCGGCCGGAGGCGGCATGAGACGAGCGTGGCGGCCGCGGCTGCTCGGGGCCGCGCTGGTTGCCCATTGACAGCGGCGTCTGCAGCTCGCTTCAAGATGGCCGCTTGGCTCGCATTCATTTTCTGCTGAACGACTTTTAACTTTCATTGTCTTTTCCGCCCGCTTCGATCGCCTCGCGCCGGCTGCTCTTTCCGGGTACGTAGGAGGCGAGGCGCCCCCGGGACGGGGCTGGGGGCCGGCGGGGGCCGCGCGGGGCTCGGGGCGGCCGCGGGTGGAAGGGGAGCCCCCCCCGCGCCCCGGCCGCGCCGCCGGGAGGGCGCTGACAGCGTGGGCGCCCGGCCCCGCGCCCCGCGCCGCCCGCCCCGCGCCTGCCGGCCCCGCGCACCGCCCTCCCCGCGCCCGCGAGCGCGCGCCCGCCGCCGCCCGCCGACTCCCGCGGCGCCGGGACCGACCCGCAGCCCGCGCCGCGCCGCCGCCGCCAGCAGGGCTCGGCGCCGCTCCAGCCGCCGCCGCCCGCTCAGCCCCGGCGCGCCGCGCGCGGCCCCACGTTTTAGTTCCCCGCTCCCCCAGGCGCCCCTCCGCACCCTCGCGACGCACATGGCCCCCGAGAGGAGCACTGGTATTTCCAGCCTCGGCGGCTCTCCTGGCCGCAGCGCCCTTTGTTGAGAGGTAGATTTGGATGAAACGGGGACGGGTTCCTGAAATCGGGAGCTGCTTGGGTCAAGTGGCTTCCCTCCTCTCCTGAAGAAAGGGCTCTGGAGGGGCTCCAGCAGCCAGAGAACGCCCCCATTTTATAGGGACGGGTTGCGTGGGGGGCAGCCATCCCGCCAAGGTGGGTGTTAGGCTGGAGAGAGCCCCGACGAAAATGTTATTAACTTAAGTTGGGGGGACACTTGTCTGAGATTGGATGGCTGGTAAGATGGCGGTTCCCAGTTGTTTCCAAGGTCTCCTGCATTTGTGTTTAAAATGCTAAAGTTTTCAAGGTGGTGTGTGTTGGGAGTCTTGGATAAGTGCTCTGAACATCACTTGGGAGGTGCTCCCTGGGAAGTGGGCATTTCAAATTTGGAGCTTTTTGTGGAGTGAAGATGGTGACTGGACGTTAGCTTTGCTGGAGGCTTGCTTTCTCACTACTACTTTTTCTCCTTTTTCTTTTTTCCCCTTTTGGAGACTGCAACTTTTCTCTCGACTTCTACTAAGGGATGCACTCAGCATCATGACTCCAGTCCACTATCTTTTACAGGTTTTGCTAAATGTCAGCATAGGTCATTTGGCAAAGGGATGCTTTGGAAAAGAGCACTAAAAAGTTGATTGCATATGTTTACGCAGTCACTTGGGCTTGACAGTGATATGGCATGATCTTTTTCCCAGAGATTTACAGTTAATAATTGGAAGTAAACAAGTAGAGAGACTTTGATCATTACCACTTGCAATAAAAGGATTTAGTGGGCTTAGTGGTCACGGTTCAATATATGAAAGAGAAGCATGTATTAACCCCTTCCCTTAATGTGGGCAAAATTCCGAGCATATTTATCCAAATGCAAGTGTAGGTCGGTGGTGTGTACAACGTTATGAGTAGTTCAACCTATATTTTATAGGAACCTTAATTCCCATGTTCTGGAAACACATTATAAGCTACACTAAACAGTTGATATTTAAGGATGCAAATTATTGACAGTATATAACAAGTTATGAGACTTTATATGTTAACATTTGAGTTTTAAGTAGACCGATCAGAAATCCCTGGGATTGATTTTATAAACAAAATTATAATTTTTTAGATTTAATTCCATACATCTACCCCAAAGTGTAGTCAGAAGTGTTTGAAATAACCTACTTGTGTGAGTCTTATGCCTAGTAAAATATCTTTAACGCCATATACAAGTCACTTTGTATGCATGTATACAAATAAAGCTTTTGTAAGAAAATTAAGCATTTAATTGTACATGATAAATCCATTAATACTCTATCACTAACTTCTTGGATGTATGTTAAGTGTGCAGATAGGCTTTCTCCCCAGGAGTCAAATTAACCCCAACTTTACCCATGCTTATGTTGGGCTGTGAACCCCAACTGGGGCTATGGAGTTCATTTGCATTTCTTAGATTGCAGTAGGCAAGCTGATGGTTAACATAAGAACTTGCTTCTGTTTTCCTTCATTTTGACATTCCGGGTGTTAGGCCTCCACCTAAAAACTGACAGCCCCAACTGAGTGTGTTACAATGGCAAGTTTTAACGGTTGAGTATTTTTACCATGATATGTTTGGTGCAATTTTAGTTTGCTTAACTGGCAGTTTCTGGGTTGGAACCTGGAAGGTTTTCACTTCTGAGGTGGGAGAGATTGTTTCTCAAATCTTATCAAGCACGTCAAACACTTTGGAAGTCTTCATTAGGTTGCCACTACTTTCAAAGGGCATAAAAACATAACTGATTTTTATATAAGTAACAGTGGTATTTATTAGCATTATAAATGGTCACAGGATTGTGGCCAAATTCTTCTGAACTGAGGTAGAGGAATTGTGTGAATTAAGACTTAAGATGAATTTGAAAGACTTTTGGTCAAGTACATGTGACTTAAATGCTCAAAGCCAACCGGTAGATAACCCTCCACTGAGGTTTGATTGTTCTCCTTGTTAATACTTGTCTTTGTGTGGTGTTGGTTTTCTGCAAGCTAGAGGAGAAATAAAGGCAGCTATTTTTATTGGAGCCCCTTCATGAACTTCGTGATCGGTGGTTTTTTAGTGCAGTATGCTTTCACAGGCAAACAGAAATATCAGCTTGCTATCTTTCTAGGAAAGATCCTGTGGTTTCACAAGGAGAATTTTCTTTAAGCACCAAGAAGGCTGTTCTTTAATTTACCAAGTATAATTTGATTTAAATATTGCTACTCTTTAGGGTCATTGCTCTACCTACAACTCCTCCGTGTCCCGCTTAGATTTATGTTAATATGTTGACAATATTCTCCAAAACAAGTAATCCAGAGATAACTGAGGAGTCAGTCACACAAGAAGTTTTCTGGTAGAGGTCGCCAGTTGCCACTGTGGTCACTTTCATAAGAGAGGCTTTGTTTTGTTTTTTACCATTTTCTAGAGGTTAGCTCTTAATTTCAGCCATTGAGCTGTGTTGATTGGTGTTTCCCTTTACTGCATTAATACACCTTAGGAATTAAAACCGCAGGTACATCTTACTGCCAGTTTCAAAAGGTCCTGGATTTCCATTCAGGGAAGATTTGAGAATGTACTTCAGTGAGGTCTGGAAGCTTAGTCTTGTATCAGGTTCTGAAATGAATGAAGGAGGGGGGTTGAAGTTTATTTTTCAAGAATACTACACGAAGTATTTGACTTCCCTGACTGTCGGCTGGTGTATTGTTGCTGACAGTTCCCCATTGTGACTTTCCTGTAATAGAGATATCTGTTGGGAATATCATTTCATCGTATGGGGGGTTTTACATTTGTTTTTCTCTCCTGTCGCTGCTTTGGGTTGACAAGCTGTTGATTTAGCGTTGGAAATGGGCTGGTCACATGGTTCTGTACATATTGTCACTATTGTACCGATTAAAGTACTTTTTCTTGCCCCCAGCATAGTTTGTCCAAATAAAACACTGGGCTTTGCCCTCTCCTTCTCTTGTAAAACAGATTTCAGTTTTCAGCCTTTCCAAAACTTTGTATCGCTCATTTAATCTACAGGAGAGCGTCACATTAGAGAAGGAAGTTTTAAAGAGGTTCGGTTCAATAAACATCTCTGCAATTTGAGCCCTGACGGTTTCGGGCTAAGTGCACAGTTGGCAATTCTCAAAAAATCCCTTCGTGAAATTTCTGACCGAGTGATTGCAGACAGGACAGACCGAGAGAGTCGAGATCTGAAACCAGCTCTGCGCACCAAGTCGACGTGAAAAGAGGCCCCCGGAGTGTCCGAAATGGCCGAGAGTGCGGTTTGCATTTTCCTTTCGCGGGCGCTGCCGCAGGCTCCGGAGTCCCCGCCGCCCAGGACTGGGTCCCCGATCCCCGCTCCCCAGCGCTGTGGCCTCGTGGGGCTGCCCCGCCCCCCCGGCGTCGCCGCACCCACCCCGCCCCCGCGCCGGCCCCGCCCCCGCGGCGCGCCGCCCCTCCCCCGCCCGCCCGCCGCCCCGCACGCCCGCCGAGGCTCGGGGCTCGGGCCGGGCTCCGCGCGGAGTTGCAGCGGTGGCCGGATGCCAAGTGTAAGTGTAAGTTGCTATGGAAACCCCGACCGAGGCGAGTTCCGAATCCGGAGCGAGACGGAGCCCCGGGCGCCGCCGGATCCGCCCCTCGCATCCCGGCCCCCGGGCGTCCGCCGCGCTCAGGCCCCGGCCCAGGCCGACTGGAGGTGCTCCTCCTGCGGCCCCAGCACCCGGCTCCGGAAATGCCAGGGATGCAGGGAGGGCAGAATTGTTTTCCCTGCGCGTCGCGTAAAAACGTGCCAGGTTCTGCTTGCTGGAACCGTCTAAAACAACCGGAACCCCGGATTTTCGCTTGCAGATTCTTGAGGAAGTTTTATAATAAATTCGGAGACCTGGAACAAGCCCTAGTGGTTGGTAAATATCCGCGGGGATTGTGTGGCGTCTGCAGCAGCCTTGGGGCTGCTGGGCTGGAGGACAAATGGAAGAAAGAGACCCTAATACGCTCAGCTCCCAGCCCCCACCCCAGACTTTCTTCTTCCTACAGGAATGATCTGAGAGACCAGAAGTGTAATGTTAGTTGGATCCTTTTGCATCAGTTTGGTAGAACTGATTCCGATCTGATGAGTAAATTCCTTCTGTAGAAACGTTAGGACAGCCCAGCTGTACAGTGTTAAATGAGTTTTATAAATTCAGTGTTTCAGGGTTTGTGATTACTAGATGATCTCCATTCTTGTTCTGTGAATTATAGCCATTATTTCTGTGTCTTGCAGGATTTTTTATCAAGCAGAAATGCATCGAACAACGAGAATCAAGATCACTGAGCTAAATCCCCACCTGATGTGTGTGCTTTGTGGAGGGTACTTCATTGATGCCACAACCATAATAGAATGTCTACATTCCTGTAAGTACCGAGCTTTAGCTCTCTTTTGTATCATGCGTATTTCACAGTTCGACCTGGAATTTGAAAACTATTAATGATTCCTGCAATCTGTGGAAATGTTGGTACAAAGTGGTGAAGTCATTTTCTTCTCTTGCATCTAATGACTTTTTGTTAATATGTATTGATTGTATTACAAGCATGCAATATATGTGTTCTCAGGATATGAATTAGCTTATTTAGTTGGAAATGCCTTTCACCATCTTGTTTTCTACTAGTTCTGGGTTTCTAACACCAATGCTTTATCCACTCATTTCTAAACATAAAAAAATTCACATGTTCTACTTCTAGTCTGTAAAACGTGTATTGTTCGTTACCTGGAGACCAGCAAGTATTGTCCTATTTGTGATGTCCAAGTTCACAAAACCAGACCACTACTGAATATAAGGTAGGAAACTGTTTAAATTCCTTGTTTGTAATTATTATTGGAGTTGTATAATTTACTGAAGGCAATCCTATTTCTTCATAGAAAATTTACTCTTGAATACATAACTAATATGTGTGTGCTTTGTGGAGGGTAGCCATTTAATTTCTTGCCATATTAATGGTGACCAAGTTTAGACAAAGTTTAGTAGTATTCAAGTGATTTTAAGATTTTTTTTTTCCTAACTGTCCTTTAAAAACTGAGTTAATTTACCTTTTTTGCATTGCTTTATGGACTTCATGACAGGCAAGAATAAATATTTAAAAGGGCTTCCATTCCTCTTTATTCTCTATTCATATTAGCTAGTTTAGTAACTTGAAAGGCACACTTCTTTTGACTGAGCAAATGTGAAGAATTTATTAGTGAATATAAAATATTTTTCTACTGATTTAAAAAGTGCTATATACAGAGAACTTTTATTCTCATAGTTTTTATCTTATCAATATAGTTATAGACAGCATCACAATCAAGTAAAATATTATAGCACAAAAAAGACTATAGAAACTTATGAACATTTTTAGTTCTTGCCATCTGAATTCATAGTTTTCTATTTTAATTATTTTTCAGGTCAGATAAAACTCTCCAAGATATCGTATACAAATTAGTTCCAGGGCTTTTCAAAAGTGAGTAACTTGCTTAGAAAATGAATTTAAAGAGATTATTCATTAGTTCTTTGTGTTATGCCAAATGTTTACATCTTTTTTCCCCATTCAGATGAAATGAAGAGAAGAAGGGATTTTTATGCAGCTCATCCTTCTGCTGATGGTAAACCTTTTAGGGGAGGGAAGACATTTTATTTGGGGGGAGAGCTTATCTAGGAATTAAAATGTATTAAAATTGACTTTACCACTTCCATCCTCTTATATATAAAATTTATTAGGCATCTGATTTTTAAAAATTACATTTCACTATATCGTTATAGCTGCCAATGGCTCTAATGAAGATAGAGGAGAGGTTGCAGATGAAGATAAGAGAATTATAACTGATGATGAGATAATAAGCTTATCCATTGAATTCTTTGACCAGAACAGGTAAAATCTTTAGGCAATCTATTTTATGCTAATGTTTTATTAGATTGTTTCACTAATAAATTTTCTCTTTCTTAGATTGGATCGGAAAGTAAACAAAGACAAAGAGAAATCTAAGGAGGAGGTATGTTTCATGTTACAAAAACATATAGAAGAAACATTGTTTGGATTCCAGATTTTATCAGGGATTGTGTTGCCCTTTAGAATATTCGGCTGTTAAATAGAAGAAAATGGTCATGTTTAATGTTTAAGAAAGGTCTACATGTGATATTTAATAATTAGAATTTATTTTATATATGATTGTTAGTCTTACAAAATATTTTAAGTAGTTCACAGTTAATACTTTGGTATGCTTGAAGATTATGTTAGGAATCTGTTCATTTAGTATTTGTAATGATAGTAAACTCAGTGTAATTAGTTGAGAGGTTGGTCACCTCCAATTTTGTTTGATACTAGTATCTTTTATATTCAAGCAATCAAATTGAAACTTTCTTCATATCTTAAAGTAACTGAAAAAGTTACTTTTCTAAATGTACTTTTAGGTGAATGATAAAAGATACTTACGATGCCCAGCAGCAATGACTGTGATGCACTTAAGAAAGTTTCTCAGAAGTAAAATGGACATACCTAATACTTTCCAGGTATCTACTTTTATATTCTTCTTGCATTTTATATAGATTTTACAATTTTAATTACATTTTTCACTTTGGATTTTGAACCCAAAAAAGCAATAGAAAAAAAATGTAAAGTTAGTGCTAAAGTTGAAATTTATCTTAAAACATTTGGTATACATTCTCTTTTATGCTATGAAAACAAATCCCTTAACACTCTCTAGAAATAATTTTTTCTCATTTGAAGTTTCAGGAGTCTTTCTTTGTTAAAATGTTTGGAGAATATGTTTCTTAAAGCACTTTTGGATTATATTTAAATGACAAAAAATGTAGATTTACCTTTGTTCCTTTATTAATAAAAGTATTTTTCACTAGATTGATGTCATGTATGAGGAGGAACCTTTAAAGGATTATTATACACTAATGGATATTGCCTACATTTATACCTGGAGAAGGGTAAGTAGCATATCTGTTGTTAGATTATGATGGTAAACTATATTTAAAGAATTAAGAGTAATTTTTTTCCTTTTAACTTTGTAGAATGGTCCACTTCCATTGAAATACAGAGTTCGACCTACTTGTAAAAGAATGAAGATCAGTCACCAGAGAGATGGACTGACAAATGCTGGAGAACTGGAAAGTGACTCTGGGAGTGACAAGGCCAACAGCCCAGCAGGAGGTATTCCCTCCACCTCTTCTTGTTTGCCTAGCCCCAGTACTCCAGTGCAGTCTCCTCATCCACAGTTTCCTCACATTTCCAGTACTATGAATGGAACCAGCAACAGCCCCAGCGGTAACCACCAATCTTCTTTTGCCAATAGACCTCGAAAATCATCAGTAAATGGGTCATCAGCAACTTCTTCTGGTTGATACCTGAGACTGTTAAGGAAAAAAATTTTAAACCCCTGATTTATATAGATATCTTCATGCCATTACAGCTTTATAGATGCTAATACATGTGACTATCGTCCAATTTGCTTTCTTTTGTAGTGACATTAAATTTGGCTATAAAAGATGGACTACATGTGATACTCCTATGGACGTTAATTGAAAAGAAAGATTGTTGTTATAAAGAATTGGTTTCTTGGAAAGCAGGCAAGACTTTTTCTCTGTGTTAGGAAAGATGGGAAATGGTTTCTGTAACCATTGTTTGGATTTGGAAGTACTCTGCAGTGGACATAAGCATTGGGCCATAGTTTGTTAATCTCAACTAACGCCTACATTACATTCTCCTTGATTGTTCTTGTTATTACGCTGTTTTGTGAACCTGTAGAAAACAAGTGCTTTTTATCTTGAAATTCAACCAACGGAAAGAATATGCATAGAATAATGCATTCTATGTAGCCATGTCACTGTGAATAACGATTTCTTGCATATTTAGCCATTTTGATTCCTGTTTGATTTATACTTCTCTGTTGCTACGCAAAACCGATCAAAGAAAAGTGAACTTCAGTTTTACAATCTGTATGCCTAAAAGCGGGTACTACCGTTTATTTTACTGACTTGTTTAAATGATTCGCTTTTGTAAGAATCAGATGGCATTATGCTTGTTGTACAATGCCATATTGGTATATGACATAACAGGAAACAGTATTGTATGATATATTTATAAATGCTATAAAGAAATATTGTGTTTCATGCATTCAGAAATGATTGTTAAAATTCTCCCAACTGGTTCGACCTTTGCAGATACCCATAACCTATGTTGAGCCTTGCTTACCAGCAAAGAATATTTTTAATGTGGATATCTAATTCTAAAGTCTGTTCCATTAGAAGCAATTGGCACATCTTTCTATACTTTATATACTTTTCTCTAATAATACATGTTTACTTTAAAAATTGTTGCAGTGAAGAAAAACCTTTAACTGAGAAATATGGAAACCGTGTTAATTTTCCATTGGCTATGATGGAATTAATATTGTATTTTAAAAATGCAAATTGATCACTGTAATTCTAAAACAATTTTTTAAATAAACCAGCAGGTTGCTAAAAGAAGGCATTTTATCTAAAGTTATTTTAATAGGTGGTATAGCAGTAATTTTAAATTTAAGAGTTGCTTTTACAGTTAACAATGGAATATGCCTTCTCTGCTATGTCTGGAAATAGAAGCTATTTATTATGAGCTTCTACAGGTATTTTTAAATAGAGCAAGCATGTTGAATTTAAAATATGAATAACCCCACCCAACAATTTTCAGTTTATTTTTTGCTTTGGTCGAACTTGGTGTGTGTTCATCACCCATCAGTTATTTGTGAGGGTGTTTATTCTATATGAATATTGTTTCATGTTTGTATGGGAAAATTGTAGCTAAACATTTCATTGTCCCCAGTCTGCAAAAGAAGCACAATTCTATTGCTTTGTCTTGCTTATAGTCATTAAATCATTACTTTTACATATATTGCTGTTACTTCTGCTTTCTTTAAAAATATAGTAAAGGATGTTTTATGAAGTCACAAGATACATATATTTTTATTTTGACCTAAATTTGTACAGTCCCATTGTAAGTGTTGTTTCTAATTATAGATGTAAAATGAAATTTCATTTGTAATTGGAAAAAATCCAATAAAAAGGATATTCATTTAGAAAATAGCTAAGATCTTTAATAAAAATTTGATATGAAAAGCACAATGTGCAGAAGTTATGGAAAACCTATAGAGGATTACAACAGGTAAACGTTAAAGAGAATACATTGCTGACTTATAGTGATGTGGCTAAGAAGTACGTGCTTTGTTGTAAAATTGCTTGAAAGCCCATTGAAAGATGTATCTGTTTATTTACAGTCTTTGAAGTAAAAGTTACCAATGTTTGCCAATTTTGGTGAATTTAACTCATTTTCTAGGCTCAAGTTTTTCATGATGTTTAAGACAAAGAAAAGTTAATGCAAGTGTCAAGTGATATTTTTACCTTGGATGATCATTTGTATAAAGAATGAAAAAATATTTTTAAAAGGCTAAAAACTTTAAATGCTAGTGGACTGTCATTTGACTTACATAAAACCAAGTTATCAACATGGAATTCAAACTTTACATCTCAATCTCTTTATGATGAATTTATTTTTGAAATTGCTTATTAATCAGATACTGCAGTTATGGCTTACTTAGCACTAACCATATGTGAAAATGTTTCCATTTATTTGAAAAATGATTTTTTTCCTCCTACTCAATTAGAAAATGGCATAAGCTTAAAAGCATATTTCAGCCAAAATTTTTTCTGTTAAAGATTATAATGTTTTGTATTCTTAAATAAGCAGCTATTACAGTTTGACAATTGAGATTAAAAACCTTTGCTAAATTACCATGTTAGAAAATTTCAACCTTATGAAAACCCTTATCAAAAGCTGCTAACTTTGTAACTTTTAGTAGTCAAAGCAGGGTACAGGAAAAGTCAGCTTTAAGTTTGACTTTTGCTTCTGAAAATATTCTAGAACACAAAGTTAGTGCTAACAAAATATTTCAGAGAAAATGCCTAAATTGATTTTACAGATTTTTAGCTTAAATGCAAAGAGAAAAATGAGGCTGGTTGCTGTTGTGTAAATAGTGATCTATCTTGCTTTACACATGCATACCATTTTACAAGTACTTTTTGCTTTTAAAATTGCCGGCCGTTAATTGCACTGCATTGAAAAAACAACTGCCCTTCAGTTGTCTTAACCTTCCAACCATATTGCTATTTCCATATCCATACGTGATAATATTTGGACCTCTGGAGGGAAAATGCAACAGGCAGAGTAAGCTGGTAGGAACTTTCCTTCATCCTTTCCTCTTTTCCGAATATTTTGAAGGTGCAGTTAATCTGTGAAGTCTTGTTACACTCATTGTATGGGCCTATTAAGGTTTTGTTATGAAAACAATAGGAACTTAAATACCCATGTGAAATGCGCCTTGCATTGACCAACACGAAAGGAGGACGTTTGGTATTTTAAAATAGTTTATTTTATGGTATCTTTTGAGGGGATAGGATTTACTTTTAGAAACAATCTACACATGGAATCCAGTCTCTTAAAATCCTGGGGTGAAGCAATTGTTACTTTTTCCATTTCTCTTCGTATTTTAAAGGTTTGATAAATGTTTTAGATCTTTTTCTTCCTAATACACGAGGAATGATAGTTGGAAATTCTGATTTAGTTTAGTACTTAGTCGGAATGGAGGCCCCATAAGATTTCTAAAATACTTTGGCTGTTTTCCCCACACAGTCTTCATTGCATTTTATCCAAAACAAAAAGGTCTTGATCAAATTATATGAAAAACGACTAGACATCATTTTAGATCTGTGCTGCATCTAACAGTATACTAATTAAAACCTTTCAAAAACCGTCTATGCCTCTAAGACACTAATTTGGTGCAAAGATCACTGAACCCAGCTCCAACTTAAAGCTCTTGAGATACATCATTTCACTTTAGGATGTTTCTTCATGTACAAAATGAACACTAACACAGGTGATAATTTCTAAGGTTGCTCTAAAAAAATTGACTCCTCAAAAAAAAGCCCTCGAACTAAATTAGGACCACAAACTTCAAAGCGACAAGCCGAGTTCTTTACAAGGAATAGAAGGAGATATCCATATATTCCAGCCTTGCAGAGAATCAGATTTGCAAATACCCACCGCGAAGACCTTGAGCCAGCCGATCTCCCTGCAAATCTCAAGATCGCCCAGTTTTGATTATGAAAGTCTTCGAAAATGTTTACACAGTTGAGTGTTTCCTGTTTCCGCAGTTAATTTTTTTTAACGTTTTTTTCTTCTTTTGGTTCTTGAAACGGATTTCCTTTATTTGCACCAGTTTCTTTTTCTTAGTGTGCAATTTCTAGAGGTCTCACATGAAGAACTTCACTATCAACTCTGTCTTCATCAAGTCGACGACATCAGAAGTCATGTCATATTTATCACTGGAAAGGCTCCTCTGTAGCACTCTTGTGAGAAGAGTTCTGGAGAAGTTCAAGTGGAAAACTCATTCGGAAGTCGCTTTAGCCCTCCAAATAAATAGTAAGCGCTCAATAAAAACTTCCAACAAAGGAGTTAGAACTACTCTCATTCTTCAGCCCCTAGCCTTTAAAAATGTCCCTTCCGGGACTATCCGAAGTCACTTTCATAAATAGCAGGTGTTGTTCCCTACATTTCAGTAAAATGCTACTTCTTGCTCTGATTGTCGGGTCATCATGGAATGCAAACTTCACCGTGGACGTGATTTCAACGTTGGTGCGGATTTGGAGATGTCCAACTCCCTGTCCTCAATTAGCCAGAACTCAAGTTGAGACAAGAGACTTGGGAGGCTGCAGACCCAGGCGATAGGGAAGCGCGTCTGAAAGTGGGATGCCAGGAATGGGATGGTGGCCGAGACCGACACCGAGGTTAGTGCAGGTGGAGAAGTAGGTCCAGGAGCCCAAGTCACAGGTCCGAAGTCCTCAGGAGCGGAAGATCTTCCAACTAAGCCGGAGAGCGGGGCGCACCGCACGGCGTGGAGCATAACGCCCGGGCGAGGGTGATTGGGGTGGGAAACTCCACTGCTTTCCAAAAAACAGGTTTCTTAGGTTCTAGTGCCCGGTGGAAAGGGCACAGTACACCGGCCTGGGGGAAATCACCTGACTTCTCCTTTGGTAAAGGCCCCCCTTACCAACGCTGCCTCTCTGGTAAGGGGGTCCTTTACCAAAAGACACCTTAAAGAAGAAACAGCCTCTCTCCTTTTCCTTATTTTCTAATTAGCATCTTACAGAGGAGTGGAAACAGCTACAGCCCAGTCCCCTGCTCGCAACTGCGCCACCCCAGTTCGGCCCTGCTGGGCGCGCGAGCCAAGGCCGCGGGGCACCGGGAGGCCATTTTGCGCGTGCGCTGCTCGCCTCGCGCCGCCCTCGGCTCTGCGGACTCGGATCCCGCCAAATTTGAACGCGAGATTGTCAGGCCCTGAGGGGCTTGAGGGGCGGGGGAACGACGCCGCTCTCCAAAGTTGGACGCCGTGGCAAGCGGCGGCGACAGCCGGGTGCTCGCTGCCTCCCGAGGTGCTCCCTTTTCCCGCCGAAGCCCTCCACAGCGGCAGGCCGAGGCGCAGCGACGTGTCCCTGTACCCCGAGTTCAGCGCGGGCGGGAAAACGACCTGCACCCGGGGAGGCAGCGGCTTCGCGGGCAGAGCCCACGGGAGCGCGCCCTGCTAGGAGCCAGGCCGGATAATCGCCTTTCTTTGTCCTCCTCCCTCTTCGAGTCCAATCAATGCCCTTTCTCCTTAATGAACGAGGTGTCCTTGGAGTTTGGGGTTTTGTTGGATGATTTTAAATAAAATTATTAAGTTATAAAGTGGCCATCCTGAAGGTTCCCGAAGGCGACTTCATGTCTGTGACTGGAAAGGCCTAGAGGAGAGCGTCCTCCCGCTGGGCTCGTTTAATAGAACGCGCTCGAATCCCCTGGGAAAGAGCCTTGACTGGGTGACAGGGCTGAGGAGGGGTGGCTGCGCGGCGGGAATCTCAAGATCTGGGCAAAGGCTCGCGTCTCGGGACGCGAAGTCGACGCCAAAATGGGTCCCCGGACAAGGCGACCCTGGGAGTGCCGGCGCCCCCGGCCGGGCAGAGGAGCGGGTGGGCCGAGGCTGGGACATCGCCTCCGAAAGCTGCCGGGACGCGGCGGCTTCCTGCAGAGCCCGCGCCTGCCGGATCCCCAGAACACAGAAGCTTCTCGGACATGGGAGCTCCCCGTGCGCCCTAAAACCAGGAGAGGAAGGGACGACTTGGGGAAAGGGACTGGGGAAACAGCGGAGAAGTGAAAGCGGCCTAAAATGGGCGACGGCGGGCGAGTCCTCTTTATCAGTGCAGCAGGCTGCCGGAGCCGCCATTTGGTGGCGGATCTCGGTAGTTCAGTAGCACGTTGTGCTGAACGTCACAACTGGCTTGTCTACGTGGCATCGTCATTTCTTAACCGCGGTTTTACGAAATGCAAATTTCCCCCTGGCCTTCCTCCTCCGCGGCCGTCGACCCCCCTCGGCGCTCCGGGCGGACGGCTCCGGGGCGCGGCTCGTCCCTCGGGGGGTGCAGCCCCCGCGGCCCGAGACCCGGGGAGGGCCGGGGGTACTTTCTGCGAGGCGCCTTCCCCCCGGCTTCTGCCCGCGCCAAAGCCTGGTGGAATCCAGCGCAGACCTAAAGCACGCTTGACACCCCGATTTTTCGAGACTAGGACGACTCTGAGCCAGCAGCTTTCCTCTCCCTCTCGGGGAGAATCTCATTTCCTTGGTGTGGTGAGGGTGACGGGCACTGTCTTTTGGCCCCGCGTGTCCGTTCCCCGGTCTCCCGCCTCACCCCTCTGCGAGGTGAGGAGGGGAAACGGCGAGCTTAGGCCTGGCGGGAAGGAACCTACCCGACGAGAGGGCTCCGCGGGGAGGGTCGGTTGGAATCCCGCCCTAGCGCCTCCTGCTCTGCCCGGTCCCCACCGGGGACGGGGAATGCCAGTCATTTCTGTTGAGTGCTAGCAGGGCCGGTGTCACCACCTCGGGTGGCCGAGGCTTCGAGGTTTTCATGAAAAGCCCCCGAAGCGTGAGGCGCCCGCCCAGTGGAGAACAAAGGGCCGAGGGGCGAAGGCGAGGCGAGGCAGCGCGCGCGGCTCCCTTGGCTCGACCTAGCTGGGAGTCGGGGGCGCGGGCAGGGCTCACTCCCGGCCTAGAAACTGGAGCCCGCCGCCCCCGCCCCGCAGGCGACCGCAGGGATCCCATTCTTGGAGCCCGAGCTGCCATGTTGCCTTCGCGGAGGCCGCCAGTCACTTGACGCTTCCGAGACAGCGAAGCCCCCAACCTGAGAGCCCTTCGGCCGTCTTTGCCGCACAGCTGCAGTCAAGGCCCGGAGGGACTGCGGGACGCGGGCGGGAGCGAGAGCCCTGTGGGCTGCCAAGCCGGCGCGGCCGCGCCGCGGCAGCCGCTTCCCTTGCCACCTTCGTTCCAGGGGCTGCGGGGCTGCGCGCTCGGCAGAGGCTCGGTTGCCAGTAGCAACCACACGACGGCGATTTGCAGCCAGGGCCGCCGCCGCAGCCGCTGGTACCTCTGCCTCCTCCTACAACTCGGGCTCGAGCATTTGAAACCCTGGGGGTTGCCTTCGGTGACATCTCTCGCCCCCACCTCCGGTCCTCAGTCTCCAAAATCCTCAGCTCTGCTCAAAAGCCAGCGCCCCCGGCTGGGCCCTGCCCCCACCGCAGACAATAGGAGCGGCTGGGAGCGCACAGGGCGGCGCGCGCCGCGAGCAGCGGGCACCTGAGCCCCCCAAATCCGGGCGCGTCGCTGAGTCTCAGCCCCAGGTGCCCTCTTCGCGGAGTTGATCAGCAATTCTTTTTCAGTGGCCAATTAGAAAGCTTTTCTTGACATCAGAAATAAGAGTGGTGCCAAAGAAAGAAGTCAAACGCCCACTCCCTTTCTAATAACATCGACACAAAGAAGAGCTCATGGTTGCGTCTGCGCTTGGTAACAGTGGCTTTCCTCTGTGTTAGAGCCACAGGCACAAGCACCCGCTGCTATCTTTCTTCTTCGCCTACCATGAATATTTTGCATGAAATCCAGAATGTAACCATTTGCATTGGCTTAACTGTTGCATCTGGATACTAGTTATTTATCAGTGGATGGAACACTTTTTTTTCCATTTCATTGGATGATCCGCATCAACCCTTGGCAGTGTGGACTGCGTGGTTTGAAACATAAAGAAAACGACTGGCATTAACCCTTGAGGGATCTACTTTTTTCTGTGGCTCTAGAACACCAATTTAACTTTTTTTAACAAGAGAACTCTTGTTAATGTTTTAAGCAGGTTTTATTGAAGAAAAGTCCTTAGAGTATCTACCTAAGTCTTTTATTTAGCTACTAGGATAACTCGGGAAATATGTGCATTGCCAAATTTCTTCGCTCTTAATAAGTGTCCCGGCTTTGTTAGCTGAGTGGTCTTAATGGGTTAAAATTTCTTGTAAATCACAAATGTGCTGAAATTTCCAAGTTTAAAGCTCCCTGAGGATAAGCACCTGCCTTATTCATCTTTGTAAGCGTCAGAGTCCTTTGAACATAACAAATATTTGTCGGACTTCCAGGGAATTTCAGAAGTCTCAACAAGTCTTATTAGGAAAAAAACTAACTTACTGATAACTAGCACAAAGCTTGGATATCTTTAATGAACTCAATGAAAAGCTAAACAATTTCCAAGCTGGTAGCATTATCAGATATTCTCATTCATGAATATTTAACTTAATTATATTTCAAATGCCATAGATTGTATGTTAAAATATCTGACACATGTTTTCAGGATTCTAAGGAGAATGACAAATTGTACATAAGAACTTGAAACTGCTAATTTCTCATCTAGTGTCTAAAAATTTGGTTAAATAGCCACAAGTAAGGTGCAACTTTAAAGTGCTTTCATACTTTCTGATAGCACAGACATGTCATTAACTGTCTTTACAGCTGGACAGGAATGCTTAAGGATCTAGCGTTGGATATTGCAAATCTACTAAGACAAGGCACCTTGAAATATCCTCTTTAATTTAAATAAGCTTTAAAGCATACTGAAAATAGTATGTCTCAATCACAAGTGATGGTAAACTCAAATTAATGCCTCCTGAAATGACTCTTAGGTATATTATTAAAAGAGGTTCACCTTTAAGCTTCACAAAATATCAAGTTCATTAAATAAGACAGTTTACCTAAAAGAAGAAAGCACTGCTTGGTTCCTAGAGGGAGCATAACGACCTGTAGCTTGCCAAACCACCCCCATCAGCACCTTAAAAATAGGAAAGCAAGGCTTTAGTGAAAAGTTCCTTTCTACGGTCTTTCAGGAAAGAAAAGCTCCAACAACTTGCTTTGGACCAAGTTAAAGAGATTATCTCCCTTTTTCATTACGACTGTCTTTCAATGAATTGAAGGATAAGATCAAAGTGCATTCATATTCATGTGAATTATCGCTATTGACTTGAATAATGATGGATTTCATTGTTTTATTTAAACTGAAACCAGGAACGCTGCTGCTTTTGAGGCTACACCCCTAAGGCTGTAGAATTTCTTCTCTGAGGACTCAAAAGCCAAGCAATTAGGTCTGACAACCACGTCATTTCCATAATGTACTTCCGTACAGAGGACTTTTTATTGGAATCGGTTACATTTCTATAGAATCTTATTACCACTCAATTTTTGACTTCTTTCCAACCTTCTCAACAAAACTCCTAAGTTCGGCAAGTACACTTCCAAAAAACTTATGAGTAAATTGTACTGAGAAGATACAGTGATGTTTCAGAAGCTTTTATTAATAGCTGTTCATGAATCAGACAAATTAATGTTATCAGTAATTACCTCAGGAGAGTGTTTTTGTTTTGAACATGACACATTACAGTTTTTCTAGGGTAACTGAAGAACTCAGTTACAGTAAGCTTGGGAAAATGTGTTTACCAGCTGTTTCTTTCTAAATATGCCTCATGACAATTTTCTTAAGACATTTTCATTGGGGTTTTCCTCAAACTGTCCCGTCATTTTCTAAGGAGATGGAAGTTACTAGATTCAGTGGAACTCCCCCTCACTTTCACCAAGTGATCACCCTGCTCAAATAATTCTTATTACAATGCTTATCAGTTTGGAGAACACTTTTTAGGAAATTCATTACAATAAAGTAAGCTTGTCATTGAATTCTGCAAGCAACCCTTAAAATAGACTTAGGAAACTGCATTTTCCTGAACTTTAATATACACAATTTATATAGCCTCTCTAAACCTAAAAAGAGACTCTAGTGCAACAAAAGTCTATTACATTATCATGGTCTGCAGTGGGTTCTGGGAATATCCTTTCCCAGAAAGAGAACTGATTCAGTTACTTGGTTTTTCTCTTAAACTTTTGCCATACATTTAAGGCATTACACATAAACCACATTTTAAAAAAAATTCAATGTTTTTCTATTCAATTGGGCTACAAGAGATCTCTATTTTCATTTACCCATTGTGTGTTTTTAGTATTGCAAGACACTCTTTAAGCCAGGAATTATTAGTAAATTGTTTCTCTTTGGGATATGACCGTATATATATTGAAATTATTTGCATACGTTCAGCTTTACTTGTAAATTTCCAAGACTGTTACCCTTGACTTATAAGTAAAATGATAAGCAATTGCATATTATTTCACCAGGGCAAAAAAAAAAAAGCATTCCTTGAATAAAAAGCATTTCTTTATAATTCAATTCCTTAAGACCAGATTTATCTTACTGATGGGAAAAGTATTAGTATTTTCTTCATATAGGTAGTTCATCTTTTATATCGTTCATATAGGAACTTTTATTTTTTCACCGTAAAAAAATTAGGTAATATTGGAGTAGGAGGTAAAGTAATCCAGCTTTAGCAATATTTAGATGTTTTCTCTGAAATGTCAAAAAGCGAGGGTCCAAACTGTAGTGCAAGCATCTCCTCTGAAAGAATGAGATGTAGTGCCACCGTGTCCTCGAATTTAGCCTACGTTTTAGCGGAGCTCACTCTCGGCTCAGATAATCTCTGGGGAAAAAACGGACAGATAGAGTGGTTAAACAGGAAACACTATATTTTTTTTCAAACGTTTGAGAAAACTTGAAAACCATCTCTCGGTACTTTTGCAGTAATTTCCAGGAGTCAGAACATACAGTCCATTATTCTTCATAGTAACCAATGCACAAGACATTTTGGCTTGGGACTTGATATCGCGAAATGACGTCAAAAAATTAAAAAAAAAAACGAAGCTCGCACATGCGCAATGAGGCGCAGCTGCTTTTTATTTTTTTGTCTGTATCAGCTATTGGCTCCTATCCCCGCCTCTGGGATCCGGCCTGCGCCGCGGGGTCCTAGGGGGCCAGCAGCTGTAAGGCGGTGCGGGATTCCGCACCCTACTCCAGCAAGAAAGAGCCTGAAGCCCCTCCCCACCTTTCCCGGCCAGGGCGCTCTTCTACGTCCCGCGCGCGGACAGCCAGGGCGAAGTAGGCCGACCGGCGCGGCCGCAGCGAGTTTTCTGGCTGCGCTAGCGCCGCGGGGCCTGGGTTCCCGGGTTCCGGTCTCCGCCGGCTCCGGGCTCGCCCCCGCGAGTTGGCCGCACCGTTCCCCCGCCCGCGGGGCAGCCGCTCCTCCGGGAGGCTCCGGCAGGGACCTTCGCCCCGGCCCCCGCGCGGCAGTGCGGCTCCAGCTGGAGGCCTGGCCCGGGAAGCAAAGCGAAAGGACAGAGGCCTCCTTCCTCGCCAGCCGCCCGCCGCGCCTTTCCCAGCTCAGGCCGGCGGCCCGCGGCGCGGAGGGAGCGAAAGAGTCGGGGCCTGCCCCCTCCACCGCCCGCATCTCGGCCGCCGCACCCGGGTCCGCCCCGGGAGGCCCCGCGGGAGGGAACCCCCGGCCCGCTGGGCGCTTCCGCACTGGCGCCCTGGGGCCGCGCGCCCCCGCCCCTTCCTCCCGCTACACCCGCTGGGCCCCCGTCCGCGCTCCCGGCCTGCTCCCAGCGCCGCCTCCCCCGTTAGAAACTTCGCAGACACTGCGAAGCTACTCGTTGGAGAAACTTAGGAAGAATGGGAAAAGCCGAGGAAGTCGGGGAGGACCACGTTCTTCCCTTACCCTCGGCCCGACACTCCTGTCCACATTGGACGCGGCAGCCTGCCAGCGCCCAGGAGAGCCGACCCGGTGGACACCCCGCTTGGGGACCCGCCGGCGTCCGGCTTCGGCTCGAGGCGGGCGGCCAGCCGCGGCGCAATCCCCGCGGGACACGCACCTAGGGGATGCGTGACCCGGACGCGGGCTTGGTGGGCTCTCTAGAGTCGTTTCTTATGTGGCACTTTCTGTCTTTGTCTGCTGTGTCCTGCACTGATTAAAGGGTGGAGAAGATAGTACGGACCTTCTCTGACACAAGTCCAACAACGCCAACATTTTAAAGGGGTGGGAGGTATTGAGCGGGAGGGCTGACCGGCATCTGGAGCAGGGCGCTTAGTGTTTTCCAGCTCGTGATGCAGGCTTTGGGCACAGTTTTGAATTACTTAAGAAAACGCACGCAAGTCCAAACGGAAGATATTTATGTCACACTCACACACCAAGCTCCAATGATTTGTTTTTATGCATGTCACCACCGCCTTAGAAAACGACATGCTGCATTTCGGACTTATACATTGAAAGCCCCCATTTTTAGTATCAATCACTTTGCACTACATGGTGCCTTTTGGGGAAGCAAAATTATTCGTGTGTGGAATCCCCCAATCACGGGTTTCTTTGGAAGTGGAAAAGATTAGTTCCATCTCTTCATCCTCTGAATTACTGGAAAGGAAGACAGGTACAGGTATATATTTAGGAGTTTGGGGCCAGTTAAACCACTGTCATCTTGACATTGACCTTAATACTAAAAAGAAAAACTTTAACATGCAAAGAGTTGACTTTAAAAGGTTTGAAAAGCGAAGAATAGGGAGTAAGGCATAAACACAAAACATGCATAGAAATTTTCATCTTCCTTTCCCGGATGGAAGTGTGCAAGTCTCTTCTGCTCTGCTGACAAACTTGATGAAATAACTGGGTGGTCGGCTCAGACCTAAAATCCTGACATTATTTCCCAAAAGAGGCGCGATGCACCATTTAAGATAGTCATGTTTACTTTCATCATTATAGGTAATATTTCTGTTCCACTAACTTGGTTATGGACTAAGTAATGCCTTTATTTTTAATTCCAGTATGTAACTATGGAATTATTTTAGTAATTTTAAATTTAGTGTTTGCAAAATGATTAATGTAGTCTCATAACTTCAGTAATTACATGCAATTGCCCGTTGAATGCCTTCTTAAATGCTAACAATGATTTTGGGGAAAAAATTATTTTAGGGGAGGGAAATTTCATAGCTGCATAGAACTCAGCTAATTTTTATTAAAAACAAGAAGCCTTTTGTTATTTAAATGATGTTTTAGGTATTCTCACTTCTTCGCCTACTTTACCATAAGTCCCTCATCTTTGCCCCCAAAACACTAATAGCACTTAGAGCAATTACAGCCCTTAAAACAGTGGCAGAGTGCAGTGCATGCCCATTGAATGAATGCAGGCTGCGGTATATATGCTGGTAGAATGAAGTGATGTCTATCTGCTACTAGACTTCATGTCCTGGAAGAAAGGCACATTCTTTTATTAGCAAGGTGTTTGACACACATTAATAATGAATACGTGTTAGGCTTGATGCAGAATATATATAAACACTTGATTCAACTCAATGACAGTTTTAAAATGCAGATATTAATATCTAATTCGCATATATAAATCTTTAAAATTCAGCTAGGAACTGAAGAAAAAATACATGGGTGTTAAAATTAGCAAAACTTCTTTTAGGTATGTATAGCATATATTCCTATGATAATAGGATTTTCTGAATTCTCAAAGGAGGTATGCAAAGAGAAACAACAAGATTTTAAAACTGGCTTTATTTTGTTGTCATTTTCAGTCTCATTTTCATAAATAAAGGAGGAATTATTTGAAAAAGTGATTTTGAAGTTACATATTATGATTAGCTTTTTACAAAAGTAGCCAAAGGCTTCCAAACAAACCTTTCATGGAAACACTTTTTTGCAAGTTGTTCAGCTAATGGTTCATTCTCAATCAAATGTATAGTCTTATGTGCCAGTTACATTGTATATCTCTAAAGTCAGCTGGTACTTTAAGAACAGTAATCATCCTGTAATACTTTTTAAAATACCGAAGTATCCCTTTGAATTGTTTTCTTTTTCATTGCTTAACTGTTAGTTTAGAGGTGTGTATGTGATCATGGGACATGCATTTAACTTTAGAAAACAGAATAGTATTTTGTTTTAGAGTTAGTACATTGAAAAATGGGTCAGAAAATACAGATTGGTTTTCTTGTCAGTAAAAGTAATCTGCCATATTTTATGCTTGAATTACTAATAATTTCACTTATATGCATATTGTAATCACTCTGTGTTACATACATTTCTCCATTTAGTTTTTAAGATTTTTTAAGAAGCAACCTAAAATAAAGAGCAAAGATCTAGCTTCTTTAATATGAAGTAGGCATCCTATATTATGTTTTATCAGGAATAATACAATTTAACTAAAAGATATTGTTAATAACAGGTACTCAGACTCTAAAGTAATTTACATAGCTTTTGAACGTATGTTTTCAAAGAACTTAGTAGCATCCCATACTGTGTTATGTTTATAGGTTTAGACCTCTCCCCCTCTATTGAGCTCTTAACACTTTTAAAATGGAAAACAAATAGTAAAGCAGTTGCTAAAAATGGCAGTTGGAGTAGCTTAAGAGTTTGAATTGTTTGTTTAAGGACTGAAACCAAATATAAAAACTTTTAAGGGGATTTTTTTTTCATCATTCAACAAGGAACTGAAAATTACAAGGCTTATTTGCAATCTTAATTATTTACTCAATCTGTTTCCTCCCACGTCTCTAAATGGGAACGCACAACTTTAATTTTAAAGGACATATTCCCATAGGGAAATATAGATATCACTGTAAAACTTACGACTTTGAGTTAAGTAAAAAGATTGTGGCCATCACTGGCTTTTGAGCTGCAGAAGCAGAAGACATGTACCTGCCCTTCGGGGGTATTAGGGACCCGACTAAACACACTTATTCTTCTCTCTGATTGCTGGACCATTCCCCAACTATTTGGAGCTCCACAAAATATCAGGACTTCATCAAGAGCTCAGTGAAGGGTGAGATCTCAAAGATTAATATAGAGGACTCATTCCAAATATAGAACCAGTTAAGTTTGCATGCTCCCTTCTGTTGAAGAAATATCAAGGGGTTTCCTGTCTTGGCACTACTTAGCAGCAGCTGCGGCTATGTATCCACTTGACATCTGGTGAAATTGTAGTTTTTGATGGAGGAACATTTAAAGTTGACAACTGTCATTGAAACAACTGGTATATAGTTTTCAAAGACAAGCTAGAAACCAGTAATAGACTAAGTACTTCAATTTTGTTAAAAGAAACTGGGTAAAGGGTTCAAGTTATATAAGATAGGGAAGTGTGGTTTTCCAGGTAAAGGTTCTCTCTCTTTTTCTGTTGGAGATGTCATTCATCAACATAACGAAGCCTAAATTTAAAAGACTAAGACAAAATATTTACAAATCACATAAAAGTGAGGAAACAGCAAAATTAGTAGTCATTAGGAGAAAGCCAGGGAAGTCAGGACATTCATCACATCCTTTCCTCATCTGCTTTCCTCACTGAGTCTCTGAGTGCTCATTAAATGCTTTCAATACAGTGTTATTAAGTGTATGAACATGGTTGTCATGCTCCTCCAGGAATCTTGAAACCAGGAATGCCAGGTATATAACAGCGGGTTACAAAAGAAAACACGGATTCCTAAATCAGTGTTTTACTGTCAGTGCAGTGTTAAATGTCAATGCAACACTTAAGTTGCATTGACATTCATGTGTTGATCGGATTGTACAATGTGACGTGTGAGATTTCTCGGGACCGTCGAAGCTCAGACAACTCCAGGGCTGCAATTTACTCGTCTGGCTGCCCTCGAACCAGGCTCCCTTGGCGCGTGGGGCTCTCCCGGCGCTTGGTCACGACCCGCGCCGCAGTCAGGATACCACGGCGATCTGGGGTCGCTTTGTAAGGAGCTCCGACCTCCGGGCAGTGCAGGGATACTCGACGGCGCGCGATGTCCCGGCGGCTCGGCGAGCCTGGCGCGCTGAGAGCCCCAGCAGTCCGAGTCCTCGAGCTCGGGCGTCTTCGCGCCGCCGCCCCGCTCAGTGCGCCCAGGCACCGCGGCCGTGACGTCACGCCCGGGACTGGCCGTTGCAGCAAGACGGCCGCGTTCCGGTTCCGGTAGGTTGCCCGGGAGACGCGGGTACACAGAGAAGCGGCTCCCGTCGGAGGCCGAGTCGTCGCCACGATCGCCCCCTTGGTGGACTCGCAGGCCGAGCCGCTTCCCCGCAGAGCTCGAGGAGGGCAGACGGCGGCGGGGGCGCCATGAGTCAGAGGCAGGTGCTGCAAGGTAGGGCCGAGGCGGGCAGGTGCCCTAACTAGCTGGCGGCGAGGAGACCCGGGTGCGGTGGGCTCCACCGACTCTCTCTCCCGCAGTGTTCGAGCAATACCAGAAGGCCAGGACCCAGTTCGTGCAGATGGTGGCGGAGCTGGCGACTAGACCCCAAAACATCGAGACGCTGCAGAACGCGGGTGAGCCCGGAGCCCGAACCCGCGTTGCCTCCCGCGCACTGAGTCCCCGACGCCTCCGCCCCGCTGCCCTGCCCGTGGAGCTCTTGGGGAGCCGCAGTGTGGGGACCGGAGTTCGCAAAAGCATCCATTCTTTTCAGCGGGTCTTTGGGGGTCAGGCCGAGAGGGTGAAGCTTCCAGATGCGTGTGGGAGGTGCGCGTTGTCCCTATTTCCATCTTCATTGCACACAGGCAAGTGTCAGGTTGAAAGTCGAGGCCCTAGGAATTGCCTGGAGTCATTTTACGTGAATGGGACTCTACCCTAATGAGCCCCATTTTATCCAAGTGCCATTTTGCATGCCACCCTGCCTTTGATCACCTTCGACTTCCTCACAGCAAAGCAATTCCAGTGGTTTAGACGTGATTTCTCGTCTTGCTTTAGTGAAAGGGGAATGATATGCTTGAATCTTTTCCAAGAAATTCCAAGTAGGTAGAGACCAGACTTTGCGAAATCCTTATGGCGCGTTCATTCTACTCCTCAGTCCGGACTCTTGCAGATGTGAGAGGGGGAGAGAGGGGGAGAGGGAGGGAGAGAGATCTTCTTATCTCATAACATAAACTGATAAGAGAAAATGGTTCTCCTCCTCCTTCTTCTTCTTCTTCTTCTTCTTCTTCTTCTTCTTCTTCTTCTTCTTCTTCTTCTTCTTTCTTCTTCTTCTTCCTCTTCTTCTTTTCTTCTTTCTTCTTTTTTTTCGGATGATTCTACCACCATCTGAACTGTAAGGTAGCATTTTATCACTACTGTGTCATGAGAAATCTTCAGTTTATAGGATGTGATCTTTAAAACTAACACATAATTTAAACAATTAACATGTTGACAGCAAGAATACTTAGGTGTAATGATTACTCTGGGTTTCTTTGAGGGGAATTACTACTGCACCTATGTGATACTTCGTTTTGTCACTAGGATTTTTGGCATTTATTCCTTGTGTGTTTTTATTGGGGGGCATGTATTTACAATAAAGTATATTTTATAATCTTCTAAACGCATTTTAGTTTGAAATAATTGTAGATTCACAACTGTAAGGGATAATACAGAGAGATCCCGTGTACCCTTTACTCAGTTTCCCCAATGGTAACATTTTTCAAAACTGTAGTGCAATATCACAAGGAGGACATTGACATTGATAAAAATTTGTTGATCTTATATAGATTTCCTCCTTTTAATTGTTCGTGTGTGTGTGTGTTTTGTCCTATAGAATTTTATTCCGTGCGTATCCACCACCAGCACAGTCAAGATACAGAACACTTTCATTGTCACAAGGATCCTCTCTGTTGCCCTTTTATAGCCACACACACCTCCTGTTATCCCTAACCCTGGACAACCACTAATCTCTTCTCCATTTCTAAAATTTTGTCATTTCAGAATTGATAATCCTTTGTTGTATAGTTGTTTTATATGGGTTGATTTTCTGTATTCTGTGTGTGTGTGTATGCACCCGTACTCCTCCAAGTACCCAGAACAATACCGGGCACACAGTATTTCATATACACAGACTAACACAGACTAAGGTATTAGAACATGTTACATTTTAGAAGTGTATTTAAAAGTAATTTTAAAGTGTAAACTTTTAAAGTTTTTTCTCTCAGTCCCTCTCAATGACCTTTGTGAATGGACACTTAGTACTTAACAAAGATTTAGTTTCTGGACAATATGAATATAGTCAAACCAAAACTTTTAAAATGGGAAAATAATTGATATTATTTTCAAATTTTAATACTGAGATGTTAAAGTATACATAACTTTTAAGATATGGAGTATCATGTTTTAGTGAGTAGTGGCAGGTTAGCTCCTCCCATAAGAGTGCAATGTAGACTTCACAATGGAATGTAATCCAAATTGACTGTATAAGTGGCTTAGATATAAGATTCTACACTTATGGTCTGGCTTAGGAAAGACGAATACGAAAGGAATATAACTTTATGTTATGAAATTCTCTGCACTTGACTAATATCTGGGTAGCATGCTAAAATGTTTCTTTTCCTGAGGGACTTATTTTTAACAAATTTCATGTTATCGAGATACAATTCAAGCATTCCTTTAGCAATTTTAAATACAGACATAATGAATATTTCAATGTATTTATTCTTTTGATTAAAAAAGAACCTGTAAACTTTGTTATGAAAACTTTTCTTTCTTTTTTTTTTTTTCTTTGAGACAGAGTCTTGCTCTGTTGCCAGGCTAGAGTGCAGTGGCGTGATCTCGGCTCACTACAACCTCCGCCTCCCAGGTTCAAGCGATTCTCCTGCCTCAGCCTCCTGAGTAGCTGAGACTACAGGTGTGCGCCACCATGCCCAGCTAATTTTTGTACTTTTAGTAGAGACGGGGTTCCAGCATGTTGGCCAGGATGGTCTCGATCACTTGACCTTGTGATCCACCCGCCTTGGCCTCCCAAAGCACTGGGATTGCGCCAGGCCAGTTTTCTTTCTTAATAGTCAGTTTACTTAACCGTTCAAATGATTTGTTCTTTTAAAAAATTACAATTTTAAAAAAGTGCTTTAGAATGAGCCTCAGTATGTGTAAATCAATTATACATTATGGTCAAACTTTTTTTCAGTCAAATGCCTTCATTTGGTAGCTTCAGATACCAATGCATTTTACTCCTGACTTTGACATACTGTCTACATACCTGGAAGATTTTGTTTGTTTTCTCATTTTTCCCTCCAATATGCTAAGTAAATATATATCATGGATCCAAGATAATGTAAAAAATATTTTCCATATGGGTATCATGATCAAACCAGTAATTCCCTTGTTAAGAATTTTCGAATTTATTCTATGTGAAAGGAATATTAAAGGTGAAAATTGTCAGTGGAGTTTTTATTTCATTTTAAGTCTCCAATCTTTTTTATTGTGTTTTTTTATACACTAATAAGAGAATTTGCTTTATTAAATATGTCCAAAGTAATTGCCAAAGCAGACAAAGTATGTTGCAAGATCTTTTCTTCAGAGTTATTTGGAAAAGATTAAGTTTGATTTCCTTCTTTTTTGTTTTCGAGACAGGGTTTCACTCTGTCGCCCAGACTGGAGTGCAGTGGTGCTATCTCAGCTCAATGCAACGTCTGCCTCCCAGGCTCAAGTGATTCTCCTGCCTCAGCCTCCTGAGTAGCTGGGATTATAGGTGCGTACCACCACACCTGGCTAATTTTTGCTTTGTTTTGTTTTGTTTTGTTTTTTTAATAGAGAAGGGTTTTCACCATGTTTGGCCAGGCTGGTCTCGAACTCCTGACCTCAAATGATCCACCCGCCTCAGCCTCCCAAAGTGCTGGGATTAAAGGCCTGAGCCACCACGCCTGGGTAGTAAGTTTGATTTCTAAACAAAATTATTACTAGAAAGAACTGTGTACAAAGCATCTATAACCTTGAGGTGTTTTTTTTTTCCTCACTGAGGTTTTATTCCTCTAAATTAAAAGAACTCATATGAACAATTAAAAAGTTTAATGTCTGTTATAAAATTTCTTTATGTACTCTCAAATTCTCTATCTTTGAACCATTACCTCTTGCAGCTATTTAAAAACAAATTTTGATACTTCCCGTCTGAATAATTAGTAACACATGACTGTAATAGTAGAGATAATACATTGTTACTTCTACCAATTGTAAAATTTCAGCAATTGGAGGTGTTTTGTTAGTTATAAAATATAAGAAACATGTTTTGTGGCTTACTGGAACACCAGGCCACTTTTAGTTCTGTTTAGGAGGTCTTTTGAAATACACTAATAGAAGCTCCAAGAAAATGACTTTTAAACTTAGCTATATAAAATACACTTTTCCTGAACCAGCTATTTATATAAATGGGGTAAAGTTTAAAATATTACTCAAAGTTTTACATATTACAACCTATAGTAGAACATAGCAAATCAGTAGTTATGCACATTTTCAGAAGAGTAGGAATAAATAAGTTTGCATAACACTTTAAATGTGCACCTGTATGAAGCTAATTTTCAGATTGAGGCAACTTAATGGGTTCAGAATTCAAGAAAATAAGTCAAATATGCTGTTGACATAAAGTAATTTTAGATTACATGTATCTGGAGCAGGGTAAAAGCTCCAGATTAACTATCTAGTACCTCTTAATATGCTATGAGAAGGAAAAGCCCTGAGTAAGCATTTATCATGTATTTAAGACATACCTTGATATGTACATGTGCTATGATCCTCTTACAAACCTGCTGTTTCAAAGGATATTGAAACTGAAAAGAAAATTAACAAAGCAACTACAAAAAATTTAACCAATCATGCTATTTAAATTTGACTTTCTTTTTTTGATATAGAAGGAGTCTTAACAGTTGTGAATACGAATGATAATTAACTCAAAACACTGACTTCTTTTTAAAAGATAGGGATAGAGAGGTTTGCTACATATGCTTAAGTGGAAAATATGCCAAGGAGCTATACACATTCTGGCTTTGTATGCACCAAACAATAAGTTCTAAAAACAAAAGCTCAGTCAGAATTTTATTCTGTGTTCCAAACCACTGTTCCTACATGGACATTGATCTGTTTTGTTAGCTGAGCATTGGTATATAGTAGAAAATAATAGAGTCAGGGTTAGGCTCTAATTGTTTCCTTAGAAAAAAAATGGACAATTAAAAAAAAATCTAAGCTGTAGATGAGCCTATAAGAAGGCTTACAAATAGCAAATTTCATAGGTTAAATTTTACAGATTAAAGTTTTGATATTTTCAAAAGTTTTTGAAAAGTTATTTAGGTATGCCATAATCCTACTTTACATTTGAATGAGGTTTCAGGACCTTTGCACTTCTGCCTGAAATCTTTCCCTATACTTATTTGACTAACTAATTTCTACTCAGTCTTTATGGCTCTGTTTTGGTGTTGATGCCTCAAGGAAATCTTGCCTGAGCCCTCACAGTAAATTAAATCTCTTGGTTTATGGTACCCTTGCTCCCAGTATTTTTGTTTTCCCCACTAAACCCACTAACTCCATTATGCTATGCATAAATTCCATGCATAGCATAATCAAAATGATTAAATAGGATGAAGGAAGGAGTAACTGAATGAGGAAGAAAAGTTTTTGGAAGTAGTAATTGTTTTCACATCCACAGGTTGGATAATTGTTCTCTTCACAAAGTGAGTTAGGCCCCAAACTGGAACTAGAACTCATTTTTAATACTGCCTCATTTTGTGCTATTTCTACTTTAACTTGTACGTATTAGTAAACTGTTTTATGTGATTCTAGGAATTCCTAATAAACCTTGGTTTTAACTGTTGAAACAAGTCCTGTCTTTAGGTATTTGAGTACCAATGGCTGTCCAATAACTGGAAAATTTGGTGGCTTTGGAGGTCTCTTTGAGGACTATCGTGGAGTTTGAGTGGAGGCCAGATACAGAGGGCTAACTTTAATTGATAAATTCCTCCAGGTTTGAGGGAGTGGGAGTAGTATTTAGTGTTTAAGCTGGCCTCAGAACTCTAGAGGGCCTTTAGGCTTCCTTGGGCTTCTAATTAGAATCTTAATCAAACCAGGAGCTCTTTTAACGCACGCAGAGGAAAGTTTGTAATCCACCGGAAGTTGGGAACCGAGGTAGTCCTGCAGAGACTACCTTGGACTGAGACCCTGTCTGCATGAAGTGCAGGCTAGAGGAGAATTTTTCAGAGCCCTGGGCTGTCAGCTGCCTGTGACTTACTGACTGCTCTCCTGGGCTTTTGAAAACACCCAGGGGTAGAATACAGTGAAGTGGGAGTCACTTGGTGTTTGTTGATTGATTGATGTGAGTATATACTTAACATTTCTTGCTTTTTAATCATGCTTTGTGTAAAGTACTTTTTGTTCACGGGGGCAGAACTTTTGGATTTCTATTGAGTGGTTGTACTAGCCTTAGGAGAAATTCAGGGCTACATCTTGAGAAAAAATTTGGCCTTGTCTTGTAGTGCGTGGAATGGCCTGTGTGAATACAAGTCAGGCCTCCCTAATTTTCAAAGTGAAATCTTGATTTTCCCATATACTCCATGCTTTCTTTCATAAGGATGGCTCAACTTAAAATTTATTGTTTATTTAGTTTCTGTTAAAAGTCTTGCTGTGGCTGGGTGTGGGGTCTCACGCTTGTAATCCCAGCACTTTGGGAGGCCGAGGTGGGTGAATCACGAGGTCAGGAGATTGAGACCACGGTGAAACCCCGTCTCTACTAAAAATACAAAAAATTAGCCGGGCGTGGTGGTGGGTGCCTGCAGTCCCAGCTACTCGGAGAGGCTGAGGCAGGAGAATGGCGTGAATTTGGGAGGCGGAGCTTGCAGTGACCCGAGATCGCGCCACTGTGCTCCAGCCTGGGCGACAGACCGAGACTCCGTCTAAAAAAAAAAAAGTCATGCTGAAAACAAGTGATATGTGTGTGTGCGTGTATGTGTGTGTGTGTGTGTGTGTGTGTCTAAATGAAATGATCTCTATTCACTTTTCTAAATGTTCTGTGTTCTATACCTGCGTCAAGTTAGAATCACTATTAAAGTATATTCATAGGCTAGATTATATTAGTTTCCCATATAAATGTCTTTGTAGACTTAGTTTAATAATATATCACCCTTTTTTTAAAAAAAATTGAGGGATTACTTTAAAAAAATAGATGCTTAGATTTTCCAGTAGCTGCTATAAATCTGTGAAGACATTTTCTGTCTTGTTAAATTCTTAATATGAAGATAAACTTGCATATTCAACAAATATTTATTTGTTTATTTATTTGAGACGGAGTTTCACTCTTGTTGCCCAGGCTGGTGTGCAGTGGTGAGATCTCTGATCACTGCAACCTCCACCACCCGGGTTCAAGTGATTCTCCTGCCTCAGCCTTCCTAGTAGCTGGGATTACTGGCATGTGCCACCACGCCCAGCTAATTTTTGTATTTTTAGTAGAGACGAGGTTTCACCAGGCTGGTCTTGAACTCCTGACCTCAGGTGATCCACCCGCCTCGGCCTCCCAAAGTGCTGGGATTACAGGCATGAGCCACCGCACCCAGCAACAAAATATTTATTATTACATGGTATAGGTATAATATATAATATATAATATATAGGTGCTAGATATGAAATTTCAGGGAAAAAAAGTTCCTGCTTATTTTTATTTCACAAAGTGTTCTCCTTTTTACTTTTGCTGCCAGGAAACTCAGTGCTCTGTTCAGAACTCAGTTGCAGCAGCTATCTTTAACCTACATTTCTGATAAAATATCAGTTCTCCTTCCCACTACATAGGGGAGGTGGGACTGTACCTTTGTATACATATATTAATATTTTGGAGTAAACTATTTCAAATATTTTACAGTAGTGAAGTGTGAATAAAATAAAACATTAATTCTATCTAAAGATAGATTTTCAAACTGATTGCTTTCCATACATTTTCTCTTCACATGTTACCCATGAAAACTCTTGGAGCAGATAATCCTGTTAGTACTGTCCTGTTTATTCTCTGTGCTGCCCCATTCCTGATTGCAGTCTTCTGCAAACAGATGGATGTAATTAGGTATTTACTGTAAAAGAGAAAACACATTAGTTAGAGAAGGCAGGACTAATTCAACATTGGCAGCTCTCTAAAAAGACTTTCAAATTAAAATAGAGTTTTGTCTATATGGTATGGGGTGATTTTAGGTGAGGAAACAGTTTGAATGACCCACTTGAGTTCCTTAAAACTTTATGAATTTATGTTAAAGTGCTACGCACGTACCTGACTTCCTGTACCTAAAAAGAAAACAACTGTGAACACAATATCACCCATTTTGCTTTTATTTTAACTAAAATTTACCTGAAAAGAGAGAAAATTGCACATTAATTTCCACAGCTGGTTTATTCATTATTCTATTCACATTTATTGAGTGTCCAAGTATCAGATGGATGTTTAGATGCGGACCATGCAAAAATCGGAGGCATAGTCCCTGTGCTTAAGTGGCTTATTTGCTAATGGAAAGACATATAAATAAATAATTGTTTATTCGAAGGGCACCTTACTCAAGATTTGGGAATGAGGGATATCGTACAAGGGAGACATCTAGGAGGAGGTATGTAATCACACAGATACTGTGCTGAATTTCCTAGGAGTTAGCCAGATAAAATGGCATTCAGGTAGAGGGAACGTTATGTGTAAAGGCACAAAGACAAGAGAAAAGGTGGTACTCATGGAAAAGGCCAATGTTTAGTTATGACTGGAGCTCAGGGTAATAGGGCAAGGAGAGGAGAGTCAGTCATGGTTGGAGAAGAAACAAGTCTAATTATGAAGGGCCTCGTATGAAGTTTAGATTTCTCCTGGAATTGATGGAAAGCCATTGAAGTGTTTTAATTGGAAGAGTCATGGGATCCACTTTGTGTTTTAGAAAGGCAATTTTAGCAGTCTTTTGGAGAGTAGATAGGAGGGGATTAAATCAGGATCAGGAGACTGGGTGCTCATTTTTGCTATAGCAGTCATGTTTGATAAGAAATGTTAAAGGGGTAACATCTGCAGGACTTGGTGACTTAGGAGTAGGGATTGGGGCAGGTAAGGTGAGAGATGACTTCAAGATGCCTCCTGGACTTCTGGTTGCTTGGACACATTAGCACCATTCATCTGTAGAGAAAGGATGCAAAGAGCAGAGAGAAATTGTGATTTTACTCTTCAGTGGTTGAAGCGTGTCTGAGATATCCATGCGTCAGTGACTGTGGTGATGTAGAGTGCTAGGGCTCAGGAGACAGATAGCTGGAAAGAAAGATTTGGATATGGGGAACTAACATGTTAATTTGAAAACTATATTAAAAGCCCATTTTATATTTCCTCATGTAATTGTAAATATGTTAAGTTCCAATCATTTTATCTAGAGTATAATGCAAATCCAACTTCGCATAGCTTTCATGTTCTACATTCTCACTCAGTTGAGAATCTCACAGACAGATGGTGGTGGCTGGGACCTAATCAAGGGACGGCTGGCTAGGCACGGTGGCTCACGCCTATAACCCAGCATTTTGGGAGGCTGAGGTGGGTGGATCACCTGAAGTTAGGAGTTTGAGACCAGCCTGGCCAACATGGTAAACCCCATCTCTACTAAAAATACAAAAATTAGCCAGGTGTGGTGGCAGGCGTCTGTAATCCCAGCTACTCGGGAGGCTGAGGCATCCGGGAAGCGGAGGTTGCCGTGAGTTGAGATCGCGCCACTGCACTCCAGCCTGGGCAACAGAGCGAGACTCCGTCTCAGGAAAAAAAAAAAAAAAGAGTCAGACAGTTGCACTAGAAAAATGAATTAAATTTTGGTTTCATACAGTAACAATGGAAGACAGTTATGATTAATGCTAATGGTAGAAATAATGTGAATTCAACAGACTATATACCCTTTGGTATACATTCCAAACCTGGCACATAGGCCAGTTTTTCTTGGCAAATGGGCTGTGATAGACAGTAGGGAGGAGAAACCGGAGAGCATAGACGCGAGCCATGAAGAGCATCTACCTCATTGGATTGTAATGAGGGTTACATGGGTTACTATTTGTAAATTTCTTAGAGAGGTACCTGGCACATGGGAAATGCTATATAAGTGTTTGCTAAATAAGTGAATGAATTTATGATGTGCTGGTCCCCATCCCACCTTCCTCTCAGCCCTTCCACTAAAAAATGATATATCAGATATGGTAGTCCTTTACTCACAAACAACTGAATCAACACTGAATCACCAAACAAAACTTGGAAGATACTATAGCTAATGAGAATAAATTTCAAAGGAGAAAACAGATTATTTTGCTCATAATAGTTTCTTGAATTATTTACTATTACAATTGAATTCTATGTAAAAAGGCCATACTTTTTGTGATTCAATCTGACACTTTAGATAAATTGCAAGACTTTTTGTGTGTTATAAGGGATAACACCCTAAATCACAATTGACTTTATGTCTGAAAAAGTATTTCAAGAAAACAAGGCAAACAGATATGTGATACCAAAATTTGTGATTTCTTAATCAAATGCAGGAACAATGGCCAGAGGTATATAATCAATAAAGGCTGGGAGAAACCAAATCAAGGCCTGAAAATTCTTATTCTAAAAACAGGCAGGGGAGGAACACAAATAATTTTAAATAAAAAATGACCAGTGAAGGAAATGAGAACATGTTATACAATTCATCAGTGTTGTGAAACTTGGTTCAGTAAAAATCATCATATAAATATCATAATTTGTTATAGAAATATTTAAAAATCTATTAGAGTAAGGATAATAAGTATAATTAGACTTACACTGTAACAGGAGAATATGTAATGGTTGTAGTAGTAAAATCAAAGTGGATGGTAGTTTCTAGGTCCATTAGCACAAGTGTTGGGCTAGCTGTATTATTGAGAACAAATTACAAATTACCTATGCTAGGTCACTTGAAGAATAGAAAAGAAGTTTAAAACATAAGGTCTGGCCTAGAGAGGTTTATTATTTTACTGAGGATATAAGACATTTATTCACACAAACTAGAGAACCATTTAACATGCTGTGTCAAGGATGGCTGCTGTGCTGTGCTTTGCACAACTTCAGGGGTGCCATTTATATCAATCTATGTGAACGGCATTCCTTCTATTTGTGCAGTACACATCCTGCACAGCTATACATGGTGGACCTGGAATTATTCAAAGTTTTCATTTTGATTAATTTCCCTGAGAGTAAGTGGGGCAAACAGTAAAGCTCCCCAGTGACTTTCCTTTTCCCTTAAAATAAAATCAGAAAATCTTAGTTTGGCCTACAGCCAAATTTGATCTGACCCCAAGTAAACTTCTTAGCTTTATCTCTTGCTACCTCACTCCTCCCATTTTATGTTTCAAGCCAGTATGAATTTACTGAGGCTTCTTCAACAGTGGGCAACAACTATACATCCTTTGACCAAACCAGAAACTTGGAAATATCACTGATTCCTTTCCAATAATCAGTTTGTCTTCTGAATATCTCCTTAGACCTTTCACTTTCACCTTTCCTTTTGCCATTACCATTCTCCAGGCTATCTTCATATCTGGCTCGGTAACTATGATAGTTTCCTAAGTGGTCTTCCCTGCCTCTCATCTTGTCCCTTGTCATCCTTTTTCCCTACTGTAATCAGAGTGATCCTTCTTTACAAACTGTGACTTTGATCCTGTCACTGCACTGACATCAATGTTCAGATAAAGTTCAAAATACTTAAAATAGTTTATTGGATACTTCAGGACTTTTGTCTCTATTTATCTCTTAGCCTTTTTCTCCAGCTTCCTGTCTCCCTTCTTGCACTATAGTCACACTGCATTCTCAGTTTTGTCAACATATGAAACTCTTTTTGCTCTTTGTTTATACCATTCCTTCTGGGTGCAATACTCTTCAATCCTTTCTCTCCATCCCCTCCAGTTTTTCAGCAGGCTGGCAAAGTCTGCCTGAGAGCCTTCAGATCTTAACTTCAGTGTCACTTTCCCCTGTGTTGCCTCCCCATGTCCCTCCAAGCCTGGGTTAGATGCTCTGTTGTATGTTTGCAGAGCTCTCTCTACTTCTCCTATAGTGGCATACATCATAGCATGTTGGGATTATCTGTCACAACACGTTTAGAAGTTCCTTGAGGTCAAGGACAATTGTGTTTTTAATACTGTGTATATTCTTGATAGATATATCTTGAATGAATTACTCATTCAAGAGTAATTCAAAAATGTATGGTAAAAAAAGCCTCTAACTATGGGTCCACTGAACTTTTAATAGTTCTTAATTACAATGGATGGTATTAATTAATGAGTCATTCACTAATAATAAAATTATGTGGATGAAAATATAGTAAATTTAGGGAACTGATTTTTTTCTCTTTTTTTAATTATTATTATACTTTAAGTTTTAGGGTACATGTGCACAATGTGCAGGTTTGTTACATATGTATACATGTGCTGTGCTGGTGTGCTGCACCCATTAACTTGTCATTTAGCATTAGGTATATCTCCTAAAGCTATCCCTCCCCCCTTCCCCCACCCCACAACCGTCCCCAGAGTGTGATGTTCCCCTTCCTGTGTCCATGTGTTCTCATTGTTCAATTCCCACCTATGAGTGAGAATATGCGGTGTTTGGTTTTTTGTTCTTGCGATAGTTTGCTGAGAATGATGATTTCCAGCTTCATCCATGTCCCTACAAAGGACATGAGCTCATCATTTTTTATGGCTGCATACTATTCCATGGTGTATATGTGCCACATTTTCTTAATCGAGTCTATCGTTGTTGGACATTTGGGTTGGTTCCAAGTCTTTGCTATGGTGAATAGTGTCGCAATAAACATACGTGTGCATGTGTCTTTATAGCAGCATGATTTATAGTCCTTTGGGTATATACCCAGTAATGGGATGGCTGGGTCAAATGGTATTTCTAGTTCTAGATCCCTGAGGAATCGCCACACTGACTTCTACAATGGTTGAACTACTTTACAGTCCCACCAACAGTGTAAAAGTGTTCCTGTTTCTCCACATCCTCTCCAGCACCTGTTGTTTCCTGACTTTTTAATGATCGCCATTCTAACTGGTGTGAGATGGTATCTCATTGTGGTTTTGATTTGCATTTCTCTGATGGCCAGTGATGGTGAGCATTTTTTCATGTGTTTTTTGGCTGCATAAATGTCTTCTTTTGAGAAGTGTCTGTTCATATCCTTCGCCCACTTTTTGATGGGGTTGTTTGTTTTTTTCTTGTAAATTTGTTTGAGTTCATTGTAGATTCTGGATATTAGCCCTTTGTCAGATGAGTAGGTTGCGAAAATTTTCTCCCATTTTATAGGTTGCCTGTTCACTCTGATGGTAGTTTCTTTTGCTGTGCAGATGCTCTTTAGTTTAATGAGATCCCATTTGTCAATTTTGGCTTTTGTTGCCATTGCTTTTGGTGTTTTAGACATGAAGTCCTTGCCCATGCCTATGTCCTGAATGGTAATGCCTAGGTTTTCTTCTAGGGTTTTTATGGTTTTAGGTCTAACGTTTAAGTCTTTAATCCATCTTGAATTAATTTTTGTATAAGGAGTAAGGAAGGGATCCAGTTTCAGCTTTCTACATATGGCTAGCCAGTTTTCGGGAACTGATTTCTTTAGCATTTTTATTTATCAAGCACTTGATGGTGTTTATTTTGTTCTAATCTTCCTAGAACTTTAGAAATTTTATCTAATTCTCACAGTAACTTTGTGAGTAGTCCTAGAATTTGAGAGAACTGAGGCACAGAGATGTTAAGTAGTCTTGCCAAGGTCCCTCAGCTAGGAAGTGGCAGAGTCCAGATTTGAACCCAATTAGTTTTCCTCTAGATTCATGCTTTTAACCACCTTACTCTGTTGCCTCTCAACATGGACAGTCATGTAACCTTCCTTCTATTTGTAAAGCATGAAGTTTCTATTATATTATTTCTTATTGGACCCCAGAAAGAATGCCTGAGTCAGATGGTAATATTGACAGTGAAAGGTGAATCCTTTACTGTGTAATTGGTTAATTTTGTGCAAAAATCACTTGTTGTAAAACTTGAATGAACTATAGTAGCAGTTTCATAGTAAGTGGTTACATAGAATATAGCTTTAGATTAAAATGAAGCATACTGTTGGAATTTGAATTTTTAAAGCTTTGTAAAATTTATGGTAACAAATATCTAACATATTTTATAAATTTATGATTTTTTTTTTGAGATGGAGTCTCATTCACTCTCTCACCCAGGCTGGAGTGCAGTGGCACCATCCTTGCCCACTGCAGCCTCCACCTCCCCGGTTCAAGTGATTCTCCTGCCTCGGCCTCCCAAAGTGCTGGGATTAAAGGTATGAGTCACAGCACCCAGCTGGGTATGGAGTTTCTGTTAGGGATAATGAAAAAGTTCTGGACATGGGTAGTGGTGGTGGTTGCACAACACTGTAAATGTACTCAATGCCACTTAATTGTACACTTAAAATGGTTTAATTGATAAATTTTGTTATGTATATTTTGCCACAATAAAAAAAATTTAAAAAGCAGGTTAGAGGTAACCAAGGCAACAAGATAACTTTACTATGACATAAGTGGACTGAAGGCCCAGTTTGCAGAAACTGTTTGTTTTATTTTTCATTTAACTTTTATTTTGAATTCAGGGGTACATGTGCAGGTTTGTTACATAGGTAAACGTTGTAGGGGGGGATACTTGTTTTTAAAGGAACAAAGTTGCAATGTTAAATGTCTTTGTAAGACAGCAGACTGATGTAATATGTATATAAATTATATGCTTTAATGTAAGAATGAATGAGGTGTTTTTTGTCATTGGAAAAACTTGACATTTTCTTCCTGATGATTTCTATATGTCACTGGCATGCAAAATAAAATAATTTGGTCTGCATTGTGTTATAACAAATTAAATGAAAGAGTTGTGATTGTCTTGAGGCTATTTTATAATCTCCTTCACTAGACTATTAGTTTCTTGACAGTAGGTGTCAAGAAAACTTAAGTCATATATGTATCCCTATTGCTTGCTATGTGGTTAACCCTGATATCTTTTTTGAATGAATGACTGTGGACAGGATCAGTGTGGCTATTTTTTTTTTTTAATTTTTGAGTGTCTTCTTGTTTTTGTTTTGTTTTTTTTTTCATAACTGGATTGCAATGTGGGAATTAAAAGCAGTGTTTTCAGGCCAGGTACAGTGGCTCACACCTGTAATCCCAATACTTTGGGAGTCCAGGAGTTCAAGACCAGCCTGGGCAACAAGGCAAAACCATGTCACACACACACAAAAAAGGTAGTGTTTTCAGTATAGTACTAGAATAAGAAAAATAGGCAAGGAACTCAAAGCTATAAATTATGTGTATGGGAGCATTGTATAGATTTATCTTTAAGTTAAATTTCAAAAATATTTTCACACAATTTAATCAGTTTTTATAGAGCAGACAATTGTTTTATGGATAATTGAGTTTAATATGTGAATTGTTATTTTTAGTATTGCATATAATATTACATAGTATATGTTGGGTCCTTCAAGTGAGCCCCAGTGATGTCGTTTGCTCCTTACTAGAGGCCTTGTTTATCAGATATTGTGGCAACTATTCAGACTGCTTTAATTTGTGAACTCTAAATTTCCATGCATTTACTCACCGTGGATCTCTGGATACCTAATGGACAGGCAGGTAAGAAAAATTTCTTTTTATTTCCTTCCTTCCTTCCTTCCATTGTCACCATTTTTATGCAGTTTCCTTGCATATTTATCTGTATTTTTAAGAGAAACTTGTAGTTAGAATAACAAAGTCTCCATGTTTAATATGTGTAAGAGGTAAAAACATGTCTCTTTAGAGGAAGAGAAGCACATGGGGACTGATAATTATGAAGCACTAAGAGGCAATTTAAGGACTAGAAATTTGGGGTACTATTTTTGACTATTTTCTTTTCCAATAAGGTTATTCCAACAGATATTTCAAATGGACACTTTAGCTTTTATTAATATAAATTTGTAGATTTGAAAATTTTTCAAAATTCTCTTTGTGCTACTGTCTAAACTAAACAATATAGGAAAATTATAATAGAGCAGAAACATCGCATATAAGCCTAACTTTGACATTGGATATAGAAATAGAAGGAAGAGAATTGTGAGTCATTTTATTGGCCTTATATTAATATTCAGTGAGCCAGATGCAATAGAAACATGGAGAAAATATATAAAAAAGAGAATTCCAGCCAGGTGTGGTGGCTCATTCCTGTAATCCCAGCACTTTGGGAGGCCAAGGTGAGTAAATCACTTGAGCTCAGGACTTTGAGACCAGCTTGGCCAACATGGGGAAACCTCATCTCTACTAAAAATACAAAAATTGGCTGGGCATGGTGGTGCATGCCTGTAATCTCAGCTACTTAAAAGGCTGAGGCAAAAGAATCGCTGGAACCTGGAAGGCAGAGATTGCAGTGAGCCAAGATGGTGCCAGCCTGGGTGACAGAGTAAGTGAGACTCCGTCTCAAAAGAAAAAGAAGTTCCCTTGGGTATATGGAATAGTTAATACCTTTTTGAGTGGGCAAAATATTTTCCTTCTAAATTATAAACTAAAATTTTTTAAAATCAGGAGATTTGTGATAGATTAAATACTATAATAAACACTTAAATATTAGAATGCCAGGTAAATTAATTCATTCTTAAATCCTTAATATGTGTTCAAAGCTCTTTAGATTTAATTCAAAATATAATTCAATATGAAAAATTTCAAAAGATGATAAACCACTGCCTTTACATAATATATCAAGTGGGCACATATATTTATTTATATATTTATTTCATATATTTATTTTATATAAATATATATAGATATATTATTTTATATATTTATTCTATATAAATATATATAAATATATATTTATTTTATATATTCTATGTAAATATATATAAATATATGTATTTTATATATTTATTTTATGTATATATATATTTATTTTATATAAATATATAAAAACATATTTATATTTATGTGTCTACTTGATATATATGTATATATCTATATATCTATATATTCCCCCCCCAAAACAAAATAAAAAGCCCAGAATAATCAGGAAAAAATAACATGAAACTTAATTGTGATTCTTTAAAGCTATTCTAAGCATACTTGTTTTGCCTCATTAATGCATTTATTATGAAACTTTAAATATATGTTAACAAATTTAGCTTTTCTTTTTTAGAGCATTGACTTATTTTAATTAAAATAGTGCATATTTATTATAAAAAATATGAAGTAAGGCCAGGCACAGTGGCTCATGCCTGTAATTCCAGCACTGTGGGAGGACAAGTTGGGAGGATCTCTTGAGCCTAGAAGTTTGAGACCAACCTGGGCAACATAGTGAGACCCCCATCTCTACAAAAAATGAAAAAAATTAGTCAGGTGCAGTGAACTCAGTTATTTGTGAGGCTGAGTGGGAGGATTGCTTGAACCTGAGAGGTTGAGGCTGCAGTGAGCCATGATTGCACCCTGCACTCCAGCCTAGGCAACAGAGCAAAACTCTGTTTCAAAAAAACCCAAAAAAACAAAAAATAAGAACGTAATGCTCGACGATAATGACAATACAATGTCAGGCCAAGCCCTGTGCCCAATTCAAAAATGGTCACAGGGCTTGGCCTGACATTTCTTCAAAGAAGATGTACAAATGGCCAATGAGCACATAAGATGCTCAACATTATTAGTGCTATGGAAATGCAAATCAAAATGACAATGAGACACCAGCTCATCCATATTCGGATAGCTGTTATTTTTTTAAAATGGCAAATTACAAGTGCTGGTTAGGATGTGGAAAAATTGGAATCCTCGTAAAATGATGGGAATGTAAAATGGCTCAGCTGCTGTGGAAAACAGTTTGGCAGTTCTTAGTGGTGATGTTCACACAACATTTTGGATGTACTTAACTCAACTGAACTGTAAACTTAAAAATGGTTAAAATGGTAATTTTTATTTTATTTGTATTTTACTCACTAAGAAACCAACAACAATGAATCAACTAATAAAGCAAATTACAAAGAGATGGACAATTTTTTTAAATCCACCTTTCCTGAAATAACCTGTGTTAACATTGAATAGTCATGCTAATACCTTGTTCTGTGCTTTAAACTTTTGTTGTGGATATTTCAGAAATTATCTCTATCAAACAGTATAGATAATAATATATAAGCAACACCCATGAACACTGGATTTGTTGAACATGAGCTATGACCCAAGTGTGGGCAGGGGCTCTGTGTGCCTGCAGCGCTTACCAGCCTTCGTGGGATTCACACCTGCAACGGTGATAGAAGATGATCTAACCTAGCCAACTTAGGCACAAAACTAATGACTAAGTAAAACCAGAAACTAGGAAAATCCATAGGTCACATCATTAAATGTGTCTGTGATAAGCATCACTGCTCTCTGCTTAGGTTATTTGCTAGTACTCTTTTATTTTGGTCTAATCCTAAGTGTTACTATAATGGCTTCTCGACCTTTGGCTAAGATCAAGTGTTTAGGTGTTATTGTAAATGTTTTCTTTTTGCTCTATTTCAAATGTTTTTGCATATAATACTATAAAAGAATACTGGTAATATTTGCTTTTGTGTATAACTAGGATATATTTTTAAAGAAAAGATTTAATGATATCTAATTGAGTAGACTGGTGTAAATTAAAGTGTAGAAAGTCAAGGGGTACTTTGTTATATTTTGAATTCTGTCATTACATTTCTTGTAATCTTAGACTAAAACAGCATCATTAAAACAGAAATAGCAGTCGACTCTTTTGCAGAATTTACAGTAAGGCAAAGTTAATAGAAAGAGCTGGAATATCCAGTAAAATGACCACAATGCAAATACTATTGGTGTCTCTCTTCCCACCTCCTCAGTTTTCAATATGTATTATTTAACAATTATCAATGAAAAATGTATAAATTATAACCTTACTTTACCATTCATTAGTTGTGTGACAATTAACCTTTCTCAGCCTCAATTTTTTCATCTGTAAAATAGACATAATAGTAGGGCCTGCTTCATAGTTTTGTTATAAAAGTTAAATGAATTATTATGGAAAAAAGTCCTTAGAACAGTGCTTGCATATAATAAGTCCTTGATAAATATGAGCTACTTTTACTATTGTTGCTGTTGTGGTGATGATGATGATATACCTACTATGCATTCAACCCTTGGATGAATATGATGAGCACTAGTAGTACACTTCCTCATCTCCAAGACATTTATTTGGAGATAATACGCAGGTGAGGCCTTGAAGCGAGCCTTGAAATATAAGATTTGCAAAGTCTGGGAGGAAGCCCTGTCTTTTTTGTGTTAGGCATCATAGCATACTCTACAACCTTTCTCTGCATGCCTCATAATTAACCCTATCAGGTAATATAGACAGGACTTGCTGAATCAGGGATTCTTACCTAAATCCAAAGCCTTTCTTATTTCCATGCTCTACTGCATGTTTAACAATGATAGCTTGTATTATTCTGTGTCTTGGCCAGTTAGGTACTTCTAAATTTCCATTAGTTTATGGTGAATAGTTTTATTTTTACTGATTTTTTCCCTTTAATTTTACTGTCTGCATATATACTGAATTGTATTTTTGCTTTTTAATTTAAATTTTCCTGATTTCTGTTCTTTCATAATTTAACTCAGGTGTAATGTCTTTGCTGAGAACTCTTCTTCTGGACGTGGTCCCAACAATTCAACAGACTGCTGCTTTGGCTCTTGGGAGACTGGCCAATTATAATGATGACCTAGCAGAAGCTGTTGTGAAGTGCGACATTCTTCCACAGCTTGTTTATTCATTGGCAGAACAGAATGTAAGAATTAAAAAAAACTAGTTATATGTTTTTTTGTTTTAGATTTTTAAAAATGTGACAGTTTGGATACAGTTGCAAGCCTGTAGGCATAAAATTATTAGGGGGTTAACACAATCTTCAATTATCTGAGCTGCATGTAATCATATTTTCAGGGTATTTTGCTTTGGTGCTGATAACCACCATTTATCTATTATTGATAATATAAGGAGAAAATAGATTTTTTAGGCGGAATTATACATAAAGCAGTATTTCTATATATGAGAGTTTTAAACAAAGCTATCGGATCTGTCTTAGGGAAGTATGTAGACCCTAGGCAAATAGTTGATCTCAGCAGTCCTTATATGCTGGTGAAACCAAGTTAAGGGAAATAGTGAGAGACAGCCTTGAGGCAAGGGGTAGAGAAGCAACCAAAAAGAGGAAGAGAATAAGTATGTGTAATGGAAGGTTTGATAAATCTTTTTTACCAAGTTATAGGCATGTCAACTCTGTTAAGCACTATCTGAAAGTGCCCCGTTTTTTCCCCCTCCTATCTGGTACCACTTTCTATTTCTATACAATGCCAGCTATTTGGTTTTCACAGTAGTTAAGGACCACTTGTAGGTAGGTTTTGGACTGCTCATTCTATTCTGTTAGTTTATCATAACCTAGGGATAGAGCTTTCTTGACATATCTTTGGGATTAAATTCCTATTTGTGTAACAAAAAGACAAGCCAATTGAAAAATGGACAAAGGAATTAAATAGACATTTCTCCAAAGAATATATACAAATGGCCAAGAAGCATGTGAAAAGATGCTCCACAGCATTAGTCATTAAGAAATGCAAATCAAAACCACAATGAGGTATCACTTCATACCTTTTAGGGTGACCACAGTAAAAAATAAAAAGAAAATAACAAGTGTTGGTGAGGGCATGGAGAAATTGGAACTTTCATACATTGCTGGTAGGAATGTAAAATGGGGGAAACCACTGTGAGAACACTTTGGCAGGTCCGCAGTCAGTGAAACGTTTGTTACCACGTGACTCAGCAATTCTATTCCTAGCTATATCCAAAAGAATTGAAAACAGATGCTCCAGCAAAGCCTGCATACAAATATTCATCGCAGCAGCATCCACAATAGCCAAAAGGTGAAAGCAACCTAATTCGATCAACAGATGAATGGGTAAACAAAATGTTGTGTATCCGTACAATGGATTATTAGTCATAAAAGGAATAAAGTACTGATAAATGCTACACCATGGATGACCCATAAAAACATATGCTAAGTGCAAAAAGCCAGACACAAAAGGCCACAGATTGTATGGTTCCATTTATATGAACTATCCAGAATATGTAAATCCATAGAGACAGAAGCAGATTAGTGGTTGCCAGGGGCTGAAAGGAGAAGGGAATGGGAATTGACTGCTTTATTTGTAAGAAGTTTCTTGTTGGGTTGATGATAATAGTCTAGAACTATACAGTGGTGATGGTTGCACAACATTGTGAATGCACTAAATGCCACTAAATTGTATACTTTAAAATGGTTAAAATGGTAAATTTCATGTTATGTGTATTTTGCCAGAATAAAAATAAATCCTAATGGTGCAGAAATTTTCCTTATATTTATAGATGAGAGAGTCACTTACTAATGCTTGCTATAGCTCTACAAGGAGTCACAGAAATTTTATTTTTCTTGTGGATATTCCTTCTATCATCAAATACTGTTGGGCTTTCTTCCTCTTGGACTCTTAGCTCTTTCTTTTGAGAGCAGAGTCTGTATTCTGGTATCCCACGTAGAAGATTTTCAGTAGAAGTTTTCTAAGTTGAATAAATGTTAATTAGTTGTAGAGAGACAAAAAAGCACTACAGCAGAAAAGTGAGGAGGCAGCGAAAACACGAAGCCTTTGCACAAGCTTCTGTCTCCCTCACCTCCCAGCCTTTAAGTCATTTCTCACAGGAGATTTAATCTCCTCTTTATGAGGTACAAAGTCCTGTGGTTTTGCTGGGTTTTTTTTTTTTTTTGGCATTTCTTTTGATGAGGAATGGAAGAGAAGAGTGTTAGGAATTTGGGGGAAGTGAAAATTAGGAGAAAGAGGGAATGAGATCAGAAAGTGTTAGTTATAGGCACTGGAATTAATAGTGACTATTGATACCCATAAATGGTCTGTAAATTTGACAATTCTGCAGTATAAAAAGTCAAGTTAGCTAAGGTAATGAAAATAAATGTATCACCATTTTTTCCCCACATTTGTAAGAAAATAATCTATGGAAACCTACTTCAAAACTCTACACTAATATTTAGAGTAAATTAGTAGAAATTTGGTTACTTATATAATTTAAGAAACTAAAGAAAATATGTCAGATCAAAAACATCAGTACTAATATAGCATATTTCTTATATTAGCAACATATACTGATTTTTAAGATATACTATGTTTAAGATGTACTTGATGTGTTTTTTCTCCTGTAATTTTCATTGTATCAATATTATAGTCTAAGTGAACAGAATGCTTTCAAAACAGGTGCTGTAGTCAACTAGTCACTTTTCAGTAGTCACTGTGAAGAAATAGAAACTTAGAATGTAAAATAGGGGTTTAATTGGGTTTTATTAATAACAGAAAGAGTTAGGAGACCATCACTGTGTCATTATGCTAACCATAAAACCATAGTGAGTGTCACAGCCACATATTTCCTATACATTTAATTATTTTAGCGATATGAAGAGAAACATGTTAGTCTTGTGTTTCAGTTTCATTTACTCATTCCTTAGTGAGATACAATGCATCTATAGGAAATATAAATATGAAGCAGTATTTAAAATTTACAAAATGGTAAGTAATTTGCTTTTATCTTAAAAAAAAGCATTTCTAGAGAAAATAACTTATATCCCATTGTTTGGCTGATTTATTTGCCAGGAAAAGTTTTAAAATGTGTCATGAATGTTTTGCCTTTATGTTTATTTGATGATTGTAAGCACATTTTGGAACATGATTGTTACTTCAGAATAATTTAGGACACCAGAAAGATTAGTTGAGGTCATGAAAGGCCTACCATGCTTAAAGACTGAGGGCAAGTAAAGGAAATGAATTAGTCAGTTGACAGTGAGCTTAGTTGCACATGCTAACAATCTAAGAGTTCCCAAGGGTCAAACAATACATTTTGGTGTAATGCAGATACATAAAATCTCGTTATTTTATGAATTTGTGGAAAGTATGTTTATAATTTTATACAATTTCCAAATGCAGGCTTCAGGGTAAAACATTTGAAATACAATGTAAAACCTACCTTGTTTTCAGTTGAGTTACTGAACAGAAGCAATGAGGGCACATCAAATAATCAAAATTATTTTGCAGGATGTTTTTCATCTCTTATATTCAAAAGCTGTTGAGCTTTATTTACAGTAATGTTATTTTTATGTAGTTTTGGTCTATTTTAGATTTTGGTTTTCTAAGTACTCAATTCATTTTGAGTTTTGTCTGTTTGACCCTTGTAGCGCTTCTACAAGAAAGCAGCTGCCTTTGTGTTACGAGCAGTTGGTAAACATTCTCCCCAGCTAGCTCAGGCAATAGTCGATTGTGGAGCACTGGATACGCTGGTCATATGCTTGGAAGATTTTGACCCTGGAGTCAAGGAGGCTGCAGCCTGGGCACTTAGATATATTGCAAGACATAATGCAGGTAATTTAAAATATGCAGGAGCATATTTTAAAATAGGATTATTACAATTCAGATTTATTAGGTAAATCCAGTTTTGCTTAGTAAAACATAGGTGGGGTTTTAATGATGTTTCTGTATGTGATGAGAAGTACGTTTTGAATGATGGCCAAGTTGTTTGGATCATATATTCACAAAAAAAACCCCTATATATTTCAGTCTTTATCTTAGCAGAAGGGAAATTTGAAGAGGTGGAGAAAAGGAGAGAGGGGTGGCAGCGGGTGGGAGAGTAGGCTTGAGTCTCAAAGGCCTTGGTAAATTGGTTCAGTTATTAGGTTGGTGCATAAGTGGTTTTGCCATTAATGGCAAAAACTCCAATTACTTTTGCATTAACCTAATAAATTATTTTAGTTAGTCACCCTCTTGGGGTCATTTGGTCTTCCTGCCCATTCATGATAGGGAGTCCCAAACCAACCAGGAGACATAGCACGAGTGAGTGATGTTGAGGAGATATGGACATAACTTCCTGGAAAATATTGGTATTCAACTCATACTGGGCAGGAAGAAGAGAAGGAGCATGTTCTCCTATAAACTGACAGCTCAGTGGGGTCATCAAGAAGGGACCTGGGCCTCTTGTGAGAGGATTGTGTCGACGCACCCAATTGGTAAAAAGTACATGAGGAACATAATTTTCCCCATCACTTTATAGAAGTTGGTTATGAACAAATAACATAAGAAGAAAATACAGTTTTAAAATAAACATATGTAAAAATGATCAACTTTGCTAGTAATCAACAAATTCTATACGAAAACATCAATGAAGATCTTTTTAACCTGTTATTTGAGTGGGGGGTGGTGGCAAAGAGTAAAGCAGCAATATAGCCAGGTGATTAAGAGCACTGTGGCATTAGACAGGGTCTGAGTTTAGTTTAGATACTACCATTTAGTTGCTGTGTGACCTCGGACATGGCTTATAAACCTTCTGAACCTTAGCTTCCTCATCTGTGGAAGAGGGTGACTAATAGTGGTTACATCAGAGATTTGTTGTGAGGATGATGACACAATACATGTAAAGCACTTAGGTCGGTGCTTTGGCATATGGCAATACTCAGTAAATGTAACATATTAGTATTAATAATGAATGTCAGAGTGGACAATATGACGTGTGCACATTGGTGGAGGAACTACAAATTGTGTAAACTGGTGGAGAGCAGTTTGACAAAACTATTAAAGTCATTGCCCTAAAAAAGCCTGCTTTGAGAATTCATCCTAAGGAAAGAATTCCACAGGATGGAAAAGCTATATTCATGCAAATGTTATTATAGCATGATTTGTAAACCCCTCAAATATTTGACAGAAATTTAGTGGATAAATTATGGAACTTAATGAAATCTGAGGCAACAAATTTAAAAGGTAATTGTGAACCTACATGGTAACATGGAAAAGTGATTATAATGTTAAAAAAGATATAAAATTGTATATTACAATTACAATAATGTAAACATAAGTTTTTATGTGGATATAATACAAAAAAATCATGTTTGTATTCCTAAGGTGGTAAAATTAAGGAATTTTTTCTTCCTGTTCCAGATTTTCAGTGTGTGTCTATGTCTAAAATATTAGCTGCTGTGTAGTGAGTAATTAGTATATGCCTGGCTCTGTGCTGTGTGCATCAGACACATTATCTCATTTTGATTGCAGCTACCCTTGGGTGGGCATTACTCTCCCTGTTAAATGGAGAAATAAAGTGGACTTTAGAAAGGTTATCCAAAATTATGTTAATGGTGGAACTGGAATTTGAGTCTAACTGTCTGACTGTAAAGCCTTTGTTAACTACTATACCATACAGCTTCACTAAATACTTCCTGAAACAGTATTGAAGAAAAACTTCAAAACAGAAACAGGAAGAGGCTCTCCTATGGTTATATTTAATTTGGTTCTTAAAATGGTGACATTATTACAGACAAAATAGAAATAAAACAGTATAAAAGGCAAGTTGAAAAAGACAACTCTTGTCATGCTTAGAATTATTCAGAATTAAATTACAAATTATTAAATTATTTTCTTAAATCTAGATTTTGATTTTCCAAAAAGGTTCACCTTAAGACTATTGTTTAGTACATGTAGATTGAGAAAACTACAGCAGGGTTTTCAATCAAAAGCTGGTTATCATGGGAAACTACATGAGTATATTTAGTAAGTTTTTTTTTAAGTCAGAGGAGCACATTACAGATTATAACATGAGTGTTGGAAAAGAGCTTTGAGGGACAACTGTATAGATACTCTCTTAGGCAGGTGCCCCACAGATAACATTTCCATCCCTTCATTTTGTTGAGTCTGGGGCAAAATGATTATAGTTCATAAACAGGATCTGTCTTAGGGTTCCCATTCCAAATTCTTGGTATAATCTGGCTCCCACATGGAATTTCCACTGTAATTTCAATATTTCACAGTAGTTAGGGGCCTGGGACCCAGAAGCTCCCAGAAGAGATTATTGCATAGATTTCTCAGAAGGAAAGGGAATTGTTACCTAGTAAACCATAAAAGTTATCACTCACATCCATATCAATGAAAATGGAGGATTTACCTCCAAATAACCTGATTTCTTTTTTTTTGAGATGGAGTCTTGCTCTGTCGCCCAGGCTGGAGTGCAGTGGTGCAATCTCAGCTCACTGCAACCTCCGCCTCCCGGGTTCAAGTGATTCTCCTGCTTCAGCTTCCTAAGTAGCTGGGATTACAGGCACGCCCCACCATGCCCAGCTAATTTTTGTATTTTTAGTAGAGACGGGGTTTCACCATGTTGGTCAGGCTGGTCTCGAACTCCTGACCTTGTAATCCGCCCGCCTTGTCCTCCCAAAGTGCTGGATTACAGGCGTGAGCTACTGCGTCCGGCTTTTGTTTGTTTGTTTTGTTTGTTTTTTGAAAATAACCTGATTTCTTAATGATTTCCTAAAAGCAAAATATATTGAGATTAATGAATATTAGTGGAAAACTGTTTGGTTAGACAGTTTAAGAAATATAAATCTTAAATTGAGATGCGAAAGAAATAATATGTACTTTTAAGGGCAATAGAAGGAAAAAGTTCTGTGTACAGGAAACAAAATTAAAATAAGCATAGAGAGAAGCCGATGGGCATTACCTGACTTTTCCTTGTTTGAAAAATACAATTTCTAAAACTTATTTCTATGTAAAGATTTTAAAGCATTTTACAGACAGCCAAAGGGAACTTGGGGCTGACAACCAGAAATGGTGGGGTTTTTTTTTTTCCAACTGTGTACAAATCATATCATTAAGTTTTATGATTGAATCACCAGTTATTGAATACACATGGTAATGTTTACCTCTGACTTTGCAGATAAATAAGTGATTTCTTTCTAGTTTTTCCTGCTCCTTAGTGACAGCTGAGGTAGAATTCTTCTCAGATAGGCTTTCGCTTTTCTTACTTTTTGTAACCCTTTCCCACTCTGCAAAAGAATTCTTTTGTTTCCTCATTTACACAACTTTTTTTTAGTCTGTTATTATAATTGTTCTCTTTTATTATTAGCTATTGTTGTTAATCTCTTACCATGCCCGCTTTATAAATTAAACTTTAAAAAGTTTGTATAAATTTAAGGGGCACAAGTGCAGTTTTGTACATAGATATATAGTTATTCTATTAACATATTTATTTATTCAACCAATATGAAATCTGTCACTGTTTCCAAGGAATAGTCTTGGTTTTGGAAAGGGTGCCTGGAGAGCCTGTGCCAGCTGGAAGCATGATGGGCAAGGTAGGAGGGATGGTGGGATTCCCCAGCCACCGGGCTTCCTCAGCTGATGGCTCAGCCGCTGGGAGGTGGGTGAGGGAGGCCGCTGCAGGAGGCTCCAGGCCCTCCTCCCCTGGTCCCCAGCAGCCTCCCTCAGGCCTTGTAACTGAAGTCCTGTGGCTCTGTGGAGGGTGCTTCCAATGAATGGCCGTCTGTGGAGACAGTGGCCGCAATGAGAGCACTTGGGACTGAGGTGAGAGCAGCAGCCTGGCTGCAAGTGTGCGGAAGTGTTTTGTGTGAATGGTCTTCCACATTTGGGCTCAGAAATGAGTTTTAAGTGTTTATTTTGGGAGCTTTAGCTAAAAAAAAAAAAAAAAAAAAAAAAGTGTTTCTTCGTGGTAAACTTTGGCTTATCTCAAGCCTGGCAAAGAGGAATACATTTGATTAGACATTCTACAACTTTTAAATTATTGATATAATTGTCACATAGATGAGCAGACTGAAGTAGAGAGGTTAAAGGATTTATTCTGGTCACACAGCAATTTATGGTGGAACTGCTTGGCAACTGCTCAACACTTCCAGAGATTCTTGCATTTTACACTGTGAGGGAGGAATGTGTACAAGATCTCATCATTCCTTTTTAGCTCCTTGTAATATCTGAAAGTCTTGCCAGATACCTCTGTTTCTAATCTCCGTTGGCCGCTTTCCACCCGGTTGACTCTTCTTTCTCTTGTGGACCTGATTTCTGTGCAGCTCTGTGGCAGTTGGGAGATGAGCTTGCTGCGCCAGAGATGAGCAGTGCTTGCAGGGTCTGGCTGATGTGGACGTGACGGAAACATTGAGTCCATTGTATCCTCTTTACTAGATAGATAATGTAAGCAAGGTCTCAAGATGAGCTGGCAGCCCGATTGTTTTCTATCTTGTATTGAATGATGAAATGATAAAATGAAAAGTTTAAAATTCAGAATTCTTTTGAATATTCTTCTTATGCCACCCATGTACAAATATCAATAGCTTAAATAGTGCAGAACAGGCTTAGGAAGCAGTAATTAATTAAAAAATCTCACGTACTTATTTATGGTGAGAACACAAAATCTAATCTTAGCAATTTTCAAAGTAATTAACTTTTAAAAAACCCAAATATTAATGACAAATATCAGAGATAAGAGCTAAGGACTTTGAATGGTTTTTCTTAGAGGGGGAATGGATGGGGAGAAGGGACTACAACCTGGTAATTAAAAATTATTTTAAAGGCTCTGCAGACAGCCGTCTTTACTGACGCCTATAGATTTCGGTTGGTTCCAGTAACATCTTTTGCTTCTTTATCTTTCTTTTCATACCTTTTTTTCTATTGTAGGGGGTTGAGGAACACAAACATAGAGGCAAATGAGATATGTGGGATAACATATATTATATATTTCATTTATTTTGACCCTAACACTTATTTTCACAAATATCTTTGTATTTTTTAGGTGCTAGTGAAAAAAATATAAAGTGAAAATAAATATCCCTCTATGTTTTTTGGGCATAGAGGCCAAATGTGCTAAACAAAACAACATTTTAATTAATTATAACCTTGTTTTACTTGGTAGTTACCTAATTGGTTGGTTATTTTTAGGGTTCAGTTTGTGTGCTGGTAAAAAATGTTGTGATTCTTTTGTGTTTTTATTTCTTGTAACATTTTTAGTTGGGAACTCTTGGCTAATAAAATCTTCTAATTTTTTTTAACTTAGAATCTGGAGCAACAAAATGTAATATATAAGCTCAGATTCCTAAGTTACTCATGCCTCTAACTTTTTATATGAGGCTAGCAATTCATTTATTTAACAATGTCATCATCCTGGTAATCATCAAAATGTACTTGAGGCATTTATGTCTGTGCTCCCATATCTTTCCCACTATATGAAGTACAATAAATTGACTAAGACCTCGTGTGTGGGACTTTATAATCTAAGGCAGAAAAATTAATACAGATGAGCATGCAGGTCATCTAGACAGCTAGGCAAACACTGACACAATGTACAATACTGTATTAAAAGCATATATAATGCATTGGGTGACTATACATTAGAGTAAATGAAAGATGAATTATAACTGGGCACAGTGGCACGTGCCTGTAGTCCTAGTACTTTGGGAGGCTGAGGTGGGAGGATCACTTGAGCCCAGGAATTCAAGACTAGTCTGTGAAACATAGTGAAACCCTGTATGTAAAAATAAAATAAAATAAAAAAATTCACCAGATGTTGTGGTGTGCACCTGTGGTCTCAACTATTTGGGAGGCTGAAGTGGGAGGATCACTTGAGCCCAGGAGGTTGAGGCTGCAGTGAGCTATGATTGTGCCACTGAACTCCATCCAGCCTGGGCAACAGAGTGAGACCCTGTCTCAAAAAAAAAAAAAGATGAATTATGAGTTACCTTTTTTGTACAACGGCAAAAAAGAGGAATCTTTACTTTCTCAAGAACTTTGTTACATCCAGATAACAACTGAACAGTCCTTGGCGTAGAAATAACAGGAGGAAGTGATACATGCAGTAGTAAGAGGAAGGAAAGTGCTTTGTCCCACAAAATACCTCCTCTACTTGATAATGCCTACAATTCTTTTAGTTTAAATCTTTGTTTTTGGCTTTATGCAAATACCTGTGGGAGGAATGTCATTAAGTGTATGTGTGCTAAATGGATAAAGAGAAGGATATTTTGTATACTGGTGGTTTGGAAATAAACCAAGTTTGAACAATGCACCATGACATGTTTTCTATTGTTTCTTGAACTTAGTTTGTTTTCCAGTCACTGGCGTATAAATCTGCCTAATACCTTTTTGATACTGGGGGGAGGAACCCACTTTTATTTACATTTGAATTTCTAGAAATACATGAAGCAAAATGTACTTGACTGAAATTTGAAAGTACTCCAATTGAGCATTTCACAAACATCTACAAGAGAGTTTGCTATTAGAAGCTCAGGACTTGGTTAGCATAAGAATTCTACCTTGAGATAAGACATGTTCATCATCTTGTTTTCCCATAGATTTTTAAATCCACAGTCTACAGGAAAATAGGAGCTGTATTCTCATCATGTTACCTGACTGATTTTGCACAGTTAATTTTTGGAGCTTGGTTTGCTCTTATCAGGGTTTTAGATGAATGAACTAGTTTGCTCTAAAAGTGTGGAATAAGTTAATTGCCTCAAAGGATTTTCTTTTTTTTGAGATGGAGTTTTGCTCTCGTTGCCCATGTTGGAGTGCAATGGCGTGATCTCGGCAACTTCCGCCTCCCAGGTTCAAGCGATTCTCCTGCCTCAGCCTCCCAAGTAGCTGGGATTACAGGCACCTGCCACCATGCCTGGCTAATTTTTGTATTTTTAGTAGACATGGGGTTTCACCATGTTGACCAGGCTCGTCTCAAACTCCTGACCTTGTGATCCTCCCGCCTTGGCCTCCCAAAGTGCTGGGATTACAGGTGTGAGCCACTGTGCCCGGCCACCTCAAAGGATTTTTGAAGACAGGACCTCTAGCGTTTTTGGTGTCACTGTGCTATAACTAGCCACAGACCATTTCTCTGTATCCCTTTTGATCTCACACTACAGTGTTCGCAGTATGGTAGCCTCTATTCACATGAGACTTTTGCACACTTGAACTGAGGCTAGTGCACATTGAGGAGCTACATTTTTTATTTTATTGCCATTTAATTAATGTAAATTTAAAAATTGATACTCAACTTATTTAAAAATTTGTAGGTATAATTGGAGCAACTTGGGTATGTGACTCTACCTTTTCAACTGTAAACTTTTTGAAATCTAAATACTTATTGAGCATTTTTGATGAAAATTTAGTGGCTGAATTGAGAAATACTGTAAGTGCAAAATACACACTAGATTCCAAGGCTTAGTGTGAAAAAATGTAAAATATCTCACTAAATGTTTAAAATATTGATTACATGTTGAAATTATATTTGAGATATATTGTGTTAAAGCATATTAAAATTATTTTCACCTATTTCTTTTTACTTTTAAAGTGTGGCTAATTTCGAGTTTTAAATTACGTTATGTGGATAATATTTCTATTGGGTAGCACATAAAATTACTGTGTCTGTGCTTTGTAGATATTTGTTAAAAGGCAATGTGCTAGTAATTCTGTGGTCTTAAAAAGACATATGTGTTATTTTTGTTTATACATACGTGTATACAAACATACATGTATACCAGTATACATACATGCATGTGCGTATACTTGTGGACGTCTGTGTGTGTGTGTGTATGACCTGTAGTAGCCAGCCTCCCACATCATGTGTCCTGGTTTTCAGACCCTTGTTTAGTCTTCTCCTGTGTTATACCAGGGCTGGTCTGTGTGACCAGCAGAAGTCATGGTATGTCACTTCCCGAGAACAAGTTATAAAAGATAAGAGGCCAGGCACAGTGTCTTATGCCTATAGTCCCAGCACTTTGGGAGGCCAAGGTGGGAGGATTGCCTAAGGCCAGGAGTTTGAGACTAGCCTGGGCAACATAGCGAGCTCTCATCTCTTAAAAAAAAAATTAGCTGAGTATAGTGGTGTACAGCTACTTGGGAGGATGAGGAGGGTCACTTGAGCCCAGGAGTTTCCGGCTGCAGTGAGCTATGACAGCGCCACTGCACTCTGGCCTGGATGACAGAGTGAGATCCTGCCTCTGGAGAAAAAAAAAAAAAATCAGTGCTTCTGTCTTGGGCACTCTGTCTTTCTTGGGCCACTTGCTCTAGGGGAAGCTGTTACATGGACACTTAGGTGGCCTATGGAAAGGTTCACATGGTGAAGAACTGAGGTTTCCAGCAGCCAGCAAGGAATGGAGGCTTCCCAGCAATGACAGGATTGAGCTGGAAGCAGATCCTCCCCACGGTGGGCCTTCAGGCGACTGCCCCAGCTGACAATTGGACAGCAACTTTGTAATTCTGAGCCACAACCACCTAGCTAAGCTGCTCCTGAGTTCTTGACCCACAGAAACTCTGAAATAATAAGTGATGTTGTTTTAAACTGTTCAGTTTCGGATTGTGTGTTACATGACAATAGATAACTAATATGTAATCTGAATGCAAAAGAGGTTCATTATACTGTATAATAGCAAACAACAAAACCAAACCAAACCAAAAATTAATTAAATGTCCTCAAGTGGGAAACTGGTTAAGTAAATGATGGCATATTTGCTCAGTGGGATATTAGGCAACTGTTAAAAATGTTGGGTTACCTGAATCCTCAGGAATAAAAGTAGCCAGTGGAAACCCATGAGGGTGTGAGAACCACTCAGGGGAGTCACAGCAAGCACTGCTGACCAGGGACCACGTTTATAAAAACACGACATCAACATATTACCCTCCCAATGTTTTATTTTTATTTCCTCTTTCTGTTTTCTCTCCTTTACCTGTTCTAGAGAATCCCATCAGGGTACCTGTGGCCTTTTGCTGTCTAGCCTTCTCCATCAGATTGTGCTCCTTGAAGACAGGGACTTCTTACCTAGCACTGGGCTGGAGCAAGGAGTGAATACCTTTGAAGTTTGAATAATAACATGCATTTTCCATGGTTTTTAAAACTGTTTCTATTATTTATTTTAAAAATTATTTTTGTATATTAATTAAAAAATTGTTATGTATTTATGGGGTACAAGTACAGATCTTTTTTTCTTTTCTTTTCTTTTCTTTTTTTTTTCTTTTTGAGACAGAGTCTGACTCTGTCACCCAGACTGGAGTGCAGTGGTGCAATCTCAGCTCACTGCAACCTCTGCCTCCTGGGTTCAAGCGATTCACCCACCTCAGCCTCTCGAGTAGCTGGGATTGCAGGTGCATGCCACCATGCCTGGCTGATTTTTGTATTTTTAGTAGAGATGGGGTTTCACCATGTTGGCCAGGTTAGTCTTGAACTCCTGACCTTAGGTGATCTGCCCACTTCGGCCTCCCTAAGTTCTGGGATTACAGGCGTGAGCCAGTGCGCCTGGCCATGAGTACAGATTTCTTACATGCATACATTGCATAGTGGTGAAGTTTGGGCAGGTTTTTTTTTTTTTTTAAGCAAAATGCAAAGTTATAGGTAGAGTGAAACCACAACTATGGTTGCAAATGCTATATAAAGCATGTGGAAAACAAATGAAACAACTTCCAGATTCAAAAAGCATTACTTTGTAAAGATGTAATTCCAATTATTTTAGTTATTTTCTTCTTTACCGGGACACTCCAGACCCTCTCTGTAGTTTTGCGTTACTCTATTCAGCTTGGTCTCAGCTGTTAAAGGTCTAATGCTAAATTAGTGGTGGGGATGGGAGCTAAAATGACTTCAGATTTCCTCAGCCTATTGTTGTTCAAGGCTATAACCAAGTGTTTTTTTGTTGTTTTTTTTTCTCACTTTCCTTTTGTCTGGTCTCCACTTCTTGACTTTTTCTTACCATGTTTTGAAGCTGCTTTTTACTTGAGTCCTGTGAGAGCGGCCTTCCCTCCCAGCTGATTGTAATTTCTTACTAAAGCCCTGTTAACTCCAGATCAATGGCTTATTTGACTCACTTGACTTTTTAAAGGAGCCAGAATTATTTCGCCTTTAAAGCAAATGTATGTATGTATGTTAACCCTTAAGCTCTCAAACACTCAACCCATGTGTTAGGGTTAAACTAATGGCTCTGACGATTGGGTGGAGGGAAGCAAGATAGAAATGATGAGAGTAGGAAAAATGACATTTGTGTGTGTGTGAGAAATAAAAATCACTCGAGACTTTTACATAGTAATATGCAAATTCCCCCTTTATGCTTTTCTCACTTCCACCTGCAATTGGAGATGTCAATCTCTCAGCTGAGAAGGATAGCTCTAGTGAGTCACTGTTGCCTGTGGAGGGATGTTGTCTTGCAGATGTGTTGGTGTAGAACAAAGCTTTTTGTGGTAGCAGCCTCCATGATGCCTGCCTCCTCTTATTCACATCCTTGTGTCGTCCCCTCCCCCGTTGCACCAATGCACTATAGCAGAGGCAATGCTATGCCACGTCTAAGCTTAGATTGTAAAAGACTGAAATGTCTTTTATAATCTTGAGTCTTCTCTTTTGAATCACTTGGGTCCTCCCTTTTGAATCACTCACTTTGGGGGAAGCCTCATCATGAGCAGCCTATGTAGAGGCCCATAGGGCACGGAACTAAAGATTCCCTTTAACCCTCCCACGAGTGTGCCTGGACACATATCCTCAATTGACTGCAGCCCCAGTTGACTTCTTGATTGTAGCCTAGTGATAGGTCTTGAGCCTGAACCTGGCAGGTAAGCCACTCCTGGATTCTTGACCTACAGAAACTATGAGATAATAAATGTTTGCTGTTTTAAGCTGCTAAATTTGGTGTGATGTTACATAGCAGTAGATAAATAAACCAGTTGTAAACAGCTGGGTTAGACCAAAACCTAAAGAGATTTTTCTTTTTTTGAGACAGGGTGTTGCTCTGTTGCCTAGGCTGAGTACAGTGGCATGATCACACCTCACTGTAGCCTTGACCTCCTGGACTCAAGCAATCCTCCCGCTTCAGCCTCCCGAGTAGCTGAGACTACAGGCGCGTGCCACCATGTCCAGCTAATTTTTGATTTTTTTTGGAGACAGGGTCTCTCTCTGTTTCCCATGCTGGTCTTGAACCCCTGGATGCAAGCAGTCCTCCCACCTTGGCCTCCCAAAGTGCTGGGACTACCGGAGTGAGGCACTGCGCCTGGCCAACAGATTTCTTTTACTTTGGAAGTGCTATTACCAAAATCATACTGGAGTTACCAGTAAGTAACCAGCTTTGGTAATTGCAGCAACATATTTGTTATTATAATTTCACCCAATCATGAAAAATTTGGTTGAATGGGATGAGGAATTATTATTAACATAACATTAATATCATATAAGTGGCAGCCAATTTTAAATGTAGGTTTTGTTTGTTTGTTTGTTTGTTTTGAGACAGGATCTTGCTCTTTTGCCCAGGCTGAAGTGAAGCAACGTGATCTTGGCTCACAGAAACTTCTGCCTCCTGGGTTCAAGGGGTCCTCCCACCTCAGCCTCCCGAGTAGCTACAGGTGCTTGCCACCATACCTGGCTAATTTTTGTGTTTTTTTTGTTTTTTGTAGAGACGGGGTTTTGCCCTGTTGTCCAAGCTGGTTTTGAACTCCTGGCTTCAAGCAATCTGCCTGTCTCAGGCTCCCAAAGTGCTAGGATTACAGGCATGAGCCACTGTACCCAGGCAAAATGTAGATGTTTTTTTTTTTAGACCTGCTTTATTTCAAAAAGCTTTTGAAGTGATACAGCTGTATATTTTTATGGCAAAAACCAGCCCATCTTCAAACTGATAAATAGGGCCACCTAACTGCAAAGAAATGATTAATTTATAACTTTCTTGTATTTTTTAATGAAACAAAATATAACTTTGGTAGGGCTTAGAGGTAGTTAAAAGCAGTGTTTGAAAAAAAATTAAAAAGCAATAAAGTTTAAAGAGATTAAGTTCCAGAGGAGTTTTTTTAATTAGTGTGCTAGATACATATTTTTTTCTTTTTTCTTTTTGGAGAACCTCTTCATTTTGAATTCTTTTTATGAGTCCTCATGATCACTTGTTTGCTCAAATTCTTCTGTCTCACATCTCCACTATGAGCTGAAAGATTATTCGAGTATCATATGTTCAGAGTAATCCTTTCTTAAGAGTCAATTTTTAGATTTTTATTAATTTCTTAGAATTCTCTGAATTTTCTTACGTAACCACAATAGTGGTTCTTCCTCTGTGACCCCAAACATGACTTCAAAAATTAAAAGTAGAAAGAACATCACCTTTCCATACCCAGAAAGCCCCCGACAGGCTGTTTTAGAGGGTGTAAGATTTAAGCCTATTGTTGTAAAATGGGGTGGTTCAGGCCGCAGCAGGCCCACAGAGGGGTGTGTTTTATTTGGCCAGCTCTATGTTGTCTCACACAGTGTTCTTAAAAAAAAAAAAAATTGCCAACACTTAAAAACCAGGCAATTTCACATTAAAAAAAAAAAAGTCCTGACAACAGTAGGCCTATATTCCTACATAGCAACACTGGGCTGAAATTAAGAAACTGCTGCCCCTTGTAGATGGTCCCTAGGCTTTTGCACTTCACTACTGCTCCCCCACTCCCTGACCTTTTTTTTTTTTTTTTTAAATGTCCTCTGGCTTCATTTATTTTAGTTACTTTCCCGGGCCCTGTGGGCATTTGCATTGACCACTTCTGATCTAAACAGACAACTAGCCATGACATAATTGAGAGAGGTTGAAGTCACTGGGGCACTATTAAAGCAAGATTACTTTTGTCTTATTTACCTAGTAACGACCATACTTATACTATGCTAAGGGGCATTCCTATCTGCTCTCTTCCCTTCCAGTCAACATAGAGTTATTTCTAATGTTCCACTCATGCAGCTTTAGATAGTACTAATCTTATGAATGTTGTTGATCTTAAAAGTCCTCCTTTTAATTTACGTTCTCTTTTTGTTTTAAACTTAAACCTAAAGTCATACTGAGGTTTTTGATTATTCTAAGTTGAAGATTTTGATCCACTTAAATTGCAACACTTCTCATGCCTGTTACTGACAGATCACTGCAAGCTTAGCCCTTCGTTAGGAAAAAACCAAACAGACTAAAAACCCAGATTCCAAGAACAGCACAGAATGAAATTCTTAAGAAAATGCAACTGTGTGAGAAGCAAAGTCTTGTCACCCCAAGTTTTTACGGATCAAAAAATTGTATGCACATAACCCTCATAAATGTTGTCAGAAAGAATTATGGAAAAACTGAGAGAGGCAGAGAAGTGTGAAAAGATGACGCTTCCCCCTCCCTTGTCACAGTACCACAGAGGAGGCTGCCTCAGTTTCTTCACTCAGAATGAGCTACTCCTAAGCCACATAAAACTAGTTATTCCTTTGCTAAAAAACAACTGATCATCAGATTTGGCGACTGTACATTTTTATCTACATATATGCAATAAACAACTTTAATTATTATTCATGAATAAGGAAGGTGCTATTGGATAGTTTCCTCTGACAGTTTGCAGTCAAAAAAAAGGTTAAAGATAAATAACCCCTAATGTTTAAAAAATGTAATATTTTAACTTTAATAAGGGTCTGAATTAAGGCAGCAGGGTAAGTGTGAAAAAGTAAATGAATATTATTTCTAGTATATATTATTAATTCTTTGAAGAAGAATGATACACTCTTTTCACATAATTTATTTTAAAAATAGTGATAGAGGCAGGATGAAGTAGCCTGTTGGATGTGTAGTATGTATGATGTGCATTATTTAGGTGTGCCTTATTAAAGAAGACATATATTCCACCATCTTTTAAAATAAGAAACTTTCTGCTATATTAAAAAATAAGCTAAAAATTTTATATTTGTTTATTTCTTTGTAACAATAATGTTAGTACAGTTAGGCCCAGCAGTAGCTATATGTATGGGCAAGAGACATGCTTATATTTACTTTTTTAAAACTCATATTGAATAAAATTTGGCAAACAGAGAAAAAATATACCACCCATAGTACCATCAACCCAGTATAAATGCTGTTAGCATGTTGATATAACATGTAGCCTTTTCTCTTTGCATTTTTAGACATAGGTATAACCAGTTTTTAATCTTGTTTGTTATGTAACAGTATAGGATATGTCACATATTATTGTGTAATGGAAGATATATTATAAAAATTTTTTGAAGATTTACTTAAAATTTGAAATGAGGCCATGATATATTCAGGGACTGAAGATAAATTTCTTGGCTCACTGCTTTTTTTTGGTCAACCTTTTTTGAGCATCTAAGTTGGTACATATCAATCTTTGATTTCATAATGTGATAATTGGACATCTAAAAACTCATTTCCATGTTTGAGTTTAAAATGAACTTCATGAGCTTTCTCCTATGGGAAGTAATTTTTAGGTGTGCAGAGTTTTGTGTGTGTTTTGGTTGCTGCTGGTTTTTTTCGAGTAGAAAATACAGAAAAACCTGGGCGCAGTGGCTCACACCTGTAATCCTAGCACTTTAGGAGGCTGAGGTGGGTGGATCATGAGGTCAGGAGTTCAAGACCAGCCTGGCCAAGATGGTGAAACCCTGTCTCCACTAAAAATACAAAAAATTAGCTGGGCGTGGTGGCAGTTGCCTGTAATCCCAGCTACTCGAGAGGCTGAGGCAGAGAATTGCTTGAACCCAGGAGGCGGAGGTTGCAGTGAGCCAAGATCACGCCACTGCACTCCAGCCTGGGCAACAGAGCAAGACTCCATCTCAAAAAGAAAGAAAGAAAGAAAATACAGAAAGAAAGAAGAAAAGAGGAGAAGAAAGGAAGGTTGGAAGCACTTCCTGAAATGATACTTCTGTATACATTTTCCCTGAACACTCCACAGACCTGATTCCTGGCTCTGCTCTGTACTTGTAGTGGCCTGTTCATGTATTCACTCTGAGCAGGGTTTTCTAGAACAGAACAATGTTTTTATTCCCTTTCCCCAAGATCTAGCCAAGTGTGCAGCACATAGTAAGCACTTAATGAACATTCAGTGAGTGAAAGAGGAGAGAAAACCATGTACAGACACCAAGCATAAGAGAGGAAGTAATTATATCAGGATGTTTTTAGCTGTAAGTTGTAGCATGTAAACTACAAGTGGCTTAAGCAATAGGGACATTTTTTAAATTCACATGACACAAAGTTCAGAGTAAGGGCAGTTCCAAAGCTGGTTTTGCAGCTGAACAATGTCATGGAGTACCCAGATGTTTTTCATTTTTGTACTCAGCCATCCTCAGCATATTGGTGATTTCTTCCATTATAGTTGCAAGATGGATGTAGGAGTTCCAGATGCTATTTGCAGACATGACCATGTCCAACAAAGAAGAGGTGGTATTTTCTGCTGTGTATCTCAGTTTATTACAGAGCTTTCACAGTTGCTTCCAGCTGACTTCTGCTTAGGTCTAGGATTGGCTCACAAGCCTATGCCCTAGCTGACGATGGCTATCAGGTAGACACCAACAGTGGCTGGCATAGAAACACCAGAGGAAAGAATAATGGGAAAAAGAGTAGTGATAGGTCAGAATGAAATAGCCTGTTGGATGTGTAATATGTAGAGTCTACATTATTTAGGCCTATTGTATTCTTATCTGTATATACATTCACTATCTGATATTTAATATTAACATATGTTTGAAGCTAGGAGAACAATACTTCTAAGTAAAAAGTGTGCTACTCAAGAGCAGTAGAACCATATACATTTGGGGATGTAAACTATATGAAATTGCAAGTACAAAATTGCTAGGCCCACTTTAGGTCCTTGGAAACTTCTTTAGCTTCATGGCAAATCTTTTTCCACTGCCATCCCCGGCCTTCCCCACATTTAACATTGCTACTCTGGAGAGAATAGAAAACTTGGGTAACAAGTTAGAAGAACAGAATTTGCTTTCTTATTAACATTATGTTATTCTAAGGAAGAAGGACATTGCACTCAAGAATTACTCAAGGAACAGGTCAAATGAATGGGAATTATAAAGGTAGATAATAGATGTTTTTTTAAAAAGCATCTTGAGTTTTTGTTAATAGTACTTTTAAACCGTTGTAGTTTGCTACATATTCTTTACTCTTAGAAAGTGGATATAAAAGTGAAAATACATCAAAACAAAATATTCAGCCCACTAGATATATATATTCCAGGTGTGCTTAAATAGGGACATATAAATTATTACTATATGACACTTGTATAATTTGGATAGAGTCGAATTCTTAAGCAGAATGTTAATTATCAGAAAATGAGTATTTTATTTAGAAATTATATGTAATATAACATTTTATATTTTTTTCCCATTTCCTTTGGATGGGTGTGGGGGTGCGGTGGGGGAAGAGAAACAGTGACCACCTGTGTCATCTGCTGTCTTCATGGTCTTCAGTCTATTGCAGTAGCATCCCAGAGGCTGTTTCTGAGGAACCTGTTGTATTGCTAGATTGATACTGCAGTCTGTTGGCTATTGTCTTCTATTTTAAAAACAGAGCAAAACAAAATATATTCCTGTCATCTACCTCTCGTTCTTGAGATTACATAAGAACTTCCCATAGTATACTAGCTTTTACACCAAATTTTAAAAATTGAAACATACCTTTGCCGATGAATGTAGTGTTAATTTGCAGAAGTGTGTCATTGGCGCCGAGCTGAATGAGCCTGTCACTTAATAGCCTTCCATTAATACTTGTTTAATGGAAGAATGAATGAACTGTTTATACAACATTGGGACTTCTAAGATAATTATGATAATTTAAGGAAAGCAAATATTGGACACTAACCTGTATTTGCTAACATTTTCTTTTAGAAGTTGTGATATTACCAATACTTTGAAAAATCAAACACTGTATTATCTTCAAATTAAAGACTTTAAGTGATATGCTAAATAGAGCTCTTAGCTTGACAGTTAAGACATTTATATATAACTAAGGCACTACACATCTGGGAAAATAAGAACATATTTTGAAAGGAAGAGATTCCAGAAATGGGTATCTGTGATTCAGTAAGAGGGGCCGTGAATACAATGTGAGTAGAATCTGTAACTGTGTGTGGTGCTTTATGCTTCTCAAAAGGCAGTTTTTTCATGATATTATATGGGTCTGCTTGCCTGTCTCCCATTATCTGTAATTTAAAGTGTGCTATTTTTGTAGCTGTTATTCTTGGACATACAAGTAAATCAACATGTATGTTCAAAAGATATGTACTTGATTTCTAACAAGAGTAAGATAAATTTATTCTTGTGTCTAAACATTAGCATTTATATACAAAAGTTTATTGATTAGTAGTAGGTCTCATTTTTTAAAGTATTTTTATATGTACAATGAAAAGGCAGCTTTCTATTTTGTATGAAATTTTAAAAAAATCTTTTAAAAGTACTACAAGATAAAAGAAATTTAAAAATTGACATTATTGGCACAAGATTGATGTTAATGTTTACTCACGTAAATAGCACAAAATACTGCCTAATTAGTGTGGTTGGTAAATTTTTGGTACTTAAATTTTCTCTGTTATTGTAAACCATGCATAAAATGCTTGTCTATTGAGAAGTGCAGAATTGTCAGAGCTTAAACAGCTGACATCTGCTTACTCTCTTAAAAAAAAAAAAAAAAAGAATAACAAGCCATTTCAGCCTAATCTACCTCAAATGTGTTCATGTAAATGGAGGTCCATCTACTGACCTGTATTCTTTTCAGCTCAGGATTGGTCCACATGGTTTATGAAACCAGGAAGCCTAATTTGAAATGCAGATGTTGAGAGAGTGAAGTACACCCTCCCCTTTTTTCTTTGCTGTATCTGTCAGGGTGAAAAATGGCTTGCGCAAGGGTCAGTCACCCATACTCACTTAATTACTTTTCTTGGACCCACAGAACTGTCACAAGCTGTGGTGGATGCGGGAGCTGTTCCTCTTTTAGTACTCTGTATCCAGGAGCCAGAAATTGCTTTGAAAAGGATTGCTGCTTCGGCCCTCAGTGATATTGCAAAGCATTCTCCAGAGTTAGCACAGACAGTAGTGGATGCAGGAGCTGTTGCTCATTTAGCCCAGATGATCCTGAACCCTGATGCTAAATTGAAGGTATTTCAAAATAAGGTTGAAAAATACATCAGCCTTCTTATAATGTAAGAAAATGGAAATGTGTACACGTGAATATTTTGCATCTAAAAATAATTAGCAAATTATCATTGAAAACAGATATGAATATATTATGTATTTGGTCTCTTAATATGTGAAAATAATACTGTAAGGATTAGATAAAGATGTGATTGGGGAAACTATGTACAAGATCAGAAGTAACAACAGTGTTAACATTAATAATTAAAATACAGAATCACATAATAATTAAATCCTGGTTTGGAAAAGACCTAAAGATTTTTGAACCCACCACTATAATATTGTTTCTTATGGAAATTGCAATATTTATCTTAGCCTTTTTTATAGCTTTCTAAAATCTGATTTTTAGTTAATAGTCACCAACTATACTTTTATATTCTAATAGTTATATCCTATAATGTTTTAAAATTGTTAACGTTAACTAAGCAATGGAACATTCTTTGAAATGGTATCAGCATCATGTCAAAGATATTGTTCTGCTTGATGATTTTTGTACTAAATGATCACCTGTCTCATAAATTAGCAATTTCAGTGTTGCATAATTAAGAAGTGGTATTCATCCAGAGGTCATGTTATGTAATCATCTGTAATAGATAGAGTTTCAAAATATTGAGAACTAATTTGGAAATTAGGAATTTTTAGAACTTGGGTATAAGACTTGAATGTGAGAGTCTCAAGACTCAGAAATCTTAGGCTGTTTAGGCATGTACATTTTTTTCCTTTTATAAAGGAATTTGAATATATATAAAACTGTTTACATTACATCTGAACTCTGTAGTGGATGCTATATAGTGTTTTGTTGTTGTTGTTGTTGTTTTTTTGCTTCACAGCATCAGATCCTTTCAGCTCTCAGTCAGGTTTCAAAACATTCCGTGGATCTGGCAGAAATGGTTGTTGAAGCAGAGATTTTTCCAGTTGTACTTACCTGTCTGAAGGACAAGGATGAATACGTGAAGAAAAATGCTTCTACTTTAATTAGAGAGATTGCAAAACATACACCCGAGGTGAAAAGAAACTTCAAGGCACAATAATATGTAGTAGTTAGTTTTAGTTTTTAAATAAAACATCAATTTGTTTATAGGGCCTAGGGGTTGTGGCACATGATCTAGTTGAGTCAGGATTTCTCGTCTTCTACTGATGTTTTGGACTGGGTAGTTCTTTGTTGTGGGGAGCTGGTCCTGCACATTGTAGGACGGATGTTTAGCAGGATCCCTAACCTCTGCCCACTAGATGCCAAAAGCACCCTTCTCCCACAAGTGGTGACAATCAAAAATGTCTCCATACTTTGCCATGTATTCCTCAGGGAGCAAAACTGCCTCCAGTTGAGAACACTGGGTTATATTAGCAGAGTTTGAGCTTGAAATCTGTTTCTAGTCATTTCCAACTTTCCATTTGTAGATTGTGAGGACAATGGAACTTTGCCATCCTTACAATTTTATGTCAGCTGGGAGTAGTGAGAACACTATTATAGCTCCAGGTTGGGAGAAATCACAAAGGTCCCCTGGCCTACTGTGACCACTCCAGTAGCTGCTCTTACATGGTGATTTCCCGCCCTGAGTTCCTAGATGGGAAAGAAATAGAGAGAAAGCAAGCCTGTGTTGATTCTGAAGTATCTTTTTTCTGTGTATATTTTGACTAATCAATTTTTATTTCATTAAACTTTAAGTCCTCATTGTTTATTTCATCTAACATCTTTATTTGCTTGAGATTTTTCAAAATTAAAGTGCACTCAGCTAGTAATCATTACTAGCAAAGGGGGAATAATTAGGTTAGAATATTTCAAGTCCGACATTGTCTTTCACCATTCAGTGATTAATCTGCTTCATACTCACCCATTGTGATGGGGGGGGGGGTTTCAGTAGTTAGTTATGAACTAGCCCTAGGCTTAGAGTCTACATGAGGAATTTTGACATCCATTATAATAGGGATAAAAGTTGTGCCATCGATGCATGAAAAATTGAACCACAGAGTAAAGCTCCTCACAGTTTGTGCATTTGAACTAGCAGGTTTATTGTACTTGTATATTTCTTTAATAAATATAATAATTTCACTAAATGATAATTCAATTTCACCAGTTGTCTTTAGGTTCTAAATAGAGTGTGGCAATATTAAACTGTATTTAAAGACCATCATAGGGTCCTGGTGATCTAACTCTTGTTCCCATCGCTTAGCTTTCACAGCTGGTAGTTAACGCAGGAGGGGTTGCTGCCGTGATTGACTGCATTGGGTCCTGCAAAGGGAACACACGGCTGCCTGGCATCATGATGCTTGGTTATGTAGCAGCTCATTCTGAGAACCTAGCAATGGCAGTCATCATTTCTAAGGTTTGTTCTTGCTTCGTTTTCTTCCAGTTGCAGTAAGAAATTCTAAGACAGAACCACAGATTAATGTTCTCCAACAGAATACAAAATATAACTGACTGGAGCAAAAAAATTACCTGAAAAAAATTTTGATTGTTTCAATGCTTATTAGCAAGTTTTATTAGCAAGGTAATGGGAAGTTTAAAGTTTTACTCAGCGTTTCTCATCAACAGAATATCAACTATTTTGAGCATTAGTATTATCTGTATTTAAATATTAAGTTTATTTGTATCTTGAAGGATTAATTGTACATATCTACAAACATGTAAAGCTTACCTTGGTTAGAAACACCTATTTGTAAATGACATGCCCAGTAGTCATTTTCAGTATTCTGGGAGGTCTATACACCCCTCCATTTCCTGCCACTTCAGTGGGAGATGACAATGGCTAGGACATCCCTTTTTATCCACTTTCTCTTCTTCAGCTTTTATTAACTATTTCTCTTCTTAGATTTAGGCAATTCAGAGCACACGTCAGTGTTTTTGTTTCCTTGCTCTAGGGCTTTTGCTTTATCTCAGTTCACAATTTTGTAAGAACCCCTCATCTAGTGCAGCCCTGGCACATAGTAGGTGCTTACGAAATGTGTGCTAATGAATAAATATTGATCTCTGGACGAATGCTTCAAAGCCTGTGTGCTTACAGTGTGTGCGGTGACCCTCTGGGGTGTGGGTTTCTTATCAGCATAGAAAACCTGCTGCTGTATGTTAAACAGAAATGTGGATTTTTTTTATCCCTTACTAATCCTCAGAATAAAAAGGAGCCTCAGATCTTTATTTTCTACCTATTTCTTGATAATTCTTTGCTTTACTCCCTTTTATCCTGCTCTTTTCCTTTTGTTCTTCTACTACCGCAGACTGTGATAGTGACTAGAGCAATAGTGGTGCTTTCTGAAGGGTCACGGTAAGGATGTTACTAGGTTTTTGATCCTTGGTTGTTTTGTGGATAGTCATGAAGCTTATGCATGGGAAGAATGATGAAAGAAGAAGCAATTGCCGTTGCTTCCCATATGCCTTCCTGAAATTAACCAGGGAGCTCTCCCCTTCTTTGGTCTAAGGTTGCTGCTGGCCTTTCCCACTTGGTTTGTTTTTCAGATAGAGATCAAGGTGTTGCTTGCTGAAACTCCAGCAGTTTCGGGCAAGCCACATAGTATGGTAGCACTCTCTGCTTTTCCTGTGTGGTACTATAAAGACTAACAATAATACCTTACATTTAAATAGTAATTTTAAAGCAAATTTGCATTCCTTATCTTATTTGTTATTCATTATAATTGAGGCCAACAAGTCAGAGCTTCGGGGATGGAGTAGAGGCACTGTCTCCTTTTCCTCCTGTTTCTTCAGTCTTGTTACATCCTGGACATGTGGGCTTTCTGGAAAGTTGCTTCATTCTGAAGACAGGTCTGACCTTTAATATTGGCAGACATACATTTTTAGTTGTAGGAAAGAAGCCAATGAAGAAATATAGCTGACCTCTTCAGGAAATTGGTCTTAATAACCAAATTAAAAAGCAAAGAATAAAAGTATATATGATGATTCTGGCCTTTGCTGTGGTAGCATAACCATGTGATCTTTTTTTGTGGTACCAAATTTAAGGTGATTACCATAATCTCAAATTAGTCAGAAAATTACACCTATACAGAATTTGGAATTAGAATTTGATTTTTTAAAATTGTTCCTTGGGTATACAAAATGTAATGTATTTGAGGCTCTTTAGTTTATTCTGTTTTTATTGTTTAGATAAAATTGAAGCATAAGATGCAAAATGTAAGCATGTGCTGTGTAACAAAAGTAATCGTTGTTTTGACATTCAGTCATGTTAAAGTGTAAAGAACTATAATTTAAAAGTTGACCATAATTGATGGAAAGTTATTTATGTACTGTTTCAGGAAAGGTGTTAGTGAATATATTCCGCTGACAAGGTACTTAGGATTCTTACTGATTTATTTTATTCTCAGGCTTATTATGTCAGGTTTATTATATTTGGTGAAAAGACAATTTCTTTAAAGATTCTAAACTTTTTAACAAAGGAAAATAAATGATTTTAAAATTCTAAACATTTTTAGTTTGTCACAGTAAAATCTGGCTTTGCCTATTTCCTAGTCTGTGACATCTGTTGTCTGGTTAAATACCTCTCTATTTGGGGGGTAAAAGCTAGTAGAGAAATTCTTGGTTTAGTTGAATCGTTACCGATAATTAAGGTAATTTAGTTCTAGTCGTCTTATTGACTTAAGAAATGACAGCCCCTGTGATGTGCTCATTTATTGAACCATTTAAGAAAAAAAGGATCAAGGCCGAAGTGATTTCTTCTCATGTTTGAGAGACATGGAAGACTCTTTAATCCTGCTCTAGATTCATAACACTTGCTCTTTTGATCCACGCTGCAGGGTGTACCCCAGTTGTCAGTCTGCTTGTCAGAAGAACCGGAAGATCACATTAAGGCTGCAGCTGCTTGGGCCTTAGGACAGATTGGAAGACACACTCCTGAACACGCACGGGCTGTTGCAGTCACAAATACTTTGCCAGTTCTGCTTTCTTTGTACATGTCAACAGAAAGTTCTGAGGATCTCCAAGTAAAAGTAAGTGCTTAATTCTGTTTTATGAAGATTTTGGCTCATTTAAAAAATATGTCATTTCAAATCTCTTTGTTTTCATCATGGACAATATTGTTTTATGAGTCAAGAAATACAAATTTATCAGAATTGACTTCACTCTTCTTTGAAAATGAGTTACCCTGTCTCTAAAAATCAGTGATATATTTTAGAGAAAATTTTCTATGGGTGCAAAGTTGTTTGTAAAATGAATGGTTAATGCAGTCTACATTCCTGTTGACTCTTCTTATGTAGTCGGAATTGAAGAATAATAGAATTTTTTAGTTTGAATTTGCTGGAGAGACCTCTAGTTCATTTTACATTTAAAAGTGAAATCCAAAAGAATTTAAGGTACCTTTCAAATGTATCATATAACTAGTCAGAGGGCATTTTTGAACCCATAATTTACCTCTTTAATTCCAAGGTCACCTGACCTTTTAATTATATGTCTTATATTTGTTTCTTTAAAAAATTGTCTATAAGACTCACTAAATTAAATATTTTTAAATCATGCATTTTTAAAAGGCAGATTTTCTGAAATATTACTAGCTACTAAAATGCTTCACAAAACATGAATATGAAGAAGGATGGATTATTTAATGATTTTATAATTTAAAAAAAAAGAAATAAAATGTTTTCCAGCATAGTTCCTATTAGGAAAACTTGTAAGTTTTTGAAAGCAGCTTGTAAAATTGACTTGGTTTGAGGGAAGTTCACAGAACAGACAATAATTTAACAGTAAATTAAATTACATTTAAATTTTAATTAAAACAGTAAACAAATAGGAAAACAATTTGGTGAAACTTAACTTTAGATGACATAATGAGATGGGAAGTTTTCTTGAAGTATACACTTAAGGGACTCTGAAAGTTATGTATAGTGAATTATCTATTTGACTTGTAAATTTTATAAAAGTAAATTTATGTATATTTGGTCATGTTTGCATATTATTTCTCTACTAATGCATTGAGAGAAATTGGTTTCTAAGATTTAACTTTTTTTTTCAGTTTTTATAAGGCTTTCTAGACCAACAATTATTTAATAGATTTAGAACTTCCCTCATATGTCTCTCACATGTGCATTCTTTGGCAATGCTTGGTAAAGAGAGAAAGATTAACAATGTAAGGTCTTTTCTAGTTTAGCAGGTCTCTTTAACTTTCTGGTGAGAAACCAAAACTCTATCCTAGCTTTAAGTTGTCCAAGCACAGCTGATATACATGTATACATGTATATAATTGTAACCTATATATGTAGTCCTCTTTTGGCTTCGTATTTCTTTAACCCATTATCATTGTTGTTTTTCTCCTCCTCCTTTCCTTCTCCTCTTCCACCCTCTCCGGCCACCCTCCTGAGTTTCCTCTTAAGTTTTGGAAATAAAGTAAAGGGATGTATGAGCTAGAGCATAAATCATTAATAGTGGACTCAATAGTAATTTCAGCTTGAGAAGCCCTTGCAAATAGTCCCTTAGGTAAGAGTATGTACTTTTTATATACTACTACCTTATATATCTTGCCTTTTAATAAATTATTATGATATTATGTTGTATACATATCACTGGAGAAAAATAAATTTGAAAACTTCACTTTTTGAAGTAAGATAAATTTCATTGTGTTTAACAAGTGGTGTTTTTAGGTTAACTAATAGAAATTAACTTCCTTCTGCCTATATTTAGTACAGTATTACTTTCAGGAAATACACTGAGTAGTAAGTGAAAAAGTGGGATCTTTACCAATCATTATTCCATCAACAATCTTTTAAAGGCTTCAAGCCCATCCAAATATTTTATTATTGTAGGGATTTGATCATTCTTTTTTCTTTCCCCACGGTCTTGTGAATTCTATCAGTTGTTATTTTAAAGGGTGTAGAATAAAAGTCCATTCAAGCCTGTTCGATTTGACACCATCTCAGTAGGGAAAAGTGTATCCAAGAGTGTCAAGAACTGTCTAATGGTATTTCTCATTTGTTACTCTATGGCAGCTTTCAAATTATAAGCCCATGTTGAAGTTCATTTTGTCCCAAAGGCATGTCAGCTTCTGTAAGCATTCTCTAATTGGTTTCCATGCAGGAGAACGAATGAGCAATCTTTTGGAATTTCTCTCATGTTTTCTTTGGAGAAATATCTATTGAGACCCTTTGCTCATTTTAAATTGGGTTACTTATCTTTTTATTATTGAATTGTAAGAGTTCTTTGTATATTCTGGGTACAAGTTCTTATAAAATGTATGATTTGTAAATACTTTCTCACATTCTATAGATTTTCTTCTATTTGCTCCCATGTTATTCCAAATCTCTTAATAAAAATGGAAAAGAAGTTTTTTTCTAATAAGCTTATCTACATGTTTTGAAAATATTCAGGCAGTTATACCTTTATTTGTTTGGATTTAGAGGCATCATATTGAAATGTTTCATCTTACTTTGGCATTTGAATCAGCTCATTCTGGTTATAAAACTATGTTTAAGATAATTATTTAATTATTGTGTTCTTACGGTAATAGTTGTTCCCCCTTCATTTTTTAGCAGCTTTATTGAGCTATAGTTCACATGCCATACCTTTATCCATTTAAAGTGTACCATTGAATGGTTTTGGGTATGTTTCCAGAATTATGAAACCATCACCACTATCTAATTTTAGAATATTTTTATTCCCCATAAAAGAAATGCTACCCATTAGCTGTGATTCTGTATCCCCTCTGCCTAGCCCCAGGCAACCATTAATTTACTTTCTGTCTCTATGGATTTGTCTCTTTTGGACATTTCATTTAAATGGAGTCATACAACGTATATAACCTTTTTAGAGATAGGGTTTCTTTCTGTTGCAGACTGGAGTGCAGTGGCATAATCAACTCATTGAAGCCTTGAACTCCTGGGCCCAAGTGATCCTCCTGCCTTAGCCTCCCAAGTAGCTAAGACTACAAGTGTGTACTGCCACATCTGGCTAATTAATTTTTTCTTTTTTTGGAGAGACAGGGTCTCACTGTGTTTCCCAGGCTGGTCTTGAACTCCTGGCCTCAAGCAGTCCCCCACCTTGACCTCCCAAAGCACTGGGATAAGAGGTGTGAGCCACCACACCTAGCCATGTGCCTGCCTTCTTTACTACTTAGTTGAAGTTTCACAGTTCGTCCATGTTGTGGCATATATCAGTATTTTGTTCCTTTCTATTGCCAAATAATATTCTATTGTATTAATATGTCACATTTTGTTTATCCGTTTACCAGCTGATGGACGTTGGATTATTTCTACTCTTGACTATTATGAATAATGCTGTTATAAACATTATTGTAACAAGTTTTCGTGTGGATGTATGTTTTCATTTCTCTTGGGTATTTACCCAGGGATGAAACTGCTGGGTCAATGGATAACTCTGTTTAACATCTCGAGAAACTGCCCAACTGTTTTCCATTGTACTACCAGCAAGGTATGATGGTTCCACTTTTTCCACATCTTTGCCAACTCTTGTTATTATCTTTATTTTTGATTGTAGCCATCCTAGTGGGTTTGAATTGGTATCTCATTGTGGTTTTGATTTGCATTTGTCAAATGGCTAATGATGTTGAAAATCTTTTCATATGTTTATTGGCTGTTCATACGTCTTCTTTAGAGAGATGTCTATTCAGACCCTTTGGTCATTTTAAACTGGGTTATTTATCTTTTTATTATTGAGTTGTAAGAGTTCTTTGTATATTCTGGATGCAAGATCTTATCAGATGTATGATTTACAAGTATTTTCTCACATTCTGTGGGTTATCTTATTTTCTTGATGATATTGTCTGCAGCACAAAAGTTTTAAATTTTAATGAAATTCAATTGCATATGCTTTTTGTGTTGTATCTAAGAAGGCTTTGTCTAACCAAAGGTCATAAAGATTTACTCCTATGTTCCTCTTCATTTTAATAGCTATTACTCTTTGGACCACAATGCTTTCAGAACAAAAATAACTTTCTGAAAAGAATTTTTAAAAATTTTTCAGCAGTTTTCATTCAAGATAATTGTATTTGTTTGTTCTCACACTGCTGTAAATAACTACCTGAGACTGGGTAATTGATGAAGAAGTTCAATTGACTCACAGTTCTGCATGCTGTACAGGAAGCATGGCTGGGAGGCCTCATGAAACTTACAATCATGGCAGAAGGCAAAGGGGAAATAAGAATGTCTTCACATGGCAGAGCAGGAGAGAGGGAGCGAAGGGGGAGGTGCTACATGCTTTGAAACAAGCAGATCTCATGAGAACTCTGATATGGTTTGGCTCTGTGTCCCCAGCCAAATCTCATCTTGAATTGTACTCCCATAATTCCCATGTGTTGTGGGAGGGACCTGGTGGGAGATAATTTGAATCATGGGGGTGGTTTCCCCCATGCTGTTCTTGTGGTAGGGATTAAGTCTCATGATAGTGGATGGTTTTATCAGGGGTTTCCACTTTTGCATCTTTCTCATTTTCTCTTGCTGCTGCCATGTAAGAAGTGCCTTTTGCCTCCTGCTGTGATTCTGAGGCAATGTGGAACTGTAACTCCAATTAAACCTCTTTTTCTTCCATGTCGGGTATGTCTTTATCAGCTGCATGAAAACAGACCAATACAAACTCTACCATGGTTTACTCTCCAACACTGAGAGCAAGCCATATCAATAATCCACTAAGGAAAGCAACAATTAGTAATTTTTGGTATTCTTCCAATTTTTAGTGAAAAACAATTGAAATTGTATTGGTTTCCCATAGTATTGTCAATTTTATTTTGTTAATTGCTATTTTTATGTGTAGTGTTAAGAGGTAAAAAAATAGTGTTGTTACTTACTGTGGTTTTTCCAATAGCCCTAATCAGGGAGGATACAGTCAGTTTTTAGAAATGACGGAAAAATGAATGAAGTTAGAACTGTAGATGCTATGCTAGTTAATAGGTAAACCAGGCCCAAACCCTCAGAATGCCCTCAATAGATAGCCCAGGATTCCTTCTCTGACATCGTCATATATTGTATCTAAGGATAAACATTAACTACTAAATGCAATGACAATTAGGAAAATTTATAATCTGTTATTCATTAGCTCAAGGTAAGATATTACTTGATTTACTGAACTAGGTAAATAGGAGAGTTTTTTTGACCCCATAAAATTTCTGTACAATTCATGGTATGGAGTTGTAAGGGCTATTTTATTTTGCTCACAGCCATAAACAACCAATCATAATGCATATCTTCTAGAAGGTAATGAATCTTAAAACCAACGTGTGACATGATCTTGTATGTAAAAAAATCCTAAGGAATTCACACACACAGACACACACACACACGCACACACACAAATCATAGAACTAATAAGAGTTCAACAAAGTCATGGGATACAAGATCAATATACAGAAATCATTTGTATTTTCTTTTTTGAGACAGGTCTCACTCTGTTGCCCAGGCTGGGCTGCTGCCCAGGCTGGATTGCAGTGGTGCAATCTCAGCTTACTGCAACCTCCACCTCCCAGGTTCAAGTGATTCTTGTGCCTCAGTCTCCTGAGTAGTTGGGATTACAGGCATGTACCACCATGCCTGGCTAATTTTTTTGGTATTTTTAGTAGAGACAGGGTTTTGCCATGTTGGCCAGGCTTGTCTTGAACTCCTGAGCTCAAATGATCCACCTGCCTAGGCCTCCCAAGGTGGCTGGGATTACAGGTGTGAGCTACTGCTGCTGGTCTCTCAATTGTATTTTCATGTACAGGTAATAAACAATTCAAATATGAAGTTAAGAAAATAATGTTATTCATAATAACATCAAGCATTAAATACATACAAATTAACAAAAGTTTAAGACTAGTACACTGAAAACTATAAAACATTACTTAAAAAATAAATTATGTGACATTCCATGTTCATGGACTGGAAGATTCAATATTGATAAACTGGCAATACTCCAAATTGATCTATATATTTAACATAATCTCTATCAAAATCCTAGCTGGCTTTTTTTTCCCCCAGAAATTGAGAAGCTTATCTGAAAATTCATGTGGAAATGAAAAGAACCCAGACTAGCAAAACAATCTTGAAAAAGAAGAACTTAACACTCCCCAATTTCAAAATGTACCACAAAGCTATAGTAATCAAGATAATGTGGTACTTGCTTACAGAAAGACATATGTATCAATGGAATTGAATTGAGAATCTGAAATAAACCCTTTTTATCATCAATTGATTTTTCACAAAGATGCCAAGGCAATTTAATGTGGAAAGAATAGTCTTTTCAACAAAGGTGCTGGGACAATTGTATCCTCAAGTAAAAATATCAATTTGGACCCGTATCTCATACCATATACCAGAGTTATCTCAAAATGGATCTTAGATCTAAATATAAGTGTTTAGATTATAAACTCTTAGAAGAAACCTGGGAATAAATATGTGTGACCTCAGGTTAGGCAATTATTTTTTAGATATTTTACCTAAACACAAGTGATTTTAAAAATTGATAAATTATATTTCATCAAAATAAAAGAAAAAACCTCTTATGCTTCAAAAGACACCATTAAGCCTGGGCACATGGCTTATGCCTATAATCCCAACACTTTGGAGGACAAGGCAAGAGGATCACTTGAGGTTAGGCGTTTTGAGACCAGCATGGGCAACATAGTGAGACCCTATCTCTACAAAAAACAAAACAAAACTAGCAGAGTGTGGTAGTACATCCCTGTAGTCCTAGCTATTTGGGAGGCTAAGGCAGGAGTATTGCTTGAGCCCAAGAATTTGAGGCTGCAGTGAGCTATGATCCTGACACTACACTGTAGCCTGGGTAACAAAGTGAGATCCTGTCTTTAAAAAAGAAAAGGTTAACATTAAGAAAATGAAAAGACAAGCCACACAAACCTGGAGAAAATATTTGCAATTCAAGAAGGAGTTTAAGTATTATTATTATTTTTTTTGAGACAGAGTCTCACTCTGTTGCCCAGGCTGGAGTGCAATGGCACAATCTCAGCTTACTGCAACCTCCGCCTCCTGGGTTCAAGCGATTCTCCTGCCTCAGCCTCCTGAGTAGCTGGGACTACAGGCACCCACCACCATACCTGGCTAATTTTTGTATTTTCAATAGAGACAGGGTTTCACCATGTTGGCCAGGCTGGTCTCGAACTCCTGACCTGAGGTGATCCATCTCCCTTGGCCTCCCAAAGTGCTGGGATTACAGGCCTGAGCCACCGCGCCTGGCTGAGTTTAAGTCTTTTTTAACAACTTTATTGAGATATAATTTACATACCATAAATTCACTCATTTTAGGTATACAATTTAATGATTTTTAGTAAATTTACAGAATTGTGCAACCATCTTCACAATCAAATTTCAGAATATTTTCATCATCCCAGAAGGAAGCCTCATGCCCATTTGTAGTCACTCCCTCTTCCTCCTCTCAATTATACCCACCAGCTCCAGACAACTATTAATCTACTTTCTGTGTTTCTGAATTTGACTTTTCTGGACAACCATATAAATGAAATTATACAATATGTGAACTTTTGTGCCTGGCCTCTTTCACTAAGGGTAACATTTGTGAGGTTCATTCATGTTGTTGCATGTGTCAGTACTTCATTCCTTTTCATTGTTAAATAGACATGCAAAGAAAGTCTTAAGTAACTAGGATTTCTATCATGCTGGATAATACAGCTGATTATTAATTATGATATACATTTCTATCTAGAAGAATATAATCATAAGCTGATTATATTTCTTCCACATGAAAGATAGTAAAGCTCAGTGAATTTCTAGTGTCATTAGATTCTTTTCTACAGTTCTTGATTAATAACTTGACAATACATCAACTTAGAACTACTAGAATAAGGCTGTCTTTATTGTACAGTGTATGTGATTTCTACTACACTGTTCAAGAACCTTTTCACTGATAACAGTGAAGTTAAATTTGTTAGCTTGCTAAGATTATCACGATTTAAGATAGTTCCCAAGTATGTTGGGAATTGAGAGTTTAATTCCAACTTACATTATACTACTTGTGGGAAAAAGCTGGGCTGCATATTTTACATTCCTTGTTTTATTTAATCTAATTTATAAAACAGTGTTTGAGGATAAATGTGTCAAGCAATAAGAGGCTATGCAAGACTGCTTAGCCTGGGTCTCCAGGAAACCTTATATTCAAGAGATTCTTTACTAATAACACACCTGTGGTAAAGTTTTGCTGAATAGATTTACCAATTGTAAAGTTCATGATATGAAAATCACAATGCTCCTTGACATTTCAAGAGCACTGCAAAACACTCAATAGCAAAACAGTGTGGTGATCCCAGAAGACCAGGTTGGGTAAGGCCTCAGAGAGAGAATAAGTGAAGAGAAAAGCCGTAAGGGAACACTGAAGCACAAAACCTCAGACAAGCAGATGTGGAATTCTAGTGGAAAATAGCTGGAGACAAACCCAATTGTTGTGAAGCTTTCCAAACTGAAGGGGACAGCCTTTAAGAAAAAGAAAATGAATCACAACCAGCCATGGCCTGAGGGCTGGCTGCCGTGATGTGCTGCAGCCCCATCAGGATCCTTCTCCACTTGTAGCAAGGGTCAGCACCACCTGATGTCACCTTGAAATACGGAGTGCAGGAGGGGGTAGAAATGGTACATATGGTACATATTCTTCTGCTTGTGGGTGATACACTCCCTGTGTTGAGAAGATCTGTAGTTGAGTAGATCCTATCTGTTTTGCTTCTGTGAATGGGGAAATGTCTACCTACGAGCTATAGCAGCACCTCTGCAAATGCTCATTGAATAATGCACACTGTAGCCACTTCTGACTGCATATGTATAAGCCATGAAGTCATGGAGAATATAGAATGCCTGATAATGACATTCTTCAAAAAACCAAATTATTTTCTCGTATTTGTTGATAAGTAGAAATGGGATGTATTAGTTATCTCAGTTTCCTGTATACAAATTTTTACTCTAATATAGTACATATTAATTTATAGTCTGTAACTTTGTGCTTTATAATTTTAATTTTCTTCTAGGTATTTTAAGAGCTCAGTAATACACTTTACATTTTAAGGCTTAACACAAAGACAACTTGTAGGATATTCTATGATAAAATCAATCAAAGCAGGAGTTTTTTTTGGACAACAATTTTAAAAAATGAAACAACTGCAGCTTAGACCAGGAAATTGATTTTATTTTGAAATTCCAGGAATGTCAGATTTGAATTCTTGTCAAGGTTTCATTGATTACTTACTTATGTATACATTCTGCTTTGTATTTCAAGAGTAAAAAAGCCATAAAGAATATCCTGCAAAAATGTACCTACTTACCAGCCCTTGAACCATTTCTATATGATGCTCCTCCCAATATTCTGAAACATGTGGTTGGACAGTTCAGTAAGGTAAGAAATGCCAGCCTCTAAGGGGAGGAAGAAAATTAAAATGATTTGTTGTTATTTTTTTTTTCTGTTGGGTCAGTAGCTTTTTCTGTAACACGGGGTCATGGTTTTACTGCTTAACTCTCACCAATCTGTATGGACAGAGAAGTTACCTTAATAAAATTCACATGTAAATAAAACACTTTCTTCTCCTCACATTTTCCTTAGAGTCTCTACTGTCTTTTTAAGTGTTCCCAGAAAAGAAAAATCTCATAATATAGATAATTTATATTGATAAGTGACTTTTAGTAATCTTTCTAGTGTCTTTCATTTCACTCACCTGGGAATATGGCAAAGATCATAAAGAGAAAAGGAAAAAGGTTTCTGAGCCACCGAAATATCTTTCATGAAGTCCATGTACTTTACTGGAGATGTTCTCAGACAGTCATTTGGAGCATATCGACTTATTTTATGAACAATTTTAACAAATATAGCTGTCATATTTCTTAGATTGTTGCAGATTAAATGATAGTAAATGGTAGTAAGGTAGAAAGGTCAAGCTGCTATAAGTGGGCACAGCCAGCAGAGCTGATTACCAATAGCAAAGGATAAAAGAGAAAGACTCTATTACCACAGACACTGATAGTCAGGATGGTGACCCTAAGCTATCAAGAGCTGGCTAAATTATGCTCAGTGAATTTGACTTAGGAAAATGTAGTCTGTACAAGTAGTAGCCCATGGTGGTTATGAGCTCCGGTTCTGAATTGGAGTACCTAGAGTTCCCACTTACCAGCTCTGTAATTCTTTAACAAAATGTTGACCTCTCTAAACCTTAGTTTGGTTACCCATAAAATGTAAATAATTAGAGTACTTATTTCATAGGGTAATTGTAAAGAGTAAATGAGATATTGTATGCTAAGCATTTAGCTCAATCCCAGGCACATATTAAGCACTCAAAAGAACAAAAACAACCAAAGAGTTGTATTTAAGAAATAAAACATGCAAGCGGGTCAGGCTAATTTAAAAGATTAAAAAAAAAAAAAGAATGGGGTGTGGCAAATTCATTTGAATAGTCAGTTATAATGCTATATAAATGAGATATTACTGTTCATACACTATGTTTCTACAAATAATGAACAAAAACTATGTATTGTTATAACTTTTAAAGTAGTCCCTACAGATAAATTTGTCTAGTTTTAGGTCTTCATCTGAAAGATGGAGTCTGCTAACAGCCTTCAGTTCTCTCAACTCTGTTCATGACCTCCAACAGTATGACTGGCCGTCAAGTGCCAGAGCCACAGGAAAGTAGAAGTTTCACATTGCTGAAGCCACTCACCCAGGCAGGATACAGTTCTGTGTATCAAACACCTATGTCCTTTCTTCCTCCTTCCAATAAAATAACCTGCCCCTCTTAGTTATATGGGATGTGAGGAATATAATGGCATGCCCTCTTGAAAAACCAACTAAATAACCAAATAATGCAGAGAAAAGACTAAATTACTGCAAGGGAAATTGATCCATTTCTTTATTTTTTGTATACTTTTGGGTGCTAAGAAGGTGACCAGCTAATTTGGTCATCTAAGAGTGATAAGGGGTAAGGGGCTGAGTAGATCATCTACAGACAGAGTTATCTGTTCTTGAACTGGGTAATTGACATTATTTCTGAAAGTTTCATTTTGTAGTTTAATCTTTTAGGCTAGTGAGTGAGATATTCTGATTTTACTGAAGTAGCTATGAAAGTAAACACTAACCTACATTAAGAGTTCAAAATACATAAAACCAGTGGGATGTGTGGAAGTTAGACAGCCCCAAGATAAAATAAATACAGTACTGTATCATATACACGTATAAATGTGCCTTCAGGAATATTTTCTTTTTTTTAAAATTTATTATTATTATACTTTAAGTTTTAGGGTACATGTGCACAATGTGCAGGTTAGCTACATATGTATACATGTGCCGTGCTGGTGCGCTGCGCCCACTAACTCGTCATCTAGCATTAGGTATATCTCCCAATGCTATCCCTCCCCCCAACCCCCACCCCACAACAGTCCCCAGAGTGTGATGTTCCCCTTCCTGTGTCCATGTGATCTCATTGTTCAATTCCCGCCTATGAGTGAGAATATGCGGTGTTTGGTTTTTTGTTCTTGCGACAGTTTACTGAGAATGATGATTTCCAGTTTCATCCATGTCCCTACAAAGGACGTGAACTCATCATTTTTTATGGCTGCATACTATTCCATGGTGTATATGTGCCACATTTTCTAAATCCAGTCTATCACTGTTGGACATTTGGGTTGGTTCCAAGTCTTTGCTATGGTGAATAATGCTGCAATAAACATACGTGTGCATGTGTCTTTATAGCAGCATGATTTATAGTCCTTTGGGTATATACCCAGTAATGGGATGGCTGGGTCAAATGGTATTTCTAGTTCTAGATCCCTGAGGAATCGCCACACTGACTTCCACAATGGTTGAACTAGTTTACAGTCCCACCAACAGTGTAAAAGTGTGCCTATTTCTCCACATCCTCTCCAGCACCTGTTGTTCCCTGACTTTTTAATGATTGCCATTCTAACTGGTGTGAGATGGTATCTCATTGTGGTTTTGATTTGCATTTCTCCGATGGCCAGTGATGGTGAGCATTTTTTCATGTGTTTTTTGGCTGCATAAATGTTTTCTTTTGAGAAGCGTCTGTTCATGTCCTTTGCCCACTTTTTGATGGGGTTGTTTGTTTTTTTCTTGTAAATTTGTTTGAGTTCATTGTAGATTCTGGATATTAGCCCTTTGTCAGATGAGTAGGTTGCGAAAATTTTCTCCCATTTTGTAGGTTGCCTGTTCACTCTGATGGTAGTTTCTTTTGCTGTGCAGAAGTTCTTTAGTTTAATGAGATCCCATTTGTCAATTTTGGCTTTTGTTGCCATTGCTTTTCGTGTTTTAGACATGAAGTCCTTGCCCATGCCTATGTCCTGAATGGTAATGCCTAGGTTTTCTTCTAGGGTTTTTATGGTTTTAGGTCTAATGTTTAAGTCTTTAATCCATCTTGAATTGATTTTTATATAAGGTGTAAGGAAGGGATCCAGTTTCAGCTTTCTACATATGGCTAGCCAGTTTTCCCAACACCATTTATTAACTAGGGAATCCTTTCCCCATTGCTTGTTTTTCTCACGTTTGTCAAACATCAGATAGTTGTAGATGTGTGGCGTTATTTCTGAGGGCTCTGTTCTGTTCCATTGATCTATATCTCTGTTTTGGTACCAGTACCATGCTGTTTTGGTTACTGTAGCCTTGTAGTATAGTTTGAAGTCAGGTAGTGTGATGCCTCCAGCTTTGTTCTTTTGGCTTAGGATTGACTTGGCAATGCAGGCTCTTTTTTGGTTCCATATGAACTTTAAAGTAGTTTTTTCCAATTCTGTGAAGAAAGTCATTGGTAGCTTGATGGGGATGGCATTGAATCTGTAAATTACCTTGGGCAGTATGGCCATTTTCACGATATTGATTCTTCCTACCCATGAGCATGGAATGTTCTTCCATTTGTTTGTATCCTCTTTTATTTCCTTGAGCAGTGGTTTGTAGTTCTCCTTGAAGAGGTCCTTCACGTCCCTTGTAAGTTGGATTCCTAGGTATTTTATTCTCTTTGAAGCAATTGTGAATGGGAGTTCACTCATGATTTGGCTGTTTGTCTGTTGTTGGTGTATAAGAATGCTTGTGATTTTTGCACATTGATTTTGTATCCTGAGACTTTGCTGAAGTTGCTTATCAGCTTAAGGAGATTTTGGGCTGAGACAATGGGGTTTTCTAGATATACAATCATGTCGTCTGCAAACAGGGACAGTTTGACTTCTTCTTTTCCTAACTGAATACCCTTTATTTCCTTCTCCTGCCTAATCGCCCTGGCCAGAACTTCCAACACTATGTAGAATAGGAGTGGTGAGAGAGGGCATCCCTGTCTTGTGCCAGTTTTCAAAGGGAATGCTTCCAGTTTTTGCCCATTCAGTAAGATATTGGCTGTGGGTTGTGTCATAGATAGCTCTTATTATTTTGAGATATGTCCCATCAATACCTAATTTATTGAGAGTTTTTAGCATGAAGGGTTGTTGAATTTTGTCAAAGGCCTTTTCTGCATCTATTGAGATAATCATGTGATTTTTGTCTTTGGTTCTGTTTATATGCTGGATTACATTTATTGATTTGCATATATTGAACCAGCCTTGCATCCCAGGGATGAAGCCCACTTGATCATGGTGGATAAGCTTTTTGATGTGCTGCTGGATTCAGTTTGCCAGTATTTTATTGAGGATTTTTGCATCAATGTTCATCAAGGATATTGGTCTAAAATTCTCTTTTTTGGTTGTGTCTCTGCCCGGCTTTGGTATCAGGATGATGCTGGCCTCATAAAATGAGTTAGGGAGGATTCCCTCTTTTTCTATTGATTGGAATAGTTTCAGAAGGAATGGTACCAGCTCCTCCTTGTACCTCTGGTAGAATTCAGCTGTGAATCCATCTGGTCCTGGACTCTTTTTGGTTGGTAAGCTATTGATTATTGCCACAATTTCAGATCCTGTTATTGGTCTATTCAGAGATTCATCTTCTTCCTGGTTTAGTCTTGGGAGAGTGTATGTGTCCAGGAATTTATCCATTTCTTCTAGATTTTCTAGTTTATTTGCATAGAGGTGTTTGTAGTATTCTCTGATGGTAGTTTGTATTTCTGTGGGATCGGTGGTGATATCCCCTTTATCATTTTTTATTGCGTCTATCTGATTCTTCTCTCTTTTTTTCTTTATTAGTCTTGCTAGCGTTCTATCAATTTTGTGGATCTTTTCAAAAAACCAGCTCCTGGATTCGTTAATTTTTTGGAGGGTTTTTTGTGTCTCTATTTCCTTCAGTTCTGCTCTGATTTTAGTTATTTCTTGCCTTCTGCTAGCTTTTGAATGTGTTTGCTCTTGCTTCTTTAGTTCTTTTAATTGTGATGTTAGGGTGTCAATTTTGGATCTTTCCTGCTTTCTCTTGTGGGCATTTAGTGCTATAAATTTCCCTCTAAACACTGCTTTGAATGCGTCCCAGAGATTCTGGTGTGTTGTGTCTTTGTTCTCGTTGGTTGCAAAGAACATCTTTATTTCTGCCTTCATTTCGTTATGTATCCAGTAGTTATTCAGGAGCAGGTTGTTCAGTTTCCATGTAGTTGAGCGGTTTTGAGTGAGATTCTTAATCCTGAGTTCTAGTTTGATTGCACTGTGGTCTGAGAGATAGTTTGTTATAATTTCTGTTCTTTTACATTTGCTGAGGAGAGCTTTACTTCCAAGTATGTGGTCAATTTTGGAATAGGTGTGGTGTGGTGCTGAAAAAAATGTATATTCTGTTGATTTGGGGTGGAGAGTTCTGTAGATGTCTATTAGGTCTGCTTGGTGCAGAGCTGAGTTCAATTCCTGGGTGTCCTTGTTTACTTTCTGTCTCGTTGATCTGTCTATGTTGACAGTGGGGTGTTAAAGTCTCCCATTATTATCGTATGGGAGTCTAAGTCTCTTTGTAGGTCACTCAGGACTTGCTTTATGAATCTGGGTGCTCCTGTATTGGGTGCATATATATTTAGGATAGTTAGCTCTTCTTGTTGAATTGATCCCTTTACCATTATGTAATGGCCTTCTTTGTCTCTTTTGATCTTTGTTGGTTTAAAGTCTGTTTTATCAGAGACTAGGATTGCAACCCCTGCCTTTTTTTGTTTTCCATTTGCTTGGTAGATCTTCCTCCATCCTTTTATTTTGAGCCTATGTGTGTCTCTGCACGTGAGATGGGTTTCCTGAATACAGCACACTGATGGGTCTTGACTCTTTATGCAATTTGCCAGTCTGTGTCTTTTAATTGGAGCATTTAGTCCATTTACATTTAAAGTTAATATTGTTATGTGTGAATTTGATCCTGTCATTATGATGTTAGCTGGTTATTTTGCTCGTTAGTTGATGCAGTTTCTTCCTAGTCTCGATGGTCTTTACATTTTGGCATGATTTTGCAGCAGCTGGTACCGGTTGTTCCTTTCCATGTTTAGTGCTTCCTTCAGGAGCTCTTTTAGGGCAGGCCTGGTGGTGACAAAATCTCTCAGCATTTGCTTGTCTGTAAAGGATTTTATTTCTCCTTCACTTATGAAGCTTAGTTTGGCTGGATATGAAATTCTGGGTTGAAAATTCTTTTGTTTAAGAATGTTGAATATTGGCCCCCACTCTCTTCTGGCTTGTAGAGTTTCTGCCGAGAGATCCACTGTTAGTCTGATGGACTTCCCTTTGTGGGTAACCCGACCTTTCTCTCTGGCTGCCCTTAACATTTTTTCCTTCATTTCAACTTTGGTGAATCTGACAATTATGTGTCTTGGAGTTGCTCTTCTCGAGGAGTATCTTTGTGGCATTCTCTGTATTTCCTGAATCTCAGTGTTGGCCTGCCTTGCTAGATTGGGGAAGTTCTCCTGGATAATATCCTGCAGAGTGTTTTCCAACTTGGTTCCATTCTCCCCGTCACTTTCAGGTACACCAATCAGACGTAGATTTGGTCTTTTCACATAGTCCCATATTTCTTGGAGGCTTTGCTCGTTTCTTTTTATTCTTTTTTCTCTAAACTTCTCTTCTCGCTTCATTTCATTCACTTCATCTTCCATCGCTGATACCCTTTCTTCCAGTTGATCGCATCGGCTCCTGAGGCTTCTGCATTCTTCACGTAGTTCTCAAGCCTTGGTTTTCAGCTCTGTCAGCTCCTTTAAGCACTTCTCTGTATTGGTTATTCTAGTTATACGTTCTTCTAAACTTTTTTCAAAGTTTTCAACTTCTTTGCCTTTGGTTTGAATTTCCTCCCATAGCTTGTAGTAATTTGATGGTCTGAAGCCTTCTTCTCTCAGCTCGTCAAAGTCATTCTCCGTCCAGCTTTGTTCCATTGCTGGTGAGGAACTGCGTTCCTTTGGAGGAGGAGAGGTGCTCTGCTCTTTAGAGTTTCCAGTTTTTCTGCTCTGTTTTTTCCCCATCTTTGTGGTTTTATCCACTTTTGGTCTTTGATGATGGGGATGCACAGATGGGTTTTTGGTGTGGATGTCCTTTCTGTTTGTTAGTTTTCCTTCTAACAGACAGGACCCTCAGCTGCAGGTCTGTTGGAGTACCTGGCCATGTGAGGTGTCAGTCTGCCCCTGCTGGGGGGTGCCTCCCAGTTAGGCTGCTTGGGGGTCAGGGGTCAGGGGTCAGGGACCCACTTGAGGAGGCAGTCTGCCCATTCTCAGATCTCCAGCTGCGTGCTGGGAGAACCACTGCTCTCTTCAAAGCTGTCAGACAGGGACACTTAAGTCTGCAGAGGTTACTGCTGTCTTTTTGTTTGTCTGTGCCCTGCCCCCAGAGGTGGAGCCTACAGAGGCAGGCAGGCCTCCTCGAGCTGTGATGGGCTGCACCCAGTTGGAGCTTCCTGGCTGCTTTGTTTACCTAAGCAAGCCTGGGCAATGGCGGGCACCCCTCCCCCAGCCTCGCTGCCGCCTTGCAGTTTGATCTCAGACTGCTGTGCTAGCAATCAGCGAGACTCCGTGGGCGTAGGACCCTCCGAGCCAGGTGCGGGATATAATCTCTTGGTGCTCCGTTTTTTAAGCCGGTTGGAAAAGCACAGTATTCAGGTGGGAGTGACCCGATTTTCCAGGTGCCGTCTGTCACCCCTTTCTTTGACTAGGAAAGGGAACTCCCTGACCGCTTGCGCTTCCCGAGTGAGGCAATGCCTCGCCCTGCTTCGGCTCGCGTACCCACTGACCTGTGCCCACTGTCTGGCACTCCCTAGTGAGATGAACCTGGTACCTCAGATGGAAATGCAGAAATCACCCGTCCTCTTCGTGGCTCACGCTGGGAGCTGTAGACCGGAGCTGTTCCTATTTGGCCATCTTGGCTCCTACCTCCCAGGAATATTTTCTTAATCTAAAGATACCAAAGCACTAAAAAGAGATGATAAAGCAAGGTGGAAGGTGAAAAGATACTGAAGTGGCTGGGGACAGAGATAGGAAGTAATGAAAATTCTCCAGGCCAAATGAAATATGTAAAACCAATATATTTATAGAATATTACATTTTTTACAAATATATACTAGTGCAATCTTCTATTGTCCAGCTGATTTATATTATTGCTCTATTAGCAAGATCCTTTTGTGGTTTTAATTATTTGTTAAATGCCTACATGTACCCAGCTCTCTGTTGAGCACTGGGGAACAGACAAAAAAGATTAAGTTGTTCTTCAGGGAACTTTATAATCTAGCTGAGGAGAGCAGACAAAACAATTAGAAAACATTTCAATGTACTAGACTTGGAGATAAACTTTTTTTAAAAGAAGGAATGAGTGAATGTAGTCTGAAGTGTTCAGATAGGGCTTCAATGGAGGAAGGACAAGTGAAAAGAGCTGGTCCTTGCAGAAGGAACAAGATGGGAAAAAAAGAGCGTTTCTGTCAGAGAGATAGTAGCAGTGACTAAGGAAGAGGGCAGGACTTCCCACATTGTGACCCCACCCCTTCCCCAGGACCTTCCTAGTCTGGTCAGTCTTTTTTTTTTTTGTCTCTCGTAATAAATTTCTTCATTTCCACTGGCTTTTTCCTGTCAACATGCAAACGTGCTCAAGTCTCCTTGATCCTAAGATCAAAACCTGCAACATCTTTAGCCTTTAGTTCTATCCTACCACTGTCTACTGATACCCTGTTTTCTCCTTCTGAAACTTTAAAGTTTGCCTTGACTTCCTTACTTGGGACACTTTCCCCAGCTGCTGATAGCCTGCCTTCTTCAACCTCCCCTCCACACACAGCTGCCTTTAGTCAAGTCTTCAGCACCTTCTCTTCACTGTCAGATCCAGTGACTTGTTTTTTAGTTTTCATTGGTTGCTTTAAGAAACCTTCTCTTGGATTTATTGATTCCTTACGTTTCTGATCTTCTGTCTCTCTAACATTTCAGTCCCCTTTCTATGCCTACTCTTTAGTATATTCATTCATTTGTTAAACATTTGTTGAACCTCTGTTAGGTACCAGGCACGAGGGAAATGAATGAATGAACTCAAGTATAGTTTCTGCCTTCAGTGACATTGTGACAGACATATAATGGATAATTAAAAATTAAAATAAAAATATTGTGTGGTATTTAGGTATTATGTGGTAAGCACATGGATGGTGGTTTGACAGAATGCTGACAGAAGAAAAGGACTCAACTCATCCTGGGATAAGGAGATAGGGGCTTCCAGAGAAGGATTCTTGAAGGAGGTGACACTTGAGCTAAGTCTTAAAAGATGACTAAGAGTTAACCAAGCATAAGGGGAGAGGTTTGTGGAGTGTGGAAAGCCATTTTAGGAAGAGGTAGCAGCGTGGGCAAAGGCAAGAGGTGACACAGCATGCATGCTGTGATGTTACTGAAACAATATTTAGGATGGAGATTAGCGGTGGCTGGAGAGGTATTTAGGAGCTGGGTCCCAGAGGACCCTTTGTGCCTTGTTAAGGAGCTTGCCTTTAAATTCTTAGGGAGCAAAGAGACCTCGAATGGTGTAAGCTTTGTATTTTACATCTGTGAGTGGATCTCCATTGCCTTTGCCCATGTTCATTGCCTTTATTTCATTTCTTCAACCTAAAAATTAGCACATTCTAAAAAGCACATTTCACTTCAAATTAGCAGCAGATTTGGCTCATTATGTTATAGGTATATTGGGTATAAATTCTCTTTTACATTTTCTCACATACAGTATTGCTTTTCAATAGTAATAATCTAACTTGGAAAAGAAAAGCTGACATTTTTTGTGCTTCACTTTGCAAGGTGCTGCCGCATGATAGCAAAGCTCGACGACTTTTTGTAACAAGTGGTGGCCTTAAAAAAGTTCAAGAGATAAAAGCAGAACCTGGTTCTCTCCTTCAAGAATACATCAACAGTATTAACAGTTGTTACCCCGAGGAAATAGTGAGGTGGGGAAAATGGACTTTGAAACATTCAATATTAGAATGTAGTTTTTCTGTTTTCAAATCTAGGTTTTATATCCACTGTGTCAAAATGTGGACTTTGAAATACGATGTGAGGCCAATATGTACCTTTCTCTCTTGATCTCTTCCCCCTGCCAAATTAATTAATGATCTGACTGACATGCCCATTTCCAATTCAAACTGGAATGTCATTTAAGACATTTTTGTACTAATTTAACATGTGCTTTACTAAAGAGTACCCAAATATAGAGTTCAAAGTAACCAGTTTTTAAATTGTGAATACCTGATTATAAAAGGCCTATAGATTCTGATTTTCATAGTTCCCTGCATATTACTATTCTACCTTAAGCTCACATTTACATTAATGAGACTATCACAGGTAGAAAAGAGATGTTGAGTAACAACAAAAAAGTTATTATCTAAATGGAAAAAAACCCCAAAATGATGTTTATTATTTACAGGTACTTCAGAGTAATATAGCAAGATGCTATTTTCAGGATTAATAAAAAAGATTCATTTTTAAATGAAGTTGATTTGCAGAGCATTCAACCTAAGCCTCAGTCCTTGTAAGCCTAAAGGAGAACTATTCCACTAAACTCTAAATAAATAAAAGCAAAAAAAGAGAATGATTTAAACAACTGAATCTTTTTTTTTTTTTTTTTTTTTTTTTTGAGACAGAGTCTTGCTCTGTCGTCCAGGCTGGAGTGCAGTGGCGCGATCTCGGCTCACTGCAAGCTCCGCCTCCCAGGTTCACGCCGTTCTCCTGCGTCGGCCTCCCGAGTAGCTGGTACTACAGACGCTCGCCATCACGCCCAGCTAATTTTTTTGTATTTTTAGTATAGACGGGGTTTCACCGTGTTAGCCAGGTTGGTCTCGATATCCTGACATCGTGATCTGCCCGCCTCGGCCTCCCAAAGTGCTGGGATTACAGGCGTGAGCCACCGCGCCCGCCCGGCCAAACAACTGAATCTTTAAAAATGCCCCCAAGGCATGCAGGATAAAGGCATATTTAGCTGTGTTTTCTAATCCTACATTTATTTCTTATTTTCTTTGATTAATATTGGAAAATATAAATTCTAATTTTTAAAACTTACATGCTGTAACATATACTTACGCAAGTTGCAACATGTCTGTTAATTCTTCCTATTTAATATCAATGGTGTTTAATACGTATGGTAACATTAATTTTAAAAGCACAAAAGCAATTTTAAGATTAAAATTTGTTTTCTATCCACATATTTTTACCCAGTAAATTCTTTCCAAAGTTGCAAGTTTGTGCACTTTTTAGGAAGTTTATGAGAACTCCTTGACCAAAAGAGTTCCAATAGGTAAGCTTTGAAATATTAATGTATATGATACATCAAAGCAGTGATATACCATAACATGTATAATTAGTCTACATATAACACTCTGTCTCCAAGCTGGAGTGCAGTAGCGCGATCTTGGCTCAACTGCCATCTCCGCCTCCCGGGTTCAAGCTATTCTCCTGCCTCAGCCTCCCAAGTAGCTGGGACTACAGGCACGCGCTACCACTCCCAGCTAATTTTTTGTAGTTTTAGTAGAGACAGGGTTTCACCATGTTGGCCAGGATGGTCTAGATCTCTTGACCTTTTGATCCGCCCACCTTGGCCTCCCAAAGTGCTGGGATTACAGGTGTGAGCCACCATACCCGGCCACAAATTTATATTTTAAAAGTTTGTATAACATAAAATGTGTAAAACCATTAAATAAAGGAAATATTAAAATCTTTTTTGAAGAAAATAAAATTAATTTTTATACATGGAATATGTGTCCCTTCACGAAGAATGGTATTTTATATAAGTTTAAGGTAACTTTCAATGCAATTTTGTTACAAAGTTACAGAAAGATGCAAAAAAAAAAAAAAAAAAGAACTAAAGTGTCCCCAGAATAAATGACCTATTAGAATCAACCAATGGTAAGGTACTTTATTGAAGAGAAGTTTTTTTTTTTTTCCACTTTTTTGAAGGCATATTTTAATTGAGCACCAGGAAAAACTACAAACTCCATCACATTAGAAATTAATCTAGTGCTGGCCAGGCTCAGTGGCTCACGCCTGTAATCCCAGCACTTTGGGAGGCCGAGGCGTGGGGATCACGAGGTCAGGAGATCGAGACCATCCTGGCTAACACGGTGAAACCCCGTCTCTACTAAAAATACAAAAAATTAGCCTGGCGTGGTGGCGGGCGCCTGTAGTCCCAGCTACTCAGAAGGCTGAGGCAGGAGAATGGCGTGAACCTGGGAGGCGGAGCTTGCAGTGAGCCGAGATTGTGCCACTGCACTCCGGCCTGGGTGACAGAGGGAGACTCCGTCTCACAAAAAAAAGAAAAAAAATTAATCGAGTGCTTTGTCAAAATACCATTGTAAATTTTTAACTTCTCCACTTCTCCAATTCTGTGGGCTGGGATTTCATTTTTAAAATTGGCTAATTATTATAAAGAATTTTGGTTACCTGACTAATGTTTTCAAATTTTTGATATATATATATATATATTTCACCCACACAGGGCAAGTAGGAAAACCTCAGTTATGTTTTAAAGCATTAGGTTCTATAAAATGGTATTTTATAGAAATCTTGGAAATGTTGTCTTTCTATAAAAATAGACAAATATAATCTCAAAATAGTTTTATTTTTACAATTACATAATTCTCAAGAATCACTTGGTGATAACTATTTTAGAATTAATTATCCTTTGTAAGACAGTTTATCAACTGATACATTCATCTGTTACTAACCTAAATATTTATTTCATACTGCCTTCCGATTTAGTAATCTTTAAATTTTTTTAATGAAGAAAGGTAGGTAAATGAGAGCAAAGGGGTCTGGACTAGACATTAGAAGACCTAAGTTCTGGGCCTGGCTTACTCCACAGCCATAAGGTGTTTTTGAATTCCTTTTTCTTCAAAATCTCTGCCTCAGCTGGGGTGGGGAAGCAGCTTTGGGGCAACATCTAATTTGGGGAGGGAGACATGGACACAGTCTGCCATTCAGCATATTTCTGGTATCATAACAATATAATAATAACCCCAATTCTCTGTGGGTCTAGGATAAGGTTAATTTGCTTACATTCTTAAAGGACATTTAGAGGTAAGTTGGGATAGCTGTGGTTGCTGGCCAGAGGGAAGGAATTTCCTGGTCTTATCTGGAGGCTCATATTGGTTCTTTCCGAAGGACTACTCTAAGAGCTCAGGCTTAGGTGTCAAACAGACCTTAATTCCTCTCTCAGTTATAACTACTTACTATAACTAACTATTACCTTGAAGGTAATAGTTAACCCCTTTAGCCACAGTTTCTGCATCTGTACAAGGTGGTTAAAGATAATTACCTATTTCATAGTTAGAATTAAATGAGAAAATGCTTAGCCAAAGGGCTACATGTGGCTATTGAGGACTAGAAAAATGGCTAGTATGTCTGTTAAACTGAATTTTTAATATTGAATTTAAAATTTATAAACTGACACTTGATTCAGTTATTGGAAAACTTTTAGATATGTTTGGAACCACTTGCAAATTTTATGTAATCTAAATACAGACATACTAGCCATTTTTTTAAATTAATTTATTTTTTTGAGACGGAGTTTCACTCTTGTTGCCCAGACTGGAGTTCAATGGCGTGATCTCGGCTCACTGCAACCGCCACCTCTGGGGTTCAAGCAATTCTCCTGCCTCAGCCTCCTGAGTAGCTGGGATTACAGGCATGCGCCACCATGCCCAGCTAATTTTGTATTTTTAGCACGGACGAGGTTTCGCCATGTTGGTCAGGCTGGTCCTGAACTCCTGACCTCAGGTGTTCCACCCTCCTCAGCCTCCCAAAGTGCTGGGATTACAGGTGTGGGCCACTGCGCCCGGCCCATACTAGCCATTTTTCTAGTCCTCAGTAGCTGGTGGCTCCCATTCAGTCTACATATAGCTGGTGGCTCCCATATTTAACATGGTAATAACAATTATTATTAATCTAATATCAATGATAACATCATTATATCAATACTAAGAATACTATATTATTAAATAAGTAAAATATTAATATGTTAATATAGTAAATTAAATATTCATTACATTAAAATATAAAATTTATTAATATTTAAATTAAAAGGTTAAAATTTTAAAGATATTTAAAAATCTACCTCTTGAATTCATATTATCTGGTGTCCGATACATTTGAAGGCCTAGGAAGGTAAAGCCTGCTTTAAAATTTTTGACTAACTCAGAGAAGAAGCAGTTGTGAATTTCTCAGTGTAAGAATACTTCGAAGAAACCCACTGTTGAAAGACAATTTTTTCAAGAGTAAGAGGCTGTTAGGGGAGAAACATTCTTTAAGGTAGCTTTTTGGGTGTGTACATAAGTAGCTGTTTAACTATGGATGCCTGTAAGCACACTACTCACTACTAAGAAAATATGGCTGTATTTTTTGGTCCACCTTAGCTTGATAAATTGTGGAAGGAATTTTAGTGTAATATAAATTATGAGTTTTTAGGTCAAGCATCTGGGCATAGATAAAGATAACTAACAAAAGGCAAAGCAAGTCTCTAATATTAGGTTTTATCTGGAGAAAATGCCTTCAGAAGCTTAATTATTTTGAGTGTTTTGAGAATTTTTGAATTATACTTCCATAGATTTAAAAAATTATTCTAGAATGCCTGCTAAATTTTATTTGACATTCATTTATCTGCATGTAAGTTATTTCCATGACGTATTAAGCATCTCACAATGCACTGATCAACATATTTAATACTTTTATACTAAATCTTGTATAAAATGTTCAATTTATGAATGTAAATGTATAGTACTATAGATGCCCAAGAACTATTAATAGTAAAAATGATTAATTTCCTAGGTTTCTATGATACAAGTATTTGTAAATAGTTTTTCAATGCTAAATTATATTTTATTAAATAGTTTTTCAATATGAATTATACTTCCAGAAATTTTTGTTTTCCTAGGTGACCAGATCTGATTAAAACCCATGCTGAGAATGATCTCTAAGGCAGTTAGAATGCAGAAGTTGATTAGTAACAATAGACTGTGTAGTCTAACTTATGAAAAAAAAAATCTATTAGCTAGGATCCTTAAAGCAACATTAGCCACTTGATGTGATTAAAATGAAGTCTCTGTAATAAAATATTGTCAGTGGATTGAAGATTCTTGTTTGGAAAATGTCCCCTTTGCCATTACATTTATATCCCTTAAATGTTTTGCTACTTCTGTAGCACAGTTTTATGAATTCGTATTCTCCTCCTGGATAGCCTCTAACTTTATGCACAAAGCATTACTGGAGCATAATTATTCAGAGTGTATTTGAGATTTCACTCACAGGATTATTTCAGATAAATCCCCTATATTGAATCTTATGTGCCTGCTGTGTTGATCGTTTCACCAGCATTTAATAGTGTATTTTCTTTTTCAGGTATTATTCCCCTGGATATTCAGATACACTTCTGCAGAGGGTGGACAGCTATCAACCACTTAATAACTGAGCAAAGTTATATTTTGATACTCAAATTCACAGCAGAGTAGTTTTGAGTAACAGTAATTAAATCCTTCTAAATATTTGAACTAAGTATATTCTAGATTTATTTAATGGGAAATACCTTTAGATAATATTTTCTAAATTTATGTAATACTTTAAACATTCGTAGCTTGAATATGTGAGGAACTATTCATGGTCATTCGCGTGCATAGGATTTGTTCTACAGGTAGATTTTAAAAACACGTTAAAGGGCCTTAAGGCATTTTGTTATTCTGTTAAAAACCACACACACTCGTACATGCAGACACCTCCAATGAGATATAGTTAAGAGATGGCATTCAAAAACCCTAAATTATTCTAGCCAATTTGTCATAGGCATAGGCAAGGAAAGCTGGCCTTGCTAACTATATAGTAGTATCCAGAAGAGAAATCTTTGAAGGAGGAAACTGATGACAGATATACAGGGCACTTGAAGGAGACTCTGATGCTAGTTATATAAGTGCATTAACTTAAGAACACAGACTCTGTGGGTAACCTGTTAGGTTTTACTAAGAATTTAGGAAAAATTTACTCCTCTTTATCACAAGTTTTCCAAACCTCCTTCCCCACCCTATCTAAAGTGTTCCTTACCTTTCATGGGCCCAGCGAGGGTAGAATTCAGAATAAAGAGTTATACTCCTGCATACATGCTCTCCCTCTCATTGAAAGGTTTCTTAGTCTAGCTCTGCTCATGAATGAACAAAGAAGCAGGCATGTAAAATGGATCCTTGTCCTAACGTCACTTTCCCAAGTTTCAAAAGTCACATTTTCAGGTATTTAAGGAATAGTTTGAAGATAATACCATCAGGCTCAGAGTTTACATGCATTTTTACTTAGGAAGTGGTAAACGGGTGAAAGAGGGTTTCAATAAAATTTTAAATAAAAACAGCATTAGAATTGTCCTTTTCATTTTTCCTATCCAGTGTGTTGCTGACCTTGGGGATTATGTGATTGGATTTATGGGTCTTGGTTAGTTGCTGTGTGTGTGTCTTTTGCTTTAAAGGGATGTTACTTCTGCTGCTCTCTCCTGGAGGAGGTGAATGATAACCCACACAGCCCCTAGGCCACAGTGTTTCCAGTCTGACTCTGTTTTCAGGTTTCCTTCTTTGACTGTCTCTCTCTTTTTTTATTTTTTTCATGCAAAAGGAGCTACCCGTTTGTTTTTTGTATTTTCTGGATTCATCTCTGTCATCATTATTTCCTAACAGTGCATAACTTTGTTGTGTCTTTTAAAACTTCATAATACCCAAGATTACCTCTTTTGTTTTGCCTTATATCCGGCTAAGATTGTTGGTTATTTCATTTTTTTTAAATACTTCCTTGGGCCTGTTTTGTTTCCTTGCAGCAATTTCTTTGACCTGTTGAATAGGAAAATGTAATTTGTATTCCCAGTTTTGTAGCTTTCCTTTCTTTCTTTCATGCCTACACAGCTTGTCTTATGAATCTTTTAATTGGAGAAAATAAAAGTAGTTTTTATCTTTCTTCATTAGGGCTGTTTTTCTTAGATGTGTTGGTAATGACAGAAATTAGTTTATCTGGGTTAAAACCACCTCAGATATTGTTGGAATGTCAAATTTCCTAGTTGAAAATTTTCACTTCATAGATAATTTCATACTTATCAAACAGCACTAAACAAAGTAATAAAATACTTAATAGTGTTCAGATGGGTGTTATAATTTGATCATATGCATTGTGGAAAATTTATGCTATGAAATGTTTCTTGACATAAAACTCTTTAAACAAAATGAAGCTTTACTTTTTGAAAAGTATGTTGTGAGATTTAAAAAATATATATAAAAACAAAATCTTTTTCATTTGTCATAGGGCAAAAATAATGTCTGTTATTAATTCACTGATATTTTTCACCCCTCATTTGAATTTTGTCAATTCTAATTCCCTGTGCAAACCCCTGTCCCACTGCTCCCTACCCATCCCCAGCCCCAGGAGTTTATTTAAAATTCCCCTGTTCTTAGGAATTCTCAACTTACATGAACAACTATTTTTAGGACTTCAGTTCAGGAATAGAATTACTTGGACCTTATTATCATAGATTCAGTCCTTTCACCTGTTGTGGAAATAGGTGAAATCAGTGGTACCTGAAAAGAGATGTTGGAAACATAGGTTCTAGTCTCTCTCTGTTAAGTATTATAGTAAGGGTGATAATAGTTGCTCAGCTTACTCATAAGAAGCTTATGAAAATAACCTGCAATGGTGAAAATAACAATGTTATAAACAAATCCATTTTATACAAACTCGACATGTGATTAATGGAAAACCTAATAGTCAATGACAGATTACATATTTTAGCCAGCAATTGTGCAGTATTCCCCAGGCCCCACACTCTTAGATAAGTGTAGTTCAAACCAGATGATTTATGATTAAAAAAACCCCTACATTTCCTGCCCTCATGGAGTTTTCTAATATAAACACATTTGCCGAGACAGAGGCAGTGGAATAGGCACAAGACACTAAACACAAAGCAGGCATATTTAATGTAGTATGGAAAAACAAATGACAACCCCATATTTACAGGATATTGACCTGTTTTTCTAACCCCTTCCTCTCAAAGAAAACCCTTTTCCTTAAAGAAAGGATGAAAGGTTTGCTTGTTTCTAAACTTGATTTGAGGTCCTGCTTAACATAAACCCTGACCTTAAATTCCTGGGTGAGGCCCATCTCCCATCCCAGATGTCAAGTTTAGAAACCAAGCTTGAAAAGAATGAAGAATTTTTCTGTTGTGTTTTCAAATAGCCAATTCTTTGATTAAGATAGGTGCTACCAAATGTTGAGGTTTATGTACACTGTGGCTTATTCTGCCACAGAATTCACTGTTTAGAAAATGTTGATTTGTAGCTCTTCTGCTTCTTTCAGGTGATTAAAAGGATCAAGTGGCTGTCCTATAATTATTACATTTACCAGTTGTTTAAGAGACTTTTGACTTTTAAAATTAGATTTGTTCATGCACTTATTTTTCTAGTAACATAAATACTTACATTGTTTTGTTTTTACAAGGCCTTGGTAGGCCATAAAATTAGATGCATATTCAGTGATATTACTTTAGAGAATGGTGGGTTTTATTGTTTTCTAGGTATCAATAAGTTAATTTTTTTAAAAAAATTAGGCAGTATATGAATGGATAAAGAAAGAAGCAAAAATATGACTCCAGATCTCACAACCCAAAACAGAATTGTCATTAACAAGCTGAGATAGTTCCAAATAGCTCTCCAAACCTTTGTACAGCTAGAAAAATTCTGGAAAAATGTATTCATGCTACACATGTTATTCTAAAATTAAAAACAAAAGTTACTGCAGTTTACTTGTTTCGTGGAAGATAGAGTTTTCACTTTGTTTTTAATTTTAGTGGGTTTAGGGAAAAATATTTCCTTGGGGATTAAGTTAGAGGTCAATAAAAAATATTTATAAATGGGCTTCTTTTATTCATGATTGATACATTTTCTGAAGTAGATTTAAACTGAATGCTGGATAAAGAATATTATACCAATATATATCATTATTGCAAAGTGATTTGGTATGGATATTTATACATTAAATAAAGCCTCTAAATTTCCTCACGTATACAGAATTTGTGGTAATACACTCTCGCTAATTTTTTTTTTTTTTTTTTTTTTTTTTGAGACGGAGTCTCGCTCTGTCACCCAGGCTGGAGTGTAGTGGTATGATCTCGGCTCACTGCAAGCTCCGCCTCCTGGGTTCACGCCATTCTCCTGCCTCAGCCTCCCTAGTAGCTGGGACTACAGGCGCATGCCATCACGCCCGGCTAATTTTTTTGTATTTTTAGTAGAGATGGGGTTTCACCATGTTAGCCAGGATGCTCTGGATCTCCTGACCTCGTGATCCACCCGCGTCGGCCTCCCAAAGTGCTGGGATTACAGGCGTGAGCCACCGCGCCTGGCCCACTCTTGCTAAAATTTATGCATTACTGATAGTAAATGATTTACTCAAAGTATTTTTGGATATAAAGAAGTCCAACTCTATGAAAACTATTGTAACCTATATTGAGTGTTCTGTTTTTTTATTTCTGTCTGCATGTATAGTTTAAGTCATACAAACAATACAAGCGAGTAAAGTGCCAAAGGGAATGTCAACATTTTCCCATATTTTTCTTCACTAACTGAAGATGACCTTTTACTTAGATGAGTGAAATGTGTCCTGTTCTCAGTCCCCAGTGTCACCCAGCACTGTGATGAGCACACAGGAGAACCAGCAGCAGGTTGGACTGAGAGTAAGAGCCTCTAGGCTTCTGGTTGACCTTAGGTCACGCTAGCTCTGACCACAGCAAGTCTCCTCAAGTCTCTAGGCCTTAGTAGACCCGTATAAGAATGTCAAAACTACCACCCCAGTCAGTGGCCTTGGCAAGTTGCTAATAGCACCCACTACATCAGATTCTGAGGATTAAATGAGGATGAGCGAGCAGAAGGTGTGGCATGTAGTAAATGGTGCCACCGTTACTCTATATATCTTTGTATAATATAAAAGGTGCCCAGTCCTCAAGATAGTTTATTTCCATCTGGCAGAAATTATTGTAATAGTCTTATTTTGTTAGAGCAACACACTTTACTGCCATCTGCTGGAAAATTATCTTTATAAATATGCAAATCCGTGATGTCTAATATGTGAACTGTGCCCCCTGAGAAGTGCTGGTGCCCTTGTGAAGTACACAACCTGTGTGACCATGCACATAAGTGCTTGATAAATCATATTTGCTACTCTTCTTTTCACTTTTGTAATGGATTTCCAAAAGAGTTTCAGATAAACAATGATACTGGATGAAGAAATTTATTTAAAAAAATCAAAGAGTCAAAGTTAATATCAATAAAAAGAATCAGCATTTTGTTGCAACACCTGGAAACATTTTTGCCCACTACTTCCCTCACTTCCCCCTTCCCCCACAGAAAAGTGTGCTCTGCAATAAAACCTGCAATCTAAGTTAGCAGAGATGCTAATTAAGCCATTATTCTTGCATTTATAAACACTGTATGTGAGACCAAATTTGGGGCCACATTGTATGTATGCAAAACCAAAGCACATTTTGGAATAACCCATATGGCCTTTTCATCTTGACTTTAAAAATTGAATAAAAAATATTATATTAATAATGTATCATCACTGCAAGATGTCAGATCTCCAGAAAGCGACACTTCTGGGCTTCATTTTCTTCATCTCAGAACCTGGGTTGGGACATAACAGGTGTCCCTCTCTTCTAGCCAGACAGTCCTTAATGAAGGGATATCATAGTACCATTTTGAACACAAAAGGAAATATTTGGCTCATTTTCATAGCTAGCTGTACAGTCATGGAGAAGACTGACCAAAGTCGGATAAAGGAGAGTTTATTGATAACGGGAGCACTCTCCCAGGACACAGGATTTATCACTCTGGCAAGGGTGATATGATGACTCTTAGAAGCTTGGAGAAAGCAGCAACAGCCCATGGCAAGTGAAGTGGAAATGCCATAATTGCCAGGGCCAAGTGGAAGAGGTGTCAAGTGACTCAGAGAGGTGGGCATGCTGGAGTACATAGCCTATGTGGGGATGGAAAACCCACCAGCTGATGGTATGTCCCAGAGGACATACCATTTACCAAATTTGGGGCCACATTGTATGTATGCAAAACCAAAGCACATTTTGGATATAAAGAAGTCCAACTCTATGAAAACTATTGTAACCTATATTGAGTGTTCTGTTTTTTTATTTCTGTTTGCATGTATAGTTTAAGTCATACAAACAATACAAGCGAGTAAAGTGCCAAAGGGAATGTCAACGTTTTCCCATATTTTTCTTCAGTAAGATGATAAGAAATGCATTGTTAAGAGGGTTACAGTCACTGAGAATCTTAGTGGAGGCACTCTTGTCTATGCCAGGGTTGACTGGAGGAGACACTGCTACAGAACTGGGCTCCTTAACAGAAATAAGGCTGATAGGATCCTGAAATAACAGAGGCCAAGTAGCAAGACTTAACTGTCAGAAGCAAGGTGTGCACAGTTTTTGCAATGAGTGGCAAGATTGATGTGGCATCCAGGGGCCCATTCTACAGAGAGCTATGAAAATGCTTAATAGAATTTCCTAGAGGCAAGATAAATGAGCAGTCGACAAGTATCAATTTCTAAAATAAAAATATGAGGCTGAGGGCAGCTGTCATGGTAAAAAGTCAGTCACTAGCTCAGTTCCCAAACCTGAGTCAGATCTCAGATCTGGGACCCACTGGGTGAAGGAGAGGATGATCTTTATGACAACAGAACCTAAAGCACCTGAGCAAGTATATTTAGTAATTATTTCCCCAGCACTTCAGAATATTGTTCCAACCCTTTTACCAGATGATAGAGCTCTGTGGTAGGTCTCGACAGCAGTACAAGAAGCCCTGCTATATCCTTCAACAGACCCTATGGTATTACAGGAATCTGTGGTGGGAAAGAATGCTGGGGATAGTTGCTGGTAATCAATCTCAATAAAAGAATCACAGCATAGACCCCCTAGGATTATGGAGAAGGGCCATATTATCTGTAGTAAACAACAATATACCATTCTAAAGTTCTTGGCTGGTTGTGGTGGCTCACACCTGTAATCCCAGCACTTTGGGAGGCCGAAGCAGGAGGATCGCTTGAGCCCAGGAGTTCAAGACCAGCTTCGGCAACATAGAGAGACCTCATCTCCACAAAAAATACAAAAATAGTTGAGTGTAGTGATGTGTGTCTGTAGTCCTAGCTGCTTGGGAGGCTGAGGTGGGAGGATCACTTGGGCCCTGGAGGCCAAGGATGCAGTGAGCCATGATCACACCACTGCATTCCAGTCTGGACATCAGAGAGAGACCCTATCTCAAAAAAATAAATAAATAAAGGAAATTCTTGCAGACCCCTGGGCCCTGATTGAAATGAAGCACCTGACCCTGAGACATCAAGTAACTATGGAACCTGAGATATTCATCATGAGCTGGCTCTGTCAGACCCACCAAGTTATAAAGTTGGGCGGGCCTGGTGGCAACTTATCACAAAATGGAAGTGGCAGATACAGGATTGGGCATGAGCTGGGCCAGAGGACACAAGTAAGTTGTACCAGTTGGTGGCCCAGACCTGCATGTCATCCACTCCTGTTGCACTGGTGTTTATAACTATGGTGTTCACAACTATCTCAGCTCATAACCACGGCTGCAAGGAGGTGTCCCTTGTGGCCAGCTGATGGAGGAAGAAAAGTGCTGACCTTCATTCATAGCTGGCTGGCTCAGCATAAGAGTGCAAGCCAAAAATGGATGCTGCTGCACTACAGCCCTACTTAGGGTGATCTTAAAAGAGGGTGGTGAGGGAGAAATCCTTCCAATAGGCAAAGTTCCACAGGATGCACTTGGTCATCCACTTTGTGTGAAAAGAAGAGTGGTTCAAGGTAAAGAACATATGCAGGCTCATGGACAGTGGTGAATGGGGTGGTAGTTTGGTCAGGGGCTTAGAAGCAGAAGGATTGGTATGGATATAAGGTGTGAAGAACTTTGTGTCATATGTTAATGCACATCAAAGCAGCCACTACCAAAAGGCACTAAACAACATTCATGACTCAGCCATGCATGCAGCAGCCTCTCTCGTTGGCTACTGTAGTGCTGGCATAATGGGCACATAAATGGAGTGAGTAGCCATGGTGGCAGGGATGGTGGCTATGAATAGATCCAACAGCATGGACTTCCATTCACCAAATCTGATCCAGCTACTGCCACTGCTGCTGCCAAATGTCTAACCTGTCAATAACAGAAACCCCAATGTAGTATCCCTCAAAGAGACCAACCAAGCATTTGGAGGTAAGTTGACTTCAACTTCTTCCACCCTGGAAAGGGCAAGAATTCATCTTGATTGGGATTGTTGTATATTCTGGCATGAATTTGCCTTTCCTATCCATAGGACCTCAGCCAGTATCACTACCCAAGGACTTAAGAATGCTTGATCCACTGGTATTAGATTCCATATGATACTGCCTTGGGTCAGAGTCCACTGGTCCTATCACACATATTGCACCATTCCTGAGCTACTGGTATGATAGAATGGTGGACTGTCCTCTTAAAGATGCAACTGAGGCTCCAGCTTGGAGAAGATACCCCCACAAGGTTGAGATACTACCCTAAATCAATGCCATTATATGGTGCTATGTCCCCAGTAGGTAGAATACATAGGTCCAGAAACTACAGGAAGAAGGGGGAAGTAGGCATGGCTCTGCTTACTGTCATTCCCAGCGGTACATTTGGGGAATTTGTGCTTCCTGTCCCCAAAACTTTAGATTCTGTGGGTCAAGTGTTCTTGGCTTTCACTGGGGTAATACTTCATCAGTGGACACAAAGTCCCATTGTACTTCACACTACAGCTGCCACTCAGTCACTTCAGTCTCCTTATGCCAAGAGACCAGTGGAAAAAGAGTCACTAAACTAGCAAGACCATTGACCCTGATCATCAGGAGGAGGTAGAACTTTGTCACAGAACACAGGGAAGAATGTTTGGCACACAGGTGATCTGATGGGATGTTTCCTGATGCTCTCATATCTAGTTTTAACAGTAAGCAGACAAGAACAGAAGCTATGGCTGGGATAGACATGGGGACCAGGGACTCAGAATCTTGGAGACAAGGGTCTGGGTCACCCCATCAGACAGTCTGCCTAGACCACATGGCTGCTGGCAGTGGCTGAGGCAATTCTAGAATGAGGACAGGGTAGAGAAGAGGGTGAAATGTCAGTTACCTCAGTCTTGAGATCTATTGCAGCTGCACTGACTATAGTTTGCTGATTAACCTTATAAGTTTCCCCAGTAATAAAGGCCAATGAGAATCCTGGAATTGTTGAGTACTGGGTGGATGAACTTACCCCAAGCGGCAAGTGGATCTGAGTAGCACAAAGGGTGGCCCATAATACTCTAGCGCTCCACCCATATCTCCTCTTTAGGACCAAGGGCCAACAAACCCATCCTCCAACTGCTGTGATTTGTGGTCACACGTTTTATATCCTTACCCACAAGTATGAGCTGAATTAAATCCTCAACCCACAACCAGAATGAGTCTTAATAATTTGCTAAATCTTAAAATTGACACCTTAATTTGAGCACCCCCACCCCAAATTTGAGAACACATAGGCAACTGGTTCAAACTGGAATCCAACCAAACCAGAACATCAAATTTTCTCAGATGTGAATCCAACCCAGAAGTTCAGACACTTCGCATATATAGCCCGGGTAGACTCTCTGTGGCCTTAGCAGTCCTTGCTAATTAGAAGCTCCTGTATTGCCTCTGGGAGCTTAGCTGCCAAGCATCTTCCCAGTTGTGCTCCCAAATGAAGGTAAGGTAAATGGCTAGAATTTTTAAAAATTAACTTATGCTCAGTTATCTATTTGGTTCAGAGGTGAAAGAAAACATTAGTGGTTTTTCAAAAGGTAATTCCACACCCAGCACCATCATACCCTCCAAGTTACATGGTAAAAATAAATGATGCCTGTCTGTGGTTAATTGTGAAGCCATCTCAGTTCTTATCTGATGTAGCCTAATGAAGGCTCTGAATACCAAGAGTGAAATCTTAACCTTAACAAATGACCTTGCCTCACAGTTAAGGCACAATTTTTAGGTTTCTCATCCAAGGCCGGGGAGGGGGGGGGATTTAAAAATCAGTATTCATATGAAAAATTATTCTTAGAAGCCCTTAAGATTGTTGCTCACACAAGAGATGCAGGTCTATGTTTATGCACCATGAGAACGGGAACCATGCTTGATTCATCTTTGTGTCCAGCACAACACTTAGCATAGTTGCCTAGTGCGCAGCAGGAGATCAAGAAATAATTATTGAATAAATGAATGAGGCTGCAAAGTTCCATGAGCCATCCTGGTTGCTGGCAACCCTTGAGGGGAATTTGGGCAAGACACTTTAAAAGTGTAGCTTGCCCAAGTAAGAAAAGGCTCTTTTCAAGATCTACTCTGTCAGGACCGCTGTCACTTTGTTTTCATTGGGCATGGGAATCTGGCTCTACCATCCTCCACACCTGCTCAACTCAGGTTAACGGTATCTGAGGTAGTTCTTCTTAGAACTTTAAAATGGTAGCAAAAAGACCAGTTTAGAAGGAATGAACCACATTGTAGGATGATTTTCTGAGTTTATTTAACAGCTTGAGCTTGAATACATACTGTGCGCACGTGTGTGTGTGTGTGTATGTGAGTGCATGTGTATATGTGCCAGTCAGATTCTCCCAGGAATTTTAGATTTGCGCAGAGAGACAGTGGTTGGGAGTTGGTAGCTAAATCATTAATGACAGCGAACCCTTTGGAGGCACTTGTGATTTTCAGCCTCTGAGGTCCTGGGAACTGCCCTGGGCTACTTCTCCCTGAGGGAGGTTAAGTTGTTCAACTCTTCCTTGTAAGACGCTTCCCTCCAGTAAATTTACTCTTTTACCTATATTCTTTCCAACTGGTTTTTGTTATCTGCAAATGGAAGAAAGGCATTTTGGAGAAATCTGTGGATCTGAGCTGGGCTCTGGAAGAATGGTGGGGTGGAGGAAGGAGAGCTGAGTGGAGAGGTCAGGGGAAGGCTCTTAAGGCAATCAATCACCTTTCTGCCCTGAGTCAGCTATGGACAAGAGGCTGCCAAGCACAGAGTTGACTCAGCAGAGGACTGCAAGGGGCCACCCTGAGTGAGGCTGGTTTTTAAATACTCATTTCAAAAGCAATTGAATGCTCTCTTTCCCCTCTCCTGTGCTTAGGTATGTCTTCTACAGTTCTTGTTCCAATCACTTGAACTCCTTTGTGTCTCCTGCCTCTGCTTCTTCCAAGGCACCTACTAATGTCCAATGAGGCCACAGGGTCTTCTCTTTGATCCCAGGATATTTCTGTGAATTATTAGCCTTTTTATTGAACCTAAGGAAGGAATTCAAATGGTGATTTAATTCATGCCTTTCTCCCCTCCTGCCCCTTCCCAAGTATCCCATTGTGGGAATTTTGGAGACAAACCCTGCCTCTGATTCAAGCCATGTATGTAAATGAATTTATTGGATGCCACTGAGAAGGCTACATTAGGAAAGGGAAGAGAGTTGTGAATTTAAGAAAAACTACAACAAATCTATGCGGGAGGAGGGAAGGAAAAAAGGAGGAATTTGGACCATTTATTTGCAGCATGTCTTACTGACAGTTAAATACAGTGGTTTGTTCTGTTTTCTGCCACTCGAGGGTTATTTAATTAAATTCATGACCTAGGATACTAACCAGCCCCACATCTAAAATAATTGCTTCTCTGTTGGTGAGATGTAAAGCCGGGATTGATTTTCCCCTGGCCGATAGCTCTCCTTTCTGACTCATGAATGTCATCTCCACTCCCTGCCCCACGTAATTTGATCTCTGTATTTGATCCCTATTTAGTAGTACACTTCGCCAAACAGATGTCTGAGTAATTAAAATCCCACATGGGCACACTCGTCAGTGAGTTACATCTATTTAATAGTCAGCTTAGAAACTTTTCACCCTTTGGCTTTTCTCCCATCCTGGTGTCATATGTCAGTAGCCTTTAGCAGGATTTAACTGTTAGAGTTCAAACCTGCTGTTTGTTTTCTTGCATTCATAGACACTCTCTTTTTGTTTTTTGACTGCATTTTCTTCACAAGTCCCTGGTCTCTTTCTCCTTCAACTCACCTGGGTTTTCTCTATGGTTTTACGCCAGCATTCAAATTCTCATTGGATGAGTCATCCTATATTTCATTCATGCCAACACTGGCAATTAAAAAAAAAAACAGAACAATGTTGTTATAACCATGGATTAAGAGTGCCTTTTTTTTCCCCCTGGAGGCATAGCCAAAATATTTCAGTCTGAACAATCCTCCAATTTTTTTTAAAACTATTTGAGATCACATACTGAAAACCTGTTTGGTTGCTACAGGTCACTGAAGGATTTTGATGGGACAGAATTATAGAAGGAAAGAATACGTATTTGAAGAAGGCAAGGAAGGTCAAGAAGGGCTGATTATAGGAAATGTGTTCACTTTTGAGAGAGGATTTAGATGGACACTTATTAAAAAATGTTGAATTGAATACGAATACCACACAGACAAGGTTCTTATGATAAATCCTATGCTACCAAGTAACATTTCATCCAACTTGAGAATGCTGTCATTTACGGTAGATAAAAGAATTTCCCTTACAGTTGATGATGCATATTGATTTTAAATTCCAAAGAACTAAACATTGTGAACTAAGTATAGAATATATATGCATCTGTTCTGATACCCGTCAAACTGGACTTAAACAAAATCCGATAAATGAGGAGGTCATAAGTCATAGCAAAAGGATTCTTTATTTTCCTACTTTTAAACAGATTGAGTGCTAGTGCGTTTAGCATGAATCATTTTATAAAAGTAAGTTTCTCAGAACGTGCATGTTTCTTGTGAAGTTCCTTTGTACTCACAGTATTTCAGAATAAAAATAAATGTGATCGAAAAAACAAGCAACAAGTTCAGAGGTTAACGGATGTTGTTTTAGTTCTATGTGAACAAATTCTAAAAGTATTTGTACAAACTTTATTACCATGATGGTATTTAAAAGCTAGGTGAAAATCCTATTGCTCAGTGGGAACTTCATCTTAGTGGTTTGTACACAACTTCTGGTCTTGTTATCTAAACTAACAAAGGTCATGTAAATAAACAGACATAAATTAACAGCATGATTCTTAAACAGTGACATGGACTAGGACTTAGTATTTCAGGAAGGTAGATAGCTTCCAAATAATGGAAATGTTATGGGTGTGATTTTTCTCAATGTTTATTATCTAGTATTATTAAACCCCTTGCTGGCTCATGAACTGGTATGATTTTCATTCTTGCTGTGCTCAGGATAACCTTCCCCTGCCTGTTCCCCAGCTCCCTTCCCTTCAATGCAGCTTGTGTTTAATCTATTTAAAGTTCAGGGCACTTTTTTTTTCTGTGATTCAAGCTTTTTAAGCCTTGTTTTCCCTCCAGTCATTCCTTACCACGTGTCTATCCATGCCCTGCTGTCTGTCTCTTTCAGATATTTTTTTTAAAAGGTGATTAATTCCAATAACACATTTCTAGCTTCCCGTTGTCTTAGTGTAAATTGGGGAGAATATTTCCTGACCTCATCACAAAGAAGTTGTGAAGGTCAAATGAGCTCTTGTGTATGAAAGGGCTTTGTACATAGCTACTGGCTTCACGTAGCCAAGGAGCTTCTGCTCCAGCCCCAGCTACCTGCCTGGCTCAAATACAGCTTATACCACTTGCTAGCTGTGTGAACTTCAGCAAGCTATGTAACTTTTCTGTGGAACTTCAGTTCCATAAAGTGGAAAATGGGGATCATAAATGTACTTAAATCCTGGGGTTGTTTGGTAATGGTTATGTGAGAGGATTCATGCATATTATGAGGTCAGAACATGATTAGGACAGTTTCAGTTTTAAGCCCCCAGTAAGTGCTAGTACAAGTGCAGGGATCAGACGGTGTTTCCCCCTTGAAGTCGGTGTACCTCCTCACAGGCTCATCTCTCTCTAGCTCGAGGCGAAAGCTACGTTGTATCCCTTGGGCGTGGTCTGTCACAACTAAGGATGAGGGCGGGTGTAGGGATCCTGGCTGAGCACATGTCTTTTGAGGATTGCCAGGTACTTTTAACAGCTGTTTCTCTTTCTCTAAATAGTGTTCACTTGGCTTGGATTCTCCTTTAATGACTTTATTTCGAATGACTTGTTTATGTCAACTTTTTTCAGTTTGCTGCCTACTTATGCTTAAAGCCACAAAAATACCTCCTTCCTAATCTGGAAAATGGGAATAGTAAGAGTATCTACCCCTGGGGTTGTAATGAGATCAACTGAACTTCTTCCAAAGGATATAAGGAAGTATAATATTCCAGGAAGCTTTTGAAAAATAAACTGGAGAAGAAAGCATTTCCAAATGTTACCTTGAACACAGGAAATGAGGTGAGAAGAAACAAAACAAAACATACAATAAAAACCTAACATTCTAAAAATTCAGTAAGTTAGTGATTCTTCCAAATGAGCTCTCCTCTCAAAGTGGTTCTCTGAATTTAAGCTCAATGATGCTGTTGTTGCCCAAAAGGTTTTGGGATTTCTTCTTTCAAAAGGGTTGTTAAGGACCTGTATGTAAATACTAACTCTTCCACTTTATGATAGTCATGACAAATATCTTTCTACTTCACAACTTCTAATTTGATATTGTTATAATTTTTGGTATACAGATGCTTTAAATGATTATTGCAGATAAATCTATGAGTTCTTCCATTGTTTTGTGGTTAGTTCTTTCCCATCCCAAAATCACTTAGCTATCCATTTAGATTTTTTTTTTACTTCTTTTATAGTTCAGTTTTCACATTTATCTTTTTATCTGGAAAGTATTTCAGTAGACTGCATGAAGTGAACATTTAATCTGATTTTTTTTCCCAAATGGTTGGCCAGTTTTCCTAGTGCCAGTTATTGAATAATCCATGTCTTCTCCATTAGTGATGCTTCATTTATTGGAATATTGAGTTTTCTTTCAGGGCTATCTGTTCTGAAATATTTGTCAATCTTTCCTCAGTAGTTCAATATTATTGTAATTATTATGGCTTTATAATATGTATTAACATCTGGTAGAGTAAATCTCATGTTATTATTGTTTCTTTTCAAAGTATTCTGGCAACTCTGTTTTTTCCTCCAGATGGAAATACATTTTTTCAACTTCTAAAAATGTCCCGTTGGAATTTTAGTTACAATTGCAAATTAAGGGATAGATATCTTTGTCTAGGAGCATAATATATTTCTCAATCTATTCAAATATTTTTGCTTTCATTTTTTTCTCTTTTTTTTGTATAAATCCCTTTCAGTTCTTGCCAATATTATTTATATGTCAATAGAATCTTTTTAAGAAATATATTTGTTCCCAGGCTCCAACACCCCAAAAAAGTTATATTTCCCAATAGGTTATTGCTAGATCAGTAGAAAATTATTGATTTTAATAATTATTTTATAATAGATTTTCAATCAAGTTTCTTAAGTTTTCTAGGCAAAAAGTATCTGCAAATAAAGGCAATTTTTCTACTGCTTTGCAATATTTTACTTAGTATTTCTGTTCTTGTCTTATTACAGAATGACTTCAGCATAATTTTAAATAATAGTGGTGAAAGCAGGCATATTTATACCTGCTTTTAATGAAAATGCCTGTCTGTCATTGAGTATGGAAATTTAAAAATATACACAAAAGTAAATGAAAGTCTAGTGTGCCTCTCACCTAGCCTCAACAATTATCAACATTTTTGAACACACTTTTAGTGGAATTATAAATTAATGCAGTCTTTTGAATATTAATTTGGAAATAGCTATCCAAATATTGATCTGCAATTCCATTGCTAGGCATTAATCCAACAAGTACACCTGCATCAATGGGCAAAGACATTCAAGGATGCTCTAAATGTATGTAATTGCAGAAAACAAGAAAATAGTCTAAATGGTCCCTAATAGGTGAGTGAAAAATCACGGTTCATTCATATAACTGTACTTAACCACTACGAAAAATTTTGGTAGGTCTATATGTGCTGATGTGGGAAGATGTACAAAGTACTTTATGAAATTAAAAAATAAAAAGCAGGCCAGGTGCAGTGGCTCGCACCTGTAATCCCAGCATTTTGGGAGGCCGAGGCGGGTGGATCCCCTGAGGTCAGGAGTTCAAGACCGACCTGGCCAACATGGCGAAACCCCCTCTCTACTAAAAATACAAAAATTAGCTGGGCATGGTGGCATGCACCTGTAATCCCAGCTACTCAGGAGGCCTTCAGAGAGAAGGTGCAAAGTTAATTTGGCTGTCTTACCAGTACCATTATTATTTTTATAAAATCTTATTAAAAGATACGATGTTGGCTATCAGTTTAACATTTACTAAAAGTTTTTAAAAAATATAGTTGTTTTATTTGGGAATAGGTGCTAGATTTTTATCACTTATCGAGATAATAAGGTTTTTATTCTTATATAATCTAAATGTATTTTTATATAAACTATTTTCCTGGTATTGAAATATCCTGGCATTTCTAGGATAAAATCTACCTGATTGTTTAAAATGACTGACTTTATTGAATTTAATTTGCTGGCATTTTTGGTATTTTGGGGGGAATTCTGGCATTGAGTTTCTTATGTGAACTTTTGTTTTTTGAGTGTCCTTTCTTTTTCTTTTTTTTGAGACGGGGTCTTGCTCTGTTACCCAGGCTGGAGTACAGTGATGAGATCACGGCTCACTGCAGCCTTGACCTATCAAGCTCAAATGATCCTCCCACTTCATCTTTCTGAGTAGTTAGGACTGCAGGAGCCTACCACCAGCCAGGCCCAGATAATTTTTTACTTTTTGTATAGATAGGGTCTCTTGGAACTCCTGGGCTCAAGCGATCTTCCCCCCTTAGTTTCCCAAAGTGCTGGGATTACAGGTGTGAGCCATCATGCTTGGCGTATACCATTTTTGATAGGTTTTATAATAAAAGTGGTTTCACTCACAAAAAACTTAAATTTTAGTGTCTTTATTCATTTAGAAAGGGGATTTTATGTCTTTCAAAATTTGCAAGAATTTGCCTAAAGCCTCTCTTGGTCTTTAGGCGTTTTTAAATTTCTCCCCTAGCTTTGATCTACTTAGTTTTTCTACTCCTAGATTCAATTTGGGTGATTTATGGTTTTCCAGAAAAAAATGTTTAGCACATAGCTAATTTCACGTAGCAGTCTCATATAATTTATAAAAAGTCTCCATGGCAGATCAGGAGGTCAGAAGATCGGGATCATCCTGGCTAACGCAGTGAAACCCCGCCTCTACTAAAAAATACAAAAAATTAGCCGGGTGTGGTGGCGGGCGCCTATAGTCCCAGCTACTTGGGAGGCTGAGGCAGGAGAATGGCGTGAACCTGGGAGGTGGAGCTTGTAGTGAGCTGAGATTGCACCACTGCACTCCAGCCTGGGCAACAGAGCAAGACTGTCTCAAAAAAAAAAAAAAAAAGTATCCATATCTGTTATATCTCCTTTCTCCTTTATATTTTCTTTCTTTTTTTTTTTTTTAAATAGATTCATCAGCGATTTCTCCATTTTCTTTATCTTTTTCCAAAGAATTACCTTTGGAGTTGATCAAAAACATTGTTTCTAATCATTAATTTCTGCTCCAAAGTTTCCCTAATCCTCCATTTCTTGGAGTTTAATTTTTAAAAAACCATTAATCAGTTCACTTATTTTTACTCTTTCTAGTTCAATTTTTCCCTGCCAAATGATGTTACTAAACTCAGTGTGGTTTCAAATGACTTGAGTATTTCTAAAAATCTGCTCTCCGAGGAGGAAGATTTGCTATCACTGATGATGTCATTTAAAAGAATGTGACTCAGACTCTTGTGGCAAATTTCTAAAGAATTCTAAAAATGTTTGAGTAATGGGAACACAATTGCAGCAAGCTTATGACCTACTCTGAAGGAGCCAATTTGTAAAACCTGCACGTTTGCTGAACATTATCTGCCCTTATATATTTAGAAATAATCAAGTGCTAGGAATTAAAGAGGAGCTCTCACTTTTGTTTATTGGGATGCCTTCTGATACTGCATGTCCATGACCCAAGATATTCTTAATATTTTTCTTTTTGTGAAAATGTATTTAAACACATCATGTGTACGGCCTGGCTTCATTTTTGCTCCCAATAGAAATTAACCTCAGATGAAACATTTTTCAAAAAAAGATTAAAAATTGTTCACATGCTAGGATGACCAAGTTTTCCTTGCAAAAACCAATTCACTATGATGATGTGAAGGCAGAATGTGTTATTAAAAATAATTAAGTGCTCTGATAGGCCACAATTATAAGCAATAAAAATATTCTCTAATAAAATGTATTGTGCCAATAGAAAGGTAGATTTCAGGTGTGACCTTTGGCAAGGTATGTAGCAGAACTTATTAGAGCCATGTGTTTGTAGATTATGTAACAGTTTTTAAGTGGTCAGGAAGGGGAGGATTTTGTGGTCTGAAAAGTGGAACTGCCCTATTTAACATATGACCCTGGCCATTCCCATCCCAAATTACTGTTGATCAAGTTACAGATAGTTGGGAAGCCCAGGTGAAAGGGAAGCCTAGGATAAGGCCCGACAAAATTGCAATAAACAGTAGGCCACAAAGCCAGTGGCCATTATCATTAAAAACACTTACTGAAGTATTTAATATAGAAAATAATGTCAAGAAAAATTGTTTTGCAAAGCACTATGAACCAGAAATCACTTAAAAAGGCTTTAACATATCCTTCCCTGATGTCTTTAGGAAAGCTAGAACATGACCAAAAACATAAGTAGACCCCCCAGACTAACAGCTTTATGATCATGATTTGAAAGCATTTTGTTTTGCATTTGCATGCATCTCAGGTTTAAGTTTCCAAATTTTTAAAGCATTTAAGTGCCTAACGCTCTAGGAATTTACTCTTGAGAATAAACACCACTAGGAACCAATAAATGGAAGCCCAAACTTTTATTGTCTCTAGCAACTTCAAACAGGGGCATACCTATAAAAATTTATATATTCAGCATTGGTCTCAATTGGGTTGCCTTTTACAGAAGCACTTTAATGGGACAGTAAACCAGAGCCCAGAGGGAAAAAAAATCCTAATTTTGTGTTGTGGTTGCCAAATTTTCAGAAAAGCACAGATCTAAAGCCCAAAGGCTGCTAAACTCATTCACATGAACAGAGCCTGAGGCCAAGTTTAAGTGCGAAGATTTTATTAGGCGGTACAATTCCAAGGTGGTAAGGGTGAAAGGAAAGGCGAAGGCAGGCAAATACATTATTGAGCTGAAAACAACTTCACATTCAAGGACAGCTTCCAGACAAGCCATGTAGAACCAGCATGCCTTGGGACTGTGTGGATGGCAGGGAGACGAGTTTCTATGCTGACTACTTCATGCTTTCTGCCCCCTTTGGGGAAAGTATGCCTCAGGGACCTCTAACTGTCCCACTTCTCTGGGGGCAGCACCTGACCCCTCCAGGCAACTGCTAGGCAAGAGCATTCTGTTCCTTCAAATTTCTCACCTGAGTCTGAGTCAGAGCATCCCATCAACAGAGCCTCTGTCAGGGAGGCAATGCTGAAGCATGACCTTCACCTGGGGGAGGCTGTCGGGAGATGGCACTGGAGGCCAGGCCTCTACCCTAAGCGAGAGGTGCAGGCCGGGGTGGAGGTGGACGGTGGGACAGAGTAAATCCGGGGAAGCACATCAACCGGGTCTGGTAGGGCATAGCCTTCTTGGACCTGAGCCATTCCTACTGCTGATGTCCACTGCTTCTCAATCGAGAAACAGCACGGATTCAGCTCTCAGATTTTGTAAACTGTGATTTTCTCCCTTATTCCTCAACGACCACCTAGCCACGACCTTCTTTAACTCTTTCCCCCACCCCAAAACTTTTGAGGAAATGACTTTTCTTATAATTTGAATGTTAATAAACCGTACCCATTTAGAAACTACAGTTTGATGATTTGGGGCGACTGTATACGTCATGTTGCCGCCGCTCCTATTAAGATATGAAATTGTCCCACCACTGCCCCAAAGTTCCCCTGCTCCTGTGCATTCCATTCTGTCCTGTCCCACTCCTTTCCCAGGCAACTACTTTGCATCGCCACTGTTGCTTCTTCTAGAATGTCCTATAAATGGAATCAGACCGACTATGGCTTTTTGGGTTCTTCCCCCCACAGCATCGTGTTTTTCAGCTCCACCCACGTGGTTTTGGGTATTAATCCTATGGTAGAACTAGCTAGATGCTGGAGAACTCATTATGCGCCGGTAGGTAATTTTAACCTGCATCGTCTCATTTCTATTCTGTCACAATAGAGGAAACTGAGGCACGCCCGGCGTGTGGGCGTGTGAGGGAGCACAGGGCCGACTTCCGCCCGTCAGTCGGCCTGGACCTGCTGGCACCCGCTGTCAAGATGGGGCCTGGCGTCGCGGCGAGGCATGAGCTCGGGCAGAAGCACAGCCCAGGAAGTGGGCGCGTCGCAAGCTCCACACCCAACCAAACCCGGGCAGAGGGCTCGGTGGGCGCGAGGCCGAGGGCCCAAGAGGCCGGGGCCGCTACCCCCTCGCCCCTGGGACGGCCTCCGGGTCTCCTTGCTCCAGCAGAGAGGCCCGCGGCAGCTACTCCGAGGCGCAGGGGCAAGGCCGCAGCGGGCAGCGGGCAGCGGAGGCCGAAACAGAGCACACACACAACGCGGACCGACAGCAGTCACCGCAGGGGTCGCCGGTGGCGCGGCTCTATAAAGCCTCGGCTCTATAAAGCCGCGCTAAGCCGCATCACGCTGCCCGTTTCCTTCCGCGCGGGGCCGGCGCTACTTCCCGCCCTACCAGGCCGCCGGGCCGAGAGGAGCTGAGACGTCGGCAAGGCAGCAACATCCCGCAGCAGCTTTTCGCCTGCTTCCTCCGCTCGCTCTAGAGGGCACAGCAAGGTGCGGGGCTCAGCCTGCCGCTTCCCCAAGACGGAGGTGGCCGCCGCGCTCCCGCCCGCTGTAAAGGTCCGAGCGGGAAGAGCGGCCTCTGGTTTCTGTGGTATCGGCCTCTGGTTTCTGTGATATCCGGAGACTTCGTTTCCCGGCGCGAGGGAAACAAAGATGCTGGCGTGGAGCGGCCTGCCCGCCGCTATTGTCTGGCTGCCTGACAGGGAGCGGCCGCTTTCGCTTTCTTCTGCCGAATGGAACGTGGTGACTCGGGAGCCGCGGAGCGCCTTTCGAGGCAGCTTTGTCTGCGGAAAGGGAGCGCTGTGGGCGGCCTGTCGGAATGGTCACCGCCCGCTTTCCGCGGGAGGCGCGCCGGGCACCGCTGGGCGATTTCTCCGCCTCAGCGAAAGAAAGGAGAAGCCGGCATTTGTGGCCGCCCAGTCTTCGTTCCGATTTGAGCCCTGGCGTCGGCGGGAGGTGACAGTGCTGTCCGCGCGCACCCCCTCCGTCGCCGTCAGGGTCGTGCTCCTTAGGTTTCCTGCGGTTTTTCTGCTGCTCTGAGACGGCGTCTGGGACCAAGTTCTCACGGCATCGTCTTCTCCTCTCGCAAATAATCTTTTTATGATGTTTGTTCTGCTGAATCCACCGGACGCCTCAGACACGGGCCCTGACGGCATCGCCGGCCTGAGGGAGGCGTGGAGAGAGGGGAGGAAGGCGGGAGGGCTGTGGGGCTGCTAGCTGATTTGGGGATCCCATCATCTTCGAATTTTTATGCAGAGCCCATGGAAGCGCCTGGTCAGAGAAGCGGGAGGAAACCGAACCTAAGAAAGGGGCTTGGAGTCAGCAGTGAAGAATCTATTGTTTATTTTAGTTTTGTTTTTATAGATTCAGGAGGTAGAAGTGCAGCTTTGTTGCTTCCAGGTATTGCAGAGTGGTGAAGTCTGGGCTTTCAGTGCTGCCCCCACCCAAATAGTGTCCTTTGGACCCATTAGGTAATTTCTCATCCCTCAGAGTGACTACTATTTAAAAGGCAGCTATTGTTAGAGCTGGCAAGCTGGCAAGCTGCAAGGGCAAAACAAAACAAAACAAAAAACAAAACAGGGTTGGGGGGAGCATAGAATATTTTTTTTTGACAGCAGCGTAGTAAAGTTTGGATTTAGAGCTTTTTGTTACTGCCCATCTCCCATACTCCTGTTTTATTTCTCTTTGTAGCATTTATAACCTCCTGGTATGATAACGCATTTTACACGTTTATTGGCTTCTCTGCCCACTTGATTTTTATCTCCTTTTGGAGAGCAGGGAAGTTTTTATTCCCTGGAGCCTAGCAGGGTACCTAGCAGTGTTCTGGGGGCTTTGTAAATACTTGCTGAATCAGTGGATAGAAAAGAAACAGGGCACATTATCTAAAGTTATTGTGAGACAAACATAAAACCAAAAGGCGAATGATGCAAGGAGAAGTTATCTCTGAACCTGCTCTTTGTGTTTTGGAGCAGTAATATATTAGGAATAGCTAAGAAGGGGTCACGCCAGCATTCCATTTTCCAAATAAGAAAGTGAAACAAGTGAGCTCCCACTTCTAGGATGCTTTCCACTTCATTAGACGGATTGGTTCTCTGAGGTCAACCCATCAAAAATGTATGAAGAAAATGGAAGCCATTTATTACTGTTCATCTGTTACCCTCAGACATATTCTCATTTCCAGCAGCAGGGAGTTAGGGTGGCATGCCTCGTGAGCAAAACATGGGGCTTGGGGACATTCAGAACACCTACAAGATGGTGGTGTACACAGTGCTTGGAGGCATATCTGGGGAGTGTTTCAGCTGAAAAATTGGCCACATCCTCCTATTTATTACATGTTTCAAAAATGGCCCCACAGGTTGCACATTTATAAGTGGTGGATTTGTTTTGAGGGAAGTGAGCGGGGAGTACACTTTATTTTGGAGTGAAGAGGATCAGAGTAGCCAGCTCCTCTAAGAAACTACTCCAGTCTCAATCTCCATTCCTTTGGAACTTTTCGTTAGGAAAAGGCCACATCTTGGCTGGGAAAGTTTATAACACCTGTCTCAGTACTGCTGGAAAGCTCTAAATAAAAAAGTTAAAAATTTAGTGTATTCCTCAATCACCCAGTAATTATCGCATCCTGGTACACAAAACTGGAGGTATCCTTGGAGGTCATTTATTCAACAAGTACACTGTATTTGTTGAGCATTTTTAATGTGCCAGGCATTGTTCTAGATGCTGTAGATATAGCAGTGAACAAAACACAAAAGTCCCCTCTTTCATATTGTTCCACTCCCAGGGCCCTTTCATCCTGTCACTACATCTTTCTTCTTATTTTTACATTTGCCACAACCACCTTCTTTGCTAGTTGGTTCCCTTTATTCACCAATTTTTTAAAAACTCATTTCTTCAGTCCCTCAACTCATCTGAGATATGAACATGTCAAAAATATATGATGAAATACAATTTAAAAGTCAGATCTTCTTAAAAAAACTTTTAACCAGAACGAATCCATTTCTAAAAGTTTCTTTTTTATGCCTGTAATATTTAAAAAGCCTAAAAATGATCTTGCTGGTTTTCTTCAGTTGAGTGTTGTGTAAGTGAAAATTACTTCACAAATCCTACTATTAGCTATTATAATCCAATCAGCTTTCACTCTTCCATGAGACTGTTTCCTTCACAAGACTTTGGTTGACCATAACCAATTTTATAGTAATATACAACAAAAAATAATGTGGAGAATAGCAAAATTAAACATATTTTTTAAAAAAATAGAGGTGTTCTTTCCCAGGATTTTTTTTAAGAGTAAATAATGTTAGCTTATGGGATTGTAGTGCACAGCACAGCCCCATAAGGAATATTCAAGCCTAATTTATCTCAGTTGTATTATCTCTGACTCTCTTCCACCGGTTTTCTCTAAACTTATTTCCTGTCATTCAGCCTAAAATGCTCACTGCCTCAAATGTTCCCTGAAGACTATGGCTTAATTATAATTCTTCCCCTTCCACATTTCACATTTAAATGTATCTTATTTCAGACTTGTTTAAACATTCTTCTGAACTATCCTTACTTCCCTGCCTATCCTCTTCATCCTAAACCGAGGAAGCATGCTGAGCTCCTCCCTTCTCTCCCCCAAGTTGCTCAAGCCTAGGAGTCAAAGCCAGATTACCTAAAATGCTAGTGATTCTCAATGCTGGTAGACATACTAGAATCACTTAGGAGACTTTAAAAATACTGGTTTCCTGGCCTACCCCTGACCAAATAAATTAGAATCTATGGCATTGGAGTCCCAGCACTGATAATTTTATAAGGCTTCCCAGGAGATTCTAATGAACAGCCAGTTTGATAAACTGCAACAGGCAGCCCAAGTATCTGTCCTCGGCAGTAATTGTCAAACTTAAGTGTTTCAGAATCACCTGAAAGGCTTGTTAAAACACAGATTGCTAGACCCTACCCGCTGAGTTAATGATTCAGTAGATTTGGGGTAGAGCCCCCATATTAGCATTTCAAACAAATTCACAGGTGATGCTGATGCTGCTGGTTCAGGGATCATTTTTTGAGATCCTCTGTTCTAAGACACCAACAGAAACAAAGACATGCAAGAAAAAAATGAGAGGAAAAAATTGGAAAGATTTTATTTGATATTTCAAACAAAGCTTTGAAGTAATTATCAAGGTGCGAATTAGAAACGAGGTTCTTTACCTTTATTTTATGGTTTAGTGTGATTTTTAAGTTTAAAATTGTATTTGGGAAAAGAGGACTACCATAATTCTTTTATTGTTAGGGGTAGTTTCTAGAAGTCTTAGGCCCTGTGCATTTTTTTTTTTCATATAAACCTCACCTTTCACCCTTCCATGAGAATGTTTCACCCAGATTTTGCCTGACCATAACGAGTCTTACAGTAGCCCACAACAAAACGTTTGTGGAGAACAGGAACACACACACACACACACATAGAGTGAGAGAGCAAGAGAGTGAGAGTGGAAGAGAGAGATCTCACTTCCAGCAAAAGCCCATAAGGCAGAAATAGTGTTTATCTTGTTTTCTTGGTGATAGGCAAACGTTACCTTGCATGTTCAAGCCTGTGACAGAGAACTTGACACACGGAGGGCACGCAAATATCATTGCAGAAAACTTGTCCGAGTTGTGGAAATAAAGAGTACTTTGCTTTTGACTAACTTTCTCATCTGTTTTTGCAGTTTATGCTCTCTCCACCAGCTCATGAGATTACATGAAGAAAGTCAGGTGTAGGAAGCTTTCAAACTTGCCCAGAACCTTACAGCTCATTAGGTATAAAATGAGGGTTCTTGGCTCCCACACTCTATTTTTCTCTAGAACATGCTGTAATTCAAATGCCAGAACACTGGATCTGAAGGGAAGAGAGAAAAGATTTGATACTCTTTAACCCTGTAAAGTGAAATGGAAGAAAAACACACTGCAGTTTTCAAGTTCATGAAACAGAGTTACAAGAATTCAGATGCAATTTATGACACCCGAGGGAGGAAGAATATGAAAAGGAAAGACAGAGAAGTAGAAAAAATTTCAGGGAAAACACCTGTATAGTTAGCTAATAGTCTTAGGGCCAGAAAGAGATTCTGTTGGACCTTAAGGAAGACAGGGCAGAAGATTCATCATTTTAGTTTTGGTTGTTACAAGCCACCCAAAAATTTAGTGGCTTAAACCAAGAGCATTTTATTCACTCACAATTCTTTGGGTTGGGAATACAGGCGAGGGTCAGGGAGGATGGCTCTTTTCTGCTCCACGTGGTCTTGATTAGGGGTATCTTAAGGGGCTGGAGGATCCAAGTTGGCCTAATCCACAAGTCTGGACCTTGGTCCTCCTCCATGTACCTCCCTCTCACTCCACATGGTCTTCAGTAATTCAGTAGTCTAGCTCAGGCATTTCTACATGGCAGTGGTTTACCAAGGGGTAGAAGTAATCACACAGCATTACTTTCATTGTATTCTGTTGGTCAAAGCAAGTCAGAGGGCCATTCTGGATTCAAGGAGCTGGAAAATAGATTCTACTCTTGATGGGAGGATGGTACAGGCACATTACAAAAAGAATGTGGTTAGGCTGAGTGAAAGAAGCCAGACACAAAAGAGCACATATATTATGCTATTTATATGAAATTCTAGATAAGGCAAACTAATCTATAGTGACAGAAAGCAGATCACTGGTGGCCTGAGGCTAGAGGATGGGGATTGCCAGCAAAAGGGCATGAGGGAGCTTTTTGGCATGATGGAAGTGTTTTGTACCTTGATTGTGGCAGTATACATACAAGTGTATACATTTGTCAAAATGTATGCATTTTATTTTAGCTTTTAGGTAAAGTGTACCTTTAAAAAAAGGTACGAAATAGGAGGTAGGAAGGATTGTCATGACCACTATCAGAAATGATCTATCACATATAAAAAGTTAGATCTGAAGGGACCTTAAATGATCCTGTGATCCAATGTCTTCATTATACAGATAAGGAAAGTGAGGATCAGAAAGCAGACCTTGCCAAAGGATACTAGTTGGTGATAAAAGCAGGACTGGAATCCAGACTCCTGACCACAGTCTTCCTGTCACTCCTTCCACATCCTCAACAGGATCAGGGAAAAGGATGCCCTGGTCTGTGTCCCACTGAAACACATAGAATTTCCAGGGGTCAGTACAAACAGTCAAGAACAGAGATTTCTGTGCTCTGTTCCTAGTTCTGAGAGACTATGGACACGTTCCTGTAACTATTCCATGAGTCAGTGTCTATAATAAAGGTGAATGGAACAATGTTTAGAAATAGAAAACCATGGGAAAACAAGAGCACCCATGCCACACATCTTGGCTGGCAGTGCCATCTTCGGTGTCCTAGGAGTGTGTTGATGGGAAAAGACAAGGAGGGTTATGGAATGATTGAAATGTTATTATTTACTTAGGTTTTACTAAATTAATAAACCCACCTTTCAGGCATGTAAGGTGAGAATTATTGCTAGCTTTTGTAATGTGCTCTATAGAGTAAGACAGAGTTGAAATAATAAATAGTATAGCAACCCATAGTAAAACGCAAATGTTAGTATTTAGGGAATTTGAAAAAGTGAATACAGTTTACTCTCTTTTTAGTGTACTTTCTTCACTCAGAAAAAATGACTTTGAGCCTTGTCCAAAGTCTCAGACATTTATCAGATGTATTTAATTCCTCTGGATGCCGAAGATGCTTTTTAAAAAATGTCTACAACAGATGTTAAAATGCTGTCAGCTGAATGATTCGCTGCTGGGACATTAGAGAGTAATACCCTGCTGATCTGTGGCAATTACCTAGGGAACAATGGACTTGAACTTTGGATGGAATCTGAACTTTTTTCTAACACAAAGTCATATTTGAAAAGTGAATGATTCAGCAGGGAAAGTTTTTTTCAAGAGAACATTGCTCTGATACATTTCTGAAGATTGGGTTTTTCTTCATTTTCGTTTTGGTTGTTGTTACTTCCTCATTTTTCTAATACCTGTATCTTAAAACGATTATATAATAAGCATTTTATTAAATGAGGGCTGGGACGCTGATTTGCATCTAAGAGTTGTGGCTTTTGTCTCATAGTTGCAGGCTGGGAGGAGTCTGCTCCTTCACAAACATGAAATACAGTTGCAGAATAATAACTCTACTGCCAAGTGGAAAGTGGTGCAATTATGGAAATAATTCAGGCCGAAAATATCTACTCTTGTTTGGATAACCCCAGCTGGTTAGTGCTTTGGTACCGAATGGATTCCCCTTGCTTTAAGTTGGGTTAAAAAGGGAAAAACAACCCTGAATGTAAAGAAATCAGCTTAGGGCTCTCTTAGAGTTTAACCTCAGCAATCCTATAAAATTTAGCTTAGTCTGGGCCCAAATATTTCAGTTAAAGACCTTTAAAAAAGCGGTATTTCCACTCTCGGGGCTGCCATTTTTTGAAATATCTGGACTACCCAACATGTGGTATTATTCATTACCCATGCAGACTTTTTACCTGGGTAAATGCACATTTTGCCAGTTTTTGTTTTTCAGTCAACATTGGCAGTCATGTACAGGTGACCAGTACTACCTTAGGAACTCAGGAGCCCAGCATGAAATGAGACTCATGACAGAGATGAACCAAAATTTCTAGGTCTCCTACATCCCTGCCTGGCTGGCTGCCACTTCCCACCATCACTGCTATTCCTGTGGGACTAACGGTTTTAGTCACCTCGTATTTACCACATTGGTGAGGAAGGGATTCTCACCCTAAGGTTATGCCATTGGCCAGACACACAGCACCTGACACTGGACACTTGAGATTGACAGCAGCTTATTAGTCACATGTACTCATAGCCAGGGGGAGAAGGACACGGCACACAAGAGCAAATGAAGATTGTCCTCAGGAACTGAACGAATAAGCAGGGGCTTGGGAGGCAGGCTTTGTGGTAACAAGAGGGTGGGGTGCCCCCTGCTTCCTATAGGATGATGTGATTGGCTTGTTTCAATTCCATGGGCTGGCAGGGAACTGAAACCCAATACTCAGGGATAAGCGGGAACAGCATCTGGTCCACTTGATGAGGAGGGTAGCTTGGCTAGGGGACCTTATCTGCTGGAACGGAGAGGGAAGAAGGCTTTCATTTGAGGCAGGCCCTCTTGGTTTTCCCCAGATGACAAGCAATACTGCTCCTTACTTTTAGGCCTGACACCACAATAGCAAAGTTAGGACATTATTTCTTGACTACCATCTACTATGCCCTCTTATAACTGGGAGGGAAAAAAAGAGGTGGAGTGTGGCAAAGGATGCAGGCCAAATGCTTCTAGTAAATACTTTCAATTTGTCAAAAAGCAAATGTATACAGAATATCTTGATGTGCCATCACTAGAGTAGGCACAGGGACTTAGAGAGGAGTGGACCACAATCTTATTTGGAAGGAGTCACATGGAAGAGATGGGGAGGACACAAGTAGATGATTATAATACAGAGTGATGCATGTGGGAACTGAGATTTGCACATGTGCTGTGAGAGCACGGTGATGGGAGCGTTTATCCAGCAAGGTGAAAGGTCACAGGGATAGTGGACAGTGGCCCCTGAGCTGGCCTTGAAGGATGAGTTGGAGTTTGCCAACTGGAGAAGGAGAGAAATGGGAGCATCATCTCACGGAGCAGCCAGTAGTTGGGAGCATTGTTCCAGAAGGGCTGTTCCAGGACCTTTCTACTTCTCTCACTGCCCCCGTCCCCACCACCCTGTGTTTCCCTTTGGTCCTTCTTTTTCCGCCAGGCATCTTCTCATATTTGCAGAATCAGATTCTTTCCTTATATTGTTCAGGGTCATTGCTGTTGGGGATGGAGGTGATGGGAGCAGGAGCAGGGAAAATGAGAGGAGTATGCCAAGGGGGCTGAGGAAATAACAAGAATGAACTTTGCTCACCTGACCATCTTACCAAAGGCTGCCTTTGAGTGCATGTGTAAAACATGCCAGTCACTGGATATACCAAAGACCCCAGTCCTGGAACAGGCCAGCTGGGCTCTGTCCGAAGCTCTGTTATGGAGTGCTCAGATTCCCTGACCACTCATCTGCTGTCATTCTCTGCTGCTCTTGGAATCCTCTCCATACACTGCTTCTCCTCCCCTTGGACGAGATGATCAACTCTTTCTAAAAGCCTTAAACTTCTCTAGAGACTGAGGAGGCAGGAACTAAAGAGTTTAAGATCTTTTTATCCAGTTCAGGGGCACTGTCATCAATGTTTCTACTTAGATCGTTGAGCTGTATTTATTTTCTTACAAGATGTTCTGCCTTCACAGTGCTGATCCCTTGGATTGGAAATTGCCTGCACTTCCTCTCTTCCTATGTTCTCATCTGGAAAACTCCTACCCATTATTTTTCAAAGCCTAATTCAAAATCACTTCATCAGTGAAGGCTCCCTTGACTCCAGGCAAGCTAGTTTCTGCCTCTCAGGGCTCTTTTAGCAGCTATTTTAAACTTCAACTCCAAACACAATGATTATAATTCTGTTTGCATGCATTTCCTTCACTCATAGCTAAGCTTCTGAGGCATTTTTGTTTTCATAGCAACCCACAGTAACAGACACATAGTAGGTATTCAGTAAAAGTTGAATGAATGAAAGGAGATAAAAGCCAAAGAAAAAACCCTTAAAAATCTTACATATGTATAAAGCTTCCAACTATCAATTTGCAGAAAATAGAGTGCAGAGAAAGATGTAAAACATCACCCCAAAATGCAATCAGCAAAACCCGAAGAGGGGAAACTCTTCAGGACAAACAACCCAGTTTTCTGAAAAATAAATTACAAAGAGGGAAAAAAAGAGAGATGGAAGATGGCCTATAATTAAAAAGAGACTTAGAAGACATAAAAATCAGTTGCAAAGCATGTACTTTATTTGGATCTGGTTTTTAAGAAAGTAAATTATGACATTATGAGACAATGAGAAATTTAAACATTGACTGGATATTTGATAACATGAAGGACTGTTAGTTATTTTAAGCATGATGATGATGATGTTATACTTATTTTGACAAGAGAGTAGCCATTATATTTTAGTGTTAAGTAATGAAAAGTTTACAGGTGAAATGATATAATATCTAGATTTTGCTTCAAAATAATGAGGGAGGGAGGAAATGGACAAGAGTGTGAATGAGGCAAGGTTGGCCTTGGGATTGGTAGTTGTTGCAGCTGAGTGATCGGCATACAAAGAGTCACTATATAAATATTGTTATGTATGCTTGAAATTTTTATTGTGTTGTTTAAAAACAAAAATAATCATTTTCTGATAGTATTTTAATAACAGTTAAAATGATTACTTCTCACCTCAATGTGAAAAAGTTTTTAAGTTTAATGTATGGTTATATGCAATTTTAAAAATGTATTTATATATATGCTAAAATATTCCCCAAAGGGACATCATTTAGAAAAAAACAAGTAAATCCAATTAGGAACATCTGTTTTTCAAAGTGATGTCTACATAATAATCTATCAATTAGCAAGCTACTTTATTTTAATATTATTACTGATTGCAGGCAGTTCTTAGGTGCAAAGCAAATTTGGAGAAACGGTTTCTAAGCACCATCACCAACAATGTCAGCAATAAGTAGATTTTGAAGTTTGTTCACTTCCACAAAGTCCAAAGTTCTGTAAGTTAAACAGTGGGTTTCCAAGGGTGCTTATCAGTGTGGTTAAACAAGGTATGGTGATACTGACATGGGCAGTGCTTTTGGAAAAAAAAAAAAAAAGCTTCGCTGAATCATTTTACACAACATGGGTTACTTAGAAAGAATATTAAATGTTTTATCATTTGTATCTTCAATTTAACATTGCCTTATGTTTTTTATGATAAATATTTTCCAAAACCTAAAGATTGTGTGTCAAAACTTGTGTTTCTTTTTTGGACTCACCCAGTGGAGTCTGAGGATGCGGGCTCAGTACCCTGCCTCCCCTGACCCACCCCCAAGAGTATGGATGTTCTGAATCCATTGATCCTTGTAACTGATGGTGGTCATTAAATGAGCGTTTAGTTGAAATAGCAGTGTCATATGTAAAAGTTTTAAGTTTTTAGATTAATTAAAAATATTTCCTAGTTCTAAATATATCTGAGTTTTTCAGGCGTATGTCTATGTGTGTGTTGCTGTATAACTGGGAAGCAGGTGTAGAAGGTTAAGACCCAAGCTTTATTGAATGGCTACTCTGTCAGCTAATGTGCTAAGTGCTTTTCAGGTGTTGCTTCATTTAACCCACCTGATACACAGTCACGAAGAATTTTACTATTTCCATTTTGCACGAAATAGTGAAGAAGGGCTCAGAGAAAATAAGACACTTGCCCAAGGTCACACAGCTTGTAAGCAGGGGGAGCAGGGAGTTGGATGCCTATTACCCTGGTTTATACTCTTTCCCTCCTTGTACTCTGATTAATCGTTTTCTCTTCAAGACTGTGAACACCCCACTCCCTTCTTTTTTTAAGAGGTGGGGCCTTGCTTTGTCACTCAGGCTGGAGTACAGTGGCACCAGCACAGCTCACTGCTGCCTCAAATTCCTAGGCTCAAGCGATCCTCCCACCTCAGCCTCCCAAATAGCTGGTACTACGGGTGTGTGCCACCACACCCAGCTAATTTTTTAAAAATTTTTTGTAGGGATTGGGTTTTTCCATCTTGTCCAGGCTGGTCTTGAACTCCTGGGCTCAAGAGATCTTTCTGCCTCAGCCTTCCCAAGTGCTGGGATCATAGATGCGAGCCTGTGTGAGCCCCTTAAGAGCAGCCTTCTATTAATTTTTGGGGACTTCACAACTCCTTAACTAAAGTGGATATTTAATAAATGTTTGTTAGAAAATCTCAGCAAATCATCCAAGTGTCAGCTCAGGACAGGAGTTGAAAGCTCTTTGCCAACATATTTTAAACTCACCTTTGGGACTGACTATCTATGATTATTGAGTAATCATTTAAGAAAAATGTTTGAGAACACATTTGCAGGCTTCAAACTACACAAAGAAATGGGAGAAAAGGAATGATGCCAAAGACTGGGGTCAAGGTTGAAAAAAATGAGATTTAAATTTGGAAAATGATAAATTAACCAGAAAAGTTTATGCATTTTGGGTTTTACTCTGTGGTCTTGCTGCAGAACAAGTGGAGAAACTAACAACCCATGGAAGAAAATTCCTAGAATACTGGGATCAAGTCAAAACACCTGATGGTTTTAGAGGACAGAATTTTTGGAGGGAAAAACACAACCAGATGACTCTCTGCACCCCTTTCCCAGGCCATGGGCACCTGCCTGATTCCTATGGTCATGAAGGAACATTTTTCTGGTGTGGCCATATTCATGGTGTCAGTGCAATCTCATCAGAGATGAGGCTCCCCACTCAAGCTGCCATGTGACTTGACAGGTGAGACGTTAAATAATAGCTAATAATATTATCTACCATTTGTTGCATGCCCAATATATGCCAGGGGACTAATAAGTATTTTACATAAGTTATCTAATCCTCCCAGAACCAAATGAAGAAACTGAGGCTTAGAGAAGATGGGATTTTTCAGCTAAAAGATCTTTCTCTTGAACTCTAAAGCCCAGGCATGTTCTGGCAGGGATAATGGTAGCTGAGGGTGACTAGTAGTGTTAGGAAGGTGAATTTGTGTTTAACAAGCCCCCTTGACGAAAGTTTGTAAGCATTTAGAGTGTTTCTGAGGAGCCATGCTCTAGAAATATCTAGAGACAACTAAGAAGGTGACAGGCCAAGGAGTTGGAGGATTGCTGGCCCAAGACCCCCAAGGACCTCTTTAGCAGAAACTCAGCATTTAGAAGCCAGGGTAAAAAGCCAAAGGTAAACTAACTTTAAGATGTCTGAATTTTCAATAAAGGAAACACTTCCAGGGAGGTGTTGAGTAGATGAGATCATTGGGAATTTGCCCCATTGTTTCTGGTACCTGCTTCTGTGTCTCTGGACTTTGTAGCACCTCCTGGCCTCAGTTCCTCCCTGTTCTAGTTTGACATGGCCAGCCTGGCTGCCAGAGTCACCCCTCCAAAGCATTGAGGTTACTGTAAACTCTTTGAGGGCAAAGGCTTGGTTCCTGACAAGATTCCAATATGAGAGCTGCTCAGTAAATATATATGAACTGTTCCAGGGATCACCAAGTTCCTATTGTCAAGAGAGCACCCTGGGCAAGAAACAGGGCCATGTTCCTTCCTGGTATTTTTTTCCCACTGCCTAAGGAGCTCAGCCATGGAACTTGGAAAAGCTGTGGAGACAGTAGCTCTGCAGTCATGCCCGTCAGGTCCTTTTCTCACTTCTACTGCAGACTGAAAGACCTGTCCTGTCCTGAGGACAGGCTTAGCATTTTCCAGTATCATGATTTGTAATGTCTATTTTTTATTTTCTTAAAATGTTCGGTGAAAGAGTGTCTACAATGAAAAAGGTATATAATATCAAAGGTTGGTGAGGATGTGGAGCAACTGGAATGACTACACTCAGCTGATAGGAGGGAAAAGTAGTAAAACCACTTTGGAAAACTGGGAGAATCTGCTAAAACTGAACATGTATATACCCCAAGGCCCAGCAATTCCAGGTGTATAGCCAACGGACCAATGTACACATGTACTAGAATGTTCATAGCAACACCATTCATATTAACCACAAACTGGAAACAATAAGTTCATCTATAGCAGAATGAATAAACTGTGGCATATTTATATGTGGGATACTACACAGTAATGACATGAAAAAACTACAGCTACATGCAATAATATACATGGATCTTACAAGGCTGAGCAAAGAATCCAGACACAAGAGAGTCCATAGTGTATGATTCTACTTACATAAAATCAAGATGTTTGTATTAAGATATAAAAAACAATTTTTAAAGGTAAATTAATCTGTGGTGTTAAAAATCAGCATCAAAATTATGTGGGAGCAGTGACTAGGCATTACGGGATTCTGGGGTGCTGGTAATGCTCTGCTTTTTGATAAAGTTATTCATTACATGGATTTGTCACTTTGTGAAAATTCATCAAGCTGTGTATTTATGATTGGTTCACTTTTCTATATGTATGTTATACTTCAATACAATTTACAAAAGATACACAGTGAGGTCTTTGGAACCTGTTTGTTAAAAGAAGTCTTTAAAATCATGAGTTGCAGGCCAGACACAGTGGTTCATGCCTGTAATCCCAGTACTTTGGGAGGCCAAGGCAGGCAGATCACTTGAGCCCAGGTGTTCAAGACCAGCCTGGGCAACATGGTGAATCCCCATCTCTACAAAAAAACACAAAAAATTGGCCAGACATGGTAGCACACACCTGTAGTCCCAGCTACTTGGAAGGCTGAGGTGGGAGAATCATCTGAGCCCAGGAGGTTGAGGCTGCAGTGAGCCATGTTTGCACGACTGTACTCCAGCCTGGGCAACAGAGTAAGACCCTGTGTCAAAAAGTAAAAAATAAATAAATAAATAAATATCACGAGTTGACTTCTACATCATTTCTTTACTAGTAGAAATAAATTCTGAAATCTTGTAGCATACAAACATTTGCCTTATGTGTTATTAAATATAACTAGTCTCAACATTTTTCTGTAAAATGATAGTTGTCTATTTAGAAGGAAGCCCATTTGCTAGCATCTTTATAATAAGTATTTAGTGAGAAGCATGTGAGGTTGTTTCATACAATTAGCCTGAAACTAATTGTATAGTGTGTCTGCTTCCTTAGAACAAAATTGGTTGCTACTTCGTTAAGCAATAGTAAGTAGGTCAATTTCTGAAGGCCAGTAATGATCATTTCTAATTCATCAGATTGCTAATAAAATAAAATTGGGTGTCTCAGTTGGGCTGCAGTAACAGAATGCCATAGACTGGGTGGCTTACAAACAGCAGAAATTGACTTCTCACAGTTCTGGAGGCTGGACGTCCACGATCAGGGTGCCCGCATGGTTGGGTTCTGGTGAAAGCCTCTCCCAGGTTGCAGGTGGCCATTTTCTTACCGTATTTTTACATGGTAGAGAGTAGAGAGCGCTCTCCTGTCCCTTTTATGAGGGCACTAATCCCATTCATAAGGGCTCCACCCTCATGACCTAATTTCTCCTAAGAGTCCCACCACCTAATATCATCACCTTGAGGCTTAGGATTTCAACATATGAATGTGGGGTTGGGAACACAGGCATTTAGTTCATAACAATAGGGAATCGAAAAATTTCTGGCATCACAGTGAAGTTATACTACAAAGGTTCTTAAAACCACAAGTAAACTGATATCAAAAGTGTTCCCCACCACAGTGGGCCTAGGAATCTACATTCATCCCAATGTAAGGTGTGTCACAGAGGCTCAAAGGGGGCCGTGCTATAATGCAAAGGGGGGATCAACAATGCTTTAAATTCAGACTCTGTTGGTAGTGGCTGCATGTTTATAATCAATATGGATATAAGTATTAAGTGAACAATGGCCAAATGCTATGGTAATTTAAAAGACACAGATATCCTGTTGGGCCTAGTGGCTCATGCTTATAATCCCAGCACTTTGGGAGGCCAAGGTGGGAGGCTCGCTTCAGCCTATGGGTTTGAGACCAGCCTGGGCAATACAGCAAGACCCCGTCTTTACAAAAAATAAAAACAAAAATAATAAAGTATGTTTAAAAAACACAGATATCACTCAAATATAACCCACTAAAATGCTCCTCCTTCCCCACCAAGTTGAAGGGTAAATCTGTTTTCAGCAGCTGATTTATTTCTTTCCACCTCTCCTAGGATATTTTGTTGAGTGGAGAAGTCAACTTAAAACTCAAGGCCCCAAGCCAGTTTTCCCAAAATGAGTCCCCATTTAGCCCAATGTCTCAACAAGAACCCTCAGCATGTTCCTTCTTCCACAGGGCCCTCTTGTAATAGTCCTGGCAGTAGTAGTGGTACTAAATATAACAGCTAACATTTATCTAACACCTTCTATGTATTAGGAACTGTTTTAGTGTTTTCTATATATATGAAACCATTTAATCCTCCCAAAAACCCAGTAAGGCAAATATTAAACTACCGTCCTCATTATTCCATTTTGTAGAGAAAACGGAGGCCCAGAGAGGTGAGGGGGTTTGTCTGAGGCTATACAGCTGGTAAGGGAAGGAGTCAGCCTTCAGGGTAATAATTCTTGACTTTGATTGCACTTTGGTATTTTTGTTTGTTTTTGAGACAGGGTCTCCCTTTGTCAGCCAGACTGGAGTGCAGTGGTGCAATCATGGCTCACAGCAGCTTCAACTTCCTGGGCTCAAGTGATCCTCTCTCAGCCTCCCAAGTAGCTGGGACCACAGGCACACACCACCATGCCTGGCTACTTAAAAAAATTTTTTTGTGGCCGGGCGCGGTGGCTCACGCCTGTAATCCCAGCACTTTGGGAGGCCGAGGTGGGAGGATCACGAGGTCAGGAGATCGAGACCATCCTGGCTAACACAGTGAAACCCCGCCTCTACTAAAAATACAAAAAATTAGTCAGCCGTGGTGGCGGACGCCTGTAGTCCCAGCTACTCGGGAGGCTGAAGCGGAAGAATGGCGTGAACCCCGGAGGCAGAGCTTGCAGTAAGCCCAGATGGCGCCACTGCACTCCAGGCTGGGCGACAGAGCGAGACTCCATCTCAAAAAAATAAAAAAAATAAAAAATAAAAAATTTGTCTAAAGACAGGGTCTTCTTATGTTGCCCAGGTTGGTCTCAAACTCCTGGGCTCAAGCAATCCTCCCACCTCGCCTCCCAAAGTGTTGGGATTACAGGCGTGCGCCACTGTGCCCAGCTGATTGTACTTTGAATGCCTGGGTCTCACCCGCTAATCACCCAACGCCCATTCCAGATTCTAATTTAATTGGCCAGGGATTTTTAAATGCTCCTTGGGTGATTCTAATGAGCTGCCAGAGTGGGCGCCACTGGTCTGGGGCCTGGCTTTGTAGCATCCTACTACGCAGCCCATGAGAAGCGATTGAGCAGAAGCTACACCTGGGTTCGTATGACTTTTCCCTCATTGGGAACAACTGGTTAAAGGAACAGTCAATGGCAGGAGAAGCTTTGTGGATAAAATAATAACAGCTGGGTGGTTATTTAGCTAGCCACATGGTCTTAGGCCAGTGACTCAGTTTCTTCATCTGCAAAACAAAGGGTTTGAAATAAGAAATGATCTCTTGGTTCTTTCCAGTGCTATGAGTCTATGAAATCAATATATGAAACCCTGGATCATCCAGGAGTGGATGATCCACAGAAAATGTCTAATCTGAGGACCAGTGTCCTTCAGCCACCCTTCTCATTCATTGGTGTGTGCTCAAAGAATGCACATCAGTTTTATTTTTGGCCTAAGCAGAACACAAATAGGAAGGAAGAAATCATGTGTGTACATGTGAAAATCATTCAAAAGATAAATTAAATGATTTGGAGGGATTATCTGCTGTTTGGGATTACCCACATCACTGCCCCCTCCAATAGCGTTGATAATTGAAAGATGCCTGTAGGCTGATTGCTGACAGCTGAAGGATCCATGTTGCCAAGGAACCTATGGCTGAGTGCCAAGGAATGACCTGATTAATTATCCTTTTCTTTGTAGCATCCCGGCTCTTCATACCGTTCCCTCACCAGAGTGGTGTCCAGTTTCAGGAGCACGGAAGAAAACAGTAAGTCCCCAAAAGTGAACAGTCCCTATTTCTTGAGGCAGAAAATAACAGTGGAGACCTTTTCACCCCCCTCGGGTCCTATGCTGGCTGCTCTGCTTGGTGACTAAACTTTAGACCATAATGAAATCAAAGACAGTCTGTCTGGTCACAGTGGCTTTCCACGTGGAAGGTTTTGGCAAAATGCTCTCTCTTCTTCAATCGGATGCATACAGAGGTTGTAATGTGCAAGACTCCAGCATGAGAAGGGCAGGCTACTATGGCCAAGAGGCTAAACCTTATTCCCGGTGGCTTTGTACTGTCTGGGCTTAAACTACTCATTATCCTCAGCATTTTACTTTGACTGTGGAGTGTCATATAGAATTCTTCTTCTTCTTTTTTTTAATCATGAACCAGCATGCTAGGTGAGAAGTATCTTTATTTCAGGGGAATTTGGGAAAAAGTTTGCACAGATTCTATGCACTGGTTACATAGCTAAAACCAGGTTACATAACTGTTTAAATTTGGTATAAGCCAGCTATCTGTACATCCTTAAGCAGTGTAGGCAAGCTGGCCCCAGGGGCTAGCCCCAGAAGTTTCAAGCTTTAAACAGCACATTGCAAATTCCAAATTAGCACTCCCATCCTTATCTTGACCAAGAGTCTGTACTCCACTTATAGATAAGCATAGAGCTTTCTCAGTTCAGCCGTAAGATAATCTTGTCTTATACATACTGTAATACAAAAGATGAGGGAGTGATCCTTCCTTCCTGAATTCATTCCCTCTAACTCACAGTTTATTTCATAGCCATGTAGAATTCTGAGTCTTTTCTAAAACTAGTTCTTAAATGATTGGCTTTTACAGGGGTATTCAATAGCTACTGAATTGATGGCACTAGACTGGTTATTTTTATCATTTTTTAAATTATTTTTAGAGACAGGATGTTGTTCTGTCACTCAGGCTGGAGTGCAGTGATGCAATCATAGATCACTGTGGCCTTGAACTCCTGGGCTCAAGGAATCCACCTGCTTCAGCCTTCTATGTAGCTAGAACTACAGGTATCCACCACCAACCTCAGCCCTGGGTTCTACTGGATGTGCCGGCCAGGGGCCAGCTCTACCTCTGCTGGGGCCTCCCAGTGCTGGCCCTCCACGGGTGGCCTCCGGAAACAACCCTCAGAAAGAAGGATGGTTCCACTCATACCAGAACCTTTTTTGTCATCTTTGCATTTTATACAGGCAGTCAGACCTCAGGCGTCTGCTCCATCAGAGGCCTGACCTCGCCTCAGTGGCTGTGATTATTGCCTGGAGAACCAGCCAGATTTTACGTAAATTTCAAACAAATCTTTTAAGAGTAGGGTCCTATCCTGGAGGCAGCTGGAGGGAGAAAAAGATCCCTCTTAGAACTCGGCCTTTGAAGTGAATTCCTTCAGCAATCTTGCTCTGAGCTTTTCCTGAATACAGTTGTAAATTGATTTGGGGTTTGTCCTAATGGGCTGAAAAACATAGCTTTCCTGTGTTGGGTGGTTCAGTGAAGCCACTATTTTACAACCACCCAGAGTTCCTTGAAAAGCCACCCTCCATGAGATCATTACAGATACATCCTGAGTTCAAGAAAAAAGAAGTTGAGCCTGTGTTTCTATTGGTAGACTAGGCGGGTTCGCGGATACTTGGACACTGATTTGGGCATAGATTTGTGCTTAAGCCATATAAACAGATTAATCTGGTATCTAAGCCATATAGATACTGGATTTCACTCTCCATCCATGTCTATAGGTATACTTTATTAGCTTGTTAATGCCTTTCTTTCAGAGAACAATTTATTTAGCCTTTAGAGAACACAGTGATTTAAAAAAATGTAGCTTTATTAAAGAACCATAGCCTAATCTAAAATGGTTTCACTGGTCTGCACATGCCACAGGTTTACTGGGGTATAAAATACCAAATTCTCTTTATGTGTTCCCTAAATTACTTTATAACTTTATCTTTTGCCCTAATAATACTTGTCACAAAATATGGAGACCTACTCAATTTTACTAGTCATTGAAGGAATGTAAACTGAAACTAGAAGATAATGATTTTTTTACCCATCAAGTAGTCAAGGAAATGGATATTGTCACTTTGGGCTGGTGTGACATCTAGGAACATATCCTGACACAGAATTATTCTTAAATAGGAACAAGGGTATTAAGTACAAAATTACTTGCATTACTCTATAATAATCAAAATTATTCAACAAAGTCTAAATATCTGATTATAAGGGAATGGTTGAATGACTTACCATTTTGTAACTAACGGTGGCTCTGATGAACACATTGAAAAGGTTTCTGATATACAGCTAGGAGAAGAGCAGGACATGACACAGGGTACAGACTACAACAGCAACTATAGTATTTTTTTTAATGTGCATATAAAATGTGTTTCTAGTGACAGCCCCACTCCCTCCTTCAGTGGCTGTTCAGTGCCTTAAGACATCTGAGGCAATTCCCAGCTGGGCCCCCTCCACGTCTGCACTGCTCTGCTTCTATCAGGCCGGCCTGCTCTCCAGTGCATCCTGCCTCTGGCCTTTGAACTGCTGCTTTCCTGCCCTGATGATGCTTCTCTCCTCTTCATCCTCCTCATCTCAGGTTTTTTTATTTTTTGAAGACAGGGTCTGGCTCTGTCACCCAGGCTGGAGTGCAGTGGCACAATCACAGCTCACTGCAGCCTTGCACTCCTGGGATCAAGCGATAACCCCACACCGCAGCCTCCTGAGTAGCTGGGACTACAGGAGCATGCCACTATGCCCAGCAATATTTTTTTGTTTTTTATAGAGACAGGGCCTTGCTATGTTGCCCAGGCTGATCTCAAAATCCTGGGCTCAAGCTATCCTCCTGCCTCAGCCTCCCAAAGTGCTGGGATTATAAGTGTGAGCCACCATGCCCAGAAAACAACAACAATAACTTTCATTGTATCTTTATTTTTTTTTTCTATGATTACTCTGAAAACACTGATGAGCCTTAGAAATCAATACCACTTTAAAACTACAGAAGAGTGGGTAGTCTGGAGAGACTATTTCACAATTGGGCCAAGGTGATGACTATTTTCAATTTTGTGCTCTTAGGCCTCATTAGTCTCATTCTGAGGATGCTTTATTCTTCCCTGAATTGATCGTATTAATAAATAAAGCATGTGGAGGGAGGAATCTCTCCTAAAAGAGGAGATCACTCATCCTTGAAAGTATATAGGATTTTTTTTTAAGTGTCTGCCTGGGGAAAATGCTGTGGCGGCATTAATAGACAACAGCATTTTAATTATGAATCTAATATATTTGTATCACAAAACCTGGCAATTTCAACGATAAAGTACTATGATTACACAAAGCATTTTTAGAAATAATAAACCTCTGCTGAATATGCTTACAAACCACATTAAGATTCCATTTCAGCTCTCCTTTGTAATATCAAATCATATGGGTAGGTTGGCTGTTTTAAAATGTATTAAATGTAAATTGATTTTGTATTGTCAGAAATAATATTTAGAGACATTCTGCCGTCTCTGTCACGACCCTTGCCTGATTCCTGCTCCATGTGTTTCTAATCCCGGAAGATTTATACAGCTTTTAAATTTTCATTATGTGTTCTCCTGCCTGCCTGATAGACACTTGCTGTACTTTGCCTGCCACCAATGTTGGACTTGTCTAATGTGAGCCAGGATCCAGTCTGGGGACAAACACTGAGCACCAAGTTTGGGCGAAGCTTTGGCGAGGGGAATGATCCCAAATGTAGGCTCAGGAGGCAGCTGCATCACTTCCAAGTTTTTCTCACAAGGTTGCTGGCTCTGCTAATACCAAGGCAGCAAACTGTCATCTAAGCCACAAACATAACATTGGTGTGTCACGCAATGTGAGTTAAGATTTGTCAAACACACCTTTATTCCATATTTGGCTGGATCATGAAGCACTCATTGCAAAGTTCCCTAGGGCCTGCAGCAAGGGACGTGGGTAGCTGTAACTCTGGTTTGTTCACGAAGTACATTAGTGAGCATAATAAAGTAATCACATGCCTCCTATGGGTTTTTGTCTTGTTAAGTATGTGAAATCTGCTCCAGATAAATATTTTTTTTTAAATGAAAGCACGTGAGATGTTAGAGGAGAATGCAAGATCTTAAATGATCAATTACGTGGCACAGAAAACACATGTAAAGAAGGATGGGGGAGGCCAGGCACAGTGGCTCACGCCTATAATCCCAGCACTTTGGGAGGCTGAGGTGGGAGAATCACTTGAGCCAGGAGTTCGGGACCAGACTGGGCAACATTGTGAGACCCCTCTCTACAAAAAGTTTTAAAAATTAACTGGGTATGGTGGGGCGTGCCTATAGTCCCAGCTACTCAGGAGGCTGAGGTGAGAGGATTGCTTGAGCCCAGGCATTGGAGGCTGCAGTGAGCCACTATACTTCAGCTGGGTGACAGAGCGAGACCCTGTCTGAAAAAAAGAAAAAAAAGGTTTTTTTAAAAATTTATTTTATTTTATTTTATTTTTTAAGGTTTCAGTATGAACAGACTAGCTAACCCTGTGCTCTATGGTTTAGAGAGGGATAAGGAGTGAGGATCTCCATCTGCCACCTGCAGGGCTCTGGGGAAGGACAGGATTCCCACGCATTTGTTGTAACTAGCTGGGCATAGGAAAGCTGGACTTATAGGCAACAGTACTACAGGGTGGTCCTGTGTAGGAAGGGCTGGGGAAAGAGCCAGGGAATATTCCTCCTTGTGTCTCTGTCCTTTACAAACTAGGTGGTCAAAAATCTCAAAAGAGTTTTGGGTGATGCTACTCTTGGAAAGCAACAGCATATTTTACCAATGAAAACAAGTGCTTGCCCCGGTGCCTGCAGCCTAAAAGAGACCAGACTTTTGGGCCGCAGGAATATCAGGCATTCGACCCTAAAGGTGAAACTGTGCCCAAAGGGTTAAAGAAGTTGGTAACAGGAATTCTTGAGCTTGTCTTACAGGATGGCATATAAGGAAGCAGCTTGTAAAAATCCCCTCCACTTGTAACAAAACTGGCCAACTGGGGCGGTTGCAGTGGCTCAGGCCTTTAATCCCAGCACTTTGGGAAGCCAAGGCAGGAGGATTGCTTGAGCCTAGGAGTTTGAGACCAGCCTGGGCAACATAGCAAGACCTCATCTCTACAAAAACAAACAAATGAAAAGCCAGGCATGGTGGCACATGCTTTAGTCCCAGCTATTTGGGAGGCTGACGTGGGAAGATTACTTGAGCCCAGAAATTCAAGGCTGCAGTGAGCTGTGATCTCACCACTGCACTCCAGACTCTAGCTTGGGTGACAGAACAAGAACTTGTCTCAAACAAACAAGCACAACAACAAAAAACAAAACAAAAAAAATCTAGCCAAACTGGCTGAAACTAATTGCAACCAATATGGCTGGCTACAGTCTGTGAAGAATGGTCTTACTTTGCCAGATGGGCGACCTTTTGATGTCACAGTCTGAATTCATACCATACGGTTCATACCAATTCCCCCCAAATTTGCACATACAACCACAAAGAAGCACAAAGAGACAACCGCACCCACTTAAGGGATTTTCCAAACTTCCCCTCCCCTTCCTCCAATCATTCACCAACCCCAAAACCCCTCCCCCAGAATTTCTCCTTTACATATACTGCTTTGAGACCAGTACAAGGAGATGGATTTGAGCCCATCTCTTGTCTCCTTGCACAGCCACCTTGCTATAAACCTTTCTCTCTACAAAAATCTGGTGCTTTGGTGTTTGGCTTTTCCTTGTGCATGGGCAAATGGACTCAGTGCAATTAGGTGACAAGGGCTCATAATATCCTCACATTCCCATGTATACTGTTTTGCTACCTTCGGTTTGATTTTCATGAAAATTTATACTGGTAAAATGGAATTGACTAGAGCAGAGGCATCCAGCCTTTTGCCACCAAGAAGTCTTTATTATTCCTAATCCCCATCAAGGGAAAAAGGAAGTTATGACTAATTGGTTTTCCACTTTTGTTAGACACTCAGAGCATCTAACCAGCAGGACCGGCAAGTACTGCCCCCAAAGAGCTGATGTACTTCTAGCCACATGCCAAGGCTCATGGCATTTTAATTAGACACGGCAACCCTTACAGCAGGCCCAGCTCTGATTGTTGTTAGAATTTTTGAAATATTTAAAATTGTCTGAGGGTTCCTTTTACTGTCAGTGAAGACTCTTGGCCAGCCGGGCACGTGTGCTCTTGGGCAGAACAGAATCTGGGAGGAAGAACGGCTGGAGCTGGCTGATGTTGAAGTGGTGGGTCAGACAGCAGCGTTGGGCCCAGGACTTTATACACGTCCTATAAGAAGCGCTAGAGCTGGAAAATGGGAACTCCTGAAGTGCTGAACCGATCTGTTTCCAGGAGTGGGGAGAGTTGTTGAAGAGATGGAATGGGAACCAGTTAACCTAGCTAGGAGCTCCAGGGACATAAAGATAAAAATAAAACAAAACAAAATACAACTCCTCCCCCAAACCACAATGATATATCTCTTAAAAGCTATCCCAAAAGCTTAAAGCACACACACACATACACACACACACACACACACACACACACACACACACACGGAGAAAATATAATCAAGTGTTGCTTTCAGACCATGGGTGACAGATACATATTTATTTAAAGAGGGGAAAGACCGTGTCAACAGGGAAGTCAGCCCTATTGAGAAGGTGCTATGTGCCAGGCATTGTGTAGGAGCTTTATAGGGTTGAAGGTTCTTATAAAAGCCTGGTGCTTGTCACTCACGATATTCTCTTGCCTTGTCCCAGTGGACTCATAGCTAAATCCCAACATGAAGGGGACAGTAGTAGGAACAGCAGTAACATAACATTGACTACAACAAAGACAACAATAACAATATTTACTGAGTGCTTAACAAAGATCAGACGCTGTGGCAAGCGTTTTACATGGATCAGTTAGTTAAGTCCTGAGGATATCCCTAGTCCTGAGGTACTATTATGATCATCCCCATTTTATAGCTGGAAAAACTGAGGCTCAATGACTGGCCCTAGGTCACATAGCTAAAGAAAAGAGTATCTAAAATCTAAATCCCAAGTCTGTCTGACTTCAGATCCCTTGCTTATAATAGAGTAGACTGTCTTCCATTAAATAGGAGGGAATAAAAACTAAGAGCTGCTTCCTTAACATTTCCATGGAACATGGGAGTCAAAAACAGCACTCTTGGTGGCCATGAAGACAGAGGCATTATTATTACTATTTTTTTAGAGACAGGGTCTCACTCTGTCGCCCAGGCTGGAGCGCAGTGGTGCAATCACATCTCACTGTAGCCTCCAATTCCTGGGCTCAAGTGATCCTCCTGCCTCAACCTCCACAGTAGTTGGGACTACAGGCACACATCACCATTCCAAACTAATTATTATTATTATTATTTTTGAGATGGAGTCTCACTCTGTGGCCCAGGCTGGAGTGCAGTGGCTCGATCTTGGCTCACTGCAACCTCTGCCTCCTGGGTTCAAGCAATTCTCCGCTTCAGCCTCAGAGTAGCTGGAACTACAGGCGCCTGCCATTATGCCCAACTAATTTTTGTATTTTTAGTAGAGACGGGGTTTTGCCATGATGGCCAGGCTGCTCTCGAACACCTGACCTCAAGTGATCTGCCCACCTCAGCCTCCCAAAGTGTTGGGATTACAGGCATGAGCCAGCATTCCCAGTTGAGACATCCTATATACAAAGCCTTAGTAAACCCCGAGTGACTGAGGCAGGCCCTGCAGCTCCTTGCTCCCCCAACTCCATGGCCACACATGACACCCTGCTGTGAGTTTGGCAGAAGAGAAAGAAAATTACACAATGGCATGAGAACCAAGAGAGACAACTTCCACTCTTCACATTAGCCAAACACTTCCCCTGAAGTCCTGGGAGTCTTTGGAAGGAATCTGGGAATCTGAGAAAGGACTGGGAGTTACTGCCAGTGAGTCATACTGTGTACTGAGAAATATGAAATCGTGATTATTGATGAGATGCTATTTCTACTCCCAAATGAGTGGGCTGGGAAATACTGCTTACATTTACAGTGAATGAATAGCTGTCTGTTTGGCTGATGGGTCTTGTATCTTTTCCACATCGATGTGGGTATTTTCTGAGTTGGAGTTCAAGGTTCTTTTCCGCAAAGACTTCACTTGCTTCTTTGTAAAGAATTTTGCAAAGTGTTGCATGAATGTCAACTTTTTATCTGTTTTTTATGATGATGGCAAACATTACTAAGGGATAGGGTCTTCTTTTTAAAGCTTTTTAATTCCTGGGGCCTCTCTCCTTAACAAATCCTTGGTATCTGTACTTTTCCTAAAAATGAGGAAGATGCTCCTCTGCCTTTTTCTTTTTGTTTGAGACAGGGTCTTGCTTTATCCCCCAGGTCGGAGTGCAGTGGCACAATCATAGCTCACTGCAGCCTTCAACTCCTAGGCTCAAGTGATCCTCCTGCCTCAGCCGCCTGAGTCGCTGGAACTACAGGTGCGTGCCACCATACCAGGCTAATTTTTTCTTTTTTGTAGAGATTGGGGTCTTGCTATGTTGCCTAGGCTGGTCTTGAACTCCCAGCCTCAAGTGATCCTCCCCCCTTCACCTCCCAGAGTGCTGGGATTATAGGCATGAGCCACTGCACCTGTCCTCCACTGCCATTTTAAAAGTTGATTGATTATGTTCACAATCTGTTAGTTCCTTTGTCTAATATTGACACACCTTAGTTTTAGTGGGTTTGAGCCCCATCTAGGCCATTTGGCTGTTCTGCCATCAGGTAGATTGCTTTACGACCTGAAGTGATTGTTACAGACTACCAAAGTAACCAGAAGGAGGCCACAAGACAGATGGGGCTTCAAAGGCTCTCACTGCATCACCCTGTTCTAGACCTTACAGTGGCTCCCCATGGCTCTGGATCCACCTGAGATTCCATTCCACACTCTCATTCCTCTTCCCACCACCGCCCCACAGGCTCCTTGCTGTGTGCTGCTCTTCGTGCCTCAGCCCCATATGCTCTGGGGCCTCCACCCTGGGGGAGCTCAGGAGGAGAAATGTGCTTCACTTCCCAGAGACGGCATCCTATGGAAACTAAACGAAGACACACTCCAGCACTTGACAACTAACACACTGTTCACAGCCTGAGCAGCATCAAGCATTCCGAAAACCAAAACTGGGACTTTGTATTACAGTTTTTAAGAGTAGAGAGAGAGAGAGAGACATGGCAACCCTTACAGCAGGCCCACCTCTGACTGTTTACCTTTGTCAGCAATTCTACCTGAAGTAAAAACAAACAAACAAAAAACAACCAACCAAACAACAACAACAAAAAAACACAGGGAGCAGAAGCAGCCTCGTGAAAAATGGCCTGTTCAAAAGCACTGAGATGTGTGAAAATATAAGCCAGCACAGACTTCCTGTCACTTTAAAAATGTTTTGAATCCCAGATGCGAAGCAGGATGCTAGGGCTTCTTGTAGCTGGCACCAAGTTTCAGGAAAACATAAAAACAAACAAACAAAACCCTCTACATGTTGATTCACTTGAAATAAACATTTCATTACGCTCATAATAAAGACAAGTTCTTGACTGAGTACATGAAATTCCAGGTAGTCAGATTTCTGGATTGTACTGTGCAGGAAATTTTCAGAAACAATAATAGTGTGCGTGATAAAGTATTGAATTTGATTGGCTAGAGGGAGATGGAAGGAGAAAGCCAGCACTGTGAGATCGCGTGATAGGTGCTATTAGGGTATTGGATGAATTATCGGACCCACAGACTAGCCTGCAATGTCCTAGGTGCTTTTTGTCAACACCCAGAAGCCTACAAATGAACCAATTGTTGAAAACATGAAGAGACAGTCTCTATGGACATGCCAGAAAAATAAATCTCAGGTTAGTTTGTGGAATTAAAAATCAAAACATAAAGAGAGAGGGGAAGAAGGAAAGAAAGAAGACAGAAAGAGAGAGACAGAAAGAGATGGAGAGAGAAAGGGAGGAAGGAAGGAGAAAGGAAAAGGGGGAAAAATAAATGACAGAGTGGCTTTGTAATTTTCCTCCCTGTTCACATGAGTAGCAAATCATCCCTGCATTCTTCAAGCCATTTCCTCATATTTCATCTTGTTTCATTCTTACCACAACCTCAAGGGAACCCTTTTAAAATTTTTTCATGTTATTTTAGTTTTTTTAGAGACAGGGTCTCACTCTGTTGCTCACGCTGAGTGCAGTGGCATGATCATAGCTCACTGCAGCCTCAAACTCCTGGGCTCAAGCGACCTTCCCACCTCAGGCTCCTGAGCGGCTGGGACTACAGGTGCACACCACCATGCACCTGTTTTAAAACATGTTTTAAAAATGTTTTGTAGAAATGAGGTCCTGCTATGTTGCTCAGACTGGTCTGAAACTCCTGGGCTCAAGATATCCTTCCACCCCGGCCTCCCAAAGTGCTGGGATTATAGGCGTGAGCCACTGTGCCTGGCCTTATATAACTGAACACACAGAGGTTAAATTACTTGCCCAGGATAATACAGCAAACAGTCAAGGGGTGGGCACCCCATCTAATCTCTCCAGCGAGCAAAGCCAAGTGGGCCTGTTTGTTCTGTGCTGTGAAATTAACCCTAATGGCTCTTGCTTGGGCTCCCTCTGCCCTCATGTTGCCGTTGGAGTCAACATATGGAATGATTTAGAGACTTTCTCTCTGAAGGCAGGGGATGGACTTAATGATACCCCGAGATCCCCTGCCAAAGAATGGTTTTCTTGTAATTCTAAAGACACATAGTGGGCCTCTACGGAAACAGAGTCCCATGTGCAGGAAGTGGGGACTGGGCCCCCTTTCTTGTCATTGATCAGTTGCATATGTCAGGAAAGGGCATGAAAGGCAAGAAACAGATGTTTCCTGATGGGACGCCTTCCTGATGAGGGGATCTCCTTGCTTGTCCACCAGCAGCCCTACCTGAGCTGTGAATCCCCAGCCAACAGAGTCAGCAGAACCCCTAACTTAGGTGGTTTCCCCCATGAGTCTGCCCCAGGGACTCCTGGTCCTCTCTTCTTCCTGGCTCAAAACTGTGGAAGCGTACACCCCTCATCCGCTATGGTGGGCAAGACAGGGAGTCTCGTTTAGGGAATGGGGGCTGGCAGGGGTCTTTGGGATGGATTTCTCTTTCTGACACGAAGATCATTTCCTGGAAAAGCAAAACACAACAAAAAAACCTGCTGCCATTTTGACTCTACAACCACTTAATGTGGTGAAGAGTTGCCGTAGCAACATGATTTCTGCCTCAGCTTGACAGAAATTCATGCTTGCCTGGTTTGAAAAGAAAAATTGGACATTCAATCTGCACCAGAGAATTTATACATAAAAGCAGATAGTAGCTACACATTCTGCCTTTATTATTATTTTTTAACATTTTAGTATGCATTTCGAGCACATACAAAAGTAGAGAGAATAGTATAACAATGCTCCTTGTACTTATCACCCGGCTCCCACAGTGATCAGCATACGGTCAAGCTTGGTTCATTGATCTACTTGCTCATTCCCCAGCCCCCACCCACTGTATTAGTTTTAAACAAATCCTGGATATCATATCATTTCACCCACCCACAAATACTTCAGTATGAATCTCTAAGAGATAGGGACTCTATTTTTAACAAATGATTCTCCCACAAGTAATAAATAAACGAGAAAGAAGGAAGATTTCAGAATACAATTTCTGCCTTTCTCCCCAAACATTTTTTAAACTGCATCTATTCCCTTTTTAAAAATATCCTGCTGGGTACAGTGGCTTGAGTCTATAATCCCAGCACTTTGGGAGGTGGAGGTGGGAGGATTGCTTGAGGCCAGGAGTACAAGACCAGCCCGGGCAACATAGTGAGACCCCCGCATTTATGCAAAAAAATTTAAAAATTAGCCAGACATGGTGGCTGCACCACTGGTCCCGGCTACTCTGGAGGCTGAAGTAGGAAAATCATTTGAGTCTGGAAGATTAAGGTTGCAGTGAGCCATGACTGCACCACTGCACTCCAGCCTGGGTGACAGAGGGAGACCCTGTCTCAAAACAAAAAACAAAACAAAACAAAAAAACTAAAGTAGCATAGACTTTAGACACTATGCTTTGGCTTAAAATATATAGCATTATGTAGCAGGCAAAGTTCCAAGTTTACATGGATTATCTCATTTAATCCCCACAACAGTCCTAATATTATCCCATTTTACAGATGAGGAAAATACATCCTGGGGAGATTAGTAACTTGACCGATATCAAACACTTCGGTTATGTAAATAAGCAAACACATTGTTTTTAGTTCCTAATCAGGCCTACTCTTACCATTGAAAGGGCTGCATATTTATGTTACGACTTGAAACTTGTCAGTGGTGCATGCTTTCCCATGCTTTGCATTTGTGTACCCACTCTTCAGACGTGACATTAACATCTTATTGAGCAGATCCCTGTAAGAAGCCACTGTGTGATTTAAGGATTATCCTCAAAATGACCACCCATCTTAATCCTCTCAAAGTCTATTTTCAACCGTTGCATATATTCTATTAAATCCTGAGAAGTCTCCTTCAGTGGAAACTTTTGGGAGGTTTGATCCCCGAGAAGTGGTTCTGGGAGGTAGATGCCATGTTAGATGATGTCACTCAACCACTTTCTGGCTGTGTGACAAGGTAGAATAGCTAGCTGTCCCTGTCAGAACCTCGCTACATTGTTTTGCAGTCATCTATTTACTGGTTTGTTTCCTTAGAGGCTCCTTAAGGCCAGGAGCCAATTTGCCATTTGTTGGTTTGGCTGTTTGTTCTTTTTCTGTATCTGAGCATTGACACTGGTACACAGTAAGTACTCAGTAAATATGCTTTTCCAGATACAGTTCTCTGAGTTCTTTTTATTTTTCTTTCAAACTGAACAAACAATGACGTATCTGGCCATGACTAAAATACAGAATAGATCAAAGCAGCCACTTAATTCAGGGAAAGTTAACATTTCTTAATTGAGGGAAAAGGTATTCTTTTCTGATTGATTTTCCACAATGTCTGCCCACACTGACATTGTTCAATGTGCAATTTCCCAATGGCTTTATTTTATTTTTATTTTTATTTTTATTTTTTGAGAAAGAGTCTCATTCTGTCACCCAGGCTGGTTTGCAGTGATGTGATCTCAGGTCACTGCAACCTCCACTTCCCGGGTTCAAGCAATTCTTGTGCCTCAGCCACCCAAGTAGCTGAGATTACAGGTGCACGCCACCACGCCTGGCTAGTTTTTGTATTTTTAGTAGAAATGAGGTTTCACTATGTTGGCCAGGCTGGTCTCAAACTCCTGGCCTCAAGTGATCCACCTGCTTCAGCCTCCCAAAGTGCTGGGATTACAGATGTGAGCCACCGAGCCAAGCCCAACCAATGATTTTATAGACATAGTCTTTGGAGTTTAACTTGGAACAAGTTAGTGCTATATTATCTGAAGCTTAATATTTATTGTTTTCATAGTTAAGACTCTTAAGTTGAATTCTCATTACTAATAGTATTTTTAGTTTTGTAACAGGTGAACGCACACAATAAGAACTTCAAGGAACAATTAAAGTCAATATTAAGAGTGTTCAAGTGTTTCCAAATCATTCCAAAATATTTTCCTCACACTTAATAGTACCGTGATAAAGGCCATCTAATTCTCATAGACTGTTCTGAATTTAAACAGTTGTCCCATTTCCCCCCTTTGCATTTACCAGGTCATATGCCAGGTTTGGGCTCAGAAGATATCATTACTGCACGTAATAGGCTAATAACAAAATCAGACTTATACATTGATTTGACAGTTGTCCTTATTTGAGCTTGTACTTCTTTATTTTTAAGTTTTTAATTATTTTTAGAGATGGGGGACTTGCTATGTTGCCCAGGCTGGTCTTAACTCCTAGCCTCAAGTGATCCTCCAGCCTTGGCCTCATAAAGTTTTGGGATTACAGGCATGAGCCACCACACCTGGCCAGCCCTGCAGCTTTTGCTTTTTACCATATTTTATTCCATGTGACAGCAAATACTCAAAGTATCTCATACTATGTGTGTTGGGATTACATTGAAAATTATTTCTCTAAAAATGTGACTGTGTATTCTATATAGTTGAAACTATATTTCCTGGGAAATAGAAATAATTCTAGGTGGGCAAGCACTGTGTAAAAAAAAAAAATCAGAACTCTGGTAATTTTCTTTGCTCTTTTTGCTTATTATAAAAACATAGGAAAACATTTTAAAAAACCACAGGAAACAATTTAGCATTTGACATATATGTTACCTACCACCTATTTTCTGCACTTTTGTCAAGAAAGAGTCTAAAAATGGTATTTTTGATACTGAAAGGTATGTGTGTTGGTAGAACTCAGAAGTAAGGTATTTGAAATTCCAGTTCAGCTAACTGACTTCTTTGCTACCATTGAGAAACTGCTTATTTTGGCATGGCTCACTTTAACCTACCAAAAATGAGGCAATGTAGGAGTCTTCCCCATGAGGTTGTTGAAGATTGTTGAAGATATGACATTGCAATGTTAAATGATTAGGAAATACAAACACATGTCTAGGCAGCATTGACTGAGCATTCGACCAATATTTATTTGATAAATATTTATTCTTCTGCCTAAAAAATAATCATGGGTGTTATTCCAGGTTCTTGGACCCTTCACTTTCTAACCCCAGGGTTAGGGAGGTCATTCACCCTACAGTTCTTTTTTAACTCAAGGAAAATAACCAGGCAACTAGAACATTAAGTGTACTAAGAGCAAAAGAAACGTCTGGTACTACAGAAGTCACAATGAAGGATTCTGGAGTGAGCAGGAGGGGAAGCGTCTCTGCTGCCCACTCACAGTCCCTGGGTGATATATTGGTGCCCAAGAGCTTGAGAACAAAATGCTCCATTCCTCCTGGGATCCCCACGCCCCTGTGGTGCTCTCCTGAGCCTGACCCATGCTGGGAGGCTCTGGCTCTCCATGGTGACTGCACACGAGAGTGTTGGTCTTACACTGTGCACAACCTCTCACAGGCATTTGCCCCCAGATCTTTTTTCTGCTTGGTTGGGGGAAGGCTGGATATTGGCCAATTGCTATTATTGCTAGGTGCAAACTTTCTGCTAAGTTAAATATGACCCCTTGTCAGAACCAAAATTGATAATTGTGATTTCAGGCCAGGCACAGTGGCTCATGCCTATAATCCCAGCACTGTGAGAGGCCAAGGCAGCAGAATTGCTTGAGCCCAGGAATTCAGCCTGGGCAACATGACGAAACCTTGTCTGTACAAAAAATTAGCTGGGCATGGTAACACACGTCTATAGTCCCAGCTACCCAGGAGGTTGAGATGGGAGGATCAGTTGAGCTCAGAAGGCTGAGGCTGCAGTGAGCCATGATCTCACCACTGCATCCCAGCCTAGGTGAAAGAGTAAGACCCTGTCTCAAAACAAACAAACAAACAAACAAACAACAAACAAACATAAACAAAAACACAAAGAAAAGAAAAAAAAGAATATTGTGCTTCCTTTCAAAGCTGAGTTTTAGAGTGCCAGGTTCAGAGCAAAGAAGAATCTTCGCTTGTGTTTAATGGAAGTACCTGATGCTTGCATAAGTTGTTGACACAAAAGCCAGCCTCCCTCATCCAGTCTGCTGGAGGTCACCCTGCAGCCCTCTTTCAGGAATGTTTGGAGAGTTGACAGAAGAGTCAACCAAACCTAAATTCAGAAAGTGTTACATTCATCAGAGAGAAAAGAGTTTTTCCTTGTTGCTGCCATTATAGCTCAGGAGACGCACAGAGTGAGGTGTCAAATTTACCTAAGAAATGATACTCAAAACTTTACATTTGTTTTTATCAATTTAAAAATACAGCTCTTGAAATAAATAAGGCCATTCCTTCTGGCATCATTCATTTTAAATGCAGGCATAATTCTATGTACAATAGCAAATCCTGGAATGACTTGTTGGAAGAACCAGACTTTGAGAAATAAATAATTTAAAAGATAACAACTCTCTGTAAATAAAACTTGGCACCAAGATAGTTAAGTGGGTTACCAGCACTAAATAAATATACTGAGACTTACTATGTTGCAGGTACTGTGCTAAGCATATTACATGGATGACTGCCTTAGTCTATTCAGGCTGCTATAACAAAATATCCTAGACCTGGTAACTTATAAACAACAGAAATGTATTGCTCATGGTTCTGGGGTCTGGGAGGTCCAAGACCAAGTCGTAGATCCAGTGTCCGATGAGGGCTCAATTTCTGCTTCCTCTCTGGTGCCTTCTTGCTGCATCTTCACATGACAGAAGAGACAAACAAGCTCTCACCTCTTTTATAAGGGCATTAATCCCATTCACGAGGGTTCTGCTCCACCTCTTAATACTGTTGCATTGGGGATTAGGTTTCAACATATGAATTTTGGAGGGATATGGACATTCCCACCACAGCAATTGCCTAATTTAATCTTCATTACATGGAAGATAAGTACTATCACTCTGTCCAGTTTCTAGAGGAGAAAACTGAGGCTTGGAGGTATTTGCTTGCCCAAGGTCACAGAGCAAGCAAGTGATAGAGCCTGGCAGGGCTCACGTTACCCTGGCTACTCTTACACCTGTGCTCTTGTCTGCCATGCCACACTGCCTCTCTAAGCCACAGGAGTACTTTCTCCTTCAACACTCATGCCAGTCAGGCTCTGTGATACGGTAAGAGTGATTTCTTTGTTTATATGAATTAGAGCTTTATATTTGGGCATTAGTATTCCCAGAAGAATAAGCAAGTGAATTGGTTAGGTGAAATACATTTATAATAATCAATTTTCACAAATCTTAAAACTCCTTGAGAAATTTTATAACGGTTAAACACTTTAATCCTATATGAGGGAACTAACTATAATTCTGTACATACTTTAAGATTGAAATATGCATCAAATTTGGCTCTAAAGTGACTTTCTACAGAGTGAATGCTATTTTTTCTTTGAGATTTTTCCGCTGGCTAAAGCCGTAAGTCTATTTTTCACAGGAAATTATCCTGACCTAAAGGTGTTAGGATGAGGAAAGTGATCATACCCTAGAAAACCTTGTAGCAGGCTTTAATAATGTTTCTAGGTCAAGTATCTCCCCTTCACTCCATTTTCTTTTTCTTTTCTTTCTTTCTTGTCTTTTCTTTTTCTTTCTCTTTTCTTTATTTATTTCTTTATTTTTTTTTTTGAGATAATGTCTCACTCTGTTGCCCAGGCTAGAGTACAGTGGCGTGATCATGGCTCACTGCAGCCTCAACCTCCTGGGCTCAAACAATGCTCCTACCTCAGCCTCCCAAGTGGCTGGGACTACAGGTATGCACCGTCGCACTTGGCTAATTTTTATTTTAATTCTTTTTTTAAAAAATGTTTGTACAGACGTTGTCTCCCTATGTTGCCCAGGCTGGTCTTGAAATACTGGGATCAAGCAATCCTCCCACCTTGGCCTCCCAAAATGCTAGGTTTACAGGCATTAGCCACTGTGCCCGCCCCCCATTTTCCTATTATTTTGTCTTCTCTCTTCCCGGCTACAGGGATTTCTCTCAAGAGACAGGCTGGCTTCACGTGCAATTCTTGGTGCTCTCCTTGGGATGAGTATCTATGGTGCCTTCTAGAGCTGGTAATTGCAATGTGACCACCATGGACAGCCATTAGCATGTCTGCTCCACCCCTTCTTTGGGTACATGCCCCTCTGGTCCCCCAAACAGAGACCTGGGGCCTTCCTTCACACTCTCCTCTCCCTTCTTCCCCACATCCAAATGGTGACCAGGATTTGCCTTTACCCCGGAATCTTCTCTCCATGCACAGCCCATTCTCGGCTCAGGTTCTCCTTATTTCTCACCTGGATTAATGCTATGGTTTTTCTCAACATCTATGCTTGGCCTCTTTTGTGGGAGGCTTTTCTTGTCCACCTGCACCCCTCAGTCTTGGCAGGATGCCCTATATCTTTGCACTGCAACTTATCCCATGTACACTGATTACATATTTAATTTTGTCTCTTCCTCCAATTCACCATAAGCTTCTTGAGGTTGAAGACTGTGTTTTGTCCTTGAATGGCCAGCTCTGAACAATGCCCGACACATCGCTGATACTCATTGTCTGTTGAGTAAATGGAAGATGATTTGCAGTTGGTGCTGTGTTTTGTGTTACTGGGGGAATCTTGTCCTGAGGGATCTGAGTGTGAATATGCAGCTTCTCTATCTGGGGCTTTGGGTAAGTCCGAGTTGTTTTTTTGTTTGCATCTCTTTTGCAAAAATGAATGAGAACACAGAAAAATCAATGGCATTTAGCACAATGTTATGAATATTACAGGTCAGAAATAAACTTTGTTTTGTTTTGTTTTGTTTTCTGAAAGAGTCTCTTTCTGTTGCCCAAGCTGGAATGGCGTGATCACGGCTCACTGTAGCCTTGAACTTCTGGGTTCAAGCAATCCTCCCACCTCAGCCTCCTGAGTAGCTGGGACTACAGATGTGCGCCACCACCCCTGGCTAGTGTTTGTATTTTTTTTTTTGTAGAGATGGGGTTTCTCCATGTTGCCCAGTCTGGTCTCGAACTCATAGGCCCAAGCAATCCTCCTGCCTCAGCCTTCAAAAGTACTGTAGAAATACACTTTTTAAATTAAAACAGGCAGGTTGAATGGGGCTCAAACCTAAGGATTTAGTTTTTAGGCTCTATGATGTAGAAAAACATCTGTTTTTTCGATATTACCAAAACCTCAGCATATTGTATAGTATAATACTTGGTTATAGCAGGCATTTAAAAACAGTAAATAATAAAAACAATAAGAGCTATCATTTGAGTGCTTCCCATGTGCTATGTATTTCCTATTCTGAATATTATGTGAATATCTTATTTAGTCCTCACAACAGTTTTATGAAGTTAGTATTATTATTATTATCTCTATTTAACATTTGAGAGCACTGGGACCCAGAAGACTTCAGTGACATGGTTAAGAACAACCGCAAGTCAGTAATGGCACCAGATATGGACCTGGTTGTCTAATTTCAGAGCCCACATGCATTAATCACTACGCCGAAATCGGTGCACACGTGACTAAATCTATGTCATCCTCTACTCAGCTAACTCTCAGCCGGTGAGAGACAGCTGCTGAAATGTGATTTGTAGCAGACAGAGAAAAACCAGGATTTTTGTTGCTGACATCCTTTCTGATAGTCACAGTTAGCTTACTCAAATTCAGGCAAGTAATTGAAATAATCACATATGCTCAGGTGTGTTTAACATGATGTCTTTTCTTAGCTATAACTGAAGGTAGACTTCACTCAAAGGCATTACTCCTCAACATCCATCTCAAAATTATCATTCTGGAAGATATTTGCTCATATTACTTGATTTGTGTAGGAGTTGAGGCTTTTTAAAGAATGGATGCAAAATATATTTAGTGCTAAAACATACAGATTTTTGAATCTTTTCTTGTCATGGCAAAAGAATGAAAACCATCTGCCTACAGCCACCCACACCTTTGGAACAGTTTTTACCCTAGTTGGCTTGGTTTTTACTTGTGGATTGAGAAAGATAAGTATAACGTGGGCCAGAATCGCGTTGGCATGAATATGGCCTGACTCTAAAAATTTTTTAGCCAAAAACTTTTAAAAGGCAGCTCTGGGAATTACCAACAGATGGGTTCTCAGATGACCAGCTTTACCTAAACGTGGCCAGAAGGTCTCCACCACACTGGGCAGGTTTGTGGGTTTCTTTAAAATAGTTGGTGAAAAACATCAACCTTAAATTTTACCTTTTCTCTCTGATGTCCACCACTCTGTATTACCAAACCATAAAAATGTGATCCACTGAGCCTACTCGTATAAAACATCACAGAAGTGAAGAGGAAATTAGATTCTATTAATTTAGTGCTTTACTCAGTTGTTTAAAAAATGTGTCTGCCTCAAGCTTTCGGTTATAGTCTGGTTCACAATAATATTAAGACCTTTTTTTCCCTCCTTTTTCCTCATTGTTAAGCACCAGTTCTAAGTTTTTAAACATTACTTAAAAATACATCTTTAGGGGTTACACCATGTGTCAAATTCTCAAAGATTTAAGGACACATGGAAGGCTTTTTTACAGTTAGGAGACTCAGTTATTTATGGCAAAATTACCAATGTGATACTGAAAAACATTTCTTCCAAGAGCTGTGCACAAATAAATGCATTAATTATTGCTTTAATATTAAGAACTAAAAAACAAAGAAACTGTTTTTAAAATTTCAAAGCCACTCCAATAAACTTCCCAGATTAACTTATCTCCCAGTTTGTCTGGTTTCTTAAGGAGCATGCCTGGACTGTACTCTCTACAGACAGGAAAATGTTCTAGAATAAAAAACAATCAGTAGCTTAACTTGTGTCCAAAAGAAGGCTGTTGAAAGTAAACTATCAACAACTCATAAAGCTACATTATGTTAATAGCTCTTTAACGACGTTTGAAATTGAAAAATGTTAAATATTAAGTGAGAATTGAAAAGTCATGGGAAAATTTTTACTGCAATGTGTATATATGTGGGAGAAACTAACAAATAAATACTTCTGCAATATTTGTGTGACAATATGTCAAATATCAGACTTGATGTTTTCTGGGCAAAAGTAGATACCAAGAGTATGCAATGGTTGAAACTCTTACAACTTTAAGTTCAGATCTTTGCATTTCATTATATGTAAATTATACTTCCATTAAAAATAAAAACAATCCCCAAAACGCTCAAGGTCATAAAAAACAAGGAAAGCCAGAGAAGCTGTCACAGCCTTCCCAAGAGACATGAGGATTAAATGTGATATCCTGGATGAGATCCAAGACCAGAAAAAGTGAAAAATAAAGAAATCCAAATGAAATATGGAGTTCGGTTAGTAACAATGCGTGAATATTGGTTCATTAGTTGTGACGTGTCCCACACTAAGATGTTAACAGTAGGAGAAACGGGAGGTGGGGTATAGAACTATGCAACTTTTCTGTAAGCCTAAAACTATTCCATAATTTCAAAAAGCGTATTTTTAAAAATATAAACAAGGAGGACAAGAGAGAAAATAGTGTGACAGTCACTGAAAATACTGCAGGAAGGTCAAGAAAGTGAACATTAAAAGAACACTATACATTATCTATTTCGAACAATGTGTAAATTAGCCACAAAGGGCAAATGTTTTTATCTATTGGGTATTGGTGCTGAATACTTTTTCATCACATTTACTTTCCCATGATAAAACAGGTTAGGTGGTCATTATGCCATTATTTTCTAGCTGGTTAATGTTAATAAAAGGCTTGGACACATGCAAATGGCAATGAACTAAATAAACAATATAGCTTTTATTTTCAGCACAAACATAATCCTCGTTGTAAATTATCTAATGCCACTAATCTGTCCTGCTGAACCCCACCATCCACGAGTTACACACATTCTTTATACACAAAAAAATCATTTTGTGCCTGCCAAAACGTTTTCAGGTATGAGTGCGTGTGCGGAGAGATGCGTAAAGAATACTCGATTACCATGCCACCTACATCTTTTTGTTAAAAATGCCTTTATGAAGGCTATAATCCTTATCAAATTAAACCCTGCGGATCCCCCTTTTAATACACAGGGAGTCTTCCTCCTCATTTATGGGCGTCGGCGCAAAGCAGCTCTGGAAACGGGCAGACCCAGCTGTGCAGCGATGTCCAGTGTCGCCGCATCTGCCCCGCGGGGTGCAGCATGAGTCTTCCTTTGTGGCGTGCGGCTCCATCGGAACCCGCGTTGCGACGACAAATTCCTTTTTTCCCCCCCCACAGTTAACAGTTCTGGGGCAGAGGCTGGTGGAGAGGCCCAGAGCCCACTCAGACCGAGATGAAGATGAGAAAAAGCATGAGCAGGAAGAGGCTGGCGGCCGCGGCGGCCACAGGGAAGAGCTCGGTGCGCGGCGCAGCCTCCCGCGACCGCGACTCCTGGGCTGCGTCGAGGAGCTGCGTTGCCATAGGAACCGTAGCGGCGCCCCCAGCGAAACCCTGCGTTTGTGACAGGAGAAGCTAACCGCGGCCGCCCACTCCCACCCGCGCTTCCTCCCCGCCCCCACAGGCCGTGCGCGAAAAGCAGAGATCCGAGAACCGCGTGCGGTACAAACGGCAAAAGCTTTGCGCGCATTTTCCGGGAGCTGAGCGCGCGGCGGCAGGCCGGGAACCTACCGCTCTCAGGCTCCCAGCCCGGGCGCTACGACCCTGTGGGCGCCGCCTGTGCAGCCCCTCCTTCCAGCCCGCTCGGGCGCATCCCCCAGGCCGGGCCAGCGACGCGGGCACCGGAGCCCCTCCCGCCGGTCCGGGCTTTGGCCCACACCCGGGGACCGCGGAGTGGGAAAGGAACCGCAGCGCGGCGCCTGGCCGACCGCGGACGAAGTTCGAGGCCGGAGGGCGTTTTCTTTTTTGCAAAATTGCCCCAAAGCCAGGGCCGCATGTACCTACTGTCTCCTTTGCCCCGCATGCTCCAAGAAAATAAGACACATTCTACCCCGAGTCCTAATTATTGGGCCATTTCCTTAACGCGCGGCCTGTCCCCGTGGCCAGAAACATACTGCGAGATGCAGTTTGGGTAATTAACAAAGAGACGAGACCTAACTGGGCTTCCGAAATGCTCGATACTGCGGCCGGGTCGCCCCGCATTCGGGCATCGCGCGGTTCCCGGCCTTCGGGACGTTCCGGCCCGGCGGGACTTTGACCGCTGGCGTAATTAGGAGAAACGCAGAAGGCGGACGCTCCCCAATTTCCCCATCGAGTCTTCTCCTCCCGAGTCTGCGAAGCCCCTGGCTCAGGAGACACCGGCTCCGCGCCTGGGCCTGCAAATCCGCTTCCAGCGAGCGCAGGCCCTGTCGCTCCGGGCTATAAATATTAATAAGCTGCGCGGCTCCGGGCTTAATTATCTCCCTTTAATTGCAACTCAACAAAAAATCCAGTCTCCTGCCACTCAGCCCCCCTAGGTCGGGATCGTTTGGTTTCGGTGTCAGGAGGCTCCCCGGGCTCAGAGTCGTTCTTTGTATTCCGCAGTCCAACCTGGAAAGCATATGCTGCACCTCTGCGCCGGTTAAAATCACCCCCAGACAGATTCGAGCTGCCGCCTCTTCGCCTTTCATTCTGTCGCCTGCGTCCCCAGCAGCCCCGGGTCCCCAGTTCCCTCCCCTCCACCAGAGGACCCTGCCTCTATCCTTCCCCCGCACAACTAACGCAATAGCCTGAGGGGTTTGGTAAACAGAAGCGGCCCGGGAGGGGGTGGGATTCGCCCCGGGTGTGACCCAAAGGCACCTGCGGCGGCCCAGGCCCTGGGCGAGGCCTGCCGGCCTTGTAAAGGCCTCCGCGTCTGTGCGCGGCAAAGCAGCCCTAACGGTTTCACCGCAGCCCACGTCTCTCCAGTCTGCAGGCCCGGCCTTCCCTGTGCCCGGCTGCGTCCGGGCCGTTCTTCCCCACCACGCCTGCAGCCCGCTCCCTCCCCAGGGGCTTATCTTGTGCCCCTAAGTGGCTGCGCGCAGCCGAGAAGGGGTGCCCGGCTGCAAGGGGGCCGCTAGCCAGGAACTCAGCGCGCTCTCCCCAGGGTCGTCTGGAGGCCCGGGGGTCGTGCACTGCTGCAGTTCCTCGTCATCCACCGCCCTCTCTGGAGACGCGATGCCAAAGCTGAGAGCCGGGGCGGTGGTGGGGAGCCAGGGTCTCGCCGCGACTCCGGGGACGCCCAGGCTGACGCTGCCTGCGTCCACTGCTCAGGTCTCCCTCAATGTCGGCTCCTCTTCTTGTCCCAGGGGCTTGCGACGCCCCGGGGAGGCCGCTTCTCATCCACCAGGCGTGGAGCCGTCAGCAAGGGGAGGCCTTGGGGGAGCCCAGCCGCGTTCAGCCCGAGAAAGCTGGTGGAAACGGCCAGGAGCCCGTCCGGAGGACACACCTGTCGCCGCCTAAGAAGGCCGGGCTCTCCATGCGCAGACCTGGTCGCTCAGACTCGTAAGGCACCACTGTAGGCTGAGAGGCGCTGCCTAATTATGTCTTGCCTGCTTATTTCAGTTCGAGACTTGTGTGCCCGCAAACCGCTGCCCAAGGCAGAGAGGTGCTGTCTACTTCCTGGGGATTATGATGGTTATTTAAATACAGAACTGTCTGTTTACTTGATATATTTCCACTTAAATTACAAGAGGAAAGTTCAAATTGCAAAATAAGGATTCAGGTAAAGCACCCAAAGAAGTTAAATTAGCTCTAATTATGTTTCAATTTAGAATGCAGACCCAATTGAAAGAAACTAAGCGTTCCACAACCTGAAATTGCCAGTGATCAGACTGATGGTCACAGTTTCATGATTGCTAACCTTCTACTGACATGAGAAACAAGAAATCCACCTGGGCTACTTCAAGACTAGCTCTTGTGGGCAGTTTCTGCAGGTCACTCGAGGCAAGATCAGCTTTTTTGCTAAATCAAAGTTTCCTGTATAATTAACATAGGCTCAAGGCTCTGGCAGCAAATAGTTAACTGAGGCCCAGAGCTGGGGACAGCCATTTTGGTGGGCAGGTGGCAGGTCAGTGCTGCTCTCATAAAACCACTGTGGTTTGCATCTTCGCTTTTCTTCCCCTGCCCAACCCCAAGTCTAGCACTCAGGTCACCTGGGTGGGGAAGGAGCCTGCCTGATGGGCAGAAGTTGGTCGCCTGGGAGGAGGGGGTCATTGAGGGCAGGAGCAGCAAGACAATAGGATGGCAGCAGTGGGCATTTGGGCAGGTATGGGTTTTACTTATTATGCCTGCACCCAGCAGCTATTCAGTAAGTATTAAAGGATCCAGAGCTACATGAAGACCACGTGGGGTTGACCTTCTCTAAAGGGCCGTTGAGCTAAGCCACTTCATTTAGAATCAGGCCTCGAGCTTGCATGGAGTAAAATGTGTTCTGTCCCACTTTTCTTTCTCCTCTGGTGTGGGAGGCAGGCAGTGGTGGGAGCCAGGCAGCCACAAAGTCCTCCTGTCCCTTTGGAGCACAAGATGGCATCTGGAAATCAGCTAGTGGGAGTATTTCTTGGAATGTCTTGGAAACTTTTTCATCTCAACCAAGAAGGGTTGCACAAGGCTGGGATAGGCATTTAAAAATTGTTCTTTGCTAATGACAATCCTGGGTGCTCTCTCTGTCTCTCCCCCCCTGCCCACCCAACTTTGTCTCTCTTCTCTCTCTTACACTCACCCACATATACACACAAATCTGCTGTTTTTGTATTTTATAGTACCCTTTTTAGCTTGATAAAGATCAAAGTCACATACCAAGTTGTCTCTTGGAAACCCAACATACAACTCCTGGTCTTCTCTGGCAGTAAAAGTCTGAAAGCTGTTTTTGAATTCTGCTAGCTCAGCCTCACCCTACCCCTCCCCAGATGATGCAATACTAGAACAGGGCCCAGAAAGCTGCTGTGTCTGTCACCAGCTGGCTGAGTCTTGCCTCGAGGTGCCACAGAGAACTGGACCAAACAAGAGCTTTGCTGAGTGATTTTCCCCCAATGGCTGGAGCTGCTGCAGAAATGACAACGAAACACCCTTTGTTGTTATGGGACTTCAGATCTGACAGAATCTTTGCTGGTTCCTTATGACAAATCCTTATTATCTGCGTTTAAAGATGAAGAAACTAAGGCTGAGAGAGGTTAAGCAATTAGGCTTAGGCCACATAGAGAGAATGGGGGGTCTTCTGTGTCTGTCTTGGGGCTTTTGCTACCACACCCATCACCATCACCATCACCATGGAGTCAACAGGAGACACTGGGCTATAATCGGTTTTTGGAGAGATGGTTTTGTCCTGGAATTCACATTGCATCTTCCCCGTGTTTTGCTGTGTTTGGCAGGAGGTGCACAAAACACAGCTGTCAGCAGCAGAAGGACCAGTGGGTGCCTGATATGCTTTGGGTCTGTGTCCCTTCCCAAATCTCGTCTCGAACTGTAATCCCCCTCTGTCCAGGGAGGGATCTGTAATCCTCATATGTCAAGGGAGGAAAGTGAATGGATCATGAGGGTGGTTTCCTCCATGCTGTTCTCGTTATAGTGAGGGAGTTCTCACGAGATCTGATGGTTTTAAAAGGGGCAGTTTTCCCTCTTTCATTTCCCTCTCCTGCTACCTTGTGAAGAAGGTGCCTGCTTCCTTTTTACCTTCCACCATGATTGTAAGTTTCCTGATGCCTCTCCAGCCATCCAGAATGGTGAGTCAATTAAGCCTCTTTCCTTTATACTTTACCCCATTGCAGGCATTTCTTTATAGCAGTGTGAGAATGTACTAATACAGTGCCTGACAAGAAACCGGGTGCAGTCCAGGCCACAGAACCAAAGGCCCATGTGGGAGCTAGGCCTTTCCACAGGATAAAGGTGTCCAGCTGAGGATGTGACATGCATAAGCTAGAAGCCCCCCTTCACAAAGATAGATAGCAGCAGCAGCGGGAGGAGTCCCTGACACCCACCCCCGTGGTGGCCATAGATCCTGTTTCTCCTCTTCCCGCCACTGCCCCTGATTGGACACAGGCCCAGGCAATTGCCCTTAATTAGCAATGCAGGCCTGGACTGGGACAGTTTTGTTTGCCCTCAGAAGCTGCGGGATGTGTTATTTATCAGCCCTGGACATTCAGCAATCTCACACTTGTACAACCTACTAGATTTTATACAACATAGACACCCAGACACACCTACCGCTCATGCTCATAAAAACTAACACTCATCTACACTTCGCACCTGGTTAGAGCTTGTGAAAATGAGATTGGGATCTACAATAATTGAATACAGTCTTTCTCTGTTTTGCTTGGATTTTCATATTTGCTACTTAGAGCTGCTCATGTCCTAAGCTTGGTGTCATAGAAAATATTGGAAAGAACTAGGTAGGTATTATTGAAAAGATGGCATCCTTTGATGGGTAGACCTGGGCCTAATGAGCCTTTGGGGGAGTAAAGATTTCTGTTGACTACTTATAAATGAGTGAAAATTAGTGCTCAATTGCCATTCACCAAAGCAGTGAGTCTGTTGATAATGATAGTGGACATTTATGAGCGCCCACTGCGTACAGGGCACTCTGAGCACCTATTGCCTCATTTCATCTTCACCGCAACCCTATATGGGGTAAGTACTCTGAGTGTACCCATTTTACAGGTGAGGAAACTGAGGCATAGAGATGTTCTGTAACAGTGCTGGTAAGTAGCAGAGTCGGGGTTTGACTAAATTCTGTTCACCTGTGAGTTAGCACAAGCCATCAACCAAATAGGTGAAGCTGGCTTCACCAAAGTTGTAGTCACTAATGCCAAGTGGCTTCATTTGGAAAGTAAGTCTTTATTATCTTGGTTTGATCTCAGCTCACTGCAACCTCCACCTCCCGGGCTCAAGTGATCCTCCCACCTCAGCCCCCAAGTAACTGGGACTACAGGTGTGTGCCACAAGGCTCGGCTAAAATTTTTTTTTTTTTTTTTTTTTTGTAGAGATGGGGTTCTGTCATGTTTCCCAGGCTGGTGTTGAACTCCTGAGCTCCAGTGATCCTCCCACCTCTGCTTCCCAAAGTGCTGGGATTACAGGTGTGAGCCACCATGCCCCACCTAGTCTTTACTGTCTTCAAGAGAACACATTTCAAGTTATTTTTTCTTCCTCTTGCTCCTCTGAATAAGCTGAGATTCCTGTGGCCATGCCTGGAGGAAGGTGGCAAGTGTTAAAAATGGGATGACTTGTTGCCCTTAGTTCCTCCTGTAACCTACTGTCCCACACAGCTGTCAGTCAGCAATGCCCTGGACAGAGTCTGGCTAGGCTGCCATGCACTAGAAAACTCCTGCTGCCAGCCATTTGACACTAGATGTGTCTTCTTAGGTCAGTAACAATAGTGCCTTTTACATGAATTACATGTATTTACAGTCTACAAAGAAAATTCATTCATGGCCTCTCATTTTAGGTGTTTCCTCTTTGCACTTGGGGCTTTCTCTCTAATTGCAGAATGAAAGGCTGCTTCCCTTGTTAAAAAGATCCCAGGTTAGGCCAGCCTGCCCCCAGATAGAAGCTAGTGATTCACTGTGCCTTCTGAAGGAGGAAAATGCAAACTCGTCAACCTCAGGATCAAAAGGAGGAGGGCAGTCCTGCCCAGACGCTTTCCTACAGGGGGTTTCACCTTCTTTCAACTTGTACTGGTGGCTCACATTGCAATTCATTTTTCCCAAATCGTTCTTTTCCTGTCTGCCCTCCCTCTCCCCACCCCGAATCAGAATTTGGAAACCCTGCTATCCAGGAGCCAACTGGAAGCATGACTCAGAGCTGCTTTCCTTACTCTTCTGACCTAACACTCCTTTTTCCCTTTTGGGTGACAGTCAGACAGGAGACCAAATCTAGACTGTCAGGGCAGTTTCTCCATAAAGAGATGTGTGTCTTCGGCAACACAGAATGTGGAACAGTCACATGTAGGTTATTTGATGAGTGGAAGACTGGAGTCAGGTTCCTGTGTGTACAGACCCTTCACCATGGTGTCAGTTTCCATTAGCTCTATTAGGAGCATTTCCAGCTTTCTGACCTCTTCCCCTTTTCACAGGGCTGGTACTAGGATGAGGTGAATAAAACATTGGCCTTGGGCACAAGATTTAAGGGGCTGCCAAAAATTTCTCAGTAATCAAAATATTTTATTTCATTTGAGACAGGGTCTCACTGTGTTGTGCAGGCTGAGCGCAGTGGCACAATCGCAGCTGCACAGTCTGCCTCCTGGGCTCAGGTGATCCTCCCACCTCAGCTTCCCGAGTTGCTGGGACTACAGGGGCACACCATCACCCTTGGCTAATTTTTTTTTTTTTTTTTTGTAGAGGCAGGGTTTCACCACTTTGCCCAGGCTGGTCTTGAACTCCTGAGCTCAAGCGATCCTCCCGCCTTGGCTTCCCAAAGTGCTGGGATAACAGGCATGAGCCACCACATCTGGCCTAGATAAATATTTTAATGCAATATTTTTTAAAAAATCAAAATTAACACAAAAATTCATGATCAACAAGTAGTCAATTTTTAAACTAAAAATACTATTACTGATCTTTTCTTTTTGTCCCACCCTTCATTATGGCTTGTCATATCACTGCTTTTTAATTTACCTTTTAAATCAGAGGAAAGAAACAGGAATAAAAACTCACTGAAATAAACCTGAGAAAGTAGGTGTGAATGAAATGAAACCAAAAGTACAAGCATTGGAAGTGAGAGAGCAAGAGAATGAGAGCGACTAGATTAATATATGAATAGTTTTTTTAATCAATGGCAATTAAAGATTTTCATAAAGAACTGTTTGACTCTCCAGCTATCATCTGGTTTTCGGCAATTGTTAAAGATATCCCAACAGTTCACAATGGTTTTTAGGCATATATGTGTTTCCCTTAGTCCTCTAAACCTGTCTTTTAGTAATGATACTCTGTTTTCAGAGTGCTTCTTTACTTTTCAAAGCACTTTTTCCATGCATATCATTTCATTTATTCTTCTTATATTAAAAGAGAGAGATAAAATGTATTATCCTTTCTCAGAAAATGGGCAGGTGAGATTGCAGAAGAAAAACTAAAGTAGTTTTTTCAGTGCTAGGCACCGAGCTTGGTGCTTTACCTACATTTCCTTACTTATTTCCCAGACAGCCCTCAGTTAGAGATATCAGCTCCCTTTTACAGATCAAGAAACTGAAATCCAGGCCAATTGGTTAATTAGCTAGAAATGTTCTCAGAATATTTGTTTCCTAAAATGTATATTTGTGTCCTTGTTTTAGTGCATTTGGTTGTTAGTAAAATTTTTTTAAAAAGCCAATTACATTAAGAAGTTATATTCTAACTCCAAAAAATGTTTTATACTTCCATATCTGGTTAAAGTAACTCCAACATTTTCTCTTTGCTTCTTCTGAATGGTCTAATATATACCTATGCCAGAATGAGTCAACGTCTAAAGTGCTAGTTTGATAGAAGTGGAGGGTATCTTAAGATGGAATTACTTTGAATTAAGTAGATGTAAATGATTAGACAGCAAGGTGATTGAGTATTTATTTCTTCTTTACAAATGCGTATGGTTTATGTACTGCCATTTTGCCTTCTGTAGGGATTGTGATAGTGTATAATTCTGTTAGCACTGAACAAGAAAACCAGTTTTACCTTAACCTTGAAAACATCGGATGTGTGATTTCTTTAAAAAGATACTACATGGGCAAGTATAAAATTGCTTCTTGGGGTTGTTTTAAAAGCGTTATTTCTTTGATTACAAATGAAGACATATATTTATTAGATGTTTGCTAATTTGTCCTTCCTCTTACCTGTGAATTGTAGTTAATACACTTTGCCCATTTATCTACTGGTGACAATGTTTTTCTCATGAATTTGGATGATCTCTTTATATCTTATACATAATCTTGTCTTTCATATCTGGTTAAAATACCATCCTACTCTCTGGCCTTGTAAGTTTTGGTAGACTACATTTAAAAAATAGTTTAATAATTTAAGTGACCAATTTTGCAGTCTTGCCAGATAACTCAGTGGTACTTTGATTATATAGTATATTTATGAAAGCTAATTGAAGTTGATGAGTATGAAGTAGGGAGTAAACTACCTTAACTCTAACAAGTCACGCTCAAGAAGAGAATAAATTTCTGCCATTTTCTATCATTGAAGTAAGAGATACTTAAATAAAAGCAAGTAACTAAAGTAGACCTATGCAGCCTTTATGCTTTTCATTAAAAATAGTAAGTTATATTTAACAGAAATTGACATAGGCATCTCTGATTTTGCTTTTTAGCTGTAAAAACATTTCCAAGCAAAGAATAGAAATAATATACAAGTCCTGTAAAAACATTTCCAAGCAAATAATAGAAATAATATTTCATTCAAGTCTACATGAGTGACCTGAAATGATAGATTTTGTTGTTAACTCAGATTTAGTTTTCACTTTTTTTTTTCTTGGTACTTTCCCAAAATGGAAAAGAAAAAGTTTTCTGGATCTTTCTAGGTAGTCTTGCAGACAGCCTCTGGGGGACTACACATGATTGTTCTGCCCTAGTTATAAAGCTTTTCTGAGGTGGAAACACCATTTATATCAGTTTTTTTTTTTTTTTTCTAATTTAAGGTGCAGTATCTGACCACATGCCCTAAAGTTGTGCATTTTTCTCATGTGCATGCACGTGTGCGTGCACACACACACACACACACACATGCACACGCATACTGAATCTTTTACAATCCACCCATGGAGGTTTTTATGGGTGGGGGGGTGGCCATGGGGTCTCACTCTGTCACCCAGGCTGGATTGCAGTGGCATGATCACAGCTCACTGCAACCTCTGTCTCCTGGGCTCAAGTGATCCTCCTGCCTCAGCCTTCAGCCTCCCTAGTAGCTGGGGCTACAGGCATGTTCCACCATGCCTGGCTAATTTTTGTATTTTTTTAGAGACAGGGTTTTCCCATGTCACCCAGGCTAGTCTCAAACTCCTGGACTCAAGCAATATGCTTACCTTGGCCTCCCAAAGTGCTGGGATTAGAGGGTGAGCTGCCTCGCCCCACCTTTTTTTGTTTTGTTTTGTTTTTGTTTTAATTTTAATCTATCTACCCTTAAGGACCAGGAACACACCCATTAGTTGAGAGAATGTCATGATTAAAAAGTGTTGCTCTCTCCTGCTAAGCTTCCCCTCCTCCTTATTACACAGACACACACACACTCACACACTCCTGTTTTGTAAAGTGTCCAGCCCTGAATCGGTTCTGGTGAATTAGAGCTTTGCATTGACTTAGGCAATCCCTCAGTTTTTCCTTTTTAATATAGGAGAATACATGACTTTGACTATCTTGGAAATCTCTTTGCTGCAAATATGCAGAGGAAAAATCAAAGGATAAAAAGAAGTCAAGAAAATAAAATGTTTACAGAATAGTGCCAACTCTTTGTGAGGGGCCTGGCAGTTATGGGTCTGTTGTCTTTTTGTTTCGTGTTTTTTTTTCTTTCCCAACATTTTCATTTTTATTTTTGTAGAGGTAGAATACTTTGTAGAGACAGGGTGCTGCCATATTGCCCAGGCTAGTTGTGAACTCCTTGGACTCAAGTGATCCTACTGCCTCAATCTCCCAAAGTTCTGGCATGACATGCATGAGCCACTGCAGCTGGCCACGGCCCTGTTGTCTTAATGGCCATGGTTAATGTTGCCACTTTTCCTTCTCAGTGCCGGGAAGGAGCCCCTTGTTTCTCTAGGAGACCATTAACTTTTACCAAGGCTCTGCTACCAAAAATGGGTTACATATTCTTAGAACATCAGAGGAGCTTCCCCAGGACTTTGAAGGCAAAGTTCTGAAAATATAAATGAGTTGCCACAGATTATATTTTGCTTCCAACAGATGCTACAAAGTTGTTCAAAGCACAGTAGCTTCAGAAAACAGGATATCCTTGAACCATGAAGTTAATTTGATCCATGTGGTGTCCAGAATTCCAAGAAATCCGTCCTGAGGCAGCTTTCCTGCCAATGTTCTCTCTCTGACATATTCTGATCTGCTGTACTAGATGAACTATTTATCAATTGGCCTTCCTTCTCCAATTATGACATATTTCCAGATACTTTTCTTCCTGAAATATGCCAACAAGCTGGCTGTATGCCCAGGGCATGAAATATCTCCTTAAAATCTCAACATTTGTGTATAAAACCCATTTATAGGTACTTTTTTTGAGAAAGAGGAGTTAGAAAACTGTGTTCTCTGATGGGTGGTGAATCTTTGTTCTAAGATTTATTTGAAACAAACATTGTTCACATGTTTAAAGATTCACCTGGCCTTCTTCCTACTTGAATTCCCCTTTACCATTCCCTACAAATTATTGTTCCAGTGGCTGCAAACATAGCTCCCTGCAGCCTCAAACTCTTGGGCTCAAGCAATCTTCCTACCTCAGCCTCCCAATTAGCTGGGACTATAGGTGCATGCCACCATGGCCAGTTAATGTTTTGATTCTTTGTAGAGGTGGGGTCTTATCATGTTGCCGAGGCTGGTCTCGAACTCCTGGGCTCCTACTGGCCCAGAAAAACCCTTACTGGAAGAAAAAGGGAGATAACTCATAATTCTTCAAGTTTGAATTCAGTACCCATTATTTGTTGTACAAAATAGTTCTTGCAGTCTCCTGATTACATTTTAGCTCTTCTCATTTATGGAAGACCCCATCCACAGTTCTTTGCAATTTTTGTAAAGGACCAGAACTATTTACTCATCATCTCTGAGGTCAAGTAGGGAAGAGATTTCCTGTCATAGATTTTCTTCAAAATAATACAGCTCAAGTGTCACTGGACTATTAAACGAATGCCATATTGATTTAATAGATAGTAGCTCTTAAATGAAGTGAAAGGACCTTTGCTTAATTAATTCAGTAATTAATTCGGTACACATTTATTGTGTGCCTGTCACATGCCCCCACTGGAAGGAACATCTGCCTGTCATTCTGTGCTTACTAAACCAGAGGAATCAAACCATGCAATAATAGTTGGCGTTTATTTGGGTTCATAACACATGTTGAGCTCTGTGCTAAGGATTCTTCACACATAATTTTATTTAATCTTCTGAACCATCTGTTCAGGTAGGTATTATGATCTTTATTTCAAACATCAGGAAGCTGAGCCTTACATGGTTTATCTCTCTGAAACTGTAACAGTACAGCTGGGGTTGGCCCCACTTGGCCTAAGTCCATGTATGGCCTGGAATCACCTTAGGTCCCTGACAAGTTCTCCTTTGAGATAATACCAAGAATGGAATAAAGATAAGAGGGTTGAATCTGGAGAAATCATGAAAGGTGTGAAGTCAAGTCACTTTATAGCCGTTATTGTTAGATTGTGGCTGTTTATTTCATAGATTGTATTATTTTTTGTTTTGAGACAGGGTCTTGCTCTGTCATTCAGTCTGGAGTGCAGTAACATGAACACAGCTCATGGCAGCCTCAACCTCTTGGGCTCAAGTGATCCTACCACCTCAGCCTCTTAAGTAGCTGGGGTTACAGGTGTGAGCCACCCCACCCAGCTAATTTAAATTTTTTTTTTTTTTTTTTTTTGTAGAGACAGGATTTTGCCATGTTGCCCAGGCTGGTCTCAAACTCCTGGACTCAAGCAGTAGTCCCATCTCAGACTCCGAAAGTGCTGGGATTACCGGCATGAGCCACTGTGCCCAGCTAGATTGTATTATCGATAACCCTGTTGTTGCCTGTTTATTTATAAAGCCATCACTCCTTAATTTTAAATTGTTGTAAATGTATTGTTCCAGCCGTCTGAGTCTGTAATACCTTGCATCTTCCCAGGGCTCAGATAAAGCTAGCTAACCTCTCCTCTAAGAAGTCCTCCCTGATCACGCAGGCGATGCTGGTCTCTCCCTCCATGAACTTCTAAGCACAGCCACTGACACCTTTCACTGCACATTGCTTCTTAACGTTTTCCTCTTGAGAAAGAGGGCAGGGCCTCTTTTGTATCCTTCCTGGTGCTTTTCACATGATTCATTCTTTCTTTTTAGAGCCAGGGTCTCTCTCTGTTGCTCAGGTGGGAGTACAGTGGCACCATCATAGCTCACTGCAGCCTCCAAATCCTGGGCTCAAGTGATCCTCCTGCCTCAGCCTCCCAGGTAGCTGGGACTAAGGCATGCACCACAGCGCCCAGCAAATTTAAAAAATTTTCTCACTATGTTGCCCAGGCTAGTCTCAAACTCCTGGCCTCAGGCAATCCTCCTGCCTTAGCCTCTGAAAGTGTTGGGATTACAGGTGTGAGCCACTGCACCCACCTACATGGTACCTTTTTAATACATACTTGCTAAACGTAGGAACACCACTTACGACTTTTGAGGAATCACAGAGGTGAAAAGGGCTGAATAGTTTCAGGGTATGTTGAATTGTCTTGTAGAGAATTCAAGAAGACCTTGGCAGGTGGAAAAGCTCTATCAAACATCACTGTCAGTTTGTTAATCCCTCCAAGAATCCAGCCTGAAAGAAATGAAGTCCATGTAAAGACTCATAAAGACCAAATAAGTGTTTTACATGGAAAATAAATTAGCAAATTCACTGTCAAATTCCAAATGGCAAGGAAGCATGGAAAGTTGCAGTTTAATGTCCTCAACAAACTTGTCACTGATGGCCAGATGACAGAGCCTGTCAGAGAAACCAGGAGTCACTTTGGAAACAGACTGCTCTGATACACAGCATTCATTCCTGGGCCAGTCTCAGAAGACTAGAAGAGGGTGCACCATGAAATCTCAAAAAAAAAAAAAAAAAAAAAAAAAGTACTTGACTGCACAGAAGTTTCCTTTCAATTTTGAGGGTATTTTGGAAGGCAGCTATGCTCACCACTATACTACCAACGCTGCACAATTTGAGGGTATTTCGGAAGCTGTGTGGATTCTACCTATGAAAAGGAGTACTTGTCATGGGAGTCTTTTATGGGAAGTAAAATACATTTGAAAGTCTACTCCAGTTGCATCATTCCATGTAGTATAGGGTTTTTCTCTTGGGAGACACATTATGAGTCAGATAGGGCAGACCCAACTCGTTTCTTTATCATCACAACTTCCCAGATCTGGCCCTGTCTGCTAAGTATATCACTATTTGTTCAGTGTAATGGGGAAGTAAGAATTGCCATACTAAAAATATGCCAAAGTATTCTGAGAGGCCTAAAGAACAGCGAAGAGGTAAAGAAAAGAGTATGCTGATGGAAAGAAATGCTAAATGGAATAAAGGAACCTGTTCATGACCCATCTATCTGATGAGAAACATTTATTGGGATGGCAGGTACAGGCCACCATGGTTGGCTAATTTTTTTTTTTTTAAATTTTCTTGTAGAGATGGGGTCTTGCCATCTTGCCCAGGCTGGTCTCAAACTCCTGGGCTCAAGTGACCTTCCCGCCTTGGCCTTCAAAATGCTGAGATTACAGGCATAAGCCACCATATTTGGCCTTTCACAAAGTTTTGTACCATGTCCTGGGCCCTATATTAGGTTCAGGGCATGAAATGTGAGACAAAACAGTCATGGTGCTTCTCTTTATGACTCTTAGTCTATTAGGTGAAAGAGACGGTAATAGAATAACCACATAGAGTAATGTAAAATTGTAACTATGATTGGTTCCAGGAAGGGGAGAGTACATAGTACTTTAAACCCCTCACAAAAGGAAAGTGTTACCTAATCCAGTAAAAACACCTGAAACTCGAGGATTAAAGTATCATCTCTCTTAAAAAACAAAACCTCCCAGATTTAGCTAGAAGCACTGATGATCATATGTGTCTGTGTCTATACACATAATATATATATTATTTATTTATTTATTTTAGAGATGGGATCGTACTCTGTTGCCCAGGTTGGAGTATAGTGATGCAATCTCACCATAGCCTCAAATTCCTGGGCCCAAGTGGCTGGGACCACAAGTGTATGCCACCATGCTTAGCTAATTTTATTTTTGGTAGAGAAAGGGTCTCACTATGATGCCCAGGCTGACCTTGAACTCCTGGCCTTAAGCAATCCTCTAGTCTTGGCCTCCCAAAGTGTTGAGATTACAGGAGTGAGTCACCACACCCAGCCTGTGATACTGATTCTCGCCTACTTCTAAGGTCAGCCTGACAGCACAGTCATCACTGACATACAACCATCATGGCAGAGCAGAATGAGAAGAGCTGACGATTACATCAACATCAAGAGACTTCTTATTGTGTCATTATCTGATGAGTTAAATCTTTAGGGAGTTCCAGTTCATGTACCAACAGAAAGGCTGAATTGCAGGGGAGGGGGACTGGAATGGAAAGTTCAAGCAGCAGCCTCCATATTGCTTATCTAGTGTCCCAGTAGGACATCCCATGGGTTGAGTTATTTTTCAGCTGTACAACCTGGTACAACTTAGATTGCTGTACAAATAATGGCACTTTTGCAGCTAAATGGACTATTCAAATATGCTCAAAATTTTTGCAAATGAGCTACTTTTTCCAAGGTAGCATACAAATTCCAACATAATTCAAGTTACATGAAGACAAGGCCTTGGCTGTCTTATTCTGTATCTGTAGCACCTGACAGTCTCCATCCTGCCATAGGTGCTCAGTAAATATTAGTTAAATGAATGGGTCTATCTAAGTGATTGGTTGGATGTCACAATCTGCCTCTTGCATCCAGTTGCACTGCAGCAAATATTTCATCTTTTTCTAACAAGAGGAAGATCATACAAGGTTTCATGCTTGAGGAAGCATTTTCCCAACTCAAAATCTTTCTGTGTCTGCAATCTACCATTGCTCTGATTGCAAACCTGGCTTTGACCTTCAGCTGTGTAGTGACTTTTGGGTTGGTTCTCTGTACTTAAGTGGGACAGTCGTCCAACATTAGCTCATCTCTCAATCACTACCTTTGACCTTTGTGCGTGCCCATATCTACTTTGTCTCTTTGGTTTGCCCTGACACTCAGTTTGCAGAGATGCAACCTTTTGTCTCTGGATCTTTATTCTCTCTCTCTGATCTCATTACCCACATGACTATGATTGTCAAACCTCCAGCTTCCAAGGGGCAGCATGCCAGCAGACAGCCAGTGGGCTGAAACAACATGCATGGGGCCAGTTGCTTGCTGACTACAAGGCAGCCAGAGTTTCACAGGTGCTTTTGCACTGCACCATTACAGAGGGCCAAAGAGGGATTTTCTAGAGCCATGCTATCTAGGTGCAGAGTTAAGGGGCTCATCTTATTTCTTCAAGTTCTTTTGTAAATTAGATGCTAGTTTTATTTATTGATAATACTTTTGCTTAAAAAGATGTTTTCTCTGATTATGAAAGTAAAACAGTTTTATTATAGATAATTTGGAAAACATAAGGTGTTACAAAGTAAACACATGATCCCTGTCTTACCATCTAGACATACTTAGCAAACCCTGCTAATGCCTAGATCCTGTTTAGATGCCGTGAGGTAGGAACCCTGTCTTGTGGTGTATGTGTCACATAAGCCGCAGGGACCACCTCCTTCCTATTTAAGGTGACTTCCACCTTCCCTCCTTCATGCAACCCCAGAACTGGGCATTATCATCTCACTACAGCAATGCTTTCCAATAGCCAATATGGTGCCAGGCTTAGAGTAGCTTTCAGGCCCCTGCAACCTGTTTTGGAAGAAAGCTGTGTATCAATCAATAAAGCAGCTGGCCTTGTGACAGAGATGGTTAGCTGCCTGCCAAAGCCTATCCTCTCCCTCCGTAGGACAGACCTATAGCTAGGAAGCAGTGTGCAAACATAAGCTACATTGTCTGGCCCCCTTTGTAGTCAGGTACAAAGTCCTCATGTGACTGGTCCTCACAGAGACAATGTGAGCAGGTGTGTGGCATCTTGGGGCCAAGGCCTTTAAGAAGTAGGTGTGCCTCCTCCATCTCCTCCACCAGCTTGCTGCAGATACTTAGGAGTAGAAGATAATGGAGCTACACATGAAAGGAACCTGGGTCCCTAGCTATCACATTGGGGAAGGCCACCTTTGCAGCTAAGCACACCCACCAGGGACCACAACTTCAGCAAGAAATACATTCTAGAGTGTTGGCATCACAATAAGTCTTGGGTCTATTTGTTACTGGAACCTCGGCGACCTTAACTAATATAGTCCTGCCAAATGCCTAGTGAATGCATTAATAAATGAAGACACTAAGATCACAGCAGATGATATTCTGCCACTACATTGGAGTTTACAGAGGTTGAGCAGGAAAGACAAACTTAAATACATGTTCTGAGAGGAACTATTATAGAGGTCTGTGCCTAGCTGTTTTCAAAATGTCCATTGAGTTTGCTATTGAAAAAACCAACTCATTTTAATCCTCTGTTCATGGAGCAATATTTCATAGGCTAAAACCTTATGCAAATTAGTTGCTGGAGAAAGAAATAGAAATATTTCTATAGAAATATGTGATAGAAATATGCAAACCACAACTGCCATTAGGAACGCTAGAGCCATTCAGATAAGCAAAACTAATTGATGCAACCAGGGACTGACCATTCATGAGCACATGCAATGGTGTAGATAGTTCAGTCCTCTTCTCCAATAAGAAATGTCCCAGAGATTAGGTGTTTTGAGATCCCCCAGCTAAACTGAGGTTCCAGTGCCAGGGCGGCTAGCAACCCTGCCCCAACGGTAAATGAAGGGGAGCTGAATCGGGATGGTTAACATGTGCCTTTCACGGCACCCTTCTTTTACCTGGAGGATGGCTTAATGTCTACCTGTGACCAGGGGTCCCTCATATGGGAAATTTGTTTATACTTGCAGATGCCCTTGTCTGACCATGGCTCTGGTGCTGGGAGCCTGACCTGTGTTCTCCCTGGCATCCGAGGGGAAAACTCAGCCTGGGGCAGCCCCTGGTCCTTCAGATGGAAGGCACAAATTCAATACACCACCACAGTATGGAACAAATTGAAAGGTTTTTATTTACAGATTCTAGGCAACGAGAGTGCAATGAGCTGGGAGGGCAGTCCTCTGTCCCTGGGTTACCTGTGGCAGGAATGAAGGGTCAGGCAGAGGCATGAACAGCATGCTGCACCCAGTGGTGCAGAAAGTGCCTGACCTGTGGTGGTTTGACTTCGAATTTCTGGACTTTACTGTGGTGCAAAAGCCATATGCATTCAGTAGAAACTACTTCAAGGACCCATACAGCCATTCTAGTTTTCACTTTCAGTACCATGTTCAATAAATTACATGAGACATTCAATGCTTATTATAAAATAGGCCTTGTGTTAGGTGATTTTGCCCAACTCTAGGCTAATGTTAAGTGTTCTGAGTATGATGAAGGTAGGCTAGGCTGAGCTACGATGTTCTATAGGTTAGGTGTATCAATGCATTTCTACTTAGGGTATTTTCAACTTATGATGGGTTTATTGGGACCATAGCCCCATCGTAAGTCAAGAAGCATCTGTATAAAGGAATAGGGCATGGGTCACTTTAAGTTCACTGGCAAATGTCTCAATGGGTAGTTTAAAGGAAGCGTTGGGAAAGTAGGGAGCCCAGCCTGCTAGGCGGGAGAGATGCTTCTAAGTGTTTATCTCTGGCCATTGGCTTAAACCATTTGGGTGTGGAGTAGAACTGGAAACTGTGTCAAGGGTGACTGAGCCTTGCTTCTGGTCTGATAAAGTTAAACTTCTATTCAAAATGGAGGCCAAGGCCACATAACATAAGAGCTCATTACATGAGGGCATTAAGTACTTTTATTTAGTACTATACCCCCAGAGCAAAGTCCCTGCCTGGTAGCTAAGCTGCAGCTATAAATTCTGTGAAGTGTGATAGGTTTGGCTACAAAATTCTGGCAAACCCACTAGGCTTGGTTGTAAATTCTTGGAAGTCTGTTTATTTCCAAAGCTGTGATGAACAATGAATGCAGAAATCTAAGTGACTTCTTACTGAATTTTAAAAGTACAGTTTAGCATTGCCCCTCGGATGCCCGTGTATTTGTATTATGGGAAAGCAGTGGCCCAAAGATTTATTCAACTAGGTGCAAAAGAGCAAGGATTTATTGTATAACTGCTCCACTCAAAGCCGTATCTCCTAAGCACTATGGCTGGCAGGCACCACCTCTGCCATCGTAGCTGAGGGAGGTATGTGGCCGCCTACTCTCTGCCTGAACCCCCACCAGCAGACAGACCAGTGTAAATCACAATCATTCCAAATAGCTCAAGATTTTCATCAAACAATGCAATCATTGTCATGAAAAGTAAATCTAGCTGACATTTATCCTGAGCATTTAATTAGTAGGAGTTACCCAGTAAGACATGGCGGGTGGTGGGGCATGTGCTGGTATTTTCCCTTCCCCAGGTAAAGGCACATGTGTATGTGTGTTTCAGTTGCATCCTATTCCAAAGCTTGTAGAGAGTTTCTGAAACATAGTATCCCCATGGCTAAAAACAAGGATTTATGTGTAGCTGAATCCATTTGCTCTTCTTGGAGATTCCAAGGAGGGGATGAAGGAGGAGATAACGGCCACATCATATCCCCTCTCAAACCCCCTCTGGCTTTCAGAACTGATCTCCAAGCAGACCATGCCCTCAGGGTTCTGTGCTTGGGCATGGACATGGAATGCTTTTCCCTGGTAACAGGTGAGGAGCATAAAAATAAATGAATGTGTCCCCACAATGCATTGGTTGCCGGCACCCCAGATGCTCGGAGGCTGGGGTACACCTTCGTCATTGTCTCCAGGTGTGTTCCCCAGAAGGAGAGCAGGCAGAGGGGCTGTTGGACAGCATCATTCAGTTTCGGGGAGGCCATGCATGCAAATTCTCCCACTGTGCCCTTGGAGGTCAGACAGTGTCTCAGTTAGAGGAGGGGCAGCATGATCCTAACTGCCTTCTGTGGGGCCACCTCTAAGCCATCCTCTGCTACTGCCAGAGCATCTTTCTAAAGCACAAATCTCCTCTTGTCACTCCCCTGCTGAGGTTGACTGTGTTGACTCCCTGCGCCTTCTGGATAAAGTCCATCCCCTTAGCAGATACACTAGCCTTTTTTTTTTTTCCTTTTCATAATCAACTTTATTGAGGTACAATTTACGCACAATAAAATGCACTGATGTCCCAAGTATAGTTCAATGAATGTCGACAAGTGGATTTATCCATGGAACCTCTGCCACCATGATCAGGATCTAGAAGAATTTGCTCACACCCTTTCATTTCTGTCCCTTCCCCTTGTCTCCAGCCCCTGGAAAGTATTGGTCTGCTTTGTGTCACTGTACTTTTGTCATTTAAAAAATTTTTTTGTTTTAGAATTTCACATAAATGAATCATAGAGTATGTAGTAGTCTGTGTAGTCTGGCTTGTTTTCATCTATAAAGCTTTTGATATTTATTCATGATGTGTGTATCAGAAGTTTGTTCTTTTTTTTGTTTATTTTTTTGGCTGATGAGTATTCCATTGTGGGGATATAATCACAATTAGTCTATCCTTTCACCAGTTGGTGGACATTTGTGTTATTTTCCAGTTTTTTATATTCTGAATAAAGCTGCCAGGAACATTCATGTACATGTCTCTGTGAGCACTTTTTTTTACAAAAAGAGGCAGGGCCTCATTCTGTTGTCCAAACTGGAATGCGGTGGCATGATTATAGCTCATTGCAGCCTTGAACCTCCGGGCTCAAGCGATCCCCTTACCTCAGCCTCCCAAGTGGCTGAGACTACAGGCACATGCCACCATGTCCAGCTAATTTTAAAATATTTTGTAGAGATGAGGTCTTACTATGTTTTCCAGGCTGGTCTCAAACTGTTGGCCTGAAGCAATCCTCCTGCCTTAGCCTCCCAAAGTGCTGGGATTACAGGTGTGAGCCACTGCACCCAGCAGTAAGCACATGCTTTAATTCCTCTCAGGTAAATACCATTCCTGTATTGTATAGAAGTATATGTTTAACTTTAGAAGATTGTTGCAAACTAGTTTCCATGGTGACTGCAGCATTGTACAGTCCCTCCACTAGTGCTTGAGGGTTCTGGTTGTTTCATATCCTCATCAACATCTGGTATCATCCATCTTTTAATTTTAGCCACTCTAGTGAATTACACGAGGCCTTGAAGCCCACCTGTAAGCATATTGCCCTTTTCTTCAGGTGGTCCCTCCTCTCCAGTCTCATGGGTGAATGCTCAGTTTCAAGTCACCAACCTTCCTGTGTGAGGCCCCTGCCCTTCTCAAGCTGCACTGGCACCCTAGAGCAGGCACCAACAGTACCTGTGCACACCCATCCTTATAGTGTGGCTGTTGCTGTCTTTGCCTGCCTTCTCCTCTCAACTCCAAGTTCAGTATTAGGAGTGGGGAGAGGCAGGAAGTTTCCACATATTTGAATCCCAGTACCACATCTCTACAAAAACTAAACAAAATTAGCCAAATGTAGTGGTGCGCGCCTGTGGTCCCAGCTACTTGGGAGGCTGAGGTAGGAGGATTGCTTGAGCCCAGGAGGTCAAGGCTGCGGTGAGCTGAGATTGCACCACTGCACTCCAACCTGGGTGACAGAATGAGACCCTGTCTCAAAAAAAAAATAAAAAAAAATGAATCTCCCAACTTTAAAATGTCTTCTAATTGAGGGGACTCATTCCCCATTAAAATGCGTACTCCACCATTCTTCAAATAATGGATGTGTGCATCTCTCTCCATGGATGCTCTGGCCTTCATTTGCAGAACAGCTAATGATCCATCCAGCCACAGACTAGGAACAAGCAATACCGAGCAGGCCTTAGCAGGACTGAAGTTTTGGCTTTAGGCACTCTGCATCCACCAAAGCCATTTGCTCATTTAAAGGTGGATATCAAACACTCACTGTGTGAGTGCTTTGGTGAGGTTCTGAGGATCTGTGGAAGACTCCAGGGAAGGGGGAATGAGGGGGAAATGACCAGAAAAAGCTATAGGGAGGAGGTGTGATTGGAGAGGATGCTGAAGGAATGGCAGCAGCTGCATGGATGGAGAAATGGGGGAAAGATGTTTCTGGTGGCAGAGTTCATGCTCATGGAACTGAAAGGTGATGTTAATCACTAGTTGAGGTGACAGCATGGTTACAGCAGAGGGTCCCTGTTGGAGGACTGCGGCACATTTATTAGAGGGGCCTGTGACCAACTGGGGGAGGTGCTAGAATGTTTGAGGGAGGACACTGAATTCTGCCTTACAGGTCAGGGGCTGGGAGGCAGGTGGGGGCAGAGCCATTCACCTATTTATTTTTAATGATGAGCTCAATATTTTAGAAAATGATTTCCATAACTAAATGGGAGAAAGGGCAGGGAGCCTGAGCCAGCTCAGAAGCCGTCTCAGACATCTGGGCTAGCTAGTGTCAGCTATCTGTGCCCCTAGACCCCCCAGAAATGGGTCACACCTTTAGCAGCTGTCCTGTTCATCACTCTACAAGAATGTTTCCTCAGGATGCTCACAGCTGCCATGAGGCTTCTCAGGTTGGATGGCTTTCTCTCTACCCTGGCCCCACCACCGATGGAGCAAAGCTTTTGTGTGGCAAGTCTAGTTTTATTTGACCATACTCGATATCCATCAGATAAGAAAAATGAACATTGGCATAGTGATTTAGAATTTACTAGATATCTGGCAGTTCCTAGGTACCTGGGAACCATGACTGTCACTGGGCATCTTGTAAAATTATGAATATGACCATCCAAGACTACTCTATGTATGCAGGTCAGAGGGCCCTTGAGGGGATAATTTGTGCAAAGTTCTACTTAGTGGTTCACAGCTTCTTTTGGTAGAAGTGGTACAGGCCCCCTGGGACTTGGCATGGGGGTTGAGAGGGGTGAAGGTGGGTCATTTCAATGGAAAAGACAAGTGGTGCCTTCTACACCATTGCCTTTTTTTCTTTTTCTTTGAGACAGGGTCCGCTCTGTTGCCCAGGCTGGAGTGCAGTGGAATGATCACAGCTGGAGTGTAGTGGCATGATCATGGCTCCCTCTAGTTTAGAACGCCTCAGCTCAAGCTGTCCTCCTGCCTCAGCCTCCCAGCTGGACTACAGGCATGTGCTACCACACCTGGCTAATTTTTTTATTTTCCTAGAAACAGGATCTTGCTATGTTGCCCAGGTTATTCTCAAACCCCTGTCCTCAAGCAATCCTCCTACCTTGGCCTCCCAAAGTGCTGGGATTACAGCTGTGAGCCACTGTGGCTGGCCAACTTTTGCATTTTTATCTGTCTTCAAAAGACACATACTTCCTTTCAGAACTGGTCATATTCCCAGGGAATAGTCACCGCACATCTCACAGTAGAAACACCCTATCTGAGGGTCCTGTGTGCAGAACATTCTGCAAAGACCCCCACAGAGGCCAGGTGGGCTTTGCAGCAGGCTTAGACAGTGGACACAGCCTGCAGCTGTGGCTGGGGCAGCACTGAGTTTTTAAAATTTTGATGGTCATTCCCAGCATTGCCCTTTGCGTTTAAACTATTAGAGCCAATATAAAACACTGTAAGTTCAAATAAACTTGAAAGGATTCATAGGCTATACATGGCTCCAGAGTCCCTACACAGAATCTTGTGGCCAGAGGGGCCTCTGTCTGGTCCTTGTGGTGGGGACTGGTTAATGCCCTGGTGAGGTTCTCAAGGGCGGGGGTGCAGCCTCAGACCAGGACTTGAGTTGACTAGAAAGTCTTTCTTCTCTCTCTGCACTTCACTGCCCCAGCCTATTTTTCTCTCCTCTCTTGACTTGGAATTGAAAACAGCTGGCCAACCTCCTTCCTCCTTGAAGGTGGTTTTTGAATTCTGTCCCTTCTCATTTTCACCCATAGGTTTTGCCCCTTGTCACTTACTGGGCACCTGAGGTATCACATCAGCATGAAAACTCATTACCTGCCCACCTGGTTCCGCTGCCTCAGCTCCTTCTTGGAAGCAGGTGGCCTCTACAGGATGAATATGTTTAAAAGGAAAAAGAAAAAAGGAAAGAAAAAAAAAGAAAACACTTCTGGTGTGTTGTTAGACTGGCTTCTTATTAGAGACACAATCCTCATTTCAGCCATGTATATTTAAGCCACACAAAGGAGCTCATGAGTGGAAATATCTTTTTGTCAGGAATTGTCAGAGGCAGTGATTGAAAAACTATAAGCTGCCAGGGGAATTGATCAGCCAGCTCAAGGAGACATCAGTATTGCTTATTTACAGGCAGACGGTGTTTCCATTTTGCTTAGTTACACATGTGCAGAGGTGTTTCCTCTTTCCACATGGAAGAAGTCCTGTGTAGGGGAGTAGGTCCCATGGAGTGAGCTGGGGGTGCCAAAGGCTTTTGGGCAGAGACCCTGCCCCTAGGGGCACACTGGCCTGGCTGTGGGAGCTGACCTGGGGAAGCATGTGTGTGGAATAGTGACAACCAGCAAGCTCAGGAAGAAACCACCTGGCAGTTAGTGGTGCCAGAGTGAACAGTGACAATGTTCAGGTCTGGCAGAGATGTCTGGGAATAACTTTGGGGCCAGGAAAGAATACTTCTGAATGTGATCATCAAATTAAACATCAATTTCTGCCAGGCGCAGTGGCTCACACCTGTAATCCCAGCTCTTTGGGAGGCCCAGCTGGGAGGATCACTTGAGGCCAGGAGTTCAAGACTGGCCCGGGCAACATAGCAAGATCCCATCTCTACAAAAAATAAAAAAAAATGAGCCAGGTATCGTGGTGTGCATCTATAATCCCAGTTACTCTGGAGGCTGAGGCAGGAGGATCATTTGAGCCCAGGAGTTTGAGGCTGCAGTGAGCTTTGATCACTCCACTGTACTCCAGTCTGGGTGATAGAGCAAGATCCTATCTCTAATTAAAAAGATACATAAATTAAAAAATTAATTTCGTTGGGAGGCTGAGGCAGGAGGATTGATTGAACCCAAGAGTTTGAGGCTGCAGTGAGCTATGATTACACCACTGTCACCTGGGTGACAGAGTGAGACTCCATCTCTTTAAAAAAATACTAACTTCAGTGACTTTGGATTAATTAGTTTCATTTCACTTATATCCCTCTCACATTTTGGAGAGAGAAATATAGAAAAAGAAGAAAGAGGAGAGAGGGACAAAAGTTCTCAGACATTGGTGAAGTAACTGAAAGACTACAGGGTGAAATTGAATACTGAGAAATGCGTTTGTCCCAGGTCATTTAAGTTGTTAAAATCTACTGTCATTGGATAGTAAAGAAAGAGCTGTTTAAACTTTGGCAGCTTGATAGATTTTTTAAAAAGCCTCTTTTGCAAGGTTGACTTCAACATAAATCTTGAGCAAGCATAACATGTAAAACACCACTCAGGGCCATTACAGTTATGTTAAAGTTTTTATTTTCTCTCGCCAGCGGGATTTCTCTCTCCACTGGTATTATATGTGCCTGCCAAAGCCATATAAAAAGGCTTCATGGAGAAAAGTTTCCAGTGCCAGAAGCCAATCCAGTTTTTTCCCAGATCTGAAGTTTAACACCGGGCCTGGAGACTGTTAGGAAATAGATGTTACAAAAGATGCGGAGTGAGGGAAGCCGGGAGGGAAGATGAATGAATTCAGTGTCCAGTGTTCCCAGGCTTCAGGGCAAAGGATGCAGATGCTTCAATTCATTACTGCGAGAGCTGAAGGGAGACAGAAGTTTGTGGTGTTTTTCAGTGACATTTATCTGCTCATCTGTCAGGAGTTTCTTTCTGTCAACAGGGATAAGCTGCTAAAAAACAAAACCACATGCAACCCTGCTGCAGCTCACAATAATCAGTTATGTACCTTGGCACTTTTCACACATATTGATGCCAACACAAGTCATCTTGTTTCCTCTCTCCCTCTTAAAATTAGGAATTACAGAGAGGGCTATAGGGAAAAAAAATGATTGTCTCTAGTAAATAGCTTTGGTGAAACACACACGTACACACACACACACACACACACACACACACATCCTTCCTGTGGCATTTAGACTAACACCAACCTGTCTAGAGCTGACAGTCATATTTTTATATTGTGACATGGGCCACATATTCAGGACCATCGAGATAGATAAGAATTTTGAAGGCCCCTGTGATTCTACTGCGTGAGGAAGGCTTTGTTTGGCTCCAGGCTCTGTTCTCAGGACAATGGGCTGTGAGTGATATATGCAAATGTGTCCTTTTCCCATTACTGGAAGTGACCTTTATTATTAGATTGGAATAGCAACATCAATTCTTGGGTTAATATGACTTATTGGCCTAAAGGGAGGGAACATGTTCTCCTAGCAAGATTTAAAAACTGAGAATTAGGTACAATTCTTGCCTTCACCATAGCTAGAGCATCCTTGTGTGATGTTGGAGAAACACGTTACCTTTGTGTATCTCATTTGCTCTGTTTGGAGATTAGGGAAAACCACATCTCCCAGGAGCATTATGAGCCTTTATTAAGGGTTTCCCAAAAAAGCTGGAAGAGATTGATTCCCACACAAAACAATATTTGGATTACTTTAAGCCCCAGTGCCATGGAGGAGGCCAGATTCAGAGAAAAGCGTGTCAGTAAAAATCATTAATGAAGTCAACAGTTACTGCTTATTGGCAAGATGGTCCTGTTGCAACTAAATACAGAAAGGGCAAGAAGGTAATTTCCCTGAGGGGATGGTGTTGCCTTGCCAAGCAAACTATCCCTAGCCATCCTGGAAGCCTGCATCATGAGGCCTTGAACAATGAGTCTAAGTATAATTTAAGTGCTCTTTTCAGACTCCAATCTTGGTTATTTAATTATTTTGAGATGGAGCCTCACTCTGTTGCCCAGGCTGGAGTGCAGTGGTGAGATCTTGGCTCACTGCAACCTCTGACTCCTGGGTTCAAGTGATTCTCCTGCCTCGGCCTCCCAAGTAGTTGGGATTACAGGAGCCCACCACCATGCCTGGCTAAGTTTTTTTTTTTTTTTTGATTTTTAGTAGGGGCAAGGTTTCACCATGTTGGCCAAGCTGGGTCTTGAACTCCTGACCTTAGATGATCCGCCCGCCTTGGCCTCCCAAAGTGCTGGGATTACAGGTATGAGCCACCGTGCTCAGCCTCATCTTAGTTATTTATTTGCCCCATGATAACACCTTACATTTTAAAAATGCCTTAAAATAACCTGATCAGTTTTTCCAAGTCAAAATATATTAAGAAGCAGGGAGAAAAAGACTAACCTTAAAGATGAAAAGGCAAGCTAGCATGTCCTGACTAGTAACATGGAGTCACTGGCAAAGTAAGCACAGATGAATGGGGTACATTTTTTAGGAGTCTGGGATTTCAAAAGAAGCAAATTAAAAGTAGTGATATCATTGAAAGGAAGAAAGCACGGGTCACTGTTAGAGGAGGGTGGGGATACTTTAAGTTAAAAAACAAAACAAACAACAAAAGTAAAGACAAGGTTTGCAACTGTGTGAACATTTATGCAGTTTGCCCTCATGTTCTACAGATAAATTGCTGTTTTAAAGCTCACCTGAAGTGTATCCATCCAAAGAAGTTAAGATATCTCTTTGCTAAAATATCCTTCTATGTAAAAGAGGCATTTTTGGCTGGGTTTCCCATCCTTTGGGTTAAAATGATTAAGTATGTAATTGCTTAGGAAGTAATCCTATTATTTCAGATTTCATGCACAATAAATCTTTTTTCCTAATTTGAGGAATTATGAAGGGAAAATGAGATTCTCTGGTACATTTATTTTTGAAAGAACACTTGATAGATGTTGGAACTTCTAAGCAGCTCTGGTCTGGAAGAGGGTCTTAGCACCCGATTGAGAATTCTGTCTTGAAGGGTGAATATATGAAACCCACATGACAGTCAAATGAGGTGATGTCTGCCTTTGGTTTAGAGCATAAAATCACCATAAAAACCTGACTTTTTAGAAGCAGGGCATAAAGGAATACTTTGTTTCATTAAAACCTCTAATATTTCTCATGGGAAGTTGGGCATTTGAGCAAATGTCTCGTCTTAAGCATTTAATAGTAAATTTGCACACCTATGAGAAGTTTGGGGAAACAGGGCCTGTCTTTATTTCACAGTTTTGGTCACAAATGACCAGACAAGAAGGTGATTCTAAACAGAGGAGAAGAAAAGGATGGATGGGTCAGGGGAGGTGTTGGATGAATAGAGGAATTGCAAGTATCTCGGAGCTCCCAGTACCTAGGGCAGGCACTAATAAAGATTTGTTGCATAGATGGATGACTGGAGAGACAGAGTGAAAGGTTTTGTGGCCACAAAGAAAGGTCAGTCACTGCATTTTCTTGTAGATTCTCTTCCCTCCCCCCATGATTGGGAAGTGGGGACTTCTGATTAAGTTGATTAATATGCCCTTAAACGAACTACTTAATGTCAAAAAAAAAGTGTTCAAAGGCCTCAATAACATTCACACCACACAGACCAAGCCAACCATGATTTATGTGGCTCTTTGGTGAGTCATAAAGCCCTGAGGACACTGCAGTACCCGGGTGTCATTTATCACCAGGCAGCTTAGCAAAAACATTCTGCAAACTCTTGTTTTCAGATAAATTTGATTCCGGAGGACTAGTAATTTCTTTTATTTAAATTTAAATTTTTATTTTTAGATGATGAAACATGCTGTTACCTAATCTATACTTGAAATTTTGACAAGAGTATTTTGCATGTTGTGGGGGTGGACACCAGCGTCGACCTTTGTGGATAGGTTTGGCCTTTGCTAAGTGGGATTCTTCTTGGGGGTCTGCCGGGGCTCTGTGGGAAAGGGACCCTCTGTAAGTGAGAAGATTTAAGCCACAAGCAATTAAACGGAGCTTTTGGAATTTGTGTTGAGTTTTTTCTTTGTGACTTTGGCTCTGTTTATAGTTTAATGGGATAAACATCCTTTTTTCTTATGCTTTTTAAACTTCTTCACTGCTCCTCAAAAATATTTTTAGGAAGTTTTTTTTTTGGTTGGTTTGTTTTGTAGAGATGGGGTCTCGCTATGTTGCCCAGGCTGGACTCAAAACTCCTAAGCTCAAGGGATCCTCCTGCCTCAGCCTCCCAAGTAGCTGGGACTACAGGTGTGCTACATCATGACCAGGAAATTTGTATTATTTAACTTTTATAATTTAGTGAAACATCTAAGGATAATTTATTCACAACATCCAAGAAGCTGGATGTTCACACAAGAATTCTTCCTACCCCCTCATGTCTCTCTCTCCCCAAGACAGAGCAGACCCATCAACATGGTTTCCTTGAATTCCTATTTGAACACAGTTTATTTTTCCTGAGTTGTATAATAGATCTAAAGAACACTCCAACAGAGGATCTGCACACATTTTACCTTTAGAGAAAAACCAGAGTGGAAGCCAACAGCCAGAAAAGGTTTTAGGAAGATATTGAGCAAGTGGCTAGATGTTAGATTACGAGGCAACATGAGAATGAAGAAAACCATATCTTGGCTGTTGTTTAGACAGCTTCAGATAAAACTCTCATCCTGACAGAAAACCCATCAGCAATGTGTACATCAGGTCCTGGGAAGCTGTTTTTCTGTCACTGGAGGTGAGAGTCTCTAACATGATCTGCCCAGGAGAAACTCCTTTTGGAAAGCTGGTGGCAGGCTGAACAGTCAGCTAGAATGCCTTACCTGCCCTGTTTTCTCTTCCTTTTTGTCAGAGCCCAGGGTTCCTCAGGAATTCCATTGGTTCCATAAAGTTATAATCTTCTTATCAGTGTGTTGCTTTCTGTTACTGCCGAAAAGACATTACTCCCTCTAGGGTATGATCGGATCCTACTTGGTGATGGACATTGGAACTTAACTTTGTCTTATATACAAATCAAATCGTAACATCCAAACATTGACCTTGGGCTGACATTAGAGTAGAAATGGCTGACCTTGCTCTGAAACATCATATGAAGATAGAAGAAAGGAAGTTTAAAAGAATGATTGAGAGGGAAGGACAATGTTCTGATAATATGGTTCATAAATAGGAAGGAACGAAAATGAGGCATAAAGACAGAGCACTGACGTATCTATAACTCTATAGCATCTGTGATACCGTACCTGTCTATAATGCAGATGGTTGTATGAACATGGCTTCCATTATTCCGTCTAATAGGAAAACCTTATGAATACCCACAGTCCTGAATGGATGTGCTACATCCTAAAACTAGTGCATAACATAAGTTACCTCAGGTAATCACTAAAACAACCGTGTAATGTGGAAACTGAATCTCTGAAGCCTTCCCAGGGTCATGCTGCAAGGGCTGGGATTCAACTTCAGATTTAAAGGATTTTAAAGTCTCTGCTTTCCTTACTATGGGATATGCAAGGACAGACATGAGGCTTTGCACTTGGAATCTGGAGTATGTTGGGAAGACACATATCTATCTATAGGCAGCAAGCAGAGGCCAGAGGCCCAGACCCTTAGTGAGAGGGTGCCCCCAGTCCTCCAGTGCTGGCATGATGTTGCAGTTGTCTTCCAAGCTAGCCTGTAAACTGCCATAGTTCATTGACTTGTTACATTGTCAGCGGCTCTCACAAGGCTTAACCCATAGTAGGAACCCAATAAAAGTTTGCTCAATGAGATTATGACATAAATTCTGTATAATCAAGTCTTGGAAGTCTGCCCCGTCTGTTCATCTAGAGATCTTGTTTCTTGGCAGCACTGACTCTGTGGCAGCCCTGGTTTATGGGCGTCTGGGACACCTACTCTGACGGCTCAACCCAGCCTGCCCACACAGCCGGCTCGCTTCCTCTGCTGACTGTTAGAGCTGCTCCCAGCACTAACACCGGGGCTGCTGTTGACATCTGATTCACACGTCTCGATTGTTTTTGCCCCTGTGAGAATTATGGTTGGGGAATAACAAATAAATGAAAATAAGTGAGAAAATAAAAATGAGAAAGAAGAGTCAAGGGGAGGAGATTCAACATCCTCTTTTGTACAAGTAAAGTGGTAAGTTCTGAGTGGACATTTGCTCAAAGAATAATGAGGAGGTGAGTCGACATCTGGTACCATCACTGATGCTCATGATTCAATTCAGCCATGGGAATGTCCAGCCAATCAACCAATCATCACCCGGTCGTTGCCAGATTTATGAGATCTGCTTCAGGGTGCTGAGAAGGTGGAAGTGAGAATGTAACTCATTATTCTCTCTGCTTAACACACAGGCAGAGATTTCCAGGAGCAAAACCACCAGGAAGAAGGAGAGTTAACTGTGGGCTTGGGCTGCTTTGTGGGCATCTTCCTGCCCTCTCTTCTTTTTGAGAGCCCTTTGAAGGATCAACAGTTGGCCATTTCCCCCATCCCAGAGCAGGCTCCGAGAAATCACACCTTGGAGGGAATGCAGGCTCTAGAGATGGGCAGTCCAGGAAACTTCCAGGATCCCCTGACCATCGAGCCTCACTGTCTTCTTTATATTGATGGAAAGAAATTCCCAGAACAAGGGAGATAGTGAGTGCTCCAAGTGATGACAAATAACATTTTAAAAGTCAAAGGTATTTACCTCGATTTCAATCTCATCACTTTTTGAAAGAGTTACGATTTAATTTGTATTCTGAACTAGGTAAATAACATGCAAAAGGTACAAAAGGATACATAATGGAGAGGAAGTCTCCTTCCCACCTGTTTCCTTCCCTTCCTGGGGGCAATTACTGAAACTGGTTTCCTGTGTTTTCTCCCCGAGATACTGTATGTATCTACAGTCTGTATGTCTCTGTATACATGTGAAACGCACGTTGACTTGTCCTCTGTACACTTTGGCATCATGGTATTTTTTTTTCCTCATTTTTTGGTTAATTTTGGACAGATCATTCTAACATTTAACACTAAAATGTACATCCTCACATTTTTTTTTCTTTTTTTAATTGTCCAACACAGAGTCTCGCTCTGTGGCCCAGGCTTGAGTACAGTGGCACAATCTTGGCTCACTGCAACCTCTGCCTCCCGGGTTCAAGAGATTCTCCTGCCTTAGCCTCCTGAGTAGCTGGGTCTACAGGTGTGTGCCACAACACCTGGCTAATTTTTGGTATTTTTAGTAGAAATGGGGTTTCACCATGTTGGCTAGGTTGGTCATGAACTCCTGACCTCAAGCAATCTGCCCACCTTGGCCTTCCAAAGTGCTGGGATTAGAGGCGTGAGCCAGTGCATCCGGCCCATTCCCATTCTTTTTAAGGGCTGTGTGGTTGCCTCTTTCTTGGATAACATCTCATTTATTTAACAGTCCTCTTCTACCAGACATGGAATTTGCTTTCCACAGTTGCTATTACAAACAGTGCTTCAGTGAATGTGCAGACATTATTTCACATGTATTTGAGTGTGTATGTCAGATATATTCCTATCAAAGGAATTGCTATGTCAAGGGAGTAAATTGAGTACCGTCATTTGCAGACATGATCCAGTGTGTGCTGCCTCATCATGTTCAGCCTTCTAATACTCTTGGCCTTCAACTTTTTTTTTTAATTATACAGGATCTTGCTTAGTTGTCCAGGCTGGAGTGCAGTGGCACAGGGCTCACTGCAGCCTTAACCCTATGGGCTCCAGTGAGTATCCTGCCTCAGCCTCCTGGCTAATTAAAAAAAATTTTTTTTAATTTTTATTTTTTATTATACTTTAAGTTCTGTGGTACATGTGCACAATGTGCAGGTTTGTTACACCCATCAATTCGTCATTTACATTAGGTATTTCTCCTGATGCTATCCATCCCCCAGCCCCCCATCCCCTGACAGGCCCCAGTGTGTGATGGTCTGCTCCGTGTGTCCATGTGTTCTCATTGTTCAGCTCCCACTTATGAGTGAGAACATGTGGTGTTTGGTTTTCTCTTCTTGTGTTACTTTGCTGAGAATGATGGTTTCCAGTTTCATCCACGTCCCTGCAAAGGACATGAACTCATCCTTTTTTATGGCTGCATAGTATTCCATGGTGTATATGTGCCACATTTTATTTATCCAGTCTATCACTGATGGGCATTTGGGTTGGTTCCAAGACTTTGCTGTTGTGAACAGTGCTGCAATAAACATGCGGGTGCATGTGTCTTTATAGTAGAATGATTTATAATCCTTTGGGTATATACCCAGTAATGAGATTGCTGGGTCAAATGGTATTTCTAGTTCTAGATCATTGAGGAATTGCCACACTGTCATCTACAATGGTTGAACTAATTTACACTCCCACCAACAATGTAAAAGTGTTCCTATTTCTCCACATCCTCTCCAGCACCTGTTGTTTCCTGACTTTTTAATGATCGCCATTCTAAGTGGCGTGAGATGGTATCTCATTGTGGTTTTGATTTGCATTTCTCTAATGACCAGTGATGATGTACATTTTTTCATAAGTTTGTTGGCTGCATAAATGTCTTCTTTTGAGAAGTGTCTGTTCATACCCTTTGCCCACTTTTTGATGGGGTTGTTTGCTTTTTTTTTGTAAATTTGTTTAAGTTCTTTGTAGAGTCTGGATATTAGCCCTTTGTCAGATGGGTAGATTGCAAAAAATTTCTCCCATTCTGTAGATTGCCTGTTCACTCTGATAATTTCTCTTGCTGTGCAGAAACTTTTTAGTTTAATTAGATCCCATTTGTCTATTTTGGCTTTTGTTGCCATTGCTATTGCTGTTTCAGTCATGAAGACCTTGCCCATGCCTATGTCCTGAACAGTATTGCCTAGGTTTTCTCTAGGGTTTTTATGGTTTTGGGTGTTACATTTAAGTCTTTAATCCATCTTGAGTTAATTTTTGTATGAGGTGTACAGAAGGGATCCAGTTTCAGCTTTCTGCCTATGGCTAGCCAGTTTTCCCAGCACCATTTATTAAACAGGGAATCCTTTCCCCATTGCTTGTTTTTGTCAGGTTTGTCAAAGATCAGATGCTTGTAAATGTGTGATGTTATTTCTGAGGCCTCTGTTCTTTTCCATTGGTCTATATATCTGTTTTGGTACCAGTACCATGCTGTTTTGGTTACTGTAGCCTTGTAGTATAGTTTGAAGTCAGGTAGGGTGATACCTCCAGCTTTGTTCTTTTTGCTTAGGATTGTCTTGACTATGTAAGCTGTTTTTTGGTTCTATATGAAATTTAAAGTAGTTTTTTCCAATTCTGTGAAGAAAGTCTGTGGTAGCTTCATGGGGATAGCATTAAATCTATACATTACTTTGGGCAGTATGGCCATTTTCACAATACTGATTCTTCCTATCCATGAGCATGGAATGTTCTTCCATTTGTTTGTGTCCTCTTTTATTTCCTTGAGCAGTGGTTTGTAGTTTTCTATGAAGAGGTCCTTCACATCCCTTGTATAATACAAGGAATAAATCCCTTGTATTCCTAGGTATTTTATTCTCTTTGTAGCAGTTGTGAATGGGAGTTCACTCATGATTTGGCTCTCTGTTTGTCTGTTATTGGTGTATAGGAATGCTTGTGATTTTTGCACATTGATTTTGTATCCTGAGACTTTCCTGAAGTTGCTTATCAGCTTAAGGAGATTTTGGGCTGAGCCATTGGGGTTTTCTAAATATACAATCATGTCATCTGCAAACAGAGACAATTTGACTTCCTCTTTTCCTAACTGAATACCCTTTATTTCTTTCTCTTGTCTGACTGCCTTGGCCAGAACTTCCAATACTATGTTGAATAGGAGTGGTGAGAGAGGGTATCCTTGTCTTGTGCCAGTGTTCAAAGGGAATGCTTCCAGTTTTTGCCCATTTAGTATGATATTGGCTGTGGGTTTATCATAAATAGCTCTTATTATTTTGAGATATATTCCATTAATACCTAGTTTATTGAGAGCTTTTAGCATGAAGGGCTGTTGAATTTTGCCAAAGGCCTTTTCTGCATCTATTGAGATAATCATGTGGTTTTTGTCACTGGTTCAGTTTATGTGATGGATTATGCTTATTGATTTGCATATGTTGAACCAGCCTTGCATCCCAGGGATGAAGCTGACTTGATTATGGTGGAGAAGCTTTTTGATGTGCTGCTGGATTCAGTTTGCCAGTATTTTACTGAGGATTTTCACATCAATGTTCATCAGGGATGTTGGCCTAAAATTTTCTTTTTTTGTGTCTCTGCCAGGTTTTGGAATCAGGATGATGCTGACCTCATAAAATGAGTTAGGGAGGATTCCCTCTTTTTCTGTTGTTTGGAATAGTTTCAGAAGGAATGGTACCAGCTCCTCTTTGTACCTCTGGCAGAATTCAGCTGTGAATCCATCTGGTCCTGGGCTTCTTTTTGTTGGCAGGCTATTAATTATTGCCTCAATTTCAGAGCCTGTTATTGGTGTATTCAGAGATTTGACTTCTTCCTGGTTTAGTTTTGGGAGGGTGTATGTGTCCAGGAATTTATCCATTTCTTCTAGATTTTCTAGTTTATTTGCATAGAGGTGTTTATAGTATTTTCTGATGGTAGTTTATATTTCTGTGGGATCGGTGGTGATGTGATATCCCCTTTATCATTTTTTATTGCATTGATTTGATTCTTCTCTCTTCTTTATTAGTCTTGCTAGCGGTCTATTTTGTTAATCTTTTCAAAAAATCAGCTCCTGGATTCATTGATTTTTTTGCAGGGATTTTTGTGTCTCTATCTGTTTCCGGTCTAATCTGATCTTAGTTATTTCTTGTCTTCTGCTAGCTTTTGAATTTGTTTGCTCTTGCTTCTCTAGTTCTTTTAGTCGTGATGTTAGGATGTCGATTTTAGCTCTTTCCTGCTCTCTTTTGTGGGCACTTAGTGCTATAAATTTCCTCTACACACTGATTTAAATGTGTCCCAGAGATTCTGGTATGTTGTGTCTTTGTTCTCATTGGTTTTATCTTTGTTTTATTTATTATTGTTTTTTAAATTATACTTTAAGTTCTACGGTACATGTGCACAATGTGCAGGTTTGTTACATATGTATACATGTGCCATGTCTCATTGGTCTTAAAGAACATCTTTATTTCTCCTTCATCTTGTTATTTACCCAGTAGTCATTCAGGAGCAGGTTGTTCAGTTTCCATGTAGCTGTGCGGTTTTGAGGGAGTTTCTTAATCCTGAGTTCTAATTTGATTGCACTGTGGTCTGAGAGACAGTTTGTTGTGATTTCTGTTCTTTTACATTTGCTGAGGAGTGTTTTACTTCCAATTATGTCGCCGATTTTAGAATAAGTGTGATGTGGTGCTGAGAAGAATGTATATTCTGTTGATTAGGGGTGGAGAGTTCTGTAGATGTCTATTAGGTCTGCTTGGTCCAGAGCTGAGTTCAAGTCCTAGATATATTTGGTAATTTTCTGTCTCACTGATCTGTCTAATGCTGACATTGGGGTGTTAAAGTCTTCCACTATTATTGTGTGGGAGTCTAAGTCTCTTTGTAGGTCTCTAAGAACTTGCTTTATGAACCTGGGTGCTCCTGTATTGGGTGCATATATATTTAGGATAGTTAGCTCTTCTTGTTCCATTGATCCCTTTACCATTTTGTAATGCCCTTCTTTGTCTCTTTTGATCTTTGTTGGTTTAAAGTCCGTTTTATCAGAGACTAGGATTGCAACCCCTGCTTTTTTTTGTTTTCCATTTGCTTGGTAGATCTTCCTCCATCCCTTTATTTTCAGCCTATGTGTGTCTCTGCACATGAGATCGTTCTCCTGAATACAGCACACTGATGGGTCTAGACTCTTTATCCAATTTGCCAGTCTGTGTCTTTTAATTGGGGTATTTAGCCCATTTACATTGAAGATTAATATTGTTATGTGTGAATTTGATCCCGTCATTATGATGTTAGCTGGTTATTTTGCCCGTTAGTTGATGCAGTTTCTTTATAGTGCTGATGGTCTTTACACTTTGGCATGTTTTTGCAGTGGCTTGTCCCAGTTGTTCCTTTCCATGTTTGGTGCTTCTTTCAGGAGCTCTTGTAAAGCAGGCCTGGTTGGTGATAAGATCTCTCAGCGTTTGCTTGTCTGTAAAGGAATTTATTTCTCCTTCACCTATGAAGTTTAGTTTGGCTGGATATGAAATTCTGGGTTGAAAATTCTTTAAGAATGTTGAATATTGGCCCCCACTCTATTCTGGCTTGTAGGGTTTCTGCTGAGAGATCCACTGTTAGTCTGATGTGCTTTCCTTTGTGGGTAACCCGACCTTTCTCTCTGGCTGCCCTTAACATTTTTCCTTCATTTCAACCTTGGTGAATCTGATGATTATGTGTCTTGGGGTTGTTGTTCTCGAGGAATATCTTACTGGTGTTCTTTGTATTTCCTGAATTTGAATGTTGGCCTGCCTTGCTAGGTTGGGGGAGTTTTCCTGGATAATATCCTGAGGAGTGTTTTCTAACTTGGTTCCATTCTCCTGTCACTTTCAGGTACACCAATCAAATGTAGATTTGGTCTTTTCACATAGTCCCATATTTCTTGGAGGCTTTGTTTGTTTCTTTTCACTCTTTTTTTCTCTAATCTTGTCTTCTTGCTTTATTTCATTAAGTTGATCTTCAGTCACTGATATCCTTTCTTCTGCTTGATTGATTTGGCTATTGAAGCTTGTGTATGCTTCACGAAGTTCTCATGGCGCATTTTTCAGCTCCACCAGGTCATTTATGTTCTTGTCTACACTGGTTATTCTAGTTAGCAATTCGTTTAACCTTTTTTCAAGGTTCTTAGCTTCCTTTCATTAGGTTAGAACATGCTCCTTTAGCTCGGAGGAGTTTGTTCTTACCCACCTTCTGAAGCCTACTTCTGTCAATTCGTCAAACTCATTCTCTGTCCAGTTTTGTTCCCTTGCTGGTGAGGGATTGTGATCCTTTGGAGGAGAAGAGGCATTCTGGTTTTTGGAATTTTCAGCCTTTCTGCACTTGTTTCTCCCCATCTTTGTGGTTTTATCTACCTTTGGTCTTTGGTGTTGGTTACCTACGGATGGGGTTTTGGTGTGGACATCCTTTTTGTTGATGCTATTCCTTTCTGTTTGTTAGTTTTCCTTCTAACAGTCAGGCCCCTCAGCTGCAGGTCTGCTGGAGTTTGCTGGAGGTCCACTCCAGACTCAGGTTTGCCTGGGTATCACCAGTGGAGGCAGCAGACCAGCAAATATTGCTGCCTGATCCTTCCTCTGGAAGCTTCATCCCAGAGGGGCACCCGCCACATGCCAGCCACAGCTTTCCTGTATGGAGTGTCTGGAGGCCCCTACTGGGAGATGTCTCCCAGTCAGGCTACATGGGGGTCAGGGACCCACTTGAGGAGGCAGTCTATCTGTTATCAGAGCTCGAACGCTGTGCTGGGAGAACCACTACTCTCTTCAGAGCTGTCAGGCAGGGATGTTTAAGTCTGCTGAAGCTGTGCCCACAGCTGCCCCTTTGCCCAGGTGCTCTGTCCCAGGGAGATGGGGTATTTATCTGTAAGTCCCTAACTGGGACTGCTGCCTTTTGTTCAGAGATGTCCTGCCCACAGAGGTGGAATGTAGAGAGGCAGTCGGCCTTGCTGAACTGCGGTGGGCCCCGCCCAGTTCGAACTTCCCTGCAGCTTTGTTTACACTGTGAGCATAAAACCCCTACTCAAGCCTCAGCAACGGTGGACGCCCCTCCCCCCGCCAAGCTCAATTGTCCTGGGTCGATCTCAGACTGCTGCGCTAGCAGCGAGAATTTCAAGCCAATGGATCTTAGCTTGCTGGGCTCCGTGGTCATGGGACCTGCAGAGCCAGGCACCGGAGGGAATCTCCTGGTCTGTCAGTTGTGAAGACCATGGGAAAAATGCAGTGTCTGGGCAGGAGTATACTGTTCTTCCCAGTACAGTCTCTCATGGCTTCCGTTTGCTAGGAAAGGGAAATCCCGCGACCCCTTGTGTTTCCCAGGTGAGGCGATGCCCTGTCCTGCTTTGGCTTGCCCTCCATGGGCTGTACCCACTGTCCAACCAGTCCCAATGAGATGAACCAGTTACCTCAGTTGGAAATGCAGAAATTGCCCATCTTCTGTGTCAATCTTGCTGGGAGCTGCAGACTGGAGCTGTTCCTGTTCAGACATCTTGCTGGAAATCCCCTTTTTTTTTCAATTTTTAAATTTTTTTATAGAGACAGGGTCTTGCTATGTTGCCCTGGCTGGTCTCAAACTCCTGGGCTCAAGCAATTCTCCCACCTTGGCCTCCCAAAGTGCTGAGATTACGTGCGTGAGCCACTGTGCCCAGCCTTCAAATTTACATGTCAGCCACAGGAAACCATGTGAAAGTGCTGTGCTTTCTCAAAACTCTCTGTCTACTGTTGTGAGTTCCCAAAAAGTCCCTTCTTATGAGCCACTCCACACCCTTTTCTGGAATAGGATCCTTTAGATCTCAGGCAAAATAGCACCACTTCCTCTAGGCAGCTTTCTGTCTCCTCAAGAAATGGCGTAAATGCCTTGCCTAGATGCACCCATAGCACCTACACTTCCACCTGATAGCAGGAGATTTACAGAAAACAAAAAATAAGTATGCAAACCAACACACACGAAAAACATTACAGACCATGAGATGAATCTGAATGGAAATAAAGAGAGTATTATGATAAAGAATAAGGAAACAACCTCTGTTTCACAGGATGTTCAGTATGAGAAGGAATGAGTGACATAAAGACTTCCAGGAAGGAGATTCCAATATCTGAGAACAGCAAAGAGAAACATCCTAGTTTGGAAAGAACTAGGTTTGTTTGAGAAATAGCAATAAATCAGGTATAGTTGGAGCACTGAGGGCACTGCTGGGTGATGGGGAGATAAAATCTAAAAAACAGGCAGGGACAAGATGATTTAAGCAAGGCCAGGCAAGTCATGTGGGGAGTGTGGATTTTATCCTAGTACTACGGGAAGCCATGGAAGGGTCTTTAAAGATGTGAGTGGCATGTTTGATTTACCTTGTCGGAAGAGCAGAATATACCTTTAAGCAAGAGGACACTCAGGGGGAGATGACAGTGGCCTGGGCCAGCCTGAGCAGTGGAAATAGAAGTTGATACAATGAGATATTTCGAAAGATGAGCCAGCAGGACTTGATGGTAGATTCAATGTGGTAGTGAGGGAAAGAAATGGGTAACAAATGTTCCCAGGTTTCTGGCTTGAGTAACTGAATGTACTTCCAGTTGCTTAAACAAGGTGGTGGACACAGAGGGAAGTGATGGATTTGAGGGCTCTTTAGGAGGAGAATTAGGAGGGTGTGAGAATCTTGGACGTTGAGGAAGCATGATGTAATTGAGGTTGGAGAGGAATGGCTCCCAAGATTTTGATTTATATACCTAAATGAATGGGATAAAATAGGAAAAACTGGAGGAATCCAAGATTTGGGAGACATAATAGCATGAATTTAGCTTGGGATTGCAGAGTTTTGGGAATAAGAGCCTTTGAAACATCCAAGTGAAGAGGTTGAATAGCCAGTTGGCTGAAGATAGGGGCCTTTGAGGAGAGAGATGGGCAGGAGATCTACGAATAGGAGTTGATGCTTAGTTGAAAACTGGAGAGGAGTTCAAGGCTGCAATGAGTATGACAGCACCACTGTACTCTAGCCTGGGGGACAGAGTGAGACTTTGTCTCTTAAAAAAAAGAAAAAGAAAAAGAAAACCAAATATCAACAGAGCTCCTGGCTAGGTGCAGTGGCTCACACCTGTAATCCCAGCACTTTGGGAGGCTGAGGCAGGAAGATCACTTGAGCCCAGGAGTTCAAGACCAGCCTGGGAAACATAGCAAGACCTCATCTCCACAAATAATTAAAAAAATAGCCAGGCATTGTAGTGTATTCCTATAGTCCCAGCTACTCAGGAGACTGAGGAGTGAGGATAACTTGAGCCCAGGCAGTCAAGGCTCCAGTGAGCTATGATGATACGATGCCACTGCAGTCTAGCCTGGGTGACACAGAGAGACCGTGTCTCAAAAAAACAAAACCAAACCAAAAACTCGGCCGGGCGTGGTGGCTCACGCCTGTAATCCCAGCACTTTGGGAGGCCAAGACGGGCGGATCACGAGGTCAGGAGATTGAGACCATGCTGGCTAACACGGTGAAACCCCGTCTGTACTAAAAATACAAAAAAATTAGCCTGGTATAGTGGCGGGCGCCTGTAGTCCCAGCTACTCAGGAGGCTGAGGCAGGAGAATGGCGTGAACCCGGGAGGCGGAGCTTGCAGTGAGCCGAGATCCCGCCACTGCACTCCAGCCTGGGTGACTGAGCGAGACTCCGTCTCAAAAAAAAAAAAAAAAAAAAAGCTCCTGCTGTCCATCCTCCACTGCAAGCCTGTGGGTATCGAAAGCAGGAGAGAGGAAACTTAAGAGACTCAATAAAAAAGAGTAGAGGGGTGCAGAGAACAGAAAAATGCCACCTCCAGAAAGAGAAAGTCCAATGCAAAATACTGAATCCAAGTCAAGGCTTACTAATTCATAGCACTGGCTAGAGGAAAGTGGCTTGAAAGTGTGCAGGAAGGAAATATTGCTTCTGGGGAAGTCTCAGCAATATAGTGTAGGGAGAGTACTTCTTAGAGATGTGGCAGTAAAGGGAAAAAAAATAAGAGGGGGAAATTAAGGATCCTGCAGAAAAAATTGACAATGCCTCTTTTCACTTAATATTCAAGGGAATATTAAACTCAGGAACACAATAAAACTGTAAAATCATATTAGAAACAAAGATTCAATTGCAAGGTGCCCAAGGAAGAATAAATTCAAATTAAATTTCAATAAAAGATATTAAAAACCAGGGAAAAACCCAAGAGACAGAAAATGAGGTAAAGAAAGATATCCCTCCCCCTGCCCTCCCGCCTCCTGGCATGTACCCATTAAAAAGACCAATCAGGCTGGGTGAGGTGGCTCATGCCTTCAATCCCAGCACTTTGGGAGTCTGAGGTGGGAAGATCCCTTGAGGCCAGGGGTTTGAGAACATTCTGGGCAACATAGCAAGACCCCATCTCTACAAAAAAACTTAAAAAAAATTAACCAAGCGCAGTGGTGTATGTCTCTAGTCCTAACTACTTGTGAGGCTGAGGTGGGAGGATCCCTTCAGGAGTTTGAGGCTGCAGTGAGCTATGACAGGATCACTGCACTCCAGACAGGCTCAAAATAGAAAGGAGACGATAGAGAGAGAGGAGAGAAGAAAAGGAGAAGAGAAGAAAAGAAGGAAGAAAGGCCAGTTTGTTCATAATAGCATTATTTACAATAGCTAAAAATAGATGAATGTCTAAACAAAATGTGGTGTCTACATATAATGAAATATTATTCAGCCTTAAAAAGAAATGAAATTCTAACACATGCTGTAACATGGATGAAGCCTGCGAACATTATGTTAAGTGAAATCAGCCAGTCACAAAAAGACAAATACTGTGTGATCCCACTTATATGAAATACTTAAGAGTAGCTAATTTTGTAGAGACAGAAAATAAAATGGTGGTTGCCAGGTTCTGGGGGGAAGGGGAAAAATGGGAGTTGTTTAATGAGTACTGAGTTTCATGTTTGCAAGAAGAAAAGGGTTCTGGAGATTGGTTGTGCAACAGTGTGAATGTTTGTAACATGACTGAGCTGTATAATTAAAGAGGGTTGAGGTGGTAAATTTTCTGTTATGTGTATTTTACCACCAGAAAGAAAGGACCAACTGGGTGCCCTCAAAATTAACCTGGGATGATCAACTTTGAGGATCCTTGTATAATTGTTATCTACAACTGTGTAGATAATGATTGTGTTATCTATAATTATGTAGATACAACTGTGTAACAAATTACCTCCAAATTTAGCAGCTTAAAATAGCAAACACTTGTCAACTCAATTTCTATGGGTCAGGAATCCAGGAGCATCTTAGCTAGGTGCCTCTGCCTAAAAGTCTCTTGTGAAGAAGCTGCAGCTAACTTACCAGTCAGGGCTGTGGCCTCACTTGAAGGTTCAATTGAGGGAGGACTTTATATTGTTGCTTTAAAACTCCACTTGTTAATGTTATCAATTCCTTGTCTAGTAGGCTTCAATGTGTGTTAGCTCATAGCATAACAAATGGATGTCATCAAAGTGTTCAAGCAAGAGAGCAAGCGAGGGTGAAGACTGTGGAAGCCAGAGTGTTTTCGTAACCTAATCTTGGAAGTGACATCTCATTTTTGTCATATTCTATTTTTTTAGAAGTGAGTCACTGCTCCAGCCCACACTTGAGGAAAGGTAATTAAACAAAGGCATGAATATCAGGAGGATGGGCTCACTGGAGCCTGCATACTAGACCTAATAACATGATTAGACTTTAAAGATAAAGAAGAAATCTTCAGGGCCTGCAAGCAAAAAGACAAGATGATTTTTAATGTTAACAGTGGAATAGCATTCTCAAGAAACTTAAGGAAAGAAAATATAAACTAGAAAAATCATTCAGCCAGGCATCCTTCAAGCATCAAGGCTATAGAAAAACAGTTCTGAACGTGCGAGAACTTGGGTAATACAGGAGACAGGTGCTCTTCCTAAGAAACCTAGTAAAGTGGTGGTCCTCAAACTGGCCTGATGCCTATTTATCTAAATAAAATTTTACTGGTACATAGCCACACCAATTCATTGATGTAATGTCTACGTCTGTTTTTGCACTACAGTAGCAGAACTGAGTAATTTCAAAAGATTTCCGCAAAGCCTAAAATATTTACTATCAGTTCAGCTGTTGAAAAAGTTTGCCCACCCTTGTACTAGTGGATGAGCTGCATCCAAATAAAAGATGATCAAGAAAACTTTGGCAAAAGGACTTATGGTGAGCATTCCCTATATTTAATTGTAGTGCCAAAGCTAAAATAAGGATGGGATTATGGATATAAAAATCCATACTTGTTAATGAAATCAGTTCCTTGTTTAGTAGGCTTATTTTGATGTTCTGGAAAAGTAGAATAAGACCCAATGGGAAGAGGAGGGAGACAGAGGAGAAAGTAGCATATGACTATAGATTGCTATAGACATAATGGATGTCAAAGAATACCTATTAGAAGATAGTAACAGACTAAGTGATAAAAAGAGAGAATTAGGACATTACAAAAATACTGACATTAAGGTAACCAAAAGAATAAAAATGCAAACCTTCCTAAATACTCCAAGAAAATGTAGGCAAAGAGAACACATCTAATATAGAAAGAAACACACTAAATATAACACATCACACATAGAAAGTGTAACAAAGCATATAAGAGAATTAAGACCACACTTATCAGGCACAAAAATAAATGAATGGGCTTAATTTGTCTATTCAAGTGTGCATCCAAAGTAAAACACAACTCTATGGTGTAGAGAAGAGACTCATCTAAGATGTAGTTATTCAAAAATCAGAAAATAAAGGTGGAAGATTTACCAGGCAAAGGGAAAAAATAAGAAAGAAGATTGAGATTCTGATAGCGGATAAAGTAGAATTTCAAGTGAAAAAGCATTACATGAGACAAAGGAATTTTATAACACTAAAAGTCACATTTCAAGATGGTGATGTAGCAATTATGAATATGTATGCAACAAATCACACACCAATTACCTATATAAAACAAACTACAGGAGATTAAGGAGAAATAGAAACAACAAGAGAACAAGAAACCATTCTCAGTACAAAATAGATCCTGTTGGGACAGTTCAGATGGGCAAAATTAAGTAAAGATACAAAAGATCTACAGCATAATGCATAAGATACATCTTTTGCGTATGTATTAAACATCACTCTGTGGTGATAGAAAATATACCTTCTTTTTAAAGTACTCATGAACATTCCTGAAAAGTGCTCATATGTGAGGACACAAAGAGAATATTGATAAGTTCCAAAAAGTTAAAATATTACTCATTTTCTAAAGACAACACAGTAAAGCTAGATATTAAAAACCAAAAAGGCACTTCTACCTGGAAATTTAAAATTAAAAAAAAAAAAACCCCTCCTATTCGACAGCTCTTGGGTTAAAAGGGAAATGCAGGCATATCTCATTTGTTTGTGCTTCACTTGATTGAGCTTCGCAGATATTGCATTTTTTACAAATTGAAAGTTTGTGTAAGCCTGAGTTGAGCAAGTCTATCAGCACCATTTTCCCAATAGCATGTGCTTACCTCATGTCTCTGTGTCATATTTTGGGAATTCTTGCAATATTTCAAACTTTTAAATTATTAATAGATTTGTTATGGTGATCTGTGATCAGTGATCTTTGATATTACTATTGTAATTGTTTGGGGGCATCACAAACTGTACCCATGTAAAATGGCAAACTTAATAAAATGTTGTGTATGTTCTAACTGTTCCAACTAGCCATCCCTCCCTTCCTCCCTCCCTCCCTCTCTCTCTCCTGCATCCATGTGTTCTCATTGTTCAACTCCCACTTATGAGTGAGGACATGCAGTGTTTGGTTTTCTGTTCCTGTGTTACTTTGCTGAAAATGATGGCTTCCAGCTTCATCCATGTCCCTGCAAAGGACATGAACTCATTCTTTTTTATGGCTGCATAGTATTCCATAATGTATATAAGACACATTTTCTCTAGTCTATCATTGATGGGCATTTGGGTTGGTTCCAATTCTTTGCTATTGTAAATAGTGCTGCAATAAACATACATGTGCATATGTCTTTACAATAGAATAATTTATAAGCCTTTGGGTATATACCCAGTAATGGGATTGCTGGGTCAAATGGTATTTCTGGTTCTAGATCCTTGAGGAATCACCACACTGTCTTCCACAATGGTTGAACTAATTTACACTCCCACCAACAGTGTAAAAGCTTTTCTATTTCCCCATAGCCTCACCAGCATCTATTGTTTCCTGACTTTTTAATAATCACCATTTTGACTGGCGTGAGATGGTATCTCATTGTGGTTTTTATTTGCATTTCTCTAATGACCAGTGATGTTGAGATTTTTTTTCATATGTTTGTTGGCCACGTAAATATCTTCTTTTGAGAAGTATCTGTCCATATCCTTTGTCCACTTTTTGATGGAGTTGTTTTTTTCTTGTAAATTTGTTTAAGTTCCTTGTAGATTCTGGATATTAGACCTTTGTCAGATGGGTAAGTTGTATAAGTTTTCTCCCATTCTGTAGGTTGCCTGTTAACTCTGATGATAGTTTATTTTGCTGTGCAGAAACTCTTTAGTTTAATTAGATGCCATTTGTCAATTTTGCTGTGCAGAAACTCTTTAGTTTAATTAGATGCCATTTGTCAATTTTGCCTTTTGTTGCAATTGCTTTGGGTGCTTTAGTCATGAAGTCTTTGCCCATGCCTGTGTCCTGAATGGTATTGCCTAGGTTTTCTTCTATGGTTTTTATGGTTTTGGGTTTTATATTTAAGTCTTTAGTCCATCTTGAGTTAATTTTCGTATAAGGTGTAAGGAAGGGTTCCAGTTTCAGTTTTCTGCACTATCTAGTTTTCCCAGCACCATTTATTAAATAGGGAATCCTTTCCCCATTGCTTGTTTTTGTCAGGTTTGTCGAAGATCAGATGGTTGTGTGGTGTTTTGGTACAGAGGATGTGTGGTGTTTTGGTACCAGTAACATCCTGTTTTGGTTACTGTAGCCTTGTAGAATAGTTTGAAGTCAGGTAGTGTGATGCCTCCAGCTTTTTTCTTTTTGCTTAGGATTGTCTTGGCTATATAGCTTCTTTTTGGTTCCCTATAAAGTTTAAAATAGTTTTTTCTAATTAATTCTGCAAAGAAAGACAATGGTAGCTTGATGGAAATAGCATTGAATCTATAAATTACTTTTGGCAGAATGGCCATTTTCACGATATTGGGTCTTCCTATCCATGAGCATGGAATGTTTTTTCATTCGTTTGTGTCCTCTCTTATTTCCTTGAGCAGTGGTTTGTGGTTCTCCTTGAAGAGGTCCTTTGTATCCCTTGTAAGTTGTATTCCTAGGTGTTTTATTCTCTTTGCAGCAATTGTGAATGGGAGTTCACTCATGATTTGGCTGTCTGTCTGTTATTGGTGTAGAGGAATGCTTGTGATTTTTGAACACTGATTTTGTATTCTGACATGTTGCTGAAGTTGCTTATCAGCTTAAGGATTTCTGGGGCTGAGACGATGGGGTTTTCTAAATATACAATCACGTTGTCTGCAAACAGAGACAATTTGACTTCTTCTCTTCCTATCTGAATACCCTTTATTTCTTTCTCTTGCCTGATTGCCCTGGCCAGAACTTCCAATACTATGTAGAATAGGAGTGGTGAGAGAGAACATCCTTGTCTTGTGTCGGTTTTCAAAGGGAATGCTACCAGCTTTTGCCAATTCAGTATGGTATTGGCTATGAGTTCGTCATAAATAACAATTTATTATTTTGAAATATGTTCCATCAATACCTAGTTTATTGAGAGTTTTTAGCATGAAGGGATGTATAAGGGAAACAGAAAACAAACTGGACCCCTTCCTTACATGTTATAAATGCATGTTAAATTTTATTGGAGGCCTTTTCTGCATCTATTGAGATAATCATGTGGTTTTTGTCATTGGTTCTGTTTATGTGATGGATTGTGTTTATTGATTTGTGTATGTTGAACCAGCCTTGCATTCTGGGGATGAAGCTGACTTGATCATGGTGGATAAGGTGTTCGATGTGCTGCTGGATTTGGTTTGCCAGTATTTTATCGAGGATTTTTGCATTGATGTTCATCAGGGATATTGGCCTGAAATTTTCATTTTTGTTGTGTCTCTGCCAGGTTTTGGAATCAGGATGATGCTGACCTCATAAAATGAGTTAGGGAGGAGTCCTTCTTTTTCTTTTGTTTGGAATAGTTTCAGAAGGAATGGTACCACCTCCTCTTTGTACCCCTGGTGGAATTCGGCTGTGAACCCATCTGGTCCTGGGCTTTTTTTGGTTGGTAGGCTGTTAATTACTGCCTCAATTTCAGAACCTGTTATTGGTCTATTCAGGGATTTGACTTCTTCCTGGTTTAGTCTTGGGAGGCTATATGTGTCCAGGAATTTATCTATTTCTTCTAGATTTTCTAGTTTATTTGCGTAGAGGTGTTTATAGTATTCCCTGAAGGTGGTTTGTATTTCTGTAGGATTGGTGTTGATATCCCCTTTATCACTTTCATTGTGTCTATTTCATTCTTCTCTCTCTTCTTCTTTATGAGTCTACCTAGTGGTCTATCTATTTTGTTAATCTTTTCAAAAAACCAGCTCTGGGATTCATTGCTTTTTTTGAAGGGTTTTTTGTGTCTCTGTCTCCTTCAGTTCTGATCTTACTTATTTCTTGTCTTCTGCTAGCTTTTGAATTTGTTTGCTCTTGCTTCTCTAGTTCTTTTAATTTTGATGTTAGGGTGTCAATTTTAGATCTTTCCAGCTTTCTGATGTGGGCATTTAGTGCTATAAATTTCCCTCTTAACACTGCTTTATCTGTGTTCCAGAGGTTCTGGTACATTGTCTCTTTGTTCTCATTGGTTTCAAAGAACTTCTTTATTTCTGCCTTAATTTCGTTATTTACCCAGTAGTCATTCAGGAGCAGGTTGTTCAATTTCCAGGTAGTTGTATGGTTTTGAGTGAGTTTCTTAATCCTGAGTTCTAATTTGGTTGCACTGTGGCCTGAGAGACAGTTTGTTATGATTTCTGTTCTTTTGCATTTGCAGAGGAGTGTTTTACTTCCAATTATGTGGTCGATTTTAGAATAAGTGCTATGTGGCTCTGAGAAGAATGTATATTCTGTTGATTTGTGGTGGAGAGTTCTGTAGATGTAGGTTAGGTCCACTTGGTCCAGAGCTGAGTTCAAGTCCTGAATATCCTTGTTAATTTTCTGTCTTGTTGATCTAATATTGACATTGGGGTGTAAATATCTCCCACTGTTATTGTGTGGGAGTCTAAGTCTCTTTGTAGGTCTCTATGAACTTGCTTTATGAATCTGGGTGCTCCTGTATTGGGTGCATATATATTTATGATAGTTAGCTTTTGTTGCATTGATCCCTTTACTATTATGTAATGCCTTTCTTTGTCTTTTTTGATCTTTGTTGGTTTATTTTATAAGAAATAAGGATTGCAATCCCTGTTTTGTTGTGTTTTGTTTTGTTTTTCTTTCCATTTGCTTGGTAAATATTCCTCCATCCCTTTATTTTGAGCCTATGTGTATGTTTGCATGTGAGATGGGTCTCCTGAATACAGCACACTGATGGGTCTTGACTCTTTATTCAATTTGCCAGTCTGTGTCTTTTAATTGGGGCATTTAGCTCATTTACATTTAAAGTTAATATTGTTATGTTTGAATTTGATCCTGTCATCATGATGCTAGCTGGTTTTCTGTACATTAGTTGATGCAGTTTCTTCATAGCTTGGATGGTCTTTACAATTTGGCATGTTTTTGCAGTTGCTGGTACTGGTTTTTCCTTTCCATACCCAGTGCTTCCTTCAGGAGCTCTTGTAAGGCAGGCATGGTGGTGACAAAATCCCTCAGCATTTGCTTGTCTTGTCTGGAAAGGATTTTATTTTTCCTTCGCTTATGAAGCTCAGTTTGGCTGGATATGAAATTCTGGGTTGAAAATTCTTTTCTTTAAGAATGTTGAATATTGGCCCCCATCCTCTTCTGGCTTGCCGGGTTTCTGCAGAGAGATCTGCTGTTAGTGTGATGGGCTTCCCTTTGTAGGTAACCCGATCTTTCTGGCTGCCCTTAACATTCCTTTGTTTCAACCTTGGAGAATCTGATAAACATGTGTCTCGGGCTTGCTTTTCTCTGTGATTATCTTAGTGGTGTTCTCTGTATTTCCTGAATTTGAATGTTGGTCTGTCTTGCTATGTTGGGGAAGTTCTCCTGGGTAATATCCTCAAATGTGTTTTCCAACTTGGTTCCATTCTCCCCATCACTTTGAGATACACCAGTCAATTGTAGGTTTGGTCTTTTCACATAGTCCCATATTTCTTGGAGGCTTTGTTCATTCCTTTTCAATCTTTTTTCTCTAATCTTGTCTTCATGCCTTATTTCAGTAAATTGATCTTCAATCTCCAATATACTTTCTTCCACTTTATTCGGCTATTGATACTTGTGTATGCTTCATGAAGTTCTCGTGCTGTGTTTTTCAGCTCCATCAGGTCATTTGTGTTCTTCTCTAAACTGATTATTCTAGTTAGCAGTTCCAGTAACCTCTTATCAAGGTTCTTAGCTTCTTTGCCTTAGGTTAGAACATGTTCCTTTAGCTCAGAGGAGTTTGTTATTACTCACTTTTCGAAGCCTACTTCTGTCAGTTTATCAACCTCATTCTCTGTCCAGATTTGTGCCCTTACTGGAGAGGAGTTGTGATCATTTGGAGGAGAAGAGGCATTCTTGTTTTTGGAATTTTCAGCATTTATGTGCTCATTTTTCCTCACCTTCGTGGATTTATCTACCTTTGATCTTTGAGACTGATCACCTTTGGATGGGGTTTTTGTGTGGCTCTTTTGTTGATGTTGTTGCTTTCTGTTAGTGTTTCTTCTAAAAGTCAGGCCCCTCTTCTGCAAGTTGCTGCATTTTGCTGGAGGTTCACTCCAGACCCTCTTCACCTGGGTATAACCACTGGAGGCTGCAGAACAGCAAAGGTCACTGCCTGCTCCTTCCTCTGGAAGCTTAGTCCCAGAGGGGCACCAGCCTGATGCCAGCCAGAGCTCTCCTGTGTGAGGTATCTGTCAACCCCTGTTGGGAGGTCTCTCCTAGTCAGCAGGCATAGGGGTCAGGGACCCACTTGAGGAGGCAGTCTGTCCGTTAGCCGAACTCGAGCACTGTGCTGGGAGATCTGCTCTCTTCAGAGCCAGCAGGCAGGAACTTGTAAGACTGCTGATGCTGGGCTCACAGCCACCCTTTCCCTCATGCTCTGTCCCAGGGAGATGGGAGTTTCATCTGTAAGCCCCTGACTGGGGCTGCTGCCTTTCTTTCAGAGACATGCAAACTAGAAAAAACATACTAACTAGATAGTCCAGTAGCTAATTTAATCAAGGACATATGATGGAAGCAGAGCCAGAGAAAGATGCTATATTGCTGGCTTTGAAGATAAGGATGAAACCAAATATCCAAACCATGCAGACAATCTGTACCTGGAAAAGGCAAGAGAACAAATTCTCCACCAGGGCTTCCAGAAAGAATGCAGCCCTTCTCTAGGGTATGTTCCCAGGACTAAAATTCCCAAGTCATATGGTAACCTATATTTAACCATTCAAGGAACTCCCAGACTGTTTTCCAAAGTAGCTGTGCCATTTTACACACTTACAGGCAGTATATGAAGGTTCTAATTCCTCCACATCTTCACCAACACTTGCTTTTTCATTATACTTATCCAAGTCATAGCCTCTGCCTATGTTTTCTTCTGAACTTTAGTTTTAGTTTTTTCATTTAAGTCTTTGAAGCACTATGAATTAATTTTTCATGTATGATGTGAGGTAGGGGTCCTATTTCATTCTTTTGCACGTGGATACGTAGTTGTCCTAGCATCATTTGTGGAAAAGACTATTCTTTCACCTACTGAATTGTCTTGGCACCCTCATGAAAAATCAATTGACTGTAAATGTAAGGGTTCATTTCTGAAATCTGTATTATATTTCTTTGATCTATATGTATATCTGTCCACACTTTTGATTGCTGTATTTCTGTAACTGTGAAATCTGAAAGTGTGCATCCTTCAACTTTGTAGTTTTCAAGATTGTTTTGGCTATTCTGGGTCCCTTGCATTTCCATACAATTTTAGGATAAGTTTGTCAATTTCTGCAAAGCAGCCTGCAGGGATTTAGATAGAAACTGGATTAAATCTGGAGTATTGCTATCTTAATGATGTTATGCTTTCCATAAATATGGGATATCTTTCAACTTATTAGGTCTTCTTTAATTTCTTTTAATGATGTTTTATTGTTTTCAGTCTACAAGTTTTACATTTTTGGGCTAAGTTTATTTTCAGATTTAAAAACTTTATCCATGTTATTATAAATACAATTGTCTTCAATTTTCAGATTGTTCATTGCTAGCATAGAAATAAAATTGCTTTTTGTTTATTGATCTTGTACCCTGCAATCTTACTGAACTTGTTAGCCCTATTAGTTTCTTCTGGTGGATTCCTTAAGATTTTTTATATGTAAGATCATGTCATCTGCAACTAGAAAAAGTCTTACTTTCTCTACAGAAAAGGGTACTCATCAAGAACTTGACCATGCTGGCACTCAATCTCAGACTTCTAGTCTCCAGAAATGTGAGAAATAAATGTTGTTTAAGCCACCAGTCTATGGTAATTTATTATAGCAGTCCAAACTAATTAAGACAAATGCTGAGTAGAGGTGGCAAGAGTGGTTATCCTTGTCTTGTTCCTGATCTCAGGAGGAAAATATTCAGTCTTTCAGGATTAAGTGCAATGCTGGCTGTGAGTTTTTCATAGATGTCCATGGAGGTTAAGGGAGTTGCCCTTTATTCATAATTTGTTGAATATTTTATGAAAGGATTTTGTCCGGTGCTTTTCCTGCATCTATTAAGATCATCAGGCTGTTTATGAATAAAGGCTTTGAGATTTTTTAGTTTTCAATATAGTTACTTAGAGTTGAAAAAATTTTCCTCTAAGCATGATTTTGGCTGCATCTGAGAAGTTTTGGCATGTGTGTTTTTGTTTTCACTCACTTCAAAGTATCTTAGAATTTCCCTTGTGATTTCTTCTTTAACCCACTGGGTTTTCAGGAAATGTTATTTAATTTCTACATATTTCTGTCTGTAAATTTCTTAAAATTCCCTCGGCCATTATTTCTTCACATATTTCTTCTATTCCTTTCTCTCTCCCCTCTTCCTCTGGAACTCTCATTATTTATACAGTGGCATGTTTGATATCCCATCAGTCTCTAAGGCTGCTCATTTTCCTTCATTTTTTTCTTTTTCTCCTAGCCTGGATAATCTCAATGGACCTTTAAGTTTGCTTGCTTTCTTCTGCCAGTTCATATTTGCTGTTGTACCCTTGTAGTAATTTTTTTTGCTCTAGTTATTATGCTTTTCACCTCCTGAATTTCTATGGATTCTTTTGAATAATTTTAATTTATGTATTGAAATTCTCCATTTCTTAAGATATAATTTTCCTACTTTCATTTAACTCTTTTTTTTTTTTTTGAGATGGAGTCTCACTCTATTGCCCAGGCTGGTATACAGTGGCACGGTCTCCGCTCACTGCAACCCCCATCTCCCGGGTTAAAGCGATTCTCCTCCCTGAGCCTCTCTACTTGCTGAGAATATGGGCACCCGCCACCATGCCCAGCTATTTTTTTTTTTTTTTAACTTTTAGTAGAGACAAGGTTTCACCATGTTGGCCTTGAACTCCTGACCTCAAGTGATCTGCCTGCCTCGGCCTCCCAAAGTACAGGGATTACAGGCGTGAGCCACAGTGTCTGGCCCCTTTAACTCTTTAGGTGTAGTTTCCTAGTTCTTTGAATATATTTATAATGGCTGATTTAAAGTTATTATTTAACAAGTCCAAAATCTAGGCTTTCTTAAGGACAGTTTCTACTAATTATCCTTAATACAAGAGCACATCTTCGCCCTTCATCCTTAATGGGAATGATGACAAAAGCTATTTTCCATTTTCCATCAGTGTTGGTGTTGAGTACTTAAAAAATGTGCTGGAACTTTCCAGAGGGCACTAGAGACAGGATGGTGGCAGCAGCAGTAGCATTTAAGCCTCCTGAGGAAGAGCTTAGAGGCTTTTACTCCATCCTTCCAGAGGTGCTTCTTCCCTTGTTATCAGAAAAAGTCTGGAACATCTGAGAGGCTGTTTTAGTCAAAACTCCACCAGAAAAACACAACCAGTAGGTGAACTTGTTTTATGAATTTGGTTCTCTTGTATTGGGTGCATATATATTTAGGATAGTTGCTTTTGTTGCATTGATCCCTTTACCATTACGTAATGTCCTTCTTTGTCTTGTTTGATCTTTGTTGGTTTAAAGTCTGTTTTATAAGTAACAAGGATCGCCAGTCTCTTTTACAAGAGACTAGGATTGCAATTCCTGCTTTTTTTTTTTGCTTTCCGTTTGCTTGGTAAATATTCCTCCATCCCTTTATTTTGAGCCTATGTGCATCTTTGCACATGAGATGGGTCTCCTGAATATAGTACACCAATGGGTCTTGACTCTTTATCCAATTTGCTCCTTTAGCTCAGAGGAGTTTATTACTCACCTTCGGAAGCTTACTTCTGTCAATTCGTCAATCTCATTCTCCATCCAGTTTTGTGCCCTTGCTGGAGAAGAGTTATGATCATTTGGAGGAGAGGAGGCATTCTGGTTTTTGGAATTTTCAGCATTTATGTGCTGGTTTTTCCTCACCTTCGTGGATTTATCTACCTTTGATCTTTGAGGCTGATGACCCTTGGATGGGATTTTTGTGTGTGGGCCTTTTGTTTATGTTGTTGCTTTCTGTTAGTGTTTCTTCTAAAAGTCAGGCCCCTCTTCTGCAAGTTGCTGCATTTTGCTGGAGGTCTACTCCAGACCCTGTTTACCTGGGTATCTCCAGTGGTGGCTACAGAACAGCCAAGATAGCTGCCTGCTCCTTCCTCTGGAAGCTTAGTCCCAGAGGGGCACCGGCCTGATGCCAGCCGGAGCTCTCCTGTATGAGGTGTCTGTTGACCCCTGTTGGGAGGTCTTTCCCAGTCAGCAGGCATAGGGGTCAGGGACCCACTTGAGGAGGCAGTCTGTCCGTTAGCCGAACTTGAGTGCTGTGCTGGGAGATCTGCTGTTCTCTTCAGAGCCAGCAGGCAGGAACGTTTAGGTCTGCTGAAGCTGTGCCCATAGCTGCCCCTTCCCTCAGGTGTTCTGTCCCAGGGAGATGGAAGTTTCATCTGTAAGCCCCTGACTGGGGCTGCTGCCTTTCTTTCAGAGATACCCTGCCCAGTGAGGAGGAATCTAGAGAGGCAGTCTGGCCATAGCTGCTTTGCCGTGCTGTGGTGAATTCTACCCAGTCCAAACTTCCCTGCTTCCTTAGCGCTGTCAGGGGAAAACTGCCTACTCAAGCCTCAGTAATGTTGGACACCCCTCCCTGCACCAAGCTCGATCATCCCAGGCTGACTTCAGACTGCTGTGCTGGCAATGAGAATTTTAAGCCAGTGATTCTTAGCTTGCTGGGCTCTCTGGGAGTGGGAGCAGCTGAGTGAGACCACTTGGCTCCCTGTCTTCAGCCCCCTTTCCAGGGCAATGAACGGTTCTGTCTCACAGGGGTTCCAAGTGCCACTGGGGTACGAAAAAAAACCTCCTGCAGCTAGCTTGGTGTCTGCCCAAAGAGCCGCCCAGTTTTGTGCTTGCAGCTCAGGGCCCTGTTGGTGTAGGCACATGAGGGAACCTCCTGATTTGCAGATTGCAAAAACTGTGGGAAAAGCTTAGTATGCAGGCTGGGTAGCACAGTCATGACTTCTTTTGGCTGGAGGAGGGAGGTCCTCCAGCTCCTTGCACTTCCTGGGTGAGGCGATGCCCCACCCGGCTTCTGTTTGCCCTCCGTGGGCTGCACCCATTGCCTAACCAGTCGCAATGAGATGAACTGGGTACCTCAGTTGGAAATGCAGAAATCACTGCCTTCTACATTGGTCTTGCTGGGAGCTGCAGGCCAGAGCTGTTCCTATTTGGCCATCTTGCCAGATCCCACCAAGTTTTTAATATTCAATTTTGTTGGCACATCTTGAAATGTTTCTCAAACTTTGTTTTATATCACAGCTGAGGAAAAACGTGAAGCAACTGTAGCTGAAGCCCACGGCTTTGCAGAAATTAGACTGTAATACTAAAACGAGGCTGTTTCAGGCATCAGTAATCCTTTGCTGTAAAGGGCTGGATGGTACATGTTTTGTGGACCATGATGTCTGCCACTGTGGCTTGAAAGCAGCCATAGAAAACATTAAATCAATAGGTGTGGCTATGCTTCAATAAAACTTTATTTACAATAAAAATCATTTTCTGGGTTGGATTTGGCCCTAAGGCTGTAATTTTCTAACTCCTGCTCTAATCAATGAGAAGTTAACTTGTTCATATATTAGGAGAGAGTACAGAAAAAAGGGGGAGAAAGAGGGGGATGGAGATGGAGATGGACGGGGGATGTAGCAAGATTCCTTATCTACAAAAAAATTTTAAAAACTTAGCTGGGCATGGTGGCATGCTCCTGTAGTCCTAGCTACTCCAAAGGCTGAGGAAGGAGGATCACTTGAGCCCAGGAGTTCAAGGATGCAGTGACCTATGTTCAGGCTACTGCACTCCAGCCTGGGCGACAGAGCAAATGCCCATCTCAAAAAAAAAAAAAAAAAAAAAGAAAAAAAAAACCCCTTAGTCATCATTGGGAGTGCTTCACTACTTAAGACAGTGGTTTCTAAATCTGGACATTCAGAAGCACCCAGGAAATCTATTCATGACAGATTTTCAAGTTCCATGTCCACAGTGCCACTAAGTAGGTCTACGAATATTTTTATATTCCCCAGTGAGACTCCTTGATTTAAAAAAATCAAGAGACAGTTAAAAACCCATAAAACTGTTGGACTCAGGGAAAGAATTAGGAAAATGGGATAATACAGATTAATTCTCATTAGGGAAATGGTGAGGTTCCAGGTCCATAGCACATGCATTCAAATTCCACTCTTAGAAGTTGGGGCAGAGAGCTGAGTTCTAAGCTTAGCTTTGCCACTGACCACTGTCTGACCTTGAAGAAGTCACTTAGCTTCTCTGGGCCAAGGTCTTCTCATCTGTAACATCTCTTCCAGCAACAAGTTCTATAAAACATTCTATAAAAACAAAGATCTATCACAGTAGATTCTGGAGAATTCTAATCTTTTGTCCCCTCTCTTACGAAATTAAACAGAGTGTTTACAGAGTGTTTGAGAGACAATCACAGATTGGGGCATTTAATTGCTCTTTGGCAGGATTTTCACAGAACTCCAAAAGCAGAACTAGGACAAACTTCTGAAGGGCACTCAGTTAAGAAAAAGAGGTACTTTACTCCTCAGGAGTTTCTTTTATGAAATAATTTTCCTTTTCTTTTTTTTTCTTTTTGAGCCAGAGTCTTGCTCTGTTTCCCAGGCTGGAGTAGAATGGCACAATCTCGGCTCACTGCAACCTCCATCTCCGGGGTTCAAGCTATTCTCCTGCCTCAGCCTCCCGAGTAGCTGGGATTACAGGTACCTGCCACCGTGCCCAGCTAATTTTTGTATTTTTTTAGTAGAGACAGGGTTTTGCCATGTTGGCCAGGCTGGTCTCAAACTCCTGACCTCAGGTGATCCACCCGCCTTGGCCTCCCAAAGTGCTGGGATTATAGGCATGAGCCACCAAGCCCGGCCTGTGAAATAATTTTCAATGACCACTCTAGGTTAAATTAGCAACTGTAATTTTCCCGGGTCACTTCATTGGTCTTCTGGGCTACTTTACTATGACTGCCCCTTCAATTTGCCAACTGTTTATAAAGATACCAGCTCAGAATAATGAAAATATGGAGTGAAGGCAGGCTGGCCAGAGGCTCCACGAGGCGATGCAGGTGACTCTACGGGAGAGGAATTCACTATCTATTTAATTATTATTATTTTTTTAAAAGACAAGTTCGCCCAGGCTGGAGTACAGTGGTGTGATTATAGCTCACTGCAGCCTCAAACTCCTAGGCTCAATTAGATCCTCCTGCCTCAGAGTCCTGAGTAGCTGGGACTACAGGTATGCACCACCACATTCGGCTAATTTTTTAAAATTTTAATTGTTATTTTTTTAGCAACAGGGTCTCTCTAGGTTGCCCAGGCTGGTCTCAAACTCCTGGCCTCAAGTGATCCCCCTGCAGGTATGAGCCAGTGTGCCCAGCCTAGCATAGGAATTCAAAAGACATGGCAGAGTTTCTGCCCTTTAGGAAGAATGACTTCTATGTTTTTAATATAGCAATCTATATTAATTTTTATGCTTTTAATATATCTATATTATAGGAAGGAATGGGGGCCAGTTATTTTCAGAGCTCGAAGAAAGATGCACGTGTACAACAGTCACTCCAATCACTGATTTTGTGCTATTTAAAAATTCCAAGAAAGGTTGTGTGCAGCGGTCCTGAGTCTTTGTTCAGCCTCTCGGCCTGTGTACATTTGCACACTATATACATCACCATTTCACAACATATAGTTTGTAATCTCTTGCACTTAACTCTTAACCACTGTTTTTAAAAGTGTTGTGCTCAGGATTAATGCTTCACACCAACTTTTGCCCTTCCATGAATTAGAAATAACCTTCTGGAACTATTGTGGATTCTAATCCAGGAACTTAACCAAAATGAAGGGAAAATGAATGTCCACATTCAAACAGTCCACAAAGAACATTGAATTAAAGCTCCCTGCTGACCACAGTCAATTCTACAATAACGCAACATGTATGTTCCTAGAAATCACTGCTTTAGGCAAAGCTGCACAATGGAAATCACAGAACTTCTGGGAAAAATGAAACTAGGGCCACAACATCCCAAAATGTAATGAGTCACACACTGAAAAGAAAAAGAAATCTAATAAAAACAGTAGCACAATTATAAAAACGCTAACTGGTTAGGAAATATTCAAAATATAAAAACAGGGCAAGTTACCTTGAAAAAGATGTAAGGCACGCCTGTGGTTGTGGGCATCAGAAGGATGGCAGCTCTTGGGTTATTGTAAAGAGGAGAAAGGTGATCTGATGTCAGGTGGAAACGTGTAACTCCAGATATGAACGAGTGTAACAAATCACATGCACTGAAGTGAGGTGCTGGAGATGTTTGAAGTGTCGGTGTGTTGTGTTTCCCTATGCAGCTCAGTTGAGTGCAGTTCTCTGCATTCGCCTAATGTTCCTTGCAGACCAAACGGCACACAAGCAATGTGACAAGTGCATTATGCTCAAATTATTCTCTAATATGGTGGTCCCCAATCTTTTTGGTGCCAGGGGCTGGTTTTGTGGAAGACAGTTTTTCCACGGACTGGCAGGGGGCTGAGGAGATGATTTTAGGAAGAAACTGTTCCACCTCAGATCATCAGACATTAGTTAGATTCACATAAGGAGTGCTCAACCTAGATTCCTCCCATGTGCAGTTCACAATAGGGTTCGCGCTCCTATGAGAATCTAATGCTGCTGCTGATCTGAAAGAGGCGGGGCATAGGCGGAAATGCTGGCCAGCTGCTCACCTCCTGCTGTGCAGCCAGGTTCCTAACAGGCCATGGACTAGTACTGGCCCGGGGTTTGGGGACCCCTGCTATAATACATCAGTTGCATTAGAAGAAAAATGAGTTATCAGAGCAAGTGCTATAGACAAGCTGTCTGTGTTAACCTGGCACCAAGTGGAATGCCGTTAAGTCTGCTATCCATCAATGGTATCCCAAGGAAGTTTCAAAAAATGGTGATACACATAGAATTAAGGTGTATCAAAGCTAAAAACAAAACATATGACTTTGTAGGATGTTCATGGAAGAGATTCTTTTCCTCTACTTGTTCATCTTCGGCAAAGTCAATTGTGTTGTGGAAGTTTGTTATTACTGATAAAATAATTCCCAAACTGAAGGCAAGGCTCTAGAAACTAAAAAGATTCAATTCCACTTTTATTTCTTCAAGGATTAGCTAAAGACACTGTCAGGACCGAGTATTTAAAATGTGTTTGGAACAGAGAGACACAATTCGGACAGAGGAAAAAAGGATTCATCTTGTGAGTCATCAAAAGTGCTTTATTTGTAAAGCCCGGCTCATGACTGGAGTGTATTGTTAGCACTAGGAGATAACAGGGCAAACGTCCTCACTCTGTCCAAATGGTTTATCAACAGAAATAAATGACAGACTGTTATAGACAAAAATAAAAGCATTCTGTAAACTTCTAAAAGCATACACAGATTGGCCCGCAAGGAAACAGTTACTCAAATAATGTATGTGTACCTTATGTTTACTTCAGGGTCTCATGGCTGTGGTCTTGGGTCAAGCCACAGTAGAACTTCACAACACAAAAACTGATCTGATGCCAGAATTAATGGTGCAGGGAAAAACCAAATCATAGTATGGATTACTTTAAATATATAAAAGATGAATCTGTACACTACGTGACAGTGGTGTTAACACTGGCTGCTGAGGATACCAAATCTACATAAAATGAGTGGACAGTATACGGAGGGCACGACTGCTGGCTTCCAAAGACTCTGTGAACTAGATCCACATACACGGGGCACAACTGCAGTCTGGACAGCCCTGAAGTAAAGTTCCTGGAAAAGGCAAGGCAGTACGGCAGGGAGATCTGTTGAGTTGCAAGTAATAATTAAAGGGTAGATTTTTGTTTGTTTGTTTTCTTTTCTGAAACTGCCCACAAAAATCATATCATGTTTTAAACAAGGAGTTTCAAAGGCATGGCTTTAGCGCAGCATGTAAGTGGATAACCTACTCTAAGCAAGACTAATATTTAAGCTCAATGCCTTTTGGAAAATGCAGGAGAGTTGGTAGATACATGATCTAGGTTGGAAATTTATAACTTGATTAAAAACAATCAGCACAGTTTAGGGCAATGGACTTTCATAAACCAGACTGGGGCGAAATCTCTTTTTAAAAAAAATCAATCATTAGGTTGATAAATGTACATTTGGAGGAAAAAAAAATCCTTTTCCTTTTATTGTGAAAGACTGTCTACCATGTACTTTGACTAAAACACTCACGTAAAAACATGCCTGCAGGATACGTCTCAAAATATGACAAACGTTATTTCACCTATACTGTGACTTTACACGTAAACTTCAAAAATCACATGCCGTACATCAAATTTTTAGATTCAAAAGATATCCCTGTTTTCCTAATAATGTAAACAGTAAAACTGAGGGTTTCAGTTAAAGGGATAATTCGTAACAAAATCCCATTGTTGAAACAATGGTCAAACATAAACATCTTATAATTCAGATCTGCATTCGGTAACAGGAGAATTGAGAGTTTTGATGCTTTGCTGGTTTTCCCACAGTGGGAGATGTAGATACCATTGCCCCAAACTACGCACTTTTCAGGTAAGCTTTACTTTTATTTTGTAGCATTAATTCCTATATTGCAACGTAAGGGTGTAACAATGAAGGCTCCAGGCAAGAAAAGAGAAGTAAGCAGTTTTCCTGGACATATTGGCCGAGGTGAAAAATGTATAGAGAATCACTGGGGCATCAGCTGCTTGTTGCGGGAGGGGTGGGGGCTCTGGACACCAGGGGGTCCTGACAAGGCTGGGGCCAGAACCCTGAACCAGTACACACGGAGACGCCAGCATTCTTCCGTCCAGTGCTGGGGGCTCAGGTTACCAGTGTTAGGGAGAGTGTCTGCGTGCGGGGTAGAAATGGAACATTCGCTGTAGGTTTTTTCCTTGGAATCATCATCATTATTATAATAATCATTATTATCTTCATTATTCTGAATACTGTCTCACATCTTTCAACTCCAAAAAAAAAAAAAAAAAAGCTGATCCACAGTTTGTTGTGTGATGCCAACACGGTGCCTGACATGCACTTCCTTCTCCCCTCCCCCACACGTGTGTTCATTCACTCATTCACTCACTCACTCACTCACTCACTCATTCGGCCATAGCTGGAATCAAAGGGTCTTTGTTGGGACACATACTGACCGAAGTGGATCTGTTTTAATTAATTTATGACTTTTAAAATGCACACGCGCGCACACACTCACCCCCCCCCCAACACACACACACATATACACAAAGTCAGAAATAGCTAGAACGATGCTGGGAAAATCAGGTAGCTGTAAAGCGAGTAGCCCCCAAATCAGTCATCTTGGCCTGAAGATGTAAACAAGGAGGTTTGCTTCCTGCAAGATGAGTACTTCACTGAGTTTGGTTTTCATTTTTCCTACACCGAAGCCACCTCTGTCCATCCAATGTTCATGTCTGTCCGAGGCTGCGCAGGAGGTTACGTCAAGATGTGGCCAATAAAGTCCAAAAAGCGCTTTGAATACTGTTCTGGGTTCACGGTGGAGATCTCCGCGCCAGCCTGGGCAGTTTTTAAAAAAGGAAATATTGACATAGTGTTTATGATTTCCCCAAATTATTACTCAATATCTACAGCTATTTCCAATGGCAACTGAATATACAGCAAGCAATTTTCAAATCCATGCAGTCTCTGCTCTGAAAAACATCACTCAAAATATCTTGGCGCTCATGGTGGAATAAGCAAGGTTCTTACAAATCTGTGTCTGCAAATGAGACAAAGGGCGACAGGAGCACCAGATGCTACCACACACACCGGGGCTGTTGCAACTCACAAAAAAATCAAACAGGCCACATTTGGGATGTTACTATCAAAGAGTGGAATTGTTCAGAAGTCACGGAAACAATACTTATACTTTTCAAGAAGGCAGACTGGAGCCACCTTGAGAATGACATCAACATTTGGCGAAAGGGAAACCTTAATGACGATGACTTAAAACCGCATGATTTCTTCAGGACCCCTTCGTTTCTGGACAGAGGCACCCAGCTCAGTGCTCAAACATGAGGGGCAATAGCAGCAGCCACAGGTTCTGGGACAGCTGCCCCCAGCCCATTCCCTGCACCGTAACCAGGTGAGGCACAACACTGCTGGCTCCATCTTGCCCACGGGGGAAGGAGCTGACTTCCCTCTGCAGCAGCACACAGGGGTGCCACTGTTCCCCTTTCTGAGCCCTGCAGAGAGCAAGCAAGCCTGGCCCCCTGCAGAAGCATGGTGAGGGATTTTTCCATGATGAGATGCAGGGTGCAGGCCAGCACACTCAAGGGAGTCACTGGCCAGTTTCCTGAGCTGCAAAGGGCAAGCACGGAGTTTTGCTAAGTGAGCATGTGCTGTTTTTAGACACCCATGTTCACCGGGGAACTTGTAATATTTCCAGGCCTCGGCTGCATGGAGGAGCCCAGGCTTGAAGTCAGAGAGAATGGTCCCCCACAGCAGCTTAACACAGCGTTCCTTTGCTGACAGTAATGTTTTCTTCTTGCAAACTACCTGTGATTTTATGCCGTGTGGCACACTATGGAGGCGAACTGGTGGCTTATGGGGAGATGAACATGGAGCCATATTGGCTAGGATAGGGGAGATGAACATGGAGCCATATTGGCTAGGATACACTCCAATTTCATAGGATGTATAGTATGGGAACAGACATTTACAAAGCATTTGTCCAGACAACTCTTGTATCTCTGGCAAAACCCCATCAGCAAGGCAGTAGGATTTCTGTATGAGGTGAAAAAACAGGAGCTCCAAACGTGTCCCCTTGAGGTTATACAAGTGGTCAGGGTCAAACGAGGATTCCTCGCCAGTTCTCTCTTTGCCACACTCCATGGTTTTCAACCAGAGGTGAGCATCAGAATGACCATGGAGTCTTCTGAAGACCCCTCCCTCACCCTCCTGAACTGGCCTCAGAATGACGGAATGGGGGTGGTGCGGATGTTTGTTTAAAAAGAGTACTCAAAAATTTCTGTTGGGGGGAAGCCACCAGGCACACTTGCTTACTGACGTGCTCGGGGGCGGTGAGGTCCCAGTCTGTGCTCTGCACACAGCAGGAATACCATAGCTATCGACAATGTGACTGAAATATTTCTTTGGCAAATAGAATACTGTGTTTGTTAGGCTGATTTCTATTTTAAAATAGAAAAGAAGAGGTTTCAAGTGAGTTTTTGGTTCTGGTGAATCTTCATTAGTTCTACACAGTCTGTGGGAAGCACCTCTTCTTCCAGGGCCAACAAACCAGGGAATACATTCATCTGTGTGGGGTGGGCTCTATGGCTTTCAGGACCTCTGCAAAACAAAGATGGCACCCTGCAATACAAGCCTGAAACTTGGCGAGCTGTAAAGTTCAGCCAGGCAGGAGGTGTTTGCAGGCAGGGCAAGGGGATGAGCATGAACACAGAGCCAGGAGGGGGCTGGGTCCGGGGGAGGAATCCCATCTCTGCCACTTGCTACTATGAGGCCCTGGCAAGTTACTCCTGAAGCTATTTTCCTCAGTTTCTCCAACTGACAAAAGCAGGTACACTACTATCTCTTTCATAGGCTTCTCATGGGGGATAAAATAGCTTAACATAAGGCTAGAGCAGTGAAAATTCCCATCAAGCAACATTAACGGTGAGTAATATTATGCAACTTTGATTTTGCACTCAAAAGATTTCTGTAGTAGAAAAAATACAACTCACTGTGAGAAAAGAAATATTAATCCTGTATACTTGAGAAGTGTCTTAAGCAGACAATCATGCTTCAGTTTTGAATATTTCATATTAAAACACTTCATTATCTTCTTTTGCACTTTTATCTCTGGAACATTTTTCAAACAAAAAAGAATTTGTGTAACATCCTAGTGATGCGCATGCCTGTTAGTGTCCTCCATGTGTAAAAAGAAGAGATGTTCATGTTTAAGTGACTTCGCTGGAAGCCACAGGGAGCTGTGGTAAGAGCAGCAGTGAGCAGTAAGCGTTTGTGGGTTCTGCATCTTACGCTCAGAACATGACTTGCCCCCAGGGAACAAGCGTCACTAAAGGGCTTTGAATGGCTCAGTAGAAAGCAGCTCAGTGGCAGAAAGGAGTGATCCCTGAGTCACAGGTCACACAGAGGAGCCAGGAGAGAGAGAGAAGGAAACAAAATGGAGATACTCACGCCATGTTTAACAGTTTTTGCAGCATGGGCAGCTTTCTTTTTTGCATCATAATGAGTAAGGATGTCAATAATTGCCATGAAGTACACCTCCTTCCTAGGCGAGTCTGCAGAGACAGGAGAGCAATGGCTGTGGGACATGTGACAACACCAGGGCCAGCATTGCTGCTGAGGGAGGGAGGGAGAAGTGAGCCTGGAGGGAGGGGATTCAATGGAACGCGGATGGAAGGAGTCCAGAGACAAACTCTACACCACGCCTGCGGATCCTGACTAAACACACAGCTTGCCTCTCTGACCCAGTCCCCCTGCAATTTAAAAAGAAACAACCCTAACAACTAAAAACATCATCACACCAGGGTATCAACAGTGGAGATCCAAGGGTGGAACGGAGTCTTTTTTTTTTTTTTAATTTGCATTTTCTTTAATAATTGTGTATTGCTTTGGTGTGAAGAAATTTGCTATTTAAAAATACCCTATAAAACAGAACTAATTATGTACACTAATCCTTTACATCAAATGGTAGAACTGTTCATAATTCTCACTGGATACAGTATCAGAACTGGATAAAAGCATACATCCACTCCAATGTCTATTTTCTGGATACAGTATCAGAACTGGATAAAGGCATACATCCACTCCAATGTCTATTTTCTTTTTTTGAGACAGAGTTTTGTTCTTGTTGCCCAGGCTGGAGTGCAATGGTGCGATCTTGGCTCACAGCAACCTCCACCTCCCGAGTTCAAGTGACTCCTGCCTCAGCCTGCCGAGTAGCTGGGATTACAGGCATGCATCACTATGCCCAGCTAATTTCATATTTTTAGTAGAGATGGGGTTTCTCCATGTAGGTCAGGCTGGTCTCAAACTCATGACCTCAGGTGATCTGCCTGCCGCGGCCTCCCAAAGTGCTGGGATTACAGGCATGAACCACTGCGCCCGGCCCGTGTCTGTTTTCTATCCATTTCCAAAAATATGAACAGTAAGAAAAGTACATTTGACTATCTAATTTTCTGTGTTGAAGAAAACATTTTGGTGAGCAAAACAGAACAAAACAGAACTCAGATCCTCAGCTGATATGCCATTTGAGATTAAAAAACAACTGATGAGCCACAGTTTTTATTATTCAAAAACCAAGAAGCTGTTTTTATCCTATCACAAAAATATTTTGGTTTTGTCACGGATAAGATGTAATATTCAAATAACTGGTGCACCCAATCACCTGGATACGGTGGATTAAGATTTATCTGACTCTAGGGAAGAGGGCCATAGGCCCTTCCATGGGGGAGGACAGCAGAGCCAGACTCAGCAGCAAATCAGATTCCCACCCCACCCACAGGGCCCATCTTCACACACCCTTCACACCCCTGAGAGGGAGAGGGCTGTTGGTAATGACAAGAGGACAAGCTAAGGGTGACAGAGGATCACATGCATGTGCCTAGCTTAGACTCACGATGCTTTTGACTTAGATAAAAAAGATAACTAGGCAAAAACGTATTAATATTTTAAAGCATTTGTTATTTGTGAACATGTATGTGTGCATATGTACATGCATGTTGTGTTGTGTGTGCACGTACGTTGTATGCCAGTGTGTATGTGCATATGTACAGGTGTGTTGTACATGTATAGTATAGTTCGTGGTTTTGCTGTATTCCCTCAACATCACAGAATTCAAAGGTCCGATTGCCTTATGTTTCAGCACTGAGATCACGGTTAGCTTTAACATACTCTTGTCCCCAAATCCATTTCTTTGGAGTTTGGAGGATGAGTGCTGCCGGGCAGCACCCTCATAACTGGGGTAGTGCTTACTGGTAGATAACAAGGCCAAAGTCAAACCACTTCACATGCAAAAAGGGTCCACAGTAATCAAACTTACTTTCATGGCACTTAATTCCATAGACGTCGATGTTCGGATCGAACTCCCCGGGAGCCAGGGGTGGTGAGCTGTTCAGTGTATTCCCGGGGCTATCTGGGGGGGTTCCCACCGGGTGGGTGCCATCGCTCTCGCCCTCCTCCTCCCCATCGTTCTCCTCACACTCCACTTCCTCCTGTTCGGCTCTCTCCACATCATGAATTCCCACCAGCAGACTGTAGTCCATGAGCTTCAGCTGGGCCAGAAACTGGGGACAGAGGCAACAGGGTGAGTCAGCCACACCTTAAACATAAAAGCCAACATTTAAAGGAGACAAGCTCGGGTGACACCCAGAGGGAAGGCTGTGGGGTGGGGCAGCAGAGGCGCTGGGTGCCTCCTTCACGATGCTCTTACACTCCTGGGCTGTTTCTCTATCTAAAATGTAGCCTCACACTTCAGGCTGGCTCAGAGCTCAGGCTGTTTACCCTGGAATGCCACACTGGATGCGGAGAGGTGTGTATCTATCACAGGGTGGCTGGATTTTACCAGATAGCAAGGCTGGATTTCACCAGATAGCAAGGAGCATGACCAGTAAGAGATGCGGAGAGAGACCGGGAGAGAGAGCAAGTTCCTCCTAATGATTAAGACTGGCTAATGGGGAAACCCAGGCACCTCCCAAGTAGCTTCCAGCGGAGTCTCTGGTGGTAGTTCAGGAAAGCACCCTGGAATTCAGCATGCTCTGTGGAGGCGATTGTTACGCTGTTGTAAATAAGTAAAAGTAAAGGCACTGTGTCCACATCTGGTGAGTAATGCAGTCCTGTCCAGGTCAACAAGGTGCTTTCCATGTGTGCTTTCCACGAAGCACCACACATCCAGGATTCCTGTCCTCCCTCTCCTCCTCCAGCCGTGGCTAGAACATAATGTGGGGGCAAGACCCAGCTCTGTGTGTTGGGCTACTCCTGTCTGCCCAGTTCGTTGACTTTTCAGATCACGATTTCTCTTTGTTTCCCTTTTCTTATTTGAGACCTTCAGCACAACGTTCCAATGTTGCCATAAGACGTGGATGGTTGTGCTGAGTGCAAACAGTGACAGCCCATCTGCGGGCTGGACCCAACTGGCTCCCTGACCCCGTGGCTGGCTGGCTCTGCACAGGATCCTGTTCCACTCTGACCTTGGGCTCAGGGTCCAGGAAGGTTCACGGTCCTGGCTCTGGAAGGACTCAGCGCCACCTCGCTGGGGAATGCAGAGTGGCTGAGCAGCCTCTGGGCTATGCTGATAGAATTTAGGAAGCAAATGTCCTCATGCAAAGGGCAAACAGATAAAATCACAGGTCTTGAAGTTCTGGCTAAAAATGAAATCAATTTGCTAAGCCCCGCAGAGTCATTTCTCCTCAGCCTGTTGGGAAGGAGTTCTGTCTCGAAACTGAATGAGAAGCCCCGATTCCTTACAGATGAGGAGAGGACCCCTGGGCACAGGGCTATCCCACTCTCCAGCTGGTTCCTGGTGCCTGCAATTCTCCATCAGCCAGCATCCCGCTCAGCTCAGCAAACTGGCCAGAGCTCCCACTTCGCTGCCTTCCCAACAGGAATCCCCCAGGGCCAGCTATATCTTCCCCAATTGTTTCGAGCTCAAAAAAGAAATCACACAAATCTTACACTCAAATATCTAAGCAAAGTGGGAGAAACCTGTTTGTTTAAAAATAGACGCAAACCCCTCGTGGAAACAGCATGGGGCTCCTGCGTTCAGCTTTCTGGGTCCCAGAGAAGAGGGGAAGCCACTGCTCATCCCCCCTGGTCTTTCCCCAAACTCCCCCATTACAGTAAACATGAGAACTGACTTTCCACTTGCACCTCTCTCTGCCAGATTCCTTTCCAGCAGTCAGAGACTGCGCATCCTCCCCTAGAATCTCGGCAGCTGCCAGGCTGTGAGGTGCACCTGGCCGAGATCACCTGGCTGGGATCATGTTTGTGGGGGTGGCTGCGGGGAGAAATCTACAGTGGTGGAAGGCTCACTTGAGTCCTCCACCCGCACGGTGAAGCCAGCCAGGGAGCTGGGTCTCGGGTACCAGCTCCGCTATACATGGGCCTGTGGATGTGGAAGAGAACTGGGCACTCTGGGGTATAGGGACAGGTGACAAGATCCAAGACAGGGGGCAGGCTCTCCGTGTGAGACAGCAGCCAGGCTCAGCAGCTGGACGAGAGTGCAAGGATTCAAATCCAAGGAGGGGTGAATTCAGGGCCTTTTCTAAGCCTGCACTCTCTGCTCTCTATCAGCTACCTCTGGAGGCTGCCTTAAAGCAGCTTTCCCCTCTCCTTTTCTTCGCAACCCTAGGAGGAAGGTAATGAGTTAAAATCAGCTGGCATCGGAGGCCCTCCACACATGACTCTGCGCTGTGGGTCTCCGGAGGGTTAGGTGGCCAGCAGCAGCACGCCTGGCACTGCTGTGATCATGGAACCTGCTTCCCCGTCAGAATGACCTGTGGGCCTGGGGTTTCAGAAGCCTATTTGAAAAATACTGCATTGTAAGTACCCAGTTGTCTTCTCCAATGCTTGAGGGGTATGGTGGGGGTGGGGGTGCTTATGGTGGGCCCACTTCTCCCTGCCCTGTTGTTCCAAGGCCTCTGGGCTGCTGGAGGACTGGGTCAGGGTCTCCTTGGCCACCTCTGCTGCCCCTCCCAAGCCTCGCACGGTGCCTGGCTCTGCTCCCTAGATCTACGGCTTCCCTGGCCTCCCTCTCTACACCTGGAAGCCTCTCTGGAGCCAGGCCAGGCCCTGCTCGGCTTGAGAGGTGACAGGGAAAAGGCCCCCCTTCTGCCCACACCTGCTCCCTCTGGGTGCTTGGAGGGTCCCTGTGAAGTGGTAAAGGCTGAGTGGTGCCTCAACCTCCCCTCCAGACCTCTGCAAAGGGCAGAAGTTTTCAAAATGTGAACCTGATCCCATCCTGTTCTGCTTAACACATTTCCATACTGCCACGTTTCTCACAGGGCACAAACAAAACTCACATGGCCCAGGAGGCCTGGAGAGCTTGGCCCCATCCACTTCTGGGGCCCACTTGAGCTCTGCTCTGCCCACTTCCTGGGCTTCTCTGGGGGCAGGTACTTCCTCCTGTGCCTTCAGGTCTCAGCTGCAGGGCACTGCACAGGGCAGCACAGCCCCAGAGTCTGGGTGTTTAGGGCACCGCACACTCCTCCCCAATGACACGGGGCCTCGCTGCACATTCATTTTGTTGGAGTATTTGAGCGACTTCTCTCTTTCCCAAGCAAGGCAGCCCCAAACGGGGCTCTAAGGTTTTGGCTTTCACTGCATTCCCGAATCCCGGCAGGCAGAGGGCTCGGGAAAGTATTCGGCACTTGTTGGACAAGTGAATGGGATGCTTGTTACTTCTTCCCTATCCGTCCCAACTCTCCCTAATTCTCCCCAACCTGCTTCCAGCAGGAAGTAACTACCAAAGCCAAATACAAACAACAAAGCAACAACAGAAAACTTTTGTCTGAGACTGCATGAGGCAACAGCTCTGCAAAGGAAGCGCAAGGTGACCATTTAAGACGATTACCTTAACAGGAAGGTCTACTGGTTGACCTTCAAGTATGTTTTAGTTACAGAAGTCAGGGCTGTCTGTGATTAACTTGCCAAAGGGCAGAGAGGGAAGGGGACAACTGGGACTGGACAGCCGCACTCACCAGGGTGAGCCTCCAGGGCCCAGCCTCCCCTGGCACCCCATCTGGGTTCCTCGCCACACCGGGCAGCCCAGAGTAATTTTCCTGGGCCTCAGGCCTGTGGTCAGACCGCTTATTGTCATCTTCCAGTGAGGAAGAAATAAAGGTGCAGTCAACTCCTAGCACAACCCAAAAACCATCAGCATGATGCAAAATGCATCTCTAGGTAAGAAGCTGTTCTGAGGCACCCAAGAAGACTGAGAAAATTGCAGTCACAATGGGCATTGCACATGATTTCTTGTTTAAGAGATGGGATCTTGCTCTGTTGCCCAGGCTGGAGTACAGTGGTATGATCACAGATCACTGTAGCCTTGAACTCCTGGGCTCAGGCAATCCTCCTGCCTCACCCTCCTGAGGAGCGGGATTACAGAGGTGCACCACCATGCCCAGCTAATTATTTTTTATTTTGTGTGGAGACAGGATCTTGCTGTGTTGTCCAGGCTGGTCTCAAACACCTGGCCTCAAGTGATCCTCCTGCCTTGGCCTCCCAAACTGCTGGGATTATTATTCATGATTTCAAATCTCTCAGACTGAGGTAGAAATGGGAAAAACCAAATATGGCACAGTGGTTAAAAGGACAGGTCATGCTGACCAGGGAGACCCATTCAAGAAACAAAGAGTCTGATTTGGTCTCACTCGCCAGTTCCATGCTTGACGAGTTCGCCTCCTGGATCTTCAGTCATTCTGACTTTAAAATTGGACAATGCCACTCACCTCACGGGGGTGTCGAAGAATTAAGATAATGAAACTGAGAGAAAAAATAAGGTGCCTCATACAAAATAATGGAAGCTGTTATTTGTAACTGGCAATGTTGTTTTGATTATGGTAGAAGTCTTTTTTTAATATCAAGATTTCAATTTAAACAGGTTTCAGTTTGTAGACCGGGGGAAAAAGAACCATATGGAAAAGCCCGTTAATTCACGGGCTCTCATCTTCAAAACGTTAAATTTCTTTTTGAGACAGGGTCTGGCTCTGTCACCCAGGCTGGAGTGCAGTGGTGTGATCATGGCTCACTGAAGCCTCAAACTCTTGGACTCAAGGGATCCTCCTGCTTCAGCTTCCCTAGTAGCTAGGACCACAGGCATGCACCACCACGTTTGGCTAATTTTTAAAACTTTGTAGAGATGGGGTCTCACTATGTTGCCCAGGCTGTTCTCAAACTCCTGGGCTTAATCAATCCTCCTGCCTCAGCCTCCCAAAGTGCTGGGATTACAGGCATGAGCCACCACACCCGGCCTCAAACTTTACTTTAAATCTGTTCTGAGGTAGAGTGAATGAAGTGTGGCAATACATCTGAGATTTTTCGTGGGCTGGAAGCTCGCAGATGGAAAGAGAAGACAGAAAGGGGGCGTGGGCTTCACTGCGGGGTCTGCTTCCGGCTCACTGCAGGAAAACAGTATATATTTGTTCTTTAATTTTTAAGAACATAAGATTTCAAAGTGTGAAGATTTTTCAGTCTTTAGGTCCCCTGCTTTTCTTCCTTTCCAGCTTCTCAGAAACCACCTGCTGGACCTCAGATCTGCCTCTTTTTCCCTCAGAATATCCCTTCTCATCTAATTCCTTACTAATTGAGTCCTTGCTGTGACAAATCTTTGAGCTACAATCTTCCTTGAGATCTTTACGAGTCTAAGACTATCCTTCACAATGGTTCTCAACTGATTTAACTCTACTAACACACCGTGTTCTACCACATCACCATCTCCCAACATATCTGTGAAGTAGAATTAAAATGCCAGTCAGCCCTGTTTAACGGTTATATCTTACCACTTGTTAAAAATTATAATCCTCCTTCGAAGCAATTATCAGAAAACAAAGCCTCCACTGTGCTCTCACAGGTATTTTTAACTTGTGTTTATGTCAGAGTAGTTAAGGACTGTGCCCTCTGAGGGCCTGACGCCCTAGTCTGAATTTAGAAGCTTTGTGCCTTTGAGCAAATTACATAGCGTCTCTGGGCTCGGCTTCCCCATTCATCAAACTAGGGTAGGGGCAGGACCACTGTCAAGGGGCTGTTTTGAGAATGACAAGTGACACTGCATGGGAAGGACTTGGGCTCGATGTGCTCCATAAATGCTGCCACCCATCCCACTACTCCCACCGCCCTATCCCCTCTCACCCATCTCCATGGATGGGGGGCTATAAACCTCAGACAGCTGAAATGCCCTGTGAGGGGGTACTCCTGGATGCCACAGAGGGAGAACAGTTTTACATCATGTGAGTCAATGAGAGGAGAGACCAGGGTTGATTCTTCAGGGCCGTGATCAGAATTGACAAAACACAGGGCAGAAGGCAAAAGTGCTTGTCACTCCTCATACACCGATCTGTGTGTGTGTTTGTGTGCAGAAAAAGACTCACCTGTGTTACGTGCAAAGCTATGTGGATGAAAATACCCAGCATGGCATAGGAATAGAACAGGGCTTCAATTACAGAAAAACAGCAACTAGAATCTCAGATGAAAATTAGTTTTCCTAAAATCTAGATTTCTTGAGCTGTAATACACTCAGATCTCCTACTCGAGGCATTAAGGAAAAATAGCAACAACAACAACAAACTGCAATGAAACTCCAATGGGTCAGTCAGCTAAATTAGAAAGCATGGAACTGATGAAAACAGAAAACTCGATTAAATTCTAGCCTCATTATCAAGATCAGATGTCAAGCTACTTCACCATAATTACCTGCTTAAAAATTTAATGATGGTTCTGCATAAATTTCAAAACTAAAGACACTGTTATCAGCTATTGAGAATATTTTTAAATGAAAGAATGTTTTACACCCTGCCTCCATTTCAATGAAACAGCTAAGTGCTTGAGCCATGTATGGGATTAGACTATAGAGTCCTCTAATCAATGGTATTATTAGAGACAACAAAAGAGCTAAGAGGATCCTTCTGTAATTCAACTGTAAATTTGAACTGCTTGAATTACATTATTTCTGGAGTCTAAATATCATAGTGATATACTGCCAACAGAAAAAAACCATTTTTTTAATAGGTCACAGATAACCCTAAGGGCTACTTACCATAATTGCTAAAACCATATTCTTCTCAGTATCAAGGATTTGCTGATTAATCAATAAAAATCCAAGAGTATGTTTACTAAGGATACTTATCAGTTGGATCAAACAGATCCCAAAGCAAGGGGGAAATGCTTAACTAATACATTTTATTAGTAACCACTCACAACTGAGGAAAACTAAACATTCCTTAATGAAAGACTGGAGGAAAATGTTAGAAGAGAAAAGCAAACACTTGTATCGTTTTGTTTGTTTGAAGTAGATGCTTACAGGCTAAGCACAGTGGCTCATGCCTGTAATCACAGCACTTTGGGAGGCTGAGGTGGGAGGATTGCTTGAGGCCAGGAGTTCAAGACCAGCCTGCACAACAAAGCAAGACCCTAGTCTCTACAAAAAAAAAAATTCAAAAATTAGACAGGCACCATGGTGCATGCCTGTAGTCCCAGCTACTATGGAGGCTGAGGCGGGAGGACTGCCTGAGCTGGGAGTTCAAGGCTGCAGTGAGCTATGCTCATGCCACCCCACTCTAGCCAACACAGCAAGACTGTCTCTAAAAACAATGGCAACAAGAAAGTAGATACTTACCCCCTTCACAAATAACCAATACATAGGTTCTAATCCAAGTATGTATACTATAAAGGTAAAATAATGTAAAAAATTTTATTAAACTAATTTATGATCTAAAAATATTAACTACTAATAACTTGGTCAGTGTGAGTTTCTTGTAATAAAAAGAACTGTTAGAAGATTAAAAATAAATTATACTGCTTCCGCCTTCATGGGAAATACAAATGTATGACACTCATTCTGTGGCTTTAGTCATTTTCTTTTTTTTTTTTTTTTGGTTTAATGACATAAAAAGACAATCTTCCCACAAAGCCTCTCTCTAAGTAGCAGATCCGTACTGGTGTGCCATGAAGTGTACACAAATGAATGAAAGCAACAGCTAAGAAAAGCTGAGTTTAGTAGCTGCCTAAATTCTAATTCCCACTGCATTGTTTTGTAACTCAACGAAGTCCAAGAAAATAACCTTTTTTCGGCCAGGCTTGGTGGCTGACGCCTGTAATCCCAGCACTTTGGGAGGCAGAGGCGGGTGGATCACGAGGTCAGGAGATCAAGATCATCCTGGCTAACACGGTGAAACCCTGTCTCTAATAAAAATACAAAAAATTAGCCAGGCGTGGTGGTGGGTGCCTGTAGTCCCAGCTACTCAGGAGGCTGAGGCGGGAGAATGGCGTGAACCTGGGAAGCGGAGCTTGCAGTGAGCCGAGATCGCGCCACTGCACTCCAGCCTAGAAGACAGTGAGACTCCATCTCAAAAAAAAAAAAAAAAAAAAAAAAAAAAGAAAGGAAAGAAAATAACCTTTTTTCCTGGATTTATAAAAGACTTAAATAATGAGCAAATCCAATGGAAAAGCTGCAATGCCTTTATCATAAACTAAATGACAGGAAAAGGTACATTTTAAATGTTTAGAACAGTGTTTAAAAGCAAAACTCCATCATTATGGACGAAAGCCCCTTGGACACTGTTCTATGTCTCTCCACTGTCCCCTATGACCTAGTATCCCAAGCTGCCCCTGTGCTAGTCCCACAATGTGTAAGGGGGCCTCACTGGGCCTCATGACATAGTTTGTGGTGACTGGTGGAGATAGGAAAGCATTAAGTGACCCAGGCTATGTTAACCAGCACTGACTTGTGCTTTAGAGGGAAAAGTGCCAAGACTGTAATAGTGACTGAATATTTGTTTTTGAGATGCTCTGCTGGTTGACACAGAGTCCAGTACTCCCCGGCCCCTCCCAAACTGGCTGGTGTGGGCAGGTCAGTCTTCATGGGCCATCCCAATACAGAATACAGGGGCCTGGGACCGGGGATTCCCAGCGGATGACAGCAGGTGCTTGTGTTTGGTGCCTAAATGAGAGGGCTGCTAAACTGGCATGCGTTTGCTTTAAACCAGATCATGTAACATGAGACACCTTCATGTCTGACTTCCATAAGGTAGAGTATGCAGGTTTTTGCCTTGATTGAAGATTTAAATAGATGGTTTAAAAAGCTCCTAAAACCCAACAGGGCTGATATTTATACAGTGAGTCTGGCCTCTCCACTGACTGTTCTTACCTCAACATCCTTTTTTAGTTTTTCCAGGAAGACCTTCTTGTTGTTGTCATCAATATAAATCTTTTGGCCCTCATTAATGAAATCATTATCTTTCAGAGTTGGCAGTTCTTTGGCCTAAAACAAATGAGAAAAACAATGACAAAGGCGCTTGAATAAAACCTAAAAAAACCACATACACCTTCCAACCCTGGACACTGAAGTTTGCCCCTTTCACCGCCCCCACCCCATTCACCACCACAGGGGTCTTACCCAAACAATAAAATAAGAGAAGGCTTGAATACCACCGGGGGGCGCCAGTGAGCCCCAATCTCTGGAAGCATTCGCAAGAGCAGTGGGGCGGGGGTCAGACAGACTCCATATCATAAGGCTTTTTGTAACACATTTCATGTTTTTCAGAGGAATGAACCTGACTGCTTTCTTAGATTCACTTTCTTACAAGAAGTCTTCTAAGTATAAAATTTGTATTCTTGGAATACTTTCCCAGGAACCCTCAATTTTCTTACAACCCAACTCCATCCCTCCTCCCACTTTTGGGGAGCCGTTGCTGGGCTCACATTGCAAATAACATGTTATCTTGTCTCAGAACAGCTCTATCCATAATCATATCTGCTTTCTGCACCAGGGAGACATGCAGCACGAGGTTAGCCATCTGCCCTTCCAAGCCTTCCTGTTCACCACTCCAAGAAGGAAATTCTCTTCTCATTTGGACAATATCAAAGAAAAAAGGTCTTCTCTTAACATAAACGTATTAAGATCAGAGTTCTACCTTTTACAAATGAACGAGAGGGTGAGCTAATAAGTAAACTGCACTTATGGCAACCAACACAAAGCAATGAGCAACTATCAAAACATGGATCATGAGCAGAAAACACTGTAGCTTGTATTGCAGCAAACAGGATACTATAGACATATAGTTTTAAAACAGTGTGGATTATTCTATTTAACTTTGTGCAACCGGCATTCAGTACGAGCTCAAAATAATCTCCCACCCCTTTCAGCTAACCATAGCTTGTTTATTTCAGCAGAAAGAAATCCAATGTCATGCACTGCCTTTGCCTGTATGTTGATGAACCTGGAATGGTCCTCTTTTCTGTAGGTGTGAACCAAATGTAAACAAAATAATCCAAGGAAACAAGCTGCTGTCCTTCCTGGCTCCGGCACTGTTCCTCCTCCCTCCTTATTCAGAGCAATGAAAGAACACTCCCTGGGTCCATCGCCTGCATCTTTCACATGCTCGAACTGTTCACTTCCCCTCCTATTTATAAAGTATAGACATGCATGTAAACATAGTCACATCTATTTACAGCAACACATATGTACATAAATTATGCATTTCTAAATTAGTCGCTTTGGCTAGTAACTTTGAGAAAATTTAAACAGTTTTGCAACTTTGAATTAGATATAACCACAATCTTTATAAGCCAAACAGAATTAATCCTTACAAAGCAGGTATAGCAAGGCCCAGAAATGTCAAGATTCAATTCAATCAGCAGTTACTGAGTGAGTCAAGTAGAGAGATGCAAATATGAATAGGTCACAATTTCTGCTGTAAAGGAGTTTGTAATCTCGTACGGGAGAATGATATGAAAGCACGTAGGTAGAAAATAAAGCAGGATGTGTATGTAAGATGTAAAGATAAATAGTAAGATTCTAGGAAAGACTGATCTAATTCCAAACACTTTTATGCTGAGTTATTGAGTCTTTAAGAAATGAGAATGCAACGCCATTCTTCACAAAATGTCAGGATGCGCCTGCTAGACTTACCCCCTAAATCTGTCATTAATAATTTTAAAATAATGCAATGTGCACCCCCCATTCCCACAAACCTTGAAATGTGAAGACAGCACAATATTAAAATGTTTGAGTTCATCACACTAGATTATAAGGTTTCTCTCCTATTAGAACTGTAAACATAATGAAGTTTCACCAAGAATGAAATGCAAGGTTCTGAAGTTTAACAAAACTCAGAGGGCAGTGAGAACATAAGCACTGCCCAAAACAGAAAATTGGAAGCACGTTAGAAAAAAGGGTTGAAGCCAGACCTACACACAAAAACAGGAGAGATGGAGAAGGATCGTAATTTTCCCAGCAGACACCTTGGGCATTTCTGTGTCATTATGTGTTGGCGATGGGAGGCGTGTGGGTGGGGGTGTTAAGGATTAAGATATCTGCCTCAATTCCACAACCCATTTTATAAGTGTAAGAAAAGAAGGGTAGAGGGTGTTTTTTTCTGGTTTTGTATAAATGTGAGAAACCTGAAGGCAGAGATGACAGACCCCAGACAAGGCAGTAAATTACATGCTGGATGTGTGTTTGTAACACAAGTCACATTAATGAAGATGAATGCCACTTCAGGTTCACCCCAGCAGAATTACCTCATGTGACAGGGAAAGTATAATCCTACCTCATAAAACTCTGGACACCATGTACTCTATGACTAAGCTGACTTGTGAATTTCACAGGCACTAGGGTCGTATTTAGATTGGATCAAGTTCAAAAAAGGGCACCCAGATTGGCTAAAAGACTTAAGGGCTTATTGAAAGGATCAAGAGGCGAAGGCGGGTCCTGGCAGGGCAGCTGCCAGCATGGAATCTAACACTGGCCTACAGATATCAACCTCCCAAATGCTTGCTGCAAGACAGAGTGCTCAGGGGCACGAAGGTTTTGGGGTCATGAATCCTGAGGTTGCAATCCTGGTTCCACCCCTTGCTTGCCAGGGACCAGGGGCCAGGTTCCTGGACCTCTCCAGCCTGTTTCCATAGATGCAGAAAGGGGAAAACATGCAGCAGCCTTAGGTACCCTGCTTAGCACTTTGTGTGCGTCATTTTATTCACATCTATCATCTATCTTTAGTCTTTGCAACAACCTTAACTATTATTCACGTTTTACATTCAAAGAAACTGAGATCATGCAATTTAACTAAGGTCTCAGAGTTTGGTGAGTGATGAGCTGAGATGGGAACCTTAATCATTCTGCTAAGGTAGAGTTGTGCTGGGAACTCAACCAGAAACCATGTGACAGATTCAAATAGTGGTGCTTATCATCCCCATCACCACCCCCATCGTCATCATCATCACTGTGAGCATTTAATAAAGCGCACAGACTTGAAATGGGTATTACAGGTTGAAAAACTTTTTTTTTTTTTTTTTTTTTTTTTACAAAAACTTAACTGTTCTTTTTAAATTAAGAACAAGATAGGCTGGGCGTGGCAGCTCACACCTGCAATCTCAGCACTTTGGGACTCTGAGACAGGAGGTTCACTGGAGCCCAGAGGTTCGAGACCAGTCTGGCTAACATAGTGAGACTCCATCTCTACAAAAAAGTAATAAAACAGATGAGATAACCGTGGTGGTGTGTGCCTCTCATCCCAGCTATTTGGGAGGCTGAGGTAGGAGGATCGCTTGAGCCCGGGAGGTCAAAGTTGCAGAGAGCCATGATCGCGCCACTGCACTCCAGCCTGGGTGACACAGTAAGACCCTATCTCAAAAACAGAAAGAAAAAAACGAGATGACAAAGGTTAAGTCACCTGACAATGATTCACTCTCAAGAAAATCTTACTACTTAGCTTTTTAAAAGAAATTTCAATATATCTCTCTGATAATGAGCAGTGCTTATATTAGAAACATCTTTTTTTAAAATGTGGAAAACTATACTATGATTTAATGAACTTAATAAACTCTTGGTGTAAAACTGCCTACAAAGATGACGTCTGCAGAGCAGCAGAAAATTAACTGTGGGCAGCGACAGCTTAATGTAGCAACAGATTCTACACTTTGCTTTTAAACACTGGATTATTTGCGCTTAGAGTTTTCCAAGCTTGTAGTCACTGGGTCTGGTTCTTTAATGAGTGTCTTTGATATCTTTTCTAGTTCAGTGCAGAAACAGCCAGAGGGTGGAGGAAACCCCCAGGGCTAACTAAAGACAGCTCAGAAATGCTTCTCAGCTGTGGACTCTCCGAGGCCGGCTTCCAGCCAGCGGTCAGCAACCTTTCTGAAGTGGCGGCAGGCCGAGTCTTTATTTGCGCTGAATTCAGCTCTGGCCAGTTTTGTGCAGATCAGAGCCTCTAAGTAAGGCGGGACGATTGCTGTACGACCCTCTGTACTTGCTGGGAGGGGACGAGGGTATGGGAGGGAACTGCTCTTCCCCACCCCGTCCTCCTCCGTGCGTCTAGTCCTGAGCTGGGACTCCTGCCTGGGTGGGGGGCCCCAGAGCTGCTCCAAGGCCCTGGCCAGCTGAGGCCCCGTGAGTAAATACAGCCCAACGCAGAGCCAGGCTAGCACAGGCAGGGCTGTTTTCTCTCTTGCATGAGGTAATCTGCTGCGGTGGGTTGGATTCCAAGTGGCATTCATCTCCGCTAATGTGACGTGTAAATGCACAAACACAGCCACAGGCATCAGCAGAGGGACGCCGTTCCCCCCGCAGCCTGGCTGTCCTGTTTCCCGTTCGGATAAAATGAGCCCTTCACTGTCATACGGAGTGATGCCCGACCCCAGGTCGACTAGGCATGGCTCAGGTTTCCACGTAGGAGACAGACTGAAGCCCATGGTTATGTGAACACACTAGATCCAGGCTGCCTGGGTTGTAGCTCCGCAACTCCAATTATTAGCTATGTGACTCTGGCAAGTTAAGTTACCTCTCTGTGACTTGGTTTCCCATCTTTAAAGGGGGATTTGCAAACATAGGGTTGTGAGGGTTGCATGAGTTCACACATGTAAAAAGGCCTAAAATGGTGCCTGCCACACAGTGTGTTATATACAAACGTCGTTATATGCTAGTCATGTTCTCAAGTACGGCTTATGGATCTAGGAAAAGTGCATCGCTGATCAATCCAGAGCAAGATTTTTCTTTTAAAAAATATATTGACATATTTAACATTTTAACACTAGCTGTGATGTTCTGGGCCAGTTGCTTAATCTGCCCAAACCTCAGTTTCCTTACTTATATAATGGGTAATTAATAATACTGTACCTATGTAATAGGGTTAGTGTGTAAATCAAATGACACAAAGCACATAGTGCCTGGCAATAGTAACTTGCTATGTCTATTTCTTCTAAAATAGGGTCTTTAAACTTAGGATACCTTCTAGTTGATACCCGGATAATTAAAAAAAAAAAACAATTTATGATGTCGGTAATCTAAACCTGGGGGTCCAATCTTTTAGCTTCCCTGGGCCACACTGGAAGAAGAATTGTCTTGGGCCACACATAGAATCAGTGAACACTAATGAGAGCTGATGAGCTTAAACAAAAAAAAAAATCACAAGAAAATCTCATCATGTTTTAAGAAAGTTTACGGATTTGTATTGGGCCATTCAAAGCCGTCCTGGGCCCCATGCAGCCCGTGAGCGACAAGCTTTATTTAAACGATGTTTAAAATTTCCTTTGTTTTTAGGTTTTATCTGCTAGTTACAAACATGTCACATGAATTCTCTACATACTGTCTTCAAATTTGGAAGACACTTTTGTTACTGCACACTGCACACAAACCTACCATACATGAGGGCAAAGTTAGTATTTCATTTCACTACACAGGGCCCACGGGGAACACAGAGGGTACATGAGACAGGATGCATCGAAGGTGACATGGCCCGAGGCGCCAACCTCCCTGTCGTGGCGGCTCTAGTTCCCTACACTGCTTTGCAAACCTCAATTGTGAATGCTACCAGCTAGAAAAACCTCTGTGATCACCTGCAAAAGCTATTCCTAGTAGGAAACCTCACTGAAAAGACCTTTTGTTTAAACTGAAACCCAAATGAGAGTAAAATGTTCCTATCTTATCATAAAAATTGGACTGGTTAAATTCCTGAAGTAATAAAGAATTTGAAATTTATGATCTTTATTCAATATATGGAATAAAATGTAATGATTTTACGTATCTGGCCAAAGACAGAAATTTGCTGACTTCTGTCTTACCTTAATTTTCCATGGGTTAGTTTTTCTCAGCACATTATAATAGTGGATAATTTAGTGAATGCTGTTTTGCTGACCTAAAGCAAAAATCCACAGAAGCTGAAATCTTAGTAGCCAGAAAATATAACCAAAATACTAGGGAATGGTGAACTCACTCCTAGGGAGCAGTGAACCCACTGGGAACATTTAACTTGCTATGAGTTGTAAAAAGAAAATTTATTATAAACATTTGTGTATATATAATACATTTATTATAGACATTTCTCCCTCATTTTGCAAAGTTTTTGGCTTTTAAAGCACAGCATCACAGGCCTCAGCAAGTCTACTGTAAGTCAACAGTAAGAAACACACTGTGTGACAATACAGGTCATGGTCAAAAATAGTTGTGTGTCATTAAGACACAACATGAATGTGAGAAGTGAGATGCACACTCAGCTGAGTCAGAGCCTGAAGATAACCAACACACGCGTAAGGCTTTCAGTGTATAAAAGCCTCTCAACGGAATTACTTACGCCCTAGGATTCAATACAAGGTATCAATGATCTCTAAGGACAGATTTGGCCAGGGGGTTGGGATTAAAAAAGGGAAAACGTATCAGGACAGTTACAAAGTTCAGAGCCCTCATTTTTAGAATTTCTAAACACATGCCGCCTGTTGGCAGAGACCTGTGGTATAAAAATTACAGAATTCTATGAGAGCAAAGGAGATTCAGCACTGTTTGGTTCCCAGCAGAACTGATAAAAAGGAGCTAAAAAGCAACACCTAAAAAATTCCTGCTTAATATTATTTAGTACTTTTATGCTTAAAAATTCCAAATGACTAAGAACTTTTGCAGAATCTCTAAAACCAAAACCAAAACAATGTGTTTACCAAAAGAGTTAAATGCTTTGTTTGTTTCAAGTGGGAATTAACTTGTGTGTGTGTACATATGTGCTTATTTCATGAGGTTCTGTAATTTGATGCATAACTGCTGTTATTCATATGGAGTTGAGCAATATTGGATATTCTAAGGTTTAGTAAAGCCAGAAGTTATATGAACATTTTATTTTAGTGAGATTTTAAAAAACTATCTTTCAGATGACACAAAATTTTTAAAAATCACAAATTTCAAACTATAGTTTGAAACATTAAACAGAATTCAAACTAAAATATCATTGGATTTTTAATGATCATTCTAAACTTTAATTATACAACAAGAGCCAACTGTATGGGTAAATGGCCATTAATAACTGGAAATAGAAAATACATGAACCTAAAATGCACAGAGCCAAAATCTTTATAATATAGAGCCAAGTTTTTATTTTAGTCTGGATGGAAACTTTACTGGGAAGAAGAAATGCACCCAGTCACACTTGAGTGTCTAATGCAAACAGGATTTTGGCACTAGGTTTTAATGCAAAGGATAATACATATCATAGTACTCTGTGATTAAAGGACTTGTATTTCGGAATGAAATGAATTTTTTGTTTGATATGCTCATTTGGCAACCTATTTATTATTTTTTAAGTCTAATTGTAAGCCTCAATGTCAAAGACTGCTGCCGGGTGTCCTTTTGATACACTGTCACTGTGACACTCAGAGCTGAATGCTCCACATAAAAAATACGTAGTAATTATTGTTTTATGTTAGAACTGCTTGTGTTCCTGATTTACTTGTAATTCCAAGCTCACCCAAATGAAAATAAACTTGCAAAAAAGAATAAAACCCCTTTTGCTGTGCTTGCAAAAATCTTCATAAAAATCAGCATCTATGGAACTGAAAACATAATTCACAAGTATTTCTATAAGGGAAGGAATTTTAGGTAATCCTTATGTTGGAGCTAGGATAAAAATAATTTGATGGAGTAACATATTTGGTATCAATTCTGGGGTAATAAGAGATGCTAGAGATTTATAATAAAATCAGTTCTGCTTCTTGGAACATCTAAGCCACAAATTTGATACATCAAAAGGCAAATTAGTGGATACGGATAAAGTTCATACAGAAGTAGCAAAGAAAAAGGGTGGTTTTGCACAAATAGTACATATGCCAACCTCCTTTAACTACATAAGCAGAATGTCTATACAAGTTCATGGTTTGAGAAATGATCTAAGAGGTCATTAATAACTTCTAATTTTCACAGTGAAAACAGTGAGAATGTGCACATCTGTGACTAGCATCCAGATGTGAACATCTTATAATTTTTATTTTGAATCTGTTTATGTATGAATGTGGAAAGAGAATATACCTCAACATACTTGTGAAACAGTGCTGTAAGTAAGCCGCGCAAAACTGGAGAAGCGTTAAGTTATAACTGTTAGGGCTGGCAAGACCTAGCTGTTGGCAATTTTCCCTCAAGCTAATATGTAAAAAGTAAAATTTATTCCTTTTCTAATACTGTCATGTTTTATGACAACTCTATGTGGTAATGTCAAAGGTGACGGTTTGGTCTTCCTCCACAAACTGGGATATGACAGCTGAACTGCATACAAGACCTACAAAATAGGACCTACAGGATGGCTTCGTTCCAGTCAGAACAGAAGATTCTGGTGCGCAGATATCTATGGTGATAATCTTAGAAATGTCAAAGGCTGAACACTCAAGGAGTTTGCTAACTCCTCTAGATCTCTGGTTTAATACTACCATGTTAAAGATCATTATTTAATTAAGAATTACACATCTGTAGCAGCTTGGTTTAAATTCAGACCACATACTGAATTTTGGAAGTCTTCTCTCCACCCCAACTTTTTCTAGAACCAACTAAGAGTTGTTAGCGTGAAAACATTCCCATACCTAACAGCAGTGCTCCATGTGTGCTTGGGATACTCTGAGTTGATTTCATTCCAGTGAGATAAAAATTAATCTGAGGCAAATGAGAGCTGATGAAGCACCATAAGCCATAAGTCATAAAGCCTTGAGGATTTTAATGCTGTCATCTGAGTGAAAATCTGCAAAGTGCTCACAAGAGTCACTGCATGTGATCCTCTCTTTTTGTCACGTGCCATGCTTACCAGTTACGAGATATTCTAAATGAAACTTTAAAACTTCATTTCCAGAATACCCCTCATGGTTTATGGGGTTCTTATCTATATTTGCTGAACAGAACATTTTTTTCCCCATCAATCATAGCAATCACCTTAATCTATATCTGGAATAGAGAAGATTTTAGTGATGGTCAGGCCAGGACTTCTCCAAGTGGGGCCGACTGCTGAACCACATCTCTGGAGGAAGGTCCAGGAAAGCTTCATTTGAAACAAGAGATACTCACCAACACTACAGCATGAGGAGCAATGACGCAAGCAAATCCTTTAATTTTACAAACGAGGACAAAGTCAGATGACCTATACTCAAACCCCATTAATGCAGCCCTGTGCCCCCAGGGCTGGGACTCAGATACCCTAACCCTCTGTTTGGAGTCCTTCACCCAAATCTCCCTTTTATAAAATGTCTCTGGTCCAGAAGGTAGATATTACTGGTGCCACCTTTAAGGTCTGAGAAAGAAGCCCTGCTTCTGCCCTAGTGGGAAACTTTCCCCTGCACTTTGGGTAGTAGGATTGGTGTCCCTAACTAACACTGGCTGGCAAAGGGAAATGATTCCCTTCTATCTCGGAAGAAAAGGAATTTTACAGAAGGCAGTTAAAGCATTAGCTGAATTGAGGGCCTAAAAAGCTTGACAACCCCCCTTTAACCGATGATCCGCCCACAGTGGAAAAGGAGGCACTTCTTAGCTGAGCAGCAAATAAAGATTTCCAGAAGGATACACTGCTGTGCTTTTGTGTCACGTTTGGGGAGCCCGCCGCCCTGGCCACCTCACTTCAACGGCAGCCCAGATGACCAGATAGGGGTAGTAATTAATTATAATTTGTTACAATTTAAAGACCACAAAAGAAATGCTGAAAACTGGTTTCGAAAAGCATTTTTAGACGTAAGGGTATTAATGATTAATCCTCTCGAACCCTCAGTTGGTAATAGGTAAAATGTCGGAGATGGTGACAGTCACTTAATTGCTGGTGCAATTCACAGTGCCTGAGAATCGACAAGGAGGCTTTTTGTAGCCCATTATCAAAGTGTCAACAATGATTATTGCCAATATAGTTACACAAATGCCAATTGCAGGGCAGCTGTTTTCTTTCAAATGGGTTTCAGGAAGAAGGCTGTATGTTAAAAGGGATCTTTTTATTGTGACCCTATGGCTCCATTACACATACTTTACTTTACCTAATAAAATCAGACATGAGTTTTGAGAAGAACTGTGCAGGATGATGAACAAAATGCATATTTGTGTAAATCCCCAGGACTCTCTCTCTCAAGAACATGGGCTTTTTAAGAGTCAGGTCAAATCCCCCAGAAATCAAGTGAGTCCAGTTATGTTTTCTTTTACTTCCCCAGGTCCCCTGCTGAGTCGCTCGCTAGCAGGCAGCATGCTAAGACTGTCATTTGTAAAAAGCAGCCCGCTCAGCTATAATTACTAATTTGATGTCACACTGGAATTGCAGCGCAGCTGTGAAAAGATCGACCACCAGGGAGGTTCGCATTTCTCTGTCTCATTTAGAGGAGGCGAAACTGCTGGAGCCATGAATGGGAGATGCCCTTCCATTAAAAAGGAAATAATTAAAGAATAAAACAAGTCATAGCAGCTGTCAGAATTTGACAATGGTTATTTTTTTTTAAAGCACTGTTCTGCTCTTAAAAAAAACCTCAAGACATCTGTACATGCATGTTCTGAGACTTGTTGCCATGAAAGTGATTCCACTGTTAGAATATAACTTATTTCCTTCAGTTCCATCTTCATGATTATGCTAATGCAAATCACACTAATTACATGTCAAGCTACAATCTAAGAAATGGGACTTGTCTGCACCTATAACGCTAAATATTTGAAATGACAGTTTCAAAACTTGTCATCAACAAGTTAAAAGTATGGAAAATTAGAAGTTATAATGACTCATATGAAAGAAAACCTGGGAAGAATAAGAATTGAGATTACTAATTAAACTATGTCACCAGAGATTCTCTATGCACAGTTTTTTTTTTTTTTTTTTTCTCAGACAGGGTCTTGTTCTGTCACTGAGGCTGGAATGCAGTGGTGTGATCACGGCTCACTGCAGCATCGACATCCTGAGTTCAAGCAATCCTCCCATGTAGCTGGGGCCACAAGTGTGCACCACCATGCCCAGCTAATTTTTTGAATTGTTTGTAGAGTTGGGGGTCTCGCTATGTTTCCCAGGGTGGTCTTGAACTCCCGAGCTCAGGCTATCCTGTAGCCTCAGCCTCCCTAAAGTGCTGGGATTACAGGCGTGAGCCACCATGCCCAGCCCTCTAGAAAGATTGTTCTTTGTACCATAACGATCATTTGGAAAGGAATATAGTTATATATAATAGCAATGAATATAATATTCTTGCAAATCATTTCATTTATAAAAGGCTAAAATGTAGTAAGTGTTTTTAGCCTTCCCCAAATATTTCAAACCAGAGGTACCAGTAGATTGTTTTGATAGCATTTAGTAGACTGTTTTGATAGCATTTTCCCCCCCGATGTCTGATCATAAAAAGGAGTATTTATGATTTGTGAACACAATGAATGGTAGGCTTTTTGGAAGAGTCAGAAATCCTAACTGATCATGGAAAGAAAACCCAAAGGATGGCAGAAAAGGGAAAGCAAAGACTTTTTTTAAAAGTTAAAAAAACAAACAAACAATGTTTTTAAGAGTTCGGCTTGGCTGGGCGCGGTGGCTAATGCCTGTAATCCCAGCACTTTGGGAGGCCAAGGCGGGTGGATCACGAGGTCAGGGGATCGAGACCATCCTGGCTAACACGGTGAAACTCCGTCTCTACTAAAAATACAAAAAAATTAGCCGAGCGTAGTGACAGGCGCTTGTCGTCCCAGCTGCTAGGGAGGCTGAGGCAGGAGAATGGCATGAACCCAGGAGGCGGAGCTTGCAGTGAGCTGAGATTGCACCACTGCACTCCAGCCGGGGTGACAGAGCGAGACTCCGTCTCGAAAAAAAAACTAAACAGTTTGGCTCTATTAATACATTTCATTTCATCTATTACAGTTTAACAAACGTTTCTAGAGTCTACAAAACACTGCTGTATCAGAGAGAGAAGGCATGGCATGATCTCTACCGAGCCATGAATGACGACTTTCCCCTGGGTTCGTTCTAGACGTGCTTCTCTTCTCGACACGCTCCTCCTGGGTGACCTCACCCACTTCCCTGTCTCTGCTGACCGTCCTTCCAGGGAGGATTCCCAAGCCCTTTGTTTTCAGCTAAGACACCCTGTGCACCCTCTCATGCCTATTGGATATCTCTGTTCTGACGCCACCCTGACATTTCAAATGCCTCCTCTCTCTCTAGTCTGGGCGATGTATCCCCAGGGAAATCGCTGGGGACGTGGTCGGTGACGGTGGGTGGGAGCCAGATTGCAGCAGGTGATGAAGTGAGGAGGAGAAAAGGAAATGGTGGATGTTTCTTTGGCCATTTGCCCTTTTACTGTGCATGAATGAAGGTACATTTTGATCTCTACCCTACTGTCAAGGCAGGCACACTCTCCATCATTTACCAATTTCTATTACTTTGACATTCCACATCTTCAAGCTATTTCCTTTTCCGCTTCCCAAGTGAGCATTTCTAATATAGAAGGGTGGGTGGGGTAGCTTTATGCAGCCTCTGTCTTCTGGAATAAGAGTTATTAGAAACCTCAACCACAAAAAGAAGGCTAGGGCACTGAATTCTTCCTCAGGGCAACTGTGCAGACAATTCTAATGTTTGCACAGTGTAAGACACGTGATAAAGACTGCATTAAACGTACAAGTTTTACAAATATGTACATCTGAAAGTATGAGCGAAAATGCTCAAGCTCTTCAAATAGAGGAAATACAAATTGTTTTGCTAACATAGTATGGAAACAAATAATTTATTTCACTACTTTAGAAAAAAATCAAGTTTTAGAATCAACTGTTTCAGCACCATATTTAACTCTGAAACAATGTTTTTGTCAATGTAGTTAACTTTTTCCTCATTTTCACAATGGGATTAACATGACTTTTTGATAATATGCCCTTCAAGGAAAGGAGAGACATGAACTCACAAACATTTACAAGGCAGTGTGGCATAGTGGTTAGCAATGTGCGCTCTGGGGCTGCTGATCCCAGGCTCAAACCCTGGCGCTGTCACTTCCTAACTGTAGGACCCTGGATGAAGTTACTAAACCTGTCAGTTAAGCAACTTCATCCACTCAAAGTAAGTAACGACAGCACCAATCTTATCTGGTGACTGTTAAGGATTACATGACATAATTCATGTACAATTTAAAACGGTCTGGCATATAGTTTGTACTCAACCAGTGCCAGTTGTGACTTCCTCTAAGCCTACCTCCTAGGGAGATGTTTTAAGGAATGATGGCTACATGTTCATATTAGATACAGGATAAAAGCATCCTAGCAGAGTCCTAGAAAGATGAGTTCTCGGTCAAACAAATTCTATTATTCTTTTTTCAGAGAAAGCTATACCAATAAAGGGGCTAAACATTTTTTGGTGAGGAGGGCAGTGAACTGTGGTTCATGCCCTGGGTTCTGGAAAGTGTGTTAAGTCCTATAGGTGCAACAGTGGAAAGGAAGATAGGTAAGTGAATGTCCTGCTTTGCAGGAACCGTTACAGATATAGGAAGTCAAATACGTGTGGCTTTCCTCTCTGTGTGCCCTTGTTTTATGATTTAGGCTTCAGCAGCAACCACGCCATTAGCGGTAACTGTCCTTGTTGGCAGTGTTTACTGTCAGAGCAGGACCAAGCACTTGTTGACTGAACCTGAAGAAATCAAAATGAATGAAGGAAAAAAATCCTGCTAGTGGTAGTCCCAAGGAACTTTGGAAGAAAGTAAAAACAGACCCACCAACATGGGACATCATGTGACTCAGGGGCTGGCCTGTCGTACGATGCTGAAGAGCATGTGTGACTCTGTACACACCCTGGCATTTCCTCTGAGGAGAAAATCTCAACAAAATTTAGCTTCTGAGCTTCTCATGGGCTAAAACTGAAATACCTGCTGAGTCTTCAGTACCTGGAAGAAACATTCACTCATGGCAGCATGGAAGTCGACAGTCACTGTTTCTGCCTCTTCTGGCCAAAGCCAGTGCCTTAGAGGGGGTTTAGGCGAAGGTTGAATTCTCAAAATGTACATTCACTGATGTACAGTAAAAGGGCAAATGGCCAAAGAAGCCTCCACCATTTTCTTCTCTCCTCCTTACCTGCTGCAATCTGGCTTTGGTCCCCACTCGCCCTCACCGACCAGGTCCCCAGCAATTTCCCTGTGGATATGTCCCTGGACAACTCTCCATTCTTACCCTACCTGGCCTCACGAAAGCATCTGACGCTGGGAAGTTCATTTCCTCTGGTTCGTGGAAAATTACTAGAGTGAAAGTTTCATGAGGATGGGGACTGTATCAGCCTAGTTCCACGAAGCAGTTCTTACAATGCTTGGCAGAGTGTGTACTCATCACAGACAATCAATATCTGAGTGAGTGACCCAGTGTCTCCTGGCTCCTGTAAAAGGTGATGTTCTGCTGGGCTTGTTCTAGACATGCTTCTCTTCTCCACACACTCCTCCTGGAGGACCCTCACCCACTTTCCTGTCTCTGCTGACCGTCCTTTCAGGGAGGATTCCCACACTCTTTTTTCAGCTGAGAGCCACTGTGCAGCCTCTCATGCCTACTGGATATCTCTGTTCTGACGCCGCACTGACTGTTGGGGGAAGTCAGGGACCCCAAACGGAGGGACCGGCTGAAGCCATGACAGAAGAATGTGGATTGTGAAGATTTTATGGACATTTATTAGTTCCCTAAATTAATACTTTTGTAATTTCTTACACCTGTCTTTACTGCAATCTCTAAACATAAATTGTAAAGATTTCATGGACACTTATCACTTCCCCAATCAATACCCTTGTGATTTCCTATGCCTGTCTTTACTTTAATCTCTTAATCCTGTCAGCTGAGGAAGATGTATGTTGCCTCAGGACCATGGGATAATTGCGTTAACTGCACAAATTGTACAGCATGTGTGTTTGAACAAATATGAAATCTGGGCACCTTGAAAAAAGAACAGGATAACAGCAATTGTTCAGGGAATAAGAGAGATAACCTTAAACTCTGACCACCAGTGAGGCGGGTGGACAGAGCCATATTTCTCTTCTTTCAAAAGCAAATGGGAGAAATATCGCTGAATTCTTTTTCTCAGCATGGAACATCCCTGAGAAAGAGAATACGCACCTGGAGATATAGGCTTATAAACAGCCCCCCCAGGTGCGCCTGTCTCTTATGGTCGAAACTGCAGAGATGAAATAGACTTCAGTCTCCCATAGCGCTCCCAGGCTTATTAGGAAGAGGAAATTCCCACCTAATAAATTTTGGTCAGACCGGTTGATCTCAAAACCCTGTCTCCTGATAAGATGTTATCAATGACAGTGGTGCCCAAAACTTCATTAGCAATTTAAATTTCACCTCAGTCCTGTGGTCTCGACCTGCCTCCACTTGCCTTGTGATATTCTATTACCCAGTTAAGTACTTGATGTCTGTCACCCACACCTATTCACACACTCCCTCCCCTTTTGAAAATCCCTAATAAAAACTTGCTGTTTTTTGTGGCTTGTGGGGCCATCACAGATCCTACCAACGTGTGATGTCTCCCCCGGACACCCAGCTTTAAAATTTCTCTCTTTTGTACTCTGTTCCTTTATTTCTCAAGCCGGCTGATGCTTAGGAAAAACAGAAAAGAACCTAAGTGAATATCGGGGCAGGTTCCCCGATAACTGACATTTCAAACTCCTCTTCCTGCTCTTGTTTGCTATTTCAGGGAGTGGAATGAACACCTACCTACCCAACTGCCTAAACCAGAAACTTGGGGGTCATCCTTAACCCCCTTCCCTCTACGCACACTCCCTGGCACCTCTGGCACTCAATCCCTCAGTTCTGTAGATTTGTCTTCCCAAATCTCTCTGTAATTCATCCACTTCTACCACATCCCAGCTCACGCCAGCATCTTCTCCGGGCTACTTCATCAGCCTCTCCGACAGGTCTGGCTTCCTTCCCTCTGTGGCCTCCTCTCTCCCTGCAGCAAATGCACCAAATGCTCCCCACTCTGACTCTCATGCCCTTGCACCTGCTGCTCTTCCTCTGACTAACTCCTATTGATCCTTCAGGTTTCTGGACATCACCTCCTCCAGGAAGCCCTTCCTTGACCCTGCCCAGCCTGAGCCAGGCACCCTTGCTATGTGCTCTAGAGCTCCCTGAGTGTCCTGTCCGAGTGTTCACCCCATGATAACATAATTTTCTATTTGAGGTCTGCATCCCCTGCTAGATCTTTCTGTGTGTCTTGTTATTTTAGCCCCTGAAGCTAGGATAGTAGCCACAAAAATATTCACAAACACCTCTGAATGAACAAACAAAAGTAGATTTGCAAATCTATAAAATTCAACTCAAAACTACTATCAGTCTAAAAGAACAACTTTCAAACAACAACTTTGAGCTCTGTTTTCAAATGGAATAGTTAAGAAAAAGGCACTTCCCAAGGTGACAAGAAGGCATAACTAAGAGTATAGATGTACCCTTTATATAAGCATGTGTTGACTTGAGTTAGTTTAGGTTTACATCCAGGAAGCTACTTCCTAAATTCCTATTCAAACCAATCCTTCAAGTTGACTCTCTCTATAATCTTGCACAGTAAACTAAATGTGGCTCAAATACTACCTAAGGTCCAATAAGCCAGGAAAAGAGAAAAAGAGATGCAGTCTTCTTATCCTTAATTTCTTAGGCAAAAAATACTTGTATCATGTCTTAATAGTTGGAAAGGAGTTTGAGGCTCATCCAAGCCAACATTCTACAGGTGAGAAAGCAGACTCAGCGATGCAAAGAAATGTATTCAGGGTCACATTCGGTTTGATATCGGTGAAGCAGTGTTAGGTCCTGGTTCCCTGACCCGCAGGAACGCACTCTCAGCTGTCAGTGCCATTTTCGATTATAGGTTTACTGCACAGGTGGCTGTGTTTTTCAAGAGCAAGTTGCAGGTGGAATGTTCCTTCCAACCATGCTTGCAACAAATAACTGTTTCACTATTCAACAATTTGATGAAGAGAAATGAAGTAGAACTCTCATCGGGTCAATAAAGTGTTTCTCGCTGGTGGCAGCAGAATGGGGAACAGGAAGAATCACAATAGCAGGGGTGGGAGACTAGAAAGAAAGAGTAAAGGTGATTGGGAGTACGTGATCATGCCCCCAGGACATGGGGAGACGTACAGCAAGGTACTTACCTTTTCTTTGTCACTAGCTTCTCTAGCCACTGTAGAGCCCTGAAACACAAAGCAATAATAAAAACATGCGCATGGGAGGCATTGGGTTTCACACGCAGAAAATATGAAAATGGCTCCGGGCGGAGCAGAGAGCCAGCTCAGCACCCACTCTGCTTCGCAGCCCATGCGGAATGGGCTTCTCATCCCTCCCTGACCATGGCTCTCTGTCCGGCCTGTGTCCCCTCTCTGCAGGTATTCCTGGCCACTGGCCGCTTCTCTAGCCCTGACTCTGTCTTGCTCACCTGTGTTTCTGTGGTTCTTGTCCACCTGCTGGAAGTTAGAAAACCTGACCATCACTTACTTGAGCAGTAACTTACTCAACACTGGATCAGCCCCACACTTTACTCCTTGTATCAACTGCCAGAAATAGTCAGTCCTGTTATCTTAAAGAGTCCCACTAGCTGGCTGCAGTGGGACCACAGGAGCGTTAAGTGCCTCTTTCCCCACATTACGTCCTTCTGTGGGCACATCCTCACCTGCTGACTTTTTTCTGCAATGCTCATTGTTTTCTCCCGTCTTAGAGTTACTGATGAACACTCTTTCCTTGCTTGCTATACATCAGTCCCCCACAGCCACTCTCTGACCCCATTTACTTTGGAGATTCCTTCAAAGACACACAGTTATTTGTACCTCTTTTGTGCCAGGCCCTATGCTGAGTGCAGAGGTACAAAGTGGAGGAAAACATGGCCCTTGATCTCAGCAGTTTGTGCTCTTACTGCAGTGGTGTTCAGAACTCTGCCTTAGAGCTCTGGGTTGTCTAGCATGACCTGAGTCTACCTCGGAGGCCGACGGGGAGGCTTTAGGGGTAGAGTCCAAGCAGAGAAACTTCCCGTGGCTTGTGGAAGATTTTAATTCAAAAGAAAAGCTGGGAAACAAATGGTCTGGTGAATTCCTAAGTATGGATGACAATCACGGTGTCTCATACACAGCAGATGTCCTGTGTTTACTGCATAAATGGCTGGAGAAGAATCACAGGCCAATTTCCTGGGCTCCCTTCCCCTCCTGCACTGGACACCCCTAACTATCGTGAGGTCAGCCAAGCCACTTGCTTCTTTACCACCTGATGAAAAGACATCTATTGCCCTGGGTTACTTGAGTTAGCCATTCATTAAATGAACTTACAGTTGGCTTGGGAAAAGTGAAAGTGGCTTTTAGATTGGCCATCTGCAAAGAAATCAAAATTTTTGATTACTGGCTTTCATCGAGCAGCTCAGGTATTGACTAGGATTGAGCTTCCTGCAATTCACAGATGCGGAAACTTGAACGGAATAGACTCCTCACATTGGGGAAGGGAGCCAAGACCAGGCTGGGGGGGGGGGTCTCCCCAGGGCCGATCTTCCATCCCCCTGGTGCTCAGTGCCCCCAGGACTGGAAGATCCGAGGGACGCTGCTGCTGGCCCAGGGAAAATGTTCAATGTTTCTCAGGGCGATTCAGAGCAGCCCAAAGCTGACCCATCAGATGGAGACAGATAATGTGAACCATTCATGAAGGCAAACCTGAGAACCCATTCTACGACCACAGCCCGAGCCCCTCTGCACAGCCATGCCCGGCAACTGTTACTTGCCATGGTCTACTTTCCTTCCTTTAGGAATTCCTGAATATGGACCACAAGTACCTTCCTTTACACACTGATTTTTCACAACGAATGTTCCCAAATACTTTTTAAAAACTGGGACATTTGTAATACTTGAGCACTGCCTATGATGCTGGGAACAGGAAGAAACTATTCTACTTTGAATTCTTAACCAAGTTCTTGGGGTGTGTGTGTCTGCGTCTGTGTGTGTGTGTGTGTGTCTGTGTCTCTGTCTGTGTGTGTGTTTCCTCTCCTACAATATAATCCACCCTGCTTCTGATTCTCAGGGAAGCTTCATCTGTATGCAAGTGCTGATCATTAGCTTGGGAACAACAAAACACAAAACTCATCCAAGTTTAAATTAATTCACAATAAAAAATTATTTAAAAAAAATAGAAAAGGAAGGCCAAGAGTTTAAGCCATGAAACGATGCCAGATGTACAGGTTCCATCACAACTGAGAGCACTGGCAAGAACAGAGTTTATCTATGCCACAAGCCAGAAAGGGAGATGAAACTGTGAAAAGCAAGGCAAATTAAAACTAGAATATCCAATCTCTAAGTATAATTTACTCCAAGATATGTTTACCAGATGCCTACTTGTCCGAGGCGCTATCTTAGGCATTGCAGGGGGATTAAAAAAAAAAAAAAAGTTAAGTAGAACAACATACTTGCCCTTGAGGCACTTACACATCAGGAGAATGAATGAGGCAACCAAGATTCATTAACTCCCATATGCCATGCCTCACGCTGGACACAATACATATGTATCTTATTTAATCCTCAAAACATCCCTGCAAATGTAGGTAAAATTATCCCTATTTTAACAGATGAAGAGACGGAGGGTCATAGAGGTTCAGCAACTTACACAAGGTTAACAAGTCATAAAAGAACAACATGTGACTTTAGAGGTCACTCTGGCTTTCTTCCCTGGGGAAGTCAGACAGAGTCCTGTGTGCTCTGAGCAGTACCGCCAAGGCTTCACGAAAAGAGCTGGTGCTGGCAAGGGCCCTGGAGGATGGCTGGGATTTCCCCAGGGGCAATTCCAGGGGCAAAAAATGGCTTGCTTGGGCGAAGACTTTAAGACAGGACAGGACAAGGGTGTATTTGGGAAGTGGATCCAGTGTGTGGGGACTTCAGAGGTTAGGAGACAAGCCTAGACCATTTCCTTCACTTAGACTAGCATTTCTCTAAGCATGGTTCAGAACCCTGGGGTCCCAAGACCAAAACTATACAAAGCCAAAACTATTTTTATAATAATACTGAGAAATTATTTGCCTTTTTCAGCGTCTTGATATTTGTATAAATAATGCAAAAACAATGGTGGGAAGAACTGCTAGCAGTTTAGCATAAGTCAAACAGTGGCAACAATGGGTATTAGTAGTGTTTGTGATTTAAAAAAAAAAAACAATGAAAAAAACCAGCACCATCTAAGAAACCCAGCGTCATTTCAGAAACCTCTGAAGCCACACATCCTGGTTTTTGTGACTTGTGAGCTGTGTAAGAGTTGCTGAACTTCTGGCTAAGATGGTGTGTCATACAAGTAGGCATCTAGTAAACACATGAAAGCATAACATTAAATATATCAAATCTAGACCCAGGAGTACACGTCTTTTCAATATTCTGTGCAGGAAATATACATAAAGCACTTCTGTTTATAAAGAAGGAATGATTTCTTAAGAACTGTTTTCGTGATGGTTTGAGTTATGAGTTGAACTGGCCATCTTTTTCATGAAACAACACTTTTACTTGAAAGAACAACTGACAGTCTATGTTTATTCAGATCTGGGCATGTGACTGATGTTTGCTACAAAATGAATGAAGCTGCTAGGCTCCCCTGTATGCTGGGGTGCTTGCTACATGTGGTCATTTCACAGAAAACAACTGACAGGGCTTGTGGCCAGTGATAAAATTTGAGATTCCAAGTAAAAAACTGATTTTTAAAGAACTTATATCCACCATCCTGGGCCTGCCGCTTCCCAATATGTAAAAGACTTTTCTGATGACATTGGTGGTAACACTGTTATGACTTTTTGATACTGTATAATGAAATGTGTCAATATTTGGAAGAGTCAAATAACTCAGTGAACCAATATGTTCCAAATGGCAAGTGCATGCCTTGACAAAATCACACATTCAAACAATGCATGCAAACCAATCAATGGATTTCGATGAAGAGTACAAAAAGTTCATTGATATGATTTCAGATTTCATAATGTAACTAAGCTTTGAGAAATTACCTCTTGTCAAGCTTTGGTGTAGTATCAAAGAAGAATATCTACAATTATCCAAAAAAGTTGTTAAAACATGCTTTAACAACTTTCCAAACTTCATTATTGTGTGAGTTCAGATTTTCTTCACATACTTCAGTGGCATAACACCACACAGACTGACAGTGGAATCAGATAGGACATTCTAACTATCTCACATTAAGTCAAGACATTACGGAGATTTGCAAAAATGTAAAACAATGCTACTTGTCTCATTTATGTTTTTGCTTTTGGAAAATAGTTATTTTTCATAAAAATGTTAACATGTAATGGTTTTCTCATTTTTAAAGAAACTACATATTCTAATATTTCTTATATTAATTCTTAATACTGTAAATATCCACAGACACAACTCACATCTGCAAAAGCTTTCGAGGGTCCTCTTGTAAGAGCGTGAAAGCGTTGAGACCAAAAAACTTGAGAACAACATGTCAGAGACCAGAGTTTGGCAAACTTTTCTGCAAACAGTCAGGGGGTAAATGTTTTAGGCTTTGTGGTCCCAAATGGTCTCTGTGGTAACTACCAAACTCTGCCATTACAGTGCAAAAGCAGTAACAGACAATACAGAAACAAGGGGCATCGTGGTATTCCAATAAAAATGTATTTATAAAATAGGCCCAGCCAGCCGCGGTGGTTCATGCCTATAATCCCAGCACTTTGGAAGGCCAAGGTGGGTGGATTGCTTGAGCTCAGGAGTTCAAGATCAGCCTGGGCAACATGGTGAAATCCTGTCTCCACCAAAAAATACAAAAAATTAGCTGAGCATGGTGGTGCGTGCCTGTGGTCCCAGCTACTTGGGAGGCTGAGGTGGGAGGACTGCATGAGCCAGTAGGGCAGAGGTTGCCATGAGCCAAGATTGCGCCACTGCGCTCCAGACTGAGCAACAGAGGAAGACTCTTTCTCAAAAAAAAAGAAAAGAAAAGAAAAAAAAAAGTCCCTCAAGTAGGATTTGGAATTCAGGCAAGTCATGGTTTTCCAACCCCTAACTTGAACATTCTCCCCTGAATTGGTGATACCAGAAGCCAGATTATGTCACTCCACTCTCAGAATTTCCAGGGGCCCCCCTTTATCTCCAAGCCTTTGAAATGGTCTCTGTACTTACAGTTCCCTCTGCCAGCAATATTCTTCCTCAGCTCATTTCCTCATCTCCTTCAAGTCTGCTCCAATGTCATCTTTCTCAGGGGAACCTTCCCTGACAGGACTATTTAAAACTCTCCCCCTCTTTAATTCTGTCTATAGCACTTACCACTTCTGGGTATGCTCTATGACTAACTTATCACTTTTACTTACTGCCTGTCTTTACCCACCAGAATGTCAGCTCCCCAAGTGCAGGTTTCGTTTGTTCATCCCATCACTTCCAGCATCTAGAACAGTGCCTGGTATGCAGTTGGCTGAATATTTAAGTAGATGTGATATCTCTAACATGTGCCAGTGTTTTTTGGTGAGGCCAGCAAGCACTTATTGCCTCACAGGAAGGAATACACTGCTACTTGTCTGGTAGCTTTAAGTGCTGAGTGGCTCCTAAGCATTTCTGATGATCAATGACAACATTTACAATGTAGAAGAGTAAGCTTGAGTTACTTCACAAAAATTCATAAAATCAGTCTCACCTTTAAGTCGTATTTCCTATACACAGACAAACGGTGGCTGAATACATTTCTTGTAACTATCACATATATTTCAACTCCATCAACATTAAGCCGGTACATGCCCAAGAACTGGGGAAGAAGGGTGATCCCATGACATTCCACTATGTACTGCATGGGAGAGAAAGAAAGAGGAAAAAAACATCCAATCAAAAGATTCCTTCCTTAGATGTAAAATACATATGCCTATGGTGTTCATACAAAGTGAAAACCTCCAGCCATTAGGGTCTTATTTACAGAAAATGACCACATTTGTACTGCTTACCAATCACATCTGTGTTCACCATCTCTACACAGAAAAGAAAATTCAATTTTATCTCCAAACAGATTTTTTTCCAACATTCCAAATGGAATTTGTATGGTCAAACCTTGGATATGATCGTGTAAGGCAAGAGGACATGTGACTGTCTTTCTCAAATTCCTTTTAAGGGATATTACACTCCACCTAGCGCCTCTGTCTTCTACCCACAAAGCCCTGACTACAAGGCTGAGGCAGAGCAACCTGGCTGCTAAAATAGCTTCTCTAACAGTGTTGAAGTCGAGATGAAAGAGGAAATTGTGGAGAGCCCAGTGTTAGAAGCTGGGAGGGCAGAGCTAAGCTTCTCAAGAGAGCAGGGGAGAAGGGGGCAACCCCTGTGACCATAGCACCCTCGCTCCTGCTCTGCCGGCAGATGGGGACTGCCTTGTCCCTGCTGGTTTCCACCAAGTTAACTGGACAAGCCCAGGGTTGACACCATTTCCGAGGAGAGTTGCAAAAACACAACACGACCTTGGCTGTTTTTCATGACCAAACTCCAGAGGGCCACAAGATGGAGCCACTTCTCCCTGAGAGCAGATTTTCATAAAACAGGGGTCCCTCTGCACTTCCCAAAGGAAGCTTAGGTTTTCCTTCCTTTAAAATCATGGGGAAGTAATATTTCAAAAAAGCTCTATGTCCACTGACACGTGTGAAATCTCCAGGATAATAAACAGCATAAATGGTGAGATTCCATTACTGTAAACACCATACATGTTGGGCATATTCAGAGATGCTAATGATGCAATTGGAGGGAATTCTGATCCTTTTCTACAATACTGCTTGAATTTTTCATTTTCTTTTTTTTTTTTTTTTACAATGAGCATTTTATAAAAAATACAAAATTAGAATGTCCTTTCAAACTTCTTAGTTGTAAATACTGTTAATAATCAATTCTGGTAATATTTAACCACCTTAAGAATGAAAAAGTCTTTGGTTTTGATCATTAAAGATAAACAGCATTGGTACTTGATTCTGATTTTTGCCATCTAGAGTTTTGGCAAGTTTTAAAGATGCCTCTTCCCTTTCTTTTTTCTTATTGACAATAACTGAGCTATATATTTTAATCTCATGTAATTCCTGAGTAGAGTTTCACCTTGTTATTTGAAATTAGATGAGTGAAACATTTTCTATTTCCTTTCAAAATATAATAAATTGAGTTTTGCTAATGCAAAACAGGCAATAAATAGCCATTGGGTGAAAAGAAAATTTCTCACATCTGATCTAGAGAAATGAAAAGGGGTTCTTGGCCTCTGTAGAAAGGTGGTTGGATGGGCCTTCAAACATGGAGACTGAGGAAGTCTAGTCTCCGCGTGCAGTAGAGAGAACGTAGGTTTGCGAGCCAGAAAGGTGTGTGTGTGTGTCCTGGCGCCTCCATTTACGAGCTGTGAGATCTTGGGCAAGTTATCAAATCACTCCACAGTTTAGCTTCATTTTCCAGAAAAAGAGCCTAATTCCTACCTTGAAGGTTGTTTTGAGGGTTACAGGTAAGAGTATGTCAAAATACTTCACACGGTGCTGTGTACTATACTATACTGAAGATGATAATGATTATTTTCATTCAAAACTCTGTTAAGAAATTTTAATGTTACACCTGTTTTGTGCTCCCAACTGACATACAGACATGTACTGGGTGGGGTCTGCTCCGAGGCAGTTATTTTTGAGGCCCACAAGACACAGTCCCTGCCCCAGGGGACACACCGATTTTGGTTTTGCTGCTCAACCCCTCACTGAGCTCCCATCACGAACTACCTTTACAGAATCCTGCCATTCCTCTCTGATTGAAGTTGCTGTGCAGAGCCACAGAAAGCTATGTCTCACAGCGACAAAGAACCATTATTCATGCTACAAATATGGTCAAGAAATCTTTTGAATATTATACAGCAAATCATTGACTAGTTGTCCCCCCTTAGGAAAAAACACCCATACAGATTACATTCTATACCTCCCCTACCTTAAACATTAGCTAAATTACTACACTGAAAAGAGACAGATCAAATCTGTCTACTTTGCCAGGCGCGGTGGCTCACGCCTGTAATCCCAGCACTTTTGGAGGCCAAGGCAGGTGGATCATGAGGTCAGGAGTCCAAGATCAGCCTGGCCAAGATGGTGATACCCCATCTCTACTAAAAATACAACAATTAGCTGGGTGTGGTGGTGCACACCCGTAATCCCAGCTACTCGGGAGGCTGAGGCAGAAGAACTACTTGAACCCAGGAGGCGGAGGTTTCAGTGAGCCGAGATCGTGCCACTGTACTCCAGCCTGGGTAATAGAGCAAGACGCCATCTCAAAAAAAAAACAAAAAAGAAAAAAAAAGTCTGTCTACTTTATCAGCAAGTCTACACACAGTTGTTCTCAAACGTATGGCTCACTTATGGGGCTCCTTGATGAATACCTAAAACTCCTGAGGATATAAACATGTAAAAACCCACAAGTCATACCAAAGTTTATCTATTAGATTCGAGTACTGCCAAGCTGCAGGTGATATCAAAGGTTTAGAAAGCATTAATGGGTTAAAATTTTGCAGTAGAGAAAATTATACCTATTAACTGAATTTCTGGGGGGAAGCACTGGGAAAAGGGCACACTGCTGCATTTCAGTGGAGGAACATTTAACTGGGTCTGTGAATGCCTGGGCTAGGAACCTCTGTTCTCTAGCACGATGCGCTGTTGTAGGCAGATGTTGACACAAAGAGACCTGAATGAGAATCCTGGTGGATTCTCCCAGTTGACCCAGAGAATGCTGAGCACAAACTCGTAACACCAGCGGGTGTTAACTCCAAGGATTCCTACACACACCAGCTGCTGGAGGTCAGCCCTGAACCAGGGAGACTGTAGATTTACAGCTACAGCTTTAGCCGGGGTCTCACGAGCCTCAGCCACCTTACACAGCTAAGAGCCCTCCCGGTCCAGCTCCGTGTTCATTACCTGTGTGACCTTGGGACAGTTATTCAACCTCTTGGTCTGCATTTGGAAACTGGGAGGTAATAATAGTAGTTAACGATTAAATGAGTTAGTTATAAAGTTTTTAGAACAAAGCCTGGTGCATAAAAAGTAGTATGGAAGTGTTATCTATCTTTTGAACCTTTTCCATTTTTATCAAACCTCAAAACCCCCTCATTACTCTCAATATTCATTCATAGAGGCTGAGAATATGGTGGCTCACACCTGTAATCCCAGCACCCTGGGAGGCCAAGGTGGGCGGATAGCTTGAGATCAGGAGTTTGAGACCAGCCTGGCCAACAGCGAAACCTCGTCTCTGCTAAAAATACAAAAATTAGCCAGATGTGGTGGTGCATGCCTGTAGTACCAGCTACTCAGGAGGCTGGGTGAGGCAGGAGAATCGTTGGAATTTGGGAGGCGGAGGTTGCAGTGAGCCGAGATTGTGCCACTGCACTCTAGCCTGGGTGACAGAGCAAACTCCTGTCTCAAAAAAAAAAAAAAAAAAAAAAACAACTTTTCATAGATTCACTTAAAAAATACGTATTGAGCATCCATCATATGCCTGGTACCATGAGCGGTGCTGACTTTGCATCAGGGAGCAGAGACACCTGGTTCTTGTCTGTGTGCAAGTTATCCTACTTCAGGTGGAAAAGGGTGCCATGGGAGGGGAATGGCTTGACTTCCGGTAGCCCCATCTCCCAGTGATACAGTTTGAATATTTGTCCCCTCTAAACCTCATGTTGCAATGTGATCCCCAATGTTGGAGGTGGTGCTCGGTGGGAGGTGACTGGGTCATGGGGGTGGGTCCCTCATAAATGGCTTGGTGCCATAGGGAGAACTGCTTATGGAAAAGAGCCTTCCCCTCTCCTTCCTTGCCTCTCGCCAAGCCATGCCAGCTCCCTACTGCCTTCCAACATGAGTAGAAGCTTCCTGAGGGTCTCACCAGCGACAGATGCTGACACCATGCTTCTTGTACAGTCTGCAGAATTGCAAGCCAAATAAACCTCTTTTCCTTATGAATCACCCAGCCTCAGGTATTCCTCACAGCAACACAAATAGGCAAAGACACTCAGTGCTTGCACGGTGGATCCCCTTCTGAGAGTGGTCTCTCCAGTCACACTGCGACGCATCTTGTCGGGTTCTTGAGCATCCTCCCTCTCAGTCCAGGATCCTCAACCTCTCCCTCCACTAGCAGCTTCTCAACAGTGCTTAAATGTGCTGAAGTTTCTCTCATGAAAGCAACAAAAACAAAACACAAAACACCCTCTCAATTGCAGAGATGCACGGTCTGGCACCGCCTGGATCCTGGCTTGAATATACACTTTGAGGGCAACTGGGGACACCTGATTATGCCACTCACTAGATATTTGGTGATAGGAAGGAATTTATTGGCAATTTTCTTAACCTGAGAAGTCCTTATGTTTCAGAGAAGCATATCAAAGTATTTACAGAGGAAATGTGTCTGTGATTTACTTTTGAAACATTTCTGCAAAAATAAAATGATGCAAATGTGGTAAAATGTTAATAATTGTTCAATCTAAGTGATGGGTATATGCTACCAATTTTCTGTCTGCTTGAACATTTTTACAATAAAAAGTAAAAAGAAACACAAACCCTTCTTTGACTCCATGTCCTTCTCCATCTCTGGTCTCTCTCCTGACTGGCTTCTTGGCAGAGCTGTCTACGCTTATTTTCTGTTGCTCTGTAACCCCCATCCATTCTGCAGCTCATCCTGCTCTGGATTTTACTTTCCTTTCCCTTCAGAGCAACTGTTCCCCCTGAGATCTCAATGACCTTTGAGTGGTTAAATTTGACAGATGCTTCTCCGCCTTTCTCTCTCCTGAACCCCATGAGCAAACAGTGCTCTTGTCTGGGGCTTCCTCCCTCCCTTGGCTTCTGAGACGCTGTGTTCTCCTGGCAGTCCTCCTACTCCGTCCCATCTTTCCTGCTCTTTGGCCAATGCTTCCTCCTCTACATGCCCATTGTCAGGGCCCTGACCTAGATGTCCTCTCATCTTCTCTTCTTCACTGCGTACAGGCTACCTGATCCACACCGTTTGTTTACATTTCTATCTGTGTCTCGATAACCCCCAAACTTACGATTCTCAGTCCACAACCTTTCTTTTGAGTTGCACATCCACATAGGATTCATCTAGTGTAATACAGCTTCCTGCCAAATGTAAGCTCCACGAAGGTGGCAAGCACTACCCTTAGCAGGACCTCATGTGTAAAAACCATTTCATATACAACTGTTGAATAAATGAATCCAGCAAATAATTAAAAAAACCCAAGATGTTTCCTACAGATGCCTACTCTCTCTGCTCTCTTTATAATTAACACCATGACCCTTACCTCCAGGTGTTACAAATATGAAAATTCTAGATTTTGAAAGCAGAAAAAAAACCTGTCATTTATGATGAAAGGGAAGCCCCAGATTTTTCTCACGATGGCCATGACAAATGAAGAACTTTACACAATAAGTAGGAAAAAAGGCATATGTCGGGCATGAAAGGAGGAAAAGAGGGTACCACAAAATAACGGTTTAAGGATGTTAATCTTAAAAAAAAAAAACAAGGCAGTCACATGGTTAACTTGGGGGAGAATTCGGAAATGGTCACAGTTTATCTGTTCTGGGACTATTACCGCACGTGTAAACTGTACCACGCAATGTATCCTCATTCTCCAGCATCACGGGAGAAACAGAACTTTGAGGAAAGGGGTGGAGCAGAATCGTAACCCTAGTGATATCCATCTGTCACTGAATAAGAGTAAAGAATCACATCCGATGATTTATACAGAATTCACACTTAAAATTCTCTCAACTTCCCAAAGTTTGTATGCACTGATAAAGCTGATAAATGGTGTTCTCCACAGAATCACGTGCACAACAATTAGAGGACGTCTGCCTCCTTCCCCTCCAGCTCCTCCCTATCCTCACCCTTGGAGGGGAGGGGATCTTTGGGCATAACACTGCTTAGACATGATGCTCCCATACCAACCACAGAGGAACTTGCTGCCTTTAAGATGCTCCATTCTGGCCGGGCATGGTGGCTCACGCATGTAATCCCAGCACTTTGGGAGGCAGGGGAGGGTGGATTACTTGAACTCAGGAGGAGATTGAGACCGGCCTGGCCCACATAGTGAAACCCCGCCTCTACTAAACATATAAAAATCAGATGGGCATGGTGGCAGGTGCCTGTAGTCCCAGCTACTCGGGAGGCTGAGGCAGGAGAATCGCCTGAACCCAGGAGGTAGAGGCTGCAGTGAGCCGAGAGTGTGCCACTGCACTCCAGCCTAGGTGATAGAACGAGACTTCGTCTGAGAAGAAAAAAAAGAAAAAAGAAAAAAGAAAAAAAAAGACAACCCATTCTGATGAATGTGGAGATAAGGGAAACAAGACCTGCTCATGACTCAAGCAGGGCCAAGATGCAGCCAAGGCCCCGAGGTGAGGGGTGGAGAGGGCAACGGCAGGAAGGCATGAGGGAGGGAGACTTCCAGGAGCACCTGATATGTGCCCCAAATGCTCTCAGAGACACGGGTTGTATCTTTAATGCATGACGGGGACTCCCAATTTCAAGGACTCTCCATAATTAATAATGCTGCAGTGTCTCTGTATTTATAAAGTGAGATTAGTGTAAACGTAAAACACCAAAAAAAAATTTCTATCTTATGTTGCTTCTAGGATCACAACTGTGAGCACATTTTTCTTCAAAACTTAAGTATCATAGACAAATTAACAAAATAACTTGTAAGCGAATGCTTCAAAAACAGCAAGAAGAGGCTGGGCATAGTGGCTAATGCCTGCAGTCCCGGTAAATCGGGAGGCCAAGGCGGGCGGATTACTTGAGCCCAGGAGTTTGAGATCAACCTGGCCAACGTGGCGAAACTCCATCTCAACAAAAAGAAAATAAAAGAAAGACAGTGAGAAGAAGAGCATGTACTGGGGGTACCACAATGCCATGCTTTTAACAACCTATTATTTGACCCGGTCATTCTCTTCTTTGTAAGAGTTTAAAGCATCCTATCTATTACCCTTTTGTAAAACACTGTTGGCTCAACCACAAGACAATCTGAGGAACCTTTGCCTCCTTTCTTCCACATGTTTAACTTCCAGATTACAAGAATGCCAAAGTTATAATGCAGTCCCTTGGGGCCACTGTTTAGGAAAGGTGCATTTCTTTCACTTTCAACCACGGTCTACAAGATGTGGCTACAAGGCAATCCTTCCCCACTGGCAAAAGGACATCATCAACACAGTTGTCCCTTTCTGCGATGGTAATGTCTCGCTTTACAGACTCGACAGGTGCAGTGCTCTAATGCGGCCCGGGAGGCTCCTTTGTAGAATGGATGAGTCTGCCAACTCCTGTCTGCAGACACTTTGAAGTCCCAAGGCAGATGAGGCTGCAAATGGACCAAACACTGAACAATGCTGGCCGTCCCGTGTGTGGCTCAGAAATTAAGAGCACACACCAGATAAGTGGGCTTATTCTCCTGTGAGAGCACAGGCAGCATGAACACAATACCGAAGAGTGTTCCTTTCAGCGGCTCCTTGAGTAGGGCTTTTCCCCTGAGGCATTCCTCCTGGTGGCACAATGCTCACCTGTCATTTCCACCTGTCTGACTCTGCAGGTCACCTATATCTAAGCCCTCCGCTCACATCAAACAGGAGCTCTGCCTGGCACCTGGAGCGGAGGCTTCTAGATGCCTGCGATGCAGCCATGACATTGAGCTTCCATCTGAATAGGTGCTGAAAATCTACTCTCAAACTTTATAAAAGTGAACCTGATTATCACCAATTCTTCTTATACTTGCTATATGTAGCTAAGTCAATCACACTTATTCTTTGGGGTCAGCTTTCCTATTCTCAGTGTTAAATTCACTGCATTGCATTTTAAAATATTATTTTTGCCCAGTTACTTGGGCTGAGGCAGGAGGGTTGCTTTAGCTCAGGAGTTTGAGATCAGCCAGGGCAACACAGGGAGATCCTATCTCTAAAAAAAAAAAAAAAAAAAAAAAAAAAAAATTAAAATATTCCTTTTATTAAGTACTGTTCACTTCTGCACTGTCATAGCTGGGCACCTCTTGCTCTTGTCACTTCCCTTCATTACTTACCACATAATAGCTTCTGTTAATTCTAAGAGTGCTCTCAGAAACTTTCCTATTTTTGCTGGCTTTTTAAATTTTTCTCATCTGTAACATGCATTTCCAACACTAACAGTTTTCACTTTTTTCTGTCTTTTTTTAAAAAACAATCTGCTTACAGCTGGGCATGGTGGCTCATGCCTGTAATCCCAGCACTGGGAGGTTGAGGCAGGAGGATCGCTTGAGTCCAGGAGTTTGAGACCAGCCTAGGCAACATGAGAAGACCCCATCTCTACAAAAAAAATAAAAGAAATGAGCCAGGTGTGGTGGCGCATGCCTGTATTCCCAGCTACTTGGGAGGCTGAGGCAGGAGGATCACTTGAGGCTGGGAGGTTGAGGCTGCAGTGAGCTGTGTTTGCGCCACTGTACTCCAGCCTGGGTTACAGACCAAGACCCTGTCTCAAAAAAGAAAAAAAAAAAGTCTACTTATAAATGATGTCGTCAACAAAGGTAAAGTTTCTCCCTTCCTAATTCTCCCTCAGAACTTTTTCCTGTACTACTGTGGGCTTGTTAGAAATGTAATGCAATGATAAATTAGAGTCATGGAATTAGGCTTTCAAAAACATAAAACATAACAGCCACCAGACCTAGGTTTCCTTTGCCCTTAGGCACTCACCGAGAATAACAAGGGTTATGAAGCCCTGATTTGTTGCTATTCTCATGGAGAATGAAATGCCATTAAGAGATTCACAGCTGACTGAAGGTTGAAGCAGAAAGGGTTCTAAGTGATGTACTGCAATAGATAAATATTTATATCTCCGCACGATAGTGTGAACCTGGGCTCCGGCTTTCAGGAATTGCTGTTATTATCATGTTTCACTCATTTTTTAAAAAAGCTTGAAGTGACAATTTAATATAGCATCAAATTAGTACTTCAATGTAAAGTCTTGTTTCATTTAATGTTTTTGAAAGGTTAAATTATCTGTAATCCTTACTGTGCCATGGGCTATGTTTAGAGATTATTCCTACAATATACTTCACATGAAAGAAAAGGAAAGGGAAAGGAAGGGAAGGAAAGGGAAGGAAAAGGAAGGGAAAGGAAGGGAAGAAAGAAGCCTGAAATTATGGATTGCTCTGGTGTACAATGACCAAATAAATAAATAAATGATACAACTTCCTTTGAGTGGATGTCTTGGTATGTTTGGGGATAATGATCTGTAAATGTCAGTTAATATAATTCGATTTCAAATCGTCTTGAAGTAAAAAAAAAAAAAAAAAAAAGGATGACTACATTTAAGCAAATATAACAAATATAACAAAACAAATGAAACTTTACTGCTTTTCTTAATTAAGCTTGATAAAAATCAAGCTTAAAAGGAACAAGCATTCTTCTGTAGTGTTTACACAAATTCTTATTACTGAGATATGCAGAAATGCCTAAGTACATACACGGATGTGCCTCATTCAATTTGTGACACACCATAGTAAGGACTCATAAACAACATCATCATTAAAAATGAAGTAACTTTGTAAAAAATACAATAAAGTGCTTTATCATATGTACAGATGCCACTTGTTACAAAAAGCCCAGAATGGCTGCTCCACGTATGACCGCTGGCAGGGAGCTTTGACAAGCCCAAGGCCTCCTGGAAAGCCCCATCCCAGATAGAAAGCTTAGCTGGTATAAAGGCAGGAAGGTTCCAGAATGGCCCCTGTACCCCACACACAATGGGGAGCTGGGGCCTGAGTAGCCTATGACTGGGGCTGGGGGGGGGGGGGGCTGAACATTTGAGCAGGTGCACCGGAGAGCAGGTGTGCCCAGGGAGCATGTGAGGAGCTGGGATCCAAGCCAAGGTGTTGGAGGTGCTAGACAGAGCCTGTCAGGAGCACAGGGGTACACGGACACTGAGGACATTAGCATGGTGGGGGAGTGGGCCCAGGGGCTCCCACTCCTAGCAAAACCCTTGAAGGGTGCTGACAGGGTCCAGGGCTGGGAATCCCCACCCTCCTCTTTTGCAGAAACAAAACTCTCAGAAAAAGAGCTTCCGTAAATTAGGGTCAGAGGCCTTCCCAAACATTGCAGAGGTGAAGATGAAGCTAAGAGTTCAGTAAGACTCTCAGACACTAAGGAAAGCAAGTGTAGCCACAGAGATGGGATGCCCAGATTCCCTCCAGGGAAGGTCACGCTGCCCAGCTGAGGGTGTGCGGTCTGCAGAAGGCCTGCAGGGGCAGCTCCTTCTAGGTCTGCCTTCCGAGGGCAGCCTGTCATTTTGGCCCAACATAGGAGCCTCTAGGGGCATGTTCCATAGTGCCCCGCCAGGTTAGCTGAGGCTTGACTGGGCCAGCATGGCAGTCTGACTTCTCCCTCTGCCCAATCTCACTTCTTTCCTCTTCCCTACATAAGCTTTGATCCTGATCAACATCTTGACCCCAAACTGTGTCATCATCTGGTTGGGCAAGTCACTGTGTGTGAGAGTTGGCAGACCATGACAACAAATTCAGGCCCCCAGGAATTACAGAGGTGGGACCTCTCAGGAGTAAGTTTTGAATAGTTACGTACAAAACGTGTAAAGAAACAAAGGATGCAATTTCAGAGATGAGCATAAATCAAGAAACTATCAGGAATGAACGGTCAGATTTTGAAAAATCTTCTGGAAAACTTCTAGAATAAAAAAGATAATTGTTGAAATTAAAAAAAAAAAAGGATTAGAACAGTTGAAGAGACACTTAGGACTGGATGATATATTTTGAAGAATTCACCCAGAATTGGGCAGAGATGTTTGGAGATGGAAAATGGAAAAGAAAAGTTAAAGATGGGGAAGCCAGGATGAGCACGTTAAAGATGTACTTGTTGGAGAAACAGAAGGAGAGAGGTGAGGCTGAAAGAGAAAAGGACTGCGGAACTTCCAGACCCTGGAGAAGAAGTACTGCAGGAAAAGCTTGCTGGGGAGTGTGCCGGGCAGCTCCCCATGAAACTAGGAGGAAATGGCTGAGGACATTGGGAACAGAGGGCTACAAATGACGCCATCGGCAAGCTTCGGAGCACTCATTGGGCCACAGGAACTCCCAAGATGACAAATACCTTCCCCTGTTTCTAAGAGAGAAGCAAGACATGTCTGCAGTTTACAATGGCAGCAGAGGGTCTACTGGGAGCTTGTGTTTAGTCTCATAATCTGATACTTACACAGGACTGAGAATATCCAAGTACTTTCCAAATTTTAATTGATCACTCCTCCGGAAAAATGAACAAAAGAGCCCAAGAGCAGATTCAGAACTGAGTGCTCAGAATGTTCTGTTGTTCCAGAACACAGGAGCTGCCCTGTCACTCACAGGGGGCACATGAGCATCACCTGGGGGCCTGGTAGAAAGGCGGCCTCCACAGACTCCCCGACAGCCCCTCCAGACCCAGCCAGTCAGAGCCCTGATGAAAGTCTAAGAAGCACTGACACAATGTGGAACCTTTTCTCTTTTGGTGCTATAACCCTCTCCACTCTTTTTTGTATTTAGCTTTTATGGTCCCTATTTTCTCAGTTTTGCTCTACCGAAGTCTCATCCTTTGAATAGTAACACCAACGTCCCTGACCTTCAGGAAAGGATAAGCAGATGTACTATGAGGAGATTTCAAAGAAGTCACATGTTTGCCCTAAAATCCTTGAAATTTGAGGTGCTGATTAGCTTATTTAACAGGGAGTTCAGATTTTGGGGAAAAACTTCTGGATTCAACTACAGATATTGTTTCCCTAAATAAAAGGATAAGAAAGGAATTTAAGTCGTTTTTTATCAATTTTACCCATTTATCGATTCAGTCACTTTGAAATAAAAAAGTAAATTAAAATGCTGCATTTCAAAAGCTATTAAAATACTCAATAATATTTTCATAAGGTATTTCTTGATCACCTATATTGCAGCTTCCCTCGGGTTACATTCTAAGTCCTATACAACTTCAGGGAAGTATGTTACCAACAATGCCTCTCAATTTTTTTTTTTTTTTTTTTTTTGAGACAGAATCTCACCCAGGCTGGAGTGCAGTGATGCCATCTTGGCTCCCTGCAACTTCTGCCTCCTGAGTTCAAGGGATTCTCATGCCTTAGCCTCCTGAGCAGCTGGGACTACAGGCATACACCCCCAGCTAATTTTTTGTAGTTTTAGTAGAGACCGGATTTCACTGTGTTGGCTAGGCTGGTCTTGAACTCCTGGCCTCAAGTGATCCGTCCACCTCGGCCTCCCAAAGCACTGGGGTTACAGGCATGAGCCACTGTGTCCAGTCAATACTTTTCAATTTTAATTCAAGTTGAAGCTACATGATACCAAAGCTCCCAATGAATTCACGTCAGTGCGGGGAAAAAAAAATTCAGTCGATTTAAGATAAAAAGATATTCAAGTAGGCAAATAGGTTTTTTTTTTTTTTTTTTTTACCATTTTTTCCTTTTTGAATGTTCTAACATTGTTTAGTTAATCAACTGATAATCATCATTTATAGGATCCTAGTTTCTTACAGCCTAACAGAAATGTGAAAAGGATATTTACAGCAAAACATTATTTTCCCAACTACAAGAGAAATCAAATGAAGTAAACAAAATTTATGAAAGTTTGCTGTGCTTAATATGAATTCTCCATTGGTCTGAGAGATGATGCTCTCCTTTCTTTGCACAGAGTGAAAGCTAGGGTAGAATTTGGGCAGGAAATAAAGAATAGAGCAAGATACTGGAACTTGGGGGAAAAATCTAACTCCTTACGGCTGAAGTCTTCATAATTCTGCATCAGTGCCACAGTCTACCAGAAACCAGGCCCCCTAGTGGATTAAAAGAGTTAAGGACTGAATGCCACATTAGAATGATTTCAACACTGAGGTGTAGGAAATTAAATACAAGAACGATATTTAATTAAAAATCTTATTCAGTCACTCATTTAGCACTTCTTTTTCTTTTTTTCGAAACGGAGTCTCGCTCTGTTACCCAGGCTGGAGTGCAGTGGCACAACCTCGGCTCACTGCAACCTCCACCTCCTGGGTTCAAGCGATTCTCATGCCTCAGCCTCCCGAGTAGCTGGGACTACAGGCACGTGCCATCATGCCTGGCTAATTTTTGTATTTTTAGTAGAGATGAGGTTTCACCATGTTGGTCAGGCTGGTCTTGAACTCCTGACCTCAGGTGATCCACCCACCTCGGCCTCCCAAAGTGCTGGGATTACAGACGTGAGCCACTGCGCCTGGCCCATTTAGCACTTCTTATATACTAGACACTGCTCTGAGCATGTTATAATATGAATTCACCTAATTAGCACAACACCCAAATGAAGAGGGTACTATTATCCAAATATTATAGACCAAGAGGTGTCAAAAGTATAAGTAAATTGCCCAAGGTCATGCCATTGGCCAGGGGCGGCATGGCTGGGACCAGAAGGTGGCTGGCTGGCTCCAAGTCCTTGCTCTTGAACCACCTGCCATCCCAGATTGCTGGGAAGGTCAGTGTGTCAGAAAATTAATCCTAGGAAGAATTTATTCAAATATTCAAATAACTAGCCATGTTCTACTTCTCCAGAGGCTGGCCTTGGGCAATTTTAACCCTCCAGAATATAATTCCAACTGTGGCTGCATTTCCTTAAAACAAAAAACAACAAAGGAAAAGAAAAAAAAAGGGCTGTTGGGTAACCAAAGTTGTCAGAAAGTCCATGCAATTCACTCCACGGGAGAAACCCTCTATGAGAGCCTCTCATCAACTGATATGCACTTGAACGATCTGCATTACTTGTCTAGATTTGGAAGGTTCAGAAGCCCAGAGAATTCCAAGGCAAAAGCAACAACAAGCAAGAAGAAACAGAAGAAATGATGATCACTACTGAAGCTAGAGAGATAAAGTTTCTTAGGTACAAACCCTAAAAGTACTCTAGGCCCACATAAAGTAGGAATGAAGGCCTGACATATACCTCAAATACCTCTGAGCATCTCAAACCACAGGGAGAGAAACACAAAGCTTGACAGGCCTCCCTGGGTTTACCAATGACAGGCCTGTGTCCGGTCACACAGAATCACATGAGGACATGCCAGGCTGAGCCCACCACCCAGTAATATTCATCAAAATCTCGTCTGGAAGTGGCATACAAGAAGAACAGCCTGAAGAACATTCAAACAGAAGCCAGAATGGGAGAGGGCTAGGCAGCCGGCGTGCATTATAGCCTTTCTCTGTAGAACAGCATTTACTAAATGTAAACTACACACTGGTGTGGCCTTTGCTAATTGCTGCGGGTGTGATGTTTGACTCGGCGGACTGCATCTTCCTTCATGAACACCTGCCAACCTGAGCAGGGTCCCAGACCTGCCCTCAGTGACCCTAGCAGGGGTCACCCCGAATAGATCAGTATCAAATAAGCTGTGTGAATGTTGAGACCTTTTATGAGGTTTCTGTGGAATTCTCTGATCATGTAATTAACACTGTACTCTTCACTGCTGCTGTATTTTTAAAAACCTCTTCTATGTGAGATTTTGCTGAGATGTATATGAGTGGCATGTCCATCTTTAATGGTCAACGTTTGTGTCACCTATACATTTCCTTGTTCTTAATTTGCTTTTGTTTAAATGTAATTTAAAAATGGACAAATTAGCAAAACGGTGCTGCAACTGTGGCTGTATTTATACATGGCCTATACTGATAATTAGCAGCCTATACGGACAATTTTTTTTTTAAGTTCTCTAACATTCTTGTATGTTTCTCAGCTTGTGGCAAGGATGTTGTTTTATCAGGTCAGATGTCCCTGTGTCCGCTCTGTGGGGAACTCCTTAGAGTCAACCCTGTTGCATCTTAGTACCAAGACCACTTACATTTCTCCTTGGCAACAGACTCAAAGTATCAAGCATGCTGGTCATCTTGGCATGAATATCTACGCTCATTCCAGGCTCCATTTTGTGCCTTTATCTTTCTGCCTCTTCCTTTTCTTTTTTTCATTTATTCTAGCTTGTATTTCCAACTTCTTTGAAGGCCACCTTAAATCCTTTCTGGAATAAGGTCAAGAGTGAATACATGAATAAATGAATGAATGAATGAAATGCAGGTGCAGAAGCTGAGTTCAGAGATCATCCAAGAGGCAGTTCCTAACAGGTTAGGATCTATGTCTCCTGACTTCTACTTAGTGCCCTTTAAATAATTTATATTAATAATGTGATTCCCAATCATTAAGACCCTACAAATTATATTTAAAATATTCTGTTTATAAAAAGAAAAAATATAGATGTTGGATAAAGGAGACTTTTCTGAATAAAGAACACACCAAGAAGATAACAATTTTGTAGCAGTGGAACAGAAGGAAGTCTTTATACTGTTAAAGCCCCTGGGAAGTGTCAATAGACTTATTTTGATCCCACACTTATTTTATGTAACACTGGGGATATGTCAAATCCCTATGTTAGGTTACAATAACTAACCCAGAGAAAACATTTCAAATCGTGATTTTTGTAAAGTCAAAGGATGCTAAACTCAAAGTTGTCATCAAGAAGTTGGTACTTCAATTCTGTGTCACATTTTATTAGCATGGTATCATGGCCATTTTTTAGAACAATATGCTCTCATCAGTCATGAGATATCACTTCGCTTTGAATGTTCTGAGACAACTGAAAGAAAGTATAAAGAGAATGCATAAGTATGATATCAATTTCCAGAGGGGAAAAAATGAAAAAGTAGACAGTTTAAAAGGTGAAGAGTTAAAAGCTGCAACCTGTAATTCAATTCATTCAGATAACAGAGCCTCATGTCTTCCCCCTCACAGGTAGCATCCTGGCACTTTAAAATTTCCTGTAGAATAAGAGGCAGTAGCATAAGCAGTGTAGAACAAATTTCAAAAGGAATAGATATTATAAAAGATGTATTAGATATTAAATGAATTTAGAGGCTAATGATTTTAGAAAACAAACTAGAGGCAGTACCAAGTTTCAAGAAACAGAATATAGCTCAAAGATTTTTATAGACTTCACTGCAAGTAAAATGCAATTGATCATATTTGCAAAGATTGGAAGAATAAGCAACTGCCAAGAAAGAATCCATGATATTAGAGCATCATGCATGAACATAAAGTAATGCTTTTACAGGGATGTTTAAACAGACATCTAGGAGCTCACAAGTCCAGGCCAGTGCTGCCTTCAAAGCAGATACTTAGTAAGTGTGATTGTTTATACTCGAGAATCCTTTTATTAATATATTCAGGACCTGCGGCACTTTATTTTGAATACCCTTTGTGACAGCCAATTTTTACCTTTGGGGGATTGGGAGCTATTTAAGTTAAAAACACCGTGTGACTCTGCTATGAATGGAAAGTTTGTGTCCCCCAAAATGCTTACGTTGAAACCCTAATCCCCAAGTGATGGTATTAGGAGGTGGGACCTTTGAGAGGTAATTAGGTCATGAGGTTAGAGCCCTCATTATGTGATCAGTGCCCTTATTAGAAGTGACAGAAGAGTGCTTTTGATCCTATCCCCCCCACCATGACCCTGCCAACACACGTGAGGCTACAGTAAGAAGCTGGCTGTCTGCAAACCAGGAAGAACCTGACCATACTGGCACCTTGATCTCAGACTTCAACCTCTAGAACTGTAAGAAATAGATTTCTGTCATTTAAGCTACCCAGTCTACGGTTTTTTATGACAGCTCAAGCTGACTAAGGTCCTAAAAGCAACAATGTGTGTATGTGTTTTAAACACCAGTTGTGAAGATGATTCCTGGGATGTTGCAACAGCAGACATGTTCATACCATATGACTACAATTTCTCCAAGTGACTTAGTTGTTACGTTATTTTTATACCATAGATGTTATCTTGATAATAGCAATGCTATGGCCACCACCACACATTGAGTATCTAGTGTGTGACAGACACTGTGCTAAGTACTTGACATGCAATTTCCTATTTAATCTTTAGAATCCATATTAGGTGTTATTATTATCCCGACTGTATAAACAAAGAAACCGTGGCTTCAAAATCCAGGCAGGGTGTGGAGGCTCACACCTGTAACCTTAGCACTTTGGGAGGCCAAGATGGGAGAACTGCTTGAGCCCAAGAGTTCAAGACCAGCCTGGGCAACATAGCAAAACTCCACCTCTATAAAAACACAACTTAAAAAAATTGGCCAGGCATGGTGGTGCATACCTGTGGTCCCAGCTACTTGGGAGGCTGGGGTGGGAGGACTGCTTGAGCCCAGGAGGTTGAGGATGCAGTGAGCTGTGATCACGTCACTGCACTTCAACCTGGCAACAGAGCAAGACCCTGTCTCTAAAAAACAACCAAGACCAGAAGTCACATGCTTAGTAAGTGACCTGGCTGGGATTTGAGCCCAGGATTGTCCAACGCTGGACTTCATGCTCTTATACTCCATGGTGAAGGAGGCCTCTCACAGCGCAGGCTGGGCCTTGGGAACATGTGCTCTACCAGAGAAGCTTGTGCTGGAATTTACTCCAGGAGAGACAGATTGCTGCTCCCAAGGATGGTCTACTTTACCTCCAGTGATTACAATGGAATTATGCTCGGGGATGAAAAGGGGGCAAGAAGCAGACCAACACTCACCTTCTAAAATCAGAGAGCTTGCTCCGTAGCAGATTGTGAATGGCGTGGGCCCTGCTGGGGCCAGGACAGAAGAACCAGTGACAGCAAAATAGGATTTGGAGGTGTAAATGGATACATACTCAGAGGTCAACACCTAATCTCTGGCACAGGCAAAAACTTCTGCAAAGTTGCCAAATCTTAAGCTGAATGATTTTAAAATCAGAGTAGTGATAACTGAAACTATTATACAAGAGTATTTAGGTTAAAAGTGTTATACAAATAATGAATGACCTTTATAGCACAAGCATGCCTAAAGGTTAACTGCCAGGAATCTGGCCACTGTAATTTTAGAACACAGGGTTAGAGGAGATGTTTATGTGAAATGTGTTCTTCTTGTTCTCTAACTATATATTTAAATCTCTGGCCTTGGTGAGAAATCGCTACACATGTTAATCTTCTTGGAGTTTCAAATAAAGATCAAGAAAAATTACCTGGTGGTATTTCTTCAGGATGTTGTGCATTTCGGCCACGTCTTCACTGGTAATAGTCTTGATGATGTATCTTTTGTCGTAGGAAGTGTGAAAACGAGCTCCACTGCGGGCCTGGGAGTCGTTGGGGAGGGGTGCGCTCCTGGTCAGGGAATTCTTCCCGGGTGGGGTAAGAGGGGAAGGAAGGCGGGGGAACATAACTAGTTAAAGGTGTGGCTTTCCGATTCCCAGATAATTTGTCATCATTGCAAGTTTTCAAAAACATTTGTGTGTGGGATAAATTGATAAGTAGGATGACAACATTTTTACGTGCATCATAACTCACATTGCAAGCCTTTCAGATGAAATGAAAACAGCTTGAATTGTACTATGATTCTAATATCTTTAAAGCAGGCTAATGTCTAGAATTATAATCAAAGTAACTTTAATCACTTAGGTCTTTTCAGAGTTGGACAAGCTCTCAAAGTTTTCTTCTGAATAAAATTAGGTTCCAGTCATAAAAGAAAATTTTACAGTCACTGAGCATTTCCTTATATGACAGGTATCGTGCCAAGCATTTTGCACAGATTATTTCCCCCAATTCTGATAACATTCCCATGCAATGGTTACGATTGCTATCATCACTATTTTACAGATGAGGAGATGGGGATAAGAGAGGCTTAGTATCTGGGCAAAGGGCATATAGCTAATAAGGGAAGAGCTAGAATTCTGACTCCAGTGTGGCTGGCTCAGAATCCAAACTCTCAACTAGTAAAGTACTTAACTTGCAGACTATGCTACCTGTGTGCCCCAGGAGGAGGAGGCAGGAGCCTGGGAGAGTGTCTTCTAAAACAGCTCCTCCTTAGGCGATTTGAATTTGGTCCATCCTCCACTCCCTACCACCATTTTTGAGAACTACTGATCTCCTGGAGGGTGGACAAGGACGGGCTCTGAGTAGGGGCTCTGCTGACATCATTCACTCCAAGATCTGGTTCATGCTAGTGACACTGGCTAGGTAGGTCTGCCCTTCTCCTCCCATGTGACTCTTCCGTTCAGATCTCCTCTTTCTTACATCCTCCAAGAAGCCTCCTCCTTGCCCCAACCTCTTGACAATGGCCATCCAGCCATGGGGTCTAGCAAACCCCTCGCCCCCAGAAAGCCTCGTCTCCATCCTTACCGACTGCTCCTGAGCAGTGACTTTCACTCCTTGCCTGGCCCTGCAGGATGGCCTGTGTGGGATTCAAAGGCAAACATGCTTTCTCTCTTTAACTTGCTCTCTGAAGTGGGCATTCAAAGGCCTCAGTGGCCAAATGCTGTCAAGTTAAGGGAACACAGATACCTTCAGAGGGGCAGGTGATAGATAGCTCTGCCCATGAATTTGCAAAATAAAGAGTGCCTTTCTGTCTAGTATATTGCAGTCTCTTTACCCTTTCCTTCCTTTCTAGATGAAATCAACAGGACTGAACCACCTGAGGTAGAATCAATTGCAGCAGTGCAGGGGTTCACGCAGGCCCTACCTATGCCTGAAGAGAAAAGTGGCCCATGAGCAAATCTTCATCTTCCAGGATTCTCACCTCACCACCCTGGCATCCCCTGTGGTGGATCACACGTTCTGCAATAGCACACCTTGATCTGAAGGCAAGCAGGTGCACCTGCCAGATGCAGAGTCCAGGCCACCAAGTAACTGAATTTGCTTTCCTTAGCTTACTAGAAAACTTGAGAGAAGGAAAAAAAAAATCTACATAATCCCCAATGACTTTAAATAGCAAGACTTGGCAGTGTTCAGTTATTCTCAAGACAACTAAATTTATTAGATAGACTGAGAATGATAAAAATGACTTTCAGGATGAAAATGCCTACATTAACAAGAGTTTAATTCTTAATTACATTTTTCTTTCCTAAAACATGAACAAGATCTCCTTTATACTACTTCTCACTTAGAACAAAAAGGAAGAAAATCAAACTGAATTTCCCCTTGTGGGGTTTTAAATGCTAGCCCCCAAAAAGCAATTATTACTCTTTGTTAGTGGTCTTACTTTTTTCTTGCAATCACTAATTTGCAAAAGGGTATTTCTTTCAAATAAAACAAGAACTCTAGGAACTGTAAGATTGCAGATTATCTTTGGGCATAAAATCAAAGTGGGAACAATCAAGTTTATGAAAGCCAGGTGGAGCAGACCAAGTGGAACAGACCTTAAACTCTGTCAAACTGACAATACGTGTAAAACAACTTTTGGGGGGATGGGGAATAGTAAAGGAGAACTGTATTCAGCACAGGATAGAATTCCAGCAGCCTCAGTTTCATAGATCGTTTTCTTATGCACATTAGATAGGACAGTATAACGTCCTCTCATGGGCCAATAGGGTGAATCAAAAGCTGCATAGTCAGTGCATCTCAAACTTAACAAGCAACTGAATCACCCAGGGATCATGTGAAAATGCAGATTCTGATCCGGCAGGTCAGGGGTGGGGCATTTTCAGAAGTAGATGTTGCTGCTGGAGTGGGTCTGCAGACCACACAGGAGAACCAAGGTCTACAGAATGGTGTTTACGCTGTGTTTTACTGGCATGCAGCACGTAAAGTCTAGCGTATTAAACACATTATAATTACAGACTTACTGGCACTCATGCCTTTCCCATTATATTCTCTACACCTCTAGTTCGATTAAAATGGGAAACTTTATAGTTCAGAATAATAATTCACGGCATTTACTTTACTAATTAAAGAAGGGTTTAATAATACTATGTACAAGTACCAGGACAATGTACAGGGTTTTTTATTTTTATTTTTTGAGACAGGTTCTCACTGTGTTGCCCAGGCTGGAGTACAGTGGTGTGATCTTGGCTCACTGCAGCCTTGATCTCCTGGACTCAAGTGATTCTCGTGCCTCTGCCTCCTGAGTAGCTGGGATTATAGGCATGTGCCACCATGCCCAGCTAATTTTTTTATTTTTAGTAGAGACAGGGTTTTGCCATTCTGGCCAGGGTGATCTCGAACTCCTGGCCTCAAGTGATCTATCTGCCTGCCTTGGCCTCCCAAAGTGCTGGGATTACAGGCATGAGCCACCATGCCCCACACAACATATGGGTTTATAAAGGGCTGGAAACGTAAAAGCAAATAATGTAGGAACTCCTTAGCTCAGATACTACCTCTTCCCCAGTTTGTGCCTTTTCTTTCAATTTCAAAGGCATTACTATAATCATATATGCAGACACTAGATTAGGATATCAGCCATGTCTTCACCCTGGGATATAAAACCTTAACAATTCGAATCTTGATTCTGTCTCAAATCACCATTTTAATAATCCACATGAGTAGCCCCAACCCACACTATCTGAATATTTTTAAGGTTCATGAACATGAAATAACCAATGAAGTTAGGAACACTGTGTCAAAACATAGAATGTACCTTTCATATCACTATGAATATAAAAATACATAAATCAAGTGTATTAAAAGCCTTATCTGATAAGGAGGAAATCAAAAGAGTTAATGCAATTCTATACAAAACGCCTGATCCTTGGAATGATTCTAAGGCCTGGAAAAATCCAACTCATTATTTCATATTTATTTTCACAATATTCCTGTGAGAGAGGAAAAGCTAGATCCATTTTTCCCACCTCAAGATAAAGAAACTAGTGTACAATGGAGCCAAGCAATGTGCCTAAGATTCCTGTCTAAAGCTTTCTATGAACTAACCAAAAAGGGCAATTTACAAAGATAAGACTAAACTTCTGTCATCATAATCATAGACTTTTTGTAGCCTTTAAAATAAAGTAAAATTGTTTATGTATTTTTATTATCATTTACTTTCTTGCCTTCTTCCAAGGCATGCAGCAGACATGTGTTTTTAAAGGCAGCACAGTGGCTCATGTCTGTAGTCTCAGCGCTTTGGGGGCTGAGGTGGGCGGATCACTTGAGGCCAGGAGTTCGAGACCAGCCTGGGCAACGTGGTGAAACCCGGTCTCCACTAAAAATACAAAAATCAGCCAGGTGTGGTGGTGCATGCCTGTAATTCCAGCTACTTGGGAGGCTGAGGCATGAGAATTGTTTGAACCTGGGAGGCAGAGATTGCAATGAGCCGAGATCACACCACTGCACTCCAACCTGAGCAGCACAGGGTAATGGTGAGGGCACTGGTCTGAGATCTAGAACATTCATCAGTTCTTGTAGATTGCATTTAGTCTCTTTGAGCCTTAGTTTCCGGGTCTATGAAGTGATGGAAAATAAGCCTGGGGAGAGAACGGGCTGAATTAGACCTCTACCTTGGATCTTTTATGACTCTAAAAATGGATTTACTCAGCCGGGCGCAGTGGGGCACGCCTGTAATTCCAGCACTTTGGGAGGCCAAGGCGGGCAGATCACCTGAGGCTGGGAGTTCGAGACTAGCCTGACCAACATGGAGAAACCCCGTCTCTACTAAAAATACAAAATTATCCACGCATGGTGGGGCATGCCTGTAATCCCAGCTACTCGGGAAGCTGAGGCAGGAGAATCGCTTGAACCTGGGAGGCGGAGGCTGCAGTGAGCTGAGATTGTGCCATTGCACTCCAGCCTGGGCAACAAGAGCAAAACTCTGTCTCAAAAAAAAAAAAAAAAAAAAAGGATTTACTCAAAGACCCGACTCGTTGCTCTAGGAAATGCTGTAAAGCATGGGCCTCAGAAGGTGACTCAGGACAACCGTCCCAAGAAACAGAGTCCGATCAGAAGACAGGACAACCATCATCTCGGCAGGGGCCTAATGATGGTTTAGGACACCTGGGCTGAGATGAAAGAGAAGATGCAGTGAAAATAACACTTCACAGATTCCAGATGTATTCAGGACAACGTCAGCTAGAACGAGCACATGAGCTCAGGGAAGGAGGTCTTATATCTTCAACACAGTCACTGTGCTGCCTCAAAACAGTCTATCTACTGACACTGAATAAGAAACTCCTCAGTGTGCTTTGTTTTGTTGCAAAGGAAAAAGGAATCACAGCATGATGTTGGATGCTTGGACAAGTTGGGAGGCCCTTGATGGAAACAGAGCTTGGGAGTGACCTTCAGGTGCCCCCGAGGGGTCCCTCCATGTATAAATAAACCTCAAAGAGCATTAGAGTTGGAAGCAACCTTGGAGATGATTCCAAACCACTCAATATACACATAAGAAAACAGACCCAGAGAGCAGAAATGACTTGCCCAACTCAGTTCTCCAACATCAGGTGGGCTGGTGTACATGGAGGGCCCTGCAGGGGCCCTGCCCAGAGCCTCCATCTCCCCCTGCCATGCTGCTTCCCTGCCTGGGCTCCAGAGTATGGTGGGCATTATGAAGGGACAGTCATTTTTCTGTAGTGACATACACCTTCTAATGCCAATTTAGAGTGTGAGCCAGCTGGCACAAAACCAAACCTGTCTTTAGGTTTTCGATTTTGCCAAGTAAAGTGTGTAGAAAATATCAATAACAGCCACAGTGCTAATGCAGTCCGGAGTCTGTTATTTACACTTTTATTAACATGTGTACAAAGCTATCTGAACTCATTCTAGGACTGTTCATTACTTTACATTAACTGAGTAGGAAGAGTAGGAGCTGTCTTCTCTCCACGCAGGAGCTGAGACAGATGTGTTTGTGGAATAAGCCTTTGGGACAGGAAGACCGTGCTGCTGAGCCCTGGGCCCAGAGTCAGGCACTCACACAGCGTAACACAGGGCTGAAGGAGGACCAGCACTTAGCATTTCCTGTGAGTCCTGTTGACTGTGGTGACGATGTCAACCCTAAGAATTCTTCACATTTCTGACCATGTGGCACACTGCATCATGTCTATTTAAATTAGTTTATGTGGTCTGAGAATTGTCGGAGGTTCTTGTTTTCCTCCTGTCACTGGTTTCTGCCTTTAGAAGACTGTCCCATCCACTTTCTCTGCTTAAAACTCCATAGATTTTCTTCACAAAGAATGCCAAAGTTGAAAGGAGCAATCTTTTATACTGGGAGTGCTGAATTCTGGGTTACTCTATATTCTATATGCACTCTCTATACTACTAAGCTGGGAGGATTAAAAAAAACGAGAACGGAAAAAAAGAAATTAAGATGAAATTTGCAAGTTAAGACCAGCTCTGCATGGAAAAAAAAAAAGCCTAGCAGAAGACACCATTTAGAAAAATTCTTTCTCTTCTCAATCACCTAATTTAAAAGGGCAAATCTGAGATGAAGCTGATCCTACCTAAGGCCTTAAAAACACCCTTTAGAGGGCTGGTTTAGTCCTCTTCATCTCCAAAGTAAAATATTCACTTTCTGGAACACTTACCCTTATCTACCTGTCTGTCTTCAGGAGAAAGCAGCCAGATAAAATTACCCAGTGAAATCCACCCAGGCTTTGGAGAGATCTACTCTCATTAAAAACCAAATTCCTTGTCATGGACACACTTGGAGAGTTATATGGTCTGCAATAAAGTGACATTATTTAAATTCAAAATTGGGGGCTGGGCACAGTGGCTAATGCCTGTAATCCTAGCACTTTTGGAGGCTGAGGTGGGAAGATCACTTGAGGCCAGGAGTTTGGGACCAGCCTGGGCAGCATAGTAAGGCTCTGTGTCTACATAGCATTAAAAAATTAGCCGGATGTGGTGGTGCGCGCCTGTAGTTCTAGCTAGAAGGAAGGCTGAGGTTGGAGGATCACTTGAGCTGAGGAGTTTGAGGCTGCAGCGAGCCATGATTGTACCACTGCACTCCAGCCTAGTTGACACACAGAGACTCTGTTAAAAAATAAAAACAAACAGACAAAATTGGTGATTCTGCACCTATCAGTTCAAAAGTGACAGTAAGTTATTTCCTAAAGGCCTCAATAATAACTTACATGTTAAAAGGAGAATTTAAAATTTCACAAGGAAGTTTCAGATTGAAAATTCCCAGCCCACAAGGTCTTCCTTCTATTGCTGGCCCCTGCTCACTTCCCTGTGACCTCTCAAACCAGACATGGGCAAAGGACATAGATGACGACAAAACAGAATGGACCCAGGAAGTAGCCTCAGAGTGTCAGGGTGATCCATCTCAACAGCAATGGGCTGAAGTCAGGGCTTTGAGTCCTCCCTCCAACTCACCCTTCCCAGGTCCCTTACTCTGTTATCTGATTATCTGCAAAGAAAGACAGCTGGACTTAATGGTCTCTAAGCTTCCTGCTCATTCTTCTAATTATTATTCTGCTATCAGTTTGTAGAGACTTAGGAAATGGACGATGATTTACTATTAGTTTATGGGAAAAAAATCTAATAATAAACATGCACAAACTGCAAAAATACACTTTCTTCATTGGCTATTCCTTTTCTTCTTTCTATACATTTGATAGTTTCATATTATAAATTACAAAATTAGTTAAAGTCACCTGTTCTAAATAAAAATACTGATACCATAACCTATCCCAAAAAAAACAACAGCCAAAATCAACTTTGGGAAAAACTGTCTCTTATCGAATAAATTAAACTAGTTTCAACCTTTTGGGAAAAAAATGTCTCTTACTGAATAAATTAAACGAGTTTCAAACTCCAAGCATTCTTCTTCCTTGAGATATGACTCACATATCATATGACTCACCTATTTAAAGTATACAACTCAATAGTTTTTAATGTTTTCACCAAATCATGCAACCATGACCACAATCATTTTTAGAGCATTTTCATGACTCCAAAAAGAAACCTGAACCTATCTGCAATCACTCCCATTCCTTCCCCTATCCCCCAGCCTAGAAAGGCCACTGATCTTTGTCTCTATATATCTGCCCATTCTGGACATTTCATATGGATGTAACCATACATTACACAGGTGTTTGTGACTGGCCCAAACATTGATCTTTCAAGTGCCCTAGACACACTCATCCACCATGAGGCTGTCTCTGGATGAGTGAGGTGACCTGGCAAGTGCTCTCTACTCAGGCCAGCACCCATACACGATTGCAGTGGACACATCACAGCCAATAAATGTTGCTTCTAAGTTTGCTCCTAGCATAGGGAGCTAGAGAAAAACGAACAGTTGGACAAACATTCAAGTTCTAGGGCAAAGCTGTATGATGCAGGGCAGGTGAGAGTATGACAATTTAGTTCATTTTCGCCTATTTTGCAACGTGGTGAATAAATGTACTTTTCCCATAGCCAAATACCTTTCCTACCTTACACTATCCTAGCTCAAACCACAAAAGCTGTTTGAGGCTCTGGTGCTATCTCGGTCCTCTCAACAGCAAATAAAGGAAGGCAATGATAGATGTCGCTCCCTCTTTAATGCCTTTTTACCTTTATAACTGGGAATTTATTGTCCTTTCCCTTAAGAAAAGGATTAACGATGCCGTCCTTTCCCCCTTCCTCTAAACGTCTGTGCTGAAGATGTTTATTTCCGCAGTCGGAGGTCCAGGATTAGTGGAGCCCCCAGAAGGGGGAAGGAAACATAAATGTCAATTTAATTAGCTCATTCTTACCGCCAATCTTTTCTCTTTCTCATAAAAGTGTCCTCATTTAGTAACAGTTATTTTTCCCTGCATTTTTAAAACAACCAAGCATTTTGCATATTTAATTCTCTTGAACTAATCATGTAAGTCTTGTATAATTTGTTTTTTTTTTTCCATTTTGATGGTCGTTTGTATACATTCTGCTAAAAATCATGTATGAAAAGTTTTTATTTTTGGTTGAAGGAGGGGCCACTTAAACTTTGCCATGCTCAAATGTGTAAAGCCACCCTCGTATAAGGAAACATGCCAATACCGTGCAGAACTCACATGACAGCCATCTCCTCATGGTGGCAAAGTAATAGATTTAGAGACCTGACAGCTGGGGGGCCGGAGAGAGCACTGTGTCCCTCTCCTCATGTTATGGATGAGGAAACTGAGACCCACCAGGGGTGAGTGAGTATCTCATGGTCACAGCATCAGTCACTGAAGATCCAAGACTCAACCAGGCCTCCTAACTTCCCGGAAATATTCTTTTCGCCAACCCTGGCTACCTGTTTCATGGACTTGAAATCTGGAAACCAATCACTGCCCTGCTGACAGCTCAGGATTATGATTACATGCCTCGAATCACACGGCCCAGGAGACAGGAGCAACTTGTCTGGAGAAGGCTGCTTTCTGGGTCTGCAGTTGACATATCTGAGCGAGCACAGATGGTCCTCTGACCCCGCCAGAGAGTTGAAGACCAACGTGTGAACTTGAACATCATCATCAAGGATTTATTAAATGCCCACTGTGTTCAAAGCCCTGTGTTAACTCTTGGGGAATTTCAAAGAAAATCTAAGCTGTGATCTCAAGCGAAGAATAGCTTTCATTATAGAGGGGAGCAAGACACAGTGCAATTTAACACTTATCAATAATGAAACAACTTATCAGAAAAAAAGAATATAAAAATGAAAGGCAATGACCAACAGAGAAAGCAGCAGAGTTGCAGAAAGTTCACAGAGTGCCATGAGATCATCTTTTAAAATCTCAGCTGCTGTTTCACGATGATTAAAACACCAGGGACCCAGCCTGGGCAACAGAGCGAGACTCTGTCTCAAAAACAAAAACAAACAAAAAAAAACAACAAAAAAAAACCAGGGACCTGTCCCAAAGGCTCACGGTAAACACAGCGTTTAACCTGGAGAGAAGCACCCAGTAGCAAGGATGACTGGCTGTCAGCTCTCTGTCAAAAGCCACGAGGCAAAACCCAAAGCAGGTTTGAGGTGGGAAACACAGGCTAACAGGAAGCCTGGGGTCCCAGGTCGGGGCAGTTGGTGGTAGGAACAGTAATTTGCTCAGTTCATAAACAGGACTCGAAACAGTGCAAGAAATGCCTGCTGACCCTGATGGGCTGTGAGGGAGCTTCCCCCAGTCTATCAAGAGGCTGTCCAATTAGAGAGGGGCCTCCCTTGGGTCTCAGCCTCAGTGCGTCTCTGAGCAGGGTGGAGTTTCCTTCCAGGGCAGCTAACCTGTGAGGACAAATGGAGCAAACCCAACAGGCAACAACTAGTGATAAAGGAATGACAGTGCTTAGGCATTTGGGGAGCAAGCACAGGGGTGATGGTGTAGGTTGAGCGTTAAGAGTTGGACCAAGGAGGAGTCCCACAAGCACGACTGTGCCGATCCTCACCACAGCTGGACCTCTGCTCCAACCTCATTCAGAGTTGTGACCCAAGATGCCCAATGCAGGCCACAAGCCTCACCGGGTATCCCACCACTACGGTAAGTCAACAGGTCAAAAACTCAACTCCATCTTCCTTTCTATCCACCTGTAGCCCCAAACATCCCTCCCTCTGTGACCCGCATCCCTGCTCTCTTAGCTCTCAGGTCCCAGTGCCTCTGTGGCTCTTGTCCTTTGCCACTGGCCACTGAACCTGTGGGTTTACTTCTCTCAATGTCCTTTCAAGCTGCTCCGTGCTTTACATGGTGGGTGACGGAGGCTTGGCTCACTGGGATTTCATGGCCTCCTGATTTCCTTATCTCCCTTCTATGCATTCTATAAATTACAATGCAGTTATCTTTAGAAAATACAGACCTCGGGTGGGTGCAGTGGCTCACATCTGTAATCCCAGTACTTTGGGAGGCTAAGGTGGGTGGATCGCTTGAGCCCAGGTGTTCGAGACCAGCCTGGGCAACATGGCAAAACCCTGTGTCTACAAAAATTACAAAACTTAGCTGGGCATAGTGGCACATACCTGTAGTCCCAGGTACTCAGGGGGCTGAAGTGGCAGGATCGATTGAGCCCAGGAGTTGGGAGGTTGCAGTGAGCTGAGATTGTGCCACTATACTCCAGCCTGGGCAACAGAGTGAAACTCTGTCTATAAAAAAAAACAAAAACAAAAACAAAAAAAACAAAACAAAAAAAAACGAAAGAAAGAAAGAAAAAGAAAAAAGAAAAGAAAATACAGACGTCATGACATCACCATTCCCCTGAGCAAAACCCACAGGGCTGCTCGCTGGCAGCAGAATCGGCCCAGTGTCCCTGGTGTCTTTGTGTCTCTTGCTATTTTAACATCTTTATCTCCCACTATTCTGCCACCATCCAAATACCTTCACATTTCATGGGCTCTCCTGCCTTCTGCTTGGGCCCAGAGAGTTCACTTCTCTTCAAAGTCCCCATTAGCCCTCACTCACTTTCTTTCACAAGTATTTCTTATTTACTTATTTATTTTTCATGTTTTTAGAGATGGTGTCTCACTATGTTGCCCAGGCTGGTCGCGAACTCCTGGGCTCAAGAGATCCTCCTGCACTGGCCACCTGAGTAGCTGGGATTACAGGTGTGGCCACTGTCCTGACTGCAAATATTTCTTAAGTGCCTGCTGAGCCGAGCATTGTGTTAAACAGGTGACAGGCAGCCAGGAAACACAAACACTGCTCCTGCCCTCAGGCAGTTTAAAGTCAAAAGTGAGAAATCTACAAGTGAAAGTTTCAGAGGATAGACTTGATAATCTAGAGATAAAGGCAGAACTCCTGCTGCCCCACTTCAAGTTTAGTATACACTGAAGGTCTTAACACTTTAGAATTTTATTTCTAAACTTGAAATAAGCACATCAAAAGTTTAAAATGTTAGCTCTTAAAATTAATGATTTTAAAATTAGAATTCTCTGTTACAAACACAAAGAAGAAAGGGCATCAGATGTGAATAATGAGGGATTCTAATTCAGGAGACACAGTAGGGGAAAAGCAAACCTGGTATTATCCTCCACAGTGAACAAGAGGCCTCACTTTCAAATGTGTCGTCTATTTAGGTTTAACAGCATCAGCTCCCTCCTGCATAACTTTTTGGTTTCTGGGAGGCAACCCTCTCTGGCAGCTACTAAATGTAACTGAAGCCTCCGTTTGACTTCCCAGGGCTGTTTAACGTTCTTCATGAAAATCTGCACCCCTCTTTCCAGTCTCTCTAGGTATGAACATAAGAGACGATCAAATGAGTATAAGAGACTGGAAAGAGGGGTGCAGATTTTCATGAAGAACATTACAAATCAAGATGCTGGGTTTCTGTAAATCTCGTTAGCATCTAATACAGAATCTGGTATGCAATAGTTTTTAAAGAAAGTGATGCTTCACCCCTTCTTCTCTCTGCATTCCCTAAAACGGCTAGCACAGAGCCTGACACGTGGTAGGTACAAACAAATACTTTGACTGGATAATTATGCATGAAATCCCAGACCTCAGGGTGATCAGGGCTTAAGGGGGCAGTGGTAATGGTAGACACAGGACTGCGGCTATAGTCACAGAACAGGCCTCCCAGGCAGCATTCATCCTGAAACACACCTTTAAAGTATGACGATGGATATCATGCTGGCCAAACAATGATCAGAACCCTGATGACACACTGATTCAACCCTGAGCATATTACAAACCTATCATGCAATTTAAAAATGCCCTAATGAATTGGAAAAAGTTCTGAATCTAGAAGCACTGGTTACACACATGCACGAGCATGCACGCGCGCGCACACACACACACACACAGAGGTTTACATATGTATGTTACATGGTACTGTGGTACTGTTATTAACAATGGATATTCTAGAATTGTTCTTTGAATTTGTCTTTAACAACAAGGAAAAGTCATTTTTAAAAGATATTCCAGAAATCAAAACCAGAGGAAAGATACAAATGTTTACTGAGAAAGCAGGAATGTTTTCATTTTTCGTTTCATTATCCTTTTCATTTATCTTAAAAACTTTTTAAGAAGTTTAAATTCACCAGTAGGGGTCAATTGCATAGGTTACTTAACCATGCTCTACTTTAATCAGAGTGGTCTCCACAGACCAATACCTACTTTTTTCAGGTGTAGCAAAAAGGTGGTCACACAAACAAGACAAGTCGGGACCATTTACCCACTTGGCTGAATGGAAAGGTCTGAATACGAGATAAACCAGACGATGGAGCCCCTAACCACCACATTGATTTAGAGCCGCTTGTCCAAAATGCAAGCAGTTTGGAAAAATAAACACAGCAGGCAATGCCTGTTCCCCTTCAGCTATCCAGTGTCCTCCAAAACACTATCAGAGCCTAGGTCACTGATCCTACTTTCCAAGTCAGTTGGGAAAGAGTATTCAAAAAGCAGCTCACATTGATAAGCTCAGAAAGAGAGTTGGTTTTTTCCCGATATACACAGTCTTCAGCAGCCAGTACCCAGGAGTGACAGAGGCGGCCGGTGGGAGACTCTACTCAGCAAAGGCACATTGGCAAGCTCCGGGAGAGGAAAACAAGGTTGCTTTTAGTCATTTGGCGCCACACGTGCCAAATGATACCTGTTACTTGAACTGGGCATGAGGATTGAACTGTCTGGGCAGTAACAATGTGCCAGGCAGCTGAAGCCCCAGGTCCTGGCCCCTGCCCGCCTGCCGCCTGAATCCCTGCAGTATACAGGGGCCTGCGAGCTGACCCTGGAGCCAGAGCTGTCACAACGACCCTCCTTTCTTCCAAACCAAGTAGCCAATAGACTGGGATACAGCCCCAGATTTACGATCCTGTTTTCAGCTGGAACTCAGGGTCCCTGACCTTGCTGAAGAATTTTAAGAGGTACAGACACTGGGAAAGAAATATACGACTGAGGAGGGAAGAAGAGTATACCTCTGCAGTACTGAAGTGACTCTGAATACACACTTTTTCTTTTTTTTCTTTTTTTAATAGAAATACAGTTGCCAAAGAGAAAGCAGCAATTTAAATGCCAAAGGCAGCAGGCAGAGCTAAGGAAAGGAGGAGTGTTCGAATGATTAATCACACTCACACCACTCTCCCCAACAGGGAGCTCTCATGTGAAGAGTTTAACAGACTTGCCAATTAGTTACTTGCGAATCATCCTCCACTTGCCTAATTTTCTTTCAAAGTTTGTACTCAGCAATTTGCACTGACTTCAATATCAACTTACGTAGTTTTCTTTGTAGGGTGAAAAAAAGGGAAGGAAAACCAGTTCATGTCTTTGCATTTCAGCAACTAAATTGGTCATTTGAGGAAATTTTAAAAACTACTTTTCTCTGCTGCAGTGCAGAACTCAGACCGTAATGGGTTCATTTTGGATCTCATTTGACAGAATTGATTATGACAAGAAATAGAAAGACTTCATTTCAATAATGAATTGAGGAATCTAACAAGATAAGATGCATGGGCCCTCAAAAGTCAGTTTCTGTGAAATGCCAGTGGAATTGTTTTATTAAAACAAAACCCAGCCAAACAAAAAAAGGACGTGGAGAGAAGGAGGAACACACTGGTGTTCAGCTTTTCTTAAGCCAGAGGAGATTTTCTTAAGACACTGAAGGTATTTGCTGTTAATTCCTTTAAAAAAAAAAAAAAAAGCACCTAGTTCATTTTCAGGTGGCCTCTTTAAATTTAGTAATGGTTCTAAAGTGATACAGAATTATTAATTTTAACTTCAGAGAAATGCTTTTTACTATTCTAATAATTTTCTGTTAAAAGTTAATTATTTTTACAGCAGTAAATTTCAAGTCCACAATTGTGATCTAAGTTCTCTCTTAAAAATTAAGCCCCAAGGCCAGGTGCACTGGCTCATGCTCTGGGAGGACGGCTTGAGGCCAGGAGTTTGAGACCAGCCTGGGTAACATAGTGAGACCCCAATCTCTACCAAAAAAAAAAAAAAAAAAAAAATTAGCTGGGCATGGTGGTGCACACCTGTAGTCCTAGCTACTCTGGACGCTGAGGTGGGAGGATCACTTGAGCCCAGCAGTTTGAGGCTACAGTGAGCTATGATCACACCACTGTACTCCAGCCTGGGCAACAGAGCAAGACCTTGTCTCAAGAAAAAAAAAAAAGAAATGCCCTAACAGGAGTGTTGGCTCCCACGCAGTTTTAATAGCAGATGAGCAACCACATCCTTCCTGTCCCACTAGCCAGCCCTCAGCTCTTCTGTGTACACAGAGCCTCAGCTCAGGGTCTGGACCTCCATGCAAACCACAACCCCAGGCCATCATGAGACAATGTCACTAGCAGCCTGGTCAGCACTGCTTTCTCCAAACATGGCAGCCTCTCTCATGCCTGAGTAAACATATGAAAAATTCCTGGAAATTTTTGGCAATGGTACAGAGAGGGCAGTGGGAGCACAGATCTTTAGGAAAGTGTGCTAACTATCTCAGTTTGCCTGAGGGACCCTATTCTTCAGAGGAAAATACAGGGTAAGCTGTATCAGTACTCAATCTGTAGTCACCCAGGGTGGCAATATGTCACTTAATGCAGGATAAATTCAGATCTTAAATTGAGGGCAAATTAGGACTAGATTTGGAAGGGACTTAAGTCAGTATATGTCGAGCATCCTTTATTTGAAATGCCTGCAGACAGTCGTATTTCAGATTTTTACAGATTTCAGAATATTTGCATAGATAATGAGATATCTCGGGGATGGGACCCAAGTCTAAACACAAAATTTATCTATTTCATATACACCTTATACACATAGCCTAAAGGTAATTTTATACAGTATTTTAAATAATTGTGTACATGAAACAAAGGCTGTGTTGAGCACTTAACTGTGGAATTTTCCACTTGTGGCATCATGTTGATGATCAGAAAATATTCGATTTGGAAGCATTTTGGATTTCAGATTTTCTGATTGGGATGCTCAACCTGTCCCTTGGATTTCCACTTTTTAAAAAAATCCTTAGCATTTACGAATCTGGCTCGCTATATGAAACTTGGGTAACCAATGTCAAATCCTTTCTCACAAAAAAATGATCATGGCTCAACAGTTATTTAAAGAGTTAAAACAGATGTTTAAAAGTTAGAATGAAGGACCAGGCCAGTGTGGGGAGGAGAGCAGCAGTGCACATTTTTACGTGGTGGGAATCAAGATGAAGAGGAAGATGTACCACAGGACACGCCCAGGATGTTGGGTTCCTGGTGCTGACCACAGTGCTATGGTCACTCCACAGTCCAGCACTGCAGTGCACAAAGGGTGCCCTTTGACAAAAATGCTGCGGCAAGAGTCTGCCCAACTTGAAAAGCAGCAAATCAGCAAGATAAAGATTCCTGAGAGTCCTAAGTAGCCTCTACAAAGATAGAAAACATGCACACTCACACAGGCTACTGACATGTCTGACAGCAGAAATTAACAGGCGGCTCTGCTAGCCTGTTAATTTCCACCTGGAAATGAGAGTATTATATAAAACCCTCACATGCTCAGTCTCCTTCCAAAGAAAAGTAATATATTTTCCTACTGACTTTTATACCGGTATCATATGTATAGAGGTCCCCAATCAAGAGAACGCTTTACTTCAGCATGAACATTAAAAACTTCTTACACAAAATGAAAATTACTATTATATAATACTTTTATTGACAAAAATATAGATCCTAATTTACACAGCAAAAGGCATGGCAAAACCCATTTCCTACTGGAAGCAAATGTTACAAACGCAACTCACCTGGAAATCTTGATCATCAATTCCAAACCTCTCCCGCAGGTTACGGAAGACCATCGGGCAGTATTCCTTAAACTTGAAATGGCTCGGCATGTTTTCTCTGAAACAGTCACAGCATGGAATAAAGCTCAGAGAGAGTCAATCAGACTTGCATCTGCCACCACTGAGTTCCACAGGTAGCCAAAGAAGGGTTCGGAGTTCACTGTCTACCAAAAGGACAGGTGTGCTTCCTAGAACCAGGTACAACCCGCAGGAATATCCAGGAGACACAGGGGGCCAGACGGATGTCTGTCTGTCTCCTTTGTCACAGGCACGCTTGGACTATGTGACCTCTTTAAATCCTGGCCACACACTGCAGCCATTCCTCAAAGAACAAGAGGTGGGGAAGGAAGGGGCCAGGCAGGGGCAGCAGTGAGGGAAAAGCACAATGGCGGGAGAGTGAGTTAGGAAGAGGCAGCGGAGCAAGGTTCCCTCTCAGCTACTGCCGAGGAAAGGAGGGCCACTCCCTCACCCCCCTAAAAGGCCTGTTTTATATAAATGCCACATTCTAAATTTGCTTAGAGAAAATTCCCTCAAAGTCAGCTTCTAAACACTGTTACGAGAAAAATTAACATCAGCTTCACATAAGGACAATGGCCCCCTGAAGAAATTTCATAATTGGCCTGGCATGGTGGCTTACACCACTCATTTGTAATCCCAGCACTTTGGGAGACTGAAGTGGGAGGATTGCTTGAGGCCAGGAGTTTGAGGCCAGCCTGGGGAACATAGTGAGACTCCTGTCTTTACAAACAGTTTTTTAAAAAATCAGCTGGGCATGGTAACCTGCACCTGTAGTCTCAGCTATTCAGAAGGCTCAGGAAGGGGGACTGCTTGACCCCAGGAATTTGAGACTGCAGTGAGATATAATTTCACCACTGCACACCAGCCTGAGCAACAGAGCAAGATCCCGTCTCAAAAAAAAATTTCATAATGATCCTCACATGGGAGTGATTTGAGGTTCACCCTAATCATTCAGAATTGTTTCCCTCTTTGTGTTCCCACACAACCAGATAAATATAAATTATACATATAAATTATACATATGCACACACCCCTCCCTTATCATACTTTGCACACTGAACTATAGCAGTTTGTATATGTGTCAGTTTTTGTACTCTGAGCCCCTTGAGGGCAGGGCTGTGTCTTCTATATCATTGCATCTCTAGCTCTCAATGGACCACCTAACATATAATAGGTGCTTCATAATGACGTCTAAAACAACATTCAAATGAAGGAGGAATGTTATCAATGCCCAACATGGCATCTAATTGTGCCTTATGAAAATGTACCTTGGGTCTTTATTGTTCTATGATGGAGTCATTGCTGTTCATAAATCATCATTTTCAAAGTTCTGTGTACAAGAGCAGAGGTTCATAACTGCTCAAAAATCCAAGCAATTTACAGCTTCAAAAATTTGAATTATAATGAGAATATCACTTTCAACGTATAAGATATTCATAGAGAACAATATGCCATATGGCAAAGGATATTATCCCAGAGAGCCTGCTGTTGCTTCTCTAAAAATGACAGATGGTTATGTTTATCACAGGATTAACTTCATCAGCAAAACTTTACTCCCACCCATTGACAAATTATGTGATTACAAAAATTCACAAAACTTGTACTCCTAGCAGCCATGCTAGTCTTATGAAAGGTCATACTTGTACTTACTTGTTAAAAAGGTGATTGTCCACCTTTATTTTTGAATAGGCTTTGAAGTCATCTGGCATCAACATAACAGGGATTTGAACATGGCTCAGTTCATTGATCTGGAAAAATATAAAATAAATAGCATGGCTTATTACTATCCAGGTGAGGAGGACGTGACTTGAATGTGTACCTTGGGGAAAAAAAACATGGTGGACACAGGAACTTCTCTTCCCACCCACCAACCCACCCTCCTTCCCTCTGCCATCATCATCTCTCTTCCTGCCTTCCTCATTCCCACTTCTTATGTCTGTCTGATGCTGGGTCCATGGTGGCCACCGGACGGCAGTGGTGAGGGAGAGTCAATCCTCATGCCACCTGTCCCTGCTTCTTGCCCATCCACTCTCCCCACCTTCCCTCCACAACCTCATCCCACAGACCCTTTGGTCACATGTCCAGGACAACTTCCTTCTGTAAAGAAAATGTTATCTGAGAAAGAAAGCTTTTAAATTTTTCATGTAAATATTTGTTGGATTAATGGACGTGATTTATATATTGAACTCCAAGAACAACACTCATCTGTGTGCTCTTTACTTCCCTTACAGGAACTAAGTTTAAAAATAAAGATTGGGGTGGGGCATGAATTTACCAAAAGAAGAACCTCCATTCAGGGAAGGAAGAAGACACGTGGCCCCAGGACTACAAGAGAAGGAGGTGGGTTGGACATGAGTCAAGAACAAAAGCAAAGATGTGCTTCCAAAGGACAAAGGGTAAGATCAAGTTCCAGTGAATGAAAGGGACAGCTCTGGACACGATTTTGAAAAACCTGAACTTTCTCTTGGTTAACTATTTTTGCATGTTGACTTTCCTTGTTGCTAGCAATAAAAACCATGTCAAAGATTTATGCTTCCAGTAGGATAGAAGGCAGGTACGCTGAAGGATTCTCAGTTACAAAAACAAAACAAGCAAACAACAAAAGAATGAGCTGCTTGATAGAGCAGAGTTGTTTGTTTTTTTTAATCACATTGTTGGGTTCACAGACAGTAGAGGCAATCTCCAAGACACCTTTCTTCCCCCAAAGTGAGTTTAATCCACAGGGAGTGTGGGGACCATTAAGCAAGCCTGAAAGGAGGGACTCTGAGGACAAGTGCCCGTTTCAACACTTACTTGGGCCAAACAAAAGCTGGGAGCTCAACAAAGGCTTCAACGTTAACCTGAGATCCTTGAAGGAAGCCTTTGAAAGTGGCCCCAACACCTGGTGGAAGTAAATGTAAATGACCTCTGGAGGAGAGCAACCCCTGCCAGGCCTCCAGGCTTCCCACAGATGAAGGTCAATCAAACATGAGCTCACAGAGATAGCAACGACTAATTAATATTTTCAAGACTTTAGTTACTAAGATGATCAGATATAGAATTTTTTAAGCTGTGAGAAATTATACAGAAATAGAAGATGAACAAAAGATGATATTTGAAAAAATAATGATTCAGAATTTTCCACAATTAATGCAAGTTATAAATCTGTAGATACAGTTGGGCACAGCAGCTCATATATGTAATCCCAGCAATTTGGGAGGCTGAGGCAGGAGGACTGCTTGAGCCCAGGACTTTGAGACCAGCCTAGGCAACAGACTTCGTCTCTAACAAATAAAAAAATAACAAAAATTAGCTGGGCGTGGTGGTGTGCACCTGTAGTCCCAGCTACTTGGGAGGCTGATGAAGGAAGATCACTTGTATCCAGGATTTCAAGGCTGCAGTGAGCTGTGATTGTACCACTGCACTCCAGCCTGGGTGACAGAGTGGATCCATGTCTGTTAAACAAAAAACAAACAACAACAACAAAAAACAAAAAAAAGCAGAATACTCAAAGCAATATATAAGTAAGAATACTCAAAGCATACCTAGATACGCTGTAGTTAAACTAAAGAAGGCCAAATGCAAAGAGAAGAAAGGAATGGTGGCCAGAGAGAAAAGGCAAACACAAGAGAGGAATGATAGTGACAGCTGACAGCTAGCTTCTCAAACCCACTGAACAAAAACAGGAATCTAACATCAAATAGCTTCTCCAGTTCACTTTACTCAAGCATCTTATGATACTAAGTCATTCACAGAGTATATCTATGAAAAATTAAAGTTTATATATCTTTATGCTATCAGTGGAATATCAAAGTTTGAAAAATAACAGAAAAAGAAAATCATAATGGAAATCCAAGTCTTGTGATAATAAACACAATGGGAACGAAGCTGGATGCCAACTCAATCGGCACTTCGATATCTTGTGGAACAAGAGAAAGCGAAACCCAACGTCGAGGTGGGATCAGACACTGATTATTTAAATGCGCGTGATGTGTTCAGCGGATCCTCCAAAGCCTTGATGCCTCCTCAGGCTGCTTAAATCAGTATCACTTAAGAGAGTCTTCTCAACAGGAAACAGGAAACCAGAAACTTTCTGCATCCTTTTGCTTTATGGTACCTGCTCTGGAACATGTTTTGTGGAGAAAATATGAAAACTTCAGCCAACATGGAATGAGTAAACTGAGAACTTTCCTTATTGATTTTCCTTCCCCACCCATCCTCGCGTCAGCACAACCTTTAAGAGTCCACTCTGTGCTGGGCACAGCTCGGACACCAGTCTTTGTCCTCTTGGGGCTTATGGTCCAGAGAGGCAGACACATTAACTGAAGAACTGCCCCAAGTGTTGAACTCTAACAATGACAGAGTCAGGAGGGAGAAGCACAATGGGCCACGAGCAAGTAGGGAAAAGGCCCAGGCCAGATGGGGGAGGCATGTGAGGCTTCCCTGGGCAGCAATGGCTCGTGGAGAAAGGAGAGGGCAGGTGGACAGGGCTTCCAGGAAGAAGGCGAGTCCTGGAGAGGAGGGGACACTGTTAATGGGAAAACAGTGCAGAAACAGACAAGGTGCGTGGCATGAAAGGGATGAACAGCAGGCCCAGGAGCACCGGGAAGCCGCTGCTGTAGAATTGCACCAGACAGAGGAGAGCAGCTCAGCAGAGGGCGGAGGAGGCAGCAGAGACGAAAGAAGCAGAGAGACTCCGGCATGCAGAAGTGCTGAAATCTACGGGGCTTGATGACAGACTAGAAATGTAGGGAAAGATGGAGGGAATGCTGCATGCATGCAGGGGTAGCTGGTGGGTCCAGCGACTGGCACAATGCATCTTAAGAGAAGAGTTCAGTTTTGAGCTTGTTAAATTTCACTGCGCTCTTGGGACATCTAAGTGTCAATGTCAGGTAGGCTGTGGACAGGTGGGTCTGAAGTTCCCAGGGGCAAGAGATAAAAATGTGTGTATCCGTGCATCAGACATTAGCTCCCCAGAGGAGTGGATGAGGTAACCTGGAGAGGGGACGGCGTGATGGGGAGGAAGGCGGAGAAGCAGTCTTCAAGAACGGGAACGTTTCCAAGCCTGGAGAAGAGGATGAGAAAGGGGAAAACTGCCATCGAGGCAGGAAGTGAAAAAGCACAGGGCCACCCCATGGGAGTGAAGGGAAAAGGGGGTTCAAACATAATATGGGATGAACACGATGCTTTTGAGAAGGCAAGGACTGGGAAATGTCAGCCAGATTGAACGGCACAGGAGGTCCTTGGCAACCCTGGCAGAGTTGTTTCGGTGGAGTGTAGCAATGGAACCCAGACTAAGTTGAGTTAAGGAAATGCTGGCACTGCACATGGCTGATTTCTAAGGAGCCTGGCAGGGAAGGACAGGAGCGAGATGAAGAGGGATGGGGGACAGAGGGAGGACCTCAGAGAGAAGGGACATTCCGTAGCACTTCTCGAGAAAGTGGGAGGGGATGGGATTCAGGCAAGCAGGAAGGAGAGGCTCTGAGGAGGGAAGCGACTTTCCTATTCACAGGAGGGAAAAGAGATAGGTGTCATGGGGAGGTAGCAGAACTGATGGAGGGAAGATGGGGCTCCCATCCACTGGCTCCTATTTTCTCTGGGGATTAGGGCCATGGACACCTGCTAAGAGTGAGAAGCAGGCTGAGGACTTCAAAGGTTAAAGAGAACACAGAGAGCTTAAAAAAGGGACTGCAGAATGTGGATGGACAAGTTTAAATAGAGACAGGAGGCTGGGCTTCCGGGCAGAGCTGAGCATCATCCACAGTTTGTGATGGTTCACGTACAGGAACCAAGTGAACTTGTGGATGACATTCCTCATTCTGGTGGAGCTCAACCCCAGGGTGCAGGTGCAGAGACAGGATGACAGGCGTCCTTCAGGATGGAGGGTGTTTGCTGGCTGAGTGTGACATAAAGGGGAAAGGAGTTCCAGGACCATCACTTGGAAATGGAAAGTCAGTACAAAACAAGATCCCTGACCGTAAGGAGTTTTCCACTGTAGTTGATGGTGCAGGACCTTCACATGTAGTAAAATACCAAGCAGCACAGAAGAAATGCTGAAGCCAGACAACAAGTGCCACAGAAGCACAGAGCAGGAGCCCGTGGTCACGGGTGTGGGTGACGGGCTTCTTGGAAGGAGTGCGGCCCTACATGGCCCTTGAGGGATGGAGAGTTCTGACTACTGTGTCATTTAAATGTCAGGGAAACACAAACTTTTAGCTATTCCCCATCTTCCAAAACCAGACTACCCCAAGAGGTAGAGAATGTTTGGTCCTCTTTATCTAAGAAGACAAGAAATGAGACAAGAAGAAAAATCAAATGGTTTACATGGAATCATAAGATGCTGAAATTAAAAGAGAATTTCGGAGATCATACAGTCTAACCTCTCCTTTTGCAGATTGTAATATGTCCTGGTACAGCAGTATCTATACTTTCATAATTGAGTAGTGCGGCAGGATACTGAGTTAGATCTCACAGCTACTTTATGGCTACTTTATCTTTCTTCCAGGTGGCCTTTCATTCTTTACATTTGCATCACATTGCTTTTGGCTTTATTTCCCCTCCGGATTCCCCCTAGAAAACTTCTTCGTCAGGTGGTAGCTAGATTTAATGACTTGTAAACAAACACTTCACAAAACAGGATCTACTACTTAAAAGAGAAGCTTTTAATTAGTAAGCTATTTTTTCAATAGTGTACCCATGAACCCCTATATTATTTTTTCTACAACACATTTTATTGTGTTGTATATGAGGCTTAGCGATCATTCATCAGTTTTACTGAAATGGATTACTTGCAGAGCTGCTTAATAACTGAAAAGACATATAACTTCCTGAAAAACTCTCTCCTTTAGCCTGTTACTTTGCTCTTACCCAAACTAAAATATATTGCTTGTCTCTAGTTCAAATTTTGGTGCAAATGCAGGTAATGGCAATGAGCTCCCAGATTGAAGAAGGCTGAGTTAATCCTATTTGTTAACTTCAATATTTTATATAGGGCTCTGGGCTGTGAACTTTCAGACTTCAAAATAAAGATTCTTGGGTTTCGAAGTCTCCAGTTTTAGAAAACTTTAAATTATTAGTTTGGCATCCTACCTAGACCAACCATTCTATATGATCTACCCTAAAATTGATAACTAACAGTGGTTTATCATCATTATTTTACACTTATTATCAGGATTTTTTTTTAAAAGATAGGGTTGCTCAGGCTGGAGTGCAGGGGCATGATCATGGCCAACTGCATTCTTGAACTCCCAGCCTCAAGCAGTCCTCCTGCCTCAGTCTTCTGAGAGCTGGGACTACAGGCGCACACCACCATGCACGGCTAATTTTAAAAATTTTTTTGTGGTGACAAGGTCTTGCTATGTTGCCTGGGCTCAACAGATCCTCTTGCCTCAGCCTCTCAAAGTGTTGGAATCACAGGCATGAACCATCCCACCTGTCCTTTCATCAGTATTTTTTAAACAAAAAATTGACACTTTTCTAAGATACTTACATTGGGAACACGCACACACATAGTTCTATCTGTATGTTACATAATGTTCATAAAGGGAACAGAAAGATTTGTGTTAACCATTACTATTTTGAAGGAAAGAATCATACACCCTTTATAGGAATAAGCATATATTGTGAAATCCAAACAGTTTTTAATTCATGAAGATGAAAGTGGTTTTTGAGTTTATTAAAATTTTCTTAGGTTAGCTGAACAAAGTGAAAGCACCAGTTATACCATCACATACAGGCCACCTTTAAGGTTCCTTCAGGTTGCAAATATTCAATAAAATTCTCACAGCAAAAGAGCAATATCACTTTACACTTAATGGTTGTCAAATACTTAATGGTTGTCAATCCCCTTTGGCAAACACAGTATAGTTCTCTCTGTACTGCTGGTCACACTCACAGGCCTGTAAAACAAGTGTAATAGAAATTCCCCGCCCCACACAGAGTGGCTGGAGCCTGGGGCCCCAAGGCGTCCTGGGAGCGACTTCTTGTTCCTGTTTATGCCGTGCCAGTCACCCCCAAATTGCAGGTGTGGGTCTGCACTGCCTTGCTGCCCGGCCATTGGGCATCAAAGCTGCCCATGCTGGGGCTCCAAAGATGACATAAAATAAAGCAGCTTTGTTGTCCGCATCAATAGAAACAGGGTCAAAGGGGGCAGAGAGGGCTAGTGCAGAGCGCCAAAATGTCCCTGATTAGGGTATGACTCAAGAGTGGGGGCAGGGGAGAGAGCAGAGGGGGAGCTGACATGTGGCAGAGGGAGGGAGGAAGCCGGGGAGAGCTCCTCAGGCTTGGCTCAGCTTTACCCTAACTCACTGCCACACTTGGCACTAACCTTATGGCTCATGCTAGGTGCACATGTGCCAAGACCCACGTGAGGCACTCCAGACACAGTATCTTATCTGATCTTTACAACCCAAGGGGGTAGAGGTGCTATTATCATGCCCATTATACAGATAAGGAAATTGAGGCTTAGTGAGATTAGAAAAGGCCCAAGCTATTAAACAGTAGAGCTGTACCTGGAACTCAGTCCAATCTTAAATCTTCTGCCAACATAACTCACATGAGTTACCTAGAATATAAAATTCAGGGAGCTGGACTGGCTGAGCCCAAGATACTTTCAAATTCCTAACAGCCAGTGAGATAAGATTCCTAGCAACTTCATAAGATATCTGCCTGAAATTTAAGTCTTCATTGTGTTCAAAAAAACTTCTAAAAGATTCCTTATTTTTTTTAAAAAAAAGTAATTAAGTATATGTTTAGGGCAGATGATAAAATACACACTTAACTGAATATGTACCATGGGCTACTACAATTACACCAGCTGTGGTATAATAGCACAATGTAAATCTGGAAAGAACTGTGTGACTGAAAAGTTGTCATCTAACATTTCTTGTCATTTTAAAAAAGGGAAAATAAATACTCCTCAAAGCTCCATTAAATCTTAATGAATCATACACAATATCCTTGAAGGATGTAAAATCTACTTCTAAGCCAATTATTTATTAAAGCCAATTGTCTCAGTTTCCTTCATGAAAAATATAATTAACACAAAACACAGTAACATTTATGTGGGCCTTTCCTTTTAAATTACTATATAGCCCAACTCAGAAAAGGTACCTTGATTCCTCTCCTGAGCAAGGCATTGAAATTTACATCACATGCAAGTTCCCTCCAACACTGCAAAACACACAGGTTTGTTTTTTTGTGTGAGACTGGCTGACTGCAATGAGTATCACTCCTGCAGATGTAAGACTAAATTCACACTGGCAGGAAAAGAGAGGCTGCAATTAAGCTGCAAAAATGGGAATACTAAATAGCTACTGGACAAGGAATAAATAAGTGAGACCTAGCTGGTAACGGTTCTGAAATTACGGCATACAGGGGTGTCCCCACAAAGCCATCTCACAGTGTGACATTTAAAAAATAAACCTCACTAATTTATATCATTTTTAAGTCAAGCAAAGAATATGCTCATAAATCCTGAGAGGCATTATTAATGGCACTTAATTAATTCAGATATATTCACCCTAAACACTATGTTCTCAGACTAATACATAATTAGTAATTGGTTTTCATTCAGCCAAGAATATGCAAAAAGAACCAAAAAAGCCTCTCACATGTAGAGGAGACACTGAGATACTTAATCTGATTATAATGAAGACAATTCCCTACAAATTATGACATATTGAGATGAAACAGGAAGCACCCCTTGTGTGGAGCCCCTGTTGGGTATAAAGGCTGGCGGAAGTGGCGGGGGGCCTGGAGGGGGAGCTATTTCATGGCAGCATGAGCATGGGGGAAGACAGGAGATGTCGAGAGTGGGTTGGGAATTATCTTGAAAGGCCCGTGCATCCCTCCTCAAAAATCTCAAGACACAGATTGAAAAAGGGCTCACTTTATCTCCCAAGATACATTTCTACTACTTAAATATGAGGGCCTATTTTAAAACATAATTCAATAACAAAAATAACCAGAGCGAGGTAAGCACAAAGGGTTCAAGATCAATGAGGGCCCAACAGGAAGAAGTGTAACGCATAACTTGATATGATGACTATTCTAGATACTACTTTAATTAATTTCATAGGGAAATCAAACAATAAATACGTCATACCAGATTCCCTAGACTTTGCAAGTTTTGCAATTGCTTCTGGCTTCTACAAATGGATGCTCGCTAGCTTCACGACCTAAAATGTGATATGAGTTCAACAGTACAGATAAAAATCTCTCCTCTCTTTCCCCACATCCCTTCCTATCAGTATCTGAAAATAGATACTTTCCACTTACTGGACTCATCCTAAGAAAACAAAATTCCTTTGTGACTCTGTGGCTGATAAAGCACACAAGGATTCCTTCCACCAAACAAATGACTTTGAACAATTTCTGCCCTGAGGTTCATTCGCTTTAAGAAGTGAATGAACAGAGAACTAAAATTAGGACTATTAAGAGATAAGAGTTGAGGGTATCCAGAGCTATTGAAGTGACTCACAGCTGGAAGTTCTGACTTGTTTTGTCCCTGTCCGGCAAACAGAAGGGCCCTGCAGTTGTGATCAGAACTTTCACTTGTTCTCCACAAAGGTATAAAAAATGACCTCAGGTGCATTGCTAAGAAAATATTTTCCATAATGTCACCTAAAAAAGGCCATCACATTGCACAATCCCCTCCACACCATGCTCTTCTCCAGAGCTATCTGCACACAATTTATTTCTGGAGAGGTGCAGAGGGCTTGGCTGGGAGCTGAGAAGCAGAGACAATACAGCTTCCAGGGTTAGAATCACGTGCAGGAACACAGTAGTAGGCTGCCTGGCTGACACAGAATTACCCACATTAGGTGCAATACCTATGACCTCTCCTTCAGAATACTTGAAAGTTGTGTCCAATTGGTTTGTAAAATGGGGAAACTATGACTATTTATACACCAAAGTTCATATTTTTGATGTGTATTGGTAGCAACCAGAACATACTTAGAACAAAGACCATCATAAAGGCATAATTTTTTCTTACTTTTTTCTACTAAGTGTCTTATTGGGAGAATGAGGGATTACCTAAACATTTTTAATCTGATTTTCACTATCTGATATTCATGTGTAATTGTTAATTTTGTACTGGGGGAAAAAATCACCAACTTGAGCACCAGCTCTCATTTGGAAATAATTTTTATAATATTACAATGAATATAAGTTGAAACAATTAAGAATTTAAAAAAAAATGAAGTTCTAATATGATTCAGGCATGTAGCCCACACTTGGAATGCTGTGGCTCTCATTACAACCTACCCTGCAAACCAAATAGCAATTTGAAAGTTCTGAGGTTTCGGAGGGACAGGCAGGGCAAATTAGAATCAGTTACAGAGGCAGGAAAAAACAGGCAGCTGAAAATGTCTGGGAAATGTACTTTTATTTGTCTTGAGGCAAGAGGTCAATTTTCTACAGCTGCTTCATCAATATTCATTTTCTCTTTCTTTTTCTTTTTTTTTTTGAGACAAAGCCTCGTTCTGTTGCCCAGGCTGGAGTGCAATGGCGTGATCTTAGTTCACTGTAACCACCGCCTCCTGGGTTCAAGCAATTCTCCTGTCTCAGCCTCCCGAGTAGCTGGGACTACAGGTGGGTGCCACTACGTGTGGCTAGTTTTTGTATTTTTAGTAGAGATGGGGTTTCACCATGTTAGCCAGGCTGGTCTCGAACTCCTGACCTCAGGTGATCCACCCGCGTTGGCCTCCCAAACTGCTGGGATTACAGGCATGAGCCAACACGCCCAGCCAATGTTCATTTTCTAAGACCATTTCTCAAAAGTTGATGTCTATCTGCAGATAAGACAAAAATCAAAGATCCAAGTATATTTTAATTAACATTTTCTTCTGAAATCTGAGCTACCTTCCAATATCTAGAAAAGAAATGCTTTTTTTGACAAGCCAAATAAAGTTATTCTGATATCAAAGGTGAGTAGGAATGAGAATAAAAGCACAAAGGTCATCCTTTCCAGGGTCCATAAACTCAAAAGCCTAAATTAATTCACTTCAGCGGATTTTTCAATTAAACAAGAATCATTAAGTCAATCTTTTGATTAATGGCTACTTGACTAAAATTAAAATGTCATCAGAAATATTTAAACTTTTGCTTAGAATCTTACTTTAATTTATAACATAGACACAAACTCTCCCATCTGTCAACTTGGTATCTGCAAGCTCAATCAGACTCCTACGGACATCCTTGCCGGCTGGCCCACTGTCAACTTCATACAAAAGAATGTAGTCATGTTAAAATTCTACCTCCCATGAACCACAGAATCTGACATAAAACTACTGAATTCAGGCCAAAAATTTATAATCTAGTACAGAGGTAATACTGGCTTTTTAAAAAATTCAAACAAAGACATTGCCAATGAAAACAAGAGCTTACAACGTGGTCCATTCAAAAGGGCCCCAGGCTCAGGGAGTCAGAAGACCTACGACTGAGCCCTGGTCAGCCACGTCACCACCCTCTGGCCTTGAGCAAAGTGCCCCAGAACTCTTGATCTCGCTTTATACTTTAAAAAACGAGTTTGAGAAGAGATCACAGTGATGTGTGCTTTGGCCCAGAGAGTGATTTAGAAAATGCTTGAATTAATCACCAATCTTTTCAGACTTGAGAACATTTACATACAAAGTTGGATTTCTGGCTTCTTTTAAAAATGGGAAGACCTGGCACTGGGCCCGGCATCACTCATCTGGTGCTGAGTAGCTGTGGGGATACACCCTCCAGCTGGGCACAGTTCCTGCCACTCCCTGGAGTCTCCTGCCTGGATGACTTGGCCCATTCCAGGGCTTTAGCCACCACAGGGCTCTGGTGCCTGCACTTGGGAGTCATTCCCACAAATTCGAATGAATCACAAAACAACTTTCCAGAGATCCACTTAATTCCTGGAAGACACAAATAACCTCTTTAAGTGTTTCATTTAGGTGGATGTGGCAGTGCAGGGACAAAGATTGGAAGAGAAGCCACAGCTCCAATATTCTAATCAAAGGCATTGCAAGTTCCTGATCTTCTTTTGAAACTGACACAGGGACAGGGAAGAGATGCTAAATGAAGCTTATATGCCTGCAGTTGCCTGTAACCATGTCTTCAGCCACGTAAAGTTAAGCATCACCATTGATGCACAGAAAAGACGGGATAAGACAGATAAGAGCCACGTGCAGATGACATCATTTGAATCTCTGGACCCAGGGGATCTTGAGGCCAGCCTAACCCAATATCCTTTCCAGAGACAGAAACCAATCAATCCCCTAAGCTAGAGGAAGGTAAATTTCTGCCACTTGCAATTGAAGACACTCAAATACTTAATGGATGTCAAATAAGAACTTCACTCATCCAAATGGCATGACCACTAGCAATCACACAGCACTCTAAGAAACTGATCTTGAAAACTTCAAATAAACATTTTACTTTTTAGTCAGATATTTAATATGCTAAAATAATTTAATACTTCCCTGTTACCTTTCTTTCCATTCATCCTGGGATAAGGATGTTCTAAAACTAGAGTTCCCCAAGTAAGCTGTGAAGGCAAAGCTTCCAGAAGGTGCTAGATGATACCAAGCTAGCAAGAAGCCCTAAATCTCATACCCCTTTGGGAGCAGGGTCTGGCTAGCCATGGAGAAGATGGGGAGGAGCTTGGTATGTAATACAGGTGTCCCTGGGTACCCCAGATAACCACATCTACTGAAAAAGTAAGCAGTGAGTGACAGCCGTGCATTTAGAAAATCAATCACTGAAACACATCATTAATAAAACCTGTAAGACAATGGAGACGGGGATGGCATGTACAGTTCAGCATTTTGAACTGAGATGTGTTCAGCAGACTTCACAGTTGGGACCTTCGTTAAGATTCCAGAAGGAAGCAATGAAATCCTAATTCTGTTACACCAGAACTTTTGTTTTTCTTTCCATGACCGCCACAGAGGGGCCGCCTGCTTTCCTGCCCAGCATCCATCCTGAAGGAACAATGAGAGGAAGGGTACCATGCTGCCGTTTACACTGCTTTCCCGGATTCCCATTTTAAGAGATGACCTGACCATGCATTTTTATCTCTTTTCCTTCCAGAAGCTCTGCTAAGATGACAGTAAAGGAAGTTAGAGATTGGGGGAAAAACAAAAACACCACCAACAAACATGACAAGAACATTGGAGAGCAGACAATAGAAAACGAGAAATGTCAAAGAATTTTTTAAAGACAGAAAAGTAGTAGAGGATTGTTAGCAGACAGAAGAGGAGACAAAGCTGCTACCTCTGTGCCGGTGGCCACTTAATGCCATGTGCTCCCAGATGCTGAGAGGCTCCACAGCTGGGGTTCAGGTGGCAGAAAGACGGTGCGCTGCCTGTTGCTGTCCACGCCATCCCATCGCATGGGAGGCACGGGACTGATTCCTCAGAGACCCCAGCCCAAGAGGCTTCGGGCACGGGAAGACCCAGCTCACGCTGGGCTGGGCGTCACGGAGCACGGGAGGAGCCAGTTACCATCTGTGCTCTGAGGCCTGGGCCCTCTGCCGCTGTCCCCTGCTCTGCTGCAATTGCACCTTTGGCCTGGGTCACTCCCCGAGGGGACACTGGAGGATTCCCATTCTGGCAGAAAGGCCCCAGAAATATTAATAATTCCGCCAGTGGGCGGCAGCACAAAGGCTGGCCTCTTCCCCACTGTCAGTGGACAGGCACTGCCACTCCACATACCCGGGACAAGTCGTCTGTCTTCCAGCACCTTATTCTAAAACCTGACTGGAGAGCAAGAAACCACCGGACATGGGAGGAAAGCCTTTAGCATGAAGGAGACTATAACAAATCTATAATTTTTTTCTCAGTGCTATTTAACATCATGCAATACTAAATCGCCAAATTTACTACTTCACAAAGTACTAAAAATAACTGAGTCACAGTAAGGTGAATGCTATTATTTTACCAAAAAAAGTATGCATTATTTCATAAAAAAGAAGGATGAGGGGAGAAAAGAGATGGTGTGAGAGAGCCAGCATCATCTGCCTTGGCAGAAACTCAAAAGAAAATGCCTAACATGACAAATTCATAAACAATGGCACAAGCATATTACCTAGCAAACACCGGGGCAAATAATTATGTATAGCTGTGTAAACCAACATGGAACATTCTCTAAGAAATAGTGCAGAGTGAGAAAAGCGAGATAGAGACGTGTTTAATGTGCTACCATTGAATTTTTTTTTTTTTTTAAAAAAGGTTACACATTCACATGTTTGTCTATGAAACTTACTGAGAAAGCACAAAAAAAGCACAAAGATCAAGTTTAGGTGTCTGGGGTCGGGGGTGAAGCTCACCTGTAATGGTGAGCTTCCGTACTGTTTAAATTCTTGATCACTTATTATTTTCATAGTAATGATGGAGAGAAAAACCAAAGTGCTCACGAAGGAAGCGTCTAACTCAGGGGCAGACCACAGCTCTAAGGCGAGGGTCGCAAGGGTCTTCCACAAGGGCGGTGTGCTCCTCAGGGAGAAGACAGCAGAACTTCTCTATGTACATTATACTAAAAGGCTGCCTTTACAAAGCTTGTTTGACAAATGCCCTCCTCAGTCCAATGTGAGCGTCATGAGCTATATTGGAAGGGAGGTACCCCCAGGAACAGCAGGAGCTTAGAGGTTGGCGGTTGGCAGGGGACGTCCGTGCACTGCTCAGGTCCAGTGCATTGCAACCGATTGTAGGTTACATGTGCCCAGTTAAGTGGATTTGCAGATCATACCATCTGGCTTTAACTAAGCTAAAGCAACGCTCACAAAACAGGTAAGTGCTTAAGAGGATGCCTGAAAAACAACCACATGGGCTGAAGCTAATGTTAAACACACAGGACCAATTAACAAGAAGCCACGTGGCAAGCCTAAGACTGAGCCCTGAGCTCCCAGGGTTCTCGCTATCAGTCACATGATGAGGTCAAAGCACTGATGATTTCATCAGATATGAAAAGAATAGTCCACAACAATTAAAATGACTGGGAAGACTTTATTTAAAATGTGGGCTTCCATTCATTTTTGTTCATGATAAAGCTTCCCTAAGTGTACACTGTGCCTAGAGATACCAGCTAATGATACTCCAGAGCTATCAAAATGCGCAAGTCATTTAAAATCTAAGCACTCAGGACCTGAAGACAAACAACTCTAGTTTTTTCCACTATGTTTAACATTGGGCAGTACTACACTACAAATTCAGTACTTCACAAAATTTTATTAATTTAATGATTAACATGTAGAAGCTTCTTTCTGGGTTCCTCTGCTAGCAAAAGACTAAAAACCACATATTACTGGAGAAGCACTTGCTATTTCTACCAAGGCAAAAATGGCTGAAAGCATGTAAAAACCAATATGGCATCAAATTTGAATGAATTCCTTTGTCAGCAAATACTGCTGGCAGAGGCACAGAAACACCAGTCAATATTTGAAGACTCAAGGATTAGAATAAATTACACAGCCTATGAAGTTTGCTTTAGAATTGCATCAAAGTAAAGATGATTCTAACATTTCTCTGCTTCGGGTATTTGCTAACTTACTTCCTGTATTCAAAGAACTACTGTGTATGGTTGAGAGGGAAGAAGAACGCAAGCACTTTAAAAAAAGTTGTGGAATTTAGGAGATGAGTCATGCACTTTTCCCTTATAAAACATGTGTTCCAAATTCATGGACCTTTCCAGGGGTCAGAGGTGCTTCTCAGTAGTATGTTACCTAGCAGGGGAAAAAAAAAATCAGCACACTTTACGCTTCCTTTCAAAGTAAAGGTGAGACTCAACATTGAGTAAGAAATTAACTGCTTTTCAAGAGAAACCAAAGCTTTGAAAGAGTATTATACAAACAGATGTTTGAAAATATTTCCACTGTTTTGTTATCTTTTTGCCAAAAACAATGAAACTGTGTCACCTATGAAAACTTTTATATCAGCACACTTAGGAACTTGGAAATAGAATATTCTAGTGTATTAGAAATCTTGCCAGAGAGTTTCAAACCCATTTGTTAATGGTTTTTGAATCTATTTGTTAAAAGTTTAAAAACACAATAAACTTCCAATAAGTTTCAGAATAAAATTTTACCATCTGAAAGTCAACTAAAAACCTTTGTATAACTGGCGAGATGTGTTGAGAAAAGGAGCATAATAATTTCGTATGATTTAGTAAAAATGGCCAGCGATACAGTTCTTCCACTTGTATTTACAAATCTTTGTGGGGTGTATTTTTCAGCAATGAAAGCCATTAAAACTGACAATCAAAATATGCTAAACTTAGAGCTAGGCTTTAAAAAAAATCACTATTAAAACAACATTTTCAGAAAATTCAAAAATTAGTTTTACTGCTTTCATGAAAAAATCTCTAACGGAGAGCAAAAGATTTTCTGTAGTGTTAAAATTACTGAAAATATTTAATCTTACCTTTTTCAGTCTTAAATATGCATTAAAATGTATAGAACATTAATACTTCTATATGACTATAATGTATACATCACAATACATGTTATTCGTATGCCCTGATTTCACATAAACACAGCTATGTGATCCAAAAAAATCTGGAGTCTATTGTTCTAAGGGAGATGTTTTCAAAATACACCTATCTTTATGCATCTATTACCCCAGGGATGAGGAAACAGGATATTTGGCGGTGGGCTTTGGAATTAAAAAAACAAAACAGTCCCCAGGTATTTGTGATACGATCCTCTCCTCTTCTACATGCTCCTGGCATTTAGTTGGCAGTGCTGAGAAAGAAAGTGATCCTCTTATACTCAGGCTGGCCAGAGGCAGGAGGCAGGGCCACGACACAGCATTCACGCTTAGCCACAGCAATATCATGTTTTAAACACTGTCAAAAACCTTTCACATAGACGTGGTTTTCGCGACACTGAAATAAGATTATTCTCACTGAACAGAAGAGAAATAAAGTTAAATAACTCAGGAGGGAGGGGAAATGGCCTTTCTTATCTCTTGGGTCATAAGAAGAAAAGGTAGATTCAGACTTCTGATAAAGGCTTGTGCTTACACCAATGTCACCTACACGCTGGACTCTAGAGTCTTGAAGTGGGTGCCACATGGACAGAGATGACATTATAGCCATCCTGCGTGGTCCCGCTGAGTCTTTCCCATGGCCTGGTGGGAGGCTGCATTCCAGGAGCCTGCAAAACTATGGAAGTTCGGAATATAAATCAGATGACTGCATGGGGTACTCAGCATTTTGATTATCTAAATCCCAATCTTCTATATCAATTTCTCCTACCCAAATTTCTAAAATATATTCTGCTTAAAAAAAGAGTAACTTGCTTTTGAGTTCAGAGCTTTTCTCATATACTGAATTAATCATGTTTTCCTGGTGAGTTATGTTCTTTAGCCTAAGAGACTATTTCTAAAAATGCATGTTGTTAAAAGAATAAAAGCCAAGAGGCAACTCAAGTTTTGTCTAAAGAAATAATTGTTTAGCAAATAATATTTCAAAGCTATTGTATTCAGAACACGAGGATATTGTTTATAAGACATACCACACTACATTTCTTACATAATTTTCTTTTGTGCCTGAAAATGTTTCTGAAAATTGAGGAGAATAAGGATGAGCTACCCAGTACAGTAAGTTGTTACAAAGATTTTTCACTTTAGGTTTTAGCACACCTATATTCCATCATCACACTGAAGTGCAGAAAATCACTTCCCGGTATAGATACAAATTTACTTCATATTTTAATGCAAAGTATAGGGGTGTGGTTTATAAAACAACCATAAGCTCAATTTCTTTTTCATAGCTGAAAACAGGATATTTTCATCTATATTTAGATGCATGTATACTCAAAAAAATACTTTAGCTTTACAAATAACAAAAATAACAAGTACTTTCTTTTAGCCTAGTAAAAAACAACTGTCAGTTTCATGACTCATTTTCAAAAATATGTCATGCCAATTAATATATATCTCCTACCCACAAATATTCCTAAACTGTCAAGAGAACAAAACTGCTACTAGTTGTTTTCATTACTTTAGGAAAAAGGGCATTTGCCATCACATGAGTTTTGCATAAATAATTCTCTCTTCTCCCCATCTCCTCCCACGCATTCTATGTATTCTATCAACTATAGAAAAAGATGAGCAAAATAAACCAGAGAATTAGACGTCAGAGAATCCTAATTCCTAATTAGATCAATTAACATTAATTTCTCATTCTCCATATGCTATGAACATGAATCAAGCATGCAATCTACCCAGATTTAATCCAGGCAGTTCTCACTACATTTTCAACCTGGAAACCTCTAAAAATTCTTCTGAATCATTTGAGGCTAACAGTTTTCATCAAGATAAAATGCAGACTGTGAGTATTTAACCCTCACAGTCTCTCCCACCAAACCACCCAGCATCACAAACATATTCCTAGGAACAGCACAGATTGCCCTAAGTGATCTCTCAAAGGTTATTAGGTGAATAATACAGATCTTAAATAGCGTATTAGTTTCTTTAATATTTTCTCACAAATATCTCTTTTACATAAACTCTAATACATTGACTTTCCCTGCTCATCAAGAATGTGAAAGAAATACTGAAAATAGACCTGCATTTGTTTAACCAAAAGCTAATATGTAAAAAAAAAAAAAAAAAAAAAAAGATAAGGAAAGCCACTGGCTGTGGCTTTGTACAAACCTGCTGGGATACATGACACATTGTGCTTTCATTGCTGCCATCTCACCATGCAAGGGCTTTGCCTGTGTGCAAGGTCTTTTACTGTCAAATTTAAGAATCCCCATGATATTCTTTATTTGAGGACTCTAGTAATTTCTTATGTAAAGACAGTCTAGGGAGAATGTAAGAATATAAACATTAGCTGTCACAACAGGATAAAACACAATTTTTCCTAATGAGAGAAAAGTTGGCCTATGGTTGTCATTATTCCCTACAATATTACAGCTACCTTAAGGGTGGGGACTAGATCTATTCATTTTTGCACACTTGGTACATCCCAGGAAACAACTACAAGAAACAGTTGTTGACCAAATTTTAAACTCATCCTTGGGTTATAAACTTTTAAAGTGATTTTACTATTATATCTAGCAAAGAAAAATCCTGATATTCATACTGATCTCTCAGAAACCCAAAAGCTACAATGCCAATGATTAAGTTTCTGTTTACCAAGTTACCAAAGTTTAGACTGATTAAACACAAGATGACTTACTAAAAGATTATTTTACTGGTATAAAATAAATTCAATAAAATATTCTCCACAGACTAATTCCACCAGCCAAGCAATTTTTGAAGAAGTTGTTTGTTTTTGTAAATGTGCACAGCATCTCAAACTTATAAATGTTCATATCCATTATTTAAGTCCTTTTTATAGTATGAATCTTGATCGTTAGAAAAAGTCTCAAAAATCACAGAAAAAATTGTACCCTAAATGCTTTAAATTGTTGCTGTATACTCAGGAAATAGTAACGTCAACGAAGAGTCAAACTCTGTAATGTGAAGAGGTTTATTGTGAGCCAAATATGAGTGACCAACGGCTCATGACAGAGCCTTCAGGAAATCTTAAGAACATGTACCCAAGGAGGTTGGGGCAGAGCCTAGTTTCACACATTTTAGGGAGACATGAGATATCAGATACACGTAAGATTCACATCGGTTAGGACAACTTGAAGCAGGGGAAGGCAGGCCTTCCAGGTCATAGGTAGATTGAAAAATTTTCTGATTGGCAACTGGTTCAAAGAGTTATTCTACTTAGAAAGGAATGTCTGAGTTAGGATAAGGGGTTTTGGAAACCAAGGTTATATCATGCAGATGAAGCCTTCAGGTAGCAAGCTTCAGAAAGAACAGACTGTAAATGCTTCTTATCAGACTTAAGATCTGTGTTGAGGTTAATGCTGGTTGGCTTTTCCTGAATTCCAAAAGGGAAAATGGTAGAATGAGGCATGTCCAACCCCCTCTTCCATCATGGCCTGAACACGTTTTTCAGGTTAACTTTGGAACGCCCTTGGCCTGCAGGAGGGGTCCGTTCAGATGGTTTGGGGACCTTAGAATTTTGTTTTTGGTTTACATAACTCTCCATGCTAAAAAAATCCAAAACAACAATTTTCTCTCACAGAACAATTTACCAGAAACTTAATAATGCTTAAGGATTATTAAGCTTTAATATACAAACACTTTTAAATTCACTGCCTCTAAACATACACTATTGAAACCTTAAAAATGACAGGATAGCTATTAAAAGCATGCTTCATTTAATATTTTACTTATATGTGGTTAAAGGTCCACCATACTTGCATTCTTTTCAAAAATGTGGAAGCCTAAAGCACTCACTAGACCTATGATTCTAAGACAACTGCAGTCATACCTCGAGTCATACTGCAATTGGCAGAGGATGCTAGAATGGAATGACAATTTTTATTTCGAGGAAAGCAATCTATGCTAATTATAAAATAAGTTGTCCTTTTAAAAGAAAGTTCTGTATTATAATTTAAAAAATCAAGAGTGACTTTAAAAGTAATATATAAACAACACTGAAGATAAATTTAAAATACAAATAATGACATATACTAAAAGTAAAATTCCAGGTGGTTTACTATTTCCACGGAGGAGGTAGAGCTAACCCCATCAGAACTTTAGGAAATGTCATTTTCCTAATTTGTTGACTAAATTAGCTAAATCAGTTTCACTAGTTTTCTCTTACCCTTTTTAACACTCTAGAGGAAATATATTTCCTATTCCAACCAAAGACAACCCAGTCTTTGCTGTAGTTTTTGTTTTTATTAGCACATGTAGATACATGATACATGTGATAATAAAAGTGTTCAATTCTAAAGAGGGAGTGAGCAGGGGAGCCCTCCTTTCTGTAAGATGTCTTCAAAACAGGATTAAGAAAAAAAGATATTTTACTTTCACTAGATGACAAAAGGAAGTGGTATTAGATGTTCTCCGAAAATGTCTTCGGTTGACTGGACTAGCTACAAGATGCTCTCTGTATTTCTCAAGAAGTTTCCATCTGACTCCAAAAGCACACCCAAGGCCAGGCGCAGTAGCTCATGCTTGTAATCCCAGCATGTTGGGAAGGCCAAGGAGGGAAGACGCTTAAGGTCAGGAGTTTTAACACCAGCCTGTGAAACACAGGGCGACTTCATGACTACAAAAAAAAAAAAAAAAAAAAAAAAAAGCCAGGTATGGTGGCATGCACTTGTGGTCCCAGTTATTTGGAAGGCTGGGGTTTCATATCAAACAGCCTTTTTGTTTGATATGAAGCTGGTAATGATACCATGCCATTTCCACCACCTAATTTCCATAATGATTTACACTGTCCCTGATGACCACCATAACAGTTTAATCATGTGGTTTATATTTTTTCCTCTAGCCCTATGTTTTAAAGATTGTTTCAAGTGCTCTGCTTTGTAGCTATTCAGAATATAAGTAGCTACTTAGATGTTAAAATACAGAATTACTAGATGACTGTTAAAAACATGACTAGATAGGAATCATCTTTCTTATATACGAAATGGGGATTTTTACAATGAAAACTGCTTTCCCTTGTAGATGTTAATCCACCAAGTCAGCAGGTTCTAGAACTGCTGTATTTATCTGCTTTACAGCAGTGACCCAACAGTTCTGTTTTTAGACATTAGCAAATATATGATTATCAGCAAAACTTCAGAATGAGCCACAAAGGGTAACAAACTCAAAAACTTGAGCAACAGCAAAATTCATATTCTGTTAAGTTTTGGTTTCAAAATCCCCAACAAGTCCTCTAAAGCTGGGACAGGATATGCAAATTGCAGGGATGACTCACCATCTATCAATTACTACAACATACTTGGGTTCTGGGTCCTCTCACCTTCCATCATCATCCAACCCAATTAAGCCAGCAGACTCAGGCAAGGTTTGACACATCAATTCTCTTATTCTTCTTACAAGACTAAATACTAATGGACAGGAACATGGAAACAGGGACAAGAGAGTAGGTAGGAACTAAAATGACAGCTTCTCGAGATCAGGAGCTAAGTCATGCACCCTGCCCAGAAAGCAGCACAACAGGCCACACACAGTATACTAACACACCACAGGATACGACGTTCAGTTTTACTTTGTATTGATGGTCAATACAGAGTTTCTTTGCTTTAGCAATAATCCCTCTTCCAAATATTTTTTAACAACCTTTTTGTAAATAGTGATAATAACAGACTGTAACTGTCATGGGCTCAATGTTTTTGTCTCCCCCAAATTCCTACGATGCAACCCTAACCTCGAGTGTGACTTTGTTTGGAGATGGGGCCCTTAGGAGGTATTTAAGGTTAAATGAGTTCATCAGGGTGGGCCCTGATCTGATGGAATTAATGTCCTTTTAAGTACAGACACCAAAGAGCTCAATGCCCCCACCCCCAGCCCAGGCCCACCATGTGAGGACAGGGGCAGAAGGTGGTCATCTGCAGGCCAGAAAGAGACCCCTCACCAGAAACCGAACCCTGTCAGAACCCTGATCTTGAACTTTCCAGCTTCCAGAACTGGGAGATAAGAAGTATCTGTTATTTAAGCCGTCCAACTGATGGCATTTTGGTGGTGGGTCTGAGCAGACTAATACAGTAGCCATAGAATAAGAATCTATGATTTCATGTTCTATGGAAGAGGAGGAAACTCTTCCTTATAGTACAATTTCAACTATGTAGGAAGAATAATGGAAATAAAAAATCAGCAATTTGCAAATACCACAGTAATAACTGTTACACATTAAGAATCAGCAATAAATGTTCAATTTTTTGAGCAAAAGTATGCTGAGAAACAGGATATTTACACAATCTCTAAGTATCTCCCACAACATACTTAAGAACAAAGGGAAACAACAGTGACTTAACAGTGGAGAGAGCTGACACTGACATCACCGTAACCAACTGACCAGAGTCAACAGCTTCAGTGATGAGATCAGTGGACATCACGCGCCTTCTGATACGTGCGCTGAGATGGACACAACACTAACGCTCTGGTATTCTCGTGAAAACTGCATAATGAATGTAATCATTAGGAAGCAAGCTCTCGCTGAGAGCCATTCTACAAAATAACCAGTCTTCATGAAAAGTGTAAAGGTCATGATAGACAAAGACAGGAAATAGTCCAGATTAAAGGAGACTAAGAGACATGACAACCAAATGCATCAGGTGATCCTGGACAAGAAAGAAAACAAAAGTGGAACGAGTGCGGAAATGTAAATAAGAGCTTTCTATTATTACGCAGTCATCTTCTATCAGTGTTAGTTTCCTCATATTCATAACTGTACTATTTGTTATATAAGATGTTAGCATCTGGGTGAAGGCCATATGGGAGTTCTTTGTATTATTTTTGCTACATTTTTATGTCTGAAATTGTTTCAAAATGAAAATAAAAACAAACATTAAAATGGTATTTTTAGTATAGTATGTACAACATTGTTTTTCTCCCTAATAATCTGCACCATCCTTACTAAAGTTGACAAGCTGGTGTTAGCTGGATTTGTCATTTTTATGCCACATAATGCACCTTACATACAATTAATTGGAGTATTTCTCTCACACCCCACTGGGATAAGCAATGTCATCTGCTCTATTCCATGTGCAAGAAGCATGACCGCCGGTGTAGGCCACCAGGCACACTCATATCCCTGGCACCTAGCTCAGTGCCCCTTCATTGTTATTTTTTAATTTTACTCCGTGACCTGCTGAATCAGCTAAGAATCTCTAGAGCTTATTTTGAAATAAAAATTATGGGGAAAAAAGGTAGGGGGAAATAGGACATAATATATTCTTGACTCTCTTACATTATCAAATTTGATGGATAATTTCCAATCAAAAGAAAAAAATATCTTACTTGTAGGAAGCGGTTGAGTTTCATATTTTGTTTTATATTCTTTGGTTTTCTATTTGTATGGCCCCTTTTCATCCTCAACATTCATCATTTCAAAAAATGGCCCATAACAATACATCACTAAGGCTAACTTTTATTTAAGGCTTAGTATACATCGGGTATCTGCTAACCACCCTAATAGCCTCCCATGTAACCATCTTAACCCTGTGAAATGGGCACAACTATTACACAGCCCCCCTCTTTACAGGAGGAAAGCAGAGGCTGAGTTAAGTGATGGCTCAAGGTCATAGAGACCTTTGCATGGCACAGGGGATTCAGATCTGGGCAACATAGCTCCAGAACCTGGGCTCTTGGCCATGGCTCTCAACTGCCTCTTGTTTTATAAACACATAAATAAATGAAAGGGACATAATTTTTTAAAAGAAAAAGAAAAACCTGCTCAACTACTTAAAGTAGCCGGAGGGAAAGCTGCTTACGAGGTAGATGGGAGCTAGATTAAACAAACACACAGCCTTTCTGTAGAACACACTCACTTTCTGTAAGTCTATGTGATCCTCTGCTCTTTTTATTTTACCCACTTACCCACAGTAAAAATACCTTCATGGAAAAAAATCCCAACTTTGTCCCAGCTACCAGTAAGGAGAGGGAAAAAATATAATTATCTTCATCATTCAGGATAGGCTGGAACTTTGGGGTGCTCCTTGGAGCCAGGAGCAAATGGTACAGGCAGGGGAGGGGACCTTGGGGCAAGAAACCCAGGTCAAAGGGATCCAAGACATGGCAGGCGCTGAGTCCTTCTCACCCGGACCGTCATTCCTTCTCGCCACACCCAGAGCTGTCTGCAGTATGTTCCAAAAATGCTTCACACAACTGGTCACCAAGGAAACAATAAATGCTAAACACTCGCATGTAGTTTTGTTTTCTCAGATCTTTGCCCCAGTATGGAGGCAACTGGGCATAAGCAAGTGGGAGGCCAAGCAAGCGAATTCACAGCTAGAAAAGTGAGTGTCGGCTTCTCAAGGCATCTCAGATGCAGTGCTAGGAGCGTGCAGCTGCTGTGAGGACAAACTGAGTCCACAACAGTGCCTGGCTCAGGCACTTCACTGTCATTGTCATCACTGTCCCCAGAGGACTGCCCAAGAGTAGACGCTTAATAAATCTTTGCTGACTTTTATTGAAAACAAAATGTAGTTAAATCAAAATATGATTATGGGACTTAGAGTCATTATGAACATGAACTCAACATAGAACCTGCAGCTGATATTTCACAGAGCAGCTGAGAGGCAATGCCACCCTGAGCACCTGTGAAATCTGTGTCCACAAATCACAGAAGAGACCAAAAAGCCCAGCCAAAGAGGACGGGACAGAACAGAAGTGGCCTTGCCTGTTTCATTACTGCTGGCCAATCTAAAACTACCACGCATCACACCTTTTGCTATAGGAAACTGTAATGTCTTGCTCTGGTGTATCACCTTCCTTTCCTGTGGTACTTCTTGTTTATTTTCAAGTTTGTTTCCTTTAGCGGTTACAGATTTGGGGGAACATTTAGACACTTGCTGACAAGGCTGTTCCAACAACTTTAGAACGCTGTATCCGTTTTGGCCGAGTTCTTTGCAGCAATATTATACCATATTCTGCATATGTTACTGTTAACCTGTTTGGCATTTACTCGCTTGTTTCTTATAATAGGATCTCTTAAAAGTCCAAATTTAGAAAACCAATTAAGAGGTGATTATTCACATTAGAAATGGAGACTGCCTTAAAGAAGGATGCACTTATGTATTCCTGTCCAAGGTCCAATTCTTCTCTCTTTCTCTCTCTCCCTCTCCATAGCAGAGGTGTAAAGTGTTTTAGGAAGCATAGATTTTTTTTTAATCTATAGAGAAACCATTTAGGAGGGAGCATACACAACTATGACATAAAGCATAAATCATCTCTAATGTCACCAAATACTTACTGACCTTTACTAGGCTGTAAAATGTCTCCCCTGTCAAGTTTCATCTTAAGTAACCACTAACCTTAGTGGCTTGTGTCCCCAAGAAAATTTCCAATTTGTGTAAAACCTGGGTCTTAAGAGATAATGACTGCACTTTAACTGGGATTTCAAAGATGTAATCTACATCTTTTAGAGATCTATATAGTAACAGAAGACTACGATGGGGTGGACACAGTCATAGGTGAGCAACAGAAACAGTGAGGTGAGTATGAGAAGTGCAGCAGATTTGGGGGAGGGAGGGAGGCAGAGGTGAAGCACGACAGATTTGGGGGGCAGTGACACTATTCTGTATCATACTATTAATATAATGGTGGGTATGTATCATTATACACTTGCCAAAACCCACAGAATGTACAACACAGAGAGAACCCTAATGTCAACTGTGAACTGTGGTTGACAATGAAATGTTATGGCAGGTTCATCGAATGTAACAACCGTCCTGCTCTGGTGCCAAATGGGATGTCAGTGGTGGGGAGGCTGAATGTGTATGTCTGGAAGGGCTTTGTGGGAGCTCTCTGCACAGTTCTCTCAATTTGTTGTGAACCTAAAACTTCTGTAAAAAAATAATGTCTATTTTAAATAAAAATAAAAGTTGCTAACAGCACAAAAGGCTGTGATAGTATTGACAGGGAAGAGACTGTTACCCACTGAGTTTGTCTGGGGAGGAGGAAATGTTGGAGCCAGACCCTGAAGGAGGGAAAACACTTGGATTTGGATTCTTATTCAAGAGAGCATGTCATTAAACCCAGAAAATGGCTGAAGAACTTAAAAGGCCCAAACTGATGGGGATCTTCAGTGCCAGGCCGAGTTCTGTGGGCAGCGAGGAAGCATGGAAAGTTATGAGCCGGGGGGTTCTATGATGACGACCCTCTACGGAGCTCAGTGTGTGGAATATAATTTGAAGCAAGGATGAGGACTGGAGGCCAGAACCACAATGCAGGACCAAGCAACGGGTGCTAGGAATGCTTAAGAGGTTTCACGTCCTTGAGAGTAGAAGAGTGGTGAAGCCATTACCTAAAACAGGAAACGCAGAAAGAGAAGTCTATTTAGGGTACATAGAAGACGCATTATTTTGGTATGTCCACAGATTATTCATGTGGAGATGTTTAACATGCAGCCACAAATGTGGTTCTGAGGCTGAAAACATTTAGAAGTAATCGGCAAAGAGATTTTATTTAAAGCTTTAGGAAAAGAGTAGCTATAGGAATTGATAATGTCACAAAGAGATTCAGAGAGAAAAAAATTGTGAAAATCTTCAGGAAGAGGACTCCACATGGAGTCTTGAAAAGGAACTGGAGAAAGAACCAGAAGGAACAGGAAACGTTCTCTCCTGGCCATACTCAGGGAAGTACAGACACCCACCTCTGTCATCACAACTGATTTATTTTTCAAATTTATTTATTTTTAGTTTTTAAAGACAGGGTTTCATTCTGTCACCCAGGCTGGAGTGCAGTGGTATGACCACAGCTCACTGCCGCCTGAACGTCCCAGGCTCAAGGGATCCTCCCACCTCAGCCCCTTGAGTGGCTGGGACTACAGGTGTGTGCCACTACACCCAGCTAATTAAAACAAACAAACAAAAAAAAAACACTGTAGAGACAGGGTCTCACTATGTTCTCTAGGCTGGTCTTGAACTTGTGGCCTCAAGCGATTCTCCTGCCTCAGCCTCCCCAAAGTGGTAGGATTATAGGCATGAGCTGCCATACACAGTCAAAACTTATTATGCACTCACCTCATTCGCTGTAGGGGTGTAGATACTGTCAAGCAAAACTTTCTGAAAGTTTACAGCCTAGGACAGGGAATAGAGACATGTCCTTCAAGTCTGTAGTACAGACTTGCAAAATACAAGCCCAGCGTGTAAATATGTGGTCGACTGCATATTAACGGTCCCCGATGAATCACACTCCTAGGTGTTCACACCCTTATGCAGCCCCTTCCCACAGTGACTCTGGTGCTGGCCGTGAAGCTGGCTTTGGCCAGTGGGCAATCAGCAAACAAGACCATAAGCACAAGCCTGACAAGCACTGAGCCCTGGGTTTGTTCTTCTGGAAGGTGGTTACAACAGCCCCAGATCCAGTGATTCCCCAGGTGACTGCAGCCACGTGAGTGAGACCAGAAGAACTGCCCAGCAGAGCCCAGCCCAAATTGCAGAATCCCCAGCAAATAAAGACTTGTTGTTTTAGGCCACTTATATATTAATAGCAATAAACAAGTACTACAGAGCATTTTAAAGATGGAGGCAATGTATGTCTATGTAGGGTAGCAAGGAAGAGCAAACGTCAAACAAGCTTTAGGTCTGGAATGGAAGTGTATATTTTAAAACCCACAGAAGAGTGAAAATGGCCCCATGATTTGACACCTAGGTTGGTCTCTCTGGAACTAAGCACCTTTGTCAGTATGGCTCTTTTCAAACCGTTATATCCTCATCTGTTGATCCCATCCATAATGATCTAAGATACAGATTCCATAGTTTAAGAACTTAAAGGACCTAAAGATGACAAAAAGATTAATAAACTGAAGCCAAATAAGTGACTTATTACTAAAATAACACAAGAAATTACTTTTAGCATCAAGACCAGAAGCTAGACCTGCTACTGCTCAGCTGATGTGCCTTGGACTATGGAAACCTGCCCAACCATAACAACACATGCTGCATAACTTAGCCTATCCAGACTCTATTCATAGATTTGCCATTCTCAAGAAAGCCAGCATCTTGCATGTCCTAACACACATGGGTTATTTGTTCTTTTCTTCTTTGTGCAGTGAGGTTCAATGGCTGGATGGAATCATCTAGGTGGCAAACAGCACAAAGCAAGACAAGCAGTGTAAAGTGCACCGGCCAAAAGGCTGCAGCAACCATGCTGCCCAGACGAAACCAGAACTCAGACACAAGCCACCAAAGCAAAGCAACTCGGCCACAAAGAGTGTAAAATCCCACAAAACGTGTTCATTCAACAGTCTTGATGCCCATCAAGCTGCACAGTGTAAAAAGTACTTGTTTACTTAAAAGGATCTCAGCAAGTATACTCCGAAACAGATTTTTCAGAGTCACAGAATGATTCTGAATGGATAATCTGAAAATAAGCATGAAGACAGTTCTGTAATGGATGTATAAGTGAATACTATCTCTGGAAAATCTGCTCTTTGGAGATCCTGAGTGCCGCAATTCGATCGGTTAATTCTGGCATCACCTGCCTCCTGAACAGTCCCCCGGAACCAAAGAACACAGTGGAATTTGCACTGATGATCCCCAATGGGGCTCCAGGAAGGCTGCATTTTGGATAATAACTTGCATGTTGAAGCAGGTTTGATCATCCTGGTTGAGTGTACTTGCTAAGAATGAATGAATAAAATTTATAATGAAAATAAATATAGAAAGCATTGGGTTTTGATTAAAATACCCTACATAAAATTAAGTATATCATAGTAAATTAACTCCACTCTTCTCTGCCACACTCTCCCCTTTCTTTGAACAATCTCTTCTGTCTCCATATTAAGTTTCTATATGGATGGCCATATTCTTTGGTTAATCTGACCTCAATTTATAGCCTCTCTCAATAACTGTTCTCCTCTCCTCTTCCCAGAATTAGTCTTCCTGACTTAAATTATTATTTAAGTATGTCTTAAAGTATTCCTATTCAAACTAAATACGTAACCAAAAGGAAAGAGCAGGAAGAGTACAACAGAACTACTCATTTTTATTCTTTCTTCTTTTTCCCTTTACTTTTTCTGGATCCCATCTAAGTAATTTTCAAAATAAGTATCTTAAACGGAAATTATTCTCCTAGTGAACAGGGATCAATTTTTGAAGGGGGAGGGAAAAAACCCACTTTTCTATTGTTATTGTATGTTTGATGGAAAGAAATTCATTGACATATTTTTGTCTTTTGTTTTTAAGTATGTAGGACCTTGAAGTTCAGTGAAGGACAAAGTCCAAAAATCATGGTGCCTTAGAATATTTATTACAGTTCTTCTGTAAGATTAAAACTATTATGCCCATGTAAGAATCTTAGTAGTGATTCTTACTTGGTTAAAATCTTAATATTAGCACTTGGTTAAAGTCTTCTTCTGACAGTGTTTTTGTTAGCACCGCCCTGAGCATGTGGTTGGCTAACAGTGCCATGATAGCAAAATTTGAAGGTATATTCTCAAGGCCACCAGAAGCCCTAGCTCATACCTTCAACAAAATCAAATTAATTTGATTACACTGATAGAAAAACAATGACTCATGGTCAAGATGTGGTGGTTAGGAAATGGGACAGAAAGAATCCTCAGTAAAGAGCATCCACCAAATCAAAGACATCAGAAAAAAACATTTAAAGCACATCAATTAGCCAATAAAATCCAAGGAAGCCAAGAAGGAATACCAAAAGCCATTTAGGTAACTGTCAACCTTTACCATGCATGTTTATCATGCACGTAACAAAACCAAAAAGTGCTCAGAGAAACACCAGCTGAGCTTGCCAGAAACACCCATTTACTTTATACTTGAGAAATCAAAAGAAGCTAAAAAAAAATAATAATAATTAACATTTTGATTAACTTAGAGACAGAAAACAAATACAGTTCCCTAATTTCTCCATTTGAGAGTTAGGATTAAGAGGTTTTTTTTTTTTTTTTTAAGGTATGTATATGTCCAACTTTTCTTAGGTTCAAATTGACTTAAAAATGAGTGGGAAAAAAGTGGGTAATATACTCAAGAATACAAATTGTCAAGAACATAGAGTGTGCACAATTCACGGAATATCCTGAAATTTCTTTAAAATTAGAGTACATTTTTTTCACAATACAAAATGCCTCAAGCTTTCCTAACTAAAATCCCTACGTGAACTTATTTGCTATAGTGAATAAAAGTTGCCATAGCTTAAAACTCATCCTTTTACTGATCCTTTTACTGATCCCTTCCCTTCAAGAAGCATAAAAGGATTTTTATGAACACCATCAAAACTAAAAAGTTGTATTTCATTCACAAAAGCAGGTGTAATTAAAGTCACATAATGTCTTCAGCCACGTAAATTCACACTCCCTGCTGCAGAACACGAAGAACACGTGAAGGAAATTACTATGCTGAATTTCATCCAATTTCCAGCCAGATGTCAATTTTCAAACTTAATTAAAACTGGCGGTTTACCAAGAAGAATCAAATATCAATCCAATGGATGCATGGATGTGTTGTCTTTTTTTTTTTTTTAAGGAAAAAGAAAAAGAAAAATCAAGACATCCCAAGCAAAGGATTAACAGAGCTTTGATTGGAATTGAAAGCTATGAGTTAAACAGGTGTTTTGAATGATCACTTTTATTAAAACACAATCCTTTACATGAAGCTCACTAGATTTTTGAAATTGTTAATTTTAGAATATTGAAAGAAAATGTTTGACTTAACAGGGACTCATAAATCATCAAAGAAGGATGATGGGTATTGCATCTGGGAAATTCACTCCTACAGTATTTCCCTTGGTAGCACCAGGTACTATTTTGGTACCAAAAGAAACCTTAGCAACAATCAGGTGCTCTTTCTGCACACAGAAGAGCACCTCCCAGTTGGGAGATTCATCCCACAGGAGCCTCAGCTTGTTTATCAACACCAGGTCCTTTTAATGCATGTGAAGCATGAAGGGGTCTAAGGACAGCAGCTGTGGGGAAAACAGGCTGGCCAACACCCACCGCCCCACAAAGGGCTCCGGGAGTGGATTATGCTGATGCTGTGTAGCAGGGTGGAGTGCCCAGTGACCCGTGCAGAGCCTAGGGGATTGCCTGTCCTCTGTGTGGAGTTCTGCTGAAAGAGACAATGATGGGCACATCCTAATATCCAGGCTTCTCACTGGATCCAATTTATTTACCTTCTCCTCCGCCTGGGAAAATGGAATCTAAACGGGGTGATTGACACTACGTTGCTTAAACATGGCTCAGTTTTGTATTCCCTAATGCAAAGTGGAAATAAAGTGCGGATGAAACAGAGAAGCAGTTGCAGTGAGATGAAAGGGAATGATGTTTAATATTCTACATAAACATAGAGCAAGGATGTGGAGCCCAATGAGACCTAGTGGGAAATTAACAGGCAAAAAAGTAATAAACAGTTCTAAGAACAGAGAGAAATATTTGGGAGAAATATAAAATTTTATTCATATTCAATTTTGAAAAAAAAATTTAATGCCTCCAATTACATTATCAAGCCTTATCAGCTCAACAAATGGTAATATATGCTTGTGTAGCAGCAGTATTTTTAAAATTTGTCATCTTAAACCTTGTTGTAGAGTCTATTATATCCTATGACATATGATGCTGCAGACAGAGCAGTTTTAGACTCGGAGGGTACTCTGGAGACCACCTAATCTAACCCCCTCATTTTATAAATGAAGAGACTGAGGCCAAGGTCATTCATGGAAAAGCTGGGTGAAACTCCAGGGACTTCCTAGCTTCTACCCACAGCCTGCAGAACAGGGTCCTGGCTTAACAAGGCCACTCTCTGCCACTCTCAGACTACAGAGTCTGTCTCAGTAAATAGATCTACATTAACATGCTGACATTGACATAAGAGTGAATTTTTGTTCTGTTATATAGATTTCATGTTTACTTAACATACACCTGACCATTTTTTTTTCTTTTTTTTTTTTTAAAGATGGGGTCTTACTCTGTCACCCAGGCTGGAGTGCAGTGGCACAATCATAGCTCACTGCAGCCTTGAACTCATGGGCTCAAGTGATCCTCCCACCTCAATGTCCCAAGTAGCTGGGACTACAGGTACGTGCAACCACACTCAGATAGGTTTTTTTTTAAAAAAAAATTTTTGTAGAGATGGGTTCTGAGATCAGCCCAGCTGGTCTCAAACTCCTGACCTCAAGTGATCCTCCCACCTCAGCCTCCCAAAGCACTATGACTACAGGCCATGAGCTGCCATGAGCCCCCATGCCCGGCCTACCTTCTCTTTTGAATGCCCAGCTCACCACCCACATCTCACCCTTCCCTGAACCCCAGATCTACCTGGTTACCACAGGAGTGATGATTCTATATGTCTCTGACCCTATTCTCTGGCCATCACAGGGTTCTCTACTCTGCAGCCAGAATTGTTCAGGGCTGGACAAGGCTGGCCCCAAGCCCAAGCAGACCAATGAGTTTTCTTTCCAGGATCTGACCTTCGGACTTTCACGCAGGACTCTTCCCATAACTTAATGATGAGATATAAAGAATGGACACAGTCACTGTTCACCAAAATTTGGCCTGGAGGAGGCAGAGATGCGGATGGAAGCAGAGGTGAGAAACAGAGGGGTCCTGGCGGTATTTGCATCCCTGGTTCCAGCTGCACTGTGGGCTCAGCCACATCCCTTGCTCCACATCCTAGCTCGGGCCTCCAGAATGCACCCTCGGATCCTGGAGACAAAGCTCTCTTTCTGCTTAGTCTGAATTGGGTTTCTGTCACTTACAACCACAGTCCTATAGCACTTTCAAGTTTCATTGAATTTTGCTTTGAAGATACTTAGTACCTAGTGTGTGGTTTGAGGCAAACCAACTTATTTTGGCAAATAAAATCATACCAACAAAGAATACTAGGATAGGCTGGAAAAATCAACCTTGTCACTCAGAATGTCACTAATAGGTATTCAATTTATTAAGATAAATAATGAAACATAATTTTACCACTTGCAACTTGAGAAATTTTAAATATATATTCTTAAATTAGGAGTATCTATAACAGTGTATTTATAAACAGATTACGTGTGTCTGTGTGTATATTTATATGTGTATTTATAAACAGATCTATAATAGATCAGTGTATTTATAGCACATCAAAACGATAGTTAGAACAGATTTGCCTCTTATAGAGTTAAGACAATGACACATTCACATGAAAAGATCTAGGGCTTGGAAAAGACCAACAAAGTCTCTGTGGTCCAGGTAAGAGAAGGAAATTGGTCTTGTTCATTCTAACCTCCAACAATCTTCAGATCTTCCTAGATAGTAATTCATGTATTTTAGCTTCATTCCTGCCAAGAAGTTTTCTTTTGTCAACGTAAACATCTCTGATTACATCTTAAGTCTCTTTCCTCTAGTCTGTCTGCTGTGGAGATGAGGAGAAGCTCATCACGCTCCTGAATATGAGACCTGGGATTACCTGCCTCTTTCATTAAGCAATTTTCAAAAGGCTCCAGCACCAAGGAGGAGGAGTGGAAACACCTAGTTCTCCCTGTGGGTGATGGAAACCTCATCAGGATGGGGACAGACTGAGGACTTGGCTCCTGGAGCTCCAGTTTTCCCAACTCCAAGTCTCGGGCCCCCTCTTCCCACCCATCTCCTCATCCCTCTCTCACCAATTACTAACTCCCTTGCCTACAGTTTGCCAGACTACATCCTATGGGCAAATCTGGCCGCTGGCTGCTTTTGTCAATAACGTTTTATTGGAACAGAGCCAGGCCCATTGATTTGTGTTATCTATGGCTGTGTTCGTGCTATGACAGAAGTTTGAGTCACTGACAGAAATTGTATGGCCTAAATACAGTGCCTAAAATACTTACTGTGTTTTTGCAGAAAAAGTTTGCTCACCCTTAGATCTGTCTTAGGAAGGCAGATTAATCCCACCAGGCCTTCCATCCCTGTTTAATTCAGATGTTACAAGAATTCTAGCCACCAGCTCGCTCCATTCCGCTCCAAAGATTGCCTAACCTGACCCAGTTGACCTGAACCTTTGCCATCCCAGGCCCCCAAATCCCTCCATGGGGCTCTCCAAGAGTCATAATTTCTCATCAGCAAAAATTAACCTAACGCTGAACCTTTATCTTTTCATGCCAGCCAAATTCTGATTGTCCCCAAGGACCACACTTCCCCTGCAGCCCCCCTCAAGTATTTTTTTCTTCTGCGTAGGAGCCACAGAACCAGAAGATGGGGTAGGTGCCTTGTGCTCCTCCTGACCAATCCCACACCCCCATTCCCTCCTCCTCCCTGAAGCGGTCATCCCCTCTGAAGCACCTACCATCACATTACACCACGCCTCTGCCTCTTGGAAGGCTCCTGGCCACTTCCCCTTCCCTTGGAGGGTTTATCATCCTCCAGAACCCAGCCTGCCCCACCATCTGCAGTGCAATGGCTCTCACTTTTTAAAACATTTCTAGCCCTAATCTCTCCACTGAATTCTAAACTCCTGCTAATCACCATCCCCAGCTGGATCTCTAACAAGCATCCCCAAAACTCAACAATGCGTAAATATGAAGTCCTGTTCTCCCCTGGCCTGCAACCAGCTCCTGCTCACCCCTCCCTCTCTCAGCCAGTGGGACCTCCACACACAGAGTAGCACCTCCGTGCACAGAGTAGCTTGGGCCCAAACTCCCGGAGTTGACTCTGACTCCCCTCTCACCCTGCAGTCAAGTCTTCAGCAAATCTGTGGGCTCTTTATTCAAAACATGCCCCAAATCAGCCACTTCTCTCCACCACTGCCTCTCTCTTCAAAGCCATCAGCATGATTCTGCAGATGGCGGCAAAGCCTCCTGGGAGGTCTTGGCTTATCAGTTCCACACCTTGCAGCCCAGGGCATCCTATGCAGAACATCAAGCTAATTATTTCACATCCCTGCCCAACTCCTCTACAAGTCCTCACCTTGGCTAAACTCCTGCCTGGTCTGCCCATGGCTAGTCTGTCAGGCTTCGGTCCCCACCTCACTTCCCAGTCTCTCACCTCAAGTCTCCTCTCAAATGCCACCTTAGCAGATGGGGCTCCCCTGACCACCCTATCCAGATGGCACCCACCACTCTAATCTCCTTCCCTAGCACTTGGTAGCACCTGACCTGACAACTTACTTTGTTCATTTTTAACATTTTCTCTCCGCCTCCTAGAATGTAAGACAGGACAGTAGGGATTTAGTCTGTGTGTCTATTTTTTCCCTAGTGTGTATCTTCTAGGACCTACACTTGTGCCAGGTAATTAGTGGACAGGCCATAAATATTCAATAAATAAATGAATTAAATGAACCAACCAAGTCACCATTATTTGTTTCATGGCAACTTCCCCTAACTGGAGAAGAAAAAGAACTGCTTCAGTTAATTTCCAGATACTCCTAGAAATTCCCAATCCATAAGAGTCAGTAAATTCACAAGACACTGTTTTCTAAGACTTACTGCCTATCCCCTTCCCCCTCTGCTGGGGACTTACTAAAAGAGCAAAGAAATATTAAACTATCAGGTAGAACCAAATCACTATAATTGGTCAGAATTGACTTTTAAAATACCAAAATTTTGATCTTTTAAAATTTTGATTCTCCGCACTAGGTTGAAGCAACTCATTTTGAAAACGCAATTTTTTAAAAATGGGTGACGATGACAAAAAAATATTAATGCTTACATATAACACCACTAGTGTGTCTGGTTAGTTATTAAAAATGAATTAGGGCCAGCCACGATGGCTCATGCCCATAATCCCAGCACTTTGGGAGGCTGAGGTGAGGGGATTACCTGAGCCCAGGAGTTTCAGACCAGCTTGAGCAACATAGTGAGACCCTGTCTCTACAAAATATTTTAAAAATTAGCCAGGCATGGTGGCAGGACCTGTAGTCCCAGCTACTCGGGAGGCTGAGATGGAAGCATCAGTTGAGCCTGGGAGTTTCAGGTTGCAATGAGATATGATTGCACCACTGTGCTCCAGTTCTGGGTAACAGAGAAAGATTCTATTTCTTTAAAAAAAAAAGAAAAGAAAAGAAAAGAAAAAGATCAGTTTTGAAGGAATGAAAACAAGTAGAATACTGTAAACTTTGTTAAAGTAACAAGTGGAAAATGTCTTGAAAAAAATGAAGATAGTACTTAATTTTTTTTTTTTTTTTTTCTGAGACAGGGTCTCACTCAGGGACTCAGAAAGGGTCTACACTCCAAGCTGGTGAGATCTCAGCTCAGGGCTCATTGCAGCCTGGACCTCCTGGGCTCAGTTGATCCTCCCACCTCAGCCTCCTGAGCAGCTGGGACTACAGGTACGAGCCAACACACCAGCTAATTTACTTATTTATTTTTATTAATTCTTTTATTTTTTGTAGAGACGGGGTCTCCCTATGTTGCCCAGGCTGGTCTGGAACTCCTGGGCTCAAGAGATCCACCAATCTTGGCGTCCCAAAGTGCTGGGATTATAGGTGTGCGCCACCGTGCCCGGCCTAAAAATATAATTAACTCAGGTAAACCATTTTTAATTTCATGATCAATCTGCCTGAGAAAAGGGGTCAGCCTGGCAGTGCACAGTAACAGATGAACAAAGAAGACTACATCTGAAAGACAACTTTCCTACAGACACAAGGAAGAAAACAGGCTTCTCTGCTTTCTGTAGGCAGGTACTTTGGTCACCAAGAACCCATATTTGGGGATGTGACGTGCCTCTCGATGAAGACATTGCTTGTCCCTAAAGTTGGCTGGAGAATGAGACAAGAGGAATAGAGAAAGGGAGATTAAGATTTCCTTGGACTTTTGTCTATAGTCTTACTTTTAAAAATAATTCTCATGGCCTTTTGCTGCATTTTTATTCTTTCCTTTCACACAAGAGAGCTCATCAACAGCTCTGACAGCTCATTTCGTATTGGTTTCTGGTTATCTTGTACTCATCTAATAGGTGGTAGTGGTGGTTTTCATTCACACATTTTTCTTACAAACAGCCTTGCGCTCTGAAAAGACAGGAAGCAGACTAGTATGGATGGCAAAAAAAAAACAAAACTCAAGACCACCCTTACTTCTGCTGAGAATAGTTGTTTAGAAGGCTAATTTGGTTATCAGAGAGTAAAAGCCACAGTATACAACCTACGTTTGTAACTTGGGAGGGACACTTTGTCTTCCCTTTCTGAAGGCAAGCCAAAGTGGGCCCCAGGATCTCCAGTGGGGAGCACTGTTGTTTGCACCCACCTGTGGAGTCTGAGAGTTAGGACTGTCTTAAAGACAAAGTTTATCTAGTTAGATCCTTCTTAAGATAGGTTGGCTGATATATCCTTTTCCTTAATTACTACTTTCTATTGTATGCATATTAAGCAAAACTCTAATGCTTCCTTCAGCAAAAACTCTTCAAGACAAAACAAAACAAAACAAAACAAAAAAAACAAACCAGGATGCAAGCTGACCAGGCTGTCAACCTGGCTGATCCACGGGTGTTTTCTCTCATTGAAACAAACAGAACTGTTTACTTCTACTACAAAGTTTTTTCAAAGAAAGATGGAAAGCTGCTTTTTAAATGAGGCTTTATTGCTCTCTGGCCAAAGCAGAATAGGAAATGCAAGGCTTCGTAACTACTATTATTACTCCTCTCATTATTTCATGGGCTCTAAGTTGCCTATTAAAAGTGTGTATGTGTGCCCACGTGCCATTTTTGGTAGCAAGATACAGGGTAGGAGAATCAAATTCTAAGTCTCGTCAGACAATTCAGTATCTAGTCTCTAAATACTTTGTGTGTGTGTGTGTGTGCGCGCGCGTGTGTGTTTTCAAGCTTTGTCTTAAAGCAAATATGTTAACTATTTTGTGAAAGGCTTGTGGGACAGAGGAGGAGGCAGGGAAGCAGATAAGAAAGTGAAAGGACCTAGGTGGAGAAAAACAGGCTCTCCTGGGATTTGATGGCAGAGGCATCCCATCTTAAACACCATCAGAGAGTCATGGGATCTACACAACATGGACAACAATAACACAGGCCACAACAGTAACTCAATCTGCATTCAACAACATGGAAAAACAAAGTGACTGGTGTGATAGATGACATGAAACACTCTCCTCCCAATCAGCTATCACATCTTTGTTCCAAGTAACAAGGAAAAGGCCTCAGAAAGGTCACAGAAGACAGGATTGTGGGGACTTTCTTCACATCAGGTCCACTGGGGAAGTGGCATATTAAACCACAGTAAATGACCCAGTGAAAACAGGCTACTGGCAACAAGTACATGCAAGCGACCCTTTGGGATTTTACACGGCAAAATCTCCAGTGAGTTGCAGGAAAACTCACCATTAGCCCTGGAAGCAGAGAGCTGGGAAAAACAAAAGAAAAACAACGTGTGAAAAGAAATAAGATCTTCCAAGAAAAGCATTTAGAAGATAAAAATAAAACATCAACAACATCTCAGCCACTGGATCTCTACTTTTGTTATCTAAAGACCTTCCTGAATCCTTTCCTACGTCTACCCATTCTTCAAGGCTGTTCAGACTTTATTTCCTTCCTGGAATATTCAAGCCCTGACTTATCTTCCTTCCAGTCTCTGTCCTTTCAGAGTTAACACACAATTCACTCTGTTTAAATATACAGTTTTCTCTCTTCTTTCCTGCAAAGGTTGTATCTTAAAATACACTAAGTAAAAAGAAAAAAAAAAGTGCCAAATAATGAGTGAGAATATGTACAGAAAATATTCAGACAACCAAAAAACTCAGTTAAGGACGGTGTGGGGAGAGTTAATTCCTTAAGTCTGCTTAGTAGTTATTCTGTGACTCCTTTATTAGCTGACATTAAATGGCCCTCTGGTTATTACAGTATCAAAGAAGAGGAAAAGTAATCTGAAGAATATTTCTTCCATGGGACAACTTCATTATTCTTCTTCAATTTTTATGAATGTCTTTGAAAATCTTTAACCACTTGTTACAGATAATGAACATTTTGCCTTTTCCAAGTATTTTCCTCAGACTGGAAAACACTCTTCCTGTCATTTCATACTATCTCTGATTTTGCAGGAGGGGCCCTGAAACATGTGACCTTTTCTTATGCAGTTTATCTCCAGGAAGAACAGAAAACTGATTAACCACAATCAGACATTAAAAAAATTCCCTGGCTCTTGTGGTCTGAAACAGGCACATTTCCTTCACACGCTTCAAGGAAACAATTGAATGTAACTATTTAAAACATACTCCCAAGCTTAATGAGCAAGAAGCAACTTTGCCAGACCACAATGTCTTTAAGAGATCAATTTGGCTAATGAAGACTAGAGAGGATACACATTCCTGAAACAGAAAGCAATTCAGAGATACTTGTGATCATCAGAACGTAGCCCAAAGCCATGCCATTTGCTTGAGGGCAGAAAGCACATTCTAGGACATCAGTATCATACTTTCAAGAATTAACCCTCTGATTTCCCATAAAATACCAGTTTTTAAAGCCAGAAAGCACTAATAAAAATAATTTACTCATCTGGGCACTGGAATATTTTCACTGATAGTTCAAATTTGAGTTTAGCTGTATGTCATCAATTTATAAGAATAAAAATTTATCCAAAACTTCTTGCTGTTGCATGCATTTGTTTAATGGATTCTCTAGAAGGCTTTGCCAAATTCCAAATGTTCCATCATACATTTATTCACCAGTTATCAAGCAACTTATGAATAATTTAACATGTTCCTGTATTCCACGATCAGATGGGTCTATAATGTCTGTTTCTTTCTCCTTTGACTATAGATTTTCCAGCTCCCCAAAAGTTTCTTTACTGTTTTAAGTTCACACTTTTAAAATATTAACTTGGCTGTCAAATGAATCATCTTCCACATAAAAGGGCTGAGTGAGTGGAGTTACTGTTGAACTTGAGAAAAACCCCTGAGCCAAAACACGTGTCAAACGGCCATCTCTTTTCCACCTAAGCGCCAAGTTGCACCCGGCACAGTGCAAGGGGCCAAGAGCAGGAGAAGAAAACATGCTCCCTGTCCTCCAGGAGCTAATAAAATAACTAGTGGGTGACACTGCAGACACAAGGAAGGAAGAAGTCTGAAAGCATTAGCACACGCAGGCTCATGGTTAACCCGAACATCCTGACTTAGCTCACCTCCAAGGGAGGGGCATGCTCCCTCAGGGGCAAGACCAGGAACGGGGTGGACAGCTACATAATGGGACAGATTTACTCGGTAAGAGGGATGGCCATATCCACATCAGTCTCCTCGCTAAATTATACAGCACAGGCAGGTGGAAGGACCTGCCCCCAGGAAAAATACTTATGTAGATTCATTCTTCAGCAAACGATATCAGCCCTACTTTTTTCCTGTATTTCCTTTATGGCCATTCATATCCCTCTCCCATCCCACCGGGTACAAAAGTTCCCCTGTATCGCTGCAAGAGAATGGCAGGAACACCCAGAGTTCATGGTTCTATCTGCCTTCCTCATTAGTCCATCAACTCCTTGGGGACAGGGACTGTGTATCTCCCCAGAACCCATCCATGGGATTTGGCTCAAACATTTGACCAATAAAACTAAGTGTGTGTCCAAAAATCTTCTAGGCTATTCCAGAATCACAAGTGGCCTGCCTTGTGGGCCACTCCCTTAGGGACTTCCCAGGTGACCCAGCTCTGATGATCTATCAGAGGTATTTACAAGCAGGTGTGAAGGTTTTACAGTCATATCACTTACTGTTTTTTAGCCTCAGTTTTCTTTTTTCTGAGACTGGGTCTCCCTTTGTCACCCAGACTGGAGTATATAGTGACATGGCCACAGCTCACAGCAACTTCGACTTCCCGGGCTCAAGGGATCCTCCAGCCTCAGCCTCCGGAGTAGCTGGGACTACAGGGGCACGACACTACACCCAGCTAATTTTTGTAGAGATGGGGTTTTGCCATGTTGCCCAGGTTGCCTCAGTTTTCATAACTATAAAATGGAAGGAATATCTGCCCTATGTAGTCCACCATGAAATATCAGAGCACTCTATGAAGCACTGTATAAACAAGAGAACCTATTTGAGCTCAATTTTACTGTGATATTGTGAACAAGCTGGACTTCTGGCTTCAATATATACTCTCACTTAGGTGCCACTCGCGGTATAGCAAGAAAGTTAATGTTCTCAACAGAGATAAACTCATTCTTTATTTTAAATTAACTTCTCCAGGCACAGCCTAGCTGCTAGCAGGATGAGATACATGAACCAACTTCTATACTTTCTAGAAATGGTCTATTTCCAAACAAAAAGATTACTTCCTAAACTAGATGGAGAGTTTCTTCTTTTTGGAAATCTACTGTTTTTTTTTTTTCCCCTACCTTTTACTGGCTGGCTGTTCCTGCTCTAGCCTGCTTCTACATGTCCAAGTGGTCTGGCTCGAGCCACCTCAGGCCACAGCCTCTCTCAAGCCTACCTGGTTCACCACGGGGCTTTAAATCTCATCTGGAAGTGACAGCTCCCAGATTTGTAGCTCTAGCTCCTACCCACCCTCTGAGCTCCAGACTTCCACGACCAATGGCTTTCTTAACATCTCCATTTAGAGGGCTAAAAAGGCACTCTTACCACAAAGTTAATTATGCCAGAAAACCATGCCCTGAGTCTGGATGAGTGGATCTCTAGTTTCTCTCCACCTCCTAAGCCCCACCAGCTATCTGGACTCACTAAGTCTGTCCACCAAGCAGACCCTTAACTGGTCTCCTGCCTTTCACTCTGTCCCTCCTTCAAGACTTTCTCCCAATTGAGGCGGCTGTGATTGTTTAAAAGCACTCATCTGCCACTATTCCCAGCCTCAAAAGATGACTTCCAATTGCTCTTAGGAAAAATCCTTTTGGTGACCTCAAAGCCCTACCTGACCCACCTTGTCCCCAACTCTATGCCCTGTGGCCTTTCACTCCCATCACCCCGGCCTTTGCTCTGTTCTCCCAGCGAGCCTGGGGCCTCCCACGCAGCAACTCTGCCTGGAATTCTCTCACTCCCTCACTCTGCTTCTCCTGGCCAGCTCTCAGCTTAGATGCATCTTCCTGCAGGAGACTTCCTAGGCGTCCACACCACCTCCACTTTAGACTCTGTCCCCTTATTATTTACTTCTAAGCATTGTGGACCTGTCTTTTAGCCTTATGCAGTTGTCATCATTGGTATTTGTATGATGTATCTGACATCTGTCTCCCGGACAGTGGAACCAGTGAGAGCAAGGCCACGACTACTGAGGTCTGTGCTGGTGCCCGGGAGGCAGCTCAGTGGCTGCAGGGTGCCAAGGACAGATGCGTGGGCGACCCCTCACTGCTTGTGCGACTTCCTGTGCTGCTTTGGCTGGGGAACTGAAAATTAATTTCTCAGATTTCCTTGCTACTAGTGATCTGGATATAAAATAATGATTCCCCACCTGCTAGCACTATCCAGAGCTGCTTTTTCAGCATTTGCAGAGACTGAGCCACTATTAATACTCACTAGTACATTTAATGCCTTGCTATCTAAATCAGCTCCTGTAGATTCTGTATTATTTAACTGAACCCTGTAACTGATACAGTGCTTAATTTGTGTTGAATAACCACTAATAGTCATGAAATAACTGACAAACTGCACACAAATTTTTTTTTTTTTTTTTTTTTGAGACAGACTCTTGCTCTGTCACCCAGGCTGGAGTGCAGTGGCATGGTCTTGGCTCACTGCAACCTCTGCCTCCCAGGTTCAAGCCAAGCGATTCTCCTGCCTCAGTCTCCCAAGTAGCTGGGACTACAGGTGCGCACCACCATGCCTATTTTTTTGGTATTTTTAGTAGAGACAGGGTTTCACCATGTTGCCCAGGCTGGTATTGAACTCCTGACCTCAAGTGATCCGCCTGCCTCATCCTCCCAAAGTACAGGGATTACAGGTGTGAGCCACCACGCCAGGCCTCAATTTTTAACTATCCACTTTAGCAATTGTCTGATAATAAACCACTGAATTGTGACATTTTGAGACATCTCCCTCTGCAAAGCAATGTCTTCGTAGTAATCAACACTGTAGTTATAATAAATCTAAGACATAACTGAAGTCAAAGTACCTGTAATTATCTAGCATATTATTTCACAGGCTGAAGGTACATTTGCTTTTTAAAATACGCAAATGTGTATTAAAACCAAAAATTTAAAGTCTGTCACTGTGTGGTAAATTCATCTTGCAACTCAGGTTACACAAACATCTAAGTTAAGAAATGTTATGTTCTTAATGAAAAATACACAATGAATTCCCAACTGAAAACGCTGCTCCTTGTTCTGGTTCAATGCTGCTTGAAACGTTTATGAGGGGTCCATCGCAGCTCACGCCTACAAGCCCAGAGCTTTGGGAGGCTGAGGCTTGAGGATCACTCGAGCCCAGTAGTTCGAGACCAGCCTGAGTAACAAAATGAGACCCCCATCTCTACAAAATCACAAAAATAAGCTGAGAGTGGTGGTACACACCTTCAGTCCTAGCTACTCAGGAGGCTGATGGGGGAGGATGGCTCGAGCCCATAAGTTTGAGGTTGCAGTGAGCTATGATGGTGCTGCTGCACTCCGGTCTGGGCAACAGAGTATCTCAAAAAAAAGAAAGAAGTGTTTATGAGAAAGGACCACCCCCGGGGGTATGAATCATACTGTACGCTAAGTTAAGGAGGGCCACTCTACCAAAGACAACTCTAAGAAGAAAAATAGTTTCAAAGAATAAAGAAGAAGATATGGAAAAGGTGAAAACTCCTCCCCTCTTGCCTCAGGTGGGGGGCAGTACGTGGGAGGTAAGGAAATGAAGGAAGGCAGTGCATGACAGCCAAGCCAGGCCACTTCCTTCCTTCTCCTCCACCTCTTTCTACCCAGTGTCACACTGCAGGATCCCATAAGACCCTGGGCCACTTACTCTAAAACTTCAACATCTCTTTGTCTTCCTGACAGTTTCACTGGGGAAAGTGAACTGTCAGCAACAACAGGCTCACCTTCCACTCATCTTAATCTTTCTCTTAATGATTCAATTCAGCAGATGCACACTGGGAAGGTGGGGGAGGCAGACAGAAGAAAGGAGGTAGGGCCCTGGTGCTTTGGAATTTCCAAAATTGCTCAGTCCATCCTACACACCTGAAGTTAGTGGAGATTTGGGATTGGGCATGGTGGCTCACCCCTGTAATCCCAGCACTTCGGGAGGCTGAGGTGGGTGGATCACTTGAGGCCAGGAGTTCGAGACCAGCCTGGCCGGCATGGCGAAATCCTGTCTCTACTGTAATCCCAGCTACTCAGAGGCTGAGGCAGGAGAATCGCATGAATCCAGAAGGCGGAGGTTGCAGTGAGCCAAGATTGCGCCACTGCACTCCAGCCTGGGCAACAGAGTGAGACTCCATCTCAAAATAAATAAATAAATAAATAAACAAAATTAGTGGAGATTTGGGAAAGGTCTGTATTCTGAAGAACTGGCAATCTGCAGATCGGTGTTAATACCGAGAGAAACAGCTGCTGTCTCTGAAGTGCCCAAGCATTTTATAAACAGTGGTTTTTTGGTGAGTGCAGCAGTGTCTCTCCTCACTATGGGGCTTAGATTTAATAAATGGACGAAAGGAAACCCTGCAGTGAGGGGTTCTGGAATGGAAATGACTTTGCTGGCCGCAGATGCCCAAGGCCATTAATATTTCCAATTTAATTTTGAAAAACACATGTTTCCGTAAATTTTTCAGGAAAATTTAATCTCATAATTTTTAAAAATGCTATGAAAATATTCAAGGTTGAATTATTTTATTTCCTCAAGGTGAGCTGGACACTCACTCAGATTAAACTTCCCCCTAGCAGAAATATCCACTATTAAGGAAATGAAAAACACAGCTCTCACTTTCCAAGAATTTACCATGTGTGGAGAAAAAAAAGACGTGTAAAAATAGATACTTAGAGTGGGTAAATGATCCAAACCGTAAGTACAAAAAGCTGAAAATTGGAGAATCTTAGTAACAACGACATCTGTGAAAGGCATTCTTAATATGGGCTAAGATTTCAGGATCAAAAGGGCAACAGAAGGGAAAGGGGTTAATATAAGACCGAACAGTGCTAGTGAAGCTGTCAATGAAAAACAATGTCTTCAGAGACAGGTGAGTTTTAAAGTGATTCAGGGGTAGTCAAGCGTGCATTCCCAAGAAAGGGTCTGGTCCAGCTGCTGGTCATGGTGGGGAAGCCCTGCAAGCTGGAGTTGGGAGACCGGGGTTGTATAATTCTGGGCAGTTAACACCTCTGAGCCCTCCCCTCACATATTTTAATAGGGATGATGGCATCATCCAGCTATATCTCAAGGCAGCAAATGAGATGTGTGCGACTGCTTTGAAACCTATGAAAGGTTTTATCTGTGAAAGTTCAAATTAAAGCAAATCAAAGAAGGCTACGGCAAAAGTGGGCCTGGGGCTTTACCCAAGGAAAATGCAGGGGACAGAAATGAGTGGACTGAAAAAACGGTGCACCAGGAGGGTGGCTCACACCTATAATCCCTACTTTAGAAGGCCAAGGAGGGAGGACCACCTGGGGCCAGGAGTTTGAGACCAGCCTGGGCAACAAAGTGAGACTCTGTCTCTAAAAAAGAAAATTTAAAATTTAAAAATGAAAATGTAAAAAGGAAATCGTGCCTCAAGAGGGGGGACAGAGGCATACACAAGGTAAATTGATAGAAGCCCTGGGATACCACCAGGTGGAAAAATAACAATTTGACTCAATTGAAACACTTTGCAAAATACCATCTCTAAGGCAGAGGTCTGAAGATTTTTAAGAAAAGCTGAAGCTCTTAACCCAGTGTAACAGGCACCGATCCCTGTCTATGCAGCCGTGCACAAGATGAGATCTTCAGAGCTGGAGCCCTCGGCAGGAGGTGGAGGTCTGTTTGTGACTGCTGCCCTGCCTTCCAGAACCATGGTAATTTATGTTTCTTCTCTGCACAAGCCTGACGCCCCATATTTCAAATGCTGTCTCTTGATTTAGCCAGTTCACAGCTGTGCGGTCTTTTTCATTTGTCTTAAAATTACAGGTAAGTATAAAGAACAGAGACAACCACATATCTTTTTGATGTATTTCCTTCTAGGCTTTTGTGTTCTAAGTTGTTTGCAGATGGCTGAACTCATCCTGTAAACAATTCTGCAGCTCAGCTTTTCTCATTTAAAAATTCTTCCAAATATTTTAATGAGTAGGTGCTCAACAACTATTTATTAAAATGTAAACATGACTGGATGGCTAGAAAACATTCCGACATGCATCTGTACCATAATTCGCTTACTTACTCATTTATTGACTGTTGCTGAAGCATACCCTGGCTTTTTAGTACATCTGTGATTTGTGCAAGAGTGGAGTTTCTGGGTTCCTGTGTCAGCCTTAAGAGCTGGGTGTGTTGTGCTGGGTGTGTTGTGTAGTGTTGCATCGTTCCACTGGAGGGGCACAAAGCGCTGGAGTGGGCATCAATTCCGACTCCAGGCATTCCCCCATTAGCATCTTGGGGGAATCAAACCAAGAATCCACCAATCCTTAAGGGGCAAGTTCCTATCGATCTGCTCTACGGAGCATTAATACCTCAATGACCCGAGACCTTGCTGCCATCCTCCTCTCAACTCCTGTGGCACATTTAATGAAATAATATAGAATTACTCCTAAGTGTTTCATCTCATGTTATTGTTTCCTCATGGATGAGTTCTGACTCCCGTGTGAGGGACACCGGCTGTTCCCTCTCCTCCACATCTACTCAGCTCCTTCTGGTTAGTGTCCTGTGTCCCCACCTGGGGCACCGGCCCCTCTTGAATTCCCAGTCCAGCTCCAGAAGTGGGAGAGGGGAACTGTGCCTAAAAAAAATAAGCAATTCCCATTCCCCTGGACATGACAACTGCTTCAGGGACAGACGTATGACCCAATTTGGGGTAAGGACAGTCAGGCCTAAGACTTTCATTCCACTGTTAAGGGAAGAGACACTGTCTTGCTGGACTCAGTGGTGAACACGGTAAGGCTGGAGCTGCTGAGACCATCTTGCTGCTACAAGGGTGCAAATAAAGGCACGGTGGTTCACGCCTGTAATCCTGGCACTTTGGGAGGCTGAGGCGGGTGGATCACCTGAGGTCAGGAGTTTGAGGCCAACATGGTGAAACCCCATCTCTACTAAAAGTAAAAAATTTGCTGGGTGTGGTGGCGGGTACCTGTAATCCCAGCTATTCAGGAGGCTGAGGCAGAAGAATAGCTTGAACCTGGGAGGCGGAGGTTGCAGTGAGCCGAGATCGTGCCACTGCACTCCAGCCTGGGTAAGAAGAGCCAGACTCCGTCTCAAAAAAAAAAAAAAAAGCAAAGAAAAAAGAAAGAGCCAGGCCATGGTAAACTATATGAGACTCTAGGTAGAACTACACCTGGATTTTTTTTATACTTGAAGTTCTCTTTCTGATCAAGTCAGTTTGAGTTATTTTATGTCACTTTCAAAACTGACTTTCAAAATAGAGTCCTAAATGATTCGCCAGTTAGATTCTAAACTCCCTGAGCTTGAGGAAGCCTCTTGCAGTTCCCAACAGGGCCAATAGCAGTGTTCAGCATTTAATGTACACTTTGGCTCTAGGGCCATATTTTATTTTGCTTTATATCTGCCCCAACATCTAATACTGTGATTGATATATCAAACATCTGTGTCTTACTTTGTAGAACTCAGGCCACAATTGGAACAGAACATTCTCAGAAGCACCAACCGCCCCAGACAGCTGGTGGAGATAACTCCGTTGGCAACGCAGTACTTTTTCCTCCCTCTGCAATGGGATGCCTTCACCTCCAGACATCCACGGGAGACAGCTGGGAATAACCCAAAGCACTTAAGATAATGAATGACCTTTAGGAACAAAGCACCAGTCTTCCATCAGCCCTTATCATAAGGCACTCCATATTTCAAGGGACTAAAATTTGTCTTTTCAAGGAACTTCTTCAATTTTATTTTTGACTGTTGTGGGTCAGTAACAAGTCTTCCTAGAGCAATTTTGGATTTTTCTTTTCACCTGAAGGATCTTCAAAAGGATGCCTTTCAACTCCCTATTCCAAAGCAAAGACAGACACACTGCTTTGACAAGAAAAAAACAGGCTGAAACCAATTTAGATTCTACAATGGTAAACCAAAGAGTCTTTAGCCTTGATATAAATGTCTTCTGAAAGAATATGCTTCACTAAATAAAACAAAGACTTGATGTCATAGCTTGAATTTTGGAAATGTGTCCTTATCCATGTGACTACTTGAAAAAGCAAGAAGTGTAGCTGGCCTGCCCACTTGAAAAACTGAAACCCATTTTGCCCAGGCATGGAATTAGAGACAGTAAATAAGAACACTGTTATTAAACACCCCATCAATTTTTAATATGGGTGCAATCACTAAATTTCAAATCTAGTAGTTTTTTTTTCTGGATATAAACTAATGCTATTGTGAAATCATTTTTTAGCTGGACGTAGAAAGTGGGACCTGTTTTTTTCAGGCTAGAAACCCTACTGAGATCACTGCTACAGAAATATGTGGCGCCAGAAGTACAGACAGGAAGAGAAACGTGTAATTTTTTCCTAAGCAATCAGCTATGAATAAAATGCAAGAATACTTTACTCACCCCACAGGGAAAATGTTTCTTAAAAACTTCCTTTGTTGATCTTCTCAGAATTAGACATTTCAAGGTTTGCTCTACTTTGAATATGTGGCATCGAAATGTCACACCACAATACAAATCATTTTGGAAAAATACTATTAGAAAATGTTAACAGTTAACAAAAGGAGACTAAAAGTGTTGAATGTGACATAAACTGAAACGGAAGAAATACTTGGATAACAAGCAAGGTTATTACCGGAAAGAACTGAAATACTTTGCAAAATAACACCATCTCTAACACTTGAGGTACATGTATTGGTGGAGAAAGGGACCACGGTATATTAATGTTTCATATAACTGTAAGAATCTGAGAACTTAAAATACTACCTGTTAAACTGATACAAATAAATTAAAAAGTAAAGCAGGAAGGATAATAGGCTTAAACTACCAAACATTCAAAATACAGGGAGACAGTGAATTCAAGAACTGCAATTAGAAGCTATTCTATACCTGCTTTTTTAAAAAATGTAAAGCTTCTTAGACTAGATCTTTACCAAATCTCTATTTCATCAATCCAGTGGGATCATATAGTTGCTGCGCAGCAAAAGATCCCATAAGAATGAGAATGTGAACATCTCTCCAGCAGTTATCCTAAGCCCAGGAATGTCACAGGCATTTTACATGTATGATCTCAAAAACTCTGCAGAGCAATTCCATTGGTGGATATGAATTTTTGTCTCCATTTTATAGAAGAAAAAGCTGAGTTTAGAAAAGTGACGTAACTCACCCGAGGTCACAAGGTCATATTTAATCCCATGACTATCAGATGACAAAGCCTGGAGCTTTTCACATCTTTCTGATAAGGGCTCCATAGGGTTCCTAAGCAAATCTCCAGGCCCCTTGGGGAAGCTCAAGGCTACGGAATGTACCCCCACCAGAATCCAAGAAACTTGGGTCTGCCTTGGCTCCGAGGTTGGGACTGGTAATCTTGGTTTGTCAAACCACCACCCCTCTGGCCTCAGGTCCCTCTGCATAACATGAAGAGGTTGGACTGAATGCACCCTGGTTCCTTCTGGCTAACATTTGGATTCCATAGGAACAAACTAGCTTTACCCAGTCTTCAGTCATTTTTTTCTTTTCCTAAGCACATACCACTGAATATACTCTAACACATGTCTTTATGGCCACAAAAGGATTCAAGCACCATAAGGACTACAGACAAAAGGCTTTGATTTGGCCGGGTGCAGTGGCTCACGCCTGTAATCCCAACACTTTGGGAGGCCAAGGTGGGCGGATCACCTGAGCAGGAGTTTGAGACCGGCCTAGCCAATATGGCAAAACCCTGTCTCTACTAAAAATACAAAAATTAGCCGGGCGTGGTGCCTGTAATAACAATAACATGAGATGAAACACTTAGGAGTAATTCTATATTATTTCATTAAATGTGCCACAGGAGTTGAGAGGAGGACGGTAGCAAGGTCTGGGGTCATTGAGACATTAATGCTCCGTAGAGCAGATCGATAGGAACTTGCCCCTTAAGGGTTGGTAGATTCTTGGTTTGATTCCCCCAAGATGCTAATGGGGGCAGGGCATGGTGGCAGGCGCCTGTAATCCCAGCTACTCGGGAGGCTGAGGCAGGAGAATCGCTTGAACCTGGAAGTGGAAGTTGCAGTGAGCCAAGATTGCACCACTGCACTCCAGCTTGGGCGACAGAACAAGTTTCCAACCCTCTCACCCCGCGCCCCTCCTCCCACCCCCAACAACAAAAAAAATAGGGTTTGATTTAATAGCCTAAAGGGCAGGTCTATCAGGAATCTCTTCCTAGGGCTGTTTTCAGACTGAGGCAGGGCTGGCTATCTTTAGTTTAGCTTAAACGTCATTTATCACTTGTCTTGCGAAGCAGAGCTCTGGGTCCCTCCTGGCTGCAAGGTACAGACATTGTGTCCTTAACCACCCCCACAAACTTTGATTGTTTCCAGGACTTTCTGCCTTGCTACATAGATGTGGGCCCCTAGTAGACATGAAAACCGTCTCACTTCCCCCTATATCCCCAGCACCTACTCCCTGCTACCGTGCCTGGCGCATAATCAGTGTTTATAAATGCTTACTGAGGCCGGACACGGTGGCTCACACCTGTAATCCTAGCACTTTGGGAGACCAAGGCGGGCGGATTCCCTGAGCTCAGGAGTTCGAGACCAGCCTGGGCAACATGGTCAAACCCCATTTCTACTAAAATATAAAAAATTAGCAGGGTGTGGAAGCACGTGCCTGTAATCCCAGCTACTTGGGAGGCTGAGGCAGGAGAACTGCTTGAACCCAGGAGGCAGAGACTGCAGTGAGCTGAGATCACGCCACTGCACTCCAGCCTGGGCGACAGAGTGAGAGTCCATCTCAAAAAAATAGAAAATAAATAAACGCTTACTGAATCCTTAATTTTTTTTTTTTTCCTGAAAGGCAGGCAGGAAAGAAGATGCAAGAATCTAGGTGATCCATGTGCTTTATGACTCACAGGATCCCGTTAAACAAATACCAAGCACAGCCCTATCTCACTTTGCACAAAAGATGAGATTTATACCTTGATTCAGCTTGCTCATATTTTCCAAGAACTTAACCTTAATTTCAAATATAGCCTTTCCTTACATTTTTCTTTAATAATCTGTACAGCCTCCTAACTCTATGACATCAATAAATAATTCAATACACTGTACTTCTAGAACTCAAGAAAATGTATAGTACTTTAAAGCAAAAAAAAAAAAAGTTTATATGAAACTACAATGGTGGATACCTGTCATACATTTGTCAAAACCCATAGAACATGTAACACCAAGAGCAAACCCTAAGGTCACTTTACAGACTCGGTGATAACGATGTGTCAATGTAGGTTCATCAATTGTAACAAACAAGCCACTCAGGTGTGGGACAACAGGAGGGCGGTTGTGCGTGTCTGGGGACAGGGAGTTATACAGAATCTCTCCATATTTTCCACTCAGTTTTGCTGTGAAACTAAAATGGCTCTAAAAATAAGGCTGATTTTTAAAAAGTGAACACCACTTCAGTTAATCCACATTGTTAGAGTCAAATGTTTTAACTTAGACCATGTATTCATCTTTGCAGTTGAAAAGCACAGTGTGACAAAAACCACTGTTAACTCCAAGTGCCTAAACATTGATCAGATGGAGTTTTCTCATAAAAGCAACACTTATCCTCCAAATTCATCTTGTTTTTGATTCAGACTTGTATATACTAGTCTATACCTATCTGTGAGGATGATGCTGCTTTTTTTTTTCTTTTTTTTAAGAGATGGGGTCTTGTTCTGTCGCTCCGGCTGGAGTGCAGTAGCACAGTCATAGCTCACTGCAGCCTCGAACTCCTGGGCTCAAGTGATCCTCCTGCCTCAGTCTTCTGGGTAGCTGGACCACAGGCACGCACCACTGTGCCAGGCTAAGTTTTTTAAAAAAATTTTTTTGTAGAAACAATGTCTCACTTTGTTGCCCAGGCTGGTCTCAAATTCCTGGCCTCAAATGATTCTCCTGCCTCAGCCTCCTAAAGTGCTGGGATTACTGGTGTGAGCCACTCACTGGCCTTAAATAGGAGAACACTTTTAAGTTAAACTAAGCTCCCTGAGGACAAGGGACTTGCTTTTCATTGCTCTTTATTCCCGATACCTGGTATGTAGTGTGTACCCAATTATTGTTTGGATGAATCAATCGGTAAATGAATATATTATTTTCACGGTTTCTGAGCAGAAGTTAGAAACACTGGATGCAAATTCTAGGATGAAGGACCAGAGAGAAGAGGCTGAAAATTAGAAAACAAGTCTCGGTAGGGAAAGCAAAAGCAAACATTGTGAAACATGAGGAACAAGATTGTGATGTGAAACGAATTCTGTAAAATTTAGCTGGATACCAAAATGGATCTTAACAGTCAAAACAACACCCTTGATCATTTATTATAAATCCAACTCTGAAAAGTTGGGTGCAAGGAATGAATGACAAGAAAACAAAAATGTACCCACCATTTATACTGCAGGAAGCAGAGGGGAAAAGCTGTCTTTTTTTTTGATACTGAATTTTGCATCACCTATTATTGGCCAGATTCTGTACACTCCTATTCCACTTCATTTTCATTTTTACAAATGTCAATTGTTTAATCTAGGCATCCCCATTCTTCCACCAGACTGCATTCTTCCATCACTTACATCTATCTTCCCACACTCCAACTCCTCTTCTTTTCCTTTATCCCAAATATAATTCAAAGAATCAAGAACCTTTTGTAAGATCACAAGAGTTTTCTCTCTGGTTTGGGTGTAACATTTCAGGGAGATTCTGCTGAATGCTGAAGATTTCTGAAATGTTGTGCTGTGAGTTTTCCAAAGGCCAACCTCAAAATTTGATATTTGTGCGTATGACAATAGATTTGATTGAAAACGTTTTGCACATAATTAAGGGTACTTGCCTTCAGTGTTCAGCTTTGTCCTTTAATATGCAGGGTACATCACTGTTTATCTGGGAGAAAAAGATACTCTTGAGCTAGCTTAAAAGCTTATTTGCTGAGTCAAGTAATATAAAAGAAACTTTTAGCCCGATGACTGCTTGAATGGTTGAAAAAACTCACAGGCACTCACCGGAAAATGGAGAAATATACTAGCACAGTATATCTAGAGACACCACAGGGGCGAGGAATTAACTAAAACTCCCCCCGCCACAATGGTGAGGACACCCAAAGACTATGATACAAATTGTCCCTTCCCATAAAATCTGATCACGTAGCCAAGCTAGGGGAAAGTAAGAGAACTCCAAGCCTGGGCTTACAGAGATATGCACACATCTACATGGGGTAATGCAGCAATGCAGCCCCCACGCAGTTCTGCAACGTCTGGCGTGTGTCGCCCCAGGGTGAGGAGAAAGAGGAGGCAACTGATGAATCCAAAAATCTGGAATTAGATGCACATTCTTTTGGGCTCTGCCACTCCTAGTGACAGTATGGTGACCTCTGGTACATCAGTCATTTGAGCTTAGTGTCAGCAGTAAATTGAGAGGATCCTGACAATTCCAGCTGTATTTAAATTCTTGGCTTTCCACTTAACTAGCTGTGTGATCTCAAAGGTCACGTCACTGAGACTATTTCTTTTTCTGCATAAAGGACTCTTTGTTTTGACTGTAACATAGGAAGAGGTATCTGATACATATTTGCTAAGGTAGTAAATCAAGGCTTAGTTGAAATAATGTATGCCAAGAACTGGCATACAATTAGAGCCTAATAAATGTTCACTACCTTGGTTCTCCTCTTCCTCTAACTTTGGAGAAATCTTTTGTGTATAATTTCCATATGGCTGGTTGGTTGGCTTTTTCTTAATATCTCAAATGAACAAAGCCAATTCAACTTTTTTCTAATTATAAAAGTAACACATATTCGTTGCAGAAAGAACAAATTGTATATTATATTTGTAAAATGACAAATATATGTAGGTAGCATATTTCATTAAAAGTTTGGGGCTTATATCAGAAAGCTAAAACAATACAAAGAGAAAAAAATAAAAATCACTGACTATCATCTAGGGATAGTCACTATAAATGTTTTTGATATATATTCTTCTAGACATTTTTCTATACAATGTTCCATAAATATTTTTATAAAAGCGGAAAGCATACTATACATACTATTTTGCAAATTAATTCTACATTAATATTCCACATAAATACACAGTCACATGATTTGTAATGACATAGGACTCAATTGTGTAACTACACCATCATTTAATCTCACTGTTGTGCATTCACGATTTTCCCCCCATTTTGGCCATTATAAACAGAGTTGCAATGATAAATATCACTGTGTATACATTCTTCTAAAAAGATGTTCCTAATTAGCTAAATCATAATAAATTCCTAGAGGAAGAATTACTAGGGTCAGGGGTATGCCTACTTAAGGCTCGCTCTCTCTCTCCATATATATACATATATATATATATATATACACACACACATATATACACACACACACACACACATATACACACACACATACACGAACTATTGTTCAGAAAGACTATTAAATTATATTCTCATCAGCAATGTGTAACTGTTGTTTTAATTTACATGGATAACTACTGTGACTGAACATATTTATGTTTCCTGGCTATTTATATTTTTTATCTGTGGTTTTTCCTCTTCATGGTTTAATTCCATTTTCTACAGAATTACTTTTTCTTGGTGATCACACACAATAGTATGCCTTTATGCTTGCCAATTTTTCTCCATTTTTTTCTTTTGATTTTACTTATGATAAGCATTGATAAAAGAAGTTTTCGCTCTTATGTGGTTAAATCTATTAGTCTTTAAGCCCTTTGTTTTCTATTTGGTATATACATGCTTTTAAACAAAAATTCTACAATCCAAAATGTTTTACTTTTATTTTTTAATGCTAATAAATAATGTCCTAGAGTTTCAACAGAAAAGAAACATTTAGCTGTATGCTTTCAGTATGAAGTACTACCACAGAGCCACAGATATCTTCTAGGTCTTAAAATATATTACATTTGAAAGTGAGAACTCTGTTTGGGTGAATTAGCAGATTTCATTAAAACTTTGAGGTTTATATTAGAATACTAATAACACAAAATGGAAAACTGGACATCATTGTTCTTTTGTCCCCTACTCCATGAAAAGTTTTATTTTCCTTTCACATTATATAAACACAGGATCCTTGAAAAAAATTCAAATAGAGAAAAATAAGGAAAAAAACATAACATTATTGTAATAGCAATACCCAAGATAACCACAATATTTTGATTTTTGTATACATATCTTTATGCATATATTTAATACATTCATATACAAACACACACACATACATTTTTACATAAATGAAAAACTGGCTCTATGATGTCTGTCTTTATCACTTTACTTTTTTCCCTCTAACCAACCTGTGACTTTCAAGCCTTAACAAGCCAAGGTGTGCAGCTTGGTTGGTATGTGTGATGACAAAAGCAACAAAAGAAATGCTTTGCGTTTTAAAAATATGAAATCCTATTACATATATTTCTCTGAATGTGCCTTTTCCTAAACTACATCATACAGATCCCTCCTACACAACTGGTCTAGCTCACTTTTAATTATATTACTTCAGAGAGTGAACGCACTATAATTTATTTAGCTGTTCCACTACTGAAGGTCATTCACTTTGTTTCCATTGTTTCTTTTGAGACAGGGTCTCACTCTGTCACCCGTGCTGGAGTACAGTGGCACTATCATGGCTCATTGCAGCCTCAACCTCGTGGGCTCAAGAGATCCTCCTGCCTCAGCCTCCCAAGTAGTTGAAACTACAGAGGTGCACCACCACACCTGGCTTTTTTTTTTTTTTTTTTAAAGAAAAAAGTAATGGTGTCTCACTATGTTGCCCACACTGGTCTCAAACTCTTGGGCTCAAGCAATCCTCCCACCTTGGCCTCCCAAAGTGCTGGGATTACAGATGTGAGACCACTGCACCTGGCCTGTTTCCAATGTTTAGATGCAATATACTATGATGCTATAAATATATTTATATATATAGACATACACATATATATACATACACACACACATACATATACATACATATATATACACACACACAGTTTTACTAATCAGTACTTTTAGTTCTATGGGATAGATTATCAGAAGTGGGACTGTGAGATCAAAGGCCATATATATTAATTTTGATTACTATTTTCAGATGGCTTTCCAGGAATGCTATATAAACATACAACATTCTCTACAATGTCTGAGATAGGTTTCTAATAAACCTGACCAAGGAAAGGTTGCCTTGCCACCTATCTTTAGGAAAAAATCTAATACAACACATTTTAATTATTTTCCCCTAACTCCAATAAGTTTTGATGCTACTTTCATTACTCTCCTTGTTTCCCAATAATGCTTTTACCAATATTACATAGGGAAACACAGAAAAGAATACATTACACAAATTCTTCCACCATGAATTTCAAAATAAATATCTGAGAAATGTTGAGAGCTACAATGCATTTAAAGTATATTGTATAACTTACTGATTATCAACCAGTTTTTATGATGGCCATCTAAACTCCAGGGGGAGAAAAACGTACCTTCATATAAAAGTCACAGGAGAAACCATGACCTTTCAATGCTCTTTTCCCAATCTACCAAAGAAAAGGAACAGCTTTTTATGCAGCAGGAAGGCATTAATTTAGGAAGCCTGTTTTGAAAAATTATCGATCCCAAAAGATATTATCAAATACTTAAGTAGAACCAAGGAACAGCTCTAAAATTCTACTCAGAAGGCAATTCCAAACACCCAGGCTAACACAGCCCCTGTGTCAACATCCTGCAGCTGGCTTATCATCAAATGCTTTCTTCAGCCTGCACAAACCCCAACTGCGGTTCTTCTTAAGTTCTCCCTGCACTGTTTCCGGCACCTACATTTTTTTTTTTCTTTCTGCAGGCTTCATCTGAAACAGCACTCTCCAAGTAGTCACTTGCATTTGATAAGCCCTACTACCCCTTTGCTCCCCGAACATACATTTTCCCATTACATTTGTAGAAAGTTTTTAATAGTCCTATATCGATAGGAATAATATACCAATATAGCATCAGAACAACCAACATCCACATCTCTGCAAGAAAGTTAATCATTGGCCGATGCCATTCTATGAGGCACATGTAAAAAGGGCAGGTGAATCTATTCACTACCTGCTTAATAACAATCACTTTCCAATTAATATTAATAACTATAGCAAATAACATGGAAAGAAAAAAATACCCACATTTCCAACTCACAGACTATAACTTTGTAAAAATAATAATGTGTTGACTGGCACAGAAGTCCTTCATCAGAGTCAGAAAAATATTTGCCCTGATCATGTAAAATGCCTTATTTTGCCAGGTGAAAGTGGGTACTAACGGTTTCACATGATGTTTAAAAGAGCAAGATCTTGATCAAATAGCAAGGAAATTAAAAATAACTAGTGTTCAATTATATTCCACAAACTAGCTTTAAATTAATTTAGTTTCTCAAGTGGAAAAAAGAAAGCAACCACAGAGTTTTGATGTGTGTATTCAAACAGAGCACGTTAAGTCTTGAAATATCACATAATTTTTTATGAATACCAAATTAGAATTATGGTAGCAAACACCTTAAGATTTCACTCTAAGTCCTTTGGCTTTGAATGTGTTGCTTTCATCCAAAAGATTAAAGTGGGAAAGTAATATCTATGTGGTTTTACTCATTCTTCAACAAACTGAAGATCACTTATAAAATCGATAATCGTAAAAACAAATTTAGCACCTAACAAATGACGTGCTTCTCATGTCACATTCCATGAGATACACATTTATACACCAAGACATTAATCTGGGAGGTTATAAAATTATAATTCTCTTAGAAAATGAATCCTTTGCCTTTATTTTTTAACTAGAAAATAGATGTCTTCCAGCTTTTCCCAGAAACTAATACTTGTAAAAAGAGGATTTTGAAAAAAACTTTGTAACAATTTTAAAACTCCTCCAAAAAGTTTTAGAAGTAAATAATACTTTCATGATTGAAAGGACTCTTAGCCACAGAAAATCCTGAAGTTTTCAGTGAACTTCTATGTGTGTGTGTGTGTGTGTGTGTGTGTGTGTGCGCGTGCGCGTGTGTGTGTGTAGAGAGGGGGAGGGAGGGAGACAGAGAGACAGACAGACAGAAAGACAGACAGAGTCTCACTCTGTCACCCAGGCTGGACTGTAATGGCATGGTCTCGGCTCACTGCAACCTCCGCCTCCCAGGTTCAAGCAATTCACCTGCCTTAGCCTCCTGAGTAGCTGGGACTATAGGCACGTGCTACTAATCCCAGCTGATTTTTGTATTTTTAGTAGAGACAGGGTTTCACTATGTTGGCCAGGCTGGTCTTGAACTCCTGACCTCGTGATCCGCCTGCCTTGGCCTCCCAAAGTGCTAGGATTACAGGCGTGAGCCACCGCGCCCAATCTTAAGTACTATTTTTTAAACTGGTCTTTAAAATTCCCTGCATTAAAATTTTAAAAGATTCTCTCAACGTTTCCCAGTAGGCCTTTTCATCACAGACTATCACCAACTAAAAAGACAATGGGCTGAAGTCAAAGCAAAACTAAGACCTCTCCTGGCTAAGTAGCACAGTGTTTGTTTTTTTTTGTTTGTTTTTTAATGGTATGCTAGATAAACCAGATGCTTCTGGATCATATTTAAATATCATACAAAATAAAAACCCTTCATTGGCTTACAGGGTAGGCAGCTCTCAACATACAGTTGGGCTGTATTTCAAAAGTAAAGCTCTAAGCTCATTATTTGGAACTCAGAATGCATTTTCCTGAAAATTCAATGTTATAAATAGAAGTTGGTTTTCTGAACTAGTCTGCAAAATTCTATATGGCCCACAATGTAAATGAAATACTATGCATGTGGATCAATGCAGAAAATACTAGAAAATATTCCTTTCCAATACACAGTCTACTAGCAACAGTAGATATTAAACCAAACAAAACACGAATGGGAATTTATATAAGAAACATGTACTTCTCTTGAAGCCTGATGCTTCAAGCAAAACATGGTTTGGGCTGTTTTTGTAAAGAAAAAATACCAAATAAGTAATTTAACAGTAAACTTTGGGGATGTTTCTTCATGTTTTGTTTCTGTTAGCTCAATTTTCTGTTTTAATACATTTCATTTTTAATAAAACACTCCTGGTTTTAATACTCTTTTTTTGTTGCTAGTTGATAATTTGAACATGTCTATGGAGTTTTCAAGAGCTCTGGGGACTAAGAACACTACATTCACAAGTCTCACTTTGCTTCAAAAATAATGTGGCTCTGAAATCCTTTGATAGGGAAGTGTCACAGTACTAGCCATATGCTTTGCAACTATAATGAGGGGAGATTTTTGGCTCACAAAGAGAATGAGTAAAAAGGAAATTAGAAGAGACCGAAGATCAAAAAAGGAAAGAAGGAAAGGTATGTATAGTTATGAGCCACATAACGACACTGCAGTCAAGGACACAGCCTATACACGACGGTGGTGCCATAAGATTATAGGTGTGGGGCAGGCAACACCACCTAGGGTCATGTGAGTACACTCTGTAATGTTCACACAACAACGTAATCGCCTAACAACACATTTCTCAGAACATATCCCTATCATTAAGCAACACATGACTATGCATAAATGAAAAAAACAAAAACAAAAAAAAAAAACAACAAAACTGTCAGAAGCAAAAACCAAGCTATGAAAGAAAGAAGGAAAAGGAGCACTTCTCTCCACTAAGTCCTCTCCACAGAGTCAAGACAGCAAACCCTGTAGGGTAATGCAGCTGAGGCTATGGACACCGGGTTTACTGCGGGCGTGCCCACTGGAGAGGCCACGCACACTCAGAGGACACCACGGATGCAGGATACAGACGGTCTGCGACTTGCCAAGTTCCAGGTGCAGGCAATGGGGCAGTGGAGCTTGGAAGACTTTGTGCAATCACTTTTTTACCAACCGTTTTTTGCTAGCAAAAAATATGTCTTTCTGATTTCTAGTCTGCATATTTGTTTATTTGCAGAATCTCAGTGAAAATGAATGACTATGACCTGTTAGTTCACAAGCTGACCATGATTACAGAAAGCCAGGCTGGGCCAGCCACTAGAAGCAGAGCACCTCATCTGGACATTATGGGACCTCAGCATGATCCATACATAAATTAGAGCCCCGGGCTACCATGACCTATTGTGTTTCTTAGTGCTTCCATTAATTGCAGTCTTAATAATCATACCACATGTAATTTACAACTCATTCTGACAACTAAAAAGTATGACAGGTCAGGTGTTGTGGCTCAAGCCTGTAATCCCAGAACTTTGGGAGGCCAATGCAGGAGGATCACTTGAGCCCAGAAGTTTAAGACTAGCCTGGGCAACATGGTGAAATCCCATCTCTACAAAAACTACAAAAATTAGTCAGGCATGGTGGTGCGCCCCTGTAGTCCCACCTACTTGGGAGGCTGAGGTGGGAAGATCGCTTGAGCCCAGGAAGTTGAGGCTGCAGTGAGCCGTTATGGCACCACTGTACTCCAGCCTGGGCAAAAAACAAAACCAAAAACAAAACAGTATGATAGCCAACACACTCTTTAAGGTCTACCTGACTGACAAACTTCTTCCATATGCAAACAGCTATGACCTTACTTCTATGGGGTGTTCACTACAAAGACATGGGTTCATTTATTCATCCTCTTACTCGGCAATTCTTTATTGCATATATACAGTGTATCAAAATCTATTCCAGGGGCTAAAAGTGCAATTAATAATAGTAATTTCAAAAACTTTTTCTCACCCATATCGTCTGCATTTTCCATAATATGTTATTTACATAATTTTAAAGCTAATTTAGTAAAAACTTACATATTTCTCCATAGTATTCAAAAACAGTTCACCACACACCCTAGAAATATTTAAAAATGCTGTAGCCTTTTCACATATTACAACCAGTTGATATGAATCATTACAAACACTTGAGTATCTCTTTGCACTAAAAATTCCTGCTAAGGACAGTAACGTAATTCTAGCTTTTTTAAAAAAACGGCAAATGTTAAGTGTGACACTAGAAACTATAATTTGACTGCAATTATAGTCACAGCTGCAGTGAGCACAAAGTTCCTGGAATAAATTGGCTCAGAGAAGAAAGAGCAGAGAAGCAGTCATCATATTGGCATCATCCCATCGGGCATCCAGTAACTACTGGCTATGATGTAAATGCCTTTCCCTTCACTGAGTACCCAAGAGACACTGTGGTAAATCCTCATGTTTCTTAGTGAAAAGCCAGGGAAAGCGAACATATATTATATACATATAATTCACACACCCACGTCCACACATATATATATACCTTCACATATATTTATATATACACACACACATATCAGTCTAAAATATTATAGAAATAGCTAATTCAACATACTATTGACTGCCTTTGGCAATAAACCATTATAGAAAGAAATATGAATAAATAACAATGCAGAGAAAGAAGTAGGAAGAAAGACCTGGTAAGCCTAAACTACTAGTCTCTTCTGGGTGGAGAGAGTACACCTGATGAATTTTTAAAAAGAAATGGCACTTATTAATGACTTGCTCTGGTCAGCCACTGCTCCGAGGAGTTTGCCTAAACCATTTCACTGAATCCTCAGAATCACACTCCTAGGGTAGGTCGCTGGAAGGTGGCAGCCTGATGCCTGGCACTGCGATAAACAAGACTGCCCACCTGGGTCCTGCCACATGGGCCACATGGAGCTCCGAGGCTGTGCGAGTCATTAGGGGCATTGTAAGAGAACACAGGATGCTGGGAGGCAAAGGGGTACAACCAGATCTAGGGGTCCCTCTCAAAGAAATGTCATTTATGTTAAGACTTGAAGAAAAGGTTACTGAGAAGACAGTTTTCACTATTAATTGCCTGAATTTTCTGATTTACTTGGAAAATACACACACACACACACACACACACGTGGTCTAGGACTCTCCTCCAAGAATATTTTTCTAGCGAAATGCAGAGACGCTGTTGTTCTTTCATGAAGTAGACAGGCCCATTACCACTAAGAAACACAAAAAATGTCTGGACTAGCACCCACTGAGAGGAATAAATTATTAAAATAACTAATAATATAATATGTGTTAATGTGAAATAATTTGTTTTTGGCAACCAATGTTTCAGTCTAAGTCGAAGCTATTAGAAAAATATGCAGCTATATTTTACATATAGCCCCTAACAACAAAAACAATATAAGGTATATCATAACCTGAAGCACTGGTTCTTCCTCCAAAGACTCTTTGTAATTCTTATCCTACTACAGAAAAAGACCGACGTACAATAGGCAGTTATTGTTAAAGGAAAAAAAGGAGGCCAGCTATCTAACACATTTAATGCCGCTACATCATGAATAATATATCAGCATCAGCATCCTGAAAACAAGGTTCCCTCTGGCTGCCCTGACAGCTCTGGGTCGGGGGGGACAGTGTGGGGGGGGATTGTCGGAGGCTGATGAGATTAAAAAACAGAATCCAATGCACTGTCCTTGAACAATGAACTATTCACACCTTCATAACCACTTCCAAAGAATTACAAAAATGGATAAAGAGATTTGTCTATAGTGATTTAATCTGGATAACACACCCACTTCAGTTTCTGATATGTGCATATTTCTTGCTAATGCTGATTTTTAAATTACAATACTTGAATGTCACAGGTGTACTTGTGAATATATACAGGGATAGGGAAAACCCAGCCAGATCTGTGGGGCATCTGCACACAAAGGGCATGGGAGCTGGTGAAGGGTCAGAGAAAAGAGAAATGAACATTTATGTCCAGAGGAGATGGATGCAGAGATCAATTCCAGAAGGGCCTATTAAGAAGGGGTGGAGAAGAACAAACGCCTGGACAACCAGACAGACGCAGAGAAAAAGACCAACAGATACAAATCTGATAACTCACATGAGTCACACCAACCGTAATTTAGGATATCCTTGTTCAAAATACTGCCAAACTCAAGACAGTTAATACCCAGCCCTCAACGTCCTAAAAAGGTGAGTAGCAGGTTAACATGTCATTCTCCAACAAGCAGCAATATGAAAGCTTTCCAGAAAATGAGTGAGTTCCTGAGAAGCCTTCTAGTATTAACAGAGCTTCACTTCTAGGTAAGGAAACGGAGATCCAGTGATCTCTCTCATTCCTGCAGCCTCATTTCCTGTCTCCCTGTCCAGGGCCACTTCCTGGACAGGTGAGTGCTCTGAACACACTTGGTGTCTATCTGCCTTGCTATTTGATAACCTCTAGCCGGAATGCCCTACAAAGCCCCTGATCCCCATGGTTATGACTTCTACCTAATTCAGGCATCACCTCCTCCAGGAAGTCTTTCCCATTACTTCCTGCCAAGGATGGTTTGGGTTCCTTCCCTTACATCACAAAATACTCCATATACATCTCTAAGCTGTCTTATAATTATGCTTATCTCTGTGATCCTCCAACTAAACTGATTCCTTACAGGAAGGAACTGGGTTTTATTCATTTTTGTATGCCCAGGACTCAGTGCAGGAAAATGCAATAAGTATGTATGCATGAATTAATTAAAATGACAACAGTCAAAGGTAGACCTAGAACTAGAACCAGGTGCCCTGGCCCTGGCCCAGGGGTCTTGCATCAAGCCCAGGGTATATTAAACTCAAAGTAGCATGAGACAACCAGAAAGACAGTTTAAAAGGAATAAAAATTATTCTAATACAATTTAAACATACACCACACACAATTCCAAAACAACCTTAACTTCCTGTTCTGCTCCTGCAGCCCCTCAACACCAGGCTCTTCTGAGGAAAAAAAATAAAAAATAAAAAAAATAAAAATCCCACTATTCATGTAATTGTGGACTATTACATAATAGGAAGATAGAAAGCACTATTCCCAACACAGCCAATAATAAACTAGACCCTTAACAAAATGACTGACAGTCCTTATAATTTTAGCCTAGGGAGAATAAAAAGGGATACTATTTTTATTCATACCACTATTTAATCCTTTTTCTTCAGTAATATACTGGATGGCCCTCATTTCTATGGTTAATTATACGGTCCCTCAAACAGAATAGGTTTTTCTTTAGCTTTGTTTTACTGAATTCACAGAGCCATCCCAGAGGAATATTACAGCCAAATAAAAAGTCATTTTGCAAATGAAAGCTCAACTTACTTAACTTACTTTCTTCAGCAATGTGTGTGTGTTTTTTTAACCCCATTGCCTTGGTTATACACAGAACCTTTGCTTTTCTTCTGCTGCTTTCTCCTATTTCTAATTTGGTGTCATATCTATTTCATGCAGACTAACAACCAAACATTTAGCCACAGGGACACAAACTGATCATCTTGGACTTCCAGCAACCAGCAGACACTGTCTTGTGCATGGTGGGTATTCACAAAGCATTAACTAGCCTTCATATCAACACTGTTCTTCTCTAATAATAACCCCTTTTGGCTTGTATCATGTTCTTTTGGTGAATTCTCCCTCCAAAAACACTCTTTCCGTATATACCAGACACTGTGACTCCTAAGAACCATGCTGTGGTGATCAGAGAAGAGACAAGAGACAAGACACTTAGGAGCAAAAAAAAAAAAAAAAAAAAAGAAGACCAGACCAGCTGTTTCTCCCACTCAAAGTTAATTCCAGCCATCCAGTTACACATTCAGCAAATACTTATTGTACATCTACTTTATGCCAGTCACTATGTTAGGTGTAGTTCTTTAACTCTTAGCTTTAGCTGACAATAGGTAGAAATGTTATATTCTTTATAGCACTGAAAATATATTTGAACCACTAACGAATTTTGTTTTACTAAGAAATTTCCAGCCAGGCACAGTGATTCATGCCTGTAATCCCAGCACTTTGGGAGGCTAACGTGGGAGGATGCTTGAGGCCAAGATTTCAGGACCAGTCCAGGCAATATTGCAAGACTCAGTCTCTACCAAAATAAATAAATAAATAAATAAATAAATAAATAAATAAATAAAACCCAGCCAGGAGCGGTGGTGTGCCTATGGTCGTAGCTACTCAGCAGGCTGAGGCAGGAAGATTGCTTAAGCCCAGGAGTTTGAGGCTGCAGTGAGCTATCATCCTGCCACTGTACTCCAGCTTGGGCAACAAAACAAGACCTTAGGATTCTGTCTTAAAAAAAAAAAAAAAAGTCCATCTATATTTTTCATGGGCAGCTAAAAGGTAGCCAACGTAACTATTAATCAAAGAGAACTTACTTTATTGCTTTAAGAGGGCACAGCTCAGAACAGTCATCACTGATACGTGACATCTTTCTGGCCCTTCATTCTTGTAATTTACATATCATTCATTCAATGTTGATTGGTACATTGACTAAAAATTGGGAACATTTGTATTCATGTAAGAGTGGAGATAGTAGCAAGCAAATGAAATTCTTCTATCCCAGGTACCATTACAATGACATATTACCTGATACTTTTGCTTTATCTCTTAGAACACTGTTGAGGAGAAGCCAGGCACGGTGGCTCACACCTGTAATCCCAGCACTTTGGGAGGCCGAGGTGGGCAGATCACGAGATCAGGAGTTTGAGACCAGCCTGACCAACATGGTGAAACCCCATCTCTACTAAAAATACAAAAATTAGCCGAACGTGGTGTCGTGTGCCTGTAATCCCAGCTACTCAGGAGGCTGAGGCAGGAGAATCGCTTGAACCCGGGAGGTGGAGGTTGCAGTCAGTGAGCCAAGATTGCACCACTGCACTCCAGCGTGAGCAACAGAGTGAGACTCCGTCTCAAAAAACAAACAAAAACACTGTTGAGGAGAAACAGTAAATAAGAAATGTCAATAAACAAGCCATTATAAGTAATGAAAAGACTCTCCTGAACAAGCAGAATGGTTCCCTTAAATGATCAGTGTAGTACAATTCTCCTGACACAGTCCATGAATGAGCCCTCACATCTACTCTACATAATGCTCAGAGAAGAGGGTCAATGGCAGGAGGTGCTGAAGCCTGACTAGTTCCTGGCTGTCATCCTTGAACAACACAGTGTTTCTCTGACATTTCCCGACTTGGAAGAAGGAAACTGATCCACAAAAAAATCACGTAATTTATTGCACATTTTCTATTCCTTAAATACTTTGGAAACTGTGGCTAGTATTTCTCAACAACCATTAACAGGGAAACAGACACACTGTTGCCATTTCTTTGTCCCTGTGCTCCATGATGGCACATGGAGCTCCTTTTCCTTTTTGTCTTTTCTTTCCTGTCTTTTCATCTTTTCGGCTCCTTTTCCTGTCTTTTCATCTCTTCTGAGCCTCCGTGGAGAGCATTTTTGAAGTGTCTGTTTCCATTGACAGCAGAGGCTCAAAAACTGTGGTCCCAGTAACAGTGCTTTCATTTCCCAAGTTTCTTCTGCTCAGTAAGACCCTTGACCAACTTACATTAAACAGCAAATAAAGTTAAGACTTCATGTAAAGTCATCAAAATGTATTCCCTTCGTATGGAAACCAGTACCTACAGAAGTTGTTCACAGTGATGACCTATTGCTTCCAAAGGGCCATGTAACGGCCCAAAGACTTCAAGGACCAGTCTTCACCAGAATTTGTAACCAATCTTTAAACCTATCGTCTCTCAGCTTTGTCTCACTGCTTGAAGAAAATAGCATTTAATGTAGATATGGCCAGATCAAGAGGGGCATTCTAAAAATCTGAATGTGGCACGATACAGTTATAGGTGGAGAGTCTTCATCTGCTACATCATCTCATCCAGCAGAGAGGAACAAGGGCAAGAGACTAACCAGGGGGAATATCTGGCTCAGTGATGGGCTGATAAGGGAGACCTTTCATAGGCTCTTCCTGCTGATGAATCAGAGAACAAGAAGTAAAAGGTACATCTGCTTAACTGGGCAACTGCTATAGTCCAGGCACTGTTCTGGGTGCTGAGGATACAGTGCTGAATGAAACAGAAAACATTCCTTTCCCTCATGGAGCTTCTTAGCAGAGGAGGAAGCCAACAATTAAAAAACCAGAATGTCACTCAGTACTAAGTGCTACAGGGGAGAAAGGCTTAGCTCAGAGGGATGGCAAGAGCTGAATACTGGGAGATGCTGTTTTGCCTAAGAGGCTTACAATATTTATTACCTGCTGGTAGGTTAGTCTGGCACAATCTGTGCCACCAATACTAGAAATAGGAGAAGAAAAAGCATGATTTTATTGCAAATTACTTTCCTTATATTTCTCTTTCCTGTTATACTTAGGGCATTATATTCATTTTTTAAGAGCTATCATCTGTGAATTTCATATCAAGTTATTAAAGGAGGTTACCATGTACATGTTTTGCATGTACATGTTTTGCATGTACATGTTTGCATCACCTGGCAAAGAAGGTATTGGGCCCAGCTGGGGTTGAGAATTCCTACTGGGGTGTGCTCATTCACTGGGTGCACTCCGGGCACCGATTCCACACCAGGCCCTACCCCTTCTGGAGACTTTATTATCATAGGGAATCAGACTGAGACTTAATGGGCACGCCAAATAATTAAACAGTGGCACTTTCAAAGTGTTTTAAAGGAAAGAAAGGAGGGGCTTACACAGAGATAGGGCTAGGGCGAGGGTCTGTTTAGTTATGAGGAGCCCCCAAGAGGGAGTAGGCTGCTGGAACAGGCTCTCAGGCTGCATTTTACACTGGGGCACAACTCCCTGCAGATAGCCACAAGGCAAGCATTCAGCAGCCACACGTGGCTCGTGGCTGCATGTGGGATCCTGCAGAATGATGAAACAGAATGAGCTCTGAGAGGATGAATGTGGAAGCTGAGTGACGGGTTCATGCGTATTCCCTCTACTTTTGAAATGTTTTAAGTTTCCCTCAATAAAAAGGTACAAGAAAAAAATAAGTCCTCAAAACCACTTCCACTTGTCAGTTTCCTACAAACTATTCACTTAGCTTACTTAGTTCATGGCAAGCAGTAACACAGATTCTTCAAACCATCAGAAAATGTTTCTAAGATGCAGCTAAAATATAATTTAGCATCTCAATCAGTCAGTAAGGTCCTAAAGTGGCCTTCTAGCTGAAGTTTACATGAAAGTAACAATTCGGAGATTTGCTAAAAGGAGGCTGCGTGTGGTCTAAGGAAGAGTCGACATAATAGGCCACTAAGGGCTCTTAAAAAGAATCTAAAAATACGAAAACACTCATCTGCTACTTTGGCTCCTCTAAATGAATAGCTGACCATTAATCACATTAACACAGATTTTACAGAGCAGACATCAGTTAAAGCTCCTGTACATTTTTCACTCCTTTTAAACCATGAGGAATGAATGATATAAAAATTATGTTCAATTTTAATTGCTGGACTTTTAAAAAAAAATCTCTATTTTGTCACAATTGTCTTCTCAGTGTTACCCCTGCCAACCCCCCTTTCAACAACAGAAATGAGATACCAGGGACCAGAGCAGAGCCAGGAGGGTTCCACTTTCTCGGTGATCCCATTAGGTTCATACACCAGCAGATACGGCACCACACATGTGCGTGTCTTCATGTGGTCCCTGAATTCTTCTTAGCAGTGCATGATAAAGAGAACACACATACATACACACACACTCCAAATACAAGACTGAGAATGAACACCGGCATACTTTTCTTAGTGGCTATTTCCCAAATCTTTCTGCATTTCTTTCCTTTGTCGTTCTATGGGGAAAAGTCTGTTTTACTTCCTTGAAGACAGTAAAAAATAAATAAATAAATAAATAAATAAATAAATAAAAATAAGCTGTTGAAAGAGCAACAGAATGTGAAGGCAACCCAGCTTTATGAAATGAGTTTGCTGTGATGAAAACTCTTCTCCAGCAGATTCCTATTTTTTTCCTAGCCAGCTGACTGGAGTGCTCAAATTCTAATGTCAGACAAATCTTGGTACTTAGATTCCGAAGGAAGCTTCCCATTACGCCCTAGGTAATGTATCCTGTACGAATAAAGACACCAGAACAAAATAATAAATGTACACAGTTTTGCAGTCTTATTTGTGGCAAAACCCAAAAAACTGGAAATAGGTTATGTCTATCAATAGGAAATGGTTGAATACATTAAGGTCTACTTATACCTAGAGTATTAGACAGCTATGAAAAAGAATGTGTTCCCTATGTATTGTCCTTGAAGGATCTGCCTTTTTAAAAATACAGCAGAATGAGCTATAAAGTGTACGATAAATGAATAAAATAACATTTAAAAAATTCTCTAAAATCTTTGTGACTTGTGTTAGGCAATGGTTTCTTGGATGTGACACCAACGGCAGAAGCAACAAACTAGAGGAAGTGGACTACATCAAAATTTACACCTAGTGCTGCAAACAATACTATCAAAGTGAAAAGAAAACTAATAAAATGAGAGAAAATATCTGCAAATCTGACAAGTGACTTTTACTCAAAATATATACAGAACTCTTACAATTCAATAAAAAGACAACCTAATTAAAAAATGGGCAAAATATTTGAATAGCTATTTCTCCAGAAGATATAAAAATGGCCAATAAGCATATGGATACCTCCTCAATATCATCAGTCCTTTGGAACATGTGAATCAAAACCACAATGAGATACTACTCTTTCATACCTACTAGGATGGCTATAAGAAGGACAGACAATATCAAGTATTGGCATGGATGCAGTGAAATTAGAAACTTCATACATTGCTAGTAAGAATGTAAAATTATACAGTTGCTTTGGCCATTCCTCAGAAAATTAAACCATATAACCCAACGATTTCACTACTAGGTATGTACCCAGGAAAAATAAAAACATGGGTCCACACAAAAACTTCTACGCAAATGTTCATAGCAGCATTATTCGTAATAGCCAAAACATGGACACAATCCAAAGGTCCATTAATGGGTGAAAGGATAAACAAAATGTGGTCTATCCACACAATAGAATATGCCTTGACCCCCATAAAAAGGAATTAAATATTGTTACAAGGTACAATGTGGATGAACCTTGGAAACCTTATGCCAAGTGAACAAAGCCAGTCACAAAAGCCCACATACAAATCTACAGAGACAGGAAGCAGATTAGTGGTTGCCTAGGGCTGGGGGTAGGGGTTGGGGGAAATAAGGTTTTGGTTTCTTTTAGAGAGGATGAAAATGTTCTAAGATTAGATTGAGAATGGTTATACAACCCCTATATTTAAATAGTATATAAAAATATATACATTTTAGTAAATATACTAAAAAGCAATGAATTGCATAATCTAAATGGTATTTGAATTGTACACTTTATATCATATGTGAATTATATCTCAATAAAGCTGTCTTTAAAAAGGATTCCTTTAAAAAAAAAATACTCTAGCAAACCTAGAAACAAAAAATGAAGACCATGCACTACTTTTGAATTATGTGGATTTTTAAATCCACTTAAATGGGCTGCTGTGGTCATTAAAAATTATGTTTTTGAAATATGCTTGTTTACTACACGAATAAAGCAGAGTACAAAACTATAAATAAACTTTATAAAACAAGAATATATTTTTAAAGAAAAAGCTGGTATTAATTGTGATTATCTTTAGATGGCCGAATTATGAGTAATTTAAATATTGTGCTTTAGAATTTTCTATCCTTTTCTAAATCTTCTCCAATAAGCATGCATTGTTTTTATAATCGTAAAAATAGCATTTAATGTCTTAGATGAGCCACACGTACCAGGAACTCAAGTGGCAGAAGGATTTAACTACATTCTTTACTAACATCCTGGATGAGAGGATATTTTCCCTCTGTCATGAATGACAATAAAAAGGCTAGCATACATCCCTAGTCCTTTTCAGTTAAGTAACACTGCGTAAAAAACACCCCAAAACTTCATGGCTTAAAACCACTGCCACTTTATTGGCTAATAATGACATGGGTCAAGAACTCAAGGAGGCTCAACATTGTGTTCCTGCGACAGCTCGGCGAGGGCTGGTGATCCAAGGTGACCCTACACATGTATTGAGGTCTTGGTGATGTTGCTGAAAGAGTGAAGGACATGCCATCCCAAAATATGCCGGATTTTTATATTGATTAGTGTGAGCTGAAAACACTGAAAAAGTTGTAGATTCCAACTTGACCCCAACAAGCCAGGTGACCTGGGTCTTCCTGCATGTAGCAAGCCACAAAGATTCCTTTGGGAGGGGCCCCTCACCTATTCAGGCAAGAAAATAGCCCTTATCCCAGAGACTAGGGTTTGGAAGATGCAACTAACCTGAATAAGGAAATTTCTGGAAGTAGCCCTTATCTTCTACCTGTTTTATACTCCCCACGTATCCTCCCAGTGACTCCCCTAGAAATGTACTGCCCCAGATTTTTTCTTGTCATTTCTTCTCAAGTGTATCGTTCTCAGCATAAAAGTGTCTTGCTTTGGCCAATTCCTTTGGATTTCACTCTTTTAAAGATTCCCAGGTACATGTAACACTAAGAAAATTTGTATACCTTTCTCTTATTAATCTGCCTGATGTCAACTTGACTTCTAGATCCAGCTGAAGAGCCCACTAAGAGCTAAAGGGAGGTTGGAGGGGACCTCTGTCTCCCCTACACTGTCAGCTAGGCCCTCTGAGCCACCTGGCTTCTCAAGACCTGGCTTCTCAGCCAGACACAGTGGCTCATGCCTGTAATCCCATCACCTTGAGAGGCCCAGGCAGGAGGACTGTTTAAGTTCCGGAGTTTGAGACCAGCCTTGGCAACATAGTGAGACCTTGTCTCTTCAAAAAATTTTAAAAATTAGCCAGGTGTGGTGGCATGCACCTGTGGTCCCACATACTCAAGAGGCTGAGGTAGGAGGATGCCTTGAGCCTAGGGGGTAGAGGCTGCATTGAGCCATGATGGCGCCACTGTACTCTAGCCTGTGTGACAGAGCAAGACCCTATTTCTAAAAAAAAATAAAATAAATAAAATTAAATTAAAATTAAAAAATAAAACGCAGGAAAAGAGGTGAAAACTCCTAATTTCAGCTACCAGCAATATTTTACTGTAGCAGAAACTGACTAACTTTCCCTGTAAAGGGTTAGACAGTAAATAATTCTAGGCTCTGCGGGCCACACAGTCTCTGTCACAATGACTCACCTCTGCTGTTTGAGCAGCTACAAACTGGCAAACAAATGAGTGTGGCTCTGTTCCAATCAAACTTATCTACGGACACTGAAATTTGAATTTCATAGAATTTTCACATTATGAAATACTTTTTTAGAAAACCATTTTTTTTTTTGTACATACATAAAAACTATCCTTAGTTCGTGGCCACACAAAAACAAGCAGCGGGCCAGATCTGGCCCACAAGCCATAGTCTGCCAACTCCTGTGCTATAGTTAATTCAAGATATAAAAATGCCCGAAGAGGAGTACTCTGTTGCATACCTTATCCACAAATCCACACACCATCCCTGTGTAGAGAGCACACAACCCTTAGCTACTGAATTTTTCACTGTCCTCAAACTGTTCTACTTAAGAGCCAAAGTTACTTTTCATTAAACTTTTCTCAGTATTTCAACTACTGTTTCTTTTTAACCTAGCAACTGTCAGGCCTACTCATTTCCTCTGCCAGGAGGCAATGGTAGCCCTCAAACCTCAAGTATGCACACCTTGCCTTTATTTTCTAGAAAAGGCCAGCAATCTAAAAATTAGGAAACCACCCTGTTCTGATCATGCTATTCCTAATATAGTGTTTTATTTTACTGAGAAAACAAAGCATTGCTGACTTACAAATTACTGGACAGTAACAGTGTCCATGAACCTAAAAAAAAAGTGCCATCAACTTGACACTTGAGAGTTTAGCTAACGAAGTACACAAAGAACAAACCACATGGTTGGTGCTCCGTGGTGGGGGTGGCAGAAGCAGGAACCCGTTGACAAGCACATCACAGGCCCTCCAAAACCTCAGAGTATCTGTTCTTCCATTAAACCTGCCTCACTTGTGAATTCCTCCAGACTGAGCCAGTCTGAACTTGGCTCCTAGACTCTCTACTCAGGGAGGGAGAACTAGAACCTGAGGTTAGTCAGGTTCACACACCACATTAACCCTTGCTGGGAACACTTGGTAATTGCAATAGGATCTGAAGAGATACAGATGGTCCAGTCATCTTTACATATGCATCATTTGCGTCTGAAAATCCTGGCACTACCCATGACCTTGGGAATGAACAATGTGCGGTCATCTACCATGTCACCTGCTGTCTTCTTTACAACAAGACTGATCTTTCAGATCCTTCTTTATTTTTGCGTAGCTGAGGCCATTTCTGAAGCCAAAAAGAAAAAAAGAAAAAGAAAAACAACAACAACAAAAAAAACCAGCTGACACGACCGTACAGTATAAATAAAAACGAAGAAACTTTATGTTGGATCAAGTTGATAAATTACTGTTCAACCAGCAGCCTCTCTAGCAAGGGCAGCTATCTGAGCTGAAGACACCTGGACTGCTCTCTGACTCAACTCTTACGAGTTCTGCTCATACCACCGAGTCAAGGCTTTAACAGTATTTGCATTTGCCGTTTTTCACTGTGATCTTAAGTCACAGTTTTTCACAGTGATCCTAAGTCACAGTTTTTCACAGTGATCCTAAGTCTTCCACGCCGTGGTACAGACCCCAAGTTTTCGCAACTCAGAGGTGGGCCAAGTGCAAGGGGACCTGAGTCAGAGCCAGGTTTGATCCTGACCGCAGAGCTGACAGTGTGGGCTTAGCCGAGTCACTTACTCTGATCTGTTTGCTCATCTGTCAAATGTGAATAATGACTTGTCCCCAGCCTTCTCCTCAGTGCTGGGTACAGGTCAGGTGAGATGACAAAGGTGAAACTGCTTTGTCAACTGTTGAAAACAAGTTATTTTCTTCTTCCATTAACTTTCCCCCTCAAGCAGCAACTGCTTTCTTCTGTTCCCTTCTGCAGGGTTTGATAAAGAAGTCTGTTGAGCACGTGTTTATCATGGTTTTTAATCACAGCTTCATCTTTCCAGACTGCAGCGTCCCTCCTGACTGTAATTTCTTCTCATGGTTTGGTACCTCTTTCAGTCGCCCCTCCCTTAGCCTTTCCCAGTCTCTCTTGTAGCTTTCCTACCAAGCAGTTCACACACACACACACACACACACACACACACACACACACACACACACACAAAATTCAAAGTGTGTCAGATCTTGAAATATCTTCTTTATATCTCTCCTGGAATCGCCCAGCGCTTCCTTGTCCGGAACGTTCCTGGCTACAATAAGCACCACATCGGCCAAATACCCATTAGAAACTGAATGATTCCTATCTGAAATACTCACAAGAAGCCTGGAGCCCATTACTTTGTGTGTATAATGTAGTCTTTTTTCCCCCCCTTAAATGCATTACCTCACATTTGTCTGTATTACAATTTAGTATGCCAACTTCCCCACTCACAGTTTCAGGCCTGTGGCAAACCATCTTTCAGTTTATTTTCTCCACTGGCTTGCTGTTTTATGACTTAAAAATACTTGAGAGCAAAATGTAAATTTAGGCAATCTCAAAGACATTACTGATTGGGGCGTTTTAATTAAAAACCAGCATTAGTATCTGTGGTACTAACAGTTAATACTAGGTACGCTTTGTCTGAATCCCTTATTTTTTCTTTGATTGCCACTGCCTCTACTTCTTTTGCCAAAGAAAGTTGTTTAAAAAACTTTTAAGCTTATATTCCTTCCGCCAAAAGCTAACACACAATGTGTTTTATCATTATTCTTTGTAATGCGCTTGTTTCATTATACTGTTTCTTATACATATATGTTCATAATTTTTAAAAATATACCTATTGGCTTTCCTTGTCCTCTTAAAAATATTCCCTACCTCAAACAAAACATTCTATTAGTGAAACATAATTTGTCTATCAGAAAACCTGACACACCTTCCAATGTCCAGTATCAGCTCGAGCTCCCTGGCATCAAAACAATCCCTGGTCTATAGGATGCCACCCACTAAAAATCTTTCCAGTGTCTCAGGCATATGGCAAAGTGGCCATTTGTAAATTACCCTGGAGTTCCTTGAACACTTCTGTGAAAATGCGCAGCCAATGACTGTTGCTTCCCAGCATGTCACCGCCCTGCCAAGTCATCTGAAGTTGTGTTTTGGTGGGTCCTTATAGCACTGCTTATGGACATCTTGTCCACAGCTGTCCCTGATACACAGCTGCTTCACTTTTGTGTTCCTGACCATTTCGGCAAGTGTCCAGCTAGTAAAACAGGGCGCTAGTAAGGGTTATTTTTACACCTGTGGAACCCGTGCAATAACAGAAACCGCATTACTGGTGACACTCTTGTCATTTAATTTCAACCACAGTAGATCTGCCATGTATATATTTTTTCAAGAAGTCTAATGTTTACATTTTCAATAGGACTTTGATTCTGAAAATGGTTCTGCTTGAATTGAGTATTTAAAGTTATGAGATAAGAAGTACAACTTATAATTACACAGCATAAGAGATTATATCCAGATAATTTTTAAAAGGAGTTTAAGAGTCCCAGTGTATACTCTTCAACTGATTTTCTTTTTATTAAACAATGTTTTGGACATTTAGCATCAAGTCATACTATTAATGAATCATAATACTAAAAAATTTCAGAAGAAAGGCGAATCATTAAGAAAATTTTCCTTGTGAAATTTTGGTCATGACAGAATCAAAATCTCAGGGTTAAGAAAGTGAAAAGGGTTGGGCACGGTGGCTTGCACCTGTGATCCCAGCTCTTTGGGAGGCTGAGGCAGGAGGATCACTTGATGCCAGGAGTTCAAGACAGGCCTGATCAACAAAGTGACACCCATTTTCTATAAAAAACAAACAAACAAACAAAAACTTTAAAAATTCGCTGGGCATGGTGGCATGTGCCTTTAGTCTCAGCTACCCAGGGGGGCTAAGGCTGATGCAGAAGGATCCCTTGAGCCCAGGAGATTGAGGCTGTGGTAAGCTATGATCCCACCACTGCACTCCAGCCTGGGTGACAGATACTGTCTCAGAAAAAAAGAGACAACAGAAGAGAAGAAGTGGGGGTGGCGGCGGGGCGGGGAGGGAGAAAGAGAAAAGCTACCTAGTCCTATCACTCGTCTGGTGCCATGCCCCTCACAACAATGGCAGGCCATGAGGTCAGCAGACGACACCTCCAGTCATTCACACTGGTGACTGCAATACTCAGTTATCTATTTTGTTGTTTGTAATTTAATAACAATTACAGTTCTCTAATTTACTTTTTATATATGAATGTGAGTAGATTCAATGCCACGCCATCCTTTCCCTCTCATTCCAATATTCGCCTTAAGTGAGGCGGGGATCGAGTAATACTGGGCGTGTCAAGATTGCTGCAAACTTCCGACAGTGCCCATGGGAGTCTGCTGTGCTTTTGAGTGTTTATCCATCCTGTCTATCACTGTGGAAAACAACTTGGAAACATGCTGAACCGGCACATTTCAGATAATTTCAGGAACAGGAAACTCATTATTCCCAAAGGCAGTTGGCCAAATCCTTGGACAACTTGAACTCCTAGATAGTTGTTCTTCTCTCCTGAAGGAAATGTAATCTCCCAATAGATTCCACAAATTACGTCTTAACTAAACCCCACAAACCATTTGAGAGAGGGGACTTTAAACCCCTGGATTCCTTTCAGGGTTCTGAAAACTGACATCAGTAGGCATCAAAAAGACTTTTCTTCCTGTTAGTTATACTAGGTTGAGAAGTCACTCAATAATTGAAGAAAGCAAGCTCTATTTTCTTCTTATTGGATTTTTATTTTTTAATTAAGAGATGGGGTTTTACTCTGTTGCCCAAGCTGGAGTGCAGTGTTGCAATCAAAGCTCAATGCAGCCTTGAACTCCTGGGCTTAAGTTCCACCTCAGCCTCCTGAGTACTGGGACCACAGGCATACACCAACTAATTATTTAAAAAAATTTTTTTTTAGTAGAAACGAGGTCTTGCTTTGTTGCCCAGGCTGGTCTCAAACTCCTGGCTTCTAGCAATCCTCCCACCTTCGTCTCCCAAAGGAATGGGATTATAGGTGTGAGCCACCGTGCCCAGCCTCTATTTTTTTCTTTAATCTAGGAATAAAGTAGAGTATGGTACAAAGTAGGTAACATTTCAACATTTTAAATTTCTCACGCTGACGCAGCTAAATTAGACCATTTGAATTTTTCATGTCTGGAGACGCCAGAAGCACATTTAGGGCCGTCTGTTATGAGAGGTATTCCGCAGCTGAAGAACGCGCACATTCTGTCTCCAGCTCCACAGTTACTTAGCACATACACGCTCACTCGTAAATAGCAAATGAGACCTTATTTGTTTTACTGGATTAAGTTCTTATACATTAAATGTGATATTCTGATATGCTCATGATGCGGCATGCTATGTGACACTATACTAATCTGCAATTCAAGTAGGCAAGAATAAGTCAGATTAAAAAAAAAAAAAAAAGGATGAAGGAAATGTCAACCTCAGATGAAAGAGAAACCCTTCCTGAGACCCTGCCATTTGCCACAACATGAAGGGACCTGGAGGACATTATGTTAAGTGAAATACGCCAGGCACAGAGAGAAAAATGTTGCATGATTTTATATGTGGACTCTTTTTAAAAAGGTCAGGTATGCATTTAATCAAACAATGGTTATCAGAGCTGAGGTGGAGGGAGGACCAAATGAAGAGATGGAGGTCAAAAGATACAAAATAGCAGATACAGAGGATGAACAAGTTTAGAGGTCTAATGTAGACCTCATGTATTAACATGAGGCCTAGAGTTCATAAAACTGTATTGGGGATTTTTGTTAAATAAATAGGTTTTAGTTACTCGTTACGAAAGCAGACACACACACACACGCATACACATGCAAACACACACACAAATTAACTATCATCATCCTTTGAGATCAGTGGACAACCGGTTGCAGGAATCCCTCAGGACACCAAAATCCGCAACGATCAAGTCCCTGATACAAAATGACGCAGCTTTGCATATAATCTGCACACATCCTCCTGGATACTCTATATCATTTCTATAATCCCAAATATAATGTAAATGCTATGTGAATAGATATATTGCATTTTAAAAAAATCTGTATTATTCTCATTGTTACATTATTATTTGTTTTTCTCCCAAGTATTTTCGATCTGTGGTTGGTGGGATCTGCAAATGCGGAACATGCAGATACAAAGGGCCTACTTTGTGCGAGATCATTGATAGATGAATTTGCTTCACTATAGTCACTATTATCTCTGTGAATCCCATAGCATCATGTTGTAAACCTCAAATATACAGAGTAAAATTAATTTTAGAAAAAGAAATAGGTGAAAAAATGAAGAGAAAGTACACCATAGGTCAAATCTTCACACAGACAGGAGACCCCACAGCATGAACTGAAACATCTCACCTGAAAATGTATTCAGTTCACATTTTATTAGAGACGAGTAAAGGGTCCACCAAAGTGACAATAATCTGAAACATTTTTAAAGAAGAAAATTTTCTGAATACAGTAAGAAAGCGACATGAAGAAAAAAGAAAACTGGTAACACTGAGTAACTTACGTACAGTATCAGGAGAGGACAGGATTCTATACAGACTCAAGATGAAGGACTATAGCTAATAAACCTGCGCACATTCTCAGGTGTCCGGCACAAAGTTAAGAACCATTTACAGAATTTCCTTACGTGGTTCTTTGATAGTAGTGACAGTATCTGGTGGGAAACCCACAAAGTATCTAAAAGCATGAAATACTGATTGACTCATTAAGACAGGGTCTTCCTCTGTCGCCCAGGCTGGAGTACACTGACACCATCTTGGCTCACTGCAGCCTTGACCTCCTGGGCTCAAGTCATCCTCCCACCTCAGCCTCCCGAGTAGCTGAGACTACAGGCACTCACCACCACGCCTGGTTCATTTTTTTATTTTTCATAGAGATGGGGTCCTGCTACGTTGCCTAGGCTGGTCTTGACCTCCTGGGCTAAAGTGATCCTCCTACCTCAGACTCCCAAAGTGCTGAGATTATAGGCATGAGCCACTGTGCCCAGCTGAAATGTTTTACTCACAGAAGTTGTGACATTTCAACAATATTAGGTCTTCAGTTCATAATATTTTTTATCTGGTACAATCAGTTTTACTCACAGAAGTTGTGACATTTCAACAATATTAGGTCTTCAGTTCATAATATTTTTTATCTGGTACAATCAGTGGTTTATTATTAGACTGGATAACGGGGTGTTCCTATTACCATTAAGTTCCTTACATATATGCATACCCAGAGCCAAGGGTAAAAGGTCTGGGCTTGTTATAATTTATCACCCATCTCAAATAATTGGCTATCATCAAGAATTAGATTCATGCAAGGAATCACTTAAAGATTCATTTGTCTGTCACATTAAAAACACTAACCTATCTTTTTCTTCTTCCTTAGCAGATTTTTCTTCGAGGAGCACAAGGGTGGGTCTGGTGGAACCCTTCAGGAGCTAGGGTGTCGGAGGTGGGGGACTAGCCCTGGTCCCACTGTCCTTCCTCTCCTCCTCACTCCCCAAGCTGCCCCTCACCCCCTCTCTTCTCCTTGGGAGCAATCCCCCATCTCCATGCTTGTGACACACACTGAGCTTACTTCTGAACACTCAGTTAATAAAGGCCTGTACATTGAAAAATATTTTTAAAAAACAACAACAAAAAAAACACTGCTCTGCTATGTCATTAATCACCTAGATGAAGCCCACACAACAGGTCCTCCATATTTTCAGGTTCCGCATCCGATGGAAAATGTAACTAGGCCTACCATGGTTGCAGCTATACTGAACATGTACAGACTTTTTTTCGTGCCATTATTCCCTAAACAACACAGTATGGCAACTATGTACATAGCACTTACATTGTATTAAGTACTATAATCTAGAGACAGAATTTAAAGCATGCAGGAGGATGTGCACAGTATAAATGCAAACATCATGCCATTTTGTATCAGGGACTTGAGCATCTTCAGGATTTTGGTATGGGGAGTGGTCCTGAAACCAATCCCTCACAGATACTGAGGGATGACTGTACACAGATTTCAAGGTGCATGACAGTAAAGGAATGGATGGCTTCAATTTGGAATTGTAAATAATGCATACAGGTATTACTGCAAAGAAAGTGGAAACATATGAGAACAACCAACCATAGCATAATCACTGCAAACTGATGGTTGTTGCCACAACACCTTGCGATGTCTTTACCAACTGCTCAAGTTTTTCTTTAGCAACATTTTCATGTCACAAAAGACTGATGCACAAAAGCAAGGTCCCTGTAAGGACATCACTGAATAAGGCTGGAATGTACTTACTCTTTTCAAACACTTGAGCCCTGCAGGGGGGAAAAAAAATCCTTATAACTGCTTGTCCAAAGACATTTTATTATAATTAAGTATTTCTCAAAACTTAAATTACTCTTGACTTTATTCACACTACAGCAGCAGCATCATAACAATAATAAATAACAGCAAACAGGGCCAGGCATGGTTCTAAGGGTTTAATGTATATTAACTCATTTAAACCTCAAAAAAACCCTATTTTGGAGTAGAGGTTAGGGGAACAATCCCAAAATCTAGGTGCTAATACTACCCACGTTGTATAAATAATAAAACTGAGGTACAGAGAGATTAATTCACTTGCCCAAGGTCACACAGCTAATAAGTGCTGAGTCCAGCTAGTAGGCTCCTAAATCTGAACTCAGGCACTATGCTACACTCTGTAAGTTAATACAGCATCGGGACATATTTAAATCATTAGGGTTCCCCCTACTTGGAAATCATTAACTCCACTAATTTATTTTAAGATTATTTGCCATCTTAATGTGTTTTCCACAAGCTGAAATACTAAATAAAATTTTGAAAAGTTTTTACATCTCCTCTTGTGGAAGAGAGTAACAAAAACCCAACATATCTCCTCTTTCAAGAGGAGATATGTTCTCTTTTCTTCAAAGAGCACAAATACCAAAGAACGGGAGGAAAAACCCTAAGATTCACTGAGTGCACATGGACTGACATTTGGGTCATCCTTACCTCATTCTGTCCTCTTAATAGCATGGTAAGAAATAACCGTTTTACAGAGGAGAAAACTGAGCTTGAGATAAGTAATCATGCAAGGCAAATGGGAGGGCTAGAATCTGAAATAGTCTGGCCCCAAGGCTAGCCCTTTAATTATTATGCAATGCTGCACTGATTGCAAAATCACCATATGTATTTCCTCTAAACAAGAAAAAAATTAACAAAGGGATTCAATACAAACACAAGAGCAGTGGGGCATCAATTGGCTGTGGGCACCTGAGCAAACATTTCTACCACCTCCCTGTGCTGGCACTTGCTCCAGGGTAGAAAAAAGGATTTGGTCCCCCACGTAACCCCCTAAGGGAGACAGAAGAGGTGGTGGTATCTCGATTTTACAATAAGAAAACTGAATGGTTTTGGTAAAGTCTTAAGAAATGCCTGAGGTTCAGACGGTGTGTGCATGAACCACTGCAGCCTATTTGACACAAATGCAATTCAGGATGGCATCTGCGATTCAGAACAGCCCAGAGCTCGTCCCCTGAATAGTTCAGGCCTGCCCTCCTTTGTCCTTGTCATCCTACCTCCTGGGAACCTGCATTATCTTCCAGCTCTGTAGTTAAAAGGCCTGAAATGCTCATCCATATACCGGCCCTCTTTTCTTCAGACCTATACATGACAGAGCCCTATGTTTATTCTGACTCTTGCCCCTTCTCCTCCTCCCAGGATGCTCGATTGCCGCCCCAGTACATTTCCTTCCACTGCATATGCATCTTTATACCAGAGGAGACTTGTTTTTGCTTTTGTTTTCCAGAAGTTCTTATAAAGCTTTTTCAAATTTTATTCCTTACTTTTTATCATAAAATCTAAGTCCTCACATGATCATTTGTGTAAAATAGAAATACTTTAACATTTAAAATTCATTTCTGTATGTATGCCCTACCTGATTCCACAGTGAGGTGGCTCTCCCGTTGCGTCATTTGCTATGTTTCCAGGTATAAGCTCCTGACTACAAGGGAAACCCTGCTCCCAGCACAAAACTTGACCCATGAAGGTTTGAGTAAACAGCTTTCAGGAGCACACCTCAAACAACACAACTCTAACTTCCCAAAAATAAGCCTTCTTAAAAATATGTTTCTCATAGTTAATCAATAGGAAGAGCTGCTGGAAATAGAACAATAGCTGAGATTCTAAATTCCTTGTCATTGTCAGTCTGGACTGTGCAATAGAAAACCATCTTATAGACTAGCAGTCCCCAACCTTTCAGGCACCAGGGACTGGTTTTGTGGAAGACAATTTTTCCAGGGACTGGGGTGGTGTGGGGATGGTTTTGGGATGACTCAAGACCATTACCTTTATTGTGCACTTAATTTCTATTATTACACTGTAATACATAATGAGATAATTATACAACTCAATAATATATAGAATCAGTGGGAGCCCTGAGCTTGTTTTCCTGCAACTAGATGGTCCCATCTGGGGGTGATGGGAGACAGTGACAGATCATCAGGTATTAGATTTTCATAAAGGAGTGAGTAACCTAGATTGCTCACGTGTGCAGTTCACAATAGGGTTTGCGCTCCTATGAGAATCTAATGCTGCCGCTGATCTGACAGGAGGCAGAGCTCAGGCGGTAATGTGAGCAATGGGGAGCAGCTGTAAATACAGATGAAGCTTTGATCCTTTGCCCGCTGCTCACCTCCTGCTGTGTGGCCCAGTTCCTAACAGGCCATGGACCACTACTGGTCCATCTGTGGAGTAGGGGTTGGGGATCTGTCTTAGACAACAGAAAATTGTCTAAAATCCACACTAGATTATTTGAGAACTAGGGCAGGGTGGGATGTGATTCTAAATAAACATATTACAGAAGCTGCAGCTAGATTCTTCTGTGAAAGGGGTAGGCACTTGGTGTCTCTTTTCCTAGACGTTGTCTTTTCTGCTCTGTAGCTTAGAATTTGGGGCTTCAATAGAGTACTACCATCAAATGTTTTCTCAGAAATATCCAGGCCCCACTTATGGCCTTCCCTTAGAGATGGAACAGCCCTTCATACAAGACCACAAGTGAGGTTCTCATTTGACCCAATGGTACAAGGTCTTTACTACCTACATACCAAGGTAACTATGGTATAGGAATCTTCTTTCAGTCAACAATGCAGAAAACATGTCCTTTAGGCACTCAATAGTGATCTCAATTTTTCACCAAGCTGGACTGGAAAATGTTCGTGAAGGAATCATTTATTCAAGGCTGATCTCTGTTTACAGCCAGGCTGGGAGAAAGCCGTACCTCTGGGCTGCCTCACTCTGATACCTGGTGTGTGTCCCATTTTGCCTTGGCTTTCATGGGACTCAATAACAAATAGTTCTGCATATCCATTAATTTTAGTCCTGTTTTAATCGATTGAGGTCATAAGTTTTCCTCAGAATCAGGGGGTGAAAATAAACCAGTATCTGTCCTCCCATTAGACAAGGATAGTTAGATCACAGATTTGTCAAGGTTGCTAAGAAATTCAGACCTAAGTTTCAAGTTCCAATGTCAATTTCCTTAACCAGGACTGTGAAAAATTTTATGGTAAATGTGTTTTTCTCTCCCCATCTTTACAACTTCATTTTTTTTTTTAGCTGATTGCATTTTGCTTTACTTTACCTATGTATTCTTTGTTAACATTTTTAAGGCTTTTGGAGAGTAATACATACAAGGATTTCACCATCATCACTAAAAAGAGTCCAAGAGTGATTCTACATGGCATGTTGATTCACTCAGAAGGCAACTTCTCAGGAAATGAGAATCTATTTATGAGTATTCTTTATGTTTCAGTAATAGCTAGACAAAGCATGTGTCTATAAGAAAGCAAAAAGACAAAAACTAAAGATGATTTCAAGGCCATATGTTTAAGAAACAGAAGAACAGAGCTGAGAGATCTGAGAGAGAAATTAGTTTTTAGAAAGTCAGATATCAACAGATCTCCACTAGTTCCCATCTGGGGAGCTTAGTCATCGACACACTACCCACAGATGACCTTAACACACACACCCAGCCTGGTGCTGCGTTGGGAGACATAATTCTGGTCCTCGCTCTATCGCTGAGCACTGTTTCTTTATTTTACTGTCTCAGCTTTCTCAGCTATAACATGAAGGGATTAGGAAAAAAAAAATTACAACTACCATCTGGTTCTGATGGGTTATGATTTTTTTTAATGGAATCCAAGAAATGAAGAGAGCATGATAAAAGAGGTGTTAAGTCCAGAGTCACTCTCTCCTTCATTTACACACCTTATCTGAGTATGCGGAGCCCTCGGATTAAAGCAAAGGCGATTCAAAAATACATTACTGGCTGGATGCAGAGCCCATGGATACGGCGGACTACCTTTTCATACCCCTGGGTGCCACAGGGCTGACTGCAAGGACTTGAGCATCTGAGGATTTTGGTGTCTGCAGGATCCTAGTACCAATCCCCTGGGGATACCAAGGGGTTACTGTACCTGAAAATCTAAGTGATGTGTATAGGGGAGGGGTAAGCAAGACAATCTACTGAGTGCAAGAAGAAACTGTCAGAATGTCTACTTACACTTAATTTTACCTTAAAAGCTAAGAAATGCAGCTTTTACCAACACTGACAGCCCTTATTTGGGTCCACAGGTTAGATGTCACATGCCACTTAAATAACTCAAGATGTGGCAGTGGGTCCCTTTGTCATCTGTTCAATTTATTCATGTAGGGCTACCATCTATGTAGTATAAAAAACAAAGCCTTTCAGTAATGAGGTGGGGCGTGACCCCAAAAATGTTTTGTACCATACAGAGGTGTTCCAGTTCTCTTGTGGCAAAATACATAGAAGAATTGTTTTAAGAATGATTAACACATTTTTCCCTTACATAAATACAATTTGCTCCAAATTTCCTGACCTACTCTGTGATCACAAGTGGCTGTCAGTAATACCTGGCAGATGTTTTTTTCAATGACCTTACTTAATCAGTCCCTTCAAGGTAAGATGAGGTTTTAAGAAGTGCAAGAAAATAACTGCTTTTTTGAAAAGAAACTCAGACTGTACAGAAAGTATTTTGAAAAGAGATGTGCTTTTGTATCTTTTGTACAAAGAACTTATAAAATACTTCTCATCTGTTTTAAAATTTTCAATAAATGTAAAAAGTTTTTTATTTTCAACCCTCTTTATCCTTAACATAAACTGGAACACATTTTATGAGAACTTACTGCTATCCACAAAAATGGAAATTTACCAGAAAAATTTTTATCTAACTGGTGGACAGTGTGAAAATGAGAATCACCAGTTAGAAAGCACAGTCAACAATGCACTTCACCCATTTGGATCCGTGTATCTTTGTAGGTAACTTTTTGAGCTATTAAAACCAAATAGCAAAATGAATATAGGACCAGACCTTCAAACTGCTTTATCATAAAATATTCACCATTTTTAAAAACAGTGATACAAACTCATCCACATAACCTTCATTTGAAAAAATAAAATCCACTACACACTAATGATAATTTTTCACGATATCAATAATTTTTAACAAAACAAGTTTTAGTTACTAATATTTACCGTCAGTGCATCCTTTTAAAACTTCTGTGTATAAGACAAAATAATTCAGTAGTACACACAGGAAAACTTATAAATAAAAATTCATATATTGCGAGCACATGCTCCGATTTTTTCACTGCTAAGATGCAATAAAAACTTGGATACCTGTAGGTAAATTAGTGGTCATCACTGCAGTTTATCCTTGTTTTTCCCAAACTCACAAAAAGTGACAACTTTTAGAATTATTTATTATTTGTTTCTCCCAGTACAATCAATATTTCTTTTAATCAAGGGATTTCCTAGGAGAGCTACACAGAGAGAAAAATCCCCTATATGAAGAGAATATTTTATTTCACAAACCAAAATGTACAAGTCATTTCTGCCTCACTGAATTCAATATACAGTCTTCCCTTGGTATCTTTGGGGGATTGGTTCCAGGACTCCCCAGGATACCACACTCCCCAGATGCTCAAGTCCCTAATACAAAACATTGTATTTGTATAAAACCTGCACACATCCTCCCATATACTCTATATCATCTCTAGTCCATGTGTAAGTACCTAACACAATGTATGGTCACAGTAAGTAGCTGTTTTACTGTATTGGTGCTTTTACTTATATTATTTTTCATTTTTTTCCTTTAATATTTTCGACCCGTGGTTGGTTGAATCTGAAGATTCAGAAGCCTTGGATACAGAGGGCTGACTGTATACAGATTTCTTCCCCCCACCCATCTCACCTTAGAGCATGTCTTGGGTTTTTTCCCTAATTGTAAGAAGACTGCATGCTCAATATTTTTGTAAGAAACCTATAAAAAGGTGTAAGTAGAAAGCAAAAAATCATCTGTAACCCCTCCTCAGAGGGACATAATATTTTAAAAGCACACTGGCTATGTTCCCACTCAAAGTATCAGCCATGTGTCTAGATCAGTACAACCACCTCAGCCAACATGTGTAACAACTATAGAATATTTCAACATATGTCAACATCGTATTTTATTTAGCCCAAATATACCATCAACTTGTCTACTTTCATAAAAGAACTGTGTTTTTGTTTTTGTAGGAAACACAGGCTATAAGGGTCTCTCCTCAGCTGACATGCCCAACTGTTGTAAGTGTGTTTTTAGCTGAGCCGATTACTTTAGGACCATCCTACATGCCATCAGAATAGTCTTTTCTTCTTATAAATAACCAAATTGAAATGAATCCTTAAATGGTCTCTTGATTTGAAGGTTCAGAAATGGGAATAAATTTGTTTTGAAATAGCCTTTGGCCACTCTGATTAAGTGGAAAACAACTCATTTCATTCAATGTATTACTCTATATGGAAGCTTTTTTCAATCTTGCAGACATTTTTCTCATAAGAAAAAAAGGGTAGTTTCTTAAAATAGGGCATAAAAATTTATATCCATAATTTTTAAAGTTCTTATTTTGAAGTTAATGAAAAATTACATATAGTTTATTCATACTGAAAAGTCACCTACTTCCTAAAGCCTATTCAGAATGGTCTGTTTTTGTGTCAAACATTTAATATTTTAAAATACTAGAACAAGGAATAATTCTCTATTAGGTAATCATCCAAGTTAAATATATATTATCATCTTTTACAAAAGACCCTTAATTTTCTACTTAATTCAAGCTTTAAAAAATAAGGATCAATTAAGGTCCCATTTTAAAAGAAATATATTATCCCAGGGCTAATTTTAAAGCCTGAATTCATCTAAAATAGTCAGTAATTTAGGCCTCCTGAAAATTGGCAACTGTAGTTAGCACTGTCACAATAAAATACATCCACATAAAGTGGAAATAACAGTTTATCTAGATGGCTACAGTTTATAAGCGTGACCTTTCCTTTCTTTCTAAGAGCTCTACTTTTTTCCTTCAATTTTCTTCAGTGTTCTCTGGAGTTCATTTCCTTCAGCTTAAAAAAAAAAAAAAGGCTACTTTGTATGTTAAGTAAAAGAGTTAAAAATTAAAATTGCATTGCTTTTCCTTTCCGAGTGTCTTATCTAAATGGAAAGAAGCCTGAGTACTCAGTTAGACGGCAAAGCTCTGAGCTTCCACACCTGCCTTGCCAGCCTTCGGAATGTTTGTGAGGTCAGCACAAGTGACTGGCATTATTTATACTACATAATTCTTGACAGAGTGGCTAGCGCACAGAATCAAGCTTCAAGCCAAACTACAGGACCACAGTAGAGGGATGGTAACATCCAACATTTAAAAAGCAAGGCTGGGTGTGGTGGCTCATGTCTGAAATCCCAACACTTTAGGAGGCCGAGGCAGAAAGATCACTTGAGCCCAGGAGTTCAAGACTATCCTACTAGGCAACACAGCAAGACCCCCATCTCTACAAAAATTTGTTTTTAAAAATTAGCGGGGTATGGTGGCACACAACTATAGTCCCAGCTATTACAGGAGGCTGAAGCAGGAGAATCACTTGTACCCAAGAATTCGAGGCTGTAGTGAGCTATGATCACACCACCGTACTCCAGCCTGGGTAACAGGGCAAAACTGCATCTCGGAAAATTTTTTAAAAAATTAAACACACACATACACACAAACACACACACACCCTGTAATTGTGGACTCTAGCAGATGTCACATTACATTTTCTGAAATGGTTCATGTGAATCGTCCATAGGTCGAGTCTAACGTTAAGCAGTCAGACTGAGGATAATGAAAGGCAAATTCCTGACTAGTCTACTTACATGGGAAGAATTCTGCCTGCCATTAAATGCTATTGGATTGAGTTTAATATAAATCATGTGGGCTATGGCCAGCAGAAATTAACCAACCACAGACAGTGGACAGCGACCTGCTTCTGGGATGCAGGCACTCTCTGCTTAGAGTCCGACGAAGAAAAACTGGGAGAAGTGGGTCAGTTGAAAGCAGCTCTTTTCAGAGGGCAGACTCGGGCCAGGCAGCCTATGTGGAAGCCATCCTCCAACCTCAGACCTGATACTCCCACACTGCCCATGTGCGTACATCTTTGGTCAAACTGCTGAAAATCTCTATAAAGAGATTTAAATGGGTTAAAAGCATATGGAAAAAAAGGATATCTTTTTATTCCAATCTTTGCTGTTCAATTTAGAACCCTGAAAGCAGAAGATGTGGGAAAGCAGCTCTTAGCCACACTGCTAGGGTTATAATCTGGTATAACCCTTTTTGAAAGCAACTTGGCAACATGTACCAAGAGCCTTAAAATATTCATACCCTTTGACCAAGTAAATTCCCCAAAAAGAGAATCTGTTCTAAGGAAATCATCCCAAATAAGAAAGAGTTTCATACAGGGAGATGCTGACAGCAACATTATTTGTGGTGGCAAAATACTGGGACCAATGTTTGGACTATTAAACTTCATTAAACTATTTAGGTTGGTGCAAAAGTAATAGCAGTTTTTACCACTGAAAGTAATGGCAACAACCACAATTACTTTTGCACCAACCTAATTATTAAGCAGTGATCAAAAATGTAAAATAATTGTTAAGAATACATAGTAAGATTAAATACATAGAATAGTCTCAATGAGATTTTTAAAAAAAGATATTGGAAAGAAACACATTAAAACATTAACACTGGTTGCTTGATAGAATGGTTATGGTAATTTTTTATATTTGTGTTTTTCAAATTTTTCAGAAAATATGCTATGTATCTGTACTTATCAGAACTTAAATTTCACTGAAACCATATTTCTAGTTCACCTAAATAAGCATAAGAAGAAAGAAGCTTTATCTAACACATAATAAAAATATTCACTATTGGCTATTTCCTGGCTCAAATATTCATTGGCATGTGTTAAATCTGTGAGTATCTGATGCCAGAACTGCAAGAGAAAGTGAATTAGACAAAAAGATTAGCTTCTCCTAACCTATTTTTTTAATGTCCCTAAAATTTGCTCCTGTCCTCCTACTTTGGCGCAACGTGCCAAAAAGAAAGTGCCTTATGGATTTATCATAATTTCAGAAACAATATCTGTTTCCCAACAGTTCTTCTGATGCCAAAGCATTTAACTTTCCATCTGGGTGCAGGCAGAACCTAATTTATGAATGGGTTGTGTTCCAAACATTCATTTGTAAGTTGGCCCTTTGATTCTACAGGAAATGTACTCCAAGGCCTAATGTAGTAAAAGCCTGTGGACTTGGTCTAAGAGAGACAGGGGACACCTGAGAAGAAAACTTCTGTTCCTGCTCCTGGGCACAGAAGCAAGCTAGGGCCAATGCTGAAAAAGGTAGCTGCTGAGTAGCGCAGGGAGACAACTGAACACACTAGATACCTGGGAATGTGCGAAACTTGGGAGGGGCACATGGTCAGGCCAGAAGAGGATTAGTAAGAAAACTCAAAGGGCCGACAAATAAATTAATGTTCTGCTTGTTTAGAGCAGTATCTTCAAACCTTTTAGGCTACGGGCCACTTAGACAACACAGCTTCTACCACATCTATACCTGGTTATCCTTGGAAACAAAAAAACCAACGATTACATCTTTCTTTGGGAAACTTGCAGCCTGGGCATATAGTTGTTCAAAATACATTGTAAATACAAACACTTTTATTGTAATGCAATATATGTATTTCTGAAAAATTTCTAAGTTCTACATAGACACTAAAATCCAGATTTTAGGCAGACCACTGAAAAACTATGAAACTCTATCACCAGAATGCTTAAAAATAAAAATCCTAAAAATAGAAAAATAAACAGTATTTTAGTGTAATTTCTAATAGATATATAATGGACTTTAGAAATACAAAGGTGAGGATCATTTGATGGAAGGAATATAAGGAGTAACCAAGCTTCTAAGTTACACAGACTAGGGGAAAATGTCCAGAGATTGGAGAGAACCCTGAAATGAGTACTTCTGAGATCGAGCAGAAGCCTGCTGGAGTCAGGAGGAAGAAAACGGATACAAGAGCAAGGTATGCAGTCCTGTTTCTCAATTTGGCTTGCTGCCTTGAGCTGTATTAGTGTACTTTGCACCTAGCTGCTGATACTTGGAGGCAGTGGCATACTCAAGGAAAACTGCTTATGGACCAATTCATACATCCTACGCCACATTCCCGATAGCACCGATCTCATACAAGTGAATCTGCATTATAGAAGCATGTATGTAGCAGCAGCAAAGACTGCACAACGGTGCATTTTCTAAAGCAGATTCAAATCTATAAGGGGACTTTATAAACCCCACTTTCTTTTCTTCTGTCCAGACTGAACACCACCTGAAAGCTCCTCCAAAGACACCAGTGCTTGGGAACGTGACATGAGAAATTTTGGATGCATGACCCGAGAAAAGCAAGGCAAAGCGGGGCAGCTGCTAGCACACAGGCACCTCTGTGCACATCAGAAAATGAGCCTCCTCTGTGCGGACAACTCACAAAAAGGGTGCCTGTCTCCCGCTAATGCAGCCCCTTGCTATGGTGTGCAGGTGGCAATACTGACGTCAGCCCCCACCTGCCCCTACCACCTGGAGCCTTTGTGCAGGTCATGTAGAATGCTACAGAGGTCATTCTCGGGTTGACTAATACCTAACACCTTCCTCAAAGTCCAGGCTGAAAAAACAAAAGCAAGGCTTATTTATTACAACTACAAATAAACTAAGCTCTGAATGTTAGGGTGTCTAGCAACTTGCAAATATGTTTCTAAGCCTAAATGACCAAGCCTACAGAAACACAAACAAAAGTAATTTAAATAAGAACATGTCCATAGGAATGGAAATGAATAAAACCATAAAATCAGAAGGAGAGAAGTATAGAAGCACCTGAAGAAGGGTTTGGCAGTTCCCTAGAAATGCCACATACCTTTATGCTTTTCTATGCATTACTCTGCCTGTAACATGTTTTCTCCAGCTTCTCCATCCACCATGCTAATTCAATTCTTGAAGAATTTCAAGAGCCTACCACTAACTCTCCCAGGGCAGTTTATTAATCCTCTTCTGTCTCACAGTATCTGTGTGTACAATCCCAGTTGTGGCAAGAGGGGCAGGGGTATCCTGCCAGAAGCTAACAGCCCCCAAATAACAATAATGTAATGGAGAGTGTGAATGGTAAGAAAATGACCTAGGTGACTCACTGTCGATTCCTTCCTGTTACCTAACAGTCACCAAATCCAGCTGATTCTACCTGAAATCTCTCTAAGCACATCCTTTGTCTGCTTGTTTACAGCAGTATCTTCAAACCTTTTAGGCTATGGGCCACTTAGACAACACAGCTTCTACCACATCTATACCTGGTTATCCAACAATGTCTGTTACCCCTGCCCAAGCTCAGGTTCCCATCACCTCTGGAAGACAGCAATGGCATTCTTCCTTCTTGCAGTCCCACCTCCTGTCCCACTGACTCCCCTCACGGATCCATCCCTGGAAGGCTGCAGAAGTGCCACCATGCTTTGGCTTCTCACTGTCTCACTTACTGTTGGATTCCCTCTTTTGAAACTTTGAGGTTGATTTGCATTTCTGCTGACAGGGTTATTCAGGTCAGCTCTGCACTGAAAATAAGTAAGCGTCCTGAATAAAATATGTTCTTAAACATCTTCTTGAAGGGCATGAAAGAGTTGGAAGAGGGAGGAGAGAAGTCGGCCTGTCAAGATCTTACTGAAAACTGGAAGCAGGAAGAATAAGTTAGTCATGGAAGCCACTTTGGCTCTAAGGGCTCTGATGGCCTCATGGGTTGACAGGAACAGAAGACAAAGACTAGGGCCCACCCAAGGTGTGAAGTCTAGTAGGAAACCTTTTCTCCATAAGGCTACAATGGGTCTACCAAAAATAAAACCATGCCACCCCAGGGACTGCAGCCCAATTTTATATCACCATGAGGTCCAAAAAATTCCAAGCTGTGAATTTAGTTTCAAATGGTCTTGGTCTCCAGTATCCCTAGCCATGTGGCAAAAACAAACAATTCTCTCTGGAAGGATACATCTTTATCTTAAGACTTGAAGAATGTTCCCTGAATGACTATCCAAGGAAGTGAGCAGCTCAGAGCCAAAATGAACCAAACATAAATGGCAACAAGGCACCATGAAGAAGAACCAGCAGAAACAATACACAATAGAAAAAGACCCACAAAGGACTGAGATACTGACATTATCCCTATTCTTACAATGTTTATGCAATCTTACATTTAACTTATGGTACACTTCTGAATACTACAATTTTTAGAGGCATGTCTGAAGCCATTAAAAGAACAAGTCAGTAATAACACTGCAGCACACTCTTCTACATAATATCTCAGATTACTTAGAAATGCATTCATAGTCTTCACGCAGTTCACTTGGCGGCCCTTCAACATCTGACACTGTTTGAAAGAAGTTGTTTACTTTCTGAACCTTTTCTGTCGTGTTCACAAGACACAGTTCTTGCATGCTGCTGTAAACATAACCTCTTTCTTTGGCACTGGCTTGCAGTTACCCCATACCTCTTATCACCAATTTGCAGCAAGTTTTTCCCCACTCTCTAATGCATTGCACAACCCGCTCAGCAAAATGCTCTAAAATGCTCTATGCTTGATTATAACAAAAGTAAACTTTATATGTTTATGAAAATTGAATATGGGAGGCCTCATGGTATACCACCTGAGAACTAATGGCCTACGGTTTAGAATCCCAGCCCCACTCATTCATTCAACAATATGTACTGAGCACCTACTATCTAAACACACTGTTCTAGATGCAGGGATAAATAGGAAAAAGTCTCAGTTGCTATGAAACTTATTGTTCTAGTTGAGGGAGATAAGCAATAAAAATGTACACAACTCAGTTTCAAACAGTGTTAAGTGTCACAGAGAAAATAACAGTATGATAGTGGAGGGGCTCCCTTAGCTTAGGAGGTCAGAGAGGCCATCTGAGAAGGCAACCCCTTAGCTAAGAGACTAAAATAACTAATAGGAGCCAACCATCCAAAGATGTGAGGGCAGGCTGGGCATGGTGGTTCATGCCTCTAATCCCAGCACCTAGGGAGGCTGAGGCAGGAGGATTACTTGAGGCTAAGAGTTGAAGACCAGCTTGGGCAACACAGCGAGACCCCCCATCTCTTACAAAAATTATAGAAATTATCCAGGCATGGTGGTGCACACCTGTAGTCCCAGCTACATAGGAGGCTGAGGCAGGAGGATTGCTTGAGCCCAGGAGTTCAAGGTTGCAGTGAACTATGACCATGCCACTGCACTCCAGCCCAGGTAACAGAGCGAGACCTTGTCTCAAATAAAAAAACGAATAAATAAAAGAGGGAAAAACATTCCCGACGAAGAGAAAAATAAAGACTGAAGAACTGTGGCTGCTCTGAGCTTGCCTTTAGGAACAGAAAAAGCGCAGGGCAGCTGGAACATAGGAATCATGAAGAGGGTGTTATGGGATGAGGGCAAGGAGGAAAGTGGGGCCCAGGCCAGTAAGATCCTGCAGGTCAGAAAAGGTTTGGATTTTATTCTAAATGCAATGTAAAGCCTTTGGAAGGTTTAACTGAGGACATGACATGAAATCATCTACAGTTTAGCAAGATTCCTCTGCCACTGCTGGAGACAAGGTGGACTGAAACAGGGCAAAACTGAATGCCGGGAGACCAAACAGGAGGCTACCACAGTGTTCCTGAGAAAGAAGATTCAAATAGAAAGAAGCATGTGGATTCGGAACTCAAAAATTGGATGTGGAGAAGGAGTGGGGAGAAAAAAGCATAATCAAGGTTGCTCCCTACGTTTAAGCTTGAGCACCTGGGTCTATGGTGGTCCATTTTCTGAGACGGGAAGAGGCCAGTTTAAGTTATGACGGGGGACGGGGCAGAGTGCAGGGAGGAAATCAAGAGGCCTGCTTGGGACATCTGAGATGTCTATTAGGTATTCATGTGAAGATACCTGGTAAGAAACTGCATATAGAGCCCAAGAGGAAAGTTAGAGCTGAAGTTAAAAATTTCTCAATCATGACTGTAAAATGGTATAAAAAGCCATGAGACTAAATGAAATCATGCAGGTAAAGTAAATGTAATTGTAGAAGATGATCCTGGACACAGGCCTGGGGCATTCCAACATTTCCAGACTGAGCAAAAGAGGAGCCTGCGCCTAAGGAGTGGCTAGTGAAGCAGAAGGAAAACAAGAGACAAAAAAAAAGGAGCCCCCTGCATTTGAAAATGTTAGCACTGCCAGTGATGCTGACTTGAGCAGTTTCCTAGGTGTGCTGGAGGTGAAAGCTAGATTGGGGTAAGTTAAGGAGATCATCACAGGTAAGTTGACGGTTGCCAGGTACGGTGTCTCTATAGAAATAGGAGACCTCAGCTTTAGACAAGGCTTTTCACTCCTGCTATGAAAAGGAACAAGGCAGGTGTGGTAGCTCACATGTATAAACCCAGCACTTAGGGAGTCTGAAGCAGGACTGCTTGAGACCAGGAGTTTGAGGCAGCAGTGAGCCATGATTGCACCATGCACTCCAGCCCAGGCCAAAAAGCAAGACCTCATCTGAAAAAAAAAAAAAAAAAAAAAAAGGAACAGAAAACACGAGAGGACACTAAAATGAGAGACTAAGGGTAAAGGAGAGCTTCTGCTGTTACTGTAGTTTATTTTGCTTTCAAGATGGGAGGCCCCGGAATGGTGAGCCATGTCAGTGGAAGATACTGCAATGGTGGGAATCGTCTATATCTGCACTGTTCAATCCAGTAACCACTAACCACATGTGGCTAGTGAGCACTTGATATGAGAAACTGAATTTTAAGTTTTATTAGCTGAAATTTAAATTGCCATATATAGCTAGCAGCTACAAAACCAGGCAGGGCAGCCCCTCCAGCATGTCTGTAGACTGACGGACCCAGCTGTCCAAAATTTAGATGGGATGGTGGGAAGAGTGGAAGCTGACGGCTTCTATTTGTTCAATGCTTTCTAAATGAGGTTATATGCTGAGGGAAGGACGGGGTGGGGGAAGTGGGGGACAGGACACTAGGTGAAGTTCAAGGAGAAGTGAAAAGGAAGAAATGACTTCAGAGAGTGGAGAACATATTAAAGGAGGCAGTAACACTTCCGGGTCGAGTGTCATTTGAGATTTGTGGCAAATTTTAAAGTAACCCTGGTCAGAACTGCTGGCTTTTCTCTGGCAAACATCAACCACTTGGCCCTTCAAAGGTGGCCTCAAACTACTCTTTCAACCATCTCCTGACATTCCCTTTATGTTCCTCTGTGGTTTTCAATTTTCTTGGCTGCAGGATCTTTTTTACCCCCTTTACATATTATATTCAGTACCCCAGTAAAAAAAAAAAAAAAAAAAAAAAAAAAAAAGGACAGAGAGATGACAATGAGGACAAAAACAAGGCTGTTCTGGAGGAAACTGAGGTAGGACTAAATTCCCCCACCAGCTTGGCCCCCTCCCACCAGCCCCTGAGGCACATCTAAGGAACCTCAGGGCTTGAAACCAAAGATTTACCCTGATGGGTGTTTCTCAGACTTAAATATGCTGACGATCAACATGTCTTGTTAAAATGTACATTCTGCTCCAGCAGGTCTGCAGAGGCCCAAGCTCTGCATTTCTAACATGTTACTGGGTACTGCCACTGTGGCCACACCCAAAGCCAACTACTCACATTCTCCGCTCTGCTTGGTTTTGCCCGCTGTCGGACCCTCAGCTGCATATGCCTTTCCCCATTGTATTAGTCTGTTCTCACGCTGCTATGAAGAAATACCCAAGACTGGGTAACTTATAAAGGAAAGAGGTTTAACTGACTCAGTTCTGCAGGGCTGGGGAGACCTCAAGAAACTTACGATCATGGCAGAAGGGGAAGCAAACACATCCTTCTTCACATGGCAGCAGCAAGCAGAAGAATGAACACCCAGCAAAAGGAGAAGCTCCTTATTTAAAATCATTAGGTCTCGTGAGAACTAACTATCACGAGAATACAATGGGGAAAACTGCCCCCATGATTCAATTATCTCCAGCTGATCCACCCAAAACACCTGGGGATTATGGGTACAATTCAAGATTAGATTTGAGTGGGGACACAGCCGAACCATATCACCCAACTTCTGCAGCTGGGAGATTCTATTTAATCCTCAAGGTCCTCCTCATTGTTACCTCCTCTCAAGGATTCTCCAAGTCCCCCAGGCAGAAGTAATCATGATCCAGTCCTGGTTAGCACCTTGGCAGATCTCCTACCACTATATCCCCCTCTTGCTGTGCTCCAGCCATGCCAGCTTTCCTGCAGTTGCCATAACAAGCCAAGCAAACACCAGCCTCACGGCCTTTGCACCAGCTGACCCCTCTGCCTGAAATGCTCTTCTCCCAAACTGCCTCGTGTCTAAGCCCTTCACCGACGTCATGCCTTTGCTCAATGTTCTGCACAGTCTATTTAATACTTTCCACCCCTAGCACTCTGGACACTGTAGTTATTTACACATATATTTATTTTACATCTGTGTCCCCTGTAGTTATGCACAATTTGAGAGCAAGATCCACAATATATTCATTTTGCATCTGAAGCATCTTGCAGTGTCTCCATATTTAAAGACAAGGTGAAATATCAAGTCAATAGCTGACATAACTTGCAACTAATGGATGTGAATTAGATTTCTGACACTTCAAAGAACCTAATCGCTAGTGGAAGTGTGAAAAATACAAGAAACAACATAACAAAATAGATACAGAAAGCAAAGCAAGGGCACAAGGGTAATTCTAAAATGATAATTCATAACTCAAAAATACACAAGGATGCCAAGAACAACGGTGATGTTCTACTACAAAACAGGATAAAGTAACCATTGATTTAGCATACAATCTGATAATTTGCTACCTGTTAGCATTTAAGATATTAAAAAAAAAAATAGGATAGGCATGGTGGCTCAAGGCTCTATTTCCAGCACTTTGGGAGGCTGAGGTGAGAGGATTGCTTGAGGTCAGAAGTTTGAGACCAGCCTGGCCAATACAGCAAGACCCTGTCTCTATTTTAAAGGATAGTAATAATGACAGCTAGCACATTAAGAACTTACCATGTGCCAGCAACTATTTAGGCATCTTACAAGTATGAATTGATTTAATCCATATAACGAACTTCCAAAGTAGGTACCATTATTACCTCCTTTTATAAACAAGGAACTGAGAGGCAAAATAACTTGTTCAAGGTCACATAGCCAACCGAACACGGACTCCAGAGGTCTTAATCACTGTGCCCAGGTAGCTGAAAAACTATAAAGATTTAGAATTGTGAGGCTTAGCTTTAGGTAAGTTACTGTTTTAAAACTCCCTACAACATTTTTCTTAAATAAATTATGTACTGGTTCTCTCCCTACATGCTCTGAACATTAACAATGATTTTCTTTCTATGAAGGGAAAAACTGTTTTTCAAGTAGTTTTCTCCCATGTTGACAGCTAATACTCTGTCCATCCAAGAAGAACAGCTCTTAAGACTAAGAAAATAAAAGAACTCAAAGAAATGAATGACTCCTGAGCTTGGCCCAGGCAGCACAGCTCAGTGGTTAACGGTACCGTTGTGAATCCCAAGTACTAGGCACTGTGACCCAGGCAGGTAATCAATTCAGCCTATGCGTGGATCCCCCCCAAGAATTCTTCCTGGCTGCTGCGTGCTCTCCCCACTTTCTCACGCCACACTATCCCCATCTTATTCTTGCAAGGGTTCTTGATGGGGTTCCATGAACTCTCAAGTGGTCCATGGATAGAATTAAAAGGATCCTTGAACTTGCTAGGACATATCCTCTGTATTTTCATTTGTTCCTTTAAAAGCCTCATTCTGAGGAGTCTATGGCCTTCACTGGACTGCCATAGGAGTCCCTAGTACAAAAAAGAAAAGAAATGAGGATAAAGGCAGACACAGGGAAATAAGCTAGGGGGGTTTAATATCAGTCTAGGAAAGAGGGAAACAAATCTGGTTAGGAGTGACAGAAGTGAGAATGGAAACGAAGAGACGGATTCAAGGAAACTCCCCAGGGATTCCTAACAAAATGGCATCTTTCACCTTCCTTCTACTTACCTTCCAAAAAAGAGGAATTGCCTCTACTTCCACTCATTCACTCCTTAAGTCTTTAAGCTTTCACACCCACCCCCAATCAACCACAAGCACAGCCATGACTTTCAAGCACTTAGGAACATCTAATTCTGCCGACCTCTGTTTTCTCCTCCTGTTTCTTCTTCCTCTGTCCTTCCCTCAAAGCCAAGTGTCCCCAGTGTCCCTGCTCCTCCGGTGGAGATCTGACTTACCGATTCTGTACGGGCAGGTCTCAATGGTCTATCCTAGCCCTAGTGGCTCCCGAGCTCCAATCACACCTTTCCAGCATCCTACATGGTACTGTAACTGCAGGATCCACCCACCACCATCACCTGCAATTCCACATTCTTAAATCTAAATTGCTTGTGTCCCTTTCCAACCTACAATTTCTTCTCCCAAATTCTCTAATCTATCATGGGGCCACCATTCTTCTAAGGGCTCATCACATACAGTTGGGGCTGGGGGAGGAATCCTTAGTGGTAAAGTTCTTCCTTCTACTGCTATGTAGCCTGTGGACCTGCAGCATCAGTACCACCCGAGAGTATGATAAATGCACAGTCTCAGGCAGCACTCCCAACAGATCTGCTGAATTAGACACTGCATTTTAATTTTTATTGTTTCACATTTAGTGGGAGCCTCCATCTGTCACCCAAGCTACAGTACACTGTACAACCATGGCTCCCTGCAGCCTGGACCTCCTGGACTCAGATGATCCTCCCACCTCAGCCTCCTGAGTAGTTCAGGCTACAGGTGTGTGCCGCCATACCCATCTATGTTTTTACATTTTTTGTAGAGACAGGGTCTTGCTATGCTGCCCAGGCTGGTCTCAAAATCTTGGCCTCAAGCAATCCTCCTGCCTCAGCCTCCCAATGCATGACTAGGATTACACGCATGAGCCACCTACCCAGCAGCAGAGCCTAATTTAGCAGACTTTTTTTTTTTAAAAAAGTCCCCGATTGATAAACACCTTAAATTTTGAGAAACAGGGATCTGGTTCTTTTAATATATCACCATCCAAACTGCATTTGAACTTTATTACTTTTAGGCATCATTTACTGAATCCTTATGATGTGCTAATTACAGTGCTAGGCCTTAAATACAGTATCTCATTTAACCCTCAACCCTGTGAAGTCATATCATTATCTCCATTTTAAGAATGTGAAAACTGAGGCTCAAGTGACTAAATCACCTGCTCAAAGAGCCCATCAGTTCCAAAGTTAGCATTTGAACCTCATCTGTCTAACCACAAACCTTTTTTTGCCAAATTGCACCAATTCCCTTCAATTCCAAAATTTGTATTTCGAAGGCTATGCTGGCAGAATTAATTACTCTGGTTGCCTGTATTTTCTAATCAACTTAAGGCAGATTTTGGTGGTTTATTATAATTCTTGCCGGCAAGCTTTCTAAAGGCACAGCAGATCAGGATACCCTGGAAATAGAAATCACTGACCTGACATGGGGCATCATTCTGAGTACTGAAGTTTAGTAACTGTAAGTACTAAGTAACACTAAGTACTAAGTATAAATACTTAGAGTTCACTCTAAGTATAAATACTTAAAGTTCACTCTAAGTATAAATACTTAAAGTTCACTCTAAAGTATCTGACAAATGGAGAGGAAAATGTATTCTGTTCTCTGGTTATAATCCCAAGTTTTAAGGAGTATAAAACGACTTCCCTAATAAACTTTCTGTATGTCTGCTTGGTGTGTTTCTTTCCTCTGAAGATTAAAAAGAACAAAAAAATAGTTTGAGGAGACTAGTTCTTGAATGAATGGTAGCTGGGTTCCACTCAATAATTTCATCTAATGTCTAATTTTAATTTTAATGTAATTGCCTTATTATGTCCTATTCAGTCAAAGTCATTTCACAGTCACTCACATCACTTTAAAACTTAGTTTCCTTATCTTCTTTCAGTGCCCAAATAAAAACCCATGAACCAAAAAAAAAAAAAAATTATGATGCATCCAATATGGTCTTTGTCTATTCCAAAAACCAGAGCTTGTGGAGAATATAATCAAAGCTACTGATGCTCCACCAGGGACGCCATGAATTCTCCAATCCACACACAACACAGCACACGGTGCTCATCAGGCTGGCCCTCACAGATTCCCACGGTAAAGACCCACGGATGTCCAGAACCATCCAGCTCTATTACTCGGACAGAGACCTGCCTGAAACTGCCTGGCAGGCCCTTTCCCCTCTCTGGGGACTGTTCTTTCCCCAACGCCAACAGGCAAGCGCTGCCATGTTTTTATAACTGCTTAGTCCAAGGGACGGCCACAAATGACCAAGGCCAGACCAATCCCAAGTGGAATCCTTCCACAGTATTTTTATAACTGAATTAGAGACAGGAAACCCTTTTGGGGGAGCAGAAATGACAAAATGTGAAATACAGGAACCGTTCATTCCCTGCTCTGTGGAGGAACCAGCCAGCTATGAAGGAGAACTGAGCCAAAGGGTACAGAAAAGTCCCACGCACTCACACACCCACACACTCAAGCACCCAGCTCTTCACATGGTTCCATTACCAGCCTTTCCTTCTACTGTGATAGGCCCCCCAAACCCCTCAATACCTGACATTTTTGCCAAAGCTCATTTCAACTTCTACAGCTTTAAACCAAAAGCCTCTAACATCAATACTTAGCTACTTCTAAATGCTACATGTTTTAAACAAGTTTTATGTGCTTTAAGATTTTTCTATACAGATAATGTTTTCCTTTGGATATTTAAATAGGTTTTAAAATACTAATTTCTAAAAGGCTCACATTTCACTGTGGATAAAAATCTTTTAAGAGTATCTATTTAAAACAAGTCTTGGCTCATATCGTTCAACATCCTCCCCACACTATTAAAATATCATCTTAAGACGCTTACTGTTTGATCATTTTTAGTTTAATTCTAAATGTAACAAGACAAAACTGCCTTAAGTCTTTTCCTTTATGTATTCAGTTATATTCTCTGCTTAAAATACTTAAAAATTGGCACTGATCCATTCACTGATGGGTATTTTAAGTTACAAAGCAGTAACATATCAAATTAACCACACAATGGCAGGCTTACTCCCGACTATGACCATTGCCCAAATCAAGATTTTCATTACCACCTCAATGGACTTGAACATTTTCACCTTAATTGCAAGTTGTTATGTTTCAATCAAATCGACTTTGGCTTAATAGACTGCAATGCAGTTCAGCTACATTCAATATAACAAACCCTTAGTTCACAGTCTCTTAAAATCACCATAGATTTCCTTCCCCTGTAGTCAAGGTCTTGAAAATTCCCTGAATGTTGCTGCATTTGGAAGGTTATAATAGTAAGACAACTTTTATATAGTATTCTACAAATCCTAGTATAACACTGTGCACCCAGTAGACTGAAAAAACAGAATCTTGAGTTAGACTTGGAAATCATCCAAACAACCTCAGTTCACAGATGCAAACACTGATGCCAAAACCTGACCTTAACATGCCCAAGATCAACAGTTAGAATTTAAGAAAAACTTAAAGCGCAGATTCAATGAGCGTTTTACCACAGTATGTGGAAGATGCTCGTATACAACACCATGCTTGTTTGTTCTTAAGACTGCTGGCATATTTATTCTCACATTATACTATAAACTTTGGTGCACAGAAGGTCATATAAAACATTTATCTAATATCAGACATTGTCACCCAAAATGAAATCAAACCAGAAATACATGGCATCTAAGGGTTTTAGATTTCATGTTTATATTACACCTCCATTCTTTTTTCAAAAATAATATAGTAAAGAAAATAGACATTTTGAAAAAAAAGGCTGTGAAACAGATCTTTCTTATGTCAACTCAGAGCCCTCAAAATAAAGACAGTTGGACAAAAATATTAGAGGTGTTTTAGCAATTCTTCCCACAGTAGCTGGCACTGTATGTGCCCAATATATATCTGTTGAATGAGTAACATGCTTACATTTATATGAAATGGAAACTTCACTCCTCTGGTTGTGGATACTTAGAACTGCCAACTTCTCTCGAGAGCAAAAGAAAATAACACCAAATGTACTATTTACAAGTCATACACTATGAAACACTTAAGTAGTTTCAAAATATTTCCAATTAGCAAGAAACTCTAAAACAAATGTAGCAATTCATAAATATAAGGTAGCAACGTAAGTGGTTACAGTAAAACATACACAATTACAAGATTTTTTAAGGCAAACTGGAATTCAGACGAGTTCCCAGAAAGCACACTCTTTTTCGGCAGCATATTGTTGACACTACCTTACTAAATTAAACCCCGAGACAGAAACACTCTCCTGACCAAAACACCAGAACTCCAAAGGAGATAAAAGCACCATAAATATGAGTAAGCACTACAGTATTCATCCTTTTTTTAAATTGTAAGTTTCTATTCTAGTAATAAGGGACCCAAAAACTACTAACATAAATAATAAAAGAGCTTAACAAAATTATACATAACTCTACATTGTAAACTTATTACTTAGGAAAAATTGCATTTCATTTTCCGTAATAAAACTTGAGAGAGGAGTTTTTGGTGCAGTAATGCATGCTCTTGTAACAACTTACATTCCCAAATAGCTAAAGAAGTTGCCAGGAAGTTAAAATGAACTTCAGTGAGTCAGTCATTAAGCTGGATAAAAATAATCATTTCTCAACTTTTCCAAAAACACTCACTCCATGCAAACACGATCGATCCTGATACTGTTTTGCCCTTCCCCCTGCTCAGCTTGGGGAAGAAAAATACAAAAACGATGCTTTTAGGCATTTTAAACAACTTCACTACATTGAGGGTGTGTGTGTGTGTGTGTGTGTGTGTGTGTGTGTGTGTGTGTTTTCCGAAAAACCAGCATGGTTTTCTGTCATTTCCATTACGCTGAAAAGGACATACAGACATCCATCGAAATCAAAAGCAGGGAAAGCGAACTTACACTTTTCCCCAGATGCTAAGTGACTGCAGTGGCTAAGGTCATGGTCAAAATTCACAGCTCGTTTAAACTTTCCTGGCTGAGCCAACAGCTCCGATCATGTTTCCTGATCCTATCTAAGTGGATTAAAACTGCAGGAGTTTCTCGCTGTCAGATCAGCAGGAGGCTATTTCAGACCCTCGAACCGCAGTCCGCATAGCCCGCAGCGGCGCATCCTCCAACCCCCGACTGTGCGTGACGCTAACCTTTCCACGCGTTCTTCTCCAGCCTTTCCCACATCCCCCACAGCTGGTGCGGCCAACTCGGGACCCCCTCCGCCCGCGCCCGCCGGGACCCCCGCCTGCTGTCCCCGCCCCGGCCGCCCTTCCGCAGTCGGTGACTTCTGCCTGACTCCCCAAAGTGGGGGGAGGCGACGAAGGGAGGAAGACTCCCCGCCAAGGGCTCTCCAGCCCGCACAGCGGCAGGGCGATGCGGGAGAAGCGCAGGGATGCCGCCCGACGCCAGAGCCATATTTACATCGGCTGCTGCTTTGCCAAAAAGCCGACTTGTGCCCAGTAATATTGCCTTTAAAGGAAAAAGAAAGGACCTAAGCACTAAAGCTGCTGCCCCAAATCTGCTCGCGCTCCGGTATCCTCGCCCCAGTGCCCCAGTGGGAGGCTCGCACGCGCCCAGCCCGGGACAGGTACACCTGCCCGCAAGCGGAAGACGCGGGCGCCGCGCGGCCCCCACACCGGGCAGCGGTCGCCCGGACCTGGCCCCCAGCAGCTCCCGCCGGGGCTGACAGCCGAGGCGCCGTGCCCCGCACAAACTTCCTACCTCCCAGGCTGCGGGGACCGACCTGCGGGCGGGCGGGCGGACCGGGGGCGGCACTGGCACCCACCGTGAGACTCACATGCACACGGGACCCCCGACCCGCACCGGGCCATAGATCTAAAGGGGACGCAAGTGGTGGTGCCTGGGCGGCCCGGAGGGCTGGGGGCACGCGCCGCGGGGCTGGGGGCTTCGAGGCGGGCGAGCAGCCGGAGGGCCAGGGCTGACTCCGGCTCCCCGCCCCGCAGCAGCTGCAGCCGGAGGAGGAGGGGAACGAGGAGGAAGAGGAGGAGGAGGAAGGGGACCGCGCGCCGCAGCTGAGCCCTTACCGAGTGGTTTACCCCCCACATGAGGACGCTGAGCAGCGGGTCGCTGGCCCGAAACAGCTTCACTTTCTGCGCTACGAAGTGCTTCTTCTTGGTCTTGGTCTTGCTCGCCAGGACGGAGGACCCTAGGTTGCCGGGGGTCGCCATGGCCGCCTCCTATGTCCCCTCCACCGCTGTGCTCCCGAGGCCGGGGACCCGCCCTCTCTACACCCCGGCCCGGGGAGGCAGCCGCATCCCCCCGGCGGCGGCCCCGGCGCGCCGCGCTCCGCTCCGCCCGCCGCCGCCGGCGCGCTCGGCCCCGCTCGGCTCGCTCCGCCCGCTCGGCCCGGCAGACTGCGCTCGGCTCGCGCCCCGGCCCGTATCCTGCGCCCGCCGCGGATCCGCGCTCAGCCCGCGGCTGGACCCGGCGCGCGGCGAGCGGCTTCCGCGTTGGGCGCCGGCGTCATGACGCAGGGGGCGGGCGGGCAGGCGGGAGGCGGCTGCGGCGCCGCGGGCGGGGCACTGGGTGCGGGGCGCCGGGCGCGGCAGCTGGACCGTTAGGCTGCGCCCTCCCGCCCCGGCTCCGCTGCAGCCGGGCCGCCCCCTGTGCGCGGGCGACCTCCGGGCGTTCGCTCCCTGCCCGCGGAGGAGGCCGTGGGTTGCGAGCGGGAGCCTGGGGACCCCGGCCAGGCGTCCCCTGCCGCTCCCCGAGGAGGGAGAGGACAGAGTGGGCAGAGTGAGGAGGTTGGGGAGAGGAGCCCCCAGGCGTCGATCAGGCGAAGGAGGGACGCTCATGCACTCACCCACGCCGCGAGTCAGGAGACCCAGCCAGGTGTGAAATGCTGCAAGGAGACCAGGGCTTCCCAGCACCGAGGGGAAGGACCCGGGCACATTGCCGGGTCAGTCCCTGAAATGAACTTAATACCTTTGTGCCGATAACCGTCTGGCCTTTCAGACCCTCGATATGGGCCTCCTGGAGCCATTCAAGAGGGAGACTCCCACGTAATAGGCTGGGCTGTCACTGCCAACCCACTCCGTGCCCGGGGCAGGAACCTCGGACCTCATCGAGAGCCCTTGGCTTAACCAGTAGAATCATGCCCCAAAGTGCACCTTCTTCCAATCCATCACTATGGTACTTGCCATCCCTGCCTGTTTTCCAGTGCATTCACCGTCCATGGAAATCTGTTCACCGTCTTCCTCCAGATACACCTAAATGTAGCCCTTATTATGCTGAGAATACTTGGCCTACCTCAGGAAGCTGCCATTCCAAGTATGTCTAAAACCCTGCTGCCCCCATATCGTCCTTGCAGTCGTCATCCTGTGCTATTTACTCTGACCCAGCTCACCAGTCCTCACGGAGTAGGTTCTTGGAAACTGTCACCTTAAGCAAAACAACATATAACAAAACCAAATTTGCCATAGGCTGACATATAAAAAAAGAGTTAAGTTCCTACAGCATTATTTCCGGTTACAAAAACATCACCGAACTTCAAAGTAAAAATTCAAAACACTTCTAATATTAAACATTAAAATAAATGTGAGCTATACCTCTTTTTTATTTTTATTTTTTCCCTTGAGATAGGGTCTCGCTGTGTCAACCAGGCTGGGGGTGCAGTGGTGCAATCACAGCTCACTGCAGGCTCTACTTCCCCAGACTCAGGTGATTCTCCCACTTCAGACTCCCCAGTAGTTGAGACTACAGGCGCGCACCACCAAGCCTGGATAAACTTTTTGTATTTTTGGTAGAGATGGGGTTTCACCATGCTGCCCAGGTTGGTCTCGAACTCCTGGGCTTAAGGAATCTGCCCACCTTGGCCTCCTAAAGTGCTGGGAATACAGGCGCCAGCCACTGCACCTAGCCTACCTACATTTTTTAAAGATTGATAAAAACAAGATAATGGTTTGCCAAATTTCTAGTGATTAAGTGAGCAATGGTTGCTGTGGTGCTGGGTTAAGTCAAGGAATAAGTGTTTGCAAAGGAAAAGTTGCCTGTAGGACCTGCTGCTACCATGAAATTCAAAAACAATCACAAATATGGTAGCTGAGTGCACTCCTATCTCATTTATTGTCGTGCATTTTTATGATTAATGTACACTTACATATTTTTATTTTACAGTCATTTGTTTCACGGATTTATTCATTTTTCCAACTCATTTATTCCAGTTCAAGGTCACAGATAGTGGGAGCCTATCCCAGCTGCTCAGCTTGGGCAAAAGGTGGGAACCATCCCTGGATAGGATGCCATTCTGTTGCAAGACGCACGCGCGCACACACACACACACACACACACACACACACACACACCCCTACACTCACTTAAACTGGGACCATTTAGGAAGGGGGCAGTGATTCATGCCTGTAGTCCCAGCACTTTGGGAGGCATGAGGCAGGTGGACTGCTTGAGCCCAGGAGTTGGAGACCAGCCTGAGCAATATGGTGAAACCCCATCTCTACCATAAATACAAAAATTAACCAGGCATGGTGGTACACACCTGTAGTCTCAGCTATTCTGGAGGCTGCAGTAGGCGGATTGCTTGAGCCCAGGAGTTGGAGGCTGCAGTGAGCTGTGATAATGCCACTACACTCTAGCTTGGGTAATAGATGGAGACCCCGTCTCTTAAAACAAAAAAAAAAAAAAAAGAAAGAAAGAAAAGAAAAACTACTGGTATCATGTAGACAAGCCTATGAACTGAACGTGCATGTCTTTAAGATGTGAGAGGAAACCAAGGTACCCAAAGAAAACTCTTGCAGGCACGAGGAGAACCTGCAAATACAAACAGTGGTCCCGGCTAGAAATCCATTTTTTTCTCATCAACATTATAACAAAACAACGTTGAACAAAATGACAGTATTTGAGGACCCGCTGTAAGTTGTCTGTTGTCATTATTACTCCACTCAAATATAGTAGATACCTTCTGTGCCCTTGGCAGACTGCTTGGTCCTGTCAGGGAGATGAAGGATGACAGGCCATTATCCCTTTAGGAACTTGAGTCTCCTCAGGGGTTGAGGGGAGGTCATGTGGTCACCTTCATTTGCTCCTATTCTTTCTTTGACTGTTTTTTAAGTCCCCTCGTCGTAATTTCCTGCTTGCTTTCATCCAAAATGATATCTGCTTCTCCAGCATCAACCATCACTGCTCTTAGTGGTTTAAAAAAGCCCAAAACCTAAATTTTTAGTGAGACATCACAGGGACTGAGCTGTAGCTCTCCCACTTACTTGAGCAAATCACTTAACCTCTCCCAGCCTCGGGTTCTTTATGTTAACAGTAACTATCATCAGACACAAATGTCACTTTAGGAACTATTCTGAACCTAGTAATATAATCCTCCCCTACCTACGTTATAGGATGTTTGTTAGAATCAAAATCAATAGTAGATAATGGCGATGAAAACCCTTTGTAAACCAGACAACACAATAGAAAATGTAGAGTGCTTGCAAGTAACTCATAAACTCTACCCCGACCCCAGAGAAGTGCCTGGTTGCACATTTGTACATCATTTTTCTACAGGCATCTTTTAAAAGTGTCTAAAACCATCTGGGCATGCTGGCTGATGCCTGTAATCCCAGCACTTTTGGGACGCCAAGATGGGAGAATCACTTGAGCCCAGGAGTTCAAGGGTAGCCTGGATATAATAGCGAGATCTCATTTCTACCAAAAAAAAAAAAAATTTAAATTAGCTGCACATGGTGGTATGCATCCTGTGGTCTCAGTTACTTGGGAGGCTGAGGCAGGAGGATCACTGAGGCTGCAGTGAGCTATGACTGCACCACTGCACTCCAGCCTGGGCAACAGAGCAAGACCCTATCTCAAAAAAAAAAAAAGATATCTAAAACCAAGTTTGACATCTTTCCCCATCCACAAGTTACTTTATTTCTTGTATTATATTGGAAATGGCATTCATATCACTCGGTTACCCCAGCTGGAAGTTCTTTTATTTAACAAATTTTCATTGACCAGGCTTGAAGGCTTACCATCATCATCAATTATTGCCTTTCACCACCACCCAACCTAAACTCCTTTATTGGATCCTGCCCTTGAAAACAATTAGACTCAAAAATTCTCTCTTCCCTGATGCTTTCCTGATCCTCCTAATTCAAATTCATCCTTCCACCTCAGTGCTTCCATAGCATTTATTTGTTTCATAATAGCTACATTATACTTTATATTATAATGCAAGACAATAGGTTTGCTGCAACTGCCAAAAAACTGAATTTAGTGATGACAGAGTGCCGCATGACCCTAGAGGAAGAGGGGATGGATACCTGTTGTTAGGAGAGGCTCCACCTTAGGAAAGCAGCAATCTGTGGGTGGGTGCAGAGGCCAATAGCACCATGTGAGGGACAGATAGGGGCATAGTGTGGTATTTTTAGGTAGTTATGAGGAGACTTGCAGGTTTCAAAGGACAGAATTTCTGGTGATTTAACATGTTTTGAAAGGCATCTAACACAATACCATTCACAAATACATCATTAAATGATTTATTTATTTTATTATTTATTTTTTTTGAGACAGGGTCTCACTCTGACACCCAGGCTGGAGTGCAGTGGCAAGAACACAGCTCACTGCAGCCTTGAACTCCTGACCTCAAGCCATCTCCTGCCTTATTAAATGATTTTGCCAATAACCTTTCACATTAGCTTTGTGCTCTGTGGAGGGTATGTGTGATGCAAGAGTTCTAGAGTCACAGAAATGACCTTAGCTCACGCCTGTCATCCCAGAGGTTTGGCAGGCCAAGGCAGGAGGATCGCTTGAGCCCAGGAGTTTGAGATTACAGTGAGCTCTGATTGTGCCACTGCACTCCAGCCTGGGCAACAGAGTGAGACCGTCTCTAAAAATAAGAAAGAAAAGGAAAGAAGAACGAAGTGACCTCAAAATGTGTAATCCAATTCTCAAATTGTATGCATTCGATAGACAATTGATATCTAGAGAAATGTAATAAGTAATTTCTTGGGCAATAAGAAACTTTGAAGGCAAGGACCATGGTGTACCCACTTCTAGGGCGTCTCAGTGAACCCTGAATACTCCCTTTCCCATAGCACCTGTGGTGAAATTTTGGTGAATAAAGAAAAAAGGAATATTTTGTCTCTCATAACAAAGTTACATGTAAAGTTTGCATAGCCAGAAAATGTTTTGTGCAAGGTTCCATTCAGAAATACTTTGTTAGGAAATTAGGCTAGACATAATATTTAAACTCGAGGGCTAGATACTACATGCGGATTTAGCCACCTAGCAATTTGATCACTGTTTTCCTTTGGGGTTTGCATGCTAATGAGACAAAGTGTATGTCCTGCTTGTTCTTGGTTCAGCCCACCTGGTTCAAGCTGCTTACCTTGTCAAGCTGCCAAACCATCAACATTCGCCGAAGGTCTGGAAGAGAGGCATAGATCTTCCTTCTCTAGGAGGAAGATCAAGGGAGTGTGACTTCAAGAAGAGCATGTGGTTGTGTCAGTCAAGAAGAATGCCATGCCCTCCTCAACAGCCACATCCTTTTGCATTTGGCCTGGTGGGATGTTACGCATCCAGATGGCAAACCCATCACAAATGGAAGAAAGGCTCCAGCAGCCAAGTTCACTAAGAAGAAAGAAGGACATGTCAAGAAGATTTAAAATGTTCCCAATACTGACTTGGTTTTATTTATTTATTTATTTATTTATTTCTGAGATAGGGTCTCACTCTGTGCCCCAGGCTGGAGTGCAGTGGCATAATCATGGCTCATGGCAACCTCAACCTCCTGGGCTCAAGTGATCCTCTTGCCTCCCACCTCCCTAATAGCTGGGACTACAGGTGCACACCACCATGCCCAGCTAATTTTTGTATTTTTTTGTAGAGACAAGGTCTCACTATGTTGCCCAGGCTGGTCTGGAACTCTTGGCCTCAAGTGATCCCCGTCCTTCGCCTCCCGAAGTGATGGGATTATAGGCGTGAACCACTGTGCCCAGCCCCCAATACTGACTTGTTTATGCTTCTTGTTGTTGTGGTTTTGTTTTTGCTTACATTTACTATAATCAACTTTATTTAGTATCTTTATTTAGTATAAATAACTTTATTTAGTATAAAACTACATGGTGTAAATATTATGTTGCCTAAGGTATACAAGACCAGAAGTAGAGGTCGAATAGGGTAGATGCTCTGATTTTTTATATTACGCTTTTTAATAAAAAAAATACTATCAATCGAATAATTCCAATTCTTCCTTGAGAAAAGGGAAGTGGTAGCTTTTTTGACTTAGTGCTATTTGGAAGCTTTGTGCTTTTCCTTGCTTTATGAAAAGATCAGAGCAAGATATGAGACAATTCCATTCGTCCTTCTACAATGTCACCTTGAGCTTTGCCATGCAAAATTATTATGTTGGAAGACCATTCTTAAAGTGCATAAGCTGTCAAATCTAGCCAAAAGGCAATAAGTAAGCTACAAATGCAATAAATGGGCTCTAAAAATTCAACTGTGACAAGTGAGTTACTTTTGGGGGGATAAGCTATTGACATGATGCAGCACAGCTTGCTTTCTGGGAGTTCCAGGGGTCTGGCTAAACTTTCTGGACTGGCTGTGGTTTGGTGCCAGCCAGTTGGGGTTTTCCACTCCAATTTAAATATCGATGGTGATTCTTCTGGCTTCTGTAGCTGGCTGGGACTTCCTGGACAGTGGCAGCCATTCCAGGAATCTACCAGTTAGTTGACTCCTATCTGGTTAGCCTGACTTGGGGAGATTGGACTGGGAGAAGATGGAGTAAAAAGCAGGTAATGCGCAGACTAACCATTCCCCAGACCACCCCACCTTCTCCACTCCCCAAGCAGCAACATGAGAACTTGAGCTAGCCTCCCCCGCTGGAAGACAGGAAGCTGTGTGAAGGACATTATGTCTTGATCATGTATATCTTTATATATATGAAAGTTTTCGTTATTATAGAAATGGAAATTTCAACATTGGGAGATCACATGGCAGGATATAATGCATCCAATAAACATGATATTTTCACAGAAAATATAATGACATAAAATAATCATGATATTAATATAAGTGAAAAATAGGATACATATCATATATATGCTATGGTTTTAATAGCACAAAGCTTTTTTTAAAAAGCACAAAGCTTCCAAATAGCACTAACACCTATAATCTCTGCACTTTAGGGGGCCATGGTGGAAGGCTCTCTTGAGGCCAGGAGTTCAAGACCAGCCTGGGCAACATAGCAAGGCCCTATCTTTACAAAATAAAAGTTAAAAATTTTTAAAAAGTAAAAAGTGTATTATAAAATGTGTGTGCATGTAAAACACTGAAAGAAAACAGAGCATACTTTTGACAGTGCTATATCAGGGGTGCAGTTAGGATTATGGATGATTTTTAAAATATATTTCTGCATTTTCCAAATGTTATAAGATGCATATGTGTTACTTTTATAATAATTTTTAATGCAACTATCTTTCCTAGTTAAATAAGTAACACAGTAATGTCATTTAACATACTAACCCGATTCCAATAAGAGACCAGCATTTTCACTTGCTCCTTGCTATTTATAATAGTCGTTGTATGATTTAGGCAATGGCGAACTAAGCCTGTGGTGAACATTTTCCTATATGTAGGAAAAAGGGAACCTCCTGTGTTTGCAAAGAGTCCTTATGCAAGTTTACAAATTGTTTACCCATTGGGCATCATCTTCCCAATGCATACAGCCTATGCGTTTTTTGGGGACCTAGAAAAAATTTGAGATGTGAAAACAAAAATTTGGATTACAAAAGAAAACTGCAAAAGTGATATCAATAATAACATTTGACTAAATGTTGCCAAGTTTATTAAATTTAAATTTAGTATTTAAAAAGTCATTACGTATATAAACAATTTGTGAGTTAGCTTTTCTTATGTTACAAGTATGCATAATGATTGATAAAAAAGATAGTAAATAGTCAATCAAAAATTAAATGTTTGGCTGGACGTGGTGATTCATGCCTGTAATCCCAGCACTTTAAGAGGTTGAGGTGGTAGGATTGCTTGAGCCTAGGAGTTAGAGACCAGCCTGGGCAACATAGGGAGACCCTGCCTCTATAAAAAATAAAACATTATCCAGTCATAGTGGTGTGTGCCTGTGGTCCCAGCTACTCGAGGGACTGAGGTGGGAAGATCACTTGAGCCTGGGAGATTGAGGCTGCAGTGAACTGTGATCAGTGGCACTCTAGTCTGGGTGGATTGAGATTCTGAATCTCCAAAAAAAAAAAAAAAAAGTCATAGCTAAACATTTTTAGAGCAAAATTATAAAAATCTTTTCTAATTTATTTTACAGCAAAAATGTTGAATTAAATGTGGACTGTGAATGCATTTTCATATGTTTGATACACTGAAGGGTTGGAGCCTCCAAAAATAAGGATGCCCAGCCCTTAGGAGAGTTTTTTAAATGGCTGCCGGGAGGAAAGATTCTATTCTTTGTAGATCAACAAGGTCCAGACAAATTGGTGTGACCTTCAGACCTGAAGCCAACACTGAATGCCAAGACCAGAGGAATTAGAAGATTTTACACTTGATCTTAGCCAAAAGGCCAAGAAGCAAAGGAATCAGAAGATTTTAGCTTGAGCCTTTTGCCCTGGGCAAGGGAAAAGTCCAGAAGCAGGAAGCAAGGAGAAAATTCAAACTAGCTTCCCTGCCTAGAGCAGTGCATAGTGGAAGATCTCAGCCACACCTTCATTTGTGCCTTTTTTTTTTTAGCTCACTGCAGCCTTGAACTCTTGGGCTCAAGCAATCCTCTTGTTTCAGCCTACCAAAGCGTTGGGGCTCCAGGTGTGAGCCACCGTACCTGGCCTTATTTGTGCTTTCCACATTCCTACAATCAACGGGCACTCTTAATTTACATGCCTACTGCTCTTAATGGGAAGGTACGTAGAGGGAAATCTCACCGAAGGTCTGCTTTCATGGAGTTTTTAAATTCTAAAATATAGTATACACTGTACTGATGCTACACTGAAGATAACCTAGAGAAATAATTGATGTGCATATTTGAAAAGCATCTAAAAAAATATGACTTGAGATCAGCGTAAGAAAAGGATCACAGTCTTCTTCATGCTGCTGTGTCCAGTGGTCAGGGATGGGGCAGTTCCCAGGGTCTCCACTGCCCTGGAGAACCAAATGGAAGACACAGAACAACAGCTTTGAGAGTTAGCCAGGGACTAAGGCCTTGCTTTCCCGGTAGCGCTGAGGGTATGAGTTGGTGAACCCTGTGTGGTTCCTGTTCATTAACCCAGGAGGAAGAATTGAGGTAGGTGAGAGGAACAAGAGGTCCCAGAGAGATTCCTGGTGCTACTCAGGCTGTTTCCACTTCCTCCTCACCACTCTCAGTTCCTGAAATTTGCGGTTGTAGCCTCAGAAGCAGCCCCAGAACAATCACTCAGGAGGCCCCCACTGCAAAGGCATTCCTAGATCCATCTGTCACCCATACCTGTGCTCCCAAACTTGGGGAGCCTATCCAGTTTTACCTCAGTTACATAGAAGTCTGCAAACCCACGGAACCCTCTCCTGTCACGTGTGCAAACATCATGAAATTCTAACCCATGAGTTTTCTTTTTTTTTTCTTTTTCCTTTTTTTTTTTTTTTTTTGAGACAGAGTCTCGCTCTGTCGCCCTGGTTGGAGTGCAAAGGCGCAATCTCAGCTTACTGCACCCTCTGCCTCCTGGGTTCAAGCGATTCTCCTGCCTCAGCCTCCTGAGTTCTCTTAGTTTTGGATTTGAGTGCCTGATAGAAAGTTCTGGGTATTTTCAATTAGTAATCTGGTGCTCATCTTGTCACCCTCAGACATGGCCCTAGTCAGTTTCGAAAGTCTCATAAAATCTCAGAAGAGATGGAACCGGGCTTGAGGGTTTTTTAGACTCTGAAAAACACCTTTTCAAAAAAACACCCTTCCATACTTTTAGCACTAGCTAACATTTGAGTGTTGCACTAAAAGGAAGTTACAGATGAAATCGTTGTTACATAAAATTCTAGGTCTGAATTTTAAAGATAGGGGAGTCTTGATTATTCACAATATTCATGCCCCTGGTTTGTGCTTTCACCTTAACTATGGGATGGCTCCTCCTTAGAGAGTTGATGTCACAACTAACTTTCAATGAAGAGTCCTGTTTTTCCTTTACTAACTCAGGCTCTTTCCGTTTTAGTTTTCAAATTCAAATTTTAAGTAGGTCATATTACTGGTATTTAAAAACTTGATAAACTAGAACTCAGGGACTAACCTGAAATCAGAGGTACGTTTATTACCATTTTTGCTCATTCATTCGTCACATATGTGTTGAGGTCCTAGAAGATTCTGAGCATAAAGGTGAGTAAGACACGTCCCTTGCCCTTGAAGGGTGCATAATTAAGTAGGGAGGATAAACCTGCAAGCCAGCTATTTCCAATGCAATATGGTACCTTCTATAGCAAGACAATAGATATAGGGCTGTAAATGCTTAGAGGGAGGAGGAAGCACACGATTAGCATGTGGTGTGGTGGCTCACATCTGTAATCTCAACACTTTGAAAGGTAGAGGTTGGAAGATCACTTATGGCCAAGAGTTGGAGACCAGCCTGGGCAACATAATGAGGCCCTGTCTCTACAAAAAAATTTAAAAATTAGCTGGGTGTGCTGGCGTGCACTTATAGTTCCAGCTACTAAGGAGGCTGAGGTGGGAGAATCACTCGAGCCAGGAGTTGGAGGCTGCAGTGAGCTGTTAGCTATGATCACGCCACTACCACTCCAGCCTGGATGACAGAGCAAGACCCTGTCTAAAAAAAAAACAAAAAACAAAAAACAAACCCAAACAGCACAGAATGGCATCATAGACTAAAAAGGGAAAGTTCCTCCTCCCTCTCCTCCACTCCTGCTTTCCATTTCTTAGATCCTTTCACTTTCCCTCCAATCCCTTCCCCTCTGTTTATATCTGAGTGGGTCAGGTAATTTCTATGTATTTACACATATATGTACATGGACTAATACATGCTTACTTTTTTTTGTTTACTATTTTTTCCCCTGGGTTGTGATCCTCCCACCTCGGCCTCCTGAATAGCTGGTACGCACCACCACATCCGGCTATTTTTTATTTTTTATAGAGACAGCGTTTTGCTATGTTGCCCAGGCTGGTCTCCAACTCCTAGGCTCAAGGGATCCTCCCACTTCAGCCTCCCAAAGTGCTGGGATGGCAGGCTGAACCACCACCCCTCGCCATATGTTAGCTTTTTATGTAAACAGAAATATACTGTACATATTATGCTACAACTTGCTGCCTTTTTACTCAACACTGTGCCTTCGAGATCTTTCCATGTCAGAGTAACAGGGACAAATCTTAATTATCACAAATCTCATCCATACGAAATTATAATTTTCTTCATCCATCCTGTACTTCATTTTACCATTAGCTCAGTTGCTAGCTGAATAGCAGAGGACTTGATCAAGTCTCTTCTAGATAAACTTGGTCAAATTCTGAGTTTTCGTTAGCTCCTATTAGGGAAATACTTAATGAAAGTCAAGTCCCCTCTTGCTAGGAGCAACCTGAGATGGGGGTAGGAGGCTTATGTATTGTGGCTTTGGGATGGAGACTGTGGATGTGTTTTTGGTCTGTTGATCTCCTCAGATTCCCCCCAGGTCACCTCCATCACACCATGGTCTCTTCCACCGAGGCCCCTGTGCTCTGGAAACTTCTCAGCTTGACTCCAGTTCCCTGTGGGTCTACCCTTCCCTCTCAGCCACCTCTGCCTCCCTGAGAGATCACAGGGATTTTGGGCTGCCCTTGGCCCTTCCTCCTAGAACCTCAGTCAGCCAGTAACATTGCATGCTCTGGTCCTGCTCTGGTCCTGCTCTGGTTCTTCTCAGTGGAGCTCAGCCTCCTGGGACAAACCTAGTAATCAAGGTCTAGGTCTGCTCTGATGTGGGACACCTCCCGGCCCACACCAGGGCTGATTCTGCCACTGTCCAACTCTCAGAAACTCTCCCAGCTGCACCCAGAGTGTTCCCTACCTCCCCTTCTAAAAGGCACCACTGACCATCCAAGTATTCATCACAATCTATCATTTAAGAATAAGCTTTATGCTCAAAAATCCTTTGGGTACTTGGCTTTTGGCCATACAGAAAGCTTTTGTTCTTTTTTATTTTGAAAAGGTCAGCTCTTGCAAGGAAAAACCTTGTCTTCCAAGACTATTTTCTTTAATAGAAATAATAGTGGCACCTGCTAGAAATGGTGTTGTGAGGATTATGATTAATAGAAAGCATTTTCAATGGTGCCTGGCACATAGTAAGTGCTCAGTAAACGTTACCCTTTCTACTCATTCATTTAGCAAATCTTTATTGAGCATCTGCTATGTGCCAGACCCTGTTTTAAGGACTGGGATAGTGAATAAAACAGATTAAATTACCTGTCCTCATGGAGATTTCAAAGTAAAAAAATACGTAGCATGTTTGATGGGGAAAATAAGGAGAAACATAAAGTAAGGAAGGTGTTTAGATAGCATGACCAGCAAAAGTCTTGAGGAGGAGACATTTGGGTAATGGCCTGAAGTTGGAAGGGAGCAGGCCATTCAGGTACCTGTGGGAAGAATATTCCAGGCAAAGTACCTGCAAGTGCAGAGGTTCTGATGCAGAAAGCTTAAAAGGAGTCACTAAGAAAGAAAAGCCATGGGTTGACTGTGTCTGGTGGCTCATACTTGTAATCCTAACATTTTGGGAGGGTGACGTGGGAAGACTCTTTGAGGCCAGGAGTTCAAGACCAGCCTGGGCAACATATCAAGACCCTGTCTCTAGAAAAAAATAAAATAATTAGCCGGGTATGGTGGCACACACCTGTAGCCTCAGCTACTCAAAAGGATCACCTGAGCCCAGGTAGTTGAGGCTGCAGGGAGCCGTGATGACCCCGTGCAGTGAGCCGTGATGGCACCACTGTACTCCAACCTGGGTGACAGAGCAAGAACCTCTCTCAAACAAAGCAAAACAAAAACCATGGGTTTATGTTGCAAAATATTACTTCATTACATTTTTATCTATAAAGGACATCATGTTTAAGCTTCATGATTTCATTGTCTAGGACATGTCAGCAAACTATTTCCTGAGGGCTAAATCCTGCCTGCTTTTGTAAGTAAAGTTTTACAGAAACACAGCCACGTTCATTCATTTACGTATTGTCTATAGCTGCTTTCACACCTCAGCAGCAGAGCTGAGTAGCTGAGATAGACCACATGATCTGCAAAGCCTAAAATAACTACTCTTTGGCTCTTTCTGCTAGAAAGAAAAATTGCCAGCTTCTAGTATACAGGTAATATTAGTTATTTAATCCCCTAATGTTCAACAAATCACATTAATATTCTTTTGGTTGCAAGGTTTAGAAATTTGTTTTAAACTAGTTTTTGTAAAATTGGGGAAATTGCTGGCTTATTGAAATGGACGAGTCAGACATTCCTGGATCTAGAGACTGGACAATTGCTTTAAAGATCAACGTTCCCAGCTCTTGATCAGCCTCAGTGTGTGCATTGCTTTCATGTCACACACAAGTTTTCTTCACATCCCAGGGAAGACAGTCACTGAGAGTCCCTGGCTTCACCACTCTGCAAAGAAAGTTTCTCTGCAATGGTATCCATCTGTCAGTTCTGCAGCAGTTCTGAGATTGGCCCTATTGGGATCAGGTGCCCACTCCTGGCCAGGGCCATTTCCCTGTGTTCAGGGAAATGAGATGCTGTGATTGGCCAGGGTTGGGTTCTGTGCTCACCATTGTACCCAGATGGAGGAAGGAGCTATTGGGATGAACAGTCCCACCACCTCATAATAAGGTGGAAAGAGGTGGTTCTCCAAAGCAGGAAATATTGAGCAGATTATAAAACAGCACGTGTAGTGTTTGCAGTTTTTCTCCATTAAAAATGAAGTTTCAGTGAACTGCTTTATATGTCTTTTTATGCAGATGCATTAGTAATTGTTAGAGATAGGTACTGAAGGGCAGAACTGAGAGGCTATGGAAAATTGCTTTCCAAAAATGATTTACCAATTTACTTTCCAACCATGTATGAAAATTGTCATTTACTCACACCCTCACTAACCCTGGATATTATCAGCCTTTGAAAATGTTGCCAATCTAATAAGCAAAATAGAACCTTTGATTTTATTAGGACTGGGGCAAAGTACTTTTTTTTTTCTTTTTGAAACGGAGTCTGGCTCTATTGCCCAGGCTGGAGTGCAGTGGCACGATCTCGGCTCACCACAACCTCCGCCTCCCGGGTTCAAGCGATTCTCCTGCCTCAGCCTCCTGAGTAGCTGGGACAAGAGGACTGTGCCACCACACCTGGCTAATTTTTGTATTTTTAGTAGAGATGGGGTTTCACTATGTTGGCCAGGCTGGTCTCGGACTCCTGACCTCGTGATCTGCCCACCTCAGCCTCCCAAAGTGCTGGGATTATGGGCGTGAGCCACCACCCCTGGCCGGCAAGGTATCTTTTTATGTCCACTGACTGTTGCAGGTCAGGTCCCGGAAAGCGGGCGGAGAGATGGAAATTAGGGTACAGGAAGTTATGAGGAAGTGCTCTCTTGATTAACACCCAAATTGGGAGGGAAGGAAGCAGGACTGGGCAGAGGAAGAAGTTGGGCTTCTATTTGGTCACAACTAAGGCTTCAGCTGTCCTCCTGGTGATCTTTGAAGCTAGAATGGTGCTTTCCAGTTGTCCAACTTAGAGCATGGTGATGATGCCAGCATAGCCCTGAGTCCCCAGTTATTGAATGAGGGCAGCCCTAGGAGGCATGCCCTTGGGCAAGGTGAGTCCCTTCCACTGACGGCAACTCCCAGAGAGGATGGACACCCTCAGCAGCTGGGAGAATAAATCCTTCAGTACTGGAGCACAGCACAGCATGCGTTACATTGACCACATTTATTAATTTGTGAATTGCCTGTTTATAGTCTTTCTGTTTCCTTATTGATATGTAGTGGGGCTTTGTTCTGGATATTAATCCTTTGTATGTTATATATGTTGCAAAATATACTGTGTTGTATCTCAGTTTACTGCTGGCCTTTTTTGTTAAGGGGTCATTTATTTTAAAGATCTGTTACAATACGGTCAAAACTGTCCATCTCCCTTTTCCAAGATTATAAATATATTGTTTTATTTGAATATTTCTATGCTTTTATCTTTTTTATGTGTAGCTCTTTAATTGCTCTGGAGTTAATTTTTGTTCCTGGTATGAGGTAATATCACAGCACCATATATTTAATAGACTAGTCTCTAGAGACTGATGTAAAAGATCATACTTAAGATAATTTAAATTTTAATTTAGATGGAATATTTCTTGACTCTCCAATTCCAGCGATCTGATTTTGAGATGGAGTCTTGCTCTGTCGCTCAGGCTGGAGTGCAGTGTTGATCTTGGCTCACTGCAACCTCTGCCTCCTGGGTTCATGCGATTCTCCTGCCTCAGCCTCCAGAATAGCTGGGATCACAGGCGTGTGCCACCACACCCAGCTAAATTTTTTTTGTATTTTTAGTAGAGATAGGGTTTCACTATGTTTGCCACACTGGTCTCAAACTCCTGACCTCAGGTGATCTGCCCACTTCGGCATCCCAGAGTGCTGGGATTACAGGCCTGAGCCACTGCGCCCAGCCTATTCTTTTTTTTAATACCTCATGCAAAAATCAATGTATTTTTATATTTTGCTCTCTGGTTGGTCAAATTTCCCAAACAATTTTTTCAAATTTTTAAAATATACTTAGAAGCATGTTTCCATTCTTATGAACATGAGAATGAACTTGTCTTATTGGGATTGCATTAGATTTACAGAATAAATTGAGATATTTCTACACTAAAGCTTCTTATCTATGAACATAATACATTTGTCTATTTTTTTGAAGTTTTCTTTTATGACCTTCAGTAAAGATTTATAGTTCTCTTCACATAGGTAATACACATTTCTTGTTAAGTTTCGAGTATTTTGCTTCTCCCTCCCACTTTTGTCAATAGAATATGTCTTTTCTTTCAGTGAGGGAATATATTATGAATCTGCTGGGTTTCATTGCTAGCATTTTATTGTACCTATGTTCACCAGTGAGACTGGTTTATAGTGATATTCTTATCAATAACTCTTGCACAGTTTTGGTAACAGATAAGTTGGAAAACATATGTTTTTTCTCTTTGTGGAATTATTTAAAACATTAGTCATCTGTTCATTAAAGGTATAGCGTTTATTTCAGGGGTTTGGGGATGGTTATTTATTGGTTCAGTTTTCCATCTTCTTGAGTCAATTTTGATAAAATATTTTTCTAGAAAAGTAACCACTTTTTCATATTTTATTGATATAAATTTCTACATTGTATTCCCCTGTAAATTAATATCTTTTATACCTATTAATAGTGTTCTGTATTTGGGAATTTCTATTTAAATAGATCCCAGCTGTGAACAAAGATTGTTCTGTTCCCTCCTTCCTAATCATATGTCTTTTGTTTCCTTTTATTATTATTATTTTAATTGCACCAGCCACAACTTCCAGTATGATGTTGAATGGGAGTAATAAGAGGCGAACTCTTTGCCGTAAGTATAATGTTAGCTGTAGGTTTTTTGGTAAATGCTTTCTATGGGATTGAGGACGTTCCCCTCTATTCCTTGTTTGTTGAGAGTTTTTGACATGAAAGGGTGTTGGACTTTGTCAAATGCTTTTGCTATATCAGTTGATACAATTGTACGGTTTTTTTCTTTAGCCTGGTGACGTGGTGGATTAGGTTAGCTGATTTTTGAATGCTGAACCATCCTCATATATCTGAAATAACTCACTTAGTCATGGTGTATGATTCTTTTTATGCTTTTTTGAATTCAATTTTCTAACATATTTTTTGAGAATTTTGCAACCATATTAATGAGAGAAGTTAGGCTATAAATTTTCTTTCTTGTGGTGTTTATGTGATTTTGTAATTAGGATAGAGCTAGTCTCATAGAATGAGTTAAGAAGTATTCTCTCTTCTATTATCTGGAAAAGCTTGTAGAGAATTAGTATCATTTCTTCCTTAAATGCTGGGTAGAACTCACCAGTGAAACCATCTGAGTCTGTTGCTTTTTTTTAATGCCAGGTTGTTAATTATTGATTAAATTCCTTTAATAGATATAGGCCTATTCAGATTATGTGAAGGTATTTATCTAATAAGTTTCCTTGTTCTACAATCTGTTTTGTCTGAAATTAATATAGCTGCTCCAACATTTCTTTGCTTAATGTTAGCATGGAATATCCTTCTCCTTTACTTTACTTTTAACCTATCCATGTCTTTCTACCTTATCTGTGTTTCTCGAAGGCAGCATATAGTTGGGTATTTTTTTAAATTAACTCTGCAAATCTCTGTCTTTTTATTTATTTATTTATTTTATTTTTTATTATTTATTTGTTAGTGTACAAAAACACAATTGATTTTTGTATGCTGATTTTTTTATCCTACAACTTTGCTGAATTTGCCTATTCCAACAAAATTTTGTGGAATCTTTAGCAGTTTCTATATATAAGATCATGTCATCTGCAAACAGAGATAATTATACTTCTTCCTTTCCAGTAGGGATGCTTTTTATACCTTTTTCTTGCCTAATTGCTCTGACTAGGATTTCCAATACTACGTTGAATAGAAGTACCCATGTCTTGTTCCTGATCTTAGAAGAAAAGCTTTCAGCTTTCTATCATTGAATATGGTGTTAGCTGTGGGCTTGATACGTATTGCCTTTATGGTGTTGAAGTTCCTTCTTTCTACACCTAATTTGTTGAAAGTTTCTTCTTTTTTATCATGAAATTATGTTGAATTTTGTCAAATGCTTTTTCTGCATCTATTGAGATGACAATATGATTTTTATTCTTCATTCTATTAATACGGTATGTTACATTTCTTGATTTATGTATTTTGAACCATCCTTTCATCTCAGGGATAAATCCCACTTGATCATGGTGTATGATCCTCTTAATGTGTTGTTGAATTTGGTTTGCTGGTATTTTGTTGAAGATTTTTGCATCTATGTTCATTTAGGAATATTGTTCTGTTTTTTTGTTTTTTGTTTTTGTCATGCATTTTTCTGGCTGTAATGTCAGGGTAATGCTGACCTCATGGAATGTGTTTGGAAGAATTACCTCCTCTTGAATTTTTTGGAAGAGTTTGAGAAGGATTGGCATTAATCCTGTAAATGCTTGGTAGAATTCACCAGTGAAGCTAATGGGTCCTGGGCTTTTACTTGTTGGAAGGTTTTTAATCACTGATTCAATCTCCTTACTCATTACTGGTCTGTTCAGATTTTTTTTTTTTTTTTTGAAACGGAGTGTCATTCTGTCACCCAGGCTAGATGCAGTGGCATGATCTCGGCTCACTGCAAGCTCCGCCTCCCGGGTTCACACCATTCTCCTGCCTCATTCTCCCGAGTAGCTGGGACTACAGGCGCCCGCCACCACACCCGGCTAATTTTTTGTATTTTTAGTAGAGACGGGGTTTCACCGTGTTAGCTAGGATGGTCTCCATCTCCTGACCTCGTGATCTGCCCGCCTCGGCCTCCGAAAGTGCTGGCATTACATGCGTTAGCCACCGCACCCGGCCTGTTCAGATTTTCTATTTCTTCATGATTGGTAAGTTGTATGTGTCTAGGAATTTATCCACTTTTTGTAGGTGATCAAATTTATTGCTGTATAACAGTTTATGGTTCTTCTTTACGATACTTTGTATTTTTGTGATATTAGATGGAATGTCTCCTCTTTCATTTATAATTTTTTTATTTGAGTCTTCTCTCTTTTTCTTTTTTAGTTAGCTAGCTAAAGATTTGTCAATTTTATTTACCTTTTCAAAAACTCAGCAAGCTGATCTTGGCTGTGATTCTTTGTATTTGTCTTTCTGTCCGGATTTCAGGGTGCCCATTTGCTCTGCAACATCAATTCTCTGAAGAGTTAAAAAAAAAAAAAAGTCATTGATTTTCCATTTCTTCACCTTTTTATCTTATTGTGTATATGGGAGTGATGAGTTCCAATCCATTTACATACTGGAGCTAAAACCTGATGTCCCAGATCCTGTTTTTAATTCTTCTAGAGATGCATTGCCCTTCTTGAATGTGAGATTTTTTTTTCATTAGCTTCATCTTTATGTCAGCCCCTAAATGAAACTTCCAGTTAAGTCCTCTCTTCTGAAGTCCATATTCATATATCCAACTGTCTATTTAAATTCCCAATTTGGTGATCTGAGCACAACCTGTTCAGAAAAAAACTCCTGCCCTTCTCCCAATCATGCTTCATCTTTCTTCTTTCCCATCGTAGGTGAAAAGTGATTTTGATTCCTCTCTCTGTTTCTCAACCACATTCAATCCATCATCAGATCCTCTCTACCCTACCTTCAAGAATCTGTCTACATCTCAGTTTTATCCCTTACATCCTTGGTCTAATTCACCCAACATATCTCACATGAATTCATAATCTATCTGGCTTACCTGCTTTTACTCTTGTCCTTCACCTCTATATTCTCAACATAGAATCCAGAAGGATATTTTTAGAAGTGTAGGTCAAATTGCATGCTGTTTCTGGAACATTCAGTCATGTTCCTGCCTCAGACCCTTTGAACTCTGATTTCTCCACTAAGGTCACCTCTCCTGAGATACTTGGATGGCTCACTCTCTCACCTTCTTCATGTCTTTGCCCAAATATTATCTTCTCTTAAGGATTTTCCTCTGCACTATATTTAATTTCTGTACTCTTCATGTGTCTGAATTTACATTTTATCTTTCTTTATAACTCTCATTCATTGTGGCTTGTTTCCTCATGCATGTAGGGATTTTTGATTATGAGAATATGTTCCTTGGAACTTTATATGTTGGAGTTGTTTGAGGCCCATGATTAAAGGATGTTCCTCTAGGGAGGATTTTTAGCTTGGGCCTTTTTGTGCCTCACAAATATTGTGGATTTGCCTCCCAAGCTGAATGAGTGCATACTTGTGGCTACAACTGATTAAGAGACTTTTTGCCCCTCTCTGTTTACCCAGAGCCAAGGTCAAAACAGCCAGAGTCTTTTTCAGTGGGTTATCTTTTCTATTCACCCACTTCTGATGTCATTGTCAGTGGAAGATCCTGGCTTTTGTGGGCAGCCTCCTTCTGACCCTTTACTCTACTTGACTCTCAGATACTGGGCCATCAGGCATCTGCAGATGCCCTCAGGTTACATGCTGGCTCGAGTGCTTATGAAATCACGATTTCTAGTTCTTTTCGGCCCCTAGTTATTTTCCTTTACTTTCCAGAAGGCCGCAAAACATTTCTTGAAGTATATTTTTTTTTCCTATTTTTATCTGTCCTTTAAAAATGGTTCTATACTTGAATGGGCACACCAAGTTTACCAAATTGCTGGAAACAGAAGTCAGGAGGCAGCATTTAAAAAGATAATGATTTAGAATATAATTTAGGAAGGATACTTAGTCTTCAGCAGAATTAATTTAAAAACCAATACCGCCTATAATCCCAGCACTTTGGGAGGCTGAGATAGAAGGACTGCTTGAGACCAGGAGTGCAAGACTAGCCTGGACAACATAACAAGACCCTGTCTCTACAAAAATAATTTTTTTTTTTAATTGAGACAGAGTCTCGCTCTGTCGCCTAGGCTGGAGTGCAGTGGCACCATCTCGGCTCACTGCAGCTCCGCCTCCCAGGTTCACGCCATTCTCCTGCCTCAGCCTCCAGAGTAGCTGGGACTACAGGCGCCCGCCACTATGCCCGGCTAATTTTTTGTATATTTAGTAGAGACAGGGTTTCACCGTGTTAGCCAGGATGGTCTCGATCTCCTGACCTCGTCATCCACCCGCCTCAGCCTCCCAAAGTAAAATGACTTTTAAAAAAGTTAGTTGGGTGTGGTGTCACATGACTACAGTCCCAGCTACACAGGACACTGAATCGGGAGGACCACTTGAGACCAGGAGTTCAAGACTACAGTGAGCTATGATCACACTCCTGTACTCCAGACTGGGCAACAGATGGAGACCCTGTCTCAAAAACAACAACAACAAAAAATACAAAATGATGTGACTGTAAGCTGCACAATGACAAAGACAAAGACAAAATATTAAAACAGAGAAATAAGGTGCCAAAAAAGAATGACAGGTAAACCGATAGTGTATTTATCCTTTGCAACATTAGATGCCAGATGACAATGGGAACGCCATTATTAACTTAGCATTCTATTCTTGTATTTATTTATATTTTTGAGTCAGAATCTCACTCTGTCACCCAGGCTGGAGTGCAGTAGCATAGTCATGGCTCATCGCAGTCTCAGACTCTTGGGCTCAAGTGATACTCCTGCCTCAGCCTCGTAAGCAACTGGGACTATAAGCGCATGCCACCACTCCTGGCTAATTAAAAAAAGTGCTTTTGTACAGACAGAGTCTCATTGCTACCCAGGCCTGTCCCAAACTCCTGGTCTCAAGCCATCTTTCTGCCTTGGCTTCTGGAAGCGCTGGGATTACAGATGTGAGCCACCTACCTGGCCAGTTCTAGACTAAACCATACCATATCAGTTTCAGCAAATTGGCGCAGATTTAAAAAGTTTAACAATACAAACTGGTGGTCGTGATATAGGGAAATCAGAACCCTCAGCCACTGCTGGAGTATACATTGGTGATTACATTATAGGGTGATAACATTGGTGCCACTTCTTAGCACAGTTTGGCAATATCTAGCAAAGCTCAAGGTTTGTATTACCTATGACCTAGCAATTCCAGTTTTCTGGGAATGCTTTTACATCCATCCAGAAAAGTGTATACAAAGGTGTACACTGCGGGCTTACATAATGGCAAAAAATTAGAAGCAACCTAAGCGGTCAGTAGTAGGAGACAGGACCACTGAATTAAATACTTCACAGCAGCTAAAATGAATGAACTTCATCATATGCTTTCAAGTGAATACAGCATGGCTATTTTATTTTGAATTTTAAAAATATTGCAGAAAGATATATATTTATGTAAATTTTATGTTGTAGGGGATCAGAACATGCCAGCTGAAAATATGCCATTGTGGCATAAGAATTATTTTGAGCCAAAGGTAGCTAAGAGGGCAGCAGACATAAGAAAATAAAGCTCTGTGCCCTCTCCTATCTGACTTAAAGCAGAACATAAATTCCCATTTGTTAAGGTGTCTCCCTCTCCCTTATCAGGAAGAGAACCACTCTTAATCCCCAGAAGTCTTAGTCACCAGAGAAGACTCTAGACTCCAAGTATCAGCCCAGACAGGAATCTGCATGACAAACCTTATAAAACAATCCTCATCCTTCATTAATTTCCCCTATATACTTATCTTCTTGTAGTTTGCCACCCCTAAGAAACTAAACCCTTTTTCCTTTAGTCTTTTCACTTCTCTACAAATTTATTGTTTTTTGTTAAGATGCTCTACGTCAGTTTACTTTTCTGGGCCTCAGATGCCAAAACTAAGAGGGTAGAGAAAAAAGGTTTCTTTCCCCTTGTCCCCCGCACAATGTAAATCTTAAAAATGCACATAATAGGCCAAGCGTCATGGTTCACACCTATAATCCCAATATTTGGGGAGGTCAAAGCATGAGGATCACACAAGGCCAGGAGTTCGAGATCAGCCTAGGCAACATAGTGAGACCCAGTCTCCACAAAAAATTTAAAAATTAGCCAGGCATGGTAGTGAGTGCCTCTAGTCCCTTGGGAGGGACTGAAGCAGGAGGATCCCTTGAGTCCAGGAGCTCAAGGCTGCAGTGAAGATGATACCACTGTACTCCAGCCTGGGTGACAGAGATCCTGTCTCCAAAAAAACAACAAAAAAATCAACCTACATATTAATTACAGAAGCACATATATGTAAAAAAAGTATAAAAACAGGGTGGGAAATTTATCATATTAATAAGAATAGTTGTGCCCTTTAGAGAGCGACAGAGGTAAATGTGATAATAAAGGTTATTGTATCTGTAGCATTTTATTTTCTAAAAGCCAAAAGATCTAAATACATATGCAAAAAAAGTTAACCTTTAAACAAATCTCAGTGGCAGGTATATGTTGAGATATGATTCTCTGTATTTTTTATGTTGGGAATAATACATAAAAATGAAGATAAATAAGAATAATGCATTTTCCTATATGTTTGGCACAGATTTTCTTAAAACATAACTCTTCAATTAGGTTTATTAATTGTGTAACTGTAATCCTCTATATTTTTTACTTATTTTTAAATTTATTTACTTCCAAGTTGTTTTATCCTATTTCCTTTCATATTAAAACAGTTTTTACTTAACATGTTTTGAAACTACATCATTAAGTGTATAAAGGTATATGACTTTTGTACCTTTCTGGTAAGATGTACATTTTACCAATACAAAATATCTTTATTTTTGAAATGTTTACCTTTTCGATTTATTTTCTGTTTTAATATTGCTTTTTGGCTAGCATGTTGTTGTCCCTTTATTTTCCAATTACCTGTATTTTTTTTTTTGTAACTCTTGCAAACAGCAACCCTGGATTTGTTTTCTGTTTGCCATTCAAATGTACTTTAGTTGTATTCATTAGTTATATATTGCTGCATAAGAAATTGTTCCAAACCCCAGTGGCTTAAAACAGCTACCATATTATTGTGTAATATTTCAGTGAGTCAGCTCTTTGGGCTGGGCCCAGCTGGAGGTTTCTTCCACTGGTCCTGCTGGGACCACTCATTCAGGTGCCGTCACATGGGAGCTCGACTGGAACCTCACTCATGTGTCTGGCTGTTGGATCTGACTCTTAGCTGGGCTTCTCTCTCCACATGGTCTCTCATCTTAAAGGAGGCTATCCTGGGCCTCTTCACCTACATAAATGCTCTAAGAGGGTGATAAGAATATCTGCAAAGTGGCCAGGTGCAGTGGCTCACAGCTGTAACCCCAGCACTTTGGGAGAGTGAGGCTGGTGCATCACTTGAGGTCAGGAGTTGGAGACCAGCCTGGCCAACATGGCAAAACCCCATCTCTACTAAAACTACAAAAATTAGCCAGGTGTGGTGGCACGTGCCTGTAATCCCAGCTACTCGGGAAGCTTAGGCTGGAATAGCTTGAACCCGGGAGGTGGAGGTTGCAGTGAGCCAAGATTGCACCACTGCACTCCAACCTGGGTGACAGAGTGAGACTCTGTCTGAAAAAAAAAAAAAAAAAAAAAGACAATGTTGGTCAGGGAACGGTGGCTCATGCCTGTAATCCCAGCATTTTGGGAGGCTGAGGTGGGCGGGTCATTTTAGGTCAGGAATTTGAGACCAGCCTGGCCAACACGGTGAAACTCTGTCTCTACTAAAAATAGGAAAATTAGCCAGGCATGGTGGTGGGCACCTGTAGTCCCAGCTACTCAGGAGGCTGAGGTAGGAGAATTGCTTGAACCTGGGAGGTGAAGGTTGCAGTGAGCCGAGATGGTGCCACTGCACTCCAGCCTGGGTGACAGAGTGAAGCTCCATCTCAAATAAATAAATAAACAAACAAACAAATAAATAAATAAATAAATAAAATAAAGACAGTGTTGCCCAGTGCTAAATAAAACAAGAGGACAAGCAAGGAGCTTAGCTGTGAGGACTATTCCTAATGCAGTTCCCTATTAATCACCCTCATGGCTGACTCAGGACACCCAGGCATTTGCTCTTTGTTTACATTTCCTCTGAGTTCCATGCACTTCTGGAATCACTCCTATGTAATACAATGTGACCTCTCACCCTAAATCTGACTCCTTATCTAGTGGCTACTATATTGCACCTTTTTTGTTAATATAGTACCCTATGGGGAAAAAAAATTAATCCATCTTCAAAGTTTATATTCACCCAGTGCTGTTTGCCTACACTTTTACATTGCTATGTTGAATGTTTTAGGATTGCAAAGGTGGACAATTTTCTTCAACTCAGAGTGTGTAACATCATGAAACCTGCTTGCCCAGTTAAGTTAATGATTCTGCATAAATATTAGTTGATTGTTTAACTAAATTGCAGAGATAGCCAGGAATTTCGCATTGTTACTTAACAGTTGTATGGCCCTCAGTGGTCAATAGAGGATGAGAGTTCAATATGCAAAAGCATTCAAAGTAGAATGTATGATTGCTACAGATAGATAACCTACAATTAAATTCTTGCTACTTTACATTTTTCACTTTCTTGATAATGCTTATTTTGCTTAAAATAACTGAAAATCAGTAACATTTAGGTTTTCACGTGTCTCTCAGAATCTCCAAGCTCCATAAAAAGATAAATGGAATATATAGATTCTAAAATACTCAAAATATCAGTAAGGATAAACCTCCATATTCCCGTTGTAATTTTAGAACAATGAAAACTAAAGTTTCGTCACTGTAGATGTAGTAACATCTTCCCTCAACTAAGGGAGCATTCCCTTTGACCCTTTCACAGTGCAACTGGCTATGGCCTAGATGGTCTAGAATTTTTAGTTACGATAGCAATCAACATACAAAAATCCAAATCAGCTTTTAATAATCTGATAGAACCACAGGATTTCAGGTCATTTGGAACAGTTACAGAACAGTAATTAGAACATAGCTGGTACTTAAGATATTTAGAATGTTTTGCCCCCAATTTTTATTATATTAAAAATAAGACCCTTAGGCCGGGCACGGTGGCTCACTCCTGTAATCCCAGCACTTTGGGAGGCTGAGGTGGGTGGATCACGAGGTCAGGAAATCGAGACCATCCTGGCTAACATGGTAAGACCCTGTCTCTACTAAAGATACAAAAAATTAGCTGGGCATGGTGGTGAGCCCCTGTATCCCAGCTACTCGGGAGGCTGAGGCAGGAGAATGGCATCAACCTGGGAGGCAGAGCTTGCAGTGAGCCAAGATCACACCAATGCACTCCAGCCTGGGCAACAGAGTGAGACTCTGTCTCAAAAAAAAACCACACACACACAAATAAAAACAAAAAAAAAAATAACAAAACAAAATGACCCTTGAGAAAATTGTGGGACTTCACTATACTTCAATTTCATATCTTAGATAAGAAAGTTAATCTTTTTTTTCCCATTTAGCCTCATTTATCAAACATTAATAATATATCTCCAAAGGGTTTTTTTCTGTTATCTCTCCCTGTATCAGTTAGCTTTTGCTGTGTAACAAACCACCGTACAACTTAGTGGCTTCAAAAAGCAGTCATTTCTTTTGCTCTTGAGTTATTCTGATCTTGGCTCGGCTCACTTACAGGTCTGTGGTCAACTTCCAGCTACAATGGGAGCTAGCTGGGGCTCAGCTGGGATACCTCATGTTTCAGTTGGGACCACATCACCTAGTTTCTCATTTTCTGGTAGACTATGCCTGACATTTCCACATGGTGGTGGAAGAGTCCCCAGGAGCTGCAGGAGAGCAGGTTCTAACGTACAAGTGCCTTCCAAGTCTCTACTTGTGTCATGTTGGCTAATGTCCTATTGGCCAAAGCCAGTCATATGGTTAAGTTCAGATTAAGAGTGGAGATGCAGACTCTACCTCCCAATGGGGGAAGCTGTGAAGTCACTTCACAAGGCTGTAGATGCAGGGAGGGGACACATTTGTTTCTATTTTTACAATCCATTCATGTCGTAAAAGACTAACATTTGCTGGGCGCAGTGGCTCACACCTGTAATTCCAGCACTTTGGGATGCTGAGGTGGGTGGATCACTTGAGGTCAGGAGTTCAAGACCAGCCTGACCAACATGGTGAAACCCCGTCTCTACCAAAAACACAAAAATTAGCTTGGAGTGGTGGTGGGCGCCTGTAATCCCAGCTACTCGGGAGGCTGAGGCAGGAGAATTGCTTGAACCCTGAAGGCAGAGGTCGCAGTGAGCCAAGATCATGCCACTGCACTCCAGCCTGGACGACAAAGCTAGACTACGTCTCAAAAAAAAAAAAAAAAGACTAACATTACATTGATATGGAGTATTACCTGCCATAACCCCAAGCTCTCATTAACATTTTTGTTGCTAAATTATGTTATCAGAATCTCTGGTTGAATATAAATATTGAATTTCCTCCAAAGAGACTTTGTGAAATACAAATAGTATATAATCTTTTTCTGATGTGCTTCAATAAAACAAATAAACAACTCAATCAGTATCTCAAAGTGACATACAAAGATTGTTAATATTACAAAAAGCTTTCTTTGTTTAGAAATTGATTCTTCTTAGGAATGGATTATCCTATTAGATTAAAATAACACTAAATTTAATAAATTTCATTTACATGTTACTGTAAATACACTCATGTATTTACTCGTAGGGGAAAGCATGAGGTTGTAGAGTTGGGGTCTTGTCTTAGTTTTGTCGCTAAACCTTTGTAATTTTAGGCAAATTATTTAATCTGCAGAAGGCTCATTTCTTCATCTGTGCATAGACGGTCTGGAGAAAAACATCTCTAAGTTTCATTCAGCAGTAAAATTACAGATTCTCTTTTAAGGAATACATCTATGGTAAAAAAAAAAAAAGGGTATATGTCAAAATAGAACTATCAAACCTTTAGCTAGAGTCTCAATTAATAAAAATTATAGAAAAAAATTACCTATATCTACCTGGTTATAGGCAGAAGTCAGACTAGTTCACTGCATTTCCTATTTTGTTACAGTTCATTTCTAATTAAAAATATAATAAAATGAAATGATGGATCTGAAATCCTTTTAATAAAATAGTTGTTTAAAAGACAAAGAAGAGAGAAACTGGCAAACAACTGTGCTCATGATTAGCTCAACATTAGAAAACTACAAAGGGGTCGGGTGCGGTGACTCATGCCTGTAATTCCAGCACTTTGGGAGGCTGAGGTGGGTGGATCATTTGAGGTCAGGAGGTTGAGACCAGCCTGACCAACATGGTGAAACCCCATCTCTACTAAAAATACAAAAAAATTAGATGGGCATGGTGGCACACGCCTGTAATCTCAGCTACTTGGGAGGCTGAGGCTGGACAATCTCTTGAGCCCAGGAGGTGGAGGTTACAGTGAGCCGGGATTGTGCCACTGCACTCCAGCCTGGGCAACAGAGCAAGACTCCATCTCAAAACAAAACAAAACAAAACAAAACCAAAAAAAAAAAAAAAAAAAAAAAACTACAGAGGAAGAGAAAGGCGTCCTTAACATTTGGTACATAGAGTATTTTCTTGCTTAATTTTTCCTCCCTTTTGAATGCTTTTATGTATAATTCTCTGAAAGACAGAACCCAGAGGTAATTCTAAACATGTTTTAGTTGATCAGCTCAATAATCAACATTTATTTAGCAAATGAATGAATTTGTTCCAGGTTTGGCAGCAACATTTTCAGTTAGTAATAGGGATCTCGCATGTCCCATTTGCTTAATTAGCTATTCTAGCCTTTAAAAAAATCGGGGTTAATGTTTCATTTTAGTTAAGTAGAATACGGGAATAAATTAGACTTAACCTATACTGGTATTCTTTACTGATATGAGTGGCAGTAAAAATTACCAAAATAACTAATTCCACATATGCACAGAAATGAGAGGCCAAATAGTATTGTGGGAAGAGGACAAGAATCTGAATGGGGCTTAAAAATCATTCAAAGTAGAAATTCAAATACAAAATGGACACTGTGTCTGGATTTTTAGCCTTATAAATTGCCTTCCTGAAACTTATGCCATATTAACTTTAAGAATTTTAAGACACACACATCATTACAAATAATCCTTTGAGGAAAAGTAATTCATAACACTCACAGCATATGTCATTTTGAATTGAGTGTTTCTTGTGTCTTATCTTTTGACCTGTTAGCTATGTTTGGTGTTGGGGGTTACTTCCTCCTTCTTGAAACTCTTCCCTCCTCTAATTCTGAGACTGGCTCTTTCTTACTTCTGCTTTCATTTCTCTAAGTAGTCCTCACTGCCCCTTGCCCTACTTGTTCCTCTTGCCTCTTAAATGTGATTCTCTTTCAGCTTCCATCTTTAGCCTTCTCTTCTTACTCTGCCCACTCTCATCTACTTCTATGGTTGAGATTGCTCTTAAGCATATACTCGGTGAACTCCCAACTCTACATGTTTCATAGGGTTTAGATCTGTGTCCCCACCCAAATCTCATGTTGAATTGTAATCCCTAATGTTGGAAGTAGGACCTGGTGAAAAGTGATTGGATCATGGGGTCAGAGTTCTCATGAATGGTTTGGCACTATCCCCCCTTGGTACTGTATAGTGAGTGAGTTCTCCTGACATCTAGTTGTGTAGTGTGTAGCAGCTCCCACCACCCAGCTTTCTCCTGCTCCAGCCACGAGACATGCCAACTACCCCTTTGCCTTCTCCCATGATTGGAAGTTTCCTGAAGCCTCCCCAGAAGCCAAGAAGATGCCACCATGCTTCCTATACAGCCTGAGGAACTGTGAACTAATTAAGTCTCTTTTTTTTATACATTACCCAGTCTCAGGTATTTCTTTATAGCAATGTGAGAACTAATACCTCCTTGTCCAATCTCCAGCTCTTTTCCAAGTGTTAGATTCATGAATGTTCCTCAAACTCAACAAATCTACAATGAAACACATTATTTTTTTCTAATAACCTGATAATTTTTTTTTAAATTTTGCTTTCATGGGTCTCAATTCCTGAGAAGACCCCACACGAGTCTCTGTATTTTAAGTCCTAAAGCTACTTTCCAGCCCCCAGTGGCCAACCCATGCAGTTTTTTCCTTGCCACAGGTCCCAAAGAGGCAATGATCATCACTTTATCCCTTGGGGTTTCTGCTGTGCACAGGACTCAATATCCTCTCGCTGCCTTCTCCCAAAAAGCAAAAGGTCTTCTTTTTTTATTTTCTTAATTAAAGCATTGTATCAGGGAACAGAAAGTATATTCTCAAAATAACACAATGGGAAGTGAAATCATTCTTTAACAAATATTCGTGGATTACTACTTACTCTGTGCCAGGTGCTGGAAAAGGGGACATTGGCCTTTAGTTGACCTCTAAGTCTTGGGGGAAGAGGTGTATGGAAGGGAGGATTTGAGCTTAAGCAAATAATCACAGAAACACACATGACATTCCAACTGCACCAAGTGCCATGAAGAAGTGGTTCACAGAGTAAGTCCATAATGGGCATAATGGGGCAATGTAGTCTAGGCAAGTAGCTTGTGAGAGGCTTCTCTGAGGTATCTTATCCTGAGCCAATATCTGAAAGATAATGTGGTAGATTGATTGCGAAACTTGTCCTGACTCTTTCCGTCCTTTTACAAGGTGACTCTGTAACTCTTGCCATCAGGAGAATCTTTTTCATGATCTTTTACATTTGGGCTGACTTTGTGACTTACTTTAGCCAATAGAATGCAGGAGAAGTGATATTCAGTCTGTCAGTTCTGAATGTAGACCTTAAGAGGCTTAGTGTGTGGCCACGGAATGGAACCAAGTTGGAAAACACTCTGCAGGATATTATCCAGGAGAACTTCCCCAATCTAGCAAGGCAGGCCAACATTCAGATTCAGGAAATACAGAGAATGCCACAAAGATACTCCTCGAGAAGAGCAACTCCGAGACACATAATTGTCAGATTCACCAAAGTTGAAATGAAGGAAAAAATGTTAAGGGCAGCCAGAGAGAAAGGTCAGGTTACCCACAAAGGGAAGCCCATCAGACTAACAGCTGATCTCTCGGCAGAAACTCTACAAGCCAAAAGAGACTGGGGGCCGATATTCAACATTCTTAAAGAAAAGAATTTTCAACCTATAATTTCATATCCAGCCAAACTAAGCTTCATAAGTGAAGGAGAAATAAAATACTTTACAGACAAGCAAATGCTTGACAAAATGAGAGATTTTGTCACCACCAGGCCTGCCCTAAAATAGCTCCTGAAGGAAGACTAAACATGGAAAGGAACAACTGGTACCAGCCACTGCAAAAACATGCCAAATTGTAAAGACCATCGAGGCTAGGAAGAAACTGCATCAACTGACAAGCAAAATAATCAGCTAACATCATAATGACAGGATCAAATTCACACATAACAATATCAACCTTAAATGTAAATGGGCTAAATGTTCCCATTAAAACACACAGACTGGCAAACTGGATAAAGAGTCAAGACCCATCAGTGTGCTGTATTCAGGAAACCCATCTCATGTGCAGAGACACACATAGGCTCAAAATAAAGGGATGGAGGAAGATCTACCAAGCAAATGGAAAACAAAAAAAAGGCAGGTGTTACAATCCTAGTCTCTGATAAAACAGACTTTAAACCAACAAAGATCAAAAGAGACAAAGAAGGCCATTACATAATGGTTAAGGGGTCAATTCAACAAGAAGAGCTAACTATCCTAAATATATATGCACCCAATACAGGAGCACCCAGATTCATAAAGCAAGTCCTTAGAGACCTAGAAAGAGACGTAGACTCCCACACAATAATAATGGGAGGCTTTAACACCCCACTGTCAACATTAGACAGATCAACGAGACAGAAAGTTAACAAGGATATCCAGGAATTGAACTCAGCTCTTCACCAAGTGGACCTAATAGACATCTACAGAACTCTCCACCCCAAATCAACAGAATATACATTCTTCTCAGCACCACACCGCACTTACTCCAAAACTGACCACATAGTTGGAAGTAAAGCACCCCTTAGCAAATGTAAAAGAACAGAAATTATACAAACTGTCTCTCAGACCACAGTGCAATCAAACTAGAACTCAGATTAAGAAACTCACTCAAAACCACTCAACTACATGGAAACTGAACAACCTGCTCCTGAATGACTACTGGGTACATAACGAAATGAAGGCAGAAATAAAGATGTTCTTTGAAACCAATGAGAACAAAGACACAACATACCAGAATCTCTGGGACACATTCAAAGCAGTGTGTAGAGGGAAATTTATAGCACTAAATGCCCACAAGAGAAAGCAGGAAAGATCTAAAATTGACACCCTAACATCACAGTTAAAAGAACTAGAGAAGCAAGAGCAAACACATTCAAAAGCTAGCAGAAGGCAAGAAATAACTAAGATCAGAGCAGAACTGAAGGAAATAGAGACACAAAAAACCCTTCAAAAAATCAATGAATCCAGGAGCTGGTTTTTTGAAAAGATCCACAAAATTGATAGACCGCTAGCAAGACTAATAAAAAAGAAAAGAGAGAAGAATCAAATAGATGCAATAAAAAATGATAAAGCGGATATTACCATTGATCCCACAGAAATACAAACTACCATCAGAGAATACTATAAACACCTCTACGCAAATAAACTAGAAAATCTAGAAGAAATGGATAAATTCCTGGACACATATACCCTCCCAAGACTAAACCAGGAAGAAGTTGAATCTCTGAATAGACCAATAACAGGATCTGAAATTGAGACAATAATTCATAGCTTACCAACCAAAAAAAGTCCAGGACCAGATGGATTCACAGCCGAATTCTACAGAGGTACAAGGAGGAGCTGGTACCATTCCTTCTGAAACTATTCCAATCAACAGAAAAAGAGGGAATCCTCCCTAACTCATTTTATGAGGCCAGCATCATCCTGATACCACAGCCTGGCAGAGACACAACAAAAGAAGAGAATTTTAGACCAATATCCCTGATGAACATCGATGCAAAAATCCTCAATAAAATACTGGCAAACCGAATCCAGCAGCACATCAAAAAGCTTATCCACCATGATCAAGTGGGCTTCATCCCTGGGATGCAAGGCTGGTTCAACATACAAAAATCAATAAACATAATCCAGCATATAAACAGAACCAAAGACAAAAACCACATGATTATCTCAATAGATGCAGGAAAGGCCTTTGACAAAATTCAACAACTCTTCATGCTAAAAACTCTCAATAAATTAGGTACTGATGGGATGTATCTCAAAATAATAAGAGCTATCTATGACAAACCCACAGCCAATATCATACTGAATGGACAAAAACTGGAAGCATTCCCTTTGAAAACTGGCACAAGACAGGGATGCCCTCTCTCACCACTCCTATTCAACATAGTGTTGGAAGTTCTGACCAGGGCAATTAGGCAGGAGAAGGAAATAAAGGGTATTCAATGAGGAAAAGAGGTAGTCAAATTGTCTCTGTTTGCAGATGACATGATTGTATATCTAGAAAACCCTATCATCTCAGCCCAAAATCTCCTTAAGAAGATAGGCAACTTCAGCAAAGTCTCAGGATACAAAATCAATGTGCAAAAATCACAAGCATTCTTATACACCAATAACAGACAAACAGAGAGCCAAATCATGAGTGAACTCCCATTCACAATTGCTTCAAAGAGAATAAAATACCTAGGAATCTAACTTACAAGGGATATGAAGGACCTCTTCAAGGAGAACTACAAACCACTGCTCAAGGAAATAAAAGAGGATACAAACAAATGGAAGAACATTCCATGCTCATGGGTAGGAAGAATCAATATCGTGAAAATGGTCATACTGCCCAAGGTAATTTATAGATTCAATGCCATCCCCATCAAGCTACCAATGACTTTCTTCACAGAATTGGAAAAAACTACTTTAAAGTTCGTATGGAATCAAAAAAGAGCCCGCATTGCCAAGTCAATCCTAAGCCAAAAGAACAAAGCTGGAGGCATCACGCTACCTGACTTCAAACTATACTACAAGGCTACATAACCAAAACAGCATGGTACTGGTACCAAAACACAGATATAGACCAATGGAACAGAACAGAGCCCTCAGAAATAATGCCTCATATCTACAACCATCTGATCTTTGACCTGACAAAAACAAGAAATGGGGAAAGGATCCCCTATTTAATAAATGGTGCTGGGAAAACTGGCTAGCCATACATAGAAAGCTGAAACTGGATCCCTTCCTTACACCTTATACAAAAATTAATTCAAGATGGATTAAAGACTTCAATGTTAGACATAAAACCATAAAAACCCTAGAAGAAAACCTAGGCAATACCATTCAGGACATAGGCGTGGGCAAGGACTTCATGTCTAAAACACCAAAAGCAATGGCAACAAAAGCCAAAATTGACAAATGGGATCTCATTAAACTAAAGAGCTTCTGCACAGCAAAAGAAACCACCATCAGGGTGAACAGGCAACCTACAGAATGGGAGAAAATTTTTGCAATCTACTCATCTGACAAAGGGCTAATATCCAGAATCTACAATGAACTCAAGCAAATTTACAAGAAAAAAACAACCCCATCAAAAAGTGGGCAAAGGATATGAAGAGACACTTCTCAAAAGAAGACATTTATGCAGCCAAAAGACAAATGAAAAAATGCTCAACATCACTGGCCATCAGAGAAATGCAAATCAAAACCACAATGAGATACCATCTCACACCAGGTAGAATGGTGATCATTAAAAAGTCAGGAAACGACAGGTGCTGGAGAGGATGTACAGAAATAGGAACACTTTTACACTGCTGGTGGGACTGTAAACTAGTTCAACCATTGTTGAAGTCAGTGTGGTGATTCCTCAGGGATCTAGAACTAGAAATACCATTTGACCCAGCCATCCCATTGCTGGGTATATACCCAAAGGATTATAAATCATGCTGCTATAAAGACACATGCACACGTATGTTTATTGCAGCACTATTCACAATAGCAAAGACTTGGAACCAACCCAAATGTCCAACAATGATAGACTGGATTAAGAAAATGTGGCACATATACACCATGGAATACTATGCAGCCATAAAAATGATGAGTTCATGTCCTTTGTAGGGATATGGATGAAGCTGGAAACCATCATTCTCAGCAAACTATCACAAGAACAAAAAACCAAACACCACATGTTCTCACTCATAGGTGGGAATTGAACAATGAGAACACATGGATACAGGAAGGGGAACATCACGCACCGGGGACTGTTGTGGGATGGGGGAAGAGGGGAGGGATAGCATTTGGAGATATACCTAATGTTAAATGACGAGTTACTGGGTGCAGTGCACCAACATGGCACATGTATACATATGTAACTAACCTGCACATTGTGAACATGTACCGTAAAACTTAAAGTGTAATTAAAAAAAACAAAAAACAAACAAACAAACAAAAAACTTCTTTAAGCATGACCTGATAAAAGTCTAAACACCCTGTCAAAATATTTTTAAAGGTAATTGTTGTTTTGGTAAATAAGCATTCTAGCAAAACCAAGAGCATTCTCGTAGAGAAATAACAAAGCAGAATTTGCTGTGCTTCTATCTATCTTCAATTTTATGATGAAGCTAAAATAATTTAAACGGTGTGGTATTGGTCCTTTACTAAGAGGGCGAAACTGAACAGAATAAGATTGCATAAAAGTCCAAGGAATATGAACTTCCCATTGAGCATGAAAGGATAATTAAAAAAAAATCAGTGTGTTACGGATATTGATTAGCTCTTTAAGAAACAAAGGGATTCTCAGCCTTGTGCTAGATGCCAAATTGCTTCCAAGTAGATTAAGGAGCTAAATGTAAAAAGAGATTAGCAAAAATGAAAATTTTATCAAATGTGAAAGGCCTTTTCATGCATGACACAACAGGTAAAATTCTTTTTAAAATTTTATTTTTTAATTGACTAATAATAATTGTCCATATCTATGGAATACATAGCGAAATTTCACTACATCTAATGTGTAGTGATCACATCAGGGTAATTTGCATAACTATCATCCAAACATTTATCATTTCTTTACATTAGGACCATTCAATGTCCTTCTAGCTATATTGAAACTGCAATATGTTATTGTTAACTACAGTAACCCTAAAGTGCTGTAGACCACAAGAACTGATTCCTTCTGTCTAGCTGCAATTTTGTATCCATTAACAAATCTCTTTTATCCCTCCCTTCAAAAGTCTTAAAAGGATAGATTTGAATAATGAACATAAAAACATAATGCACACCAAAATATCCCAGAAACAAAAATTAAAGGATAAAAAAAGGAAAAAAATTGCAATATATGTTTCATGTAAGAGCTTTTACAAAGTAATAGGAAAGATAATTCACCAAATACTTTTTTAAAATACACATTATAAAATAAATATTTATAAATATTTAAAATATATTTTAATAGATATAAAAAATGTTAACAATGGTTGATCACGTAGTGAGATTATGGAGGCTTTAATTTTTTTCTGTTTATGTTTCTAAAGCACCCTTCAATAAATATTTAATAGATAATAGGAAGAAATAGGTACTAACAAAATACTGGTGTGAGCATCAGTTGGCATATCATATGAAGGGAAATTTAGCAAAATTTATCAGAATTCTTATTATTTCACATACCACTTGAATGAGTAATTTCCCTTTTAGTAGTTTATTCAAGGAAATAATCAGGGATATGTAGAAAGGTATAGCTGCAAAAATGTTCTTGACATCTCTGTTAGAAACAGAAAGAAATGGAGACAAAAACCATCTCACATAAAGGCTAGGTTGAATAAATAATAGGATGTGTGTCCTCACTGGAATATTAGAAACTTCTTAAAATGTCATTTTGAAGACATGGAAATATTTGTGGCATATTCTTGAAGGAAAAAGACATGAAACAAATATAGTTTAGATAACACTTTTGTAAGTTCTATAGCTGATATTTTTCTCTATACATTGATATACAGTATATTAAAAAGAAAAGCTGTAACCAAAAATACCATGTCACGCATGAATAGGCCTTTCACATTTTAGGTTCATAGTGAGAGTCACACACATAACATAAATATAGGTTTTTTGAAATAAGACAGAAAGTGTTTTTTAAAAGGCAATCATTTTAACTAACAATCATATTCAGTGTGTTCATCATTGGGCTTGTATTAATTATTTTAAAAGTACAAATATGAAAAAGACTCTGTCCCATGGCATGGAAAACATGAAAGCTTGGAGCCTTCCAATATAATATAATATAATATAATATAATATAATATAATATAATATAATATAATATAATATAATATAATATATCTTTAGTCTTTATCCATATCCATGTCCCCTTAAAGTGAAGCCAATGAGAGATTTCATTATGTAAATTATTTTTGAGCTCTGAGAAAGATCTGCCTTATATTAAATACTGTGATTAGTCATTCTATAGCAAGGTTTGAATATTGTCGCTGAATGACTTCAATCTTCATAACAAATATGATCATATTTGTCTAGAACTGTAGAGCTTACATAGCTCTTTTATATGCATTATGTTATTTTAATGCTCACTACAGCCCTGAGAGATGAGTAAGATATTTTTACATATGAGGAAACTGAAGTTTCAAGATGTAAGTGAACTTGTTCAAGGCCATGTAGTTAATAAGTGGAGGAACTGGGCTTAATCCGGGGGCTCCTAATGGGAGACAATGAAGAGGGAACAAATTCCATACTGTTTTCACCAAATCGCTTTGCTAATGTTTAAAAATGTTAACTTATTAGGTAAAAGTTCAAACTCAATTATTACATTGTCACATTTCTATTCTAGAATCCTACCTGTCTGAAGAACTTATAAAAGGCATCTCAGTTATTCTGTCATATGACAGTTCACCCAGAAGAACAGTCTTAATGCACAAAAACCATAAAATCCTCCCAGATTATAAAGAGCAGACTAGGGTAGATTGGAGCTCTTGGGTCATTATATTATGGCCTCTCTAGTAAGGTCCACAGCCACCCTTACTGCTGTATGCTAGGTGCATCACATAATAACACACCAACAACTTATGAGACAGGCTATATTATTCCCATTACACAGATGAGAAAACGGAGGCTCAGAAATGTACCCTTGGCCACACACCTAATGATTGGCAAAAGTAGGATTGGAATTCAGCGATATCTGACTCCAGACTCTTTCTGCTACCGAACCCTTCTTCCGTTGATTCAACCTGTGGTTGAATTGTACAGAGAAAACATACATCTTCCTGGTACTGACAGACGGAGTTTCAGAGCACATGACTGTTGGAGAGAAGACTGCATATTCACTAAATGGTGATCTGGCCCAATGGCAGGGGGAAGGTCACATCACTGGAGAAGTACAGCTTTTCCTAGGCAAAGGGAAGCACTGGGATGTTTCTATTTCCCTTTCCCATTTTGTTGATTTTTGCCTACTATTAATAATTTCCTAAATCTCCTTAAGGTAGCTTCCAACAGTGAGGAAGATGCCCTGAAAAAAAAAACGACTGTTAAGGTAAGACTATATAGTCTTCTTTCAAGTCTTTGATGGGGTCTCTACCACCTAAACAGTTTCCTGTCTAGGGAGCTTTTGCTGAGCCAGTAAAGGAAGACCCTTTAATAGTTTAGATTAGGATGATTCTAGATGTTTGGAAGAATATGTGTTTGGTATTTTGGTTATTGTTGCCATGGCATATAATAGAAATAACCTTTGTTAACCCAGATCTCAAATTCAGCCATGAGAGAGAGTAATTGCATATTTTATTTCTTTTGGAAGTTATTTACATAATAGTTTAAAAGTTTTGGTGTTAACAGAACTGCATGGTACAGGACAAAAGCTGTAACTTTCAGTTTCAGCCCAATGTTAACCATATTTGCTGTTTTTGATCTTCTGTGACCAGTAGTATAAAAATGCTAATATTCCAATGCAAAGGATTACAAAATGATCTTCTCAATTATCATGAGTGAGTAAGTTGGATGATAAAGTATACGGATTTAGAAAAAATCCAACTATGTGTGCATGTGTACCTATGTACACACATAGACATATGTATGTATACATGCATACACACATGCATATATACATAAATTCATATACACTTAGGTAATTTCCATATTTATGTGTGTATGTATGTGCATGTATATGTGTATATATATATATTTCTCCAATATTGAGAAATTTCTGGAAAATTGCAGTTCTTGTTTTAATTTCTTCAAAATCACATTTTGAAAAGCTCAAAAGAACATGAAAACATTGCAGTTTCTGGTAATCTCCCAAATCATGTGCTTGTCAGTTCTCAAGTAAGTGGATATTAAGAATCTCTTTTACTTTTTGTATTTTCTTTCCCTCCCACTTTGGCCTTTTCAGAAGATCAGAAACAATGTAAGAGCAAAATGGTTCAAAGAAGCATGTTTTCCATTTATTGATTTGATTTTTAAACATTCACTTGATATTTGAGAAAGGAGTTTATTTGTCACCATTTTAGTTGGGGATTTTAGAAATTTTATCAATATACACATTTCCTGACTTATAAAAAACAGACTTATAAATAACTGATAAAATTACAAATGTTTATCCCTTCTCTCAACTGCTAGAGCCTCAGTAATTTCCATAAAACCTGTCATGCCAGCGGGAAGGGGTGAGGAAGGAATATTTAGTTTCCCTGGATTCAGAACAGGAGGAAGGAAAGAAATTGTGCAAAAACAGTGTAAGAATCTGACTTCAGGAGACCTGGTCTGTCCATGCGTTCAGATCTCTCTCAACCTAAAGGAATTTTTTTTTCTTTTAAAATTTCATTTTACTTTCCTCAACTTCCTACCAATTAAAAATCTCACTCTCTCTCTGTAGATGTTATTAAAAGTGTAAATATCTTTGGGATGTTCAAGGATTATTAGTCATTTATATCTTAGTGTAAGGCTCAATAAAGTTGCTTTTCTTAAAGCACCTAAAAGAAATAAAAGCTGCCAAGTTTGCTTGGGGTATGGAAGAATTTTAAGATGTGAGGCAATTCAAAAGCCAAGGAATGCTGAGCCTGCCAAGTAGTAGCCACGCTTTGGTGGGGGGCAGAGAGAACTGGAGAGAAGGATACATCACGTGAGGCTCCCAAGTTGGCACAGAGGGGCAGCAAGAGAGTTAGGGCAGTGCAAGGAATAAACTGCTTACTTTGATAAATTGTCTATATTTCACCATGTCTCAAGGTTTTAATTTCTAGTTTAGAAGGGGAAAAATGATCCATTCAAACATCCAGTTTGTTTTCTCCAGGAAGACAAACTTTTATTTATCCCTTTACTTCAGGCAGGGAGGACGGGGAATATCCTTCATCTTAACTGGGTGCAGAAGTTTCCTGTTTCCTGTGTTGTACCAATAGACAATTTTCCACGTGTATTTGCAGTGCATTACAGACTCTTAGAGCATTAGGAAAACTGGAAGTGTCTCATTAGTCCACTCTTCTGGACTCAACCACATGCCAGATAGAAGTTCTTGAGTTTTCAGAGCAAATTAGCAGCAGAGCCAACCACAGAAACCCCCTTGCTGGGTCTGTAACATTAACTAATAAACACTTTGTATAAAAATGTGGGAAACTAATTAATAATGAGGCAGGAAAGTAAAGGAATGTAACTTATCAGTTGCATTTTCCCCGAAGTGTGTTTTCATGCTATGTCTTGCAGAGCATTTCTAACTTAAGAGTGCGCCATGCTTGGGAGGCTGGTTAAAGTGCTTCATCTGCTTCACCACCACCTTTGTCCTTCATTCTCGTGCGGGCTGTCTTGTTGTCTCTCTCTGCTGCCTCGCTTTTCTCCTGTGCCTTTCTCCATGCTTCTCACTTTTTTGGGGAAGGGAAGTGGTGGTGAGAGGTCATCCTATTCCTCTTACAACTTCCCCTTTAGGAGGAGGCTGGCTGGGGCATCCAGGCCCTGGGGTCCCTCAGGCTCTGGCCCTTGGGCCTGCCCTGCCCCATCATGCATCAATTTACATGAAATAATAGGATGTAACTTTATATAATGGGCGAAAATGAAATTATCAACTGAATTAGCATTCACGCTCGGTTCTATTCCTCTAGAACTGCGAGGAGTAGGGTACTGCTATTGATTTTACATGCCAGCAACATCCTTCTTAAATGGTTCCCTTCTAATGTGGTTTCTTGAAGATGGATGGATTTCTGATCCAAGGCCCCTAGTAGTAACCCTTGACATTGATCAGTTCATTCAAAAGTTACGTCATCACAAGCCAGGTGTGGTGGTGTGTACCTGTAGACCCAGGGTCTTGGGAGGCTGAGGTGGAGGATGGCTTGATCCCAGGAGCTTGAGGGCAGCCTGGGGAACGTAGAAAGACCTCATCTCTAAAAACATTAAGAATTAAATTAAAATTTAAAAAGTTGTGTCATCACAGTGGTCAAGCTTCAGATAATTTATGTTTGCAGAGTATATAAAGGTATCCAAAAAGTCCTTCATTTATATGCATAACTTTTTTTTAAAATAAAGAGTCAGGGTCTTGCTCTGTCACTCAGCCTGAAGTGCAGTGGTGTGATCCTAGCTCATTGTAACCTTGAATTCCTGGTCTCAAGAAATCCTCCTGCTTCAGCCTCCTGAGTAGTTGGAACTCCAGGCATATGCCACCACACCTGGCTAATTTCAGTAATTTTTGTGAATATGGGATCTCACTATGTTACGCAAGCTGGTCGCAAACTCCTGGCCTCAAGTGGTCTCCCCACGTTGGTCTCCCAAAGTGCTGGGATTACAGATGCCCACCCTACCTAAACATTTTCATATTTAAATACATTTTACACTTTGAAAAATATTGAGTTTAAAAAATATTATTTTTAAATACACTGAAGTGGTGGTTCTTCAGCCCTCTGAAAGGTTGTATAAATGTCTAGTTTCATAGCTGTCATCAGAATCTCAAAGGGTCCCATAATTCAAACAAAGGTAAAGAACCATTAATTTGGATGATCAATGTGTCATTTAACGAACTCACCGAAGTTGCTGATTTTTGTCTGTGTCCTATTTTGGATGCATTTCCTCATTGATTTTCTTTCATTTATGGCTTAAAAGACTTCCATTGACAGGATCTTCTCACATCACATTCCATTATATGCTGTTGATGGATTTGGGACCATAACTGAGTAAAAGGCAGGCCACAGACAGAACAGGATTTTCATATTAACACAAGATGACTTCTGTTGTAGAATTGTGAGCTTTAGAATTAACAGACTAGAGTTCAGCTCTGTGGCAAAGGTTACTTGCAATCTATTCTGTAATTTCATTGAGTGTCAGTTTCCTGATCTGTATATTGGGAAAGGGCATCTACTTCATGGAGTTGTCATGAGGATGACACAAGATAAATATGTAAAGGGCCTACCCACTGCAGATCATGGCACCTCAGAGACACCCAAGAACTCCTCCTCCCTTCTCTTTTTTTTCTTTTTTTTTCGACGGGGTCTTGCTGTTGCCCAGGCTGGAGTACAGTGGCACGATCTTGGCTCACTGCAACCTCCACCTCCTGGATTCAAGTGATTCTCCTGCCTCAGCCTCCTGAGTAGCCAGGATTACAGGTGTGCAGCACCACACCCAGCTAATTTTTATATTTTTAGTAGAGATGGGGTTTCGCCATGTTGGCCAGCTGATCTCGAACTCTTGACCTCAGGTGATCCTCCCACCTTGGCCTCCCAAAGTCCTGGGATTACAGGCATGAGCCACCTTGCCCGGCCTCCTCCCTTCTTTGCACAATACAGACTGTTGGACTTGGTGGTGAAGCTACACTAGATGCAAAGACTCCACCCCATTGGTATTTGTGATATTTACCTATGGGTTGATCTTCTATTTTTAGGTCCAGAATGAAAATCCTTCAGATTTCAACTCTTACACTAACAAAACTTTCATTCTGCAACATTACCTTTTTTTTTTCTTCATTCCATCTCCTATGTTGTACTCCTTACCTTCCTCACTTTCAGCAAATCCTGCCACTTTTTCCATTAACCACAGGAAGAGTCAATTCACAGTAATCTCACTGCCTCCAAGGACCTAAGAGAAAAAAAGCTATCAAAGGGACAAATAAATATAATATGTTTAAAGCATGACAATAAATTACATAACTTCATCTCAAATCTTGCTCTGTGGGAAGGTTGATATGAATCGTTTGAAGAAACATGAAACAGATCCTAAAGACAGGCGATTTTTCATAGTGAAATGCAATTTTTTTCAAGCTTCAAAGCAAAGGTTCCTTTTGTCATCTGCTTGACAGGTTATTTTTGACAGGATTTAACTTATTAAATTGTTCTCCTGCCCTTTCAAACGGTCTGGGCATAGGAGCTTGCTAGGGAAAATGATGAATGTTTGTTCTTAATTGAAATTTTGAAATAACCATGTGGCAAAGCATAGTGAATGCATTTGCTCTTCTGCAAAAGTTTCAAAAATGAGTGCCTTGTGTAGCACCACACTGATACTCAATAAGCAATACTAGGGTGATCTGAGGAATGAGTTAGAATAATCTGCCTTCTGGACCAGTATTTTTATAAAAGTGTTCTTTGTAGCTGTGATTCATCAAACTCTTCAAAGATTCTTTCTGTAATTTAGACATAATTCTTATTGATTAAGAACTGTACCACATTATACCAATAAAAAGTGTGAATATGCCCATGAAAATTATTACATAATTATTTATACTAATAGAGAAACCTAATTTTTTGTTGGCTAACAAAAAGTTGCTGAATTTTCAGCATCACAGTTTCAAAAGATTTCCGTTAAATTGTGTGAAGTTGAGAAATGTAAGCAATTGAATTGTGATGTAGATCGAAGGACTTTGCTAGTGCTATATAAGCTGTATTCTAGTTGCATAAACATGTTAATTAGTGAAATATACTTCTTATCAAAAACTTAATAAAATAGAACATTAAAAGGATGCAGAATTTTCTAAAAATTTAATTGCCATGCAACACTTTTATAGCCACTGTCTTTAATGACTATCATTTCCTCTTCCAACTACATCTCACTTCACACAAATTCTGTGTCTGAAAAGTTGCCTTTGTGTTTTATTGTTATAAATTGAATCATATAGGTGCACTAGAGAAATTTGTTCTTTTAAAGAATCTGTGGGCTGAGGTGGGCAGATCACAAGGTCGGGAGATTGAGACCATCCTGGCTAACATGGTGAAACCCCGTCTCTACTAAAAGTACAAAAAATTAGCCGGGCATGGTGGCGGGCACCTGTAGTCCCAGCTACTTGGGAGGCTGAGGCAGGAGAATGGCGTGAACCTGGGAGGCAGAGCTTGCAGTGAGCCGAGATCGCGCCACTGCACTCTAGCCTGGGTGACAGAGCAAGACTCCGTCTCAAAAAAAAAAAAAAAAAAAAAGTCTATGGTAACTCATTTAGGAAAATGTGAATAGCTACTGCCTAAATATCATTTTGTAATTCTGAATTTGTCTAGAACATGTGAGAGAAGAAGAAAAGTTGGGGAGAAGGGCACCAACAATGATTGAATATCTTTTGGGGCAGGCATCTCATGTGATCTCCCAACAATATGTAAATTAGATATCCTCACCCCATTTACAGAAGAGAAAACTGCTCAAGTCCACATAGTTAATAGTGGAAAAAAATTTTGATGACAAGATTTGAATATTACATATGATCATATATATCTTTATTATGAAGAATGTCATGTACTATAATTTCAAATGTAGTATAGTTGGCCCTCTGTATCCATGGGTTCCAAATTTGTGGATTCAACCAACCACTGGTTGAAGATATTTGAGAAAACTAACAGGATGGTTCCATCTGTACTGAGCACATACAGACTTGTTTTCTTGTCATTGTTCCCTCAACAATACCGTATAGTAATTATTTACATAGCACTTACGTTGTTCTAGGTATTATAAGTAATCTACACATGATTAAAAGTATATGGGAAGATGTGTTCAGGTTATACACAAATACTACCCCATTTTATATTAGGGACTTGAGCATCTTTGAATTTTGGCATGGGGGAGTGGGCTGCGGGGAGGGGGTGGGGGTGAGGGTTGATCCTGGAACTAATTCCCCGAGAGTACTGAGGGATGACTGTAATTCATTCTTCCCATCACTCAGATTAAAAAATTATTAAGACTGACATATTTGCTTCATCTCTCTTTTCTTTTACTTTTTTAAGTTTGCTGAAGAATTTTTAAGCAAGTGCCAGATGTATAATTTTACCTCGACTTATATCAATATCCATCTCTAAAAAACGTGGACTTTAAAAACTAACAACAATACCTAATCAATTAACAATAATTCCTTGGCATCATGTAAGAGTCAGTCCATAATTAATTTCCCCAATTGCTTTCAAAATACCTTTTCTTCATGCTGTTTTTCACATCAAATTATAAGCATGTATTTTAATAAGATGACTGACTGTGTTCCTGTGATTCCAGAAAACAGCGATGATACCGAGGCGAGATCTCCGGTCTCAACAACTAATGGTTGTTTGCAAACATTAAACCATTATGCAAAGTATGATGTAATGTGCTCAGATGTGTGAATTTCATAGTCCATCAATTAAAAGAAAAAAATTGGCAAGATCCATCCTTTTTTTTTTTAGTTTAGTTTTGTTCTTTAAAAAGAGGGAAAATAGGGCCGGGAGCAGTGGCTCACGCTTGTAATCCCAGCACTTTGGGAGGCTGAGGCGGGTGGATCACCTGAGGTCAGGAGTTCGAGAACAGCCTGACCAACATGGAGAAACCCTGTCTCTACTAAAAATACAAAATTAGCCAGGCATGGTGGCACACGCCTCTAATCCCAGCCACTCAGGAGGCTGAGGCAGGAGAATCGTTTGAACCCAGGAGGCAGAGGTCACAGTAAGCTGAGATCGTGCCATTGCACTCCAGCCTGGGCAACAGGAGCCAAGGCTCTGTCTCAAAAAAAAAAAAAAAAAAAAAAGAGGGAAAATATATAATCTACCAACACTTTTATTTCATTTTTCAGAAGGACATTTTAATCCCCGAAAGTAGGAAAACTTCATTTCACAATGACAGGTCTTCTAGGAAAGGACATTTAGTAAATCTGGAAATGTTTTTTAGAATATGGATTTGCCAATTAAAAAAATAATTCAAAATTATTAATGTTGGGGCTGGGCGCAGTGACTTATACCTGTAGTCCCAGGACTTTGGGAGGCCAAGGCAGACTAATCACTTGAGCCCAGGAGTTCATGACCAGCCTGGGCAATATGGCGAGATCTTATCTCTCCTAAAAATACAAAAAAACTAGGTGGGCATGGTGGCATGTGCCTGTAGTCCCAGCTATTCGAGAGACTGAGGTAGGAGGATCACTTGAGCCTGGGAAGTTGAGGCCGCAGTGAGCGGCGATGGCACCGCTGCACTCCAGCCTGGGTAACAGAGTGAGACCCTGTCTAAAACATAAAAAAAATTGACATCAAATGTTGCAAGTATATGGTGAAAAACATTATTCAGTATACCTAGGATCAAAAGAAGCTGCATAATGCAGTGATTGAGCTTACAGGGTCTGGAGTCAGACAGACCTGACCACTTACTTGACCTTTTAATACTTTAGTCTTCTCATCTGTCAAATAGGATAACAATAGTTCTTACTCCTAAGATTCTTATCAACAGGAATGTAAAATATCTAACACATTATTTGGCACATAGTATGTACTTAACAAATTCTAGCTAATTATTAACTTCTGAATATTCAGACAGCATGACCAAAGAACATAAACAAACTCAGCCTCTCTTCTGGACTTGGTTTTCATAGAACTTAGAAGGTCGGTGGGGAAACTCCATTTTTATCTTCTCAAGTCAGATGATTGTTTTTGTCAGCCTGCTGTTGTGTAGAGCGGGTAGAATTAATGATAGCTCTAGGGGGATGTATTTGAAAAGAAGAGTGTATTAAGTGTTGACAGGGTTCTTTCTTTCTTGTTTGTTACATATTTTGGTGACTAAGTAGCAAAGCCTTTCTAAGTATGTCTTCCAAGTTGACATGCTAGTCATATTTTCTAAGCTTTTCCATAATTCCCTCCTAACTTTTCTAAGGACTATAGAGTTGATTTAATAAAAACAAATTCATTGTTATAGATTGAAAAACTGGCTGGGCGCGGTGGCTCACACCCGTATTCCCAGCACTTTGGGAGGCCAAGGCGGGCGGATCATGAGGTCAGGAGATTGAGACCATCCTGGCTAACACTGTGAAACCCCATCTCTACTAAAAATAGAAAAAAATTAGCCGGGCATGGTGGTGGGTGCCTGTAGTCCCAGATACTTGGGAGGCTGAGGCAGGAGAATGGTGTGAACCAGGAGTCAGAGTTTGCAGTGAGCGGTGATTGCACCACTGCATTCCAGCCTGGGTGACACAGCAAGACTCCATCTCAAAAAAAAAGAAAAGAAAAAAAAAAAGAAAAACCGAGGTACAAAATAATTCTATAACTTGCTTAACCATAATAATAGCTAACGTATATTGAGACTCAACCTTCTGACTGCTTTATGTTAATCTTCTCTCATATGACCCTCGAAGCAATACTGGGAGGTTGGTGTGATTTCACCCTCATTTTAAAGACAAAGGAAACTGAGGCGCAGGGAGGTTAAGAAACTTGCCCAGGATCATAAAGCTGGTAGATGTGAGTGTCAGGATCCATGCTGGGCCGTCTGGTTTCAGATTGTGTGTTCTTAATCCCTCTAAATGTGACTTCTCATGGGATGTTTAGCATGAATGACTCAGGTAAGGCTTGGGCTCTAGTCCCTCATTTATCGAGGTATCTTTTCCTTGGTTGTGGTAGTATTTCTTCACTGGTATCTCTTTCTCACCTCCCTTTTTTATTTTTTGAGACAGGGTCTCACTCTATTGCCTAGGCTGGAGTGCAGTGATGTGAACACGGCTCAATGCAGCCTCGACTTCCTGGGCTCAATTGATCCTCCCATCTCAGCCTCCCAAGTAGCAGGGGCTATAGCTGTGCACCAACCATGCCCAGCTAATTTTTGTTACTTTTTGTAGAGATGAGGTTTCTCCATGTTGCCCAGGCTGGTCTCAAACTCCTGAGCTCAAGCAATCTGCCTGCTTTGGCCTCCCAAAGTTCTGGGATTAGAGATATGAGCCACCAAGCATGACCTCATCCCAAATTTGTAAAAGAAAACTAAAGGACAAGATCTTTGTGTGAATCATCTCCCTATCATTCCCTCCTTCCCCATATGTCAGCACCACCAACTGCAACATCAGCAGAAGATACATTAAATGGAATCCTCTTGTGTTCAAAGAGCAGCTCATCACCACAGCTGGAGTTAGGGGATGAAGAAGGGGAGGTGGGCAGGCCCCCTCCAACTCCTGTGAGCTGCCACATCTGGTCCCCTCTCTCTTTCAACCCCTGAGCCAGGAATGCAAACCAGAGGCAGTCTCCACCCCTCCATCAGCCCCAGGACCCCACTGTACCTCTTTGTTGTTTCACAAAGATGTGTTTGTTCGATCTTTCCATCTCCTCATTGTTTCTCTCTAAATAGAGAGAGAGAGATGAGGGCAGAGGAGGAATTGCAATCACACCCTTCAGAGGGGGAGAGACCAAAATACCATCCCATGCTTGTCAAAGGCACATTTCCTCAAAATGTCTCCTAACTGAAATTCACACTTTTTCTCTTCTTGTGCTCTTTAATCTGATTGATTGTGTGGGTATCTGAGGGAGCAGGGCTGTCCATTCAGAATTCATTTTGGCCACATAATGCTGTGATCGTGGCCTAATAATTCTGCACATAAAACCCAGGTTTTGATTGAGGACAAGATTTTTAAAAAATTCTTACACATAGTTATCTTGTGGTCATTAGGGGAATAGAGAGATGCTTTTAGGAAAAAGAAGTAGCTGGAAAGATATTATAGGAGCCGTCCATTTGAGCAAAAAAGTATTTTTGAGACTAGAATTCCAGTCAAAAGTTTGGCTGAATGCAATGGCTCATGCTTGTAATTCCAATGCTTTGGGAGGCCAAGGTGGGAGGATTGCTTGAGCTCAGGTGTTTGAGACCAGCCTGAGCAACATAGCAGGACCCTATCTCTACAAAAAATTAAAAAATTAGCTGGGGCTGGGCGTGGTGGCTCACACCTATAATCCCAGCACTTTGGGAGGCTGAGGTGGGCAGATCACGAGGTCAAGAGAGCGAGACCATCCTGGCCAACATGGTGAAACCCTGTCTCTACTAAAAATACAAAAATTAGCTGGGCGTAGGTGGCATGCACCTGTAGTCCCAGCTACTCGGGAGGCTGAGGCAGGAGAATCACTTGAACCCGGGAGGCAGAGGTTGCAGTCAGTCGAGATTGTGCCACTGTACTCCAGCCTGGCGACAGAGAGAGACTCCATCTCAAAAAATAAAGAAAAGAAAAGAAAAGAAAAAATTAGCTGGGTGTGGTGGTGCACGCCAGTAGTCCCAACTACTCAGGAGGCTGAGGAGGGGAGGATCGCTTGAGCCCAGGAGATGGAGGCTGCAGTGAGCCATGATTGTATCACTGTACTCCAGCCTGAGCAATAGAGCAAGACCCTGTGACTTTTTTAAAAAAAAAAAGTTCTTAAAAAAGTTCCTGTTCTTTAAAAACCTTCCTTTGATTCTTTTACTGGATTTAAATAATGTCATCTCTTTCAGATTAGATTTTGATGGTGATTTCTTTGCTTTCCTCAGAATATCTAAAGGTTTATATCAGCTATGCACATAACCCAAGTTTGACCAGTTTTCAATTGTTTCACAATGTGGTCCATGCTCTGGGGTTTATATCCCTGGGGAGGACTGGTGGGCTCCCCTGACGAAGCATAACTGGATGAAGGGGAGGAGGGTCCCAAGGCACAGGGAGGTTAATAGGTACAAAAATACAGTTAGATAGAAGGAGTAAGTTCCAGCCTTCTGTAACACAATAGGGTGACTCTAGTTAACAAGAATTTATTGTAAATTTTAAAATAGCTAGAAGAGATTTGGAAATGTTCCCAAACACAAAGAAATGATAAATATTTAAGGTGATTTGGCTTCCCATGGCACCATGAGGAAGAAGATGATGAGGATGGAGCCCAGAGGGCAGATGGCACATGCACTTAGGAAGTAGAATTGAGAAAATGCAGTGATCAATTTCAGGTGATCAATAACCCTGATTTGATCATTATACACTGTATGCTTGTATCAAAATACCACATCTCCCATAAATACACACTATTATGTTTCAATAAAAATATATTTTAGAAAAAGAATGAGTGTTGGCCAGGGGTGGTGGCTCACACCTGTAATCCCAGTACTTTGGGAGGCTGAGGCAGGTAGATTGCTTGAGGTCAGGAGTTCAAGACCAGCCTGGCCAACATAGTGAAACCCTGTCTCTATTAAAAATACAAAAATTAGCCAGGCAAGGTGGGGCGCACCTGTAACCCCAGCAACTCGGGAGGCTGAGGCAGGAGAATCACTTGAACCTGGGAGGCAGAGGTTGCAGTGAGCCCAGAGCTCCCCACTGCACTCTAGCTCGGGCAATAGAGTGAGACTCCATTTCAAAAACAAAAACAAAAACAAAAAAAAAAAAGAAAGAAAGAAAAAGAATGAGCGTTGAAGGAGAACAACGAGTCCAGAGATGAGTGGGCAGGGTGGCTGGGAGGTGAAGGGTTCCTGTGGGATGGCACTGGGGGTGGGTTGTGCTGCAGTTGTGCAGTGGGGCAGGGGTGGTGCTGGGACACTGGGAAGAAGCTGACCAGAGAAAGGTCTTTTGTGCACAGCAAGCTGCCTTCACTTCATTCTGATGCCATGGGGAAACAAGGAAGGGGTCCATACCCTATGCAGTGTGATAGCTATGATCACAGTTTTGTTTTAGTATGATCCCCTTGATCTGGGAAAAGGGCTTCCCATTTTGGAAGCAAACTTGAAGAAGGCCAGAGAAGACCCTATTGCAGCTATTCACATAAGAGGCCATTAGGTCCTAAGGTGAGGCGATGGTGTGGATGGAGCCCAGAGGGCAGATTCCACATGAACTTAGGAGGTAGAATTGAGAGGACATGGTGATAAATTGGATGTGATAGGCAGGGAAAGGAAAGGACCTAGGGTCCTTTGTTTAATTAAGTTTTGGCATTTATGACTCACTATGTTATTCCCAGTTATGACCTACAGAGTAAATCAAAATAATAACACAGACAAATAAGCCTGAGAAAGGGTTCAGTCAATGATCCAGGAGGGAGGAGCCGGATGTGAGGATCAAGAATCAAGCAAAACAACTAGAGTGCCAGGAACAGAAACTCAGGCTTCCAAGATGGGAGGAATCTGACAATTCTGCCAAACACTATCTAATTCACCCAAGACTGTTGAAGATGGCTGCACTCTCATCAGTGGTTAAGACCTACAGGTCTTCAGGGAACTTTAAAACTTCATCTCAGGCAAAATCTTCTGAAATGTGACATGAAATTGGTGGTAGTCCTATGGAGAAGGAAGCCTGCATTATATAGTTCCCCTAAATGACAAGCTGTGTACATGTAACACACATGCACACACACATATTGTGAGGGTGTCTTCATTTGAAGTTAACTGCTAGGAAACAGGCCATCACTTTATACTAGGCATTGATGTTCTCACATCCAGGGGTCATTGATGCACAGGGATCTTTTTGTCTCTTTGGCATGTACAGTATATATCAGCTCTAACAAGTTCTCCATCTATTCCACATGGAAAGGGAAGTCCAAGACTGTTTACAGAAGAGAAAGAATTCAGGGTAATTTTTGTTCTGAGGTCCTGTTTTCCTTCTGGTCTAGTTTAGTGGAGAGACTAAAGTATTATAAATGTCCACTTAGATGTGCTGCTCTCACTTCAAAGCATAAGATTCTCCAAATATATTTATCAAATGAAGACAGGAGGCTGGGCGCAGTGGCTCACACCTGTAATTCCACCACTGTGGGAGGCCAAGGTGGGCAGATCACGTGAGGTCAGGTGTTTGAGACCAGCCTGGCCAACACGGTGAAATCCCATCTCTACTAAAACTACAAAAATTAGCCGAGTGTGGTGGTGTGTGCCTATAATCCCAGCTACTTGGGAGGCTGAGGCAGGAGAATCGCTTGAGCCTGGGAGGCGGACGGTGCAGTGAGCAGAGATGGAGCCACTGCACTCCAGCCTGGGCAACAGATTAAGATTCTGTCTCAAAAAAAAAAAAAAAAAAAAAGAGAAAACACATGATATATTTGCATATTTCCATTGCTAGTAATAGATTAGTGTATAAACATAACGTTAAAAAATAAACTGATGCCAGTCGCATGGTGTATCTTAAATGCAAATGTCTTCCAGACCAAAATTACCAGTGTCTCTAGAGCAATGATATAAATAACATGTGCTTACTTTTCAACTTATAAAAGAAATGACAAGACTAATGAGTTTTTGGTAGTCTCATAAATACCATGTCTGAAAATAGTTCATCGGTTTTTGGGACTCATCCATGAAATGCTTACATATTGTTTCAGTAAGGTACACATTTTGTCACACTTTAGCGGTTTGGAAAGAGTACCATCAATAATGAGATTAAGGAGAATTGTACAATTTGCATGGGAATTTAGGTATGAGAGAATTCTCCTAACATGTAAAATATCTGCAATTCTGACATCTTAGTGCATTTGCATGAAGGTAACTGAGGGCCAAAAAAGAAAAAGGCGCTATATTGTGTCAAATATGAGACCTCCCCTGAAATTCCCATTTCGGTTACACACTGTTTGCTACATCTGAAGATGAAATTGTTCTCTCACTTCCTTTTCTTTTGTTCCAAATCTGACCTCTGAAGACAGGCTAAATGGGCACCCAAAGAGGAAGAACATATTTGCAGCCTAGACCATTGCAGTTGCTATGTTAGGTGGTACAGAAGTCTTTTGTCTTGGCCAACAGTGCTGTAGTCAAGTCCTACATTCTGTGTGGGAGGCCAAGAAAGAGGCAATAACATATTTTAATATTTCGACCCTTCTTTGAAGTCAATATGAGTGTGGAGCGAGGTGTTTTGTAGCTATTAAATATATCTATCAAGTAAGACATTTTAGCTCCTGTAAAAATATATTATTTTTTGAAAGCTTATTATTGTTCTCAATTCTGATTCTAGGTAGCTGCTATCTTGCTAAAATAAATAGAAACAATGTTTAACAACTTTTAGGTTGTGTTCATAATATGCCAGATTTTAAAGTAGCCCAGACAGTTACGAGGACCTCTGAATTTTCAGTCTAACTTAATATTTCCTGAAAGGTCTGCCAAAAACTGCAGAGGGGGAATGCCAATTTTAAGTGCGTGTGAAGTTGGGAGGAGACAGGGAGACCTTTGCCTCTTTCTGTTCCAGATTAGGATACATAAAGAGTCAAATTTATTCTGGGCTGCCCTTTGCTAGAAACTGACAGCCCAGGCAGCTAACTCCTGGCCTCAGTGGAAGTTGCCTTAAAATCAAAGAACCTGTCCCTCTAGGAGGTAGGAAGGAAGGGGATCAGAGACAAACTAAGGGGCTCCTTTGCATATATTTCCAGGGATCAATCGCTTGTTGATATAGTTGGCTTTGCAAGTAGATCACAACTTGAAGTGTTTGAAAAAAATTACTTCCTTTTTAATCTTCCAAAGATGTTTTTAATACTGTTTCTCAGCGGAGGCCAATGGTGGAAATACCAATAAAATCTGCTGTTTGAAGAGCCAGTCCTCCCTAGGTCCTGCATCCTAGGCTCTGCTGTGCCGAAAGCATCCTTTTCCTGTGTTCCATAGAAGTAGTGGTTCATTCCATTTATTTGGCATAAAGGATATGCTAATTGTATTGCTAAATATTATTTTTATTTGCAAACAGATGCGAGAAAAGTTAAAGTGTTGTTAAATATTTGTAGGCTTCTGTTCTGTCTCCATAACTGAGTTGTAACTTTAGAGCCAGGTAGTCAAGAGTGTTGGCTCCAGTCCCATTGCCTGGGTTTAATATTGAGCTTTTTCTTCTCCTAACTGTAACCACATTATCCAACTTTTCTAAGCCTCAACTTAGCCATTCGTAAAATGAGAATCATCATAGTACTTCCCTGTAGAGTTATTGTGAAGATAAAGAAGATAGCATGTAAAGTGCTTAGCAGATGTGCCAGGCACATTGGAAGCAGACAGTAAATGTTACCTATTATTAATTAATGTGTCCTTTCAGTAAGGAAGGCGTTTCTACTCTAGCAGAGGCAAAATACTGTAAAATCAGATTCTATCAGGTACCTGGCCATCTTCCTTTTGGTGACCCAAGTTGATGGGGAATTTGGAAGGTAGTGGTGGTTTGAAGCTGTTTCCTCCCTCTCATCTATTAAGGGAAAAGAGAAAAAAGAAGAGTGGTCTGGCTCTGAGAAAACCAGGTCAAGCTTTGTTTCCCATTTAGACATTCTGTGTATAAATGCATATCATGATTCCCAGAATTCCTTCATGACAGCTCCCTGAGTTAATGGTCAAGGAGGATTTTCTCAGGCTAGGCATACCCGAATCTGCCTCAGAAGAGATCGCCAAATAGTTCCTATTTTTGGCCTTTGGCTTAGAAAAAGGGGACAAACTGCTTTTCTCGAAAAGCTTTCTGGGACATTAAACAACTTTTTTTTTTTTAAGAAGAGGAGATTGTTTAAAAAGGAAACAGCCTAGAAGGCTGTCCAATTTCACTCTATTAGGATATAATTTTTTTCTCTCGTGTCCTCTTTCTTAGACATTATTCTTCTCATTTTTCTAGTTTGTCTCCTAGCATATGTAAGAAACATAAAGAGCCAATAGGAGGGCACTAAATTTTTCCATTGGCTTCTTGGCCATTGTCTGGGGGACTGATGTGGCTGCTGTGGCTGGGGTTTCACTCAGCAATGCCTTGGGGCTGTGTGTGTGTGTGTGTGTGTGTGTGTGTGTGTGTATAAGATGAAGTCAAGTCTGGGCTGGTCCAGAGTGGACTGGGAGTAGAATCTGGGCCATTGGTTGACAGAGGAACAAGCATGCAAAGAGTTTGGACTTTTGGACTCTCTTCTCATGGTCAGGCTTGCTGTTTCACCTCTGCCTTTAATACCTTCTCATCATATTCTTAACTGTCAAGACAATTCATTAACTTAAGGTTTGCCAAGAAGGCAGCACTGCTTCTGAGAACACAATCCTGGAGAATGAGTAGTCAGTCCCTTCTCACCTCCTTCTCGGTCACTGCTAGCTACACTTTTGCTGTATGGCATCTCTTTCTCACCTCTTCTTCCCTATCCTCAATTTTCTCCTCTTGTGTTTTCAGAATCTTAAAATTTTCTACCGGGTGCCTGTCTTCAGTTCTCTTTTCTTTTTCAGTTGCAGAAAGCCCCTCCAAATTTTCTCTACTCTGAGGCCTCCTGATTTAGAACACATATAGAAAGTTATTTTACTTCTAGAGTCTCACCAAGAAAGGAAGTAGCAGTTTTGTTCATAACCAACAATCTCTTTTCCCTAAGAAGCAACAGTAACAATAACAACAATAGTGTCTTAGTCCATTTTGCATTGCTGTAACAGAATACCACAGACTGTGTAATTTATTTTTAAAAAAGAAATGTATTTCTTACAGTTCTGGAGGCTGGGAAGTCCAAGATCAAGCAGCTGCATCTTGTGAGGGCCTTCCTGCTGCATCATAATGTGGCAGAGGGCATTACATGGTGAGACAGAGCAAGCATCTTAGCTCAGGTCTCTCTTCGTCTCCTTATAAAGACATCAGTCCCATCATGAGGGATTCATGGTGACCTTATCTAATCCTAATTACCTCCCAAAGGCCTCACCTCCAAATACCACCAACATATGAATTTGAGGACTAAGTTTCCAGCACATGAAATTTGGGGAAAATATTCAAACCATAGGAAACAGTAACACACATAAAATTATGAAGAATCTACTCCATCTATGTATTTTTTTAAATGTCAAATAACATTTCAATAATTTGATTAAGAGCTTAAAGACCTTAGACATAAAAGCATTTCATTTTAAATGGTAATATTTATACATATAACAGTTCATGAAGGAAAAACACCTTTCAATGAAACACATCAAAATATATCCCCAAATGTGAATATTCTTGTGTTCTTTCATTCTATCATCAGAATTTTAAAATATACATTTATTTATTTCTTTTAGAGATAGGGTCTTGCTATGTTGCCCAGTCTAGCCTAGAAATCCTGAGCCGAGCAATCCTCCCAGCTCAGCCTCCTGAGTAGCAGGGACTACAGGCATGTGCTACAGAAGCCAGCTTTCCTGGAAATTTTAACCACATATAGGAAGATCATATAGTATTTTATTAAAGGGAAGCCTTTGGATCAGAGCAATCTAGGTTTAACTACTGACTTAGCTATTTGTACCCCAAACTTGAGCAAGCCACTTAACCTTTCTAAGCATTGGCATCCTCAGCCCTAAAATGGCCCTCTTTTTTGGTGAGTATTAAAGGAGAAAATATACACAAAGCATATGGTACAGAAGAAGGTATTCAATTAAAGATAATCCTTATTCGTTGTGTGCCCAAAATATAGGCTAGGCACTAGAACAAAAGAAACAGGGCTTCTGTTCCCATGGAGCTTATAGGCTGGTAAAATGGCAGAGTTAAATAATGGCATATGGAGAACATCCTCCTCCCTTGGTTCTATTTTGCATGGCAGAATGTTTCCATGCAGCGCAAAGCAAAAGAAAAGAAAATGTTGGCAATTACCTGGTAAATTAACCAAATGAAAAGGCCAACCTTTTCTCTTTGCACACATTATACCCAGTGGCGTTTGACAGATGCCTAAGAGTTATATTTGAGTCTTGCCCCCATAACCATATCTTATTGGTCTTCAAGGCTAACCTATTCTGTTTTTTGAGTCCAGTTCCTTCTGTAGAAGGTTTTATAGTTTATAGCATCATCTGTTTGGCCTGACTTGCCAAAACATCCTCTAGTCTGGTTTACCTAGATTCTCTTATAAAAATATTTATTGAGCACTTACTCTGTGCCAAGTGCTAAGAATAGAAAGATGAAAGAGAAGTGCTATAATACAGGTCTACATCTAAAACCTGGGGTTGTGAGGGAACATGATTATATGAATGTTGAACTCAACAGAAAGATCTGTGCTGGAAAAAAAATAATTGTGGGTGAATGAGTCTCCCTGGGAAAACTGTGGAAAGAGAAAAGAAAAGAATGCTAAGGATTGGACTGGGAGTCAGAGAGTGGGGCAGAAGGAAAATTTAAGGGTAGGCAGAAAAAGAAGAATCAAGGAGACTGAGAGGAAGCAACCTGCAATATAGAAAGAGACACAGAAAACAGAGAGGTGAGGAAAGCCGAGGGAAAGAATTATTTTCAGAGGGAGAGAGGGGGCAGAAATTTCTATCACAACTGAGAAATTACATGAAGACAGAGAAGTGTTTGATTGAGAACCTCGACATCCTTGGTGACCATATAGACATAGTTTCTTTTTCTTGGTTGGGGGTGGGGACTTATTAAAAATTTCCTTTAAAAATATTTAGATTCACTACAAGGAACTCAAACAAATTTACAAGAAAAAAAAAAAACAACCCCATTAAATAGGGCAAACGTGGACCGGGCACGGTGGCTCACACCTGTAATCCCAGCACTTTGGGAGGCCGAGGCGGGCAGATCACGAGGTCAGGAGATCGAAACCGTCCTGGCTAACACAGTGAAACCCCGTCTCTACTAAAAATACAAAAAAATTAGCCGGGCATGGTGGCGGGCGCCTGTAGTCCCAGCTACTCAGGAGGCTGAGGCAGGAGAATGGCGTGAACCCGGGAGGCGGAGCTTGCAGTGAGCCGAGATTGCGTCACTGCACTCCAGCCTGGGCGACTGCGAGACTCCGTCTCAAAAAAAAAAAAAAAAAAAAAAAAAGTGGGCAAAGGACATGAACAGACATTTCTGAAAAGAAGACATTTATGTAGCCAACAAACATATGAAAAAAAAGCTCAGAATGGCCATTATTAAAAAGTCAAGAAACAACAGATGCTGGCAAGGTTGCAGAGAAATAGGAACGCTTTTACACTGTTGGTGGCAATGTAAATTAGTTCAGCCATTGTGGAAAATGATGTGGTGATTCATCAAAGATCTAGAACCAGAAATACCATTTGACCCAGCAATCCCATTACTGGGTATATAAGGAATATAAATCATTCTATTACAAAGATACATGCATGCGTATGTTCATTGCAGCACTATTCACAATAACAAGGGCATGGAATCAACCCAAATGCCCACCAGTGATAGACTGGATAAAGAAAATGTGGTAAATATACACAATGGAATACTACTCAGCCATAAAAAGGAATGAGATCTTGTTCTTTGCAGGGACATGGATGAAACTGGAAGCCATTATCCTCAGCAAACTTACGCAAGAACAGAAAACCAAACACCGCATGTTCTCACTTGTAAGTGGGAGCTGAACAAGGAGACCACGCGGTCATAGGGAGGGGAACAACACACACTGGGGCTTGTCGGGGGATGGGGAGGGGGGAGGAAGAGTATTAGAAAAAATAGATAATGCATATTGGGCTTAATACCAAGTTGATATGTTGATAGGTGCAGCAAACCACTATGGCACACGTCTGTCTATGTAACAAGCCTGGACATCCTCCACATGTACCCCAGAACTAAAAATAAAAATAAAAAAATTTACATTCATGGGGTACATGTGCAGATTTGTTATGTGTACATATTGTGTAATGGTGAAGTCTGGGCTTCAAATGAACCGGTCGACCACATAGTGAACATAGTACCCAATAGGTGGCTTTTCAGCCCTTGTCCTCACCCCTTCTGCCACCCTTTTGGAGTCTCCAATGTCTATCATTCCCATCTTTATGTCCATTTGTACCCAATCTTTAGCTCCCACTTATTTATTTTATCTTTTAGAGACGGTATCTTACTGTGCCACCCAGATTAGAACAAGGTGGTGCCATCATAGGTCAATGCAACCTCCTGAGCACAAGCACTCCTCCTGCCTTAGCCTCCCAAGCAGCTGGGATCACAGGCGTGCACCACCATGCCTGGAAAATTTTTTGGGGGGTTTTTTTTTGTCTTGCTATGTTGCTCAAGCTAGTCTCAAACTCCTGGCCTCAAACAGTTCTCCCACCTTGGCCTCCCAAAGTGCTGAGATTACAGTGTGAGCCACCTTGCCCAGCCAGCTCCCACTTACAAGTAAGAAGACATGGTATTTGATTTTCGGTTTCCACATTAATTCACTTAGGATAATGGCTTCCAGCTCCATCCATGTTGCTGCAAAGGACATGATTTCATTCTTTATTATGGCTGTGTAGTAATCCATGGTGTATATGTACATTTTTAAAAATCCATTCCACCATTAATGGGGACCTAGGTTGATTCCATGGCTTTGCTGTTGTGAATAGTGATGCAACGAACATACGAGTGCATGTATCTTTTTGGTAGAGTGATTTCTTTTCTTTTGGGTATATACCCAGTAATGAGATTGATGGGTTGAATGATAATTCTATTTTTAGTTTTTTGAGAAATCTCCAAACTTCTTTCCAGAGTGGTTGAACTAACTTACAATCCCACCAACAGTGTATGAGCTTTCCCTTTACAGTCTTACCAACATGTTATTTTCTGACTTTTTAGTAATAGCCATTCTGACTGGTGTGAGATGGTATTTCATTGTGGTTTTGATTTGCATTTCTCTGATGATTAGTGATAATGAGCATTTTTCATATGTTTCTTGGCCAGTTACATGTCTTTTTTTTCAGAAGTAATTGTTGATGTCCTATGTCCACTTTTTAATGAGGTGTTTTTTTTCCTATTGATTTGTTTAAGTACCTTATAGCTTCTGGATATTAGACCTTTGTTGGATGCATAATTTGCAAATATTTTCTGGACATAGTTTCAAAGGAGTGGGGGAATCAGAAGCCAGATCCGAATTGGTAAAGGAATGATTAGGATATGAAGAAATGGAGAAAGCTAGAATGGGCAAGTAGAAGAAGGAAGAGAGATAAAAATAGAAACACTGAGTACCATGCACCAAGTGATAACTGGTGGTGTATATTATAGGCAGGATGGTGCACGAGCTACCCATGGGGGCTCTGGAGCCAGACTGCCTTGGCTTTGAAAGCTGGATCTGCCACTTACTGTCTGTGGGACTTTGGGCAAGTTGTCTCACCTTCAATACCTCGATTCCTTCAACTGTAAAATGGGGATAGCACTGGCATCTTCTTTACTGAGTTGTAAAAATTAAAGGGAAGTTCCTGGTACATAGTAAATGCTCAATCCATTCTAGCTTTTATTACTCTCTCCAAAGTGCTATGGAAATACAGCATAAGACTTGATTGATTCTGTTAGGTGAGCAGAGTTAGAGAAAAATTTATAGAGGTGTCATGGATGCAGATCATAAAAGGGAAGTTTTTTTTAAAGTGGAGAAAAAATCAAAAAGCATATTTGAGAAATAAGCACAAATTATATAAACAAAACAAGTAAATGTGAAATTACAGGGTAAATTTGGTCAACAACCACACCAAGAATTTGGAAAGATCCATTACTAATATACGAAGACAAAAATTAGTTATTGTCTTTAGTGAGGGAAAACTATGCAGTAAATTCATTATTATTATTTTTTTGCTTTAGCTTTCTATTTTCAGAGCAATTTGCTTGGCTTCATTAATGCCTTCATTCTTGCTTACAGCCCTTGTGTATATCTGGATATGTCGCAGTGGCCTCCTGAAGAGTTGCTTTAACTGAATTGTGCTTTGGGGTGACTTAACTGAATTAAGCTATTTGTCTGTGTCAGCAGATCAGGAAGAAATAGCCCAATGAAATTCATCATCATATTTACTGTAAGGATATTGTTGAAAATGGGCTTCATTACCTTGCATAGTATTTGGTTTATGAGGATGCTTAGGAGACTGTCTTCACAGTCTTAATATAAACAATAGATGTGTTTCAGTTGACCAAATGGTTTGATTTTGTAATGTAGCACCATACTCTGTTTGGTCTTTGTGAAGACTGTTAGAAAGCTTTGAGTATATTTGTAGTTCAGCCTAAGCAAGTACTGTAAATTTCATGTACTGGGCTAATTCTGGTGCCATTTATATTCCTATTCTCTGTTCTTTTTCTCACGTGCTCCTAATTAAAGTTCTTTTGATATACTGTAGGTGTCTTTTAAAGCTACCTTAAATTCTTTCTGTGGTAGGACACTAGTTTGAAAGCATGAGATCTGAAGTCAAAATGTCTCCCTCCAAATTCGTGTTTGACCACTTGCTGGCTGTACAACATTGGGCAAGTTACTTAATGTCGTGAAGCCTCAGTTTCATCTGCAAAATGGGGATAGCAATTTTCACTTCAGAGTTTTGTGAGGATTAAAGGAGATAAGTCATGTAAATTACTGAGCACAATACCTGGCACATAGAAGCACTCAAGAAATTCATGTCCTCATTGTTATTAACATTATTTTATGTTAGTATTAATAATCATGATATAAAAACACACATATATGAAAAAAATCCTATTATAACTGCTGGGTAATTAAAATGATCCTGCTTCCTTCAGGTTTATTTGAAATTCACATGCCTTGATATTCATGACAGGGAGCCAATTTCGGGAAATAGATTTTCAAGCATTAACAATTTAAATCAGGCGAAAGATTATACTTGACAATTAGCATCAACAATAGACAGCTAAACAGAAATATAGTGCTTTTTCTATTTGTGTCTGTCTTACTACATCTATAAGCTAGTATTCTGTCTTTAGGCTGATGGGCCTGTTTACATAGAAGTTCCAGAAGCGAAATGCAGAAGATTATTCCGTCTTGCAATTTAAATGAAATATTGCATAGATAATTTCAGACAGGAATTTTTCAGAGAGCAAGAAATAGTTCTTAGCAACATGAAAAACCAGAAACAATGCTAGATCTAATTCTGTATGAGCACAGCCATGTGCTGAGTGCCCCATTTCATTTTTAAGGACATAGATTTAATTTCATGTGACAATCTGGCATCAAAGATTTCCCCTAGTCATTTTACTAAATAGCCCAGTAAATATGAAAATGCAATCCAATAGTAAAAGATTAAATTTGTCAGACTCTACTTTCAGGGCACCACGGTTATTATGAAGGCAATAAATGAACAAATGAGATTAAGGAAAATGCCAATAGATATGTCATATGATATAAACACATCTAACACCTGACTAATGAGAATTTTATGTGCACGATAAAATGTCAATTTGTATATCTAGCTTGTTTCCTGTACCATTTCTATCTATCATATTTATCAAATAAATATAATAACCTTTCAGGGTACTATAATAATTTATGTAATATTTTACTCTTTTTACCAAGGCAAGAGGGAACACTTTTTCCCTCCTTTAAAGGAAATTAAAAATTCCTTTTAATTTTTTTATTAAAAGGAATTAATAAAACCCTATTTTATTTTCTTCAATACTGTCGAAGAAATCTTTTGAAAGATTCCTAAATTTAAAACAGTTAAAATTTAACAAATTTACTTAAAGGAATATGGCTATAAAAATAATTCTTAGTAACCTACAACTAAATATTTAAAAGTTCTTTTGTTGTGTTTAAAAAAAATGACAATTTACTACACAAACAATTTTATTTGAAGGTTGCATTTATTCATATTCCTGATGAATTCATTTATTTACATTACATAGCTTATTTTAGCTCTCATGCTGTTTTAAAAACAGAATATTTATCTATTTTAATAGCGTATGACCAAATATTCTGCACTTAAAGTTCATTTGTTGATACCAAATTCTGCATTGTGACTGAAGAAAAATAAGTTATATATTTGAGGAGTTCAGTGGCACAATCTCAGCTCACTGCAACCTCTGCTTCCCGGGTTCAAGCGATCCTCATGCCTCAGTCTTGAGTAGCTAGGATTACAGGTATGTGCCACCAGGCCCAGCGAATTTTTGTATTTTTAGTAGAGACAGGGTTTCTCCATGTTGGCCAGGCTAGTCTTGAACTTCTGGGCTCAACTGATCCACCCGCTTTGGCCTCCCAAAGAGTTGGGATTACAGGCGTGAGCCATCGCGCTGAGCCTTCCTTTTATTTTGTCAGTCTACTTGTGCAATAATTAAAATGATGAAATTCAGGGAGTCTTTGATCATATGTTCCAAATTGTCAGCCGAACTTTTTGATAACATTTTGGATGTGCTGCTGTCTGCCATAAGTGGACATCAGAGACATTAATAGTCATATGTTGGCCAGTTCAGCGGTTACCAAGTCACCTTGGGCAGGACTGCTCATCCCTGTTCCCTTACATTTCTCATCTGTTCCCAGAATAGGAATTCCTATCCTATCAGAATGGTGCTATATTAGTCTGTTCTCACACTGCTATCAAGGACTACCTGAGACTGGGGAATTTATAAAGAAAAGAGCTTTCTAATTTATAAAGAAAAGAGGTCAACTCACAGTTCTGCAGGCTGTACAGGAGGCATGGCTGGGGAGGCCTCAGGAAACTTACAATCACGGCAGAAGGCAAAGGGGAAGCAGGCATATCTTCACATGGCCATCAGGAGAGAATGAGAGAAAGAGAGAGAGAGAAAAAGAAGGAGGAGGTGCCACACACTTTCAAACAACCAGACCTCCTGAGAATCTATCAGTAGAACAACAAGGGGAAAGTCTGCACCTGTGATTCCATCACCTCCCACCAGGCCCTTCCTCCAACACTGGATTTACAACTCAATGTGAGATTTGGGTAGGGACACAGAGCGAAACCACATCAGGTGCTCATCAAACTTCTCAAATACACTTAGAAAAACATGGTCAAGAATGGCATACAGAGTAGTCACTGATGTATGTTTAAAGTATGGTCAAGAATGGCACACGGTAGTCACTGATGTATGTTTAAAGAATTGGAATTTTATTATAATTTTTAGAATTAGAATAATGTTTAACTTAGAATAAAAGTTAAAAATTATTCTAACTTGTGTTATTTTTATTGTTATTGTCATACAAGTCAGGATTATTATCCTAACTATTGGACAGAAAAACTACAGAATACACGCTTTTCTAAAAGAATGGACACTTCCCTAAAGTCAACAGGGGAGTTGAAAATAGAAGTTAAATCTCCAGAACCTTAATCACCTATTTTAAACTTTAAGTATTTTGACTTTCAGATAATTCTGTGAAGAATTCTGTCTTGATTTAGAAGACATTGCTTTTCTTTGCACTTTGTCTAAATTACACTGAAATATACCTAATTGTTGGGGGGTTGGGGGCGGGTGGAGAGGGAAAAAAAAAACAGAAATTCAAAGAGATTTAGGATGAATCCCAGGTTTTTGATTTAGATTTGGGATCATTATCCAAGAAGAAAACATTGTTAAGCATTGTGGAATATTTTCAAATTTTATTCTATATTTCATGTACTTAATGATGGTTTTTTACTGTTAAAAAAATGCAAAGTATAATGACAGCATGACAAGGGTTTTGCAGCCTGCTCATTTTATGGGACCGTTAACTACTCAGAGATTTGATGGCAATGTACTGTTTTCCTTTAAAATAATCTCTGATGTATTACACAATTAACACAAAATTTACATAATATTTTAAAATAAAATAAGAAATTCAAAGAAATTTCTGAGAGCTTGTAGCGATATTCCAAACTTTCTAGAGTTTTACTCTCGTCTGTTGTTGGGGTACTTGATAAAAAGCTGGAGAACCCTGAGGTCTTTAATTATTGCAGTAGTCCCTGGCTTGTCAAGTCACTTCCTGCTAGTCTTTCAAAGTCAATGAGAATTTACCTCTTAGAAAAATCAAATTTGGAGCCAGGCATGGTGGCTCATGCCTATAATCCCAGCACTTTGGGAGGCCAAGGCAGGTGGATCACTTGAGGTCAGGAGTTTGAGACCAGCCTGACCAACATGGTGAAACCCCGTCTCTACTAAAAATACAAAAATTAGCCGGGTGTGGTGGTGCATGCCTGTAACCCTAGCTCCTCAGGAGGCTGAGGCATGAGAATTACTTGAACCAGGGAGGTGGAGGTTGCAGTGAGCTGAGATGGCGCCACTGCATTCCAGCCTGGGCAACAGAGCGAGACTCTGTCAAAAAAAAAAAAAGAAAGAAAAAAAAGAAAAATCAACCTTGGAAAATGAACTACTCTCCCTAGGAGGATAGCATTTCCCATATATGAAAAAAAATTATATTTAGAAAAAGAAACTTCTTTTAGCAATGGCTAGATGTAATCAAGCTTTTATAGATCAAAGCCAGTTAGCAGTGTGGTTGACGAGTGCAACGAGAATTTAAAATGTTGGGTTCTGGGTGCCTACCAGCAGAAGTACCAGAATCCTGCAGCTCTTAGATGTCTTTTTCTCTTGCAGTGTCCCAGAGAGCTCACACGGTGTCTTTGATGGTGATTTAAAATGTCCTGAGACAGCTACAGATAACGCCTTCCTCAGCTCCCTGTGATCTTACTCTGCTTCTTTTCATGGCTGGGGCAGACCCTAGGGATTGCCTCTGGGTACCGGAGATGGCTCTCCATTGCCCCTACCCTGATGTCTGTTACATCTCTTTAGCAGAAGCATCCTCCTAGGGTGCTATAGTCCTTTTGCACCCAGCACTTCCTCTGGCATTACTCTTATGGCTCCTTCAGTATTTGTTCATTTAATTGTCTGTCTTCTCTGCCAGACTGTGAGATCTATGAAAGTAGGATCTGTTGCTGTCTTTTTCACCCCAGAAAGAGGTACTTAACCACATTTTTTCTTTGGAGACAAGGTCTTGCTATGTTGCCCAGTCTGGTCTCAAACTCCTGGCCTTAAGTGATCCTCCTGTCTCAGCCTCCTGAGTAGCTGGGATTACAAGTGCGAGGCACCATGCCCAGCTGCTTAACTATGTTTGATGAACCAATGAAGGAAGAGCTCTTGCCAGTGCTTTTTCAGAAGGGCAGAAGGCTGTCCTCCCACCAGAGCTGCGGTTCTTCACAGGCTCCTAGAAAACCACACAGGCCCTTCATCCCATGGGAAACTTTGTCAAATTCCTGTGGGTCTAGGTTAGAGGATATTTGAGAAAGACAAAGCAGTCACTTCTGCAAAAAATTAACCTATACCTTAACTCAGAGTCCAGACACTTTGACCCTTACCTTAGAGCAGTGTGTGGCTCATCTGCAGCCAATAACATGGAATTAGAGGTGGCTGCTGTCCTTCCTCTCTGTTGGATAGTCTTATTCTGAGAACTGAATCATCAGTCTCAAGACATGGAGATAAAAGGAATGGTTCTGGCATCGGATCGCTGAGGTTGAAAGCCAGCTCTGTCATTCCTGGAGGTGACTTTGGGCAAATCAATTTGTCTTAATAAACCTCAGTTTCTTCGTCTGTGAAGTGGGTCTATACTAGTCTACCACACATGGGTGTTGTAAGGATTAAAGCATATAAACCTTGCAAAACATCTAACGCAATGCCTAGCACAGTGTGTACTAAAATGTGAAGAATCATTCTAGCATTATAATCTTATTGTAGCTAGAAGGAGACCCTCATATGCTGGAAGTCCCTGAAATGTGCCACAAAAAGGGCTCACTTCTGGAGCTTTATTTTACACACACACACACACACACACACGTTAATGTAATCAAACAAGGAGTTAGTATACTTTTAGTGGAAAATGAATTAGTTGAATTAAAAAAAAGCAAAGACATGCGTGCATCAGAAGTTCATGACCTAACCAGAAATAAAATCCCACACAAGCAGAAATAGTAATCTATTCCACTCCCCAGAAAAAGCAATCTCCTTGGCTGCCAGCCCAGTGAACTGCAGCAACCTCTGTCACTGAGGACACTGCTCTCTGCCCTGGCATCTCTTCTTAGCTGCTGTGGGATGTGGGACCTGGGAACACATTTTTAAAAAACTGAATGAAAAACACATCAGAGTCCCCAAGAGATAAAAACTTAGTATCTTCTACGGTGACATGGACTTCTGAGTACTCATCTCTGGAGGCCGAAATATCCAAACTCAAGGATGAAAGGTCTGTTCCATCTGGAAGAAGTGTAAGGATTTCTTCAAGAAGCATCTGTACAGCTATTCTCTGTGCAGATGGTAGCCTGGCCAGTGCCATAGTGAGACTGAGGAAAGGGTCCTTCTACCACCACACAGTCTCCCTGGGGATGAGAACCTCTTCTTTGCAAGCTCATGAATATTGATGAGTCCAAACCACACTCGAAAGAGTCAGAACATATTGTAAAAGCCAAATTGCAAGTTGGCTCCTAAAGCTTGGGCAAAGGAGCAAATAATTTCAGCCCTGGGACTGGGCTGGGGCTGGCACAGCGCCTGAGCCTAAAAAGGAGGGCTGAGAGAACCTTGGCTCAAACCTCTTGTGGATCAAGAGGAAAGGAGGAGGAAGTGGGAGTCCAGGGGCTTTCATTCCCTGTAAACTCTGCCAACCAGTCATCCCGAAGTCAGAAGGCTGGAAGTCCCTGAAATGTGCCACAAAAAAGAGCTCACTTCTGGAGCTTTATTTTACACACACACACACGCACGCACGCACACACATTAATGTAATCAAACAAGGAGTTAGTTAGTGGTGTATTTTTTTTTTTTTTGGATGGAGTCTCACTCTGTCGCGCAGGCTGGAGTTAATGGTGCAGTCTTGGCTCACTGCAACCTCGGCCTCCCGGTCCAAGTGATTCTCCTGCCTCAGCCTCCCAAGTAGCTAGGATTACAGGCATCTGCCACTTCGCCCGGCTAATTTTTGTATTTTTAGTAGAGACAGGTTTCACCATGTTGGTCTGGCTGGTCTTGAACTCCTGACCTCAGGTGATCCACCTGCATCGGCCTCCCAAAGTGCTGGGATTACAGGTGTGAGCCACTGCGGCCAGCCCGAGTTAGTGTACTTTTATAGGAAAATGAATTAGTTGTCTTCCCCAAGACAGAGTGCATGAGAAAAGAACCCATTGCCAGAGACTATACAAGCAAATCTGGCATAAATAAGAACTTCATGGGCAACAAATATTTACTGGGCACTCACTAAGTATCATGTTCTGTGCTAGGCACTGGAAATATGATGGAAAAAAGGAAACGATTCCTGATTTCAAGTTTACAGTGGTAGAAGTGTGGTGGGAGGGGAAGTAAAAACAATAACAAGCAAAATATAATGTATTGTGGTATGTTGTTGCATGCATCACTTTGTTCCTTTATATTGCCAGCTAGTATGCTACAATTTGCTTTTCCATACACTTGCTGATGACCTTTGATGGGCTTCCAGTTTGGGATTATTATGAAGAGAGCTGTTATGAACATTTATGTCTTCAAGTGAACATACATTTTTGTTTATCTTGGGTTAATATCTAGGAATAGAGTTGCAGAATCATATGGTAAATGTATATTTCACTTCATAAGAAACTGACACACTTTTCCAAACTGGCTGGACCATTTTGCATTCCTATTAGCAGTGTATGAGAGTCCCAGGTGCTTCACAACCTTGTCAACATTTGATATTGCCAATTCAAACAATTTTAGCCATTGTAGACGGTGTATAGCAGTAGCCCATTGTGGTCTTATTTGCATTTCCCTACTGATTAATAATGTTGAGTGTTTTTTAGATGTGCTTTTTGTGCCATTAGTACATCTTCTTTGGGGAAATGTCTATTCAAATCTTTTACCAATTAAAAAAATCAAGGACTGTGCCTCATTATTGAAGTTTGAGATTCTTTACAAATTCTGGATATAAGTCCTTTATTTAGATATATATTTTGCAAATATTTTTTTCTAATCTGTGTTTTGCCTTTTCACTTTCTTAACTGTATTATTTTTTGAGACCCCTCCCCATCCTTTGGTAACTGCTTGCTATTCTACTCTCTACTTCTATGATAACAACATTTTAGATTCCACATATGAGTGAGATCATATAGTACTTGCCTTTCTGTGCCTGGCTTATTTCACTTAACATACGGTGGAAGAGACTGGGTGCAGTGGCTCATGCCTGTAATCCCAGCGCTTTGGGAGGCCGAGGTGGGCTGATCACTTGAGGTCAGAAGTTCAATACTAGCCTGGCCAACATGGTGAAACCCCATCTGTACTAAAAAAATTACAAAAATTAGCCAGGCTTGGTGGCGGGTGCCTGTAATCCCAGCTACTCGGGAGGCTGAAGCAGGAGAGTTGCTTGAACCTGGGAGGTGGAGGTTGCAGTGATCCAAGATCACGACACTGTACTACAGCCTGGGTGACAGAGTGAGACTCTGTCTAAAAAACAACAACAACAACAACAAAAATAAGGTGGAAGAGTAGAAGTTTCACATTTTGATGATATCTCCAATGTGCTAATTTTTTAATGCATGGTTTGTACACTTTTTGTCCCATCTAAGAAATCTTTGCCCCAATCACAAAGGTTTTCCCTCCTGTTTTGTTGAAGTTTTATGGTTTCAGATTTTCCATTTAGGTCTAGAATACATTTTGTGTCAATTTTTCTAGAATACATTTTGTGTCAAACACTGAGGGCATTTTTGGGCACGGTGGCTCATGCCTGTAATCCCAGCACTTTGGGAAGCTGAGGTGGATCACTTGAGGCCAGGAGTTGGAGACCAGCCTGGGCAACATAGGGAGACCCCTTACAAAAGACTAAAACATCAGCTGGGTGTGGCAGCACATACCTGTAGCCCCAGCTACGCAGGAGGCTAAGCCCAAGGGGTTGAGACTGCAGCGAGCCGTGATCACGCCACTGAACTCTAGCCTAGGTAACAGAGCAAGACCCTGTCTAAAAAAAAAAAAAAGAAAGAAAGAAAGAAAGAGAGAGAGAGAGAGACAGAGAGAGAAGGAAAAAGAAAGGAAGGAAGGAAGGCAGGAAGGAAGGAAGGAAGGAAGGAAGAAAGAATCACCTTTTCCCTTTTGATACCTTGGTACTTTTATTGAAAACTGAAAAACAATTGACTATTTATGTGTGGGCCTATTTTTGAACTCTCAGTTTCATGGATCTATATGTCTATCCTTATGCTAACATCCCACTGTCTTATTTTAGCTTTATAGTAAGCCTTGAAATTGACCAGTGATTGTTCTTTTTTTTCTCCAAAATTATTTTGCTTATTCTAGGATTCTGCATTTCTACATAAATTTCTTTTTTCTCTTTTTTTGAGATGGAATCTCGCTCCATCATCCGGGCTGGAGTGCAGTGGTGCTATCTCAGCTCACTGCAACCTTTGCCTCTTGGGTTCAAGAGTTTCTCCTGCCTGTCTCCTGAGTAGCTGGGATTACAGGAGCGCACCACCACACCTGGTTAATTTTTGTATTTTTAGGAGTTTCACCATGTTGGCCAGGCTGGTCTCGAACTCCTGACCTCAGGTGATCTGCCTGTTTTGGCCTCCCAAAGTGCTAGGATTACAGGCGTGAGCCACTGTGCCCCGCCTGCAATTCTATATAAATTTCTACATAAAAAATTCGCTTGATTTTGATTGAGACAGCACTGACTCACAATTTAGGGAGAATTGACATCTTAACAATACCAAGTCAACTGAACTATGAACATGTGTGTCTCACTATTTATTGAGATATTCTTTAATTTATCTCAGCAAAGTCTTGGACTTTTCTCTGTGCAGTTGCCCAGCCTTATCTGCAGAGGACACGTTCCAATAACCCCAGCTATGCCTCAAACTGTGGAGAGTACTGACCCCTATATATCCTATGTTTTTTTAATATCTACTTACCTATGATAAAGTTTAATTTATAAATTTGGCATAGTAAGAGAGTAACAATAACTAATAATAAAGTAGAAGAATTATAACAAACTGTAATAAAAGTTGTGTGAATGTGGTCTCTCAAAATATCTTCATATTTTTGGATTGTAGTTGACTGTAGATAACTGAAAACTGCTGAAAAGGAAAAGACTGATTTGGTTACTATACATACCATCATTATTTTGTTATGTTTATTCCTAAATAAATCATGTTTTGTGATGCCATTTTAAACATATTGTTAAAATGTAAATTTCCGATTGTTTGTTGCTACCATATAGAAATATAATTGATTTGTGTATGTTGACCTTGTATCCTGTGACGTTGTTTAAATTTGCTTCTTAGCTGTGGTTACTTTTTGGTAGATTCCTTTGGATTTTCTGTATCAACAGGCACATTGCTGGTGCATAGTGACAGTTTTACATATACATTTCCAAAGATAGGACTTTTATTTTGGTTTCTTGCCTTATAACATTAACTGGAAACATGCACTGAATAGAAGTGACAAGAGGGAACATCTCGCCTTCTTCCCGATCTTAGGAGAAAATAATTCAGTTTTAAATTATGGCATTAGCTGTAGGTTTTTGGTGGATTTCCTCTATCACATTGAGAAAGTTTTCTCCTATTTCTAGTTTGCTAAGGGCTTTTTGTTTGTTTGTTTTAAATCATGAATGGGTATTGAAATTTGTCAAATGTTTTTCTGCACCTTTTAAGATGAAACTATATGAATCATATAGTTTCTCCTTTTTAGTCTGCTAGTATGATGAATTATATTTATTGATTTTTGCATGTTGACTCAATATTACATTTCTAGGATAAACCCCACTTGTTCATGATGTATTCTTTTATTATATGTAGCTGGATTTGATTTACTGAAATTCTGTTAAGGATTTTTGTGTCTGTGTTCATAAGAAATATTGGTCTGTAGTTTTCTACCTTTTAAATTTCTTTTTCTAGTGTTATCAGGGTAAAACTAGCCGCATAAAGTGAACTGGAAAGTCTTCTTTCTATGCTTTTGTGCAGGACTGGTTTTATTCCTCCCTTAAACATTCAGTAGAATTCATCAGTCAAGCCTCTGAATCTATGGGTTTTCTTTGTAGAAAGGTTTATGACTGCAACTTCACTTTCTTTAATATAAATAGGGATGTTTAAATTATTTCTCTTTGAGTGAGCTTTAGTTGTTCTGATCTTTCAAGGAATGTATTTTTATCTAATTTGATGAATTTATTGTTTTAAGTTTATTCATAACTTTTTTTATTATCCTTTTAGTAGGGTATAGAAATTGTTCATTCTGGGTACTTGTAATTGTGTGTTCTTTATCTATTTTTCTTGTTTAAGTTGGCTAAAGATTTACCAGCTGTGTTTTCAAAGACTGGTTTTTGTTTTCATTGATTTTCTCTACTGTTTGTCCATTTATTATTCTATTGATTTCTGGTTATTTCTTCCCTTCCACTTACTTTGGGTTAAATTGCTCTTCTTTTTCTATTTTCTTAAGGTGGAAATGTAGACATTTAACTATAAAGTTTTCTACTTTCCAACATAAGTATTTAAACTTATAAATTTCTGGCCGGGTGCAGTGGCTCATGTCTGTAACGTTACACTTTGGGAGGTCGAGGCGGTTGGATCACCTGAGGTCAGGAGTTCAAGACCAGCCTGGCCAAGGTGGTGAAAACCCGTCTCTACTGAAAATACAAAAATTAGCCGGGTATGGTGGCGCATGCCTGTAGTCCCAGCTACTCAGGAGGCTGAGGCAGGAGAATCGCTTGAATCCAGGAGGTGGAGGTTGCAGTGAGCCGAGATTGTGTCACTGCACTCCAGCCTGGGTGACAGAGTGAGACTCTGTCTCAAAAAAAAAAAAAAAAAGTTATAAATTTCCTTTTTAGCGCTGCTTTAAATGATTCCCACACTTTTTATATGTGTGGGAATATGCTTTCATTTTCATGCCTTTCAAAATATTTTCTTATTTCACTTGTGATTTTTTTATTGGTGTCAGATAATATATTTTAGAAATTAATCCTTTAAATTGTATTAAGACTTGTTTTATGGACCCAATATGGTCTATCTTGATAAATTCTCCGTGTACACTTGAAAAGAATGTTTATTCTGCAGTTGTTGAGTGAGTGTTTTATAAATGCCAATTAATTTAAGTAGTTAGTAGTGTTGTTCAAGTTTCATGCATCCTTACTGGTTTTCTTCCCACATATTTTAACAATTATTGAGAGAGGAGTGTTGAAGTTTATAACTGTAATTGTGTCCGTTTCTTCTACTTCTACCAGTGTTTGCTTCATGTATTTTGAAGCTCTGTGAGCACTGTTGTGTTTTCTGATCCATTTCCCATTATGATCCCCAATATGAAATCTACTTTGTATAATATTAATACAGCCAATTCTCTTACTTTTGCTTAATGCTTGCATGACATTCTTTTACTTTTTTGTAACATTTTGGGGAATGTTTTGTTATTCTTTTTTTTTAACCTGTCCATGTCTTTATATTTAAAGTCAGTTTCTTATAGACAACATACATATAGTTAGGTCTTACTTTTTTTATCCAATCTGACAATCTTTTAATGGACTGTCTAGACCACTTACATTCAGTAGAATTATTGATATAGTTGAGTTTTAATTTACCATATTGATATTTGTTTTCCCTTTGTCCCATCTATTTTATGTTTTCTTTTTCCTTTGTTCCTTTATTCATTCATATTAATCAAATTTTTTTAGATTCTATTTTCTCTCCACTATTGGCTTACTAGCAATTCTTCTTTTTTATGGTTTCTTTTTAGTGGTTGCTCCAGGGTTTACAATATTTAACTAATCACAGCCTACTTTCAGATAACATTATATGATTTCACATGACATGTAAGAAACTTACAACAGCATACTTTCATTCTGCTCCTCCTGTCCTCTGTGTCATTGTTGTAATATATTTTACTTCTATGTAGGTAATGAAATCCACAGACTTTGTTATGTTTGCTTTAAATAGTCAAATATCTTTTAAAGAGATTAAGTAGGAAAAAAATGTTTTTACATTTGCCATTTCCAGTGTTCTTTATTACACTGTGTGAATTAAAATTTTTACAAGTTATTTTCTTTCTGCCTGAAGAGGTTCCTTTAACATTTCTGCAGTTCTGCTGGTGATGCAATAGTTGCTCTCATTTTACTAGGAACATCTTTCTTTTTCATTTTCTTTTTTGGTACAATATGGTTACATTTATAATATTGGAACATGTATGTTTAAAAATGCATGGAGTACTTGCTTCAGCAGCACATATACTAAAATTGGAATAATACAGACAAAATTGGCTTGGCCCCTGCACAAGGATGACACACAAATTCAAGAAGAGTTCCACATTTTTGTATTTAATGCACTCACCTGTGCACTTAAAAATAGTAGATTTTATGTTATATATATTTTACCTCAATAAAAAACATAGACATGGGTCTAGAAATACACATATAAAACTGTTAATATTGGCTTACTCCTTGGAAGAGGAGATGGGAGTGAAAGATAACTTTTAGGATTTAACTCCAATTTTTAAACTTTTGTTTGGAAATTATTTTAAACACAAAAAATTTGCAGGAGTTTACTCCGATTACCCCATTTGCTTCACCATTCTCAATCTCTTTTTATATATACATTAAAAATACATCATCTATATCTGCATATGTATTTGTGTATAAACTAGATATATGTATATATATTTATGAACCATTTGAGGGGAAAATACTCAGCATATTTCCTAAAAATAGGGATTCTCCTTTATAACCACAGTACAATTAACAAATAGAGTACATTTAGTTACTTTTTCTTTTTTCTTTTCTTTTTTTTTTTTTTTTGAGAGGAAGTTTTGTTCTTGTTTTCCAGGCTGGAGTGCAATGGTGCAATCTTGGCTCACTGCAACCTCCCGGGTTCAAGCGATGGTCCTGCCTCAGCATCCTAAGTAGCTGGGATTACAAGCATGCACCACCATGCCCGGCTAATTTTGTATTTTTAATAGAGACGGGGTTTCTCCATGTTGGTCAGTCTGGTCTCGAACTCCCGACCTCAGGTGATCCGCCCACCTCGGCCTCCAAAAGTGCTGGGATTACAGGCATGAGCCACCATGCCCGGCCACTTTTTCTTTTTTTAATTGACAAGTAAAAATTGTATATGTATTATGGTGTACAACATGATGTTTTGATATGTGTATATACATTGTGAAATGGCTAAAGTCATTTTGCGTATGCATTACCTCACATACTTTTTTGTGGTGAGAATACTTAAAATCTCTTAACAATTTTCAAGTATACAATATATTGTTATAAACTATAGTCATCTTGATGTTCAGTAGATCTCTTGAACTCATTCCTCCTGTTTAACTGAAATTTTGTTTCTTTTGACCAACATCTTCCCAATTACCACACACACAGTCTCTGGTAACCATCATTTAACTCCTTGTTTCTATGAGTATGACTTTTAAAAAATATTCTACATATAAGTGAGGTCATCAGTTTGTCTTTCTGTGCCTGGTTTAATTCACTCAAGATAATGTCCTCCATGTTCATCCATGTTGTCACAAACGACAAGATTTCTGTGTTTTTAAAGGCTGAACGGTATTCTCTTGTGCATATACACCACATTTTCTGAACACTTAGATTGACTCCATATCTTGGCTATCGTGAATAATGCTGCAATGAACATGAGCCTGCAGATATCTGTTTGATACACAGATTTCATTTTCTTTGGATATATACCCAGAAATGGGATTGCTGGATCATATGATAACTCCATTTTTAGTTTTTTGAGGGAACATTTATACTATTTTCCACAATTGCTGTACTAATTTATAGTCCCACCAACAGTGTGCAAGGCTTCCCTCTCTTCTACATCGTTGCCAATGCTTGTTATCTTTTATCTTTCAGGTAATAGCCATCCTAACAGGTGTGAGGTAATATCTCATTGGGGTTTCAATTTGCACTTCCCTGATGATTAGAGATGTTGAGTATTTTTTTTTTCTTTGAGACAGAGTCTCACTCTGTTGCCCAGGCTGGAGTGCAGTGGCACAATCTTGGCTCACTGCAACCTCCGCCTCCAGGGCTCAAGTGATTCTCCTGCCTCAGCCTCCCAAGCAGCTAGGATCACAGGTGCCCACCACCACGCCCAGCTAAGTTTTGTATTTTTAGTAGAGACAGGGTTTCACCATGTTGGTCAGACTGGTCTCGAATTCCTGACCTCAGGCGATCCACCCGCCTCGGCCTCCCAAAGTGCTGGGATTACAGGCATGAGCCATGGCGCCCTGGCTGAGCATTTCTTTTTCACATACCTAGTTAGTTATTTGTATATCTTCCCTTGAGAAATGTCCATTCAGGTCATTTGCTAATTTTTAAAATCAGGTTGTTTGTCTTTTTACTTTTGAGTTATTTGAGTTTCTCACATATTTTGGAGGCTGATTATTATTTGCAAATATATTCTCCCATTCTGTAGGTTTCTCTTCACTCTGTCAGTTGTTTTCTTTGCTATGCAGAGATTTTTAGTTTAATGCAGTCCCATTTGTCTATTTTTACTTTTGTTGCCTATGTGTTTGTGGTCATATAAAAACAATTATTGCGTAGGCCAATGTCATGAAGCTATTCCCGTATGTGTTCTTCTAGTTTCACAATTGTAGGTTTTATATTTAAGTCTTTAATCCATTTTGAGTTGATTTTTGCATGTGGTATGAGATGAGGGTCTAATTTCAATCTTCTGCGTGTGGATATCCAGTTTTCCCAGGATCGTTTATTAAAAAGACTATCTTTTCCCCATTGTAAGTCCTTGGTATTTTTTTAAAGTACATAGACTATAAATGCATGGATTTATTTCTGGGATTTTTATTCTGTCCCATTAGATTATATGTCTGTTTTTATACCACTACCATGCTGTTTTTATTATTATAGCTTTATAGTGTATTTTCAAATTAGTTACTGTGATGCCTCCTGCTTTGTTATTTTTGCTCAAAAATGCTTTGGCTAATTGATATTTTTTGTGATACATAACATTTTAAGATTTTTTTTTTCTTATTTTTGTGAAAAATGTTATTGGAATTTTGATAGGGATTACATGGAACCCGTAGATCACTTTGGATATGGACATCTTATGAATTTCAATTCTTCCAGTCCATGAACATGAGATACTTTTCCATTTATTTGTGTCTTTAATTTCTTTCATCAATATTTCCCTCCTCTTTAATTTTTTTGGAAGAGTTTAAGGAATGCTATGAGTTCTTTAAATGTTTGGTAGAATTCAGCAGTGAAGTCATTAGGTCCTGGGCTTTTCTTTGATGGGAAACTTACCTACCGATTCAATCTCCTTACATGTTATTGATCTGTTCACATTTTCTGTTTCTTCATAATTTAGTCTTGTAGGTTCTATATGTCTATGAATTTATTCATTTTTTTCTATGTTAACTGATTAGTAAACTTAATATTGATACAATACTTTTATCTAATCTACCATTGGTATTCCAGTTTTACTGATTGACCTAATGATATGCTTTAGCATTTTCTTCTCTCATGTACAGGATCTAGCCTCTGGTCAGGCATTGAATTTAAGTGTCATGTCTCTCCTTAACCTCCTTTAATCTGGAACTTTTTCTTTTCAAAATGACATTGACATGTTTGAAAAATGCAGTCTGGCCCTCCCACAGCCTTTAACTAAAACATCCATTTTTTGCTTGTCTGAAGTTTCTTCATGGTTGCATTTAGGTTATGCATTCTTGGCCAGAATACTACATAAGTGAGTCTCTGTCCTTCACAATTGCAGGCACATGATACCCATTTGCCCCTCATTGGTGGTGTTAATTTTTTTTAATAAATCTTCATGTTTTATTTTTAAAATATTACTTAAGTTATATTTAAATATAAAAATCAAATAATATTTAAATATCATTCAGAATATATTAATAGCAACCTGATGAGTGACAATTTTGGAAATTAGCTTAACAATTTCATGAGGTATCTGGTTTTACTCACTTGAGATATGCTTTTGTTAGCACAGTGCTTTTGTTAGCACAGCCTGTTGCCCAGGCTGGAGTGCAGTGGTGCAATCTCAGCTCACTGCAGCCTCCACCACCTGGGTTCAAGCAATTCTCCTGCCTCAGCCTCCCAAGTAGCTGGGATTACAGGCACCCGCCACGACACCCAGCTAATGAAATATGAATTTTTAACAAAAATATCACAGCATATTTTTCTTATCATCTTCTATGCCTACTGATAATTTTTGCTGAATTTTGACTGTCAGATTGTATATTTTTACTTCATTCTTTTTCTCCAAGTTGTTACTAAAGTTACACATGCATACAGAAAATGCAAAAAATTATACATGTTCATCTCCAAGAACTTTCACAAACTGAACACACCCACGTGCCTAGCACTGAAATCAATACGCAGAATATCAGCCGCATCTCAGAAGTACTTTTTGCTGCCATCCAGTTCTCAAGAGAGCACCCACTGTTTAATAGCACCACAGATTCATTCATTTTGACAATTTTATAAAATGAATTATAACATTCATTTTATATTTTATGTAAACAGAACCATGAATAGGGACTCCCTGGGGTGTAGCTTGGCATTAGGCCTGTGAGTTTCCTCATTGTTGTGTGGATTCTGGTTTGTGTATTTCTATTGCTGTCTAGTGTTCCACTGGGTGAAGATACCACGGTGTTTATCCATTTTCTTGTTGATGGACATTTGGATAGTTTCCTATGCAGAGCTCCTATGACTCCTGGGACTAAGAACATTTGAAAACCTATCTGCTGTAGATGTTTGTGTGAAGGGGAACAGGGTAGCTACCTATACAGCTTCAGTAGATGCTGCCAAACAGTTTCCCAGTGTGGTTTAATTTAAACTCCACCACGTGTACATGAATGATCTGATTGCCCCATGGACTTGCCAGGACTTGATATTGCTCGTTTTCATTTTAGCTGAACTGGTGTGTGTAGAATGGTATCTCATCATGATTTAAATTAGCATTTTCCTGAAGATAAAGAAGTGAAACATCTTTTTATATTTCTATTGATCATTTGGACATTCTTTTTTGTGTAGTGTCTATTCAAGTTTTTTACCCATTTTTCTAATGGGTTTTCAGAGTTTTTCTTTTTAAGTGGTAGGAATTTGTTTTATATTCTGGCTTTCTGTGCTTTACGGGGCATATATAATGCAAACAGTTCTTGGTTTGTGGGTTGCTCAATCCCTTCTTTAATGATGTATTTTGATGAGCAGTAGCATTTCATATTCTTTATTATAATCAAATTTATCTTTTTCCTTTGTGTTTAGAATTTTATTGCATTAAAACAATAGTTTTTCTACTCAGAAGTTGTAAAGCTGCTCTTCTATCTTTTTCTTATAAAAGCCATTCTTCTTTTATATTTAGAACTGACACGAAGAATATAAGAAATTAACAAGAGGAGCCCAGGAAAGTGTGATTAGTAAAACGGAAGACAGGCTAAAAGAAAATGTCCCAATAAATGCAACAGATGAACAGCAGAAAAGTTAAACAGAGTTTAAATGACACTTGGGACACAATTAGTGGGCTGGATATGGGAACTCTCTGTATTCTCCGCTCAAATTTTGCTGTGAACCCAAAACTAAAAATAAAGTTTATTAATTAATAAAAAAGGAAAAAAGCTAGAACTGAGGGAATAATTAACCTTAGAAAAGGAAATGCACAAACACGTTCTTAATAGATAAAAGATTTCAAGCCACAGTTTCAAAAAGTTTGATGTATGTGGAGAAAAATAAGTATACATAGGAAATAATATAGAGCTACATCATAGTCTGAAACCCAAAGATAATGAGAAAGACAGCTGACAGCTGACATCTCAATATATGCAGGGCCATTTAAAATATATAGGTTTTTTTTTTACATCAGTTCCAAGTTCACAGCAAAACTGAGCAGAATGTAGAGCTTTTCTATGTACCTCCTACTCCACACATGCACAGCCTCCCATTATCAACATCTCTCACCAGAGTGGTACACTTGTCACAACTGATGAACCTACAAGGACGCATCATTGTTACCCAAAGTCCATGGTTTAAATTAGGGTTCACTCTTTGATGATTCCTGCAGAACGGGTCTTTATTATGATGATTGGGAAACAGTTATTTTCCAATGGTAGCACTCCCTCCTCATTTACCATTTGACACTTAGTATGCTACTTTAAGCAGGAACTCTCCCTAATCTCCAGTTCCTGATGTATTTATCATAGGTATGGACTCATGAAAAACTAGTTTTTCAGGCTTATAATTCACTACTGTACTTCAAGATTTTGGTGTTCAAAATGCCCTGGTTTTAACCAGTGAAGCCCCTCCAAGCTGGCTCCTGTGTTCTCGTGATATATGATATTCCTCCATCATTTTGAGCACTTTCTTAATATCTGGTATAAAGAGATCATCCAAGCTTTTCTTGTAGCTACCTGTCCCAGCCCTGAATTTAACCATTTCTATGATGTGTCTTGGTTCCTTTTAATGGAAAAAGGTATTAGAGAGCAAGCTCTGGATGTAAGGCATGCCCATTGCTACTGGGGAATCTTTGCTTCTTGCACCTTTCAGATGAGTGATCTAAAAAGTCAAAGGATGTTTATACTTTATACCTACAAACTTATATACCTACAGACATATATGTATATACATAAATACATATACATGTGAACATATACATATTTTAGAATTCATGAGTTCGCAGCAATAATTTTAATTTCTATCTATCCTCACAGGGTTTTATTTTTCAGTGAAAACCCTAGGTCCCCAAAACAATATATTTATATATTTGCTCAATTGTATAACACAGCTAAAATAGTTTCAGAATTCATTCATTCCACTACACAAAACAGACCTCTGAGAAAAGTTCAGGAATTCTGATGTCCTCTTTGCCCAATTATCCCATCATGAATGGAGGGTGGTCAAATATTGTATTTATACACTGTTAAAATTAGTCAAATATTGTGTAGCCCAATATTGTATTTATACACTGCTAGAATTAGTTCTTTTTCTACTTTCCATCTGAGTGGTTATACTAGTCATCTAATTGGGTTGATTTCAGTTTGCTCTTCATTTTATTTTCTTCAACCTATTCTTATTAACTTAATTAATTTGACTATGTAGAAGGTTGCCGTGTTTCCAAAAGAAAAACTGTACAGAAAAGTCTACTTGTAAAAGTGCCACTTCCTCCCCAGTTCCTAGTGCCACATTCCCTTTATACATTGCGAACTTTGTGGTTTTCTGGTTTATCTTTCCTTTTGTGCTTCTTTTTGTAAAGGCAAAGAGATATTGATAAGTTTTCTTATTTTTCCTTCTACTTACACTAATGGTAGAATACTATGTATGCCCTTTTGAAAAACAACTTTATCGAGGCATAATTTACATAACATAGAATTCACCCACTTTCATTATGCTGCTGGAAAGCTTTAGTAAATTTATAAACTTTGCAGCCATCACCACAATTTAGTTTTAGACCACTGCTGCCATCCATAAGTTTCTCTCATGCCCATTTGCTGATGGTTTTTACTCCCAGCTCTAACCCTAGGCAGCTACCAATCTGCATTCTGTCTCTACAGTTTTTCCCTTTCTAGACATTTCATATAAGTGGAATTATACAATATGTGATCTTATGTATCTGGCCCTTTTGCTTGGCATAATGCTTTTGAGGTTCATTCACGTTGTTGGATGTATCAGTATTTCTTCCCACTTTATTGCTGAATAATGCTCATTGTATGGATATACCACCATTTGTTCATCCATTCAGCAGCTGATATGGTGTGGATATTTGTCCCTGCCCAAATCTCAGACTGAACTGTAATCTCCAATGTTGGAGGTGGGGCCTGGTGGGAGGTGATTGGATCGTGGAAGTGGATCACTCATGAATGGTTTAGCATCATCCTCTTATGGTTCTGTTTTTCTGTTCTGTTGGTTCTGTTGTTCTGTTCTGTTGGTTCTGTTCTCATGGCAGTGAGTTCTTGTGAGATCTGGTCCTTTAAAAGTGTGTGACGCCTCCTCCCTCACTCTCTTTCTCTTGCTTTTGCTTTCACCAAGTGAAGTGCCCACTCCCGCTTCATCTTCCACCACGAGTAAAAGCTCCCTGAGGCCTCCCCAGAAGCTAAGCGATGTTGGTTTCATGCTTGTACAGCCTGCAGAACCATGAGCCAATTAAACCTCTTTTCTTTATAAATTACCAGTCTCAAGTATTCCTTTATAGCAATGCAAGAATGGCTTAATATACCAGCTGATGGACTTTTGGATTGGTTGTAATTTTTTATTATGATAATACTGCTATGTGTGCAAGTCTTTGGACAGACATATGTTTACATTCCTTTTGGATTGATATCTAGGAGTGCAACTGCTGGGTCATATAGTAAGTATCTGTTTATCTTTTCAAGAAACTGCCAAATTGTTTTCCAAAGATGCTGTATCATTTTACGTTCCCATTTTACGTTTACATAATGTAAAAATATGTATTTATATTTTTACATTAATTGTAAGCAAGTGGACTTTCATAAACTTGCTGAAAACTCTTATCTTAGATACTGCCACATAATCGTCCTCGGATTTTTGCTCATTTTTTTCTTAAGCAGCCTTTTCCTTCAAGAGTAGTTCAAAGATAAAATGAGTTTTAACTCAGAATAAATGTAAGAAAAAAAAGACTCAGAAAATTGTTTCCTCTTTCTTATTAGAAAATGGAAAAATACAGATGACATTATTAAAGGAAGGACTTTCTAGCTTCAGCCTTCAAAAATAAAGGTCTTTTCACTAGAAACCTGAATTTACATTCTCTTCTATGGTAAGGCAAGAAGTGATATTAGTTTACAGAAAGAGGTACTTCTTTTAAGTGATAGATACCAGGGAAATGGACTAAAGTTAGGATAGGGTCATTAACTTCACCTTTTGAGAAACTAGAAGATAATTTGATAATCTAAATATTTCATTTTATTTATTTTTTGAGACAGAGTCTTTCTCTGTCGCCCAGGATGGTGTGCAGTGATGTGAACATGGCTCACTGTGGCTTCAAACTCCTGGGCACAAGCGATCCTCCCATTTCAGTCCCTCGAGTAGCTGGGACTATAGGTGCCTGTCACCACGCACCACTGATTTTTATTTTGTAGAGATGGGGTCTCACTGTTTTGCCCAGGCTGATCTGAAACTGCTGAGCTCAAGTGATCCTCCTGCCTCGGCCTCCCAAAGTAAAGATTTTAAAAAGGAGAAAACTTAATAAAGTTCCCAATTGTTATTTTTATTTTGAAAGGGCCATTGTAGTGGTGGCAAAAAGGCAATGCTAGAAATAAATAATAATCCTGAACTAGCAGCTGCTAATTCAGCACTTTCACCCACAGTGGGATGAACACCAGATCTTCTTGCAATGCCCTAAAACACAACTGGACAAAATAACAGCCTCTTGAGAGCCAAGTGTGCTTTTTGGTGGCCATGATTAACGACATCACCCACATGGTACAGGGGGATATCACAGGCATCAATGTGCACCCCAGGAAAATCACTATCAGTTAACAGACTATCAGTTAACTTGTAAATTAACTTCAGCTAAATTTTACAATAAGGAAAGGTTATATTAAAAAACTCTTTTTACATCCCTTTTCAATGTTTTTTCTCTGTGCTTCTGTTACTCACCTTTTTTGCCCCAACCCAAGGGCATAGTTCGTGCATATTTTATTGGGTCTGAATTCAGCCAAGATATGTGTGTGTGTATGTATACACACATATATATGCACACATATATAGAAGCATTATATACATATGTATGTGTGCGTATATATATATATATGGGTGTAAAACTGATGAAAGTTTCACTTGAAGTTTTCTTAAGCATGCATCTTGTGCTTTGGGGAAATGAACGAGTATTTGGGCAGTAAGGGGTTTTCCAGGCCGGGTGCGGTGGCTCATGCCTGTAATCCCAGCACTTTGGGAGGCTGAGGCAGGTGGATCACAAGGTCAGGAGTTCGAGACCAGCCTGGCCAGCATGGTGAAACCCCATCTCTACTAAAAATAAAAAAATTAGCTGGGCATGGTGGTGCATGCCTGTAGTCCGAGCTACTTGGAAGGCTTAGGCAAGAGAATCACTTGAACCTGGGAGGCGGAGGTTGCAGTGAGCTGAGATTGCGCCACTGCATTCCAGCTTGGGCGACAGAGCGAGACTCCATCTCAAAAAAAAAAAAAACAACGGGGGGGATTTCCTAATACCCTTCAAAATACATCACATGGGCAGGTAGTTACTTTCTCCTGGGCCCAACCCTCATGAGGTGCACATATATGTGACTTACTGGGTCTACAGTTTTTAAGTTTTTAGTCTTTAAGAAAGAGGGGCTGGGAGTGATGGCTCATTTCTGTAATCCCAGCACTTTGGGAGGCTGATGCACGTGGAACTCTTGAATTCAGAAGTTATAGACCAGCCCTGGCAATGTGGTGAAACCCCATCTCTATAAAAAATGCAAAAATTTGCTGGGCATGGTGGTGCACACCTGTGGTCCCAGCTACTTGGGAGGCTGAGGTGGGAAGATGACTTGAGCTCAGGAGTTCAAGGCTGCAGTGAGTCATGATTGCACCACTGCACTCCAGCCTGCATGACAGAGTGAAACTCTGTCTTAAAAAAAAAAAAAACAGGCAAATACTTCCTGAGATCTTACACTATATCTGAATAAACTGAGTGAAAATATTTTATACGTAAGGACAATATCTATCTATTTATCTGTCTATCTGTCTATCTATCTATCTATCTATCTATCTATCTATCATCTATCTATCTATCCATCCATCCTACCTATCTAACTATCTATTGGTCACCTGTAACTCTACAGAGACATAATTAAGTGCTGAGTAATTAACAAAGGAGAAAAATGGAAGGATAAGACAGTATGTGCCCAGGAGGAATCTATGATATATGTAGCTGGCAAGATGTGCCTACTCGGTCATGCCCATTTTAAATTAGCATTCTCTGTAGTTTTCTTATTAGAAATCATCTCTCCCTAACACACACACACGTGTGCGCACATGCACATATGCACACCACATTGATTTTTATTCTTCTTTTTCAAAGTTCACAGCTGTTCTATTCCACAGATGAGAGGATATTGGAGAAATGCTATAGAAGAAACAACAAGATGTTAGTACTTCTGGTTTTTTGGGCAATGTGTTGATTTCAAGAATGGTCCCAAGGTGTTCATGACTGCCGGTGTTCATGACTGCCTGTGTTCACTCTGGGCTTGCCATGTGACTTGTTTTGGCCAATAGGGATGGTAGCAAACATGATGCAATGGATGGTGGAAAAATAATTAATGCACACCTGGGACATTGGTAACTCCCAGCTTTCCCTCTTTGTTCTTTATTTTCTATCTTCATAGAAAACAGCAACTTTTATATTTGCAGTAAAAACAATGGCAGTTTCCTCTCCCTTCCATTTGGTGGTGTGTTGGTAAATGTTTAACCTTTAGTTCTTTGAGAAATTAAAAAGCCCTACACAGAGAGACTTCATCTTTACAAAAAATTAGCTGGCCATGGTGGCAAGCACCTGTAGCTTCAGCTACTTGGGAGGCTGAGGCAGGAGGACTGCTTGAGCCCAGAAGTTTGAGGCTGCAGTGAACTATGATTGCACCACTGCACTCCACCCTGGGGGACAGAGCAAGACTCAGTCTCTAAAATGAAAAAAGGGCGGGGGGTGGGGAACCACTGATGTGTAGCATTTGCTGATTTCTGTGGTGTAAATACTCTCACTGTGGTTAATTTCAAGCTACCAGTATCATGTCACTTCATATGGAGATGGGAAGTCACCATTGTATAGTATTTCCGCTGAACAGGCAGAATAAATGTAACTAACTATGACAGCATAGGTAGTAGTCAAAGGTAGGAAAATAACCAGGAAATGATGAATTTTGAATATTTATTACCTTTGCTATTAATATGATTTATTTAATTGTACATTTATGCAATTTAGTTTTTTTTTTTTTTTTTTTTTGAGACAGTGTCTCACTTTGTTGCCAAGGCTGGAGTGCAGTGACACAATCTTGGCTCACTGCAACCTTCACCTCTTAGGTTCAAGAAATTGTCCAGCCTCTGTCTCCTGAGTAGCTAGGACCACAGGTGTGTGCCACCATGCCCAGCTAATTTTTGTGTTTTAAGGTAGAGACAGATTTGGCCATGTTGGCCAGGCTGCTCTTGAACTACTGAGCTTAAAGCAAGCCCCTCACCTTGGCCTCCAAAAGTGCTGAGATTACAGGCATGAGCCACTGAGACTGGCTCAATTTAATTTTTAATAATGGTGGCTTAATAGCTAGTTCTCCAAATTCCGCTACATTTAATAATGGGTTTGATATGGTTTGGCTGTGTCCTCACCCAAATCTCATCTTGAATTGTAGCTCCATAATTCCTATATGTTGTGGGAGGGACCTGGTGGGAGATAATTCAATCATGGTGGTGGTTTCCCCCATACTGTCCACATGATAGTGAATAAGTCTACGAGATCTGATGGTTTTATCAGGGGTTTCTGCTTTTGTGTTTTCCTCATTCTCTCTTTGCTTGCTGCCACCCATGTAAGATGAGTCTTGCTCCTTCTTGCCTTCTGCCATGATTATGAGGCTTCCCCAGCCATGTGGAACTGTAAGTCCAATTAAACCTCTCTTTTGTAAATTGCCCAGTCTCGGGTATGTCTTTATCAGCAGCGTGAAAATGGACTAATACATGGTTCTCACAAGTCAGTGTGAATTGGCTCCAGCACCTTCTGTATCTCATCTTACCATAGCCACATTGATGTCTACAAAAAGGAGAGCCTGGAGCTCCAGAAGTCACTCTATCAGGGAACCAGAGTGACATGGGGAGGCTCACTGGTGGGGTGGGGGAGGACTCTGGATCAGCCAGAATCACCGTTGTGTTTTCACTGAAGGGTTTTCTGCCACATTTAGATTGTGTATCTTCAGATTCATAGGAAAGGCTGATTATAGGGTGTATAGAAACCAGCTTGAAGCAACACCCTTGTTTCTTGTGACTTAACTCTTTTCCCTTTCAAACTCCTATTTGATACTCCTCTCTAAAATGATCCTCATCCCTAAATACTGCCCACTCAGTTGTTCTGTTTTCTAATATTTCTTTCTTTAAATCAGGAGTGGGAGAACATTGGCCCTCAGGTTCTTTCTTGACTATTTTTGGCATGAAGTCCCCAAGGATAATTTCTTCACTTCTACTCTAGTTGTGCAAATGTTTCATTGTTTGGTAGCAACAAATTAAAACCCCATAGTTTGGGGCTGTTATGCTTTACGTTCCTGGCTTATCTGAGCTTAACTTTCTCTCTTTTGCCTGTCTTTGTGTGGGTTTCTCTGTATCTCTTTCACCACCTGGTCTTCCCCATAATTTGTTCTTTTCTATCTTCTTCTCTCTGGGTCTTTTAAATAGTCCGTAATATAGAATGAATGCCTACATTTTGATTATTTCTTTTTTTTAAAAAAATTAGAGATAGGGTCTCGCTCTGTCACTCAGGCTTGCATGCAGTGGCATGATCCCAGCTCCTGTAACCTCGAACTCTTGGCCTCAAGTGAGTCTCCTGCCTTGGCCTCCCAAAGCACTGAGATTACAGGCATGAGCTGCCAAACCCAGATTATTGGTTGTTTTTATGAAATCAAATATACTATCCCTCTCTCTCTCTCTCTCTCTCTTTTCTTTTTTTTAGACAGAGTCTCACTCTGTCACCCAGGCTGGAGTGCAGTGGTGCAATTACAGCTTACTGCAGACTTAACCTCCCCAGGCTCAGGTGATCCTCCCACTTCAGCCTCCTGAGTAGCTGGAACTGGAGGTGTGTACCACCAAGTCTGACTAATTTTTGTATTTTTTGTAGAGATGGGATCTTTCCATGTTGCCCAGGTTGGTCTTAACTGCTGGGCTCAAGCAATCTGCCTACCTCAGCCTCCCGAAGTGCTGGGATTACAGGTGTGAGCCACCTTGCCCGGCCTGTATTCTTTTATTAATTTAAATACTATGTGAATGGTATATGTTCTATTTCAAATTTTAAAACATGAATCTTATTTATGAGTTCCTTGATAGATTTTCCAAGGGGTGTCAATTGCTTTTGAGACAGAACAATAATTTTTCTACATTCACTCTGAACACTTTATTATATTCAGCCCAAAAGAATACTACCCACTGATGAACTAATAGAAGAAGTAGAAAACCAAATTAACAGAAAAATGCTTTAGGGAGCTGGGACAGAGTAGTATCATAATGTGCTATCAATATAACTTCAAGCCATTTTACCAAAAATTGAAAAAAAAAAACACTGGAGACATTGTAATACCCAAAATTCTATACAGCACTACAATGTGAACCAACCAGTAACATTTAATCTAAATTCTTCAATAGCTCTGCCCCGGACCTGTGTGCTGTTCTTTAACTAAATAGCAAAATAGGTGGCTCAAGTGGTAAGATGCACGACCCATCTGTGTTTGAGTCAGGGAGAGCAGTTCCCAGCTGGATGGCTCTAGAAGTGTGAGAATGGCAGAGAGCATGATCTACTCACAGATGCTATACTAACAGCCAAAGAGGGGCCTGTTGTTTAGAGAAAGAAGCTATTTTTAAAGTTTAACACAACTGGAAAATTTTGACTCTGCAAGATCAGGAAGTCATATTTCATTTTGATGAGACCCTAGCAGAATTCTCTGTGCACACTCAGAATTATGTTTTAGAAACTAGAAATATCCACAAGGGAAGCTATCAAATTATAAATATCTTATAAACTAATGCCTAAGGATAATAGTAAAGTTGCTTGAATCAATGGAGATAAATCTTGGGGCTAGAGATCAGGGTTTTTGTTGTTGTTGTTGTTGTTGTTGTTGTTGTTTTTTTGAGATGGAGTTTTGCCCTTCTTGCCTTTTTGCCCAGGCTGGAGTGCAGTGGCACAATCTTGGCTCACTGCAACCTCCACCTCCCAGGTTCAAGCAATTTTCCTGCCTCAGCTTCCCGAGTAGTTGGTATTACAGGTGCCCACCACCACGGCTGGCTAATTTTTTGGATTTTTAGTAGAGACAGGGTTTCACCATGTTGGCTAGGCTGGTCTCAAACTCCTGACCTCAGGTGATCCTCCCGCCTCGGCCTCCCAAAGTGCTGGGATTACAGGCGTGAGACACCACACCCAGCCGGGCTTGTTCTCTTTAGGATCTCACAAAGTGCCTAACACTGTGGGTGCACAGTCAAGATTTCGTTGAGGGCTAACTCAGCCTTACTTTGCATGTAGAACAATTATAAGAACAATAATCTCTCCAAGAATATATAGATGTTAGATGTTGGAGGCTGCAACATCTACCTTCTTCAACCTCTGATGGATGCACTCAATGCAGACCTATCTTATGGGGATCAACAGGCACATTTCGTAAAATGGCCAGATCAACAAATCTTCTCTCCCGCTTTTTTAAATCTCCAGTGCAGGAAAAATGTTAGGGATACGTAATTCCAACTAGGGGCCAAAGTAGGGCTCCTGGCCCACCAATTTTTTTTTTAAATATTTCCAGTCCCTAGAGTACCCTTGAGGGAGGAGTACCAAGTAGGTTTTACTGCACGTTGTCACACTCAGGGCACAGGAAGCAGCAAAGAACATGGTTTCTTCTAATCTATCAGGAAATGAAGAATTTGGGCAAAACAGATTGGGCAAAACAGATGTAGAAACACTTCATCATGTGTGAAAGGCAGTCAAATGGATGTCAAGCTCTTCAATATCCCTCCCCAAAACTCTTTGATGGGGTGTAGGTAGTCGCCATTTCTTCTATGAGCCAAGTTGAAATTATAAGTAGGAAGCATGAATGTTTCTCCTCATAATAAAATAGACAAGCATGGTTTTAATTTTAGATCAAGGAGATTCAAGTTAGAGCTAAGCAACACTCTTCTTTCAGTAAGAATTATTCACAATGAAAACAGTTCTCAATGAAATGCTCAAGATGTGGCTTACAAGTGAATGCCTAATTAAAGTCAGACTTCCATATTGTTCATGCATGCACTATAAGAAATAAAAAGCGGGGCATACAGCCAAAAATAGGAGATTCTGGACACAGAAAACATAGACAAATGTGCTACAGTAACTCAACAAGATTGACAATAAATATTCCACAATTGATCATAAATGATTTGTTTTCAGGACAAATTAATGAAAGATTGAGTTGAAATATTTGTTTATAAAAGAAATCAGAAATGTATGGGAAGATTAAACTTCTATTTGTCACCCTGTAGGAATGTTCTCTTTGGCTCCAGGGCTTTATTTAAGAATGAAGTTTTACTCTTCTATGTAGGAATGCTCAGGCTTGAAACCAAAATCTATCTGCAGAGCCGCTGATCTCAAAACACAGATTATCCTCTCTCTTATCTCTCACATGACTTAAGTTCCCATTCTTGAGCTATCTATTTCTCCTTCTCTGATGAAAACTTTTCAGATCTCACCCATTAGAGGAAGTTGCTTTTCCTTTTGCCAAATGATCCAAATAATGTGTGGTTCAAAGTGATTGTTCTTCCAATCCTCCAGGTGCCTAATCTTGTAGGGCACACAACCTTTTTCCACGGGGCTTTATTCTGAGGATGATTCTTTTGTGAATCAAGATACAGCTGCTATAACTTGAGAAAGTGTAATAAGACCCCTTGGGTGAGCCATTACTTTTGAGTGAAGAAGGTAGTACTGAAGATGAAATGCAGTGAGTTCACCGGCATCTGCGTCTGCTGCTGCCTGGCTCATCTAGGGTCCTAGGATTGCTACTTGACCACAATTCAGAAGATACCAAGAAGAACTCAAAGAAATGTATCATTCGGTTAATTTTCACATTAGCTTACCAGCTTCCAAATAATATAAACAAGGTGGATGGTGTAATTAAAGTGTCAACAAGATTTTAGAAAATGTATAGTTCATGGCACTGTGCTAGGAAAACATTACTTGTGTAGGCCTGTGGGTAAATATTTTACTAATATTTACCTAATAGTAAAGTTGTTATGCCCACTTTAGCTCCCTATTGATTTGGAAGACAGAGGATATTTTAGACGAAATGTATAAACAAAGGCAAATCTTGATTTGGATTCCTTTTTTTTTTCTTTTTCGAGACAGGGTCTCACTTTGTCATCCACAGTAGTGTGCAGTGGCGTGATCATAGTTCACTGCAGCCTTGACTTTCTGGGCTCAAGTGATCCTCCCACCTCAGCCTCCTAAGTAGCTGGTACTACAGGTACATGCCACCACTCCCGGCTAATTTTTTTTTTCTTATTTTTTTGTAAAGACAGGGTCTTATTATGTTGTCCAGGCTGGTCTCTAACTAAGAGGCTCAAGCAATCTGCTTGCCTTGGCCTCCCTAAGGGCTGAGGCTACAGGCGTGAGCCACCATGCCCGGCTTTGATTCAGATTGTTAGTGAATATCAGAAGGTTCATACAACCTTTATCATTCAGCATCATGCATTGTAGACATATACTTTTAAACAATCAAAAATAAGAAACCTGGAAAATAGAATTTTCTTGAAAAACATCTCCAGTAGTGCGAGGGACACATATTTTGTGATCACCGTCTGCTAAGGTGTATTTGCAGGTCTTCCTTTTCCCTCTTGCAATTGCTCCCTGTGTTTCCTTGTGAAGCTGTGTTATGTGAGCCCAAGCAGAGATTCCACCTAGGTATTCTATTGGCTTTTACAGTAAACAGTGTGTAGAAAACACAAATGACGGAAGTCATTGCTTTTAAAGCCCTTCTCACAAATGAATTTCCTTTGGAGACGCAATATCCCAGGAGCATAATAGATTTTCCTCTCCCTTCTTCCATTTGAACAGACACGTTCACAGCTAACTAATCAGTTGCAATTCTAATCTATATTTCTGATTTGTTTACATGCATCATGCAGGCTGGCAATCTTTTGAATTTAAATGTGACTTAAAGTAAAATAAAATAAACTACAAGTAAATGACACAGAATTGCTAACAGTAGGAACTTTGTTTACATTCCACATTCTGAAAATATTTTGTTCAGCTGGCTAGGGAAACCACATGGTGGAGACAGACTGGGTGAGGATTTGGTTTACTGCCTGGCTGGAATCAGGATGGAAAAAGGGATGGCATGTGATATGGCTGTCTGTCACCTCAAATCCAGAGAAAGAACACATTCTCAGCACACATGTGATCTGTGCTTTAACAGAAGAGCTCTGATAATCCTAGCCAGATCATCACGTGCGCCTGGCACTGGGCCAGAACAATATGCCAGTCTATTGGAGTATTCAGATAATAACCGTCTCTTCATTTCTGCAGTCATCAGCAGGTGCTGCTTCGTACATGACTCTCTTGGAGCCTGTTTGTTCTGCAAGTCCTTTGTTCCTGCCTACTTTCTGAAATTATCCTCTAATACAGTCCTATTTCTCCCTTCCCACCTACATTTGAAGGTTTATTGAGAGGCTTTCGTATTCTTGTTGGCCTCGCTGCCTTTCCCAGATGATGACTCCAGCTCAATTAAATGAAACTTAGCTCAGGAATGGTCACTAAAGGGACAAGATGCATTGAAAACACACAGATGCCCTTTAATGTGGGCTCTGTCCTCCAGAGCAGAACATTGCAGTGAACGCACCTGTACCAGGGTGCATCCTGGTACAATTACTTGGTGTAAGAAATGAGAAAGAAGGCAGGAATGGAGATGAAGACAGAATTTAGAGGGGAAGAATGAGATTTTAGCAGGCCAGTTCTAATAGCAGATGCTCCTAAGATGCAACTCAGAAAATTAGTTATTTCATTATCCCTTTGTTAGGAATATATTGCCCACATGAAGAGAACCAAAGGAAAAAAAATTTTTAGAGATGTAAGGACACTGTTCACATTGTTGTTGTCTTTTTTTTCTTTGAAAAAACAAGTCTCCTTAAGCACATGTGTACCTTGGGATCTCATCAAGGAACTCATCCTGCTTAGGGATTTCAGGAGCTCCAACAGAGAGTGCTTGGAGTACTTAGAAGAGGGGTCAAGGCATGGGAAGAGCAGAAGTCTCCTCTCCCAGCCTTTGATGTGTCCATCTGGAAAGGAAAGAATGTCTAGTAGCCACTGTGAGAAGCAGAAGAACTGAAACTGTTCCAGATTCTATAGGCATGTCTCCAATTCTCTGCCCTCCGGGGAAATTAAGGGCAGCCCCTGCTGCCTTGGCACCTTCCCTTGCCTCTGTCTTCCCTTTCCCCGCCCTGGCCCAAGCTCACCTTGACCAGCTCCAATCTCTGTTCTCTGAGCCTGGTGACAGGCCTTGAAAAGCACTGCCCTGCTTGGATGTTCTTTGGCCACACTCGGAGGAGTCTTGCTGTCCATCTTCAGGGGAGTGGTGTCCCATCCTCCAGCCTGGGCCTGCTTTCTGCTTGGTGTTCTTTAGTCCCAAGCTTCACAGACCTACTCCTCCATGCGCCCTCAGCCTTTCCTTCCAAACTTGCAGGCTTTGGAGAGAGCCTTTCAACTATGAGAGCCTCTCATAGTTATCAAAGAGCAACACATCAAGCTCTAGAATGAGAAAAGAGAAAACAAATGGAATTCTGGAAAAATTCTCCAGTAAATTTATAAATGCTTAGAGAAAAACCTTTCCCCTTGTGACACAGACTTGCTCATGAAACAGAAGAATAATGTAGTTAATACTTTTAGTTCTCAATGAAAGAGGATATTTGGAACACACACACACATACACACACACACACAGAGATCAAACTTTAATCAAAAGCAATAAAAAGCAGACTTAACACTGTAGAAAACTCTACCATGTGTAGATAACTGGCTTAAGGAAATGATTTAGATTGCGAAGGAATTTTTTTTTTTTTTTACTTCATTGAGTTCTAAGTCATTTACAATTGTCCATTTTAGGTATACAGTTGGATGAGTTTTGGTCAACGCACACAGTTGTGCAACTATAATCACAAGAAGGTTTCCAACAGTTTATCACTCCCAGACCTTCCTTTGAGCCCCTCTGCAGTAAGTCTCTACCCCCACTTCAGTCCTTAGCCCAAGGAAACTAGTAATCTGCTTTCCGTCACTGTAGTTTTGCTTTTATAGAAGTGTTTATCAATGAAGTCATACAATATATACTCTTTTGTGTCTGGTTTCTTTCACTTAGCAGAAGTGTTTTTGCGATTCATTCATGTTGTTCATTTTAGTAGTTCATTTCTTTTTATTGCTGGGTCCCTTGTATGGATACACCACATTTTGTTTATTCATAGGTAAGCATTTAGACTGTTTCCATTTTGGAGGTTATTATGAATAACGCTACTGTGAGCATTCACATGAAAGTCTTTACGTGAACATATGTTTCCATTTCTTTTGGGTAGGTATCCAGGGATGAAAATGTCGGTACATTGGTATGTTGGTACATGCATATGGTAAATGCATATTTAACCTTTAAAGAAACTGTCAAACTGTTTTTCCAAAGATTTGCAGCATTTTGCATTCTTACCATCAATAGATGAGGGTTCCAGTCACACCACATCCTCATGTACCCTTGGTATTATCTTAATTTTAGCCATTTTAATGGATGCGTTTTGTTGTCTAATTTTAGATCTAATCTGTATTTCTCTACTGATTGATGATATTAAATAAACATCTTTCTGTGTGCTTCTTGGCCAGTCATTTATTTTTATTTCGTAAATGAGTAGTCAAAACTTTTTTTGACCGTTTTTTCCATTTGGATTATTTGTATTCTTCTTCTTGAGTTTTAAGAGTTCTTTTTATATTCGGGGTACAAATCTTTTGTCATATCTATGTTTATTTTATATTCATATATAAATACAGATTTCCAATCCATGGCTTGTCTCTTCTTTTTTTCTTTTCTATTTTTGAGACAGGGTCTTGCTCTGTCACTCAGGCTGGAGTGCACCCTCAGCTCACTGTGGTGCCATCTCAGCTTACTGCAATGTCTGCCTCCTGGGTTCAAGTGATTCTCATGCCTCAGCCTCCCAAGTAGCTGGGATTACAAGCATGTGTCACCATGCCCAGCTAATTTTTGTAGTTTTAGTAGAGACGGGGTTTCACTATCTTGACCAGGCTGGTCTCAAACTCCTGGCCTCAAGTGATCTGGCCGCCTTGGCCTCCCAAAATGAAGTCTTTTCATTTTTTAATGGTATTTTTCAAGAAGCAAACATTATTAACTTTGATGGAGTTCAATTTAACAGGTTTTTTTCCTTTATAGTTTGTGCTTTTTATCCCCCATCTAAAAAATCTTTGCCCTAACCCAAACCCACAAGAATATTTTCCTGTGTTTTCTTCTGAAGTAAATATTTTTTATTTATTTATTTACATTAAAAAGAGTATTTATTGAGTACTTACTATATGCCAGGCTTGGAGCACTTCATATATATTATTTCAATAAATCTTCATAACAATCCTAGGAGGTAGGCTGTTTTGGTATTTTGTTTGTTTTATATTGTTTTTATACGTAATTACCTGCTCTACTGTTCTCTTTTAAAATTTCAATAGTTTGGGGAGAACAGGTGGTGTTTGGTGCATGGAAAAGTTCTTTAGTGGTGATTTCTGAGGTTTAGGTGCATCCATCACCCAAGCAGTGCACACTGTACCTAATGTGTAGTCTTTTATCCCTCACCCCACTCCCATCCTTCTTGCCCTTACTCCAGGCCCCAAAGCCCATTATATCATTCTTATGCCTTTGTGTCCTTATTGCTTAGCTCCCGCTTATAAGCGAGAACGTAAAATGTTTGGTTTTTCATTCCTGAGTTACTTCACTTAGAATAATAGTCTCCAACTCCAACCAGCTTTCCGTGAATGCCACTATTTTGTTCCTTTTTATGGCTGAGTAGTATTCCATGGTATCATAGATAATACATTATCTTTATTCACTGTTGGCTGATGGGCATTTAGGCTGGTCTCATAGTTTTGCAATTGTGAATTGTGCCGCTATAAGCATGAGTGTGCAGTTTCTTTTTCTTTTTCTTTTTTTTTTTGACGAGATGAAGTCTTGCTCTGTCACCCAGTTGGGAGTGCAATGGTGCAATTTCAACTCACTGCAACCTCCACCTCCTGGGTTCAAGCCATTCTCCTGCCTCAGACTCCCAAGTAGTTGGGATTACAGGCATGTGCCACCATGTGTGGCTAATTTTTTGTATTTTTAGTAGAGATTGGGTTTCACCATGTTGGCCAGGCTGGTCTTGAACTCCTGACCTCAAGTAATCTGCCCACCTCAGCCTCCCAAAGTGCTGGGATTACAGGTGTGAGCCACCACACTCGGCAAGTTTCTTTTTCATATAATGACTTCTTTTCCTCTGGGTCGATACCCAGTAGTGGGATTGTTGGATGAAATAGTAGTTCTACTTTTAGTTCTTCAAGGAACCTCTATACTGTTTTCCATAGTGGTTGTACTAGTTTACGTTCTTACCAGCAGTGTAAAAGTGTTCTCTTTTCACCACCTCGCTGCCAACATCTGTTATTTCTTGATTTTTTAAAATTATGGCTATTCTTGCAGGAGTAAGGTGATATCTCATTGTGATTTTGATTTGCATTTCCCTGATAATTAGTGATGTTGAGCATTTTTTCATGTGTTTGTTGGCCATTTGTATATCTTCTTTTGAGAATTGTCTATTCATGTCCTTAGCCACCTTTTTGATGTGATTATTTGGTTTTTTTCTTGCTGATTTGTTTGAGTTCCCTGTAGATTCTGGGTATTAGTCCTTTGTCAGATGCATAGTTTGCAAATATTTTCTCCCACTCTGTGGGTTGTATGTTTACTCTGCTGATTATTTCTTTTGCTGTGCAGAATCTTTTTAGTTTAATTAGGTCCCATCTATTTATTTTTGTTTTCGTTGCATTCTGAAGCAAATATTTTTAATAAAGAGGCAGATTTAAAAAATAGATTATGGAGTGCTGCCAATCTGTAAACTATTGTTATTAAAAAAGTAAATAGACCAAATAATCAGAAATGATAAATGAAAGTGAGCAGGGAAACAAATCTTTTATAAATCTAAAAACATTTAAAATTTAGATCTAAAATCCAAGAACAAAGGCTTGAGATGGGTAATCATAAGCAGGGCAGAGATAAGGAATAGAAAAAGAGAAAATGTACCACATGTTACAAAGAATGAAAAAATGAAGTACCTATTTGTCTTAATACATTTTGTATTGCTATAACAATACCTGAGACTGGGTAATTTATAAAGAATAAAAAAGCTTTTCAGCTCATGATTCTGGTGACTGCAAAGTTCAAGACTGCACATCTATATCTGGTAAGGGCCTCTGGCTGTTTCCACTCATAGTGGACAGTGGAAAGGAAGCTGGAGTGGGCAAAGACATCCTATGGCAAGAGAGTGAGCAAGAGAGTTAAACTGAGGAAGCCAGACTCATTAACGATCTGCTTTCATGGGAACCAATCCACTCCTGTGAGAATTCACCCCAGCAGGAGGGCATTAGTGGGCATTGATCTATTATTGAGGGATAAGTCCCCTCAAACACCTCCCAGCATGACTCAAACACCTCCCAGCACTGCCACATTGGGGATCAAATTTCAACATGAGTTTTGGTAGGGAGAAACCAAACCACAGCAGTGTTGTAGTTAAACGTTTAAATTTATAAAGGATCTTAATCTCTCTAACTCCAGCCTTTGAATTGAGGATGGCTCCTCCACTTTTGTCTCATGTACCTGCTGGCTCAGGAAATGAAGGACTAGGATGCCTTCCTGGCCCTGCCAGGCTGGGTGGTGAGCCAGATTTTGCCCTGCTTTTCCACATGTTTTCCTCTTCCAGACTTTGAGACATTTGGCTCCTGGATCCCAGCCTGGGCCCCTGCTTTCTCTCTCCAGGTGCTCCTATTCTCTTTTCTCAGCATTTCAACGCTAAACCAGCACTTAGTGGACTCTGGCCTGGGAAATCTCGGCCCCAGCCTGGCCACGTGGCTGACACTCAGTCTATCATTCCATGAAGTAGGAGAAGGGAAGGCTTAGGAAGATATTACCACCACAAGAACTAAAGCCAGCTTAGCTTGAGATGTCTCCTCCCCAACAGTGGAATGTGAGATACTGAAGCAACATCTAGAGAACTTGGCAGAAAAAAAAAGAGAATTTAATAATCTAGTAGAAGTTAATTTTAAAAATGTCAAATATGCTTATTTCTGGAATATAGATGATCCCAGTGTGATTTCTACAAAAGTTGCTTTAAAATGTGCTCCAAATACTAAGATAAATCGAGAACAATTGAATTAATGGAGATTATATAGATGAAGAGGATTGGGAGTAGACTTTAAAACCATCCAAGGCGGGCATGGCGGCTCATGCCTGTAATCCCAGCACTTTGGGAGGCTGAGGTGGGTGGATCATCTGAGGTCAGGAGTTCAAGACCAGCCTGGCCAACATGGTCAAACCCTGTCTCTACTAAAAATACAAAAATTAGGCGGGCGAGGTGGCAGGTGCCTGTAATTCCAGCTACTTGGGAGGCTGAGGCAGGAGAATTGCTTGAACCCAGGAGACAGAGGCTGAGTGAGCTGACATCATGCCACTGCACTCCAGCCTGGGCAACAGAGTGAGACTCTGTCTCAAAAACAAACAAACAATAAATAATAAAAATAAAACCATCTGAAGATGGAGATATGTTGAAAGATATTAACTGATGAATAGACAGTGCTATTCTTGAAAAGTTAAAAATATTGTTAGCAGATAAATTATGAAACTATGAGTGGCTTGAAAAAAATATTCAGGAAGTGACTGAATCCACAAAGATGGGCTGAGTGCTTATTACATGCAAAGGCCTGAGCTAAGAGTGGTTAGGAAGACAAAGACATAGAAAAGCTGAGGCCCTGTCCTTGGAGAGGTTATGATGTACACAGTTGGATATTGAAGGCTTACCGTCTTAGCGATGCTTAGGCAAAAGCAGGGGAGCAACTGGCCAGTAGGCTCTGTGCTGTCCCAGAGCCCATCTTAGGGACTAAACTAGAGCATAGGAAGTTTGAATAAAGTGGGTCAAATTCTAGGGTAGATAACATTTGGAAAACCATAGAGAATCTGTGTCTATCTATGGCAAGAAGGAGAAAAGGGTCTGGCAGGTAGGAAGTCAGGTGGAAACAACTACATCCCAGGAGTTGGCTCAGGTAGGCATCTGGAACCCAGGAGGCTGATGGCTTTCCAATCACTTCACAATCCAGCAAGACACAGAGATGGCCCTTCTCATCTCTTAGTGGGTGTTATTCTTTCTAAGGGCAGGTTTCCTGTCTGCAGCCCTGGTGCTGCTTCTTGGGCATGCTCTGGGACATGGTGGCAGCTGGCTGAAGACTAAGGAAACTCACTGCCAAAGGAGCTCACTGATCAATCACACCTTTTAGATTTTTTTTTTTTTTTTGAGACACGGTCTCACTCTGTTGCCCAGGCTGAATGAGGTGCAGTGGCGCAGTCACAGCTCATTGCAGCCCTGAACTCCTGGGTTCAAGTGATTCCCCCACCTCAGCCTCCTGAGTAGCTGGGACTACAGGCATGTGCCACCATGCTTTTCTGAATTTTTCTTATTTTTGTAGAGATAGGGTCTCACTATGTTGCGCAAGCTGGTCTCAAACTCCTGGCCTCAAGCGATCCTCCCGCCTCAGCCTCTTAAACTGTTAGGATTACAGGCGTGAGCCACTGCATCTGGCCAATGTCAGCTTTTGAAATGTGTGTTGTGCACCTGCCATGTCTGTGAATAAGATGCTTCACGGTCTTTGTTGGGAATAACCTCTGGTTGAGTGACAGATATAGACACATCAGCAGATGATTTCCATACAACAGGGCCAATGGTAACTGCAAGAGCTGAAGTCTTCACAGTACCTCGAACACATAAAGAGGGACACTCAGCCTAAGTGCCAGGGCCTGTCAGGGAAGGGTTGCTGGAGAAATAATACTTGAGGGATTATAAGAATTTGCCATCTGTAGGTAAGGGAAAGAAGAGGACATTCAAAGGAGAGAGAGGTGGGTTTTCTATGCATAGGGAAACACTTGAGAAGAAGAGCAGGGTGTAAAGTGTGCTGGGAGCTCTGTGGAGCTCCGTAATGCTAGAGCTTAGGACAGTGTGGAGCAAGGGATGATGAAAGACATCCCCATGGGCAGGGTCCTGAAGAGATCTCCAGCCCATCCATAGTGAGCATGGACCATATCTTATGGTGAGCCACTGAAGGATTTTAAGTAAGAGAATGATGTTGCCATTTTAACTCACTCTGGTGGAGAAGAGAACCTGATGAGAGGCAGGGAGATTGGCTGGAAAACAAACTCTTCACACTCAGTGAAAGGTAATAAGCTTGGATCAAAGTCAATGGTAGTAGAGAAGAGAAATGAACAGCTTGGAGAAATATTTAGGTGGTAAAATCTGTGGTGGGTGAGGGAAAGTGAAATACCTAGGATTTCTCCCAGCTCCCTGGCTGGACTCCTCTGTGTAATTAACATGTAATATGGGAGTGTAAGCAGGTATGGGCCAGGGATAGGAGAGCTGGGAATACAGGGAGATTTGTATCTCTTAAAAATAATAACCGCTGGCAGGGTGCAGTGGTTCATGCCTATAATCCCAGCACTTTGGGAGGCCGAGGCAGGAGGATCACTTGAGCCCAGGAGTTTGAGATCAGCCTAGGCAACATAGCAAGACCTTGTTTGTAAAAAAATAAAAATTAAAAAAAATTTTAAAAACCTTTTATTATTATAGAAGCAGTATAGGTAGATTGTAGAATGTAAGAAAATGCGGAGAAACCAAATATACTATAATGAAGAGACCTGTGACCCATTGATTATAACTATTACATTCTTAGCGTTTATCCTTCCAAATCTCTTTTCCTAGGAGATCATACTGCATGTGTTGGCCTGTTAGTTACTTCTTTAACTGAGCAGTCTCCAACTTTTCCTGTCCATAAGTTTTCTTCTCACCTTTCTCCTAAAAAATTCCTTTATTCCTGCCTTGTCCTGATAAGGTTCTAACCCAGGACCACGAAATGCCCCTGTTATATATCATAGACACTATTTCATATAGCAGAGTCTTTTTCTTCATGATATTGTCTTATTGAAGAGACAGTGTGTATCTGAGCATCTACCATGGCCAGATGAACTGCAGAATGTCTCACCATCTTGGGTCTATTTGGAACTGCCTAGAGGAGGTGTCATTTAGTTTGTTCCTCTATCCTGGAGGAAGATTTTTCCATAGTCACTAGTGAGAAGCAAACAAGTAATAAGCATAGAAAATGACAAGTCTAAATGAAGTATGAAGACAGCAAGTGCAATAAAATTTCAGAAAAAGGGAAATAATATTAGAGCAGGCCCTTAAGTAGCAGGATAGAATGTGGATCGTTAACCAGGTAGAGATCAATTCCAATGAGATAGCACAATGAATAAAGGCTCAGATAAAACAGAATATAGAACTGTGATCTAATGACTCAGATTAATTCTTTTTATTCAGAGAATGCTGGTACTGCTTGCCAAAATTACTGAGTGATAGAAGTAGTTGCTATACTTGTGATTGCTGCTCTATGCAATGGAAAAATTATTGCAAAGAGCATTTTAAAAGGATATCTTGTTTTAGATTATACCACTGAAGAATACTGATGTTTCCATCAATTTTTACCATCTTAAAGAGTTAAAACAAATGAAATTTATTCAGAAGGTGAATTTGATACAGAAACATATTTCTATGTGTTAACCTTCTGATTGTATTTTATTTGGATCACTTAAAGATTTGCTCTGGCCTATAAGTTCAAGGAGGATATAAATCTCCAGGATATATTGCTTATGTGACCATGCTACTGAAAATTTTTTTTTCTGATGAAACCAGAAAGCTTTGAATGAAAATTTTCAGTTAGAAGGTAATCTCACAGAATAAATGTAGACCCATGCTTCTGAAAATAAATGATATCAAATGTCTGCTCAAATTTACCTTAGTAATTGATGCATTCTTGTAAGATTTGATCATTTAAATAAGCAGACCTTTCCATCCTGTTAGTTTGGTAACCTAAGTTCCCATTATAATCTTAACAAGATGATTTTTTAGATGCTGTCTTAGAATGTGGAGAGATTTGTGTGTTCCCTTGGTCTCCTTCCTAATTTAGTGAGGATCACTTACATTTCAAATCTTGACCTCATCTTTGGTTTTTCTCCCCCTCATTTTACAGAGCACACCAGTCCTAAAGTAAACCCACTGATTCATCTTAAATTTTTTTTAGTTATCATACTTTATTTTTAATTCCTATAATGAACACTCATTTCCAGGTGCTCATCACATAGGCTATTGTATAATAATAAATTGACTTCTTTTTTCTGGTTTATTTCGCCTTTGCCTACATGCTTTACACCAGAAAAATTATTCTGAAATGCAAACATCTGCACACCACTGCCTACTTAAACAAAGACACACGACATGACCTTCAAAGATTATAAAGCAGAATTCAAATTCTGTTATTCCTACAAAGAAACTTCTGATTCAGTTTGGCTTGTCTCCTTTTTGCCTTTTGAACATGCCCCCAAATTCACTCTCCAATCCTTTCCTCCTGCCATTTTCCTGCCTTGAATCCTCTTTCTACCTTTTTTTTCCTTTCTGAGATGGGGTCTCACTATGTTGCCCAGGCTGGTCTTCAACTCCTGGGCTCAAGTGATCTTCCCACCTTGGCCTCCCAAAGTGCTGAGATTACAGGTGTGAGCCACCGTGCCCATCCCTCTTCCCTCTCTTACTGTATCTAAGCTTGCTTGTATTTAAACCTTTATCTCATCTATGGAATTTTTCTTCATGATTTTATGGCAGAGTAATCTCCATCTTCTATGAAATTGCATGATTCAATATATGCATGTCACTCATTTTGATGGTTTATTACTCTTGGCCTTTTATTACTTATTTTCCTGCGTATGTCTTCATAATCACCTCCACTGAAAATTACTGGAAAAGATGTAACACACTTTTGTATTCTCTGTGGTGCCCCAGGGGTTGGGAAAATTAATCTAGGCATCTTCTGTCCCATAGCACACCTCCTGAATCCCGTCATGTTGATCGTAGTGTGTCACTGTGATGGCCAGGCCATCCCCAACACTACACTCCTGGAGGAGAGTCATCAGTGTGGCCCACTGACCTATTTCCTCTTCTCCGTTGTGCACATAATAAGAGTGCATTTTACTGCCCATGCTGATGCCAGGCATGGCCATGTGATTTACTCTGGTCAGTGAAATGTGAACAGATGTATACACTTCTGGGAAAATGCTTTAAGGGCCAGTTCATTCATGAGTCATCACATCCTCTCTCCTTGTCTTTACAATCTTTTTTTTTTTTTTGAGATGGAGTCTTGCTCTCTCACCCAGGCTGGAGTGCAATGGCACCATCTTGGCTCGATGTAACTTCCGCCTCCCGGGTTCAAGTGATTCTCCTCTCTCAGTCTCCTGAGTAGCTGGGATCACAGGCACGTGCCACCACACCTGGCTAATTTTTGTATTTTTAGAAGAGACGGGGTTTCACCATGTTGGCCAGGCTGGTCTCAAACTCCTGACCTCAGGTGATCCGCCCACCTTGGCCTCCCAAAGTGCTGGGATTACAGGCATGAGCCACCGTGCCTGGCTGTCTTTACGATCATAAAAGCACATGTTGAGATGGAGCCTCTGGCACCCTGGGACAGAGTGACTTTGTCAGCCACTGAGATTTTGGGGTTGTCACTGTAGCATAATGTTTCTCATGCTGACTGACACAAGAAAAAGCATTCTTGACTGGGGAAGGATGAGAACTTTGTTGGCTGTATTCCAACACTCCAGACCTGTGGCTTCTGTGTGACTCATACATGGCTGCCATTTCCCCCTCTGTCATCATCCCAGGCTGCCATACAAAATACCATAGACTGGGTATTTCATAGGCAGAAATTTATTTTCTCACAGATCTGAAGGCTGGAAATCTGAGGTCAGGGTGCCAACATGGTCAGTTTCTGATCAGTGCTCTTTTCCTGGCTTGCAGATGGCTGCCTTCTTGCTGTGTCTTCACATGGAAGAGAGAGAGAGAAAGAGAAAAAGAAAATCTTCATTTTCTTTTTGCTTTTTTAAAGTGATGGGTTCTCACTGTGTTGCCCAGGTTGGACTGAAACTCCTAGGCTCAAGTCATCCTCCTGCCTCAGCCTTCTGAGTAGCTGGGACTACAGGCATGTGCCACTATACCTGATTAGAATCTTTCTTTTCTTAAAAGGCCATGGTACTATTGAGTTAAGGTTCCAAGCCCTATGACCTTAATTAACCTTAATTACTTCCTAGAGGTCCTATCTCCAGACACAGTCACACTGCGGGGTAGGGAAACCTGCAAACTCATATCAAGGTGCTACATTCGCACTCAAATGCTTAATTTTTTTTTTTTTTTGTAACGGAATCTCGCTCTGTCACCACAGTGGAATGCAATGGCGCGATCTTGGCTCACTGCAACCTTCGCCTCCCGGGTTCAAGCGATTCTTCTGCCTCAGCCTCCCGAGTAGCTGAGACTACAGGCGCACACCACCATGCCCAGCTAAGTTTTGTATTTTTAGTAGAGACAGGGTTTCATCAGGATGCCCAGGATGATCTCAAACTCTTGACCTCGTGATCCTCCCACCTCGGCCTCCCAAAGTGCTAGGATTACAGGTGTGAGCCACCACACCCAGCCTAATTTTTTTTTTTTTTTGAGACAGTCTCACTCTGTCACCCAGGCTGGCATGCAGTGGCATGAACACAGCTCATTGCAGCCTCGACCTCCTGGGCTCCAGCCTCAGTCCCCCAAGTAGCTGGGACCACAGGTGTGAGCCACCACACCCGACCAATTTTTTTTTTTTTCATAGAGACAGGGTCTCGCCATGTTGCCCAGGGTGTTCTCAAACTCCTGGCCTCAAGCGATCCTTCCACCTCAGCATCCCAGAGAGCTGGGATCACAGATGTGAGCCACCACGCCTGGCCAAAATGCTTGATATTAATTAATGAAAGAGTTATATTAGTGGTTCTCAAAATATTTCAAGTGGTTTAGTTTCTAGAAGTCATGAGTCTTTTCATGGAATACCATGAAATATTGATTTAGTAAACATGTGGAAACTAAATATAATCTTTTGTGTTGAATAAAAAAATGATTTCTTGTAGACAAAAAGGCCTATGCACAATTTATAGCAAGAGTCAAAGTTTTAAGAAAAAAAAAATACCCGTGTGAAAACCAACAAAGAAGACACTATTATTAACCTAAATTTCTCTTTGAGTTGTGAAAAGGTCATCATTATACGATTTTTAAAGAGCAGGGTATCTTAGTTCTATGCACAAATATCAATATTCTTTGAGAGGCTAGTTTGGGAATGACTTCCTTTTATCAGTGAAAAAAATACATTAAAAACTGCTGTAAAAAAAAAAAAAAAGAAAATCTTTACCCTATACTATTATAATGTGTTTACGTATGTTTAAAATTTTTCATAATAAAAAGTTTTAAAAATTAAAAAAAAAAGTGCTGTACTCTTGCCTTTCTCATGATTCACATAGGAAGAGAAACTAAATCCTGAGTTTGTATACCACAAACAAGCTGAAAAAACATCGGTAACTGTGGGATTTATCTTGTAGCCCCAAACATTCCAAGCAATAGAGAATGTTAATTGGGGATTTCACAAACAAACAAACAAACAAATGAAAGGAAACACCTCCGTTAAATGATGCTCTTTAAAACTGACTAATAACTAATACTCATTTCAGATGAGGGCTCTACTATAAAAAGGTCTATATCCCATGATGTATTTCTTGTACCAGTGCTATAGGTTAAAAACCTTTGGTTTTATGGGAATTCATTTCCTATTAAGTATTTCTTTTAAAACAAAATATGTGCTCTTGTTTAAAAGGGCCAATCATTTTAGTTTTCCATCATCTGAGTTAAAATGTCTTGGGACTTTTTATCCCCCCAAAATATAAAATTTCCCAAGAAATTAAACTGAAGTTAAAAAAAAAAAACCCCAACAACCTTGCAGACCAGACATATGGAAAAATGTTAATATATCTTTTTAAAATTTACCAAGAAAAAATTGCTACCGGGATTTTTAAAATGTGACAAATAGATACTTCACTGCATAAATGACTACAATAACATCTATTTCTATCTTCAAAAAAAGTGATTTTTCTTCTATAAAAAGTCCACTTCCATTAGCAAAGTAAAATTCTTCTAACCTTAAACTTTTAAGTAGGCTAGTCTTAAATCTGATTGAAGGAAAAAAATTTGATATGTCATAGCTTTGTCTCCTTGTCTATTTTACATTACATTACATTAGGTATTACATTACATAAGTTACATTAATAATTTATTCATCTAGCAATGTAAGAGTATGTGTTCCAGGGAAATTTTCTAGATAGCTCAAACTTACCATTATGCATCCAGCTATACAAATCAAATCAAAACAAAACAAGAAGTTTTTAAAAATGAATATATCTTGAATGTAAAGGGGCATACAATTTAACCTTTCCTCAGTGTCTTAGGGTCCTCATTATGAATGTCAGGTAAGGTGAAATACTTAAATAAAATGATATCCCCAGAGACAAAGGAGGTGTGTACAACTATTGCATGACATGAAATGGCCCCAGACTATTCTGCCTTGACACCTGAGTTCTTCTGTTTTTTTCTCATAAGCTTCTACTTCTAAAGTTACCCCAACCTTTCCTTTGTCAAAGGGTTCCAGAGTTCATCTTTACCATGGCTTACTTCTGGGTTCTTGGTTGGGTTCTATGTCCTTCATGGTTCTATTTGTGATATACTAGGAAGGGGAGATGTTATGGTCCTTTCTCCTTCTCCGGATCTCTCCTGTTTGAAGAAATAAGTGAACCGATGCTTTATAGAAACAGGTATTTAAATAAACTCATTGATTTTTGAAGGAAGTGGGGAGATGGCAGGCAAATATATCTTGTAGAATCCACATTGTGTGGAACCTGCTATTAGCATCTCAGCAAACTCAACAAGAACTGAGTCAGTGAATAGACCTTCAAATGTGGAACTACTCTGGAGACCTGAGACCCATCTATAACTGTCTTTCTCTCTCATCTGGTTCCAAATCCCTTCCCTAAGAATCTACTCTAAGTTAGATATTCAAGGCAGGGTAGTGACTTCATAAGCAGAGAGGTAGAGGCAGTACAAGGGAACGTCACTATCCTTTAAAAGACAACCGATCATCTCAAAGTCCTTGCTGGCAGGGGAGTTGCCACTGAGGAGGAGCAGTTGACCCAGAATTCTTCATTCTGAGTTTCTCTTCCTAGGCCCCCATGTGCTGATCTTGCGGAGACACGGTTCCTCTCTGACTCTGGCCCAAGCCTCGGTACAGCCTGGGGACTTGATATCCACAGCACAGTTGAGCCATTGCAGGGGCTTGCAAAAGATTTGATAATAGATGTGACACCTTTCTATCTACTTGTCTCACTTGACTTGGAGTTTCTCGAAGGCAGAGACTGGATGTATCTCAAGCACATGATGATCACTGGTCCTTCCTCATCAAATGTTTGTTAAGGACGCAAGCTGCAGTGGATCCTTTTGGGAATTTCTTCTTGTTTGTTCAATTTAGCACTGAATACAGATATTGACACAAGGTGAGGCTACCTAGAATTACTGTTAATCTGATAAATTTAGCTTTAGTGCATCAATTTTGTTTTCATTGTTTATTTTTTCTAGAGACAGGGTATTGCTCTATCACCCAGGCTGGAGTGCAGTGGCATGATCATAACTCACTGCAACCTCAGCCTCCTGGGCTCAAGAGATCCTCCCAGCTCAGCCTCTCAATGTGCTGGGATTACAGGAATGAACCATCGTGCCCTGCCCAACATTGTTTTTAAAATGGCAGATTAAAATAAGAAAATCTTTGATGTTCATGAGACGGAAAGTGATAATGGTCAGAACAAATATTTCAAAGTATACACATTTACCTCAATTAACTTTTGTTTTAAACACAACAGAGATGATACTGAAGTGTAGATGCTTATATTATAGATGCTTAATATTTTTTAATCAATAAATCAAAATGAGGAGGAGCTTGAAGGATCTTTGCTTCACTTAATTCTAATGATTGTTCTATAATAGTAAGTTCCACACCGTAGCCTTAGAGAAGTTACCACTTGATTAAATTTTGTAGCTGAAGGATGAATTTTTAATGTTTTCCACTATAGTTAGCCCCAATTCACTCCAGTTTAGAATGAGATTTTAGTCTAACATTAGGAAAGGGAGGTTTAAATTCCATTTGGACACACAGAAAGTGCTTGGATAGACTTGTAGGGGGGAAAAAGTGGTTTTAGTTGTTTGCCGCAAACTATTAAGATGTTTAAACAGATGGTGATCCCAGTCACATGTCCTGGTGAAATGGAATTTCCTTTTCATAAATTCCTTGCAGCTTCCTCCTGATTATAAGAGGCTCATGACTTGGATTATCAGATTTTTATATACTTCCACATCTGCAATGATATAGAGGCTGCCCCAGCACTGGCCTCAGACAAGTTTAAAGCCATTTTGCAAATTCTTTCAAGGCTGGCTAACACAACTTGATCCCACCGCCCCACCTCCGAAACCTTTTAACCTGTAATGGTTTCTCCTCTTTCTGCTGGCTTTTCTGCAGATATTCTGTTATATACAGCACTGGGACAACGCCAATACAAATTTCACTTAAAAAAAAATAAATTTAACTATGCCTAGTTATTTATAATTTTTAACAAAAATTGTTTTCCTTCTTCCCTTTCACCTTCTCTTTAAAGATGTTTCCCTGATGCCCTTTCTGATTTCATTAGTTTTATTTATTTATTTATTTATTTATTTTTTAAACAGAGTCTCACTCTGTCATGCAGGCTGGAGTGCAGTGGTGCGATCTCAGCTCACTACAACCTCCGCCTCCCGGGTTCAAGTGATTCTCATGCCTCAGCCTCCTGAGTAGCTGGGATTACAGGCGCCCACCACGATGCCCGGCTAATTTTTGTAGTTTTAGTAGAGACTGAATTTCACCATGTTGGCCAGGCTGGTCTCGAACTCCTGGCCTCAAGTGATCCACCTGCCTTGGCCTCCCAAAGTGCTAGGATTACAGGAGTGAGCCACCGCGGCCATCTGCATTACTTCTTTATCTTCCCTGTGACCTAGCTTTTGAGTAACAAGTTCCGACTATTGAGTATTATATTTTTCAAAGAGGAAGAGAGTCTGAGAGTTCACTATAAAACAGTTCTAGCTCTCATTCTACATATATTTAGATGAACACAAACTAAGTTCTATAAATACATAAGGTGGTAGATCGGGTTATTTAGCCCTTTAATAGTTCTAAATAACAGTTCGTGCTAGGTGCAGTGGCTCACGTCTGTAATCCCAGCACTTTGGAAGGCTGAGGAGAAAAGATCCCTTGAGGCCAGGAGTTCGAGACCAGCCTGGGCAACATGGTGAGAGTCCATCTCTATAAAAATAAAATGAAAATACCATAGTGTCTTAATTTTAAAAAGAAACAAAAACATTTCACTTCTCCCGTAAATGCAAGGTTGTTAGATTTGTGTACTTGGAAAGTTTGTGAAATATTCCTTAAGTGTAAGGAGAATGTGAAATTTGGAAGTTTATTGTGGAACCAGCTTTTTGTGATTTTATGATAGATGGAGAAGCATTCATGTACTGGCTTTCCTGTCATAGTGTCTTTTTATAAGCCAGGCACTATCCTAGGCACTTTGCATACATTATTTCATTTATTTATCATAACAGTCCTACAGAGAAGGCGCTATTGTTACCCACATTTCAATAGGTTAAATAACTTACTTAAGATCTGAATGGTGTGGACAGCTAGAAAGCTCTAGGCACAGGACTCCATTCAGATCAGAGTAAAGCCACAGCTTGTACTTTGTCCCATTGGGCCACATTGCCCATGTGCTGTGAGCTGACTCATTTCTCTTCTCATTGTGTCTCAGATGCCTGAAATATTACTAACTGAGATTTATTCTTTTATGTTAATGCATAGTCCCTAGTTAAAATACTAATCCTTTGGGTGGGTCAACAGGTTAAGCTGTCTTAGTCATTAATAACATTTAGTGTGAGCTGATGCATTAGATTCTTTCTACTGTGATTAACTTCAGCTAAAAATAGCAGGGAACTAGTAAAAGACAAACCATTCTCCACTAGGTGAAGATAGGTGTGTCCTTCTTTTGGCTTATGGGGATTGCTGATTTCATATCAACAGGAATTTCATATTTTACTAGTTACTGGATTAGGGGCCATTTTTGCTATATGATTTCATATGTAGCCTCTCGGAATAATTGAATTAAATACTTTGAAGTGTGTGAAGCCAGTGAACAAACCTTTATTTGAAGACTAACGTTCAACTTTGGTGTTCAGCTTTGTAGAAAACCAAACAAAACTTTCTTCATTTTTAGCTTAAGTCTCCCAAAGGTGGGATTTAAAAGGTAACCCAGCTTTTTACGAGAAACTGATCATGGTGTTGGCTCATGTTGCGATTTCCAATCTGTTTTAAATTGGGATTAATGGCTCCTTCTTTTAGGGCAGCATTTCAGTTGTATCTGCATAGCTTTCCCTAGAAAATCTGAGGCTGAGGTGGGCGGATCACGAGGTCAGGAGCTCGAGACCATCCTGGCTAACACGGTGAAACCCCATCTCTACTAAAAATACAAAAAAATTAGCCGGGCGTGATAGCGGGCGCCTGTAGTCCCAGCTGCTCCGGAAGCTGAAGCAGGAGAATGGCGTGAACCCAGGAGGCGGAGCTTGCAGTGAGCCCAGATAGCACCACTGCACTCCAGCCTGGGTGACAGAGCGAGACTCCGTTTCAAAAAAAAAAAAAAGGAAATCTGCTTACTTGAAGCCTTTGGAAAACTAGGAGATTTTACATATTATTTTTAAATGGCATTTTAAGGCACTCCCACTGACAATTTTGTTAGAAGGCAGAAACATCAAGTGAAGGATAGAAATGAAAATGAACTAAGTGAACAATTGGCAACGTTTCATTTCCTTCCCAAGCAATGGAGACAGATGACCTCCAGCTCACAGTGCTCACAATTCCCCCTCAGGCCACGTCTGTGCCACTTGTCACCTCCTGCACTGCTTTCAACATGTGCTGCTGCCCTTGGCCACAGGTATGCGCAAGTGAGGAAAGATGGGGGGCTCACAGCACTTCACCCTATCTGGCTCCAGGGGTGGGTTAAGGCTGTTTCTACTTAAGAACCACGGCAACAGTTTGTGTTATCTGGATCAACGTAATTCCCTTGTTATAATTAAAAAAAAAAGTTTTAAAAAAATTTAAATTCAAGGAATCTGGCCAACAAGTTGGGTGTTTCTGAGAGGTATTATTAACTGGTCTCACCACTTCAGGCACTAAAATCCTGACTGAAACATTCAGTCATGGTACACCCAGGCCAGATTGTTTTTGACAACAATGCCTGAAAGGGTTTCATTTTACCTGGGACCTTGGAAGGCAACAAAAGAACAAATTGAAATGGACAGAACCCAAACAGCTCAGTGTCATTGAATATTAGAATTGTACAACTCATACCTCTTGTTCTGATTCTAGGCTTACGGATGTTCTCACAAACTGGTTTTCCATATTGTTCACATATGGGGTGGGGGCTGGAAATGCTGGTATCATTCATGATAAATGAACCAATTGGCCTGCTGGTTTATTAACTTCATCTCTTGTGAAGTTGGTTGGTCTGAGTCCCTGAGCCCAGTCAACCCTGGAGAGTGACAGGAATGCATTTGCAAGTGTACGACTTGGGCTGTGTCCTGGACAATGATGAATTGGAACTAGCGTCACTTGGGTGATCAATCAGTTGCCCTTCCCCCAGGAGACTACCCCAGAGGTGACTGCTCACTTCCGTTTAAAACTTTTATACCAAGGTCTTAGATCTCAGAACGATAATAGTGTGTCCTCACTGATTCATCCCAGCAAGAATGTGTGATTCAGTCAGCTGCTTGGGTAAGAAGAAAATTGTCCCATGCAAATTCTCTGCAAAGGTATATTAAAAGGAAAAGAGAAAAAATGTTTTGAACCAAATTATACTACATGACTGGCATAATTGTCTCAAGCAGACACAACCCTAATCGCTGAGTCTGAATATTATTCCATTTATAAAATGAAGAGGATACTAATTACCTAAACTAGTCATTATATCTAAAATTATTTTATGCAGTGTTGTGAATAAGCCCAGGAAGCAAAGCACCACTTAAAAACAAGGTAAGAAAGCATGATTCCACAGATTCGAATGATCATTTTGGGAACACCTATAATCTAGTCATGTGCTCTGCCAAGTGCTTTTGCCTGTCATTTCCCTTCATCCTGAGAACGACTCAGTGAAGTGGCTATCACCCACATTTCACCAATGAAGAAACTAAGGAATGATTTTGTTGCAGGACTTTTCCTTAGTTCAGCTAAAGATGGGATTCTTGTCTGTCCCACAGCCACGAAAATTTAGGCTCGCAGATGGTTTAAAGGGTGAGTAAAGCAGGGTTTTATTGGGTGAAAAGGTCAAAAAAAAGGGGGGGAAATAGGGACTCTCACAAGGCCAGAGTCCCTCTGCTAGAGCACTTCCCGCCAGGCCATTTGAATCCCAGGTTCTGCACAGGAAGAGGAGGGGCCACGGCCTCCCCGCTGCAAAGGGCGTAAACTTCCCTACCCTCCACCTTAGAGGGCGGGCTGGTTGGAGTTTCCCCAGGGACTCCCCTCCCACCTGGCTGCCTCATTCCCTGCTCTAAAGAAGTACATCTAACTGCCCTTAGATTAAGGATAAGGACAAAGACCGATCTTAACTGCTTCCTGCTGACAGGAGGCTCTGTTTTGGAGAAAAGGCAGTCAGAGCTCCCTCAGAGGGAGCTATCAGCTCCTATCTAAGGGTTCCTGGCAGAAGGGGCCATTGTCAGAGGCTCTGGTTGCATGACCGTTTGGAGTTTGATGGCCTGAAGGCAAGAACAGACAAACCAGTTTATTAGAAAACATGTATCAAAACGAAACAAGGGGAGGGGTAAGGACAGCTCAAAAAGGTTTTACCAGTTTGCACAGGGAGAGGAAGTCCAAACGCCTGACTGGTAAAGAGACTTTACCCTTTTGCCACGATGTTGGGCTTCTGGGTTCCCTTCCCCCGAGTCCAATCCTAAGCCAACCAGTTTAAGGTTTGGGAAATTAACAGTTTGGAGGATGCATCTGAGGGGAGTGTCCCGTAGTAAGGAGAGACACAATTACCTATCAGTGAAGGGAGAACCGAGGAGAAGAAAGGAAAAAGAACGTGTTTTTAAAGGAGTCCCAAGGATCCAGGATGCATTTGAAAGGGGTACAGACTGAAGATCAATGGCTACCCATCTAGAAAGAGGGGAGCAGGCATCCTTGGTTCCCTTCTCTTCCTAGCAGGTACCCGGAGCAAGTAAGGGAGAGAGGGAAGAGCGTCCTCTTTACATCTCGCATCCTTGCAGCCCCGAGCCCTGGAGACCTTGGCAGGCACCGCCATGAGTGCCAAAGCGGCTTGCACCCATGAAGCACGGGGTCCCAGAGAATAGGAATTATCCATTTTCACCTATGCCCCTATCCCACCTACTGTCAGTAGCCTCGGAGCTCCCTGGACCTCATTTATGCCATGGATACTAAGGTGGCCTTTATCCATGAAACAGGAAGCTTGGGGTTGGCTTAATCAGCAAGAAACGGCTACGCTCACCTACGCTGTGCCTTTTAATCTCTGCTGCCATCTGCCTCTGGATCGCTCAGATCCAGTTTTCTTTCCAGGGCTTTGACCCAAAGCTTGAAATTGAGTCTGGGACAAAAATGTGTCTTAGGGGGTATTGCATGGACTCCTTATTATAAGCCGAATGCTACGGTGAAACTGTGGAACTGAGTCCTCCTCCAAGGGAGAGAAAAGGATGTCTTGTGACACACCCAGATAACCGGCGGCTATAGTTATGCTTGCTAGGATTTGGATGGATGATGCTTGGCTTTGTTTAGTTCCCTTGGTTTTACTTTCCCAAAAAGGAAACCTCCAGGTGATGGGTACCCTATTTATTCCAACACCTGGCAGGATTTGCAGGTTAATTGCTCAGAACTAGAATATTGATCCAGATTTCTACATTACCCATCCCTCTTGTTCTTTCTGACCTGCAGCCAGGGGTTGCTGGTTGGTTCAGAGGAGCAAGCAGGGTTAGTCTGAAATGTAGGTGAAAACTTAAAAACAACTAATGATTTTAGGATTTAATGACAAATGTATGGTAAGCTTTAGAACATAATTTCTCTCTCTCCAGTCCTTATTTTTGTCAAAAAAATTATGATAGGACTGAGTGGTTTGCAGAATAGACTTTAGTCTTATACTTGGCCTGATTATTTGCTTAAAATGCAGCAAGAATAACTATTTCTGCATAGGCCTTTTGGATTGGCTTTGTTGGAAATGTTTTCCACATGGAATCACAGATGAGACCTTTTTAAAGCTGAGCCGAGCCATAGGTTTGCATCCTCAAATACCCGTGAGTTGGGTGATCCACTGCTCTTAAGGTTCCAAGATAAACTTGGAGCTCCTGGACCTGTTAGAAAGTGACATTCTTTAGTGACCACGGGTCAGGGACCCTTTATAGGGACTGCATAGAGAAGGGTATGAGGCCAGTTTCCCCATGGGGCTTTTATTGGCTCTGCAAGTTGAGCTTGACTCCTTAAAGGGAAGCATATCCTTCCAGTGAAAGCCTTGGTAGAATAACTACTTTCTCCAATTGTGTCCTGTTGCAAAAGAAAAATGGACTCTTATTGCACTGATGCAAACAACTATATTGCCATAAGAATACTCACAGATAGTTTCCAAATTCTAGAGGAACCAGGCAGAGAGAGACAAACATGCTTCAAATTTTGTTCATAGGAGTATGCTTTACTCAATTATCAAAGGCTGTAAATAGTTCAAAATAAGTTTCCTTGACTGAAAAAACATGGATTAGCAATATTCCAACCAAAAGTCAAAAAAGTTACTTCAGCGTCCTGAGTTCAGACCATTTAGTTAATTCTTGTTTAGCTTCATATTTGTGAGCATTTCAGCTCTTCGTGAGTCCTGTGCATTTTCCTGTATTCCAATGTTACTATATCCAAATTTATCATAAACCTGCATTTCAGAGCAGCTGTCAAAGTCTTACAGCTTACTATAAACCATCTTTTGAAAAGGATTAAAACAAGACAACAACTCTCTGTCAATAGCAATATGTCCAGGGTAATTACAGTTAGAAACAAAAATGACAAACAAGTTTGATTATCTCCGTGGTTTACAATAACTCAACAAAACCTTAATTATAATTGATAGCATATACTCAGACATCAGAATTTTAGAAATCCCATATAATTTTTCAACATATATTAGAATTATTCAGCAAGATATACCTTAAAGAAGATTGAGCATCATTTTGGCAATCCCATGTATCTAAACATATCAAATAATCCTGTTTATCTCTCTTTTCTGGACACTTCAGGGGCCCTCTGAAGTACTCAAAAAGACAGGTGCTAGGGAAGATAATTTTGAAACTGAAGTTTGATTTTGGGAAGGTTGTTGAATGTTTGAGGTTTAAAACACTTGATATTATGAAATACAATTCCAGATTACTATAAGTTATTTACTTTGCCAAAATGATGACTCAGAAATTTTAAAGAAGCAAAAGCCTTTTTTAAACCCCTTACAAATTTTGCCAAAGAGCAGATTAGTGCCTTAGGAAAACCTTGTTATGCTTTTATTTCAATGCTCAATTTACAGAAAAACCATATAATACCCTTTTTTGAATGTAGTCAATATGCTCACACAGAAAACCTCTTTTGTGAGATAATTTTTGCAGTTTTTCCACCACTTCTTTGAACCTTCAGCTTTTTCCTATTTTAACTCAAAACAATCCTTTAACCCTAGGTAAAAGTTTACATTTCCATGCCTTCTCATAACCTTTTACTAAAAAACACATTTTAATGTTCTTACACACCTTGCATGTAAATCAATTTCTAGTAGTTTCAATTAAATCCTAGCAATTTTTAACTTTAAGACAAAATTTAGTAAGTTGATTTAATTGTATGCTAACTGCAGCCAAGTTTTGCCTTCTTAGTTAAGGCGGTGGTTAGTTCCATGTGTCCCCAAGCCTTACCAATTGTGAAGCCAGCAAGTCAAATTGTTCTCAAAACCCAAAATGCAGTTTGTAACCTCCAAACACTTAGCAAACCTTTCATCTCACCTGCATTTTACCAATAGTCTTTAGGGACGTTCATATTTCTTAAAGATTAAAGTTACGTGAACTGAAAGGTAACACAGATTTTTATCTTCCCTTTAAAAAATATTAGATCCAAGTGCTTGTCTTACTTTAGGCCAAAGTAATTAGAGCTCTTTTTTTTTTTTTTTTTTGAGAGGGAGTCTTGGTCTGTCGCCCAGGCTGGAGTGCTGTGGCGTGATCTCGGCTCAGTGCAAACTCCGCCTCCTGGGTTCACACCATTCTCCCGCCTCAACCTCCCGAGTAGCTGGGACTGCAGGCGCCAGCCACCACCCCCGGCTAATTTGTGTGTGTGTGTGTATTTTTAGTAGAGACGGGGTTTCACCGTGTTAGCCAGGATGGTCTCGATCTCCTGACCTTGTGATGCCCACCTCGGCCTCCCAAAGTGCTGAGATTACAGGCGTGAGCCGCTGCGCCTGGCCTAGAGCTCTTTTTACAGACATCACACACAGTACACACACAGACAGGCAGAAGAAAACCCAGTCAATGGGTGGGGCCCTTTAAGAGACAAGACTAGGGCCGGGCACGGTGGCTCATGCCTGTAATCCCAGCACTTTGGGAGGCGGAGGCGCGCAGATCACGAGGTCAGGAGATCGAGACCATCCTGGCTAACACGGTGTGAAACCCCATCTCTTTTAAAAAATACAAAAAAATTCGCTGGTCCTGGTGTCGGGCGCCTGTAGACCCAACTACTCAGGAGGCTGAGGCAGGAGAACGGCGTGAACCCGGGAGGCGGAGCTTGCAGTGAGCCGAGATCATGCCAGTGCACTCCAGCCTGGGCAACAGAGAGAGACTCCGTCTCAAAAGAATAAAAAAAAAAAAAAGAGAGAGACAGGGCTAGGAAAACTTGCAGACATCGAATTTGAGAGGGGCATCCCCTCAGGAGGGATTGCCAAACAAATCCTTGCCAAGCAGTTATCAGCCATGCCCTCAGGATGGAAAACAAGATGAAGACTTGATTTCACAATCAAAACTGCAGAGAATACAGTGATAGTTTGGGGTGGTGGTAGGGGGCGTCTACCCTAGTATAATATCTTCTAAAAGAAAAGAAAGATTCTTTTGGAAGTTAACTTGTGGGCCAGGCACAGTGGCTGAGGCCTGTAATCCCAGCACTTTGGGAGGCCGAGGCAGGCGGATCACTTGAGGCCACGAGCTCGAGACCAGCCTAACATGTTGAAACCCTGTCTCTACTAAAAATACAAAAATTAGCGGGGCATAGTGGCAGGTGCCTGCAATCCCAGCTACTGGGGAGGCTGAGGCAGGAGAATCGCTTGAACCTGGGAGGCGGAGGTTGCAGTGAGCTGAGATCGCGCCATTGCACTTCAGTCTGGATGACAGAGCCAGACATCTCAAAAAAAAAAAAAAAAAAAAAAAAGTTAACTTGCTGATGGGTAGAGAAGGGGAAAGCAAAAAAAATTTTAAAAGTACCTGTGGAAGAACATCTTATTTTTATTTTTTATCTTATTTTATTTTTTTTGAGGTGTAGTCTTGCTCTGTCGCCCAGGCTGGAGTGCAGTGGCGTGATCTCGGCTCACTGCAAGCTCCGCCTCCTGGGTTCACGCCATTCTCCTGCCTCAGCCTCCCGAGTAGCTGGGACTACAGGCGCTCGCCACCACGCCCGGCTAATTTTTTGTATTTTTAGTAGAGACGGGGTTTCACCATGTTAGCCAGGATGGTCTCGAGCTCCTGACCTCGTGATCCGCCCGCCTCAGCCTCCCGAAGTGCTGGGATTACAGGCGTGAGCCAACGCGCCCGGTCGAAGAACATCTTATTCTTATGCAAGTGGTTCCTCCACCAGGGAAACAAGTTTAAGCTTAATTACTGCCCATCCGATAGAGTTAAACCCCTTGGCCAGGGAAGGGGAAGGCTGGGGGAGCCTCACGGGGCTGGGAACCGGCCAGCGGGCTGTGCAGGACTCTTGGGCCATGCATCCCAGCACAAGGAGGGATGGGGGAGCAGAGGGAGCTGCTGCTCACTGGTGAGTCCCGAAAAAGAAAATGCCACGAAAAGGCCTGAAAAGGCCCAGGAGCTATGAGGGGTAGGGGCATGGTTTCTCCCACCCTCAGAAGTCCGAGGATGAAAAGTCTTAGAAGCAACAGTGAGAGGTTTTGAGACCCCATGTGACTCACCGCTTCTCCAGCCCATGTTGCATGCCAAAAACGTCGCAGGGCTTTTCAGTGGGCAAGCTGGTTGGAGTTTCTCCAGGGATCCCCTCCCACCTGGCTTAATTGTTGATGATTTAGTAACTCGAATAAGGTCAGGCGTAGAAAATGGCAGAACCAAATTTTAAACCCACATCCTCTGCCTTCAGGTCTGGATTACCCTTGCTTATATAACATACTGCTTTCTTATTTTTATTTTTGGAGAGATGAGTAAAGTTTGAAAATAAGATATCCAAGAAACCCCTAATTAGACATTCTTAAATGAGGATCATTCTGTGGCTTTTTCCCCCCCCTTTCTCTCTTTGGACTTTTATAAAATGTCAGAATCATCAGACATAGATACTTCCATAGCTTATTAGATTAAGACGGTAGATGTTGTACTTTGGAAGGAAAATATACTCTTCAGCAGATAAGACTTGACTTGCTCTTGGCTACCAATGTGAACCAAAAATCAGCTTTAGACTTTGGTCTTCCCGTTGTGCTCAAAGTCCACTGCTGGCTGATTAGATTGATTTAATGTATTTCAATTCAGGAAATATTTATTGGGCAACTACTGTATGACAGATACTCCTTTAAGGAGCTTACAGACTAGGCATGATTTGCAAGTAAATTGGCAGCTACAAAGTAGTGTAATAAATCCCACTAAACTCCAGTGCTGTCAAGGTGAAAGCAAAGAAATAACAGCACGGCTTTGTGAAGATTTACTGGTCATTCCCATTGTTGGTAAACTCTTGAACCAGGAAAAATCACTCCAGTGGATAAAACAGGTGTTTTGTCTCCAGGTGTTGGCATTATTTTTTTTTTCTATAATTATATATACTTTTCGGATTTTGTAAAGGAAGCCTATATTACTCTGACAATCTGAACAAAATGATAAAGTAACTAGAAAAAAGCAAAACAAACTGGAACACAATGACCCCTGTCTTTGCCACATCATTATTACTTCAGAATAACTTTGCCCTGTCCCTTTTCACTGAGTCACATTGTGCCCAACAAGTTATTTGGGTGAATGGGAGCAGAGCAAGTGTAACAATAGGTTAGAACCCAGCATGAAAAGAATGAGGGGCCCAAACTCAACCTGTGATTATTTTTCTCATTTTTCTGTTGAGAGATAGGTATAGAAAACTGAGGCCTGATTATGATTGGGTCTACAGAATGAGAATTACCTCAACAACTGAATTCAATGCATTCTGTGCCCTAATGAAGACTGGAGAGGTGATTTCTTTTTTTTTCTTTTTTTTAGACAAAGTCTCCCTTTGTTGCCCAGGCTGGAGTATAGTGGTGTGATCCTGGCTCACTGCAACCCCCGCCTCCCAGGATCAAGCAATTCTCCTGCCTCAGCCTCCCAAGTAGTTGGGATTACAGGCACATGCTACCACGCCTGACTAATTTTTTTATTTTTATTTATTTTTATTTTTTTATTCTTAATAGAGACAGGGTTTACCATTTTAGCTAGGCTGGTCTCAAACTCCTGACCTCAAGTGATCCGCCCGCCTCAGCTTCCCAAAGTGCTGGGATTACACCCATGAGCCACTGTGCCTGGCCTGGAGAGGTGATTTCTTGGCAATCAACCAAGTAAGATATGGTTGATTCAGTAGCTGTGATGATGGATAAATGTGAATTCTGTATCATCAGGTTTGCTCTCCCCCCACCCCCAGAATATCTCTTTTTCCCATAGCATTTCCCAGTTCACGCATTTTAATCAATTGCATAACAGAATGAGAAAAAAGGTCAAATCCAACTTCCATCCTCTTGATGATGGGCTAGGAGATAGGATGAAAGCCAGCGTGAAGCAAAGCGTTGTTTGAACTGCTCGCAAGCTGAAAGGGGTTTCACAACAGGCCAGTTAGTCTCCTCAAGGACTGAGGAATCTTGGTCTTCCTGGAAGTCTTGATACACAAACTGCAAATGCACAGTTTACACCAAGAGTAAATAAACACATGCTTTAGCCGTGTGGATTGTAGGCTTTTGAGGGAAAGGGCCTACTTGGTTTGATTCTAATTTTCTGAAGTGTCACCTACATCTCAAACATGGTCAGAATAGCCTGTAATAATTTGTGGCACTGTGCTTAAGTGGTCTATTTTTGCATTTCCCCAGGAGAAGCTGTAAAGGATGTGTTTATGAGCTCCCTGCTTTGCCTGTGGCTATTACTATTGGATAAATCCTCTTGCCTCTGAAGAAACAATGGAAAAGTATTATAGTGTGCTATGCTGAAAGGACAATATCATGACTGTTTCAAAAAGGGCCTTTGCTTTTAGGATGCAGATGAATTGTGATAGTCGAGGCAGAAAGAGCCCTTATTTTTGTGTGCTCCATCTCTGGGAAAATGACATGCTGAAAAATACAATAAATACATTCTGATAGTTTTAGTGTTCTATATGAAAACAGAAACTTTGTTGACTTTTTTAATGGAAAAGCAAAACTTATTGCACACTACAATTGATAGTGTCTGGTTAATATTTTCTGTTTACTTTTTACCCACACACAAACACACACACATCGTCTATATCCATAAAAAATAAATAGTTAAGGCCAAGAAATAAGGTATTTTTAAAGGAAGTTGAGCCAATGTTTGTGTGTGTGCCATGAACATATCTATATTTTTATCTAAATTTGTCCTGAACTTTGACTGGTTCAGTGGTATATTGGAAGCAGCATAGCTTTTTTTTTTTTTTTTCATCTTTTTTTTTTAACCTTTTTCTACTGGAAGATTTTATTGCAGCAAAAGACAAAGGGACAAAATGGATAGTATCTTGATTGTCCTGTGAAGCAAAATGAAAGTTTCCAGGCAATGAGGTTGATGCATTGTTAAGCACACGTGATTGAAAGAGAAGTCTTGAGAATGTTCTCCGGCAGTTAGGGCACAAGATAACACACTCGCGTGTTAGATTAATTCTCTAAGCTTTGATATTTCATAAAGGGGGATTTATTACAATGTAAGCCTGGTTTCTTTTCTATGAAGTTTATGAATTTCCTGTGAGGCACAAAACAAGAGACCCTGAAGGCTATATCATAAGCAAATCGTAGCACTTGGCCAATAGAGAGAAGGCACAGATGTGAAGGCCGGGAATGAGAGGAGGGGATTAAAATAACACATATCTGCTATAAAACAGGTTCTATCCGCTGTCAACACTGTAGTACCGTATTTGGGGATAAAAATAATACGTGTGTGCTTATATTACTGTTTCTTAATATCAAAACCTAGCAGTGATGGAGTCTGCAGATTATGGTTTCTTAAGCCTAGAATAACAGATGAAATGGAGGATTTGATATGTTTGACACACAGTCAAAACCTTCCACACCTCCATTCAGAACCAGGATAAGGCATTAGTCCAAATTAGACCACCTGGAAGGGTTCTGAAAAACCATAAGGATTCATTTCCTCATGTGGCTTGCCTAAAACCACTGTTATTAAAATGTGTTAGAATATGTAAGAAATATTTCGATTTTTATAAACACATATTGAAAATGATCTAGACTGGGCACAGTGGCTTACACCTGTAATCACAGCACTTTGGGAGGCTGAAGCAGGAGCATCACTTAAGCCCAAGATTTCAAGAACAGCGTGGGCAACAAAGCAAGACCCCATCTCTAAAAACAAAAGAAAGAGAGAAAGAAAATGCTCTAAAGAGTAAACTCTTTCCACAGTCCAAACAGGTTGGCATTACCAATTATTTTATCTTACTCTCTCTCTCTCTCTCTATGTGTGTATATATATATATATATATATATATATCCTTTTTTTTTATTTTTTATTTTGAGACGGAGTCTCGCTCTGTAGCCCAGGCTGGAGTGAGTGGTGTGATCTCAGCTCACTGCAAGATTCGCCTCCTGGGTTCACACCATTCTCCTGCCTCAGCTTCCCGAGTAGCTGGGACTACAGGCACCCACCACCACGCCCAGCTAATTTTTTGTATTTTTAGTAGAGATGAGGTTTCACCATGTTAGCCAGGATGGTCTCAATCTCCTGACCTCGTGATGCCTGCCTTGGCCTCCCAAAGTGCTGGGATTACAGGCATGAGCCACCATGCCCAGCCCTTACCCTCTATATTCTTAAAAACACCTTATGATCCTTAACTACACAACGTAATCCAAAAGAAAAACAAAATGCCTATCTATAAAAATTGGATGTTTTAATGTAAGTTTGATCTTTCTCCTTAAGCAGAGACTTAATGTTTCATAGCTTTAGCAGAAAACGAAACCTTTCTTTACCACAGGTCCTCTAACTATATAATAGAAAAGTGTTATGGAAATTACCAAATATTTCCATATTTAAAATGTAATTCAATCAACATTTAAATACCAATGCAGACCAGGCACTTTGCTTGGTATTGGGGATCCAAAAACTAAGGGGAACAAGGGTTCATTGTCCCCCTTCAACAAACATAATTTGATAACAATGGAATGTTTTTACAATGGGAACATATGTAAACAATGGGCATACAGGTGAAAAGTCAGTCATTTTAGGGCAATACCTAAAATATACCTGGCATAGTTCCCACCTGAATGTTCAACTAGCTTGCTGTCAGGAAGTTCCCCCTACACATAATATAAATCCCTTAGTAACTGGGGAAAATACAGTAGTCATTTAACCACAACTATCATGGCTGAACATCCTCTCACTCGGGAGTCAGGAGTTATCAAAGGAACAGGAATAAAACAGTTGGCCGCCATTGTTCCGTTCTACACGATTGCTACTTGCCTGGGCTCAGATCTATCAGATTCCTCTTTCTCAATGACTGTACATGCCAATATCTCTTAGGAGTTATTTTTCCTGAGACCACTGGGTCAGTGCTCTTGAGAGAAGCCTCAAACTAGAGCACCCAACTCTATGAATGGGTTAATGGATCATTTGTAAGAATTAAAGGGGTTCTTCCATCTCTAGCTCTATGTTACTAGATCCCTCTCTTTCTTGCTATGAAAATCCTTTTCTGTTGACATTGTTGTTGATATTAACTTCTCCAGGTATCTCACACCACTTTACACATCTAAGAAGTTTTGTCAGTTTAGCCATCTTCCCCATTTTATAAAGACATAAAGAGAGTCACTCTCACTAATTGAATATAAGCCAAAAAATGAATTTTGTAAATCCACATGGTATAAAGAAATATAATTTCAAGTAAGAAATATTGGAATATAAGATTTTGTGGGGGTTGGGCAGGGAGTTTTCTCTCTGTAAACTTTTTAAAATAAAAATGTGAAGAAATTAACAATTGGCTACATACATGCTACATATCAAACATATGAGTAACAACACTAGCTGGCCGGGGAGGTGGCTCACGCCTCTAATCCAAGCACTTTGGGAGGCTGATGCGGGTGGATCACTTGAGGTTAGGAGTTCGTGACCAGCCTAGCCAACATGGTGAAACTCTGTCCTACTAAAAATACAAAAATTACCTGGGCGTGGTGGCATGTGCCTGTAATCCCAGCTACTCGGAAAGATGAGGCAGGAGAATCACTTGAACCCAGGAGGTGAAGGTTGCAGTGAGCCAAGATCATGCTACTGCACTCCAGCCTGGGCAACACAGCGAGACTCTGTCTCAAAAAAACAAAACAAAAAAACCAACAAACAAAAAACACTGGCTTTCCTAGTGCCTTTTACTATTTTCAGTGATCTTCTAAAGAAAAGTGCAGAAGAGACTATTGATTGGTCAGGCAGAAAGCTAGCTTAGGGAGGTATGGCTCTGCTGAGAGTAGCGGCTGTTAGGAAGCTCTGTTGAACTTCCCCCGCCCCGTGGTCTGGAGCTCCATGGTGTAGCCCAGTGCCTGATACAGAGCCGACGCTAGTGTTTATTGAATTAATGAATGAAAGATGAATGCCTAAGAGCATAGTTTCCTTGTGGGGTCATCTGGAAACTCGGGTCACAGCTAACATTTAATATTTCATGTGATGGCAAGAATACAGTAAACAAACAATCTAAGTTTGTATTTTTGTTTTGTTTGGGGAGGAGAGTGAGATAAATTTCTGTTTGAAAATCTAAAATCCAGGAGCAGTTCTAAACAGATCTTTATTGATCTAAAAATTATTTAATGACTTGAGTAGTGCTGATATGCTATTTTAAAAGGGTGCATTTACAAATAGTTTAAACTTAGCAGATTATTAGAGAATTAACAAGGGAAGTGACTTTATGGGAAAAAAATGGCTAGAGGGGGGAAATGACTAATAGAGAGGGAAAGTGAAACTTTTCTCTTAAATGGGGAGGAATAAATAATTGAGAGTATGGGGGAAGTTAGGTATATAGAAACCTTCAAGATTTGGAAAGATTTAACCAAAACGGTCCTGCCCTCTCTACTCAGTATAAAGATGGGGTTAGTTGGTTTGTCTCCTCTAGTTTGTGTGAGAAAGAGGAGAGGTAAGAGAGTCAGAGAGAATAGCATAGTATTAGAAAGATAAAATATATTTAACTTATCAGCACAAGTAGCCTGTTAGGTGAAATAGCCTGTCATCAGCTGTAAAAATGGGAAGAAACTAACAGCTGTAAGAAAGTACACAATTTTTTTGATGCCAATCTGTTCTGAATTCACAACTTGACCACAGCTAGGAGGGACTTTTTAGAAGTGAATTTTCTAATCGTTTATTATTATTATTTTGAGACAGAATCTCACTCTGTCAACCCACGCTGGAGTGCAGTGGCGCCATCTCAGCTCACTGCAACCTCTGCCTCCAGGGTTCAAGCAATTCTCATGTCTCGTCCTCCCAATTACTGGTGCATGCCACCACGCCCAGCTAATTTTTGTAATTTTAATAGAGATGGGGTTTCGTTATGTTAGCCAGACTGGTCTTGAACTCCTGGTCTTAAGCAATCCACCCGCCTTGGCCTCCCAAAGTGCTGGGATTACAGGCATGAGCCACCGTGCCTGCCTGTCTAATCAAGATTAGAGGTAAAGTCCATGATGCCTCCAGTTGTGAGAATGGCAGTTACTGGTAGTGAAGAAGGAAGTCAAGGCTCATCAAATCTTGCTGTTATTTATTTGTGAAGGCAGAGTTTTCTATCATGGTAGAGGGTTTGTGTATTGATATTGCAAGAACAAAGAATGAGGAATAGTGTTGACCTTGAACTTAATTGTACCTCTGGGTAAAGCCTGGTAGTTTAGAGGCTGCAAAAGAGACTTCTTCCCACCACTTGGGAAGTGGCAACTCTTACTGGCAGATATAATTTTGAAAAGTTAATAAACTTCTTAAAGCCTGAATATATAATATAGAGATGATAATGTTATCAATTAACGAATACACTGAAAAACTCATTAAGAGAGTATCAGGTAGTGTAATGAAACATGAATTCAGTCTGAAACCCAGTTTTAAATTATTGGGATAGCTAATGTAATCATGCCATCAGGCACTTATGGTCACCTTAATTCCCTTACCTTAGACGATTATTTAAAGATTGTGATACCCAGAGCCTGGCACAGTGCCTGACATTGGAAGATACCCTATAAATATTTATTTGATAAATAAATGAATAGTTCATTCATGAAGAGTTCCTATTTATCTATCATCTATATCTATAATTGTTCATCTATTTGTCACAATGTCTATGTACTCTAAAGGAATTTATAATCTAAGTGAGGGAGCCCGCCTAGTAAGTATAATGCAAGTTCTTAAATCGTAAGTACTACAATAGTACAAGGAAGAAAGGGCTTGATGAGCACGCAAGGGAAAGAATTCATTTTATTATGGTCATCCTGAGTGCTTTATGATGGAAATCACATTTGACCCTGTAGTTAGAGGAAGGGAAGACTGGGGAGAAGAGCAGTCCAGGTGTGAACAAATGCAGGGGGCAGGGGAAATGAAAGGGTGGGTGGGGGAAAAAAGAACACATGACAAAGCTGAAGTATAGATGGCAGGGGCTGATAACCAGGAGACAGGCTGGAAGAGAAAGTGGGAGTGAGACAGTGGAGGGCTTTGATTCTCCTGGTCTCCCTTTCTTCAAGGATCTCTTGCCTTTAGTGCAGTGATCCTAGCACTCTTCAATTATGTACCCCATAAGTCTACATTTCTAGGATAGAACCTCAATGTATAAATACTAATGTTTAAATCATATATTAATATACACTACTATTTATGTATGATCTGCATTGTCTAGAAAAGCCAAGGGAAGCTTTTCTGTAATAATATTTTCATGAATACGAACTGAAATCTATTAAAAATAAAACAGCATTCCTTTTGGTTTGGGCTTTCCAATACGTTTTCTGTAGGAGTTTATCCTAAAGAAGCCACTTTTGAAATGGGCAGAGTGACTTATGAACCTGTTGAAAAAATACTTCTTGGCAGGGCACAGTGGCTCACACCTGTAATCCCAGCACTTTGGGAGGCCAAGGCAGGCAGATTACCTGAGGTCAGGAGTTCGAGATCAGCCTGGCCAACATGGTGAAACCCTGTCTCTATTAAAAATACAAAAATTAGCCCGGGCATGTATAGTTCCAACTACTTGGGAGGCTGAGGCAGGAGAATCACTTGAACCCAGGAGGTGGAAGTTGCAGTGAGCCCAGATTGCGCCACTGCACTGCACTCTAGCCTGGGTGGCAGAGCCAGATTCTGTCTCAAAAAAAAAAACAAACAAAAAAAAAGAAAAATAATTCTTCAAAGCCTACCCTTTCCCAGAAAATATGCTGGTCACTGGGGATGTGGTAGGAGGCAACAACAGACACACTCCTGCACTCATGAAGCTCATACCTTAGTAGAAGCCTCAGAGAGCCTCAAATAATCATGCAAATACACACAAAATTAGAGTTGGATCAGGCTGCAGCGGAAGGATTAGCATGCAGTGCTATGAGATCACGTAGTAGGGAAGTAAACCTAAGTTAGGGGGTCAGGGAAGAAATCTTGAGGAAAAGATGAATGAGCAGAGATCTCAAGACTAAGTAGGAGCAAGAATTGCTTATGATAAAGTGCCACATTGTTGATGATAAACAGAAGTGTTACAACCTAATGTGATCATATAGCCATTCAGTGGAATACTACCCAGCAATTATCATGATGGAGGTACTACCTTGGAAGCAAGTCCAACATGCATTGCTAAATGGTATAGCATTGTATTTTATATGATTCCATGTACGTTAAAAATGTTCCATATGCATAGAAAAATGTTGGATGCACACACACATGTATATCCATTAGCATATACATTGATTGTTTGCAATGGGGGTTATGGTAGATTTCCACTTTCTACTTTAAGTATTTCTGCAATGTTTGAATTTTGTACAACTCTGTTATGTTTATAGTCATAAAAATAATAAAAGTAGTTTTTTTGAGACAAGATCTCACTCTGTCACCCAGGCTGGAGTGCAGTGGTGCAATCATGGCTCACTGCAGCCTTGACCACCCCAGGCTCAGATGATCCTCCTGAGTAGATGAGACTACAGGTGCACTAGGTGCACACCACCATGCCCAGCTAGTTTTTTTTGTTTTGTTTTGTTTTTGGCAGACACAGGTTTCACCATGTTGCCTGGGCTGGTCTTGAACACCTGGGCTCAAGCCATCCACCCACCTCAGCCTCCCAAAGTGCTGGGATTACAGGCATGAGCCACCGTGCCCGCCTAATAAAAGTTATTTTTAAAACTGTGGTCTACAGCTTACAATTGGCATGGGGAATGAAGTACCCACACACATATACACACATAATACATTATGTGTATCAAGTATGGATAATTCTGATATTGGAGTATATAGTCACCTCAGATGATATTTCAAAATATGCATTAAACTATGTGTTTTGAGACTATTTAGCATCATCATTATTAGTGAATCTGAACTGATAAAACAAAAACCGCCTCTGATGGCACTAAATTTCAACTAAGTCTGGCTGGGAAGGGAGAGATTAGATTATTTCTTGAGATCTCCATCTTTTTCACCAGTTTCCTAAGGACTATAGTTCATATGGCAAGACATTTTGTTAAAGGGATTGAAAACCTTCTGTAGGTCCAGTGAGCCATGGGCCTTAGAAACTTACCAGGCTCTCATCCTTCAACATTGCCGAGAGTTTGTTAAAACTACCACAGAGAATTGCTGGGCCCAGTGGGTCTCAAACTTTCATGTGTATAGGAATCACTGGGAAACCTGTAAAATAATGGATTCCCAGGCTCCACTTTGGATCTGCTGAATAAGAATTTTAGAGGAAGGCTCGGGATCTGCATTTTAACAAGGTCTTTGGTGATTCTGAGCAAAGGAGCCCTGGACCCCATGTTAGGAAACATAATCCCCTTTGAATCCAACCAATCAACCTCTGCCTTGACAAAGAGGGTGTTGCTGGTTTGAGACGAAGAAAATCCAAGAACAAGAAATCCTCTTGTAGAAATTTCCTTCCTAACGGATTTTGATGAGTAAATAAAAGGAGAATCTGAATCCTTTTGGCAGAAATGCTTTTCCTCTTTCCTTTTTCTCAGATTTTTCAAAAGGCATCTCAATAATAGCGGTTTTAACTCCTCATCCACTTTCTTAGTGAACATTGGCTTATTAATTTAAAACAGTTCCTTTGTCATTGGATATAGTTAGCACCCTTCCTGTTCTTGGGACAGTTGCGTAATTATGTCACAGGGAACCCATTTTAATGGTGGGGTGTGGTGTGGAGGGGAAGTCCTGTCGGTAAAGAGAGAGCACTGTACTTTCCTGATCTTACACTGAAAATTATCAATGGTATAGTCACAACAGTGACCAATTTATAGAGGAGACCACTGCAGCCCTGTTATTATACCTATTTTTATCATTTAAATATTACCTAATATTTTTTAAAAATTCATATTTTTTAGTTTAAGAAAGAGTACATTACTTTTGTGACATTAAAATTAGTGAATTTATTTAAAAATGAATTAGATAACTGCATATGTAATAGAAATATTACTTTATAAAATTATATGACAAATACAAAATAATTATACTTAATACAAAGTCTGTGCCACCTGTGAATTTGCAAGCACAGAATCAATCAACTAATTTTTCTTTTTTTGAGATGGAGTCTCGCTCTGTCACCCAGGCTGGAGTGCAGTGGTGTGATCTCAGCTCACTGCAACCTCCGCCCCCCGGGTTCAAGCAATTCTTCTGCCTCAGGCTCCCAAGTAGCTGGGATTACAGGTGTGCGCCTGATGTCCAGCTAATTTTTTGTATTTTTAGTAGAGAGGGGGTTTCACCACGTTGGCCAGGCTGGTCTCAAACTCCTGACCTCGTGATCCGCGCGCTTTGGCCTCCCAAAATGCTGGGATTATTAGGCGTGAGCCACCGTGCCTGGCCGAATCAACTAATTTTTATTACTTTCCCCTCTCTTTCTTTTTCTCACTTTCAACAAATACTCAGCGAAGCAACAGGAAATATTGCCACCCTTTTCAGAAGGCCCCGATTTCCCATCATGACATAAAATGAGCAGGTTTGAAGATAGAATAATGTAAATGATTACGTTTTTCCTCCCCTCCAAATAATTATTTCTAATCCCGAGTAAATCCCCAATAAATATTTTAAAATAGCATTGCTTATTTGCCCTGATTCCAAAAGAAGTATGTATTCATTTTTTTTTAAAGTTAAAAATTATTAGCCAGGTGTGGTGGTGCATACTTGTAATCCTAGCTACTCGTGGTGGCACATACCTGTAATCCCAGCTACTTGGGAGGCTGAGGCAGAAGAATTGCTTGAACCCAGGAGGCTGAGGTTTCAGCGAGCCAAGATTGCACCACTACACTCCAGCCTGGGTGACAGAGCAAGACACTGCCTCAGGGAAAAAAAAAAAAAGTCAGAAAAGTATAGAAAATAAAATTATTTACCATTATTAATGGTAATTAACAGTTAATTATTTTAATTTTATTTTCACTATCTAGAAACTATCTCACTATCTAGAAACTACACTATTTGGAAACTACAGTTAATGATTTAGTGCATTTCCTTTCAATTTTCACATTACTATACATGAAATTATATTTTATATCATAAAATTTATACAATTATGTTTTTTTTAATAGTCAATTCAATACCAAGAACATTTTACCAAGCCATTAAATATTCTTTGAGAATGAACTTTAAAATTGGGTCTCCAGTTTCCCACCATCTGGGGCTACCATAGTTTAAGTAACTCTTCCCCTATAGTTGGACTTCTCGGTAGCTTCCACATTTTTTCTAATAAAAATAGGATTAAAAATATTTTATTGGCTGCCCTCAGAGTTCTGTTTAGAGAGGAAATTATCTTTGTTCAGGAAACTTGCATGATGAACTGCTTTCAGTGGTCAAGGAACTTTCAGAAAATGAATATCAAATCCAATTTGAAGGTGTTTGTATTGTTGCGATTTAAAACAATCTCTCCTACCTCAACCCAACATAATGAGCTGCACTCCTTTGCTTTGTGTGAGAGGTTTGAGGGAGAATCAAGGAAAGGGTTTGAGTTATACGGGAGTCATGCATGAGATCAAATGTCTAGAGGTGAGCATAAGTGACAGTGAAGTGTTAAGTGCCCAGGAATTTGCAGAAATATCAGAAAAGGGCGCTGTGCTTCCCTAAGGACATAGAACTAAAGGCTCAGGCCAATTTTATTTTAATTTTAAAAGGTCAAGATGACCTCAGCTGACATCTATGAAAGAAATAACACTGACAAAAGAGCACAAAGTTGGATTTTGTTGTTTTGATCCATTGGAGTGTCTTTGTCTTTTCACAGAGGAGATTTGAACACATACATGTATGTCATCTCGTTTCATGCTTTCGGTTAAAAAATACTCTTCATGCTCTTAGAATTTTATTTTTTATTTTTTACTTTAGTTATAATGACTATGTTGACTTTGCTCTTTACACCCTCCAGTGATTTGGAAGTCACATATTGTCATAGGTCCGGATCCCCAACAAACAACCGGAGATCTGCACGTGGAGGTTTGCTGGAAAGTGTACTCCAGGGGCAGCATATATAAGGAGGTGAGGGATATAGGATTGAGCTGAGAGAGAAGTTGCCTCAGCTAAACTTATATGGAGCTCTGAGATTGAGATGGCCCTTCCAGAATGTTCCAAACTGAGGTGTGGGGGTGGAGGGGGTAGAGGGGCAGCTAAGTATATAATATTTATATTCCTGCATTGGCCAGGCCTGGATGTGGGCTGTGCTTGGAGAGGGATCATGTTTTAGGAGCAAGAAAGCTCCTCCAATTGCAGGCAAGTCCTGGGGAGGGACTCAGCTGTGAGCCTTCAGCAGGCAGCACTCCCAACAGCTGGAGGAATAAATGCCTCCCTTCTGAAGATGGGATCTGAGCTTATTATGTTTCCACTAACACTTAAAGTAGAAGTGTTAGTAGAGTCAAAAATACCCAGACTTCTTTTCTCTCATTTTATTGTCAATAATTACATTATATTTTAACGTAAAGGATCATTGACTTGCTCTTGGGTCAAATGAAAAATGTAACAGGGTTTTATTCCTTTACTTCCCAGTTTAGGTTAATATAATCTGGCATTTTAGACTGACATAATTAACTACACCATGTGGTTGTGTAGAAGCATTATTTTCCTTGTCTTTAAGAATGATGTTTGTCATTAATGTTGCATTTTATAACCATTCCAACATCTATATAGAGTTATCTCTGTCTATATTGTTGCAATTTAAAACAATCTCTCCCACCTCAACCCAATACAAAGAGCTGCACTCCTTTGCTTTGTGTGAGAGGTGTGAGGGAGAATCAAGTCATAAGACTTAAATATGAATTTTCTCCACTATCTTGATATGAATGAATAAATGAATGAATGAACGCATGCATGCATGAATGAACAAAAAATGAAAGCCCCAGAGCTGAGGAGAATCACACCTACTTTGCTGTTAGCCCATAAGCCAACATTCCCAAACTTGCATTGATACTGCAAAGCCCATATTTTAAAAATCTGACTGTGAAAAGTTGCATTTTGAACCGATTTTTTCCCTTTTTGGTCTCACAGGAAGGTGACTTAGAATTCTAGCTAATGATATTAAAAACCACTTTCCAGTTCTTCCAAGCTGTGAGGGACAAGGCAGCAACAAGCAAGAAACCAGAATCACAATCACTTTGATCCATCCACCCACCACATTCACTAGATTGAATCCTTCCACCAACTTTGAACGCACCTTGATCCTTAGAAATGCATTGGAAATATGCCACAGCGTGATTCTCAGCACAGACCATGCAAGATTATGAGGCTAAAGCTATGAGATCAACTCCAGAAACCAAAGGTTGAAACCCAAAGTCTGCACCTCTTGCATGACATGACCTTTTTAACAAATCTCTGAATCTGTTGTCACATCCATTCTGTCATTCAGTCAAGTAAGGAGTGCTGGGAGGAGAGGACAGACTCTAGGTGGAGTCAAAAGTATTATTCAGAACATACAAACTAGAGAGTTTGCATGCCACCTTCTGTTAATGAGGTATCTTTCACAAAACATGCTTTTGTTTTTTAGAGACAGAGTCTCCCTCAGTTGCTCAGTCTGGAGTACAGTGGCACAATCATAGTCTGCTGCAGCCTCCAACTCCTGTGCTCAAGCAAGCCTCCTGCCTCAGCCTCCCGAGTAGCTGGGACTATAGGCGAGCACCACCATGCCTGGCTAATTTTTAAAAAGAAACAGGGGTCTTGTTATGTTGCCCAGGCTGGTCTGGAACTCCCGGACTCAAGTGATCCTCCCATTTCGGCCTCCTAAAGTGTTGGGATTACAGATGTGAGCTACCTCGCCCACTGACAAAACATGTTTTATTGGAGAAGGCTAAAGCACACCTCCTCAGAACTGGGACTCCAGTGGGGTTTCAGACAGTGTATAGGTTAGTATGCCTATCAAGAGTAATTGATTTATTTTAATGTGCTTGTTTTAGCTACTTGACTGTGAATTGGAGGGAATTTGGATGGAGGTGTTGTGGACCTGAATCATACAATATGGTGGCATCATTGGTGAGGTTTTCAAAACACTGGCATGACCTGCTATGTCCAGGATCTATCATTGCAGGCTAATTTAGATACAGTTCAAAGCAAGGGATGATGCCCTGTATTCAGTAGAATAATACATTAGGTCAAAATTTGGGCTTTTTTGTATCCTTTTGCTAATGGTTGAAGGTGTCCAGGTTCTTGGCGTCTTGATCAAAGATTTGGACAAAAGGCACAAACAAAGCAAGAAAAGAATGAAATAACAAAAGCAGAGATTTATTGAAAACAAAAGTACGCTCCAGAGGGTGGGAGTGGACCCGAGCATAGGGGCTCAATAGCCCCGTTACAGAATTTTCTGGGGTTTAAATATCCTCTAGAGGTTTCCATTGGTTACTTAGTGCATGCCCTATGTAAATGGAGAGGATATTTCCTATCATAGCTGAAGTGTTTCCATTTGATTTAGTCCTAGGAAGTCAGTGTGAATCGGCCTTATGTTCCTGCCTCCAGACCCTATTCTCCTGCCTCACTTTTAGCCTATGAAGATTTAAATCCCTCAAGGTCCCACTATTTTTTTCTGGCAAATATATAAATAACTAGCCAGGCATGGTGGCTCACACCTGTAATCCCAGCACTTTGGGAGGACAAGGCAGGCTGATTACCTGAAGTCAGGAGTTTGAGACCAGCCTGGCCAACATGGCGAAACCCCGTCTGTACTAAAAATACAAAAATTAGCCACGTGTGGTAGCACATGCATGTAATCCCAACTGCTCGGGAAGCTGAGGCAGGAGAATCACTTGAACCCGGGAGACGGAGGTTGCAGTGAGCCAAGATTGCACCACTGCACTCCAGCCTGGGTGACAGAGCAAGACTATGTCTCAACAACAACAACAACAAAATATATATATATATATATATATATATATATATATATTTATATATATATATATATATTTATATAACTTTGCATCTTTAATTTTATTATGCTTTCTTTTCCAGTTGTTACATGTGAGCACTGTTCATATCTGTGAATGTTCATTTTATATTAAATGTTTAAAACTTAGTTTTTGATACCATATATTCTTTAATTAGATAAGACGTAAACACAGTTTTCATATATATACATTTTTTCCTGAAGCCAATCTGCCCTATTAGTCAAGCAGCTCTTTTACTGAGTAGATGTCTACAGATAACATTACTTTAGAGCTGATGACGAGTATGATGCCCGTGCAGATATTTTTTGTTTGTCCTTAGAATGCCCTTTTGCTATTTCCATGGGAATGTGGTCATGCAATTAATTAGCCAATTTGAAAGTACTTCCTCTGACAAGCTAGCCACCTTTTTAGTAAGAGTGTAAATGAGCAATCCAAGGGACAGGTATTCAATTCACTAATTAATTTAAATGCAAAACCAAAGACTTCCAGGGATCATATTTCTTTCGTAAAGCAAATAGACATTTTATCATTAATAGTTACATTGTGGCCATTCATTTAATTGTAAATAGTGCCCAATATTAAGGGTAAATTCAAAAAACAACATTAGATATGAAATGCATTTGTATACTAGTGACTGAACATTTCCACCAATGGGTTTTCAGTGGCAATTTCCCCATGATATTATCAAAGAGATTTTGTTCTACAGTTTTAAGAGTGCTCTTGTATCTTTCTAAACCTCAAAAGAGAAAATATACGGTAGAATGCATCATGCATACTCATATCCTAGCCATATTGGTGGTTGACAAGAATGTCACTTGCCACTTAAGATGTCATCACACAGGAGGATAATGATTGCAACCTGTCCCCTCTGCAAAGGAAGCATATCTGGGCTTGATAATATAGTCAAATAGATCCTATGTGATGGGAATCGAAGGCCACTGCAAAGCTCTCTGCCCCTAGAAGCGCCATTCCTACCGGCTTCCTATGGAACTGTCAGCCTCTCTATTTTGCCTTAAACACTTTTATGTGCATCATACTGTCCAATGAAACAGCAGTGAGTGGTAAACTCTGCAAGTGGCATTGAATATATGGATCTGAAAGTCAGGATGGAGGTTCGAGTTGATGCTATCTATTCCAGATGAAAGACTTCCCAAGGAGGGTGGGCAAAGTGCAATGAGAAGATGTCAAGGTGGCGGCCTGAGGGATACTCGTGTTCAGTGGCAAGAGGAAGAAGAGCGCGTGAAGGAAACGCACATAGATGGGCAGAGAAGGAGAGCACAGAGAGAGAAGAGGACTGACTGGAACCACAGGAGGTAAGAAGCTGCTGGATCAGGGTTAGTGGTCCCAAGTGGGAAGTGGCTTGGGGTGGGGAGTGGAAGAAGGAGGAATAAGCTGGAATGTGTGGGTAGGCAGGGGACCTTAAGACCAATCCAAATGTTCTGCAAATGTGCTTAGTTCTGGGTCCGGGTCACCTTCACCAGAAGAACCTATTTCCCTTCCCAGGGGACAGACTCAGGAGGGTCTAGCCCACATACACAAACCAAGTTATATTTCAACTGGCAGAATCAGAGAAGCCTTCTCAGGAGGCATGGCCAGATGCCACGTTGCATGTGAGGTTAAATAGGAAATAACTCAGACTGCAAAGCCAAGTTTAGAATCAGAAAAACAACTAATCAGAGCAACAGCAGTGAGAACAATCTGTCCCGGAGCTGGAGCAGAGGCTGCCGGGCTCTGACAGTCACAGGCGCCGCCCTGCACAATGCAGCCACTATGACTGCCCGGCACCAACGTGGCTGAGCTCCAACCACAAGCCCTTTCATCCTGGAAGGTCTCTGTTAGGAAGCAGAGTCTGGTAAGTAGAGAGAAGTAGAAGTTTAAACGCAAATCAGTGAGTGAAAAAAAGGAAGAGAAATCAAAAGGTCCAAACTGAAAACCCAAATATTTCCTTAATTTCAAATTCTACAGTAAGTGGAGTAATATTACAAAATATTAGGGAACTCTGAAACAAAACTGCCATGCAAACAGAATATTTGCATATTTTGTCATCTAAGAGGGAGACGAGCATATCATAAATCATAAAAAATGATTTATGATATGCTACTTATACAGCAAAGAGTTTATTTTATTTTGAAATGGAGTCTCACTCTGTCGCCTAGACTGGAGTGTGTAGTGGTGTGATCTCAGCTGCAGCCTCCACCTCCCGGGTTCAAGTGATTCTCCTGCCTCAGTCTCCCGAGCAGCTTGGATTACAGGCACCCGACACCATGCCTGGCTAATTTTTGTATTTTTAGTAGAGATGGGGGTTTCACCATGTTGGCCAGGATGGTCTCGAACTCCTAACCTCAGGTGATCCACCCGCCTCGGCCTCCCAAAGTGCTGGGATTACAGGTGTGAGCCACTGCACCTGGCCAAGAGTTGATTTTAAAGAATGGTATCCTCTCCTATGAACTAAGTTATAGGTTACATGATAAATTAATCAATATTTCTATAGAGATACACAAAGACATAATACTGATCATTTATTCATTTGTTCCTTTAACAAAAGTTGATTGATTGCCTACCTTGTGCTTGACATTTTGTCATGTGCTAGGCAGACAATAAGGAACCAGGCCCTTACAGGGTCCCTATGCTCACAGGGCAGCATTCCTTAGCAAGGGGAGAAAGACAACAGTCAAATAATCATACTAATAGTTGTAAAACTGAAGCCATATTGAAGGATATTTTATAGTAGGGAGACTTTCTAACTGCACCAGACCAATCTGGCTCAACTTTTACATAACAAAGTTGTGAGTTGTTTCTCTATTGCCAAGAGCCCCCGAGGTTGAAGCTTATGTAACCTGACCATGCCCAAGTGTGCAACCACAAGAACCTAAATGCTCAGCCTGAGGAGCAGAGACTGAATTAAGAAGCAGACACTGCACCAGGCACGGTGGCTTACATGTGTAATCCCAGCACTTTGAGAGGCTGAGGTGGGCGGATCATGAGATCAGGAGTTTGAGACCATCCAGGCCAATACAAAAATTAGCCGGGCATGGTGGTTCTCGCCTGTAGTCACAGCTACTCAGGAGGCTGAGGCAGAAGAATCGCTTGAACCCAGGAGGCGGAGGTTGCAGTGAGCCTAGATCATGCCACTGCACTCCAGCCTGGGCAACAGAGCAAGACTCTATCTCAAAAAAAAAAAAGCAGCAGCAGGCACCACATGGCAGAATCCAGGATCCAACCAGATTGAGTGCGGTCATCACCTCATGGCAGGATCCAATCAGCTCATGCCTCCTGGCATCACCTCATTGTGAGATCCAATCAGATCACACCTCATTACCCTATGCTTATAAAACCTGCCTCAGCACCTAGCTCCAGGAGACAAACTTGAGCATTTCCTCCTGTCTCCTTGTGAGTTAAATGACAATAAAGCTTTTCTTTTCTCAAAAGCTGGTGCCATCATATTGGCCTCTGTGTGCATCAGGCAGCAAGCCCATTGATTGCGTGGCAACAGTTTGACAATCAGAGCCACAAGAGAAGTCTTTGCTAGAAAACTGACATTTCCAAATAGAGGGAACAACACGAGAGAGGTCCTGTGGCATGAAGAAGCATGACCTAAACAGCCACCAAGGGCATCTATCTCAGGAAATAGCAGGATAAAGAATTTTCTCTTTATTCTTAGAGCAATGGAAGCTGTTGAATAGTTTTAGCAGAAGAGCTGCGTTCTCAGAATTATGTTTCTAAAACATCACTCTGGCTTCTGAGTGGAGGAGAAGGGTAAAGTATGGTTACAGGATGAGTAGTGTGGTGGTCTAAGCTGTGGCAGGAAGAAGCTACTGACATTATACAGGCTGGGACTGATGGTTGCCTGGGTTAGTGTGGAGATGGATTTGAGAGGTATTTAGGAGGTAAAATGAGCAGGACAAGGTGTTAGAATCAATAGTGGGTGAGAGAGACAGGGAGGTTATGGATGATGCCTAGATACCTGGCTTGTAGAACAGGAAAGATGGTAGTATCTTTTGCTGAAATAAGAGAGGTAGAAGAAGAGCATGGATTGGAAGGTGGGAAGATGCGCGATTTAGGTAGGAACTTTTGCTGTGCCTTTGTGATGTCTGCATGGAGATGACAGGTTGACAGCTGGACAGATGGGTCGGAGGCGCCGATGGAAAGTCTGGTCTAGAGATACGCATTTGTGAGTCATCTGTGCAAGTTTGTCATTGCTAAGAATGCCTAAGAAAAGCACGCGGAGTGAAGAAAAGTTCTGGCATAACATGGTGGATATTTAATGGCCAGGTTTGTACAAAGGAAATGGGGTAGCCAGAGAGATGAGGGCAAGACAAAAAAGTCCTGCACCACCAGAGCCTGGCAAAGAGTGTTCTGAACAATCCCAGAGTCCTTCTGTTACAGCTTCAATTTTCTTTGTGTTGTAGATGGCAAAGTTTCTGCTGAGTTTGAGGAAGAAGGGGCAGATGCGTGTGTTTGTGTGTGCATGTGGTGTGAGAGTGGCTGTCACCAAAGGAGGGGAGAAGCTCTGTAGAAGTTTTGATGGAAAGTAGGAGAGTGAGTTAATCAAAATATGTAGTAAGAGGGTCCATCTGAGATTCATTTGTTTTTTTTTTTTTTTGAGACAGGGTCTCACTCTGTTGCCCAGGCTGGAGTGCAGTAGTGCAATCTGGGCTCACTGCAACTAATGCCTCCCAAGTTCAAGCAATTCTCCTGCCTCAGCCTCCTGTGTAGCTGGGATTACAGGCATGCTGCACCAGCATGCCCATCTAATTTTTGTATTTTTAATAGAGACAGGGTTTCACCATGTTGGCCAGGCTGGTCTCAAACTCCTGACCTCAAGTGATCAGCCCACCTCAGCCTCTCAAAGTTCTGGGATTACAGGCATAAGCCACCGCACTAGGCCCTGAGATTCATTTTTATGCATTTACAATAAAGTCAGTCTGCTCCATTGCGTGCCTTTCTTCAGAAGAGTTCAGCTGCTGGGGGTTGGAATGCAAATAGCTGGATTCATTAGGGGTGAGAGTTTGCCAGAAGAGGGAAACAAACAAAAAAAGCTCAAAGGGCAAGGGAATATAGAGTATTGGCAAAAGGGCTATCAACTTGCTGAACCCTTGGCATCTGCCAGATGAGGAGGATGTGCAGACGGGACAAGGTCAAGGCAGTGAGAGACTGAGGATGGAGCTGCAAGCCTGAAATCCTGATGGGGCTGAGGAATGGCCTCAGTGGAAGGAGCTGAGTCAGCCAGGGCAAGGGGAAGTAGTGATGCTCAGAGGACATTTGCTTCAGTGACTCTGCAAGTGGGGGACTGGGGAGTGACAGGAAGACCCAATGTGTGTGCACTAGGATGGATGATTTGAGTGGAGTGGAAGAGCTATTGCAGATGAGAACTTGAGGAATCAGAGGCCATTTGGTACAGCGGAACGCCATGTGTTTGTTGAATTTATTGGGCAGGATGGTGGGACTTTGAGTCCACATGCTAAGACTTTGACAAATGGCTGGGAAGGGAGTGACCAGGAATTGGCTAGAAGAAACTAACAGGAAGGAGTGGTTGAGCTGAAAACCACGAAGTCCAAAAAAGCAAGAATTTCTGCAAGAGGGAACAATAGTAGTGGATGCAAGTGGAACAAGGAGCAAAGACGATGGCAGCCCACCTCCATAATAGGGTGCATGTGAGAGAAAGGCATTCCCGGGCAATTGGAAGGAGTGTCTTCTGAGAAGAGACAGCTTTCGGCTGACGCAAGATGCATGAAGGAAGCTCAGGAAAAGCAGAGGAGGTGGGAGAGTTTCTCTGATGGCAGAGGGGAAGGGGTTGGGAGGCAACTCGGTGCCTAGAAGTGCAGCATTCTTGTTACAAACACAGACAGGAGAATATGGTAGTCCCCGCTTATCCTCATGAGATATGTTCCAAGACCCCCATTGGATGCCTGAAACCATGGATGGTACCAGATCCTATAGATATTGTTTTTTCCTATACCTACATACCTATGATACAGTTTAATTGATAAATTAGGCACAGTAAGAGATTAATAACAGTAACTCATAATAAGATAGAACGATTCTAAAAATATACTGCAGTAAAAGTTGTGGGAATGTGGTCTCTCTCTCCAAATATTTTACTGTTCTGTGCTCACCCTTCTTGTGATGATGTGGGATACCACAATGCCTTTGTGATGAGATGCAGTGAGGTAAATGATACAGACATTGTGACGTAGGGTTGGGCTACTATTGACTTTCTGACGATTAGGAGGACCATCTGCTTCAGGTGAACCTGGATCATCGAACCATAATTGATGGCAGTGACTGAATGTCAGGAGCAGATGCTATTGATGACTAATGTGTGTGTAGTACAATGTGGATCCACTGGACAAAGGGATGATTCATGTCCCAGGTGGGATGGGGCGGGACAATTCAAGATTTTATCACCCTTCTGAGAATGCTGCCCAGTTTAAAACTTATAATTTGTTTCTTTCTGGAATTTTCTGTTTAATATTTTTGGACTGTGGTTGACCTCGGGTAACTGAAACCACAAAAAGTAAAGCTGTAGATAAGGGAGGACACTATAACAAACTGTAGACCAGGAAGAAGAAAGATGCCTGAAAAATAATAATGGAATGAAGAAAAATAAATCGTTAGGCAGTAATCCCTACCAATATTAAGTCAAATCAGACCAAGAAGATCAGGCCCTCCAGGAGGCCTCTGACCCCTAAGCAAATGGCTTTCAATTTAGAGCAGAGTTTGTTCAAACTGGGGTTTGAACTCTATTTTTAGACAATTCTCTTAACATGTAACCCCAAATATTTATATTATAGCTAAAAAGATTGTACCCTGGTGAAAAAAATAACTGAATTTAAATACACATATATACATACATACACACATATTTACACACATACACAATCTTGCCAATTAAAGATGCCAATTTAATCAACTCTTGGCTTTCTCATCATAATGAACAATCTTGAGCCCTCACTTTTTTGCAGAAGTCCCATTTTCTAATCCTGGTTGACTTTAGGGATAGAATGTTCTCCAAGTTCTTCATGCCCCTTAATTCTAGAACTCAGGAATGGACACCCTGCTCCTAGAAAAGTTTGACTAGTACCATGTATAATGGGAGGGTGATCTCATGGTTCCTCTGGGGACTTGGTTTTACATCCTGGCACTGTTCAGTCTTTAAAAAGCTGCTGTTATGACTGACTCCAGCTTATCTATTTTCTTTGCTGGCTCGTTTTAAGACATCCTTCCCTGTAGCCAGTCACATCTTATCTTCTATTTGTATACTTCACTTCCCTCTCCTGGAGGGACTCCTACCCTGCATTTATCTTCAGCAAACTTTAAAAAGCATCCTGACCACTGTTCTAATTTAGTAGGGTTATTTTAAACTTTGCTCTTCACCAGCGGGCTGAGGCTGGTCTTCCCACTCCTCCACTGAAGCAGTGACTAATGTGCTCTGAGTTTCCTTCATGCCAACGCTGTGTTTGGGGATGTCTGTTTGCAAACATTTCAGCCTGAATTTTTCTCTGCTACTCCTGGGGCCTCCCTGTGCTGGGAGCACTTCTGTGGAGGTCAGGCCTTGGTCAGTGTCGATCCTTGTTCCTTTTGGCCTTTATCAGTTAAGAGAATCAGCTGGGTGCAGTGGCTCACACCTATAATCCCAGCACTTTGGGAGGCCAAGGCGGCTGATTCACTTCAGGTCAGGAGTTCAAGACCAGCCTGGCCAACATAGTGAACCCTCGTCCATACTAAAAATACAAAAATTAGCTGGGCGTGGTGGTGTGTGCCTATAGTCCCAACTACTTGGGAGGCTGAGGCAGGAAAATTGCTTGAACCCAGGAGGCAGAGGTTGCAGTGAGCTGAGATCATGCCACTGCAGTCCAGCCTGGGCAACAGAGGAAAAAAAAAAAGAGAATAAATTCTCTAATATTTCAAACCTTAGGTCAAACGTCTATAGATGTTAATGTTGAGGAGGACTATTTCTAAATTAACACACAGACAACAAGAACTTAATCTTTTAGATCCAAAATCAGCACCTGTACTATTATTATTTATTTGGTTCTTTTATATATTATATATCCCAGAGACTATGTCTGTTTTGCACTGCAAGAGCCGGTGAAATGTCTATCCTTTTTTTTTTTTTTTTTAATAGACAGGACCTTGTTCTGTTGCCCAGGTTGGAGTACAGTGGAATGATCACAGGTCACTGCTGCCTTGAACTCCTTGGCCCAGGTGATCCTCCCGCCTCAGCCTCCCAAATAGCTGGGACTGCAGGCATGTGCTGCCATGTCCAGCTAATTTTTAAATTTGGTGTCAAGACAGGGTCTCGCTATGTTGCCCAGGCTGGTCTTGAACTTGTGGCCTCCAGCAATTCTCCTGCCCCAGCCTTTGGAGTAGCTGATACTACAGGAGCACCATTGTACCTGCCTGGTCGTAATTTTTAACTCAACCATTCCAGAGGGTAAGAGCATCATTAAATAGTGAAAGAAAGAATGAACGCAAAGTCAGAAAATGCAGGAAAGGATGCACAGAGGCAGGTGCAAATCCTCCCTCAAGCCAGGACTAATCCCTTCCTGTCCAAGTTCCAATGGCTGGTGCTTCATCTTTCTTCCCTTCCTCTGGTCTACATGATTTCTCTGTAAATGTTGTTACAAGCATTTGCATCTAAATCTTGTTTTCTCTATGAAACTACAAACCTGCAGAGGGAAGTTCCTGATGGTTGCTAATCTATCTCTGTTTCACTCACAGTGTTTTACCTAATGTCTTAAAACAGTCAGTGCTCAATAAAGATTGGTCATTAAAGATTGCTCAGTAAAGATTGGTCACAGTGGCTCATGTGTGCCATCTCATCTCAATGCTTTGGGAGGCCAGGCAGGAGAATCGCCTGGGCCCAGGAGTGCCAGACCAGCTTGGGCAAGAGAGAAGGACGTTGTTTTTTGGGGGGGAAAAAAAAAAAAAGAGCCAAGCTTGGTACACACCTGTAGTCCCCACTGTGTGGGAGTCTGAGGTGGGAGGATCACTTGAGCCTAGGAGGAGGAGGCTGCAGTGAGCTATGATTGTGCCACTGAATTCCAGCCTGAGTAACAGAGTGAGACCTTGTCTCAAAAAAAAAAAAAAAAAAGAAAAGAAAAAATTTGGCTGGGTGCAGTGGCTCATGCCTGCAATGCCAGCACTTTGGGAAGGTGGGGTGGGCATATCACTTGAGGTCAGCAGTTTGAGGCCAGTCTGGCCAACATGGTGAAAACCCCCCTCTACTAAAAATACAGAAACTAGCTGGGCATGGTGGCATACACTTGTAATCCTAGCTACTGGAGAGGCTGAGAGAGAAGACTCACTTGAACCCAGGAGGTGGAGGTTGCAGTGAGCTGAGATTGCACCACTGCACTCCAGCCTGGGTGACAGAGCCGGGCTCCATCTGAAAAAAAAAAAAAAAAAGTTGACTGAGTGAACAATGAAAGAATACATGCAATTTAAGACAGTTTAGTCCCAAGTTGATTTACTGTTTTGGCAAAGTAATTTAATTTTAATCGAATTCTCTTCTAATTCAAAACTTTAATTGATATAAATAATAATAAGATGAAAAATAACCAATCTGAAATCTAGAGACACAGACTGGCAAATTGGATAAAGAGTCAAGACCCATCAGTGTGCTGCATTCAGGAAACCCATCTCACGTGCAGAGACACATAGGCTCAAAATAAAGGGATGGAGGAAGATCTACCAAGCAAATGGAAAACAAAAAAAGGCAGGGGTTGCAATCCTAGTCTCTGATAAAACAGACTTTAAACCAACAAAGATTAAAAGAGACAAAGAAGGCCATTACATAATGGTAAAGGGATCAATTCAACAAGAAGAGCTAACTATCCTAAATATATATGCACCCAATACAGGAGCACCCAGATTCATAAAGCAAGTCCTGAGTGACCTACAAAGAGACTTAGATTCCCACACAATAATAATGGTAGACTTTAACACCCCACTGTCAACATTAGACAGATCAACGAGACAGAAAGTTAACAAGGATATCCAGGAATTGATCAGCTCTTCACCAAGCAGACCTAATAGACATCTACAGAACTCTCCACCCCAAATCAACAGAATATACACTCTTTTCAGCACCACACCAAACGTATTCCAAAATTGACCACATAGTTGGAAGTAAAGCACTCCTCAGCAAATGTAAAAGAACAGAAATTATAAGAAACTGTCTCTCAGACCACAGTGCAATCAAACTAGAACTCAGGACTAAGAAACTCACTCAAAACCACTCAACTACATGGAAACTGAACAACCTGCTCCTGAATGACTACTGGGTACATAACGAAATGAAGGCAGAAATAAAGATGTTCTTTGAAACCAACGTGAAAAAAGACAAAACATACCAGAATCTCTGGGACACATTCAAAGCAGTGTTTAGAGGGAAATTTATAGCACTAAATGCCCACAAGACAAAGCAGGAAAGATCTAAAATTGACACCCTAACGTCACAATTAAAAGAACTAGAGAAGCAAGAGCAAACACATTCAAAAGCTAGCAGAAGGCAAGAAATAACTAAAATCAGAGCAGAACTGAAGGAAATAAAGACACAAGAAACCCTTCAAAAAATTAATGAATCCAGGAGCTGGTTTTTTGAAAAGATCAGCAAAATTGATAGACCGCTAGCAAGACTAATAAAGAAGAAAAGAGAGAAGAATCAAATAGACGCAATAAAAAATGATAAAGGGGATATCACCACCGATCCCACAGAAATACAAACTACCATCAGAGAATACTACAAACACCACTACGCAAATAAACTAGAAAATCTAGAAGAAATGGATAAATTCCTCGACACATACACTCTCCCAAGACTAAACCAGGAAGAAGTTGAATCTCTGAATAGACCAATAACAGGATCTGAAATTGAGGCAATAATTAATAGCCTGCCAACCAAAAAAAATCCAGGACCAGATGGATTCACAGCCGAATTCTACCAGAGGTACAAGGAGGAGCTGGTACCATTCCTTCTGAAACCATTCCAATCAATAGAAAAAGAGGGAATCCTCCCTAACTCATTTTATGAGGCCAGCATCATCCTGATACCAAAGCCTGGCAGAGACAGCACCAAAAAAGAGAATTTTAGACCAATATCCTTGATGAACACTGATGCAAAAATCCTCAATAAAATACTGGCAAACCGAATCCAGCAGCACATCAAAAAGCTTATCCACCATGATCAAGTGGGCTTCATCCCTGGGATGCAAGGCTGGTTCAACATATGCAAATCAATAAATGTAATCCAGCATATAAACAGAACCAAAGACAAAAAACACATGATTATCTCAATAGATGCAGAAAAGGCCTTTGACAAAATTCAGCAACTCTTCATGCTAAAAACTCTCAATAAATTAGGTATTGATGGAATGTATCTCAAAATAATAAGAGCTATCTGTGACAAACCCACAGCCAATATCTTACTGAATGGGCAAAAACTGGAAGCATTCCCTTTGAAAACTGGCACAAGACAGGGATGCCCTCTCTCACCACTCCTATTCCACATAGTGTTGGAAGTTCTGGCCAGGGCAATTAGTCAGGAGAAGGAAATACAGGGTATTCGATTAGGAAAAGAGGAAGTCAAATTGTCCCTGTTTGCAGATGACATGACAGTGTATCTAGAAAACCCCATTGTCTCAGCCCAAAATCTCCTTAAGCTGATAAGCAACTTCAGCAAAGTCTCAGGATACAAAATCAATGTACGAAAATCACAAGCATTCTTATACACCAATAACAGACAAACAGAGAGCCAAATCATGGGTGAACTCCCATTCACAATTGCTACAAAGAGAATAAAATACCTAGGAATCCAACTTACAAGGGATGTGAAGGACCTCTTCAAGGAGAACTACAAACCACTGCTCAAGGAAATAAAAGAGGATACAAACAAATGGAAGAACATTCCATGCTCATGGGTAGGAAGAATCAACATGGTGAAAATGGCCATACTGCCCAAGGTAATTTATAGATTCAGTGCCATCCCCATCAAGCTACCAATGATTTTCTTCACAGAATTGGAAAAAACTACTTTAAAGTTCATATGGAACCAAAAAAGAGCCTGCATTGCCAAGTCAATCCTAAGCCAAAAGAACAAAGCTGGAGGCATCACGCTACCTGACTTCAAACTATACTACAAGGCTACAGTAACCAAAACAGGATGGTACCGGTACCAAAACAGAGATATAGACCAATGGAACAGAACAGAGCCCTCAGAAATAATGCCTCATATCTATAACCATCTCATCTTTGACAAACCTGACAAAAACAAGAAATGGGGAAAGGATTCCCTATTTAATAAATGGTGCTGGGAAAACTGGCTAGCCATATATAGAAAGCTGAAACTGGATCCCTTCCTTACACCTTATACTAAAATTAATTCAAGATGGATTAAAGACTTCAATGTTAGACCTAAAACCATAAAAACCCTAGAAGAAAATCTAGGCAATACCATTCAGGACATAGGCATGGGCAAGGACTTCATGTCTAAAACACCAAAAGCAATGGCAACAAAAGCCAAAATTGACAAATGGGATCTAATTAAACTAAAGAGTTTCTGCACAGCAAAAGAAACTACCATCAGAGTGAACAGGCAACCCACAAAATGGGAGAAAATTTTCGCAACCTTCTTATCTGACAAAGGGCTAATATCCAGAATCTACAATGAACTCAAGCAAATTTACAAGAAAAAAACAAACAACCCCATCAAAAAGTGGGCAAAGGATATGAACAGACACTTCTGAAAAGAAGACCTTTATGCAGCGAAAAAACACATGAAAAAAGGCTCATATCACTGGCCATCAGAGAAATGCAAATCAAAACCACAGTGAGATAGCATCTCACACCAGTTAGAATGGCAATCATTAAAAAGTCAGGAAACAACAGGTGCTGGAGAGGATGTGGAGAAATAGGAACACTTTTACACTGTTGGTGGGACTGTAAACTAGTTCAACTATTGTTGAAGTCAGTGTGGCGATTCCTCAGGGGTCTAGAACTAGAAATACCATTTGACCCAGCCTTCCCATTACTGGGTATATAGCCAAAGGATTATAAATCATGCTGCTATAAAGACACGTGCACATGTATGTTTACTGCAGCACTATTCACAATAGCAAAGACTTGGAACCAACCCAAATGTCCAACAACAATAGACTGGATTAAGAAAATGTGGCACATATACACCATGGAATACTATGCAGCCATAAAAAATGAAGAGTTCATGTCCTTTGTAGGGACATGGATGAAACTGGAAACCATCATTCTCAGCAAACTATCACAAGGATAAAAAACCAAACACCGCATGTTCTCACTCATAGGTGGGAATTGAACAATGAGAACACATGGGCACAGGAAGGGGAACATGAGACTCCAGGGACTGTTGTGGGGTGGGGGGAGGGGGGAGGGATAGAATTAGGAGATATACCTAATGCTAAGTGACGAGTTAATGGGTGCAACACACCAACATGGCACATGTATACATATGTAACAAACCTGCACATTGTGCACATGTACCCTAAAACTTAAAGTATAATAATAATAAAATAAAATAAAGGAATCTAGAGATAAAGATGTTTGGGTAGAAAGGGGAAACCTTTGTGGATTTTCTTTAAAAAACACTCAAATCAATTTTCATGAATGAATGTAAGGGGAAGTCATATGCCCGCCTGCCTCTCTCAAACCTGGACAGAATGTTTGCAAATATCAAATAGGAAGCTCCAAAAGTTCCCCATAATAGAAAATCAGTGAGAACAGTATGTCTGGATCCTACTAGACATTTCTAAACAATCTCATTATTCAGAAAAAAGAATCATATGAAAGAAAGTATTTCTGGATAAAAGAACACATTAAAAATGAACAAGACAGTTTGGAAAAAATTAGATTGAATTAAACATGTAAATGTGATACTTTGTTATACTGTCCTTACACATGCAGAATCACCTAGAACAGGCGAAGAAAGTGATTGTTTGCAATAATGATGATTACAGATACTACTAATTCCTGTAAATAACCCTTTATGTATCCAGCAGTCTAATCCACTGTACCCAAAAAGATGTAGCAGTATCATAGAACTATTCAAATTTACAGCTTCGCGTTTTCTCTACAGAAGTTATAAAATGACTAAAGCAAAATGAATCTTCAACATTTCGATGGAATAAATGGCAACATATAAAACGTAATCATCTGCTCAACTACCTATTTTAAGGTAGTTTAACACGTTAACTAAAGATTCACCTGTGTTTCTCATGTTATGTGGAATGCAGAATAAAGGAAGAAGTAAAGATACTGTGAACTACGGCCTCCTGCAGGACCTCCCAGTGGCTTCTTTCTACATGTTAGCTCACTAGGACCCAGTCCTGAGCTTCTCCAGCCAGACCCAAGAGGAAGGCAATAAACCCAACCTATTGTCTGGTGGGGTCTGAAATGATTTCTGCAATTATAGACCCCACAGGTCTAGACAGGAACATGGAAATTGACTGCACACTGACTTGCAAAACACTCCTGCCCCATAAAGAGTTGGACCAGCCTAAAGAACATCAATACTAACAAAGAAAATATAAACCCTTCCCCAATATTAAATACAACTACTATCACTTGTTGACATGTTACTGTTAGGTACTATGCTAAATGCTTTATATATAAGATCACATTTAATTCTTCACCACCACCTTACGGGGGACATTATTATTCCCATTTTATAAATGGGGAAACATGAGATTGCAGAGTATTAAATGACTTGCTCAAAATCGCCCAGCTGGGAAGCGGTGGTGCTAGCACTTCAAACCAGAGCTACTTGATTTCCAAGCCCTGGCTGCGGCCCTCCCTTAGGAGATAGAACCCGCACCTTGGTCCTTTTACATTGTAGCCCTGACTTGAACCCCAAACTGTTTAGCAGAAAACTTGGGATCCTGCCCAGTTCTCATCAGCCCCCTCTATATTTTCCTAATGTGCTTGATGGAAGAATTTGAAGGTTACTCTTCAAAATAGTTTGTGTGGGGAATGGTAAATAATAAAAGGTAACGTAGAATGAACGAATACCATGTGCCAGGCGCATGCAAAACTTATCCCACTTGATCCTTACAAATCTGTGAGCTAGCCATCGTTATCCCCTCTTACAGATGAGGAAACAGGATCAGAGGGGTAAAATGCTATGCCCAAAGGTACACATTTGTTCAGTTTAAGAGCCAGGATTCAAAACTGTGTTTTCTCCTTTTAGAGTCTGTGTATTTGGACACTACAGTATTCTTACTCTCAGTCAACTTGATTGTACATGGCCTGTGATCATTTATTTGTTGACAGTTCTCAGATAAATCACCTTCCTTTAAATTAAAAAAGAAAAATCATTTCCACCTTCTTTTAAATTAAGAAAAGAAAAATCACTAACAGGTATTTTTTTTTTTTTTTGCCTCCGGGAATAAAGCAGCCTGAAAATAAGTGACATATATTAGATAGTAGGTCTTGGTTTCTAAAATTTAATAGTGAGGCAACACATTTTTGTAGACAAACCATTGCTTCTTACAAAGATAAGGGTAGAAAGATACAGAGGAAAAAATCACTGTAGTGCATGATCTCAATTTCTTCCACAAGAAACCAGATCTGGAGAGATTAATATGTCACCAAATAAAGTAAAGTAAAAGAAAAATGAAGTAATTAAGGATCATATCTCCAGTTTTATATAACACAATCATACTATATGTAATAGTTCCCTATTGGCAGAAATATACTGTCATTTACTGCCAGGGATTATCTCTTGACACAATATATTTTATAGAGTTATATTGGAAAACAAGTAAAAAAGAAGGAATCCTGTGATTCACATATTGGAAAAATCTTGATATAAGTATGGTAGCTCATTGGCTAGATTAGGTTGTCAACGTGTTTTGTGAGATGTAAATGAACTGGAATTCCCTTCTGATGCCACCAGTACCATCTTCCTCTTTCTTTCAGAATTAGAGAAGTGATTTGCATTTGAGATTCTTCACTGTGAAGTAACTCTGGTCAGGGGGCATGTGAATACTCTCTGTGCATAACACAATCAGGGTATTTCTTTGCAAGAAATAAAGACAAAATGATGTAAATGAAAAAAAATAAACTTGTTCACTTGCCCCAGCACATCCTAAATCTGTAGGTACTCAAACCCCTTCAGTCAAGAACTGCATAAACTTTCATGGATTCCTGTATGTATTTGCTTCAGAGCAGATGTTGTGAGGTGGGATAGTTGGGGAAGGGGCATTCCTGTTCCCCTCTGACAATGATGGGCAGGGGCAACAAGTCCATCCTGCCTATGGGCAGCAAAGCCCATCTACATGAGAGAAATGAAGTAACTGGAGAAATGAAAAGGTCTTTCCTACAAATTTCCTCTCCCCAGGACAGAGCTAGAGCTTCATACGATGAGTCCAAAAGAAGCCATCCATTCATAGGTGTCACATACATGTAAAAGTACAATGTGTATATAAATATACACATTTACGTATACAGATCTATTGTAAGAAATTGACTTACATGATTACAGAGGCAAAGAAGTCCCAAGATCTGTACTTAGCAAGCTGGAGACCAGGGAGAGCTGATGGCATAGTCTCGGTGCAAGTCCAAAGGCCTGAGAACCAGGAGAGCTGATAGAGTAAGTTCCAGTCTGAAAGCCAGCTGGCTTGAAACTCAAGAAGAGCTGATGTTTCAGTTTGAGTCTGAAAGCGAGAAAAAGACCCATGTTCCAACTCAAGCAGTCAGGCAGGAGGAGTCCTCTCTTACTCAGCCTCTTTGTTTTGTTCAGTCTTCAATTGATTGGATGGGGTCTACTCGCATTAGGGAGGGTATACTGCTTTGCTAGGTCTACCAATTCAAATGCTAATCTCATCTGGAAACACATTCACAGACACACCCAGAATAATGTTTGACCAAATGTCTGGGCACCCAGTGGCCCAGTCAAGTTGTTACATAAAATTAACCTAATGTATGCTGAGGGGCTAGCTAACAAATGCCTGGAACAGATGCCTTTTGGGTTGATACAAGAACAATAGACTTTAAATTCTCAACCTGAGAGGCTCTAAAAATTAACTAGTTAGCATTATGTAACTACAGGTATTTCATCAGTCTATCTGCTGTTTCCTGTAATCAGATAAATTTCCAAAGAATTCAGATGGGCTTTACAAGTAGAAAAGGAGGAATCCTATGATTCACATATTGGAAATATCTTGATATAACTATGGTAGCTCATCTTCTAGATTAGGTTGTTGATGTGTTTTGTGAGATGTAAATGAACTAGAATTCCCTTCTGATATCACCAGTACCATCTTCCTTTACCATTCAGATCAAATATTAAACTCGGATTGATGACTTTCATGACTTCCAGAAAATGTACCATTCATTTTCATTCCTCCTCTCTCCCTGATTTGACAGTCTCATTTCTTTCCTCCATCTCTTATCTTCCCCACTCTTTTTGTTCTGAATGTTATAGTTAAGTTGAATATCAACTAAAATTTGTTAGACAGTGTTGCTACTTTCAAAGAATGTTTGTCCTATAAATGTTGAATCTTTGAGTATTTCCAATGACTGTTGAATGTAAAATGGTTAGTGTTACATATAAAAAGAACAAAAATTTTGAGAGGCCAAGGCAGGAGGATCACTTGAGGCCAGGAGTATGAGACCAGCCTGAGCAATATAACAAGACCCTGTCTCTACAAAATAAAAAAAAAAATTAGAAATAGTCCTAACTATTCAGGAGACTGAGGCGAGAGAAATGCTTATGCCCAGGAGTTCGAGGTTGCAGTAAGTTAAGATTGTACCACTGCACTCCAGCCTGGGCGACAGAGTGAGACCTTGTCTCTAAAAAAGCAAAAACAAAAACAAAATCCTCTCACTGCAAACCCCTTGCGGTGAAATAATTCGTTTTAGAGTGACGATTAGAATCTCTGCAAACGGGAGAATGCTTAAAGGCAATTGCTGTGATTCGTCCTTCACTCTTGCTTACTGTGCCCAATTTTCTTAAACTTCCATTGATAGATGTTTCCCCCGTGACTGTCATGGAAGAAATGGTAATTTTCCTAAGCCTACTTAAGCACTTCTAGTCTTGACTTGAGTCTAACACTTTTGGGACAAATTTTGATTTTTCTAGAAATAATATGTAACTAGTTTCAAGGTTTGCCAATAACTGGGATATACATCAAATACTGTGTATCTATGATTATGCTTTTGTTAGTGCGCTATTACATAATTGGCAAATTTTAGATTCCTATAATAGTCAAAAGAGCGCATATTTTAATAATGTGCCTATGATATGGCCCACAGAATATCATAATTCTTAAAGAGATACTTGCCTCTGTGCTTTTTCAAAATTTATACAGTGAAAAGTCAGCTCCTCTGGCTTCTCAGCTGTAAACCACTTAACAAATCCAGAGTGAATTTTAAAAATGCCAACCCTGCTTTCTGAAGAGCCTGCTATAGTGCCAGATTCTGCTGATGGAAGAATGTTTTTCACAGCTTGAATACCAATTACGGAAAAGTATACAACAGAAAGCAGAAATATTAGACAAAGGGGAAGACTCTAAACCCAAGAAAGGTTCTTTCCCTTTGCCGTGGTGGTTCTGCACTCATGACTGACTGAATTGAAACTTTTCAGATTTGCCCACTATTTTTATTTTTTTATTTTTATCTTTTTTAGAGATAGCGTCTTGCTCTGTCACCCAGGCTGGAATGCAGTGGCGTAATCATACCCCACCGTAACCTTGAACTTCTGGGCTCAAGTGATCCCCTCGCCTTAGCCTCCCAAGTAGCTAGGACTACTCCTGGCTAATTTTTATTTTGCAAAGATAGAGTCTTACTATGTTGCCCAGGCTGGTCTCGAACTCCTGAGCTTAAGTGATCTTCCTGCCTTGACCTCCCAAAGTACTGGGATTACAGGCATGAGCTACTGTGCCTGGCTAGATTTGTTCATTTTAGAAGTGTTACTTTTACTATTTTCAACTTGAAAACATTTTACACTATTCACTGTTAATTAAAAAAAAAAGTCACGTATAATGTGTATATATTTAAGCCAACTTTACAAATCAAGATTGGTAATTATTCTTTTCCCACCTAGAATATAAAATATTCTGTGATATTGCTATAGCAATTGAAAATATCCATCAGGTGTGAGTGTGTGAGGCCAGGATCTACAGTAACTAACTTCAAACCCAGTCTAGTGGGAGAGTTAGAGATATTAGGACCTTGCTGTTCAAAAGAAGATAATGAGAGCCACATACATAATTTCTAATTTCCTAGTAGCCACATTAACAAAGGCAAAAAGAAACAACTGAAATTTAAAAATTTGATTTAACCCAATATATCTGTACTATATGGTTTCAACATATAATCTATATAAAAATTATTAATAAAATATTTTACATTTGTTCATACTCTGTCTTTAAAATCTAGTGTGCATGTTATGCTTATAGCACATCTCAGTTTGGATTAGCCACATCTCAAGTACTCAATAGCCACATGTGGTTGGTGGGTACCATATTGGATAACACCAATTGGATTGGACACAATCTGCTTCTTAGACTTTCGTTAGACAAATTAGATGATGGATTTTTTGTTTTGTTTTGTTTTGTTTTTTGAGATGGAGTCTTGTTCCGTCACCCAGGCTGGAGTACAGTAGTGTAATCTCAGCTCACTGCAACCTCTGCCTCCTAGGTTTAAGCCATTCTCCTGCCTCAGCCTCCTGAGTAGCTTGGACTACAGGCACCTGCCACCAAGCCCAGCTAATTTTTGTATTTTTAGTAGAGACGGGGTTTCACCATGTTGGCCAGACTGGTCTTGAACTCCCAACCTGAAGTGATCCACCCACCTCAGCCTCCCAAAGTGCTGGGATTACAGGTGTGAGCCACCGCGCCCAGCCAGATGATGGATTTTTAAAATGTGAACCTTTTACTGATGCATAAAAATATACAGAATAATGCATAAATAATAAGTGCATTTTGATGAGTTTTCATGAAGAACATAGCTGCTTAACTAGACCCCAGATCATGAGATGGAACATTAACAGAGGCTCCCTTGTGTTCCCTTTACATTTTCTTTTGATATCACAAATATCAAGACCTTGCTTTTCTTGCCTCCCACTCTATAAAGCAGACTCACTTATACATTAGGTTGGTGTGAAAGTAATTGGTGCACATTGAAAGCCAGTGCTTTGGTTTTCAGGGCAGTTCCAATCCTGGTCATGAATCTGCATTATGGATCTTCACAAATTGAAGAAACCCTCAAGGGGCCACGCCGGGAAAGGCAAGTTGAAAGAGAAGGACATCCCTGACTACTTAATAAACTGGATGTGTGTGTATTTCTCTTGGCTCTCATTTAGTTTCGAATATAGGGTGATGTAATTCAAATACCTTCTGAATCTGCTTTCTTTCTCCATGTGGTCATTAAATATGAGTGGAGTAAGAATGAGAAAATAACTCTCAGTTATATCAACTTCTATGGGATGTTGCAAAGCTGTGATCATTTTTGATCAAGCAAAGTTTTCTCTTGGCCAAAGAAGAACTGGGTATACAACATACACTCTATAAATACAGTGCATGGCTAGGAGGGTGAGAGATGGAGCAAACATCCAAGCATTTCATATATTTTTCTAAAAAAAATTTTTTGGAAAAGAAACTCAGGTTTATAGATGTAGCGTCTTTCCAGAGCTACAGAAAGGGTGAGAGGCCGGCATGCGGTGGCTCATGCCTGTAATCGCAGCACTTTGGGAGGCACTTTGGTGGATCACCTGAGGTCAGGAGTTCGAGACCAGCCTGGCCAACATGGTGAAACGCTGTCTCTACTAAAAATACAAAATTAGCTGGGTGTGGTGGTGGGCATCTGTAATCCCAGCCATTTGGGAGGCTGAGGCAGGAGAATCACTTGAACCTAGGAGGCAGAAGTTGCAGTGAGCTGAGATCCTGCCATTGCACTCCAGCCTGGGCAAAAAGAGTGAAACATCTCAAAAAAAAAAAAAAAAAGGGTGAGAGGGAGGTAAGCATGAATGCAGGAAAGCACACTTCGCCAAGCTAGAGATGAAATCGCACACCTCCCTGCCATTCCCTTCAGGAGCCTTCTCCTAGGAGGGGAGGGTCCATGACTTCAAGGCCCTTCCTCCGCAGAGAGCTGTACAACAGCAGCACAGATCAGCATGGCTCCCTCAGGAAGCAGAACGCCTTGTTCCTGCTGTGACTGCAATGGCTCCCTCTTTCTCTCTCTTTCTGCCTTGTCCTTCCTTGTGGGGTGCCTTTCTTTGAGGGCAAAAGTGTCTTGAATATTTTCAAGCACCTGAAAGATGAAGGACATCACAAGGGTGGGTCTGCCACATAGCTATTTAAGTGGTTAAAGATAGAAAATGATATTGGCTAAAAAAAACCCAGTATCTGCATAGCTTAGTGACTGTGATGGTTAAAATTGAGTGTCAACTTGATTGGATTGAAGGATGCAAAGTATTGGTCTTGGGAGTGGTTATGAGGGTGTCGCCGAAGGAGATTAACATTTGAGTCAGTGGACGGGGAGAGGCAGACCCACTCTCAATCTGGGTGGTACCATTTAATCAGCTGCCAGCGCAGCTAGGATAAAGCAGGCAGAAGAATATGGAAGGACTTGACTTGCTGAGTCTTCTGGCCTCCATCTTTCTCCTGTGCTGGATGCTTCCTGGCTTCGAACATCAGACTCCAAGTTCATCAGCTTTTGGACTCTTGGACTTACACCAGTGGTTTGCCAGGGGCTCTCGGGCCTTTGGCCACAGACTGAAGGTTGTACTGTCAGCGTTACTGCTTCTGAGGTTTTGGGACTCGGACTGGCTTCCCTGCTCCTCATCTTGCAGATGGCTTATTGTGGGACTTCACCTTGTGATCACATGAGTCAACTCTAATAAACTCCCCTTCATATACACATCTATCCTTTTAGTTCTGTCCCTCTAGAGAACCCTAATACAGTGACTATTTCGTCACACCTTATTCTGAAGAGAGCTACATCCTTTGGTGTTGAGGGGAGGCTGAGTATTCCCTGTTCCATCATCTGTTCTATCTCACAGGATAGGATTGAACCCCTGACATATCTGAACATCATGACAAACTGTGATATTATGCAGTCTCACGGCTCAGCAGGGAAATGGGCTGGCAACACTAGATGAGTCAAGGGATTAAACCTTTCCAATTCCCATATTTTAGTAAAAAAAAAAAACAATAACTATATAAAAAATTAAAAACCAAAAACAAACTGAAAAGAAAATCTGACATATGGAAAAGTGTATCATAGGGATAGACCATGGGCAATTGCACATAGGTAGTCCATAGAGCTGGCTGATTATCACAATCATTCATTGTATTTTGAAGTCTTGCATCGCAATGAGTAGTTTTTTTTTTTTTTTTTTTTTTAAATTGGGCATGGCTTTCCTTGGTGAGTATGTTCGCATTGATTTTCTTTTTTTTTTTTTTTGAGAGGGAGTCTCGCTCACCTGGGCTGGAGTACAGTGGCACGATCTCGGCTCACTGCAAACTCCGTCTCCCAGGTTCACGCCATTCTCCTGCCTCAGCCTCCTGAGTAGCTGGGACTACAGGCGCCCACTACCATGCCTGGCTAATTTTTTGTATTTTTAGTAGAGACGGGTTTTCACCATGTTAGCCAGGATGGTCTCGATCTCCTGACCTCGTGATCCGCCTGCCTTGACCTCCCAAAGTGCTGGGATTACAGGCGTGAGCCACCACGCCTGCCCACGTTGATTTTCTATGTGGTGTTGCTCTTTTTGAAATTCTTCCATTATTTGATATACATGGAAATGAGCATTCCCTATTCTGCCTAACATAATGCAACTGTCTTGTGACTGTGATTTTCAGGGTTTTATCTAATTAATTAATTTTTTGGAGACAGGATCTTGCTCTGTTGCCCAGGCAGGAGTGCAGTAGCGTGATTACAGTTCACTCCACTTCCACCTCCCAGCCTCAAGCCATCCTCCTCCTTCACCCTCCAGAGTAGCTGGAACTGCAGGCCCGTACCACCACACCTGGCTATTTTTGTATTTTTTTGTAGAGGTGGGGTTTATGTGGCCCAGGCTTGTCACAAGCTCCCGGGCTCAAGCAATACTCCCACCTCAGCCTCCCAAAGTGCTGGGATTATAGGCATGAGCCATGGCGCCTGGACTGATTTTCAGGATTTTATATGTTAGAGAATTAATTTATACTTTAGGGATTTTGATCTTTTGGGATTTACACATTAAGCATTATGGCTTTTGGCATTGTGTCTTCCAGGATTATAATCCAAACCTGAAAAATACTTTGAAGTTTTACTTTCTCTGGGTCTTCCACCTACCTTCTGCCCAATGGTAGCCTTTACTCCCTGGTAACGCTGTAAAGTGTTGCTGAGTTTGAGCAAACGTGGTAGATAAAGTTGTACCAGAGCTTCTCTTGGTGCACATTTTCTGCCTATGTGAAATCACCCTCATAGAGTTAACAAGAATTGCATGCCAGGTTCTGGACAGAAATATAATACTTACAATTAAGCATTCCTCAGACTGCACTCTGCCCCACTTTCTTGTAGCTGCTTAATAAACACAAATCTAGTGTGCATATCAGGCTTACAGCACACCTCAATTTGGACTAGCCACATCTCACTAGATACTGACCATTTGCATTCTCACTGATACTAGATACTAAATTCTCATTGTTTCTATAGCTAGACTCTCTGACATTAGAATCCTAAGGATTTTGTTTAAGAATTGCTTAAGATGTTTTTCAGATCCTGAATTCCAGCAAAATGGGTGGTGCCAACCAGTTTGAAGAACCCCACAGAGGAACGGAATCAACATGAGAATACAGTTTCTTCATCTCTCTATCTTGTGACTTCACCCTACACTCTTCAACCTAACAACCATCTCTACACCTCAGCCCGCTACTTGTCCAAGCCTCTTAAAATCCCTATCCCTAGACTCCTCCGGGAGGCAGATTTGAGGTTTCCCCCAATCTCTTTCATTTGTCTGCCTTATGATTAAACCTCTTTCTCTGCTGCAACCTAATGTCTTAGTGTATTTGCTTGCCATGGGAGGACTAAGCTCTGAGTTTTTTCATTTTGCCCAAATTCTTGTCTAAGAGGTCTGGGGAGTCATGCCCTACAAACCATAAAATCTCATCAGATGGGTTTTATTTAACCCTATATATTGTGATTTACTTTCCCATCTGACTCTGGAAAGAGTCTAGCATGTTTTAAAGATCTGAATAGGAAACATTTGTCATCTATTCTCTCTAAGGGCAGACACTACAAGACTTCAAAAGGACCTTGGTCTCCACAATCTTTTATCTTAACCTGAACATTTCCTTTCTAAGCAATTGTCAACCAGAAAATGTTTAAATTTACCTATAGCCTAGAAGCACTCCCTCCACCCCCCGCTTTGAGTTGTCCCACCTTTCTGGACCAAACCGATGTATTTTTAAGAAATACATTTAAGATGCAGTTGATTGATGTCTCATGCCTTTCTAAAATGTATAAAACCAACCTGCGCCCCGGCAACCTTGGGCACATGTTCTCAGGACCTCTTGAGGGCTGTGTCACAGGCCATAGTCACTCATATTTGGCTTAGAATAAATCTCTTCAAATATTTTACATAATTTGACTCTTTTCGTTGACACACATGTTGGGAAACAAACCTGGTACAGTTACGTAGGTAAGCTTATCACTCCCATGAATTTGATATCTTCTATATACCAACAACTCCTAGATCTACATATGTAGCACGGGACTTTCCTCTGAGCTCCAGACCCATGATATAGCTTTACAGTAGACATCTCCAACCACAAGGTTTATAGCAATGCCAAGTTCAACAAGTCCAATTGAGCTGGGGATGCTTCCCCAACAAACCTGTCCTCTTCCAGTGTTTTCTGCCTCAGTGATGTGAGCCCCAAATATCTGAGACAGGTCCTAGTCAATTTAGGAAGCCTATTTTGCCAGAGTTAAGGATGCGTACCCATGACACAGCCTCAGGAGGAGCTAACGACATGTGTCCAAGGTGGTCAGCGCACAGCTTAGTTTTATACATTTTAGAGAGACATGAGACATCAATCAATATATGTAAGATGTACATTGGTTCTGTCTGGAAAGGTGGGACAACTGGAAGAGGAGAGAGGGTTTCTAGGTCATAGGTAGGTAAGAGACAAATGGTTGCATTCTTTTGAGTTTCTGATTAACCTTTCCAAAAGAGGCAATCAGATATGCATTTATCTCCGTGAGCAGAGGAACGACTTTGAGTTCTGTCTGTCCTTTGTCCACAGTGAAATTCCTTGTGAGGGAGGGAGGGAGGTGTGTAGCTTTTTTTTTTTTTTTTAATTTTAGTAGCTATGTTTTTTAGGAATAGATTTGGAGGCAGGTTTGCCCTAAGCAGTTCCCAGCTTGACTTTTCCCTTTGGCTTAGTGGTTTTGGGGTCCCAAGATTCATTATCCTTTCACAGTGAACAGCCCCTTCTTGTCCCTAGTCATGCCTGACACCTGGGATCTCCTGCATCAGTACTCCAATTTCCATTTGATCACCAAGTATGGTTGATTCTAGCTTCTGCAGATCTTGAATGCATCCACGTTCCTCCACCGCCCCTGGCTGTGCTACTAGGACTACTCTTGTACCAGCCATGTCACTGGAGTGGATTTAGGCTCTCCTCATGCCTACTAAGTAACTATTAAAAATGCAAGTCTAATTGTCACTTCAGAGGCTTTCTAGTTTTCTAAAACAAACTCCAAAGTCCTTAACAGCATGCATGGGACTGCATGAAGTGACAACTTTCTTTCTCTCCCACCTCTGCTTGCCCCACTTTCTGCTGTCCAGACACTGCAGCCCCTTGTAAATTCTTCCATTGTGATGTGCTGCTTCCTGTCTCAGAGCCTTTGCATGGACTCATTTCTCTTCTTCAAATGCTCTTCCACTTCTAGGGAAACTTCCTTGACCCCTAAGACTAGGTAAGGCCCACTGTTATGTGTCTCATGTTTATTCGCATAGGTATTAATAATTTTTTCTCTAGCGTCTTCAGTGGTCCATAAGGATCACAAGAACAAAGACTGCCCAGCCTTAGCCCTGTTGGGGCTCAGAACATGATACTCATAATTATGGCACTTGGCACACTGAGTACTTCAAACTGAGGGATGTTGGAGAGCCTCAGAAACAAGATCTCTCTGACCTCTTGAGGCAGGAGGATAGGGAATTAGGGTAGCCAAGGGTTGGGGCATAAGCAAAGGAATAGGAGTTTGCATAAGCAACAGAACAGCAGGTGCCGCCAGTTCTAGGCAAGACTGGGCAGCATACAGGCCACCTTTTCACTTCTGTAAAAACAAGACAGAAGTTTCCACTTCAGCCTCTGATTGATGTGGACCAAGTCTCCACTTCAGCCTCTGATTGGTTGCAGGCCATTGTTCTTAGGGTGTAACCAACTGGAGGCCTCTAAAGCGCAGCTGAGGGTGTTACCGAATTCTTTTGGCTTTATAGAAAGCCCGGGGTGCATTGCAGTAGAGGAGGCTCTTGGGCCTCTTGCCTGAGCCTGCCCTTACTCTGTGAATTGTACTTTTGCTTTTTCATTAAATCTATGCCTTTGTTACTCCCTTCTTTTGTTGCCATTTGTCTTTCATTGCTTTGTTCTTTTGTTGCTTTGTGCATTTTGTTCAAGTCTTTGTTCAACAAGCCAAGAGCTTGGACAATTCATAGTCAAGACCTTCCATCCAGGAACACTCTTAGCTCATGTCTTCCACCCCTCTTCTTCCCTAAAGCCAGCCACAGAAATCAGAATTCCTCCTCCCCAAAATGAGTCATAAACACTAGAACTCCTCTCCCACAAAGCAAGCCATAAGACCTAGGAAAGTCATTCTCTCCCTAGGGGTGCTGCCCTATTCTCGGGAGGAAGAAGTGATGCTCAGAGAGGCCAAAAAAAGTCTGGGCAGATGGTTCTTGCTAGGTTCCCCGCCTCAGTCTATCACCATTAGATCATAGCCTTTTTGTCCAATCACATTTCTACATGGCTGTCCATTCTTCATTGAACCTAAGCATAAAAATAGACAGTATTCCTGGGTCTTTGACTCTTCATATCTGAAGGCTTCTATGTCATGTAAATCTGTGGTTAAATAGTTACGCTTTTCCCTTGTTAACCTGTCTTTTGTTATAGGAGTGTTGGCTGTGACTCTTATAATAGGTGAGGAAAGGTATTAAACACAGCTGACACTCCTATAACAAAAGGCAGGTTAAAGGCACAGTCCTCCAGAATGTTACATCTACCCAAGACTTCTGACACCAGCTACAAGTTCAGGGATCCCCAGGGCCACCCTCACTTTGGATTGGCCAGCCACAAATTTGGGGGTCCCCATGGACTCCCTCAGGTTTGATAATGTGCTAGAATGAGTCACAGAACTCAGCAAAGCGTTATATGTAGGATGACAGTTGTATTACAGCAATGGATACAGTTCAGAACCAGCCCAAGGAAAATATCATAAGGCAAGATCTGGGACTGGGAGGGTCCCAAACACAAAGCTTCCATGCCCTCGGGATGCGTTACTCTCCTGATGTTGATGTGTGGCTATATACAGAATGTCACCAATCTAAGAAGCTCACCTGGGCTTTGGTATCTAGAGATTTTCTCCAGGCTCCATTACATAGGCATGACTGATTGTATCATGGCCTACATGGTTAAACCCAATCTCTAGCCCCCACCCCTTCTTGGATATCAGTCTAGCATCATATGGCTCAAAGTCCTGACCCCCTAACCACATGGTTGGTCTTTCTGGTGTGGTCAGTGCTCGCCTTGAGCCTATCGGTGTGGCCTGGGCCTCACACTGAGTCATCTCTTAGTGTGATGTACCAAGAGTCTTCCTTGAATCACCTGATTAACACAAACTATCAGGTGTGGCTTAAGGGGCAGATCATGAGTAACAAAGACACTCCCATTACTCTAGAAATTCCAAGGGTTTAAAGGTTAACTCCGGAGAGCAGGGACAAAGACAAGACTTGTTGAGTAAAGTTAATTCATCACTAGGCACTGTCTTAGAAATGGCAATGCCTAGGACAGACAGACTTCATTCCTTCTCTAACTATACATATAAAGCCAAAGGGCAAGAAAAAGCAGGTTCATTCTTAGGAAGATTTCAGATTTCGAATGCCATTGGCATACTTTATTTTGTCTTTGGTTACTTAACCCTCATGGTATAATTCCCTACTAAAAAATGTAAAAGGCGGAGAGACAGGGAAGATTTAATATCACTAGATACATACGACTGAGAAGTAACACCCCAAACTGCTGTAGCAGAGGTTAGTGAAACCAAAGATTGCAATAATTTTACTTTACCTTTCCCCAATGATTTATAGTTTACAAAGTGCTTCATACACCCTATCCCTTGAAATGTTAAAGTCATAGTGCAAAAATGGTATAAATAAAGAATGCAAAAATTGAGCGGCAATTAACAGAGCAAAAAGGTTGCTCAAATTATTTAAGAACTACATTGTGCTAGAATGCATTTTTCTAGCACAGCAAAAAGCATCATTTACATAACAATGCATATGCTAATTAAGATTCATCTAGAAAATCTGCTGTGCGACAATGCTTTGTTAATACATTTCAAGGTATTTTACAAATTTGAAAGTTTAAAATCTGATAGCAGGTTTTGCAAGTTTTTTCTTTAAAATCAAACTGTGATACAAAAAATTAAGTGAAGCAGACAATAAAATTTTCTTCTCAGAAGGAAGCTATTTTGTATTTAAGCAGAATATTTGCCCTTTTCCTTCCTACATGAGAGGAGATTCCACTATGTCCTTTTTTGAGACTGTATAAAAATTCTCTATATATGTCCATATATTTTATATTTGTTTCTCTGCCTCTAATGTGCTTTTTTTTCCTTGTGACTGCTTTACAATTTTTATCACGGGTTTTGATATTTAATTTTTAAAAAAGTTTTTAATATATATTTTTTATTTTAATAGCTTTTGGGGTGCAAGTGGTTCCTGGTTACATGGATGAATTGTATGGTGGTGAAGTCTGAGACTGTAGTGCACCCAAGTAGTGTACATTGTTCTCAATATGTACTTTTTGATCCCTCGTCCCTCTCCCCCATTCTGTCTCCAATGTCCATTAAATTATTATCACTCTGCATAACTTCGTATATCCACAGGTTAGCTCCCACTTATAACTGAGAATAAGTCGTACTTGGTTTTCCATTTCTGAGTTACTTCACTTAGAATAAATGCCTCCAACTCCATCTAACTTGCTGCAAAAGACATTATTTTATTCATTTTTATGGCTGAATAGTGTTTCATGGTGTTGTAGCAGGATGGGTCACAGACAAGAACCCCTCACACACCGTGTTGTGGAAGGAAAGGGCTTTATTCAGCTGGCAGCATCAGCGGACTCACATCTCCAAAAACCCAGCTCCCCGAGGGAGCAATTCCTGTTCCTTTTAAGGGCTTGCAACTCTAAGGGGGTCCACGTGAGAGGGTCGTGATTGATTGAGCAAGCAGGGGGTACGTGACTGGGGGATGCGTGCACCAGTAATCAGAACAGAACAGGACAGGACAGAGATTTTCACAGTGCTTTTCCATACAATGTCTGGAATCTATAGATAACATAACCGGTTAGGTCAGGGGTCGATCTTTAGCTACCAGGCCCAGGGAGTGGCACCGGGCTGTCGGCCTGTGGATTTCATTTCTGCCTTTTAGTTTTTACTTCTTCTTTCTTTGGAGGCAGAAATTGGGCATAAGACAATATGAGGGGTGGTCTCCTCCCTTAGTGTAATTATACCACATTTTCCTTATTCAGTCATCATTTAATGGGTACTTAGATTGGTTCCATATCTTTGAAATTGTGAATTGTGCTATAATAAACATATGCACGCAGGTGTCTTTTTGGTATGATGACTTCTATTCCTTTGGGTAGATATCTAGTAGTGGATTGCTGGATTGAATGGTATTTCTACTTTTAGTTCTTCAAGAAATTGTCACACTATTTTCCACAGAGGTTGTACTAATTGAGCAGCCCACCAGCAGTGTAAAAGTGTTCCTTTTTCAGCATATCCACGCCGACATCTATTGTTTTTTGAATTTTTAATAATGGCCATTCTGGCTGAGGAACAATGGTATCTCATTATGGTTTTAATGTGCATTTCCCTGATGATTAGCAATGTTGATTACTTTTTCATATGTTTGTTGGCCATTTGCATATCCTTTTTGAGAAATGCCTATTCGTGTCATTTTCCCACTTTTTGATGCGATTATTTTTCTCTTGCTGATTTGTTTGGGCTCCTTGCAAATTCAGGATATTAGTCCATTGTCAGATGCATAGTTTGCAAATATTTTCTCCCATTGTGTGGGTTGTCTTTTGACTCTGTTGATTATTTCTTTTGCTGTGCAGAAGCTTTTTAGCTTAATTAGGTCTCATTTATTTGTTTTTGTTGCATTTGCTTCTGGGGCTATAGTAATCAATTCTTTGCCAAACCAATGTCCAGGAGTGTTTTTCCTAGGTTTTCTTCTAGAATGTTTATGGCTTCTGGTCTTAGATTTAGGTTTTTGATCCATCTTGCTTTGATTTTTGTATATGTGAGAGAGAGAGACAGAGAGATCCAGTTTCACTCTTCTTCATGTGGCTATCCAGTTTTCCCAGAACCATTTATTGAATAAAGTGTCCTTCCCCCAATTTATGTTTTGTCAAAGATCAGTTGGTTGTAAATATTTGGTTGTATTTCTGGGTTCTCTATTCTGTTTCATTGATCTATGTATCTACCTTTATACTAGTACCGTGCTGTTTTGGTTACTATAATCTTGTAGTATAATTTGAAGTCAGATAATGTGATGCCTCCAGATTTGTTCTTTTTGCTTTAGGATTGCTTTCGCTATTCAAGCTTTTTTTGTAGGGCCCATAAGAATTTTAGGATTGCTTTTCTAATTCTGTGAAAAGTGATATTGATATTTTGATAGGAATTGTATTGAATCTATAGATTGCTTTGGGTAATATGGTCATTTTCATGATATTAATTCTTTCAATCCATGAGTATGGCATCTATTTCCTTTGTTTGTGTCATCTATGATAACTTTCAACAGTGTTTTGTAGTTCTGCTTGTAGAGATCTTTCACCTCCTTGTTAAGTATAGTCCTAGGTAATTTTTTGCAGCTATTGTAAAAGGAATTGAGTTCTTAATTTGATTCCTAGCTTTGTCGTTGTTGCTGTAAGGCAGTGCCAGTGATTTGTTTACATAGATTTTGTAACCTGAGACTTCACTGAATTCGCTTATCAAATCTAGGAGTCTTTCAGTGGAGTCTTTAGGGTTTTCTGGGTATATGATGATATCATTGGCAAACAGGGATAGTTTGACTTCCTCTTTTCCAACATGGATGCCCTTTATATGTTTCTCTTCTCTGATTGCATTGGGTAGGACTGCCAGTGCTATGTTGAATAGAAGTGGTGAAAGTGAACATCCTTGTCTTATTCCAGTTCTCAGGGGGAATGCTTTCAACTTTTTCCCATTCAATATGATGTTAACTGAGAGTTTGTCATACATGGTTCTTATTATTTTGAGGTATGTTCTTTCCATGCCTAGTTTGTTGAGGGTTTCTAATCATAAAGGGAGGCTGGACTTTATCGAATGCTTTTTCTGCATCTGTTAAGATGATCATATAATTCTTAATTCTGTTTATGTGACATATCACCTTTATTGACTTGCGTATGTTGAACCATTCCTATATCCCTGGGATGAAACCCACTTGATCATGGTGAATTATCTTTTTGTTGTGCTGTTGGATTCAGTTTGTTAGTATTTTGTTATGAATTTTTCTGTTTATGTTAATCACGGATATTGGTCTGTAGTTTTCTTTTTTTGTTATGCCCTTTCCTGGTTTTGGTATCAGGGTGATAATGGCTTCATAGAAAAAGTTAGGAAGGATTCTCTCTTTCTCAATTCCTTTGGAATAATTTCAGTAGGATTGATACCGATTCTTTCTTTAATGTCTGGAAGAATTTGGCTGTGAATACATGGGGCACTGGCCTTTTTTTTGTTGGCATTTTTTTGTTTTTTTGCTGATTCAATCTCATTATTTGTTATTGGTCTGTTCAGGACTTCTATTTCTTCCTGATTCAAGCTAGGATGATTGTATGTTTCCAGGAATGTATTCATTTCCTCTAGATTGTCTAGTTTATGTGCATAGAAGTGTTCATAGTAGTGTAAACTTAACTTTTGTATAACTGCGATGTCAGTTGTAATGCCTCCATTTTCATTTCTAACTGAGCTAATTTGAATCTTCTCTCTTCTTTTCTTAGTTAATCTAGTTAACGGTCTACTGACTTTATCTTTTTATATAAACGACTTTTTATTTCATTGATCTTTTGTATTTTTGTTTCAGTTTCATTTAGCTCTCCTCTGATCTTATTTTTTTTCTTCTTATAGCTTTGGGTTTGGTTTGTTCTTGTTTCTCTGTTTACTTGAGATGTAATGTTAGGTTGTCAATTTGTGATTTTTCAGACTTTTTAATGTAGGTATTTAGTGCTGTTAGCTTTCCTCACAGCACTGCTTTATGCTGTATCTCAGAAGTTTTGATAACTTGTGTTACCATTATCATTCATTTTGAATAACTTTAAAATTTCCATCTTGATTTCATTGTTAACCCAAAAGTCATCTGGGAGCAGATTGACTAATTTCCATGTATTTGCATAATTTTGAGTTTTCCTTTTGGAGTTTGATTTCTGGTTTTATTCTACTGTGGTCTGAGAAGGCACTTGACATGATTTTGATTTTTAAAAATTTATTGAGACAAGCCATGATTAAGATGGCTGAATAGGAACAGCTCTGGTCTGCAGCTCTTAACAAGATCAACACAGAAGATGGGTGATTTCTGCATTTCCAATTGAGGTACCTGGTTCATCTCACTGGGACTGGTTGGACAGTTGATGCAGCCCACAGAGGGTGAGCCGAAGCAGGGCAGGGCGTCACCTTACCCCGGAAGTGCAAGGGGTCAGGGGATTTCTTTCCTAACCAAGGGAAGCCATGACAGACTGTACCTGGAAAAACAGTACACCTCTGCCCAAATACTGTGCTTTCCCCAAGGTCTTAGCAACCAGAAGACCAGGAGATTCCCTCCCATGCCTGGCTTGGCAGGTCCCATGCCCAGGGGGCCTTGCTCACTGCTGGCACAGCAGTCTGAGATCAACCTGTGAGGCTGCAGCCTGGTGAGGGGAGGGGCGTCCACCATTGCTGAGACTTGAGTAGGTAAACAAAGCAGCTGGGAAGCTCAAACTGGGCGGAGCCCACCACAGCTCAGCAAGGCCTACTGCCTCTATAGACCTCACCTCCGTGGCCAAGGCATAGCTGAACAAAAGGCAGCAGACAACTTCCGCAGACTTAAACAACCCTGTCTGACAGCTCTGAAGACAGCAGTAGTTCTCCCAGCATGGTATTTGAGCTCTGAGAAAAGACAGACTGCCTCCTCAAGTGGGTCCCTGACCTCTGTGTAGTTTGGCTGGGACACACCTCCCAGTAGGGGTCGACAGACACCTCATAAAGGTGGGTGCCCGTCTGGGACGAAGCTTCCAGAGGAAGTATCAGGCAGCAATATTTGCCGTTCCGCAATATTTGCTCTTCTGCAGCCTCCGCTGGTGATACCCAGACAAACAGGGTCTGGAGTGGACCTCAAGCAAACTCTAACAGACATGCAGCTGAGGGGCCCAACTGTTAGAAGGAAAACTAACAAACAGAAAGGAATACCATCAACATCAACATAAAGGACATCCACACCAAAACCCCATCTGTAGGTCACCAACATCAAAGACCAAAGGTAGATAAAACCAGAAAGATCAGGAGAAACCAGAGCAGAAAAGCTGAAAATTCCAAAAACCAGAGTGCCTCTTCTCCTCCAAAGGATTGCAGCTGCTTGCCAGCAACAGAACAAAATTGGATGGAGAATGACTTTGACAAGTTGACAGAAGTAGGCTTCAGAAGGTCATTAATAACAAACTTCTCTGAGCTAAAGGAGCATGTTCTAACCCATTGAAAGGAAGCTAAAAACCTTGAAAAAAGGTTAGATGAATGGCTAACTAGAATAAATAGTGTAGACAAGACCTTAAATGACCGGATGGAGCTGAAAACCATGGCACGACAACTTTGTGACGCATGCACAAGCTTCAATAGTCAATTCAATTAAGTGCAGGAAAGGATATCAGTGACTGAAGATTAAATTAATGAAATAAAGTGAGAAGACAAGATTAGAGAAAAAGAGTAAAAAGAAATGAACAAAGCCTCCAAGAAATATGGGACTCTGTGAAAAGACCAAATCTACATTTGATTGGTGTACCTGAAAGTGATGGGGAGAATGGAATCAAGTTAGAAAACACACTTCGGATATTATCCAGGAGAACTTCCCCAACATAGCAAGGCAGGCCAACATTCATATTCAAGAAATACAGAGAATGCCACAAAAATACTCCTAGAGAAGAGCAACTCCAAGACACATAATTGTCAGATTCACCAAAGTTGAAATGAAGGAAAAAATGTTAAGGGCAGACAGAGAAAAAGGTCGGGTTACCCACAAAGGGAAGCCCATCAGACAAACAGCAGATCTCTCAACAGAAACCCTACAAGCCAAAAGAGAGTGGGGGCCAATATTCAACACTCTTAAAGAAAAGAATTTCCAACCCAGAATTTCATATCCAGCCAAACTAACCTTCATAAGTGAAGGAGAAATAAAATTCTTTACAGACAAGCAAATGCTGAGAGATTTTGTCACCACCAGGCCTGCCCTAAAAGAGCTCCTGAAGGAAGCACTAAACATGGAAAGGAATAACCGGTACCAGCCACTGCAAAAACTGTAAATTGTAAAGCCACTGCCAAATTGTAAAGACCATCGAGGCTAGGAAGAAACCGCATCAATTAACAGGCAAAATAACCAGCTAACATCATAATGACAGGCTCAAATTCACACATAACAATATTAACCTTAAATGTAAATGGGCTAAATGCCCCAATTAAAAGACACAGAATGGCAAATTGGATAAAGAGTCAAGACCCATCAGTGTGCTATATTCAGGAGACCCATCTCAAGTTCAATAATTAATAGCCTACCAACCAAAAAAAGTCCAGGACCAGATGGATTCACAGCCAAATTCTACCAGAGGTACAAAGAGGAGCTGGTACCATTTCTTCTGAAACTATTCCAAACAACAGAAAAAGAGGAAATCCTTCTTAATTCATTTTATGAGGCCAGTATCATTTTGATATCAAAACCTGGCAGAGACACAACAAAAAAAAGAAAAAGAGAATTTTAGATCAATATCCCTGATGAACATCAATGCCAAAATCCTCAATAAAATACTGGCAAACCAAATCCAGCAGCACAACAAAAGTCTTATCCACCACGATCAAGTGGGCTTCATCCCTGGGATGCAAGGCTGGTTCAACATATGCAAATCAATAAATGTAATCCATCATATAAACAGTACCAAAGACAAAAACCACATGATTATCTCAATAGATGCAGAAAAGGCCTTTGACAAAATTCAACAGCCCTTCTGCTAAAAACTCTCGATAAATTAGGTATTGATGGGAAGTATCTCAAAATATTAACAGCTATTTATGAAAAACCTACAGCCAATATCATACTGAATGGGCAAAAACTGGAAGCATTCCCTTTGAAAACTGGCACAAGACAGGGATGCCCTCTCTCACCACTCCTATTCAACATAGTGTTGGAAGTTCTAGCCAGGGCAATCAGGCAGGAGAAAGAAATAAAGGGTATTCAATGAGGAAAAGAGGAAGTCAAATTGTCCCTGTTTGCAGATGACATGATTGTATATCTAAAAAACCTCATTGTCTCAGCCCAAAATCTCCTTAAGCTGATAAGCAACTTCAGCAAAGTCTCAGCATACAAAATCAATGTGCAAAACTCACAACCATTCCTATACATCAATAACAGACAAACAGAGAGCCAAATCATGAGTGAACTCCCATTCACAATTGCTACAAAGAGAATAAAATACCTAGGAATCCAACTTACAAGGGATGTGAAGGACCTCTTCAAGGAGAACTACAAACCGCTGCTCAAGGAAATAAAAGAGGATACAAACAAATGGAAGAACATTCCATGCTCATGGGTAGGAAGAATCAATATCGTGAAAATGGCCATACTGCCCAAGGTAATTTACAGATTCAATGCCATCCCCATCGAGCTACCAATGACTTTCTTCACAGAATTGGAAAAAACTACTTTAAAGTTCATATGGAACCAAAAAAGAGCCTGCATGGCCAAGACACTCCTAAGCCAAAGGAACAAAGCTGGAGACATAAAACTACCTGTCTTTAAACTGCACTACAAGGCAACAGTAACCAAAGGAGCATGGTACTGGTACCAAAACAGAGATACAGATCAATGGAACAGAACAGAGGCCTCACAGATAATACCACACATCTACAACTATCTGATCTTTGACAAACCTGACAAAAACAAGAAATGGGGAAAGGATTCCCTATTTAATAAATAGTGCTGGGAAAACTGGCTAGCCATATGTAAAAAGCTGAAACTGGATCCCTTCCTTTCATTTTACACAAAAATCAACTCAAGATGAATTAAAGTCTTAAATGTAAGTCCTAAAACCATAAAAACCCTAGAAAAAACGCTAGGCAATACAATTGAGGACATAGGCATGGAGAAAGACTTCATGACTAAAACACCAAAAGCAATGGCAACAAAACACAAAATTGACAAATGGGATCTAATTAAACTAAAGAGCTTCTGCACAGCAAAAGAAACTACCATCGGAATGAACAGGCAACCTACAGAATGGGAGAAAATTTTTGCAATCTACCCATATGACAAAGGGCTAATATCCAGAATCTACAACGAACTCCAACAAATTTACAAGAAAAAATCAAACAACCCCATTAAGAACCATTAAAAAGTGGGCAAAGGATATGGACAGACACTTCTCAAAAGAAGACATTTATGCAGCCAACAGACACGTGAAAAAATGTTCATCATCACTGGTCATCAGAGAAATGCAAATCAAAACCACAATGAGATACCATCTCACACCAGTTAGAATGGGGATCATTAAAAAGTCGGGAAACAACAGATGCTAGGGAGGATGTGGAGACAAAGGAACACTTTTACACTGTTGGTGGGAGTGTAAATTAAAATGCTTTTACACTGTTGGTGGGAGTGTAAACTAGTTCAACCATTGTGGAAGACAGTGTGGCGATTCCTCAAGGATCTAGAACTAGAAATACCATTTGTCCCAACCATCCCATTACTGGGTATATACCCAAAGGATTACAAATCATGCTACTATAAAGTCACATGCACACATATGTCTATTGTGACAGTATTCACAATAGCACAGACTTGGAACCAACCCAAATGTCCATCAATGATAGACTGGATTAAGAAAATGTGGCACATATACACCATGGAATATTATGCAGCCATAAAAAAGGATGAGTTCATATCCTTTGCAGGGACATGGATGAAGCTGGAAACCATCATTCTCAACAAACTATCACAAGGACAGAAAACTAAACACTGCATGTTCTCACTCATAGGTGGGAGTTGAACAGTGAGAACACGTGGACACAGGGCAGGGAACATCACACACCGGGGCCTCTCGGGGGTAGGGGGCTGGGGGAGGGATCGTATTGGGAGAAATGCCTAGTGTAAATGATGAGTTGATGGGTAGAGCAAACCAACATGGCACATGTATACCTACATAACAAACCTGCACATTGTGCACATGTACCCTAGAACTTAAATAAAAAGATTTAAAAAAATTTGGTGGGAGCCAAGATGGCAGAATAGGAACAGCTCCAGTCTACAGCTCCCAGTGTGAACAACGCAGAAGACAAATGATTTCTGCATTTCCAACTGAGGTACAGGGTGCATCTCACTGGGGATTGTTGGACAGGGGGCGCAGGACAGTGGGTGCAGTGCACCGAGCCTGAGCCAAAGCAGGGTGAGGCATCACCTCACCAGGGAAGCACAAGAGGTTGGGGAATTCCCTTTCCTAGCCAAGGAAAGGGGTGATGGATGGCACCTGGAAAGTCGGGTCACTCCCACCCTAACACTGCACTTTTACGACAGTCTTAGCAAACAGCACACCAGGAGATTATATCCCGTGCATGGCTCGGAGTGTCCTATGCCTACGGAGCCTTGCTCATTACTAGCACAGCAGTCTGAGATCGAACTGCAAGGTGACAGCAAGACTGGGAAAGGGGTGCCCACCATTGCCAAGGCTTGAGTAGGTAAACAAAGCAGCCAGGAAGTGCGAACTGGGTGGAGCCCACCGCAGCTCAAGGAGGCGTGCCTGCCTCTGTAGACTCCACCACTGGGGGCAGGGCATAGACAAACAAAAGGCAGCAGAAACCTCTGCAGACTTAAATGTCCCTGTCTCACAGCTTTGAAGAGAGTAGTGGTTCTCCCAGCATGCAGCTTGAGATCTGAGAATAGACAAACTACCTCCTCAAGTGGGTCCCTGACCCCCGAGTAGCCTAACTGGGAGGCACCTCCGAGTAGGGGCAGACTGACACCTCACACGGCCGGGTACTCTTCTAAGACAAAATTTCCAGAGGAACAATCAGGCAGCAACATTTGCTGTTCACCAGTATCTGCTGTTCTGCAGCCTCTGCTGCTGATACACAGGAAAACAGGGTCTGGTGTGGACCTCCAGCAAACTCCAACAGACCTGCAGCTGAGGGTCCTGAATGTTAGAAGGAAAACTAACAAACAGAAAGGACATCGACACCAAAATCCCATCTGTACATCACCATCATCAAAGACCAAAGGTAGATAAAATCAGAAAGATGGGGAAAAAACAGAGAAGTAAAACTGGAAACTCTAAAAATGAGAGCGCCTCTCCTCCTCCAAAGGAACGCAGCTCCTCACCAGCAATGGAACAAAGCTGGATGGAGAATGACTTTAACAAGTTGAGAGAAGGCTTCAGACAATCAAATTACTCCAAGCTAAAGGAGGAAGTTCGAACCATCGCAAAGAAGTTAAAAACCTGGAAAAAGATTAGATGAATGGCTAACTAGAATAACCAATGCAGAGAAGTCCTTAAAGGACCTGATGGAGCTGAAAACCATGGCAGGAGAACTATGTGATAAATGCACAAGCCTTAGTAGTGGATTTGATCAACTGGAAGAAAGGGTGTCAGTCATGGAAGATCAAATGAATGAAATGAAGTGAGAAGAGAAGTTTAGAGAAAAAAGAATAAAAAGAAACAAACAAAGCCTCCAAAAAACACGAGACTATGTGAAAAGACCAAATCTACATCTGATTAGTGTACCTGAAAGTGATAGGGAGAATGGAACCAAGTTGGAAAACACTCTGCAGGATATTATCCAGGAGAACTTCCCCAATCTAGCAAGGCAGGCCAACATTCAAATTCACAAAATACAGAGACTGCCACAAAGATACTCCTTGAGAAGAGCAGCTCCAAGACACATAATTGTCAGATTCACCAAAGTTGAAATGAAGGAAAAAATGTTAAGAGCAGCCAGAAAGGTTGGGTTATCCACAAAGGGAAGCCCATCAGACTAACAGTGGATCTCTTGGCAGAAACTCTACAAGCCAGAAGAGAGTGGGGGCCAATATTCAACATTCTTAAAGAAAAGAATTTTCAACCCAGAATTTCATATCCAGCCAAACTAACCTTCATAAGTGAAGGAGAAATAAAATCCTTTACAGACAAGCAAATGCTGAGAGATTTTGTCACCACCAGGCCTGCCCTAAAAGAGCTCCTGAAGGAAGCACTAAACATGGAAAGGAATAACCAGTACCAGCCACTGCAAAAACTGTAAATTGTAAAGCCACTGCCAAATTGTAAAGACCATCGAGGCTAGGAAGAAACTGCATCAATTAACAGGCAAAATAACCAGCTAACATCATAATGACAGGCTCAAATTCACACATAACAATATTAACCTTAAATGTAAATGGGCTAAATGCTCCAATTAAAAGACACAGACTGGCAAATTGGATAAAGAGTCAAGATCCATCAGTGTGCTGTATTCAGGAAACCCATCTCATGTGCAAAGACACACATAGGCTCAAAATAAAGGGATGGAGGAAGATCTACCAAGCAAATAGAAAACAAAAAAAGGCAGGGGTTGCCATCCTAGTCTCTGATAAAAAACTTTAAACTAACAAAGATCAAAAGAGACAAAGAAGGCCATTACATAATGGTAAAGGGATCAATTCAACAAGAAGAGCTAACCATCCTAAATATATATGCACCCAATACAGGAGCACCCAGATTCATAAAGCAAGTCCTGAGTGACCTACGAAGAGACTTAGACTCCCACACAATAATAATGGGAGATTTTAACACCCCACTGTCAACATTAGACAGATCAATGAAACAGAAAGTTAACAAGGATATCCAGGAATTGAACTCAGCTCTGCACCAAGCGGACCTAATAGACATCTACAGAACTCTCCACCCCAAATCAACAGAATGTACACTCTTTTCAGCAGCACACCACACCTATTCCAAAATTGACCACATAGTTGGAAGTAAAGTACCCCTCAGCAAATGTAAAAGAACAGAAATTATAACAAACTGTCTCCAGGCCACAGTGCAAACATACTAGAACTCAGGACTAAGAAACTCACTCAAAACCGCTCAACTACATGGAAACTGAACAACCTGCTCCTGAATGACTACTGGGTACACAATGAAATAAAAGCAGAAATAAAGATGTTCTTTGAAACCAACGTGAACAAAGACACAACATACTAGAATCTCTGGGACACATTCAAAGCAGTGTGTAGAGGGAAATTTACAGCACTAAACGCCCACAAGAGAAAGCAGGAAAGATCTAAAATTGACACCCTAACATCACAGTTAAAAGAACTAGAGAAGCAAGAGCAAACACATTCAAAAGCTAGCAGAAGGCAAGAAATAACTAAGATCAGAGCAGAACTGAAGGAGATAGAGACACAAAAAACCCTTCAAAAAAATCAATGAATCCAGGAGCTGGTTTTTTGAAAAGATCAACAAAATTGATAGACCGCTAGCAAGACTAAGAAAGAAAAAAAGAGAGAAGAATCAAATAGATGCAATAAAAAATGATAAAGAGGATATCACCACTGATCCCACAGAAATACAAACTACCATCAGAGAATACTATAAACACTTCTATGCAAATAAACTAGAAAATCTGGAAGAAACAGATAAATTCCTCGACACATACACTCTCCCAAGACTAAACCAGGAAGAAGTTGAATCTCTGAATAGACCAATAACAGGATCTGAAATTGAGGCAAAAATTAATAGCTTATGAACCAAAAAGAGTCCAGGACCAGATGGATTCACAGCCAAATTCTACCAGAGGTACAAGTAGGAGCTGGTACCATTCCTTCTGAAACTATTCTAATCAATAGAAAAAGAAGAAATCCTTCTTAACTCATTTTATGAGGCCAGTATCATCCTGATACCAAAGCCTGGCAGAGACAAAACACAAAAAGAGAATTTTAGACCAATATCCCTGATGAACATCGATGCAAAATCCTTAATATAATACTGGCAAACCGAATCCAGCAGCACATCAAAAGTCTTATCCACCATGATCAAGTGGGCTTCATCCCTGGGATGCAAGGCTGGTTCAACATATGCAAATCAATAAATGTAATCCATCATATAAACAGTACCAAAGACAAAAACCACATGATTATCTCAATAGATGCAGAAAAGGCCTGTGACAAAATTCAACAGCCCTTCTGCTAAAAACTCTCAATAAGTTAGGTATTGATGGGAAGTATCTCAAAATAATAACAGCTATTTATGACAAACCCACAGCCAATATCATACTGAATGGACAAAAACTGGAAGCATTCCCTTTGAAAACTGGCACAAGACAGGGATGCCCTCTCTCACCACTCCTATTCAACATAGTGTTGGAAGTTCTAGCCAGGGCAATCAGGCAGGAGAAAGAAATAAAGGGTATTCAATGAGGAAAAGAGGAAGTCAAATTGTCCCTGTTTGCAGATGACATGATTGTATATCTAAAAAACCTCATTGTCTCAGCCCAAAATCTCCTTAAGCTGATAAGCAACTTCAGCAAAGTCTCAGGATACAAAATCAATGTGCAAAAATCACAACCATTCCTATACATCAATAACAGACAAACAGAGAGCCAAATCATGAGTGAACTCCCATTCACAATTGCTACAAAGAGAATAAAATACCTAGGAATCCAACTTACAAGGGATGTGAAGGACCTCTTCAAGGAGAACTACAAACCGCTGCTCAAGGAAATAAAAGAGGATACAAACAAATGGAAGAACATTCCATGCTCATGGGTAGGAAGAATCAATATCGTGAAAATGGCCATACTGCCCAAGGTAATTTACAGATTCAATGCCATCCCCATCGAGCTACAAATGACTTTCTTCACAGAATTGGAAAAAACTACTTTAAAGTTCATATGGAACCAAAAAAGAGCCCACATTGCCAAGTCAATCCTAAGCCAAAAGAACAAAGCTGGAGGCATCACACTACCTGACTTCAAACTATACTACAAGGCTACAGTAACCAAAACAGCATGGTACTGGTACCAAAACAGAGATATAGACTAATGGAACAGAACAGAGCCCTCGGAAATAATGCCACTTATCTACAACCATCTGATCTTTGACAAACCTGACAAAAACAAGAAATGGAGAAAGGATTCCCTATTTAATAAATGGTGCTGGCAAAACTGGCTAGCCATATATAGAAAGCTGAAACTGGATCCCTTCCTTACACCTTATACTAAAATTAATTCAAGATGGATTAAAGATTTAAATGTTAGACCTAAAACCATAAAAACCCTAGAAGAAAATCTAGGCAATGCCATTCAGGACATAGGCATAGCAAGGACTTCATGTCTAAAATACCAAAAGCAATGGCAACAAAAGCCAAAATTGACAAATGGGATCTAATTAAACTAAAGAGCTTCTGCACAGCAAAAGAAACTACCATCAGAATGAACAGGCAACCTACAGAATGGGAGAAAATTTTTGCAATCTACTCATCTGACAAAGGGCTAATATCCAGAATCTACAATGAACTCCAACAAATTTACAAGAAAAAAAAAAACCCCATCAAAAAGTGGGCAAAGGATATGAACAGACACTTCTCAAATGAAGACATTTATGCAGCCAACAGACACATGAAAAAATGCTCATCATCACTGGTCATCAGAGAAATGCAAAAGAAAACCACAGTGAGATACCATCTCACACCAGTTAGAATGGTGATCATTAAAAAGTCAGGAAACAACAGGTGCTGGAGAGGATGTGGAGAAATAGGAACACTTTTACACTGTTGGTGGGACTGTAAACTAGTTCAACCATTGTGGAAGTCAGTGTGGCAATTCCTCAGGGATCTAGAACTAGAAATACCATTTGACCCAGCCATCCCATTACTGGGTATATACCCAAAGGATTATAAATCATGCTGCTATAAAGACACACCCACACATATGTTTATTGCGGCACTATTCACAATAGCAAAGACTTGGAACCAACCCAAATGTCCAACAATGATAGACTAGATGAGGAAAATGTGGCACATATACACCATGGAATACTATGCAGCCATAAAAAATGATGACTTCATGTCCTTTGTAGGGACATGGATGAAGCTGGAAACCATCATTCTCAGCAAACTATCGCAAGGACAAAAAACCAAACACCGCATGTTCTTAGTCATAGGTGGGAATTGAACAATGAGAACACATGGACACAGGAAGGGTAACATCATACACTGGGGCCTGTTGTCAGGTGGAGGTGCGAGGGATAACTTTAGGAGATATACCTAATGTTAAATGATGAGTTAATGGGTGAAGCACACCAACATGGCACATATGTATATATATGTAACAAACCTGCATGTTCTGCACATGTACCCTAAAACTTAAAGTATAATAAAAAAAAAATTGAGACTAGTTTTGTGGCCTATCATATGATCTGTCTTAGAGAATGCTCCATACGCAGATGAGAAAAATGTATATTCTGCAGTTCTTTTATAGAATGTTATGTAAATTTCTGTTAGGTCCATTTGTTCTAGAGTTCAGTTTAAGTCCTGCATTTCTTTGTTGACTTTCTGTTTTGATCATCTTTCTAGTGCTATCAGTGGAGTGTTGAAGTCCCCCACTATTACTGTGTTGCTGTCTATCTCTTTTCTTAGCTATAGTAGTAATTGTTTTCATCAATCTGGGAGCTCCTGAGTTAGGTGCATATATATTTAGGATTGTAGTATCTTCTTGTTGGATTGATCCTTTTATCATTATATCATGACCTACTTTGTCTTTTTATACTGTTGTTGCTTTACAATCTGTTTTATCTGATATAAGAATAGCTATTCCTGCTTGCTTTTAGTTTCCATTTGCATGGAATATCTTTTTCCACCCCTTTACCTTGAGTCTATAGGAATACTCAGGTCTCGGGTGAGTCTCCTAAAGATAGCAGATATTTAGTTTGTGATTTTTTATCTATTCTGCTAATCTGTATCTTTTAATTGGGACATTTAGATCATTTACATTCAACATTAATATACTGAGGTGCAAGGTACTGTTCCAGTCATCACTTTGATTGTTACCTAGATATTTTGTTCTCTTCATTATGTTATTGTTTTATAGGCCCTGTGAGTTTTTTGCTTTCAAGAGGGTCTATTTTGGTGCATATCAACCTTTTGTTTCAAGCTTTAGATCTCTTTTTAGACATTTCTTTTAGGGCTCGTCTGGTAGTGACAAATTCCCTCAACATTTGCTTGTCTGAAAGATACTTTTCCCCCCTTCATTTGTGAAACTTAGTTTTGCTGGATACAAAATTCTTGGCTGACAGTTATTCTGTTTAAGGAGGCCAAAGATAGGACCCCAATCCCTTCTGATTTGTAAGGTTTCTACTGATAAGCTTGCTATTAGTCTGATAGATTTTCCTTTATAGGTTACCTGATGCTTTTGTCTCACTGCTCTTAGAATTCTTTCCTTCATATGGACTTTAGATAGCCTGATGACTATATGCCTTGGTGATGTCCTTTTTCCAATGAATCTCCCAGGAGTTCTTTGAGCTTCTTGTATTTGGATGGCTACATCTCTAGCAAGGCCAGGGAAGTTTTCCTCAATTATTATCCCCAATAATTTTCCAGGATTTTTGCTTTTTTTCCCCCATCAGGAACACAAAAACTTCTTATATTTGACCATTTTACATAATCCCATATTTCTTGGAGACTTTGTTCATTTCTTTTAGTTATTTTTACTTTATGTTTGTGTGACTGGGCTAATTTGAAAGACCTGTCTTTGAGCTCTGAAATTCTTTCTTCTACTTGGTCTAGTCAGTCTATTGTTAAAACTTCCCGCTGAATTTTGTAATTACCTAGTATGTCCTTCATTTCCAGAAATTCTGATTGGTTTTTCTTTCAAATATCTGTCTCTTTAGAAAATGTTTCATTCATATCCTGAAATGCTTTTAAAATTTCTTCATGTTGGTTTTTACCTTTCTCTTGTATCTCCCTGAATTCTGTATCTATTATTTCAAATATTTCATTTTTGTTTAGATCCATTGCTGGAGAGGTAATGTGATCTTTTGGGGGTGTTATAGAACCCTGTTTTTTTCTTATTTGACTATTTTTTAACCCTCCCCCTGCCCACTTTCTAGGATGTGACTTTAATGTTTATAGTTTATTGTAACCTAATTTGGCTCTGGGTGCTGTTGGGAGTGAAGACTCTGTATGAGTTCCTTGGTTATATACACTCTTTGTATGTTGGCCTCGTCAGGTGCTCGTTGTAGTAGCAATGTGCTCAGTGTGTATGCAGGTTCACTGTCTCCTATCGGGTTGGAATGGCAGAGGTCTCTTGAAGCTTATTTCATTCTCCAGTAGTATTCACTTATTTTTTTCCCTCAGTATTTGTGTTTTATTTACTGAATTGAACAGTTCAAGCTTTGGGTCAGTAGGGGAGATGTTTATGGATAAAACTCAGCTGTGGTTAAAGCAGGTTGGTAAATGCAATACCCAATAATGGGCAGAGGGCCCAGCCTTGACAGAGCCAGCTGGGGGACATCTTAGGGAAATGCACTGAGATCTTTTGAAGGGGAAGACAGAGAGCCACCTCAGCTCCCCTCTTAGGCCAGCAGGAAAGCAATACACCTCCCAGTCACACTCCTGACCCAGTGTTCCAGCTGTTCAGATCAGACAGGCACCTCTTTTCATCAGCAGGAATGCTCATGTTCAATGTAGAGAGGGATTGTGACTCCAACCCTCATGCAAGCCTGAACCTAGAGGGCACTTTTCCTGTGGGAATGCAGTCACCCTGAAGTGGTCCAGAAAGACTGTCTGTAGGTACACCCCTACTGATCTCTTGTGGGAGAAGCCCCAGCTGTGTCTGCAGTGGTGGACACAGAGAAGTCTCCTTCTTCAAGGCCTTTCATAAGCACCAGAATTGCCTGACGGTTGGGTGGAGCTGCAGACCAGCTCCCTGTTGAGCCCAGCACTGCACTGTGCCTCTGATGAAAGAAACATCCCACAATGGAAAGTTCTGGGACTGCAGACCTGCTGTCTGGATTCTTTCTCCCCATGGGGTGCTCCCTTGATGTAGTGCACTCCCCCTTCTTCTAGGAGGAGGAGTCCCTGAGGCCAGACTATTGTGAATGCTGCTGCTCCTCTGGACCTAGCTGCCCAGTGGGGCTGCCACACTCCACACTGGTGCTGGGAAATGTCTGCAAAGGGTCCACTGATGTGACCTGTTCTCAAGTCTCCCAGCTGTGGCTATCAGCACCAGCTCTGATGGGCGTAGCAGGGGAGTGGCATGGACTCTGTGAGATTCCTTGGTTATAAAAAGCCTTAGTGTGTTGACTTTCTCAAATGCTAGTTGTAATAGTAATGAACTGGTCATGTGGACAGACTCAGGAACCTCCTGGTTATCTAGAGTAATGCAGGCAATGGTGATAGCTGAGGTCATACACAAGCTTTCTTCTTCCTGCATGCTGTGTCGTTTTGTGCCTGCAGATGTTGTAATGCAGTGGTCCCCAAACTTTTTGGCACCAGGGACCAGTTTCATGGAAGACAATTTTTCCATGAGCTGGTGGTGGGTGGGGGATAGTTTGGGGATGAAACTGTAGACAGATTCTCGTGAAGAGTATGCAACCTAGATCCCTCCTATGTGCAGTTCACAATAGGGTTCGGCTCCTATGAGAATCTAATGCTGCTGGTGATCTGACAGGAGGCGGAGCTCAGGAGGTAATGCTTCCTGTCCCACCACTCACATCCTGCTGTGCGGCCCAGTTCCTAACAGGCCACCAACCAGTACTGGTCTGTGGCTGGGGACTGGGGACCCTTGCTGTGATGGGCTGTGTGCTGGGTGGCCTTTAGCCAGGAGGCAGTGCTTGCAAAATAGCTGCTGTACTAGCAGTGGGATTTGTGCTTGCCTTGTGTTACCCAGGGGAGGTATCCTGGTAACTCACACAATGGGCAGGGCCATAGGACTCCCAAAAGTTTCAGTCCTTTTTGTTAACCTACCAGGGTGGGTGGCAGGGCAAAGCTGGGTGGTAACTGGGTCAGGCAAGTTCATGCTCTGGCTCTCCACATGCAGGTAGGTGCAAGCAGTGGCCCTGGAAGGGATTAGAGGGCAGTTCTCTGGAGGCAGAGGTACTGTTCCAGGGAGGAGTGCAGTTGCCTGTGCTGCACAGAAGAGTCTGTATGGAAAGTGGGAAGTAGCAGGAGGCAGTAAGCCCCACCCAGCTCCCACACACTTGACAAAGCATATCTTACACCCTCAGTTTTCGCTAGAAACAGCTGGCTAGGTTCAAGGCAATCTGCGCTCAATAACTCAAAACTGCCCCAGGCCATAAGCCTTTCTGGGGAAGACAGCAACCACTGCTTTCAGGCCACACCCCTCCCAGTCTGCACAAGAAGCAGGGGTGCCCAGTTCCTACGCCTGTGGCTGCAGTACCCTTCCCACTTGTCCCTCACTTCTGGCCAAGGGAGCGTGTCCCCACTGGAGATCATATCACGAATCTCAGTTGGGAACTTCTATCAACCTGTGACCACCACCTGAGTAGCTGGCAGACTTCTGCAAGTCGTCTGTGAAGTAGGATCAGGAATGGCTTCCCTTCATCCCTGGCAGACTGGGAGTGCACACAAAGCCTGTCTTGATGCTGGTTCTTCTCGTGTTCTCCCCACTGTTCACTAAATCAGCTTCATTCCTGGGTAGGGGTAAGGCTTTCCCCCATGGCCTGGATTGCTAGGTTCCCCAGTGGGAGTGCAGATCCTGGAGGCAGTTGTCTCCCTCTCACACTCTGAGGAGTGGCTGGCTCATGGTGTAGGCTGCAGCCCAATGCTTCTTTCAAAGGATCTGTGGTTTCTTTCAGCTGTCCTGTTAAGTTTCTGTGTTGCTTCTTGGAAAAAAGTTCACAGTGTAATCTCTACACACTATTTTGTCTTTCCAAGTGGGAAAGACATGGTAACAATGCCTCCCATCCACTATCTTGGGGGAAAAAAACCCCACAGAGTTTTTGGCAGTTTGATGATAATATATCTTAGTGTAATTTTCCTCATTTTTATCCTGATTCTTAGATCTATGGATTTATAGTTGTCATCAAATTTAAAAAATTTGAGGCCACTATTTCTTCAAATATTTTTCTGCTCTCCCTATCCTTCTGAGACTCCGATTAACATATGTAATAGTATCTCATGGATAACTAAGGATCTCTCATTATTTTTCCAGCTATTTTTCTCTTGTGTTTTATATTAAAGAGTTTCTATTTCTTATATCTTCAAGTTCATTGATCTTTTCTTCTGCAGAGTCCAATAAGCTGTTTAGTCCAACTGGTGAATTTTTATTTCAGATATTGTATTTTTCAATACTAGAAGTTTTTATTATATAGTTTCATTTCTTTCCTCATTATGTTAATGTATTGCTTTCATTTCCTGGTATATTTTTATTTTTACGTCATTTGTATTTATTTATTTATTTTTTGAGATGGAGTCTCACTCTATCACCCAGGCTGGAGTGCAGTGGTGTGGTCTCAGCTCACTGCAATCTCTGCCTTCCCAGTTCAAGTGATTCTGCTGCCTCAGCCTCCTGAGTAGCTGGGATTACAGGCACATGCCATCACGCCCAGCCAATTTTTATATTTTTAGTAGAGACAGGGTTTCACTATATTGGTAGGGCTGGTCTCGAACACCTGACCTCGTGATTCGCCTGCCTCAGCCTCCCAAAGTACTGGGATTACAGACGTGAACCACTGCACCTGGCCCTGGAGTATTTTTAACAGCAATTTTATAGTCCTTTTCTACCAACGTCATCATCACTATCATGCTGGGCCTATTTTTATTAACTGATTGTTTTCTCATAGATATGAGAAAGAGTATTCTGCTCTTTTACATATCTAGTAATTTTTATTGGATACTGGACATTATGAATATTATGTTATTAAGTGCCTGGATTTTTAAAAACTTTAAAGAACATTGAATTTTGTTATTATGGGCAGCAAGTTATTTGTGGATCAGATTGATCCTTTTGGTAACTATTTACAAGCTTTGGTAAGGTGGGTCTAAAATAGCCTTTACTCCAGGCTACTTCAGCACTATTATTAAGTTGCAACCCTTCTTTGGTCTCTTCCAAATATTCCATGTTTTCAATATATTCACTCCATTCTAGCTAGTTAAAAAATCAAAACATCTCTCACCCCCATCTATGCTCTGGGAATTTTTTTTAGCTTACAGCTCCGTTGCAAGGCCTCATGGAGTTTTGCACTCCATATGGACAGCTTAGTAGTCAGCCAAAAGCTCAATAGAACTTTGTGTGGATTTGCAGGTTTCTGGAGCTCTCCACAGTTCCCTCTTCCCCAATTTTCTGCCCTGCAAACTCCATTTACCTTGACATTCCCAAATTCCAATCCCTCTCTCCTCAGCTCATGAAACTATTGTGGTCCACTTGGTTCCCTCTCACTGAAAAATGAGCTGACAATAGACAGATTAATAGGAGAAAGAGGCACACAAATTTATTTAGTGTGCACTGAATGGGGGAATTGCAGGAGAATGATTACCCTATAACCCAGTGAGGACCAGATGTTATGCACCCTTCTTCACAGTGGTAGAGGAGAAAGGGATGTAGAAGTGAATGCTTCTCAGGGGAAATGAATGAGCCCAAAAAACAGGGCCTGAAACAAAGTTCTTCTGAGCTCTGGGGGGAAGTGGTGGGAAGGTGAGGAACAGAACTTCACTGTGAACAAAGATTGTCTTATTATGCAGATAAAGCCTCCCAGGTAATCTCTCAGACCTGCCCTCAGGAAAATAGATGAAAAGTTTGTTTAGGAATGGTAACTCCCAGTATCTTCTCTGGTAGTTAATCCTTCCTGGTTGTTTGATGTGATTCCTAGGAAGGAGGTCTTAAGACAACCGCATTCTTTTTAGAAAGAAACTTTCTTAATCAGACGGAAATTCCAAAGATAGTCACTCTTGGTGCTTAGGGAAAGTAAGCAGATCAGATAAACAGGCAAGCAGGGAAAGGTCAGAGAGAGACCTTGAGGCTGCTTCCTTCATTCAGCCAGCATGTCACAATGGTATTTTGGGGTACTGCTTGCTGAGCGTAATAGTTTTAATCTGTAAAGTGCCTCTAGGTGAAAACGATGATCATCAGTTTCACCATATTTGTTCTGCAATATCTAAAAACTGTTGTTTCAAATCTCATCAAAAAGTAGGCTAAGGACATGAATAGACAATTCGCAAAAGAAGCTATACAAATGGCCAACAAACATATGAAAAAATGTTCAACATCACTAATTATCAGGGATATGCAAATCAAAACCACAATGAGATATCACCTTACTCCTGCAAGAATGGCCATAATAAAAAAAAAATATAGATGTTGGCATGAATGCAGTGAAAAGAGAACACTTTAACACTGTTGATGGGCATGTAAACTAGCACAACCACTATGGAAAACAGTGTGGAGATACCTTAAAGAGCTAAAAATAGAACTACCATTTGATCCAGGAATCCCAATTCTGGGTATCTACCCAGAGGAAAAGAAGTCATTATGTGTAAAATATATGAATACGTACACATGCATGTTTATAGCAGCACAATTAATAATTGTGAAAATATGGAACCAGCCCAAATACCCATCAATCAATGAGTGGGTAAAGAAAATGTGGTATATATATATATACTATGGAATACTACTCAGTCATAAAAAGGAATGAAATAATGGCATTTGCAGCAACCTAGGTGGAATTAGAGACCATTATTCTAAGTGAAGTAACTCAGGAATGGAAAACCAAACATTGTATGCTCTCACTCATAAGTGGGAGCTAAGCTATGAGGATGCAAAGGTATGAGAATGATATAATGAACTTTGGGGACTCGGGAAAGAGTGGGATGGTGGGGTGAGGGATAAAATGCTACACACTGGGTACAGTGTACAGTGCTTGGGTGATGGGTGCACCAAAATCCCGGAAATCACTGCTAAAGAACTTATTCATGTAACCAAACACCACCTGTTCCCCAAAAACTCATAGAAATAAAAAGAGAACCTCCCCCACCAAATAAAAACTGTTGTTTGTTGCAGATATTTTGCCCAATTTTCCAGTTGTTTATGGCTAGTTCTGTATCAGGTTCTCTGTCATGGCTCAAAGAAGAAATATATATTTTCTCTTGGTTTCATCATCGAGCCACAGAATCACATAAAAATGACCTATACCGTGGGCTTTTTAGACATATGATCCAATAAATTTCTTTAAGACAGTATCAGTTGGATTTTTCTCCTGTCTACAACCAAAATGTGTATAAGTGGGACTCTATATAATGACTTGGATTTGCTGCCAAAAATGGAAATATTTAGTATTCTACCATTTTACCTATGTTCTTTTTTCAAATTGATCTTTATCAATGCAAGCAGTGCTCTAATTTAGTTGTCACCTTCTACACACATTTACTGAGTACCTAAATATAATTTAGATGCTATGCTAGAAACGAAGAGAGTAAGGGTAAAGAGCTTCCTGCTCTCAAGACATTATCAGTTTATTAAGGAAAATCTGCATATAAGCAAATAAAAGCAATACAGTTTGTTTTGGGTTGAATCACATCCCCCAAAAAGATATGTTAAAGTCCTAACCTCTGGTACTTGTGAATGTGATTTTTTTTTTTTTTTCTGAAATAGGGTCTTTGCAGAGGTAATCAAGTTAACATGAAGTCATACTGGATTAGGGTAGGCCCTAAGCTGATGACTAGTGTCCTAATAAAATGGGGGGAAATTTGAACACAGATGCAGAGAGGATAATACCATGTGGAGAGAGGAGAATGCCATGTGGAGACAGAAGCACAGAGAAACGCAAGGGAGAAGATCACATGAAGACAGAGGCAGATATTGGAGTGATGCATCTACATGCCAAGGAATACCAAAGATTGCCAGAAACCACAAAAAGCTAGAAAGAGGCCGAAGGAAGGACTTGGAGAGCCTTGAGGAGAACAAGGACGTGGCTACACCTTGATTTCAGATTTCCAGCTTCCAGAACTATGAAAGAATAAGTTTCTCTTGTTTTAAGCCATCCAGTTTATGCTACTTTGTCACAGTAGCCCTAGAAAACAAATATACAGTTTTGTATATACAATGGTGGAAGTACATAGTAAAGCAGCAGCTACTAGGAGGGATTAGAAGGACCTGTTAATAGATTTTTATCTAGGTACTTTGTATCAGTCAGGAGAAGCTAGTCAAGGAGGCAGAGCAGAAAAACATTTGAGGAAATATGGCCAAAAATTTCCTTAAATGGATTAAAGTCATGAACCCTCATATCCAAGATTCCCAAGTCTCAGTAACTGAAGACAACAAAGATTTATTTCTCATGCACACAAAGTTCACTGAGGCTCTGGGAGATCTGCCTCAGCTTTTTAAGACAATGTCACACCATTCTCGGTATGGTCCCCAGTGCAGGACTCTTCAGAAGAGCAGTCTTTGCTCCAGAGTTCTGTCTTTCGGTGGCAAAGACTCTGCCCTGTCTGTACTGTGGTCTGATGGCTCCTGCTGCCCAGTCCTGCTTTCTCCCTTTTGCCTTTTGTAACTTTTACTTCATAATTAAAGGTTTACACCCCTAACTCTGTCACCACAACTACTTCCTGGAGAATCTAACGTGTGACATGTCCCTTCCTTTTTCACCCCATCATCATGGAAGGAATTTGGAAATCAAAGTTAAACAAATTGAGAAAGGTCATTTCCCCACCTTTTGGCTCACAAAGAAGTATTTTCCACTAAATTCAGAGCACATTTTAATGAAAACAGGCCTAGGTAGGAGGCAAATATTCATTTAGCATAGTAAGAGGCTGTCTTAGTCTGTTTTGTGTTGCTATAAAGAAATATCAGAGACTGGGCAATTTATTTAAATAAAAGGTTTATTTGGTTCATGGTTCCAATGACTGCAAAGTTCAAGATTGGGCATCTACATCTGGTGAGGGCTTCAGGCTGCTTCTATTCATGAAAGAAGGTGAAGGGGAGCTGCATGTGCAGAGGTCACATGGGAAGGGGGGATGTTCCAGCTTTTTAACAACCAGCCCTCATAAGAACTAATAGAGTGAGAATTAATTCACCTATGAAAGAAAGCATTAATCAATTCATGAAGGATCTGCCCCCATGATCCAAATGACCCCCATTAGCCCCAACCCCAATTTTAGAGATCAAATTTCAATATGAGGTTTAGAGGGGACAAACATCCAAACCTTTGCAGGGGTATTATTTTGTAAGACAAATGGCCTAAGTCATAGTAATAGGAGGAAAAGACAGTCATGTGGTCTTCAGAAGAATATGAATTCTTAGTGGAGTCAGAGGAAGCCAGCTGTGGCCTATCCCTGGGGAGAGAGAGAGTTCAAATGGTCTTGCTTAACATTTGCCTCTTTTTCTTCTTTCAGAGCCAGGCCACAGTTGGGCAGAGGAAAACCCATCAACACCCAAGTGAGGTTTTTGTTGGCAGATTTTATAAACCCAAAAAGACCTGAGATTAAGGTTCTTTTATTTTGTGGGATAATATTCACCCAAATTGGCCATATAAAGAGATCTTAGCCCCCAAAATCCCAACCAACAGTTTTCTGGTGCTGTGCTACTTTAGGTTGTTTACTAGAACACCCGAGTAATATTTTCATTTTTTATTTTTTCAAAGGTTGCTTTTTTTTCCATCCCAGTTCAGTGTGTTTAATCTGGGGAGAAAAACACATGGCAGTACTTAGAAAGCGGTTGCTTCTGTTCCTAGCACTTGGCTGCTCATTGTCTGAGCTTTTGTACCAACAGAGAGAACAACTGTCCAACTTTCTCTTAATGCTCCTTCCCTCAAAAGGGCCATGTTTAGTGCAAGGAGAAGGGATCCTTGTGGTACTGGTGATACATACATCTGTCTGTGTGTCTAGGATTTCTTTGGTGCAAACTGGTCTAATTTTATGAACCTCAGTTGTTTGCTTATTTTATAAAGTAGTTTCTCAAAGTCTGAAGTATGAGTCTCATAAAACTCAAAATGCTTCCACAAACCCCTTGGGCATAAGGTACCATGCTATCTTCCCAGCCACATCTCCTGCCCCTTCTTATGGGCTCCATCAGCTCATGTCATGATAACTTTCTTGCCGTCTACAAAATGTATTTTGTCAATATTATTTCCTCTACTTGAAATGAGATATACCCATTGTCAACCTGGCTAAAATGTGATCATTTTGTGGAATTCAGCTTAAATCACCTCCTCCTAAGAGCTGTCTTGGGAGCTGACTCTTTGTCTTTCCTGAAGCTGGCAGTTTTCTGTCTTCTTCTCTGACTCTTCTTTCCTCTAATCACCTAGACTGAGAACTGGTAACTTAGTGATAGGGTTTATATAAAAGACTAAAATTTTCTTGTAAATATTGTACATGTATCCCTAGCTCTGTTCATGTCACTCAAATGAAGTAGAAAACATCTATAAAATGACAATGCTTCTTAAATAAATACTGTATTAGTCTGTTCTCATGCTGCTAATAAAGACATACCTAAGACTGGGTAATTTATAAAGAAAAAAAAGGTTTAACAGACTCACAGTTCACATGGCTGGGGAGGCCTCACAATCATGGCAGAAGGCAAAGGAGGAGCAAAGGCATGTCTTACATGGTGGCAGGCAAGAGAGAGAGTGTGCAGGGGAACTTTCCTTTATAAAACCATCAGATCTCGTGAGACTTATTCACTATAACGAGAACAGCATGGCAAAAACTTGCCCCCTTGATTAAATTACCTCCCACCAGGTCCCTCCCACAATATGTGGGGATTATGGGAGCTACAATTCAAGATGAGATGTGGGTGGGGACAGAGCCAAACCGTATGAAATACCTTACTAAAACAAAGCAGTGGTATAAATATCATCATTGCTATTCTCTTTAATATATATTACTGAAATAGGAGGTATTTAGTTCAGAAATATATGATGGGCCAAAATACTGGAAGAGAAATGAAGAGAGAAATTTAATTAATCAAATTTAAATTTTCAAGACTCTTCCTTGGTTTTATCAAAATTTTGCTTCTGAATCTCTATTTGTCTAGTGAAGGACTAGGTTAAATTTCTAATTCCAGAGATGGAGTGTGGGCAAAATACAAATAAGTTTTTTTGCTTCTTCTTATCCTCCTGAGATGCAGAGGGGAAAAACAAGAAAGGTCATTGGTGAAACAGACAGTGGAACATTCAAGTTTCTTACAATGCGGGATAGGGTAAGTGCCCACTGGCAGTAGAGAGGTGGGGATAGATTTGTTTCCAAAATTCATAGATTTCTAAGGAATTACAGTCTTTCTTCATGGTTGGATCAGCAGAACACTGGCATGGCAGTCTCAGCAGCAGCAGAATGGGCTGGCTGTGTGTCCTATCACCTCAGAATGCCCCTACAGGTGAGGACCATTGTCCCTGGATTACGGAGTCAACTGGATACACCCCTGATTTTGTCAAGGCTGGTGGGGTATTTTGGGTACAGGCTGCCTAGACACATTATTAATTAGTATTTGTTTTGCTTTAATTTCTAATTTAAACATTACTTTGTTTATCTTTAAATAGGTAATATAATCATGTTACACAAAAGGTACCAAATATTATACCGTAAAAATCAGTCTCTTTCCTCCCCTCTCTAGCCATCCAATTCTCCCCAGATGGGACAGCTGTAATTACCTGCTTGTGCATCTTCCTTTCAACCAATGGTAGCATAATAGTAACATGAGTCCACACCTTGTGTTTTTAACTTAATAGCTCTTTGAGATTATTCCAAATCAATACATACATTTCATTCCCTTTTTTTTTTTTTTTTTTTTTTTTTTTTCCTGAGACAGAGCCTCACCCTGTCATTCTGGCTGGAGTGCAGTGACTTGATCTCAGCTTACTGCAACCTCTGCCTCCTGGGTTCAAGCAATTCTCCTGCCTCAGCCTCCCAAGTAGCTGGGACTACAGACACATGCCACCACACCCGGCTAACTTTTGTATTTTTAGTAGAAATGGGGTTTCACCGTGTTGACCAGGCTGGTCTCAAATGCCTGACCTCAAATGATCCACCACCTCGGCCTCCCACAGTGTTAGAATTACAGGCATGAGCCACCATGCCCAGCTTGTCCTTTTTTTTTTTTTTTAACTGGTGCATAGTATTCAATCAGTAAATAAATCATTTAATCCGTCCCCTCTTTAGAGATTTTTATGTTGATTTTGTTCCCTTCAATTACAAATAATGCTGACATGAATATTCTTGAACACATGCTATTTCTTATATGTGTAGGTATGTGCATTTAATCTTTGATATTAGCAATTTATTCTACAGAGGTTGTACCTATTTAAAATCCCATAAGTTTGAGAGTGCCGGTTTTCCCATACTCTAACAGAGAGTATTATCAAACTTTTGATTTTTGATGTTCTGATGAATGAAAAATGGTATCACATTATGGTGACAAATTGCATTTCTCTTATGTGCAGAGCTGCCATATGGTTGTGAAAGTTGTGCACTGCATAAATCTGGGAAGATTGTTTTAAATACACCCTGATATGAATAGTGCTGTCTCAAATTCTTGATGTCCAATCTGTATAACCATGGGTTGTGTCCCTATTCTGTGTGAGGTTGAAGTTGAGCCAATTTCACATGATTGAAAGTCATTATGTAGTAGCTCCTTTTCTATTAACTAGCATATTCCTTAATCATTTTCTATAGGTTGTTGGATTTTTTAAGTTGTAGGAGTTTTGCATATATTATATATTACCACATAGATACTAGTATACATTTGAAATGTATTTTTCTAATTCATTGTATTTTGATTTTGTGTATGTATATTGCTTTCACGGAAGGTTTTTTTTTTTTGGTTATATGCTTAAACTTATCAATATTTTCATTTATGGCTACTTTAATTTTGGGCCTTGTTTAGAAAGCTCTCCTTGATTCCAGAATTTTTGTTCAGTATATATTCTCCAATATTCTTATGTAAATGGAGGAAAAAGGATAACTTTTTTTTTTTAACAATACAAGTCCAATTAATTTGTGGAGAAGAAATGATAGAAATAAATTATTGTTAGGCAAACAAGATAGTAAAAATTTTAGGCAAGAATCACTGTTGGGTGCTAAAATTAAGGGTAAACTTGTGATAAGAAACAGGTAGGATATTGCACAGATTCAAAGTATCTCTCAACAGGTACTCACTAATTCCAAAGGGAAAAGGAGTAACTTTATAGTGGAGACACCACCATAGATACAATCTTAACAAGTGATCAAAATGCACACTATCCATGGAAAGAAATTGACACCATGTGCCTCCTGATATGATGTGCTGAGAAGGGCACCTCATCCCTTCTGTGGGATTCTTGCCAAAAATACACAGTCTCAATCTAATTGTCAGCAACTGTTGACAAACCCAAACTGAGAAGCATTTTACAAAATAACTGGTCAATGCTCTTCATAAGTGTCAAGGTCATGAAAGACAAAAAAAAAAAAAAAAAAAAGACTGGGTAACTGTTTCATACTGAAGGAGACTCAGGGAATTTGGCAACTAAGTGCAATATGGAATCTTGGACCAAAAACAAAGGACATTAGTGAGAAGAGACCCCTTCCAGTTTGTGAGAAGCCCCTGACCAACCTTGTATTTTTCAGAGACGCTTTGCTTTTTTCTTTAAACCCAATCTGCCCTCTTTATTTTTTTCACAGAGGACACTGAAGTTCCCTTAAGCCTGGATCCTGAATCATTAGTCCCCAAAAAACAAATTTCCCATTCTCCAAGGGTAAGGAAATGTTAGCATTCAACTTCCTGAGGTGAAGGGCATTCCAGTCCCTCTATATTTCTATTTCTTCTAAGGCAAATGGAGAATAAACAAATAGGACAATCTGAATAAATATTTGTGTTTCTACAAAGAAAACTTATTTCCCATGTGGAGGTTCTCTACTCCCTAACTGCTGGGGTTGAAATGTTGATCTTTGCCTGAATTAGAGTTTCAAAAACAGTAAACTTCTCATATTTAAAACAGTACCTTTCTGCATGTGATTTCTCTAGGGATACCCAAGAGTTACATTGAATAAGGTTTTAAAATAGAAGTAATGGCTTTAATATCAGTTTTGTATCTACTGAAACTCATGATTAATTCTCTCTTTAAAAAATGGTGGGCTCAACTTATTAAATAAGTAAATCTAACTCTTGTTAAAAAAAAGAGTAAGAGATGCAACTGCAGTCTTCTTTAAAATAATAAAAACAGAAACAAACACAGCATTTAAAATATAAATAGCAGAAAATAAGTTGATGAAATTCTCCAAATGAAAGATTCAGTTTCCCAACAAAGAGAACCACTGGTTCTCTAATTTATATAAATAAAGATGTTTATGAATGAAAAGAGAAAAGAATTTCTGAAAAAAATATGATGGCCTTTCATTGCTTTTTCTCTGTGAGGTTTTTCAGTTATTTCCTTGATTTCAGCTATTTCCTATGATTCAGTAGTATCAGGCTTCTAGAATAAATGAAGAGGCAAGTAAATAATCTCTTTTGAATTACATACCAATAAACTATGGAAATAGGGACACATGAAATACTCAGATAATTTTTAATTTGTGCATTTTAGGCATTATTCTCATGATCACTTGTATCTTGGTTCTATAGTGAGTCATTTTATCTGAAAATGATATATCTTTTACTTAAACAGGGTTGGCCAGTCATGGTGGCTCATGCCTATAATCCCAGTAGTTTGGCAGGTTGAGGCAGGAGGATTGCTTGAGCTCAGAAGTTCAAGACAAGGTTGGGCAATATAGTGAGACCCCATCTCTACAAGAAAATTTTTTTTAAAAAATAGCTAAGTGTAGTGGGATTCGCCTGTGGTCCCAGCTACTCAGGAGGCTGAGGTGAGGGGATCACTTGAACCTGGGAGGCTGAGGCTGCAGTGAGCTATGGTTGTGCCACTGCACTCCAACCTGTGTGACACAGCAAGACCCTGTCTCAAAAAAAAAAAGGGAGAAAAAAGCACACAACAACAATAACCTCCCAAACACAGGGTCAGCAACTGTATTTTCAGTATTTATTCAAACAGTTCTAATAATCGAAGAGTCAGTCAGTGGACTCTTATTTTCACTTGATCATTTAAACTTTCACTTAATCACTTTTTATTTGTCAAGAAAAATATGTTTATAAATTACTTAGTATTTTCATATGTTTATATAAAATCTTCAAAATTCCATTCTTCTACCTTAAAGCATGGAAATCTCTATAAATTATAGAATACGAATATTATTTTAAAGAATTTTGGCTTCTCTACTAATATTGCTGGTATTGCACAACAATGCTTTATAAGATAGTTTTAACCATCATATAATTTTCCTAATAGTTACAATATTGGCAAATCTACATTCATGCTTAATTACATATTTCTACCAGTTACATATCTCCAAAACACTGGATGCTTTGCTTGGGTCATAGGGCAAATTGCCATGGAAATGGAATCTAGTGGCCTTGGTTTTAAGGCCAAAGTAATACATAACAGCTTGACTTTAGCTCTTAAGGTGAGTTTTGTCTTGCATGGAGGACCATCTTAGACCCTTTACATCCTAAGTTGCTGTATTCAGGACTAGTGGACGATGGAATTTCTAGTGTCATCTGCTTATTGTCTATTTTGATGAGTAAATTACAATTCAAGATTTTCTAGTTAGAGTATAGAAATTACAAATATTTCTTTTCACAATAACTAATCCTTTTTAACACAGTAATTTGCATAAGTATAAATTATACGTTGTATTCAAATTTCCAAGTGATGCAATTAGTAATGCCAACATTAGAATAATATTTTTTGAGTTGCATTATGTTCACTAAAATGCTCAAAGATGTGTATGGGAGGCTGAGCTGGGAGGATCCTTTGAGTGCAGGAGTTCTAGACCAATCTGGTGAAATAGTGAGACTCAGAAAAGGAAAAAATGCTCAGCAATGTAATGAACATCCAAAATTGCAAGGCCCACATGAAAAATGATGTGTACAATCAACATTAATGGACTCAAAGAAAAAAAAAATCACAAGTGTTGTTTAATGACTGTTAGAATTTGAATGTTAAAGAGCAGGACTAGTGTATTAGTCTGTTCTCATGCTGCTAATAAAGACATATGCCAGACTGGGTAATTCATAAAGGAGAGAGGTTTAATGGACCCACTGTTCCACATGGCTAGGGAGGCCTCATAATCATGGTGGAAGGCAAAGGAGGAGTAAAGGCATGTCTCACATGGTGGCAGGCAAGAGAGCATGAGAGCCAAGCAAAAGGGGTTCCCCTTATAAAACTATCAGATCTTGTGACACTTATTCACTACCACAAGAGCAGTATGGTGGAAACTGACTCCATGATTCAATTATCTCCCACTGAGTCCCTTCCACAACACATGGGAATTATGGGAGCTACAATTCAAGAGGAGATTTGGGTGGGGACACAGCCAAACCATATCATTCTACCCCTTGCCTCTCCCATGTTTCAAAACCAATCATGCCTTCCCAACAGTCCCCCAAAGTCTTAACTCATTTCAGCATTAACTAAAAAGTCCACAGTCCAAAATCTCATCTGAGACAAGGCAAGTCCCCTCCACCTATGAGCATGTAAAATCAAAGGCAAGCTAGTTACTTCCTAGATACAATGGGGATACAGGCACTGGGTAAATACAGCTGTTCTATATGGGAGAATTTGGTCAAAACAAAGGGGCTCCAACCCCCATAAGTTCAAAATCCAGTGGGGCAGTCAAATATTAAAGCTCCAAAATCATCTCCTTTGACTCCATGTCTCACATCTGGGTCACACTGATGCAAGAGGTGGGTTCCCAAGGCCTTGGGTAGCTCCACCCCTGTGACTTTGCAGGGTACAGCCCCTTTCCTGGCTGCTTTCATGGGCTAGCATTGTGTCTGTGGCTTTTCCAGGTGAATGGTGTAAACTGCTGGTGGATCTACCATTCTGGAGTCTGGAGGATGGTGGCTCTCTTCTCAAAGCTCCACTAGGCAGTGCCCCAGTGGGGACTCTGTGGGGGGGGGATCTGACATCACATTTCCCTTCTGCACTGCCCTAGCAGAGGTTCTCCATGAGGGCTCTGCCCCTGCAGCACACCTCTGCCTAGATATCCAGGTGTTTCCATACATCCTCTGAAATCTAGGTGGAGGTTCTCAAACCTCAATTCTTGACTTCTGTGCACCATCAGGCTCAATACATACCACATGGAAGCTGCCAAGGCTTGGGGCTTGCACACTCTGAATACATGGCCCAAAGTGTACATTGGCCACTTTTAGCCATGGCTGGAGCGGTTGGAATGCAGGGCACCGGGTCCCTAGGCTGCATGCAGCAGGCGGACCCTGGACCCAGTCCATGAAACCATTTTTTCCTCTTGGGCCTCTGGGCCTGTGATGGGAGAGGCTGCCATGAAGGTCTCTGACATGCTCTGGAGACATTTTCCCCATTGTCCTGGTGATTAACATTTGGCTCCTTGTTACTTATGCAAATTTCTGCAGCAAGCATAAATTTCTTCTCAGGAAATGGGTTTTTCTTTTCTATTGCATAGTCAGTTTGCAAATTTTCTGAACTTTTATGCTCTGTTTCCCTTTTAAAACTGAATGCTTTTAACAGCACACCCAAGTCACTTCTTGAATGCTTGTCTGCTTAGAAATCTCTTTTGCCAGATACCCTAAATCATATCCTTCAAGTTCAAAGTTCCACACATCTCTATAGCAGGGACAAAATGCTGCCAGACTCTTTGCTAAAACATAGCAAAAGTCACCTTTACTCCAGTTCCCAGTAAGTTCCTCATCTCCAACTGAGACCACCTCGGCCTGGATTTCACTGTCCATGTCATGATCAACATTTTGGTCAAAACCATTCAATAAGTCTCTAGGAAGTTCCAAAGTTTCCCACATTTTCCTGTCTTCTTCTGAGCCCTCCAAACTGTTCCAACCCCTGCCTGTTACCCAGTTCCAAAGTCACTTCCACATTTTCACGTATCCTTACAGCAGCACCCCACTCCACTGGTACCAATTTACTGTATTAGTCTGAAATCATGCTGCTAATAAAGACATACCTGAGACTGGGTAGTTTATAAAAGAAAGAGGTTTAATTGACTCACAGTTCCACATGGCTGGAGAGGCCTCATAATCATGGCAGAAGACGAAGGAGGATCAAAGGTATGTCTTACATGGTGGCAGTCAAGACAGAATGAGAGCCAAGGGAAAGGGGTTTCCCCTTATAAAACCATCAGATCCCATGAGACTTACTCACTACCACAAGAACAGTATGGGGGAAACCACCCCCCATGATTCAATTATCTCCCACCAGGTCCATCCCACAACATGTGGAAATTATGGGAGCTACAATTCAAGATGAGATTTGGGTGGGGATACAGTCAAATCATATCAACCAGTAGCTCAGTATTGTATGTACAAGGTCTCATGTATAAGGACCATGTAGTCATGCTGTGACTGCAATGAAAAAAATTATGTAAGAAGTGGAATATATGCAGAACTACATTTTCCTTTCGGCACAGGTAGAAATGTGTTTACAAAAGGTAGAGATTAAAGGTGAAGTAAAAATCTCACCCTATTGTGAGTAACAGAAAATGAAATCTCTTTATTTTGGTATTTTTTTCTTTTTGGACTTTTTCTTTATTTCAATATATCAGCTTCATGATGAAAAACTTAGATTAATGTGATGTAGAAAATTATTTCTGTTTAATAGTTTGTTTTGTTACTTAGTCTTTGTGTGAAGTTGGTCTCAGTCTTTCATTAAATAAACATTGCAGAATATTTTATTCCTCTTTTTTTAATTCTTACAGGAGTCATATTTAAAACAAATCTGCCATGCCTGCAATCAACTGTTCAAAAAATTATTACCTCCTTCAAGATGACTTGAAGTTTGAGGTCTATTACAAATTTAAAAATTTTTAACCCTTTGACTTGGCGACTAATCTCTGGAGAGTCATAATTTTCATCACCTTACATAATTTCAATTGTTAATATCACAGATTATACTCTACTTGAAACTAAAAATTAAAACTTTAAATACTTAATAAGTAAAACTTTTCACTATTAGATATATCTATGTGCTATAATAAAAAAAGTGGGATTCTTTCCCTTCCACTTATTTCAAAAGATCCTATAGTTGATCATCAAGCATCATCCTTTCCTTATTTTTTCTATTGTACAAGTATTTGAGTTAAACCTTTGTTAATTTTAAATGTTAAGTATTTGCATATGATTTAAAATCTTGAAATGAGTGATGGAAAATATAACAATTTTGAAATGAAAATGTATTAGTCCATTCTCACATTGTTATAAAGAAATACCTCAGATTGGGTAATTTGTAAAGAAAGAGGGTTAATTGGCTCACAGTTCTGCAGGCTGTACAGGAAGCATAGCAGCTTCTGCTGCTGGAGAGGCCTCAGGAAACTTACAATCATGGCAGAAGGTGAAGGGGAAACAGGCACATCTTACATGGCCGGAGCAGGAGTAAGAGAGAAAGAGAGTAGGAAGGTGCCACATACTTTTAAACAACAAGATCTCATGAGAACTCACTATCGTGACAACAGCACCAGAGGGGGCATGGTGTTAAACCATTCATGAGAAACTGCCCCCATGATCCAATTACCTCCTACCAAGCCCCACCTCCAGCATTGGGGGTTACATTTCAACATGAGATTTGGGTGGGGACAATTCTGCACAGTTTTAGACCACAAACTTTAATAATTTGTGGAAACAAAACTTACTATGCCCAAAATAATGCTGCCTTGGAACCAGATGCAAGCAGACTGGGCTGGGCCTTCAAACATGAAGAGCCTTCTAAATGCAGGCCATAGGATCCTCTCTAATCAGGGTGATAGTCACCACATGTTACTGGAAAGACTCAAGCCCAGACTTCCTTTTCTAGCAGTAATCTTGTATCATCTTGATCAAGCCAAAATCTCTAGCCCAATTTGGCCAGAAAACCCTAGAGAGATCAGACCCAGGATCCTGGCCTCAGTAGTTCTACATGCTGTAGGATTACTTACAGCTCACAACAGGCAAAAAGAAGAGCTTTTTGATCCATTCCCTCTACTTTCAACACACTGGCCTTCTTAGGGGAGCCTCTCAACCACATTCTATTCAGTATAGTTTATTCTGGTGATTTGGAACTGGGTTTTAGATTAACCTAGTTCTTCTCAGTTCAGGGGATCCTTTCTTAAACAAGCACAATTACTCTGGTTTTTGTTTGTTTGTTTTTTAAGACAAACTAAATGTCAGAAGCCAACCTAGTGGAACCACTTTTTACCAAGACATTGCTCTGACAGGAGTACCTACTGTTTATCCACCAGGATGAATTACACATTCCAGGTAGAAGAATTTCTTCCACCACTGGAATAAGCCATTTTGGAGCATCCCTCACAGAAGATGTTATCTCAAAGGGGTAGGTTGTCTCAGACATCTGTTTTTACTCTTTTTCTAAGCGAAATGTACCCTATTTTATCTTAAACTTCACAACCACTAGCAAACAAGCTGCTATCTCCACAATGCAAATTACAGAAACCAAATTCAGAGTCAAAAGAATGTAAAAACTTGTCTAAGAAGTAAATGATTGCTACTTAAGGACCTCGTCCACTAAGTTAAGCTGATTTTAAAGGCCCGGAGTCAAGTACACAATGAGCCTTATTTACTTTGAAACTATCATTCAGGCTTTTAAATGATCTTTTTTATAGAGTGGCTGCCTCTCGTCTGAGGGGATCTTATTTTTCGCTGTGGGCACTTGGTAGTGTTACCCTTCTGAATAGCCAACAGGACTTCCCACTGTTTCATGACCATTTGCAGAGCAGTGTCAGTCTTTGGAGCCATTAATTTTTTTTTTTTTCTCCTCGGTACAAGAATACAAATACTCTGAAATTGTGCCAAGATTTCGCTTCCCCCATAGCATGAGGTAAAGAGGATTTACAGGCAAAGAGCGCCCTTGAACGGCAGCCAACAAAGCAGATAACTTTTAAATAACACAATGTGGTGGAAGAAACTGCCTTGTGGCAATCTACTGTTGAGAGAAATAGCAACTCTTTATGGTACATATTGGCATATGTATGCTTAAGCTCTAGAAACGGCAAAAGGTTACCACACTGTTTATAGCTTTCCTTACATAGGTAACACTGAACTGAATGTTAAAGAAAACAGAAGTCTTTACATTTTTATTATTTATCTTCGACTAATTTCAGTTGATTTACAACAATAAACCATATGACTAATTCAATTTGGATAGAAATGAATTCAAAGACTGCATTAAAAGGAACATATTATGATCATCTACCTAGTATTGTACAGATGTACCCTTTCACTTGAGGCAAATTTAGATTTCAAAAGTAAATAAACAATAGATAATTGCTTTCTTTACTGAAGAGTTATCTTAGTTCAGGTTGCTATAACAAATACAAGTGCATTAAACAACACACATTTATTTCTCACAGTTTTGGAGGCTGAGAAGTGCAAGATCGAGGTGTGAGCAGATTCAGTATCTGGTGAGGGTTCTCTTCCTGGTTTGCACACAGCTGCCTTCTTCATGTATCCTCATGTTGCAGAGACAGATCTCATGTTTTTTCCTCTTAAGGGCAGTAATCACATTATGAGGGCCTTACTCTAGTGACCTAATATAATCCTAATTATCTCCCAAAGGCCCCACCTCTAAATACCATCACATTGGGGATTAAGGATTCTACATATAAATTTTGGGGGGACACTAACTTTCAGTCCCTAGTAAAGGTTCTTTGCTTTTTGTCTGTGAAGTAATTCATTCTCAGATTTCTCTAAATAGTAAACTCTCTTACTGTTCTCAAAGTATAATTAGATTTCAAAAATTCTTTTTTTAAAAAATCTATTTTCTAGAACATATCTACTGAGTCAAATGAAGTTTTTTTGTGGTAAGACTCTCGGGTTGCTAAAAATGGGAGAGCTGATACTATCATGTGGTTTAATTAGTTTCTGACACTAACAGCACCAAAGTACTTGTGGGTAGCGCATGGGAGATAAAACGTCATCTAGGCATGGAAATAGATATGTTGACTATGACACAATCTAGGGGAGAAAGATGCTGAGTCTGAAGGTCCATAATAACTTAGATGCAGCAAGAGTGTTTTCTGGGGTGGGGTGGGAAAATCCATCATGATTTCTTACCTCTTCTAGTCCTAGTTTATGTTCACCTACAACTATAACATTGCGAAATTAACACGAATTAACATAGTTAATTTCCTGCTCAAATACTTCAATATCAGGAAAGAAAACTGGCTGATTTAGGGAAGGTAAGACCAAGTTTCATTAAAAATTACATAAAAGACACATTTCATGATCTCTGCATGTATGGATAATGCCAACTTACTAGACTAGGACTGTTGGGAACAAAATTCTGTAGATCCAGCCAGGAACTTAATGGTGGTTGGTAAGGCTTTAGATGAGTGCCTCTCAAACTTTTTCACACCAAGATACTTACAGAAAATGACAATATTTGTAAGTCCCACTGAGCCTTCCAGTCAAACTGGGAGAGATTTGGGGAAATCAATAGGTTAGAGTGCAGTGGCACTATCATAGCGCACTGCAGCCTCAAACACCTGGGCTCAAGTGATCCTCCTGCCTCAGCCTCCCAAGTAGCTAGGACTATGGATACAGTAATTTCTCAACAAAATCTTACATATTCTTGATAGTCACCTTGCTCACTCCAGCCTGGGCAACAGAGCAAGACCCTGTCTCTGAAAACAAAAAAAAAAAAAGAAAATAAATTACATGCTACAGGTTCAAGTTGTAAATGAGATATTGTGTGTGGGTGTGTGTGTGTAAAATACTTGCAGGGGCAAAGCCAATGATCTCATTTAAAGATGTGAAGCTATTTATATTATGAAATCAGTATTTAATATATCCACAGTAATTTTTATTTCATTTTCTTTATCATAAATATATAAAAAGGATATTCACTTTTTTTCACTAAGGTGATTTTGTCAGAGACTACACAAGTAGATGTAAAAAGTAGCATATTCTTGCTTTGTCTTTAATGAATTAAAACTGCTTTCTTGCTCTTATCAGATCATTTCTTCTCTGACCTTTTAAAATCATATTTCATAGGCTTATCACTTTTAAACACAACTCCTTTCTTTGACAAATGCAACATTGAAATAGTTTGTGATAACAAATGGTTTTGAATCTTTTAAAATGTTTTCTTATTATTTCAAAATTTTAATAAAGTGCTTCTTCCAGCAAAAATAGATACAGCTTTACTGGTCTTTCTAACTCTTTAGCATACAAAGTCCAACACTTACTAAAACATCAGTAGTGATTTCTTAAGTCCATGGATATTGACAGTGCACATTACTGTATTTCTTGTGGTCCTTCCAAACTTGGATCGTGTGTATTAAAATGCTTGAAAATGTTAGTTAACACATTTTTTTAAGCTTACAACTAATCTTCAACTCTGTAAAGTAAGAATAATTTATACTCACATAAATTTTAATTGTTATTTGAGCTCAGCTATTCTTAACAAAAAATTTCATTGGTTATACTCTGTGCTATGAACCAGGAAAGAGTGTTTTTTTGATCTTAATTCTTTGCATAGAGCTGAAAACAGATATGACTACAGTGGCTTGGATTCGCTATCTTGAGAATATCATTTAATGTGGACTATAGATGCATGGAAAAAGTTTTACACTAACATTTATGTGTAATTAAAATGATGGATTCTTTTACTCATAGTATTTGAAATGAACTTTTTATGTAAAGCCGCTAACTACTATGAAAGCAGTATCACATCCATTTAAACAGTGTTTCTAGTGTATTTTATTTCTTCTGACATATTCATATAGTACTTTAAGTATCTTATTTCAAGAACTTTGTTTTGGTAACTCTTTGTAAGACAGATAATGTTTTTTTCCAAGCATTTCTCTTTAGGCAGTCTTAACTAGATCTATTAACTGCACGTTACTAGAAATGTCCATAGAGTCATCAGTCTTTGTTTGATTTAAATATTTTCTAGAGCAGTGCTTCCTCTGTGTCACCTCACATCATAAATGCATCTACTAATGGTACTGTATAAAAGTGACATCTTTTCTATGACTTTGCCTTGCTGTTCTCAAATTTTCACATAGGCTGTTAAATTGAATGATTCTGCAATTACACATGGAACTTGGCTTTAGCTATGAAATTGAACTTAATGTAATACTGTTGAATCTGATTTCACAAGATAATTTTGTTTCTTATTTTGAACTTGCACATGCTTTAAGAAGTTCAAAGCTTTTTCTCTTTGAGATATAAATTTTGTGGGGTGGAGCTGGCCTGATTTGCTAGGCACTATTGTTTCACTTGATAACTTTTCCAAGACAAAAAAAAAAAAAATTAGCCTAATTAGGGTGAGGAAGAGAAAAATTAGTGAACTTAAATGCCAAATCAAGATTATCCTCATTATTCTGCTTGAAAGTGACTTAAGCTTCCTGATCTCTTGGCTTTCTTGGTTGACCATTTCTGCAATATTATTTTGAAATTCTTCTCTCTGGCCAAGTGTGGTGGCTCATGCCTGTAATCCCAGCACTTTGGGAGGCTGAGGCGGGCGGATCATGAGGTGTGGAGTTTGAGACCATCCTGGCCAACATGGTGAAACCCAATCTCCACTAAAAATACAAAAAATGAGCCAGGCGTGGTGGCATGTGCCTGTAGTCCCAGCTACTCGGGAGGCTGAGGCAGGAGAATCGCTTGAACCTGGGAGGCGGAGGTTGCAGTGAACCCAGATCGCGCCACTGCACTCCAGCCTGGCAACAGAGCGAGACTCCGTCTCAAAAAAAAAAAAAAAAAAAAAAAAAAAAGAAATTCATCTCTCAAGCTGAGCCTAGAAACTGTTCCTCCAGCCCTTGCAACCACACTACATGTTAAATTCCCTGCTAGTTAGAATTGATTTTGTTTTCTGCAACAGAATGATATAATACTTAGAACCAGAGTGGTTTTTGACCTTAGAAGATCAAAGATAGAAATCCGGGACTGGTCATTTGACCTGCTTGAATTGGAAAACAGTAAGAATCTGCTTAATTTGAGAGAATGTCTTTAAAACTTGGAAGTCATCTGTGGTTTTCTGGAAAGAAGTACCCATTGGACACATTTTTGGCTTTTTTTAAGAGACAGGGTCTCACTCTGTCACTCAGGCTGGAATGCAGTGACGTGATCGTAGCTCAGTGCAGCCTCCAACTCCTCAGCTCAAGTCATCCTCCCACCTCAGCTTCCCAAGTAGCTGGGACCACAGGCATGTGCCACCACAGCTGGCTAACTTTTTTGTAGAGATTGGGTCTGGTTTTGTTGCCCAGGACATATTGGACACAATTTTGACAGACCCAGTGGCTACTGCCATAGCACAATGTGGTAAACAAAAGAACTACAAGGGACATGGGATGGGCAGATTACTTCTGGTATACCTGTTAGATCTGAGACAAAAAAAGATAGGTTTAGAGATTTAAATGCCTAGTAGAAGCCATGGCTACAGGACAAGAGAGTTTCTATGACTGTGACACACTGATTATCTTACCTCTCATATCCACAGTCTGGACCTGTGGATTTCTGGTTTACAATGTGTGCTGAATGCATGGCTTCACCAGGCTTCTGAAAAGGCCTAGAAGCAATGATTGACCCAGCAGCAATGAGCAACCTAGTGTCTAGATTATGGTCTCTAAATGCCATTTTCCAGTATAATGAACCTAGGTTCTTTGGATTCCAGTTTGGGGACATAAAATATGTAAGATGAGCTGGAAACGTGTTTCATACTAAACAACAGGGAAGCTATAAAAGGCTACTGGAGTCACATCAAAAGGACACTGGAAATTAAAGGGGCTCTCAGGCTGGGTGCAGTTGTTCACACCTGTAATCCCAATACTTTGGGAGGCAGAGGCAGGAAAATTGCTTGAGGTCAGAAGTTTGAGACTAGCCTGGGAAACATGGTGAGACCTTGTTTTCACAATTTTTTTTTTTTAATTAGCTGTGTGCCTATAATCCTAGCTACTAAGGAGGCTGAGGTGGGAGAATCGCTTGAGCCCAGGAATTTGAGGTTGCAGTGAGTTACGATCGCACTGCTATATTCCAGCTTGGATGACGGAGCCAGACCTTGTCTCTAAAACAAACAAACAAATACATGAAAATTTTAAAAAAGGGCTCCCACTGACCAATATAGGACAATTTATCAAAAAGAATAGTGACTATGATTGATTTTATTATATCTGTTAGAAACCCATGTGTTTATATTGCTAATAAACAAAGAACCAAAACTCATTAATTACCTTTGGAAGTTCTAGGTAACAATGCATTAACCCCCAAAAACTGGTAAAAACAACGAAAGAATAGAACATTTATCCTGCCTTTCCTATATGAACTGTATTTCCTGTTAATCAGATAGTTGATGAGAAAAGATCTTAGAACTATAACCAATAAATTCAGAAGTAATGATGGACATAGAAGATCATCATTTTGCAAACATCTAATGAAATCATGGACCCAGAAAATTATGCTCAATGGCTACTCAAGCTAATAGATAAAAAAAGAAAGCTGAATGGAATGTTATAGAGGAGATATCAGGCTAATAACACCTGAACCCACTCATTAAGTCATCAAAAGGGAGACATCCAGAAATTTTATGTTTTCTGATGTGACACAATAGGAAATATATAGCATTGCCTGTGATGGGTTACTGTCAAAAATTGCTCCTGAATGTATCACTCTCTGGATATAAACACCCATTTATAGAATAAAACAGCCTACAGACCACCATGTTAAATCACATTACGGAAAACAATCACGAAAAAAAGGACAAATAAGTTACCTGGTTTCTTTAATGAATAGATAGCAAGATTTAACAAACAGCAGGCTGAAATTGCTGTATGTTTTTTTACAACAAAGTTTTAAATTTAGAATAGTTTTAGATTTACAGAAAATTGTAAATATAGTATGGAGAGTCTCCATATGTGCCTCACCCAGTTCCCACTGTTGTTTGCATTTTATATTACTATGACACGTTTGCCACAACCAAAGAACCAACATTGCAACATGACTGTTAACTAAACTCCATAGTTTGTTCAGATTTTACTAGTTTCCCCCTAATGTCTTTTTTCTGCTTTTCAAAATGTTTCTTAATTTGGGTTTTTCTGATGTTTTTCCATGGTTAGACTGGGGTCATGGGTTTCGGAAGGAAGCATGCAAAGGTGAAGTGCTGTTCTCATCACATCTTTGTTTCTTTATTATTATTATTATTATTTATTATTGAGACAGGGTCTTGATCTGTCATCCAGGCTAGAGTCCAGCAGCACAATCACAGCTTACTGCAGCTTCAACCTCCTGGGCTCAAGTGATCCACCCACCTCAGACTCCCTAGTAGCAGGGACTACAGGTGCATGCCACCGCTCTTGGCTAACTTTTTGTCTTTAGTAGAGATGGAGTCTCACTATGTTGCCCAGACTGGTCTTGAAGTCCTGAACTCAAGCGATCCTCCCACCTTGGCCTCCCAAAGTGCTGGGATTATAGGCATGAGCCACCATGCCCAGCCACCATAAAATTTTACCAAACTACGTTCTGCAAACATGACTTATCATGGAATAATGTTAACCTTGACCACCTGGATGAGGCAGTGTTTCCCAGGTTCTCCACTCTAAAGTTAGTGTCCCTCTCTCCTTTCCATAATCTACTCTCTGGAAGCAAGTCACAAAGAGCAGCTTACACTCAAGAGTGGGGATATGGAAAGAGTTAAGCTATACCTCTGAGAAGGAGGATTATCTACATAAAACATTTGGAAGTCTTCTATTTGTTTCCTCATCCCCATCTATTTTTTCAATTATTTATTTAAATCAATATGGACTGATGGGTATTTATTTAATACTTTGTGTTACAGTCAGTACTATGCTATTTATTTGGGTGCTCAAATGCTTCTAGCTTTGACCTCTAAAAGCTCCTTCAGGTTGACTCCTTTGTCCTTCTAACATACCCTCATTTTTTGTTTTCTGAGCACTTCCTTACATTCTGGTAATACAAGATGCTCCAGATTAATCTTGTGTATATCCTGCCCAAGACTTAGAATAAATTATTTCTCCAAGGAGCCCCGGTTTCCTTTATTGGAGAATGGTATTAGAAACAAAGACCTGGGTGCTAGAGGTACTTATTACTGGAATGTCACTGCCTTTAGGTCCTCTTGGTAGACAGAGTTAGGGAATACATGAATGTATACTGACCCATAGAAACACATTTATGATTATTTCTGTATCTATTCATCTGTGCATATATTAGGCTAAATATGAGTTTGCACTGATTCTGATCCAATCCTAGTTTGTTCTAGTCCTCTGCCTTGTTTATCCGTAACTTTTCTTTACAATAGTAGGAAACGTGGCTCCCACCACTTAACATTTATTTGCTCAACCTCCAAAATAAATGTACAATCACTCCAGAATTATTAACCTTCATAAACTCTATGAGAAACAACTTTGCCTGGTAGAATACACTATTTATTTACTGTTCCATTTGTTTTTAGTCTTAGAGTTTCCAGTCAAAACATGGTTTCCCAAAGTTAATTAGATCAGTTCATTTTCCCTGCCTGCTTCAGTGAGGTTATGTCACACATTTGTAACACAGTTAAGCTCTTTTATCACTGTCTGTTTTCCATCCTAGGCTCTTCCAATCCCCTGAATAATTTTTTTTAATTTGCATGCATTTAGGTTCACTTCTTATGCTGTAAAGTTCTATGGGTTTTGACAAAAGTATAGCCTCATGTATCTACAACTACAAGATCATATTAGTTCCATCACCCTAAAAATTCCCTATTTCCCTGTGCTTCCCCTAGTCAAATACTTTCCCTGCTATAAAACTCTAGCAACCACTAGTCTGTTTTCATCCCTACAACTTTGCCATTTTAAAAATTCCGTTTCCCTGTGCTTCCCCTAGTCAAATACTCATCCTACTATAAAACTCTAGCAACCACTAGTCTGTTTTCATCCCTACAACTTTGCCGTTTTAAAAATGTCGCATGAATAGAGTCATACAATTTTGTAGCCTTTTTGGTTTGGCCTTTTTCATTCAGCAAAGTGAATTTATGATTCATCAATTTTATTATGTAAATTAATAGCTCATTTCTTTTACTGAGGAATAGTATTCAATTGTAAGAATACACCAGTTTGTTTATTCAAACCCCCTTGGTTGCTTCTAGTTTTTAGTGATTATAAATAAAGCTGCTATAAACTTTCATTTGCAGGTTGTTATATGGATATATAATTTTGAATCTATTTTTTTAAATTATACTTAAGTTCTAGGGTACATGTGCACAATGAGCAAGTTTGTTACATAGGTATACATGTGCCATGTTGGTTTGCTGCACCCATCAACTCGCCATTTACATTAGGTATTTCTCCTAATGCTATCCCTCCCCCAGCCCCTCAACCCCCCGACAGGCCCTGGTGTGTGATGTTCCCCTCCCTGTGTCCATGTGTTCTCACTGTTCAACTCCCACCTATGAATGAGAACACGCGGTGTTTGGTTTTCTGTCCTTGTGATAGTTTGCTGAGAATGATGGTTTCCAGCTTCATCCATGTCCCTGCAAAGGACACGAACTCATTCTTTTTTATGGCTGCATAGTGTTCCATGGTGTATATGTGCTACGTTTTCTTAATCCAGTCTATCATTGATGAGCATTTGGGTTGGTTCCAAGTCTGCTATTGTGAATCGTGCTGCAATAAACATATGTGTGCATGTGACTTTATAGTAGCATGATTTATAATCCTTTGGGTATATACCCAGTAATGGGATGGCTGGGTCAAATGGTATTTCTAGTTCTAGATCCTTGAGGAATCACCACACTGTCTTCCACAATGGTTGAACTAATTTACACTCCCACCAACAGTGTAAAAGCATTCCTATTTCTCCACATCCTCTCCAGCACCTGTTGTTTCCTGACTTTTTAATGATCCCCATTCTAACTGGCGTGAGATGGTATCTCATTGTGGTTTTCATTTGCATTTCTCTGATGACCAGTGATGATGAGCATTTTTTCATGTGTCTGTTGGCTGCATAAATATCTTCTTTTGAGAAGTGATTGAATCCATTTACAAATTAGTAATATCACAAATGAAAGTGGGACATCACTATAGATAATACAGATATTAAAAGAATAACTCAGGGAAATACTATTAACAAATTCATACCAATAAATTTGACAACTTACCTACACTGGACAAATTCATCTAATTACATGCACTACCAAAGCTCACTGAAGAAGAAATAGATAATCTCAATAGCTGTGTATCTACTAAAAATAAAATTCATAATTAAAAACCTTCCCACAGAAAAAAAGAAGATAGCTTCACTGATATATTCTACCAAACATTAAAGGGAGAAAACTTACCAATTCTACATAAAGAATTCCAGAGAATTGAAGAAGAGGAAATACCTCCCAAATTATTTTCTGAGGCCAGCATTATCATGAAACCAAGATCAAAGACATTATGAGAAAAGAAAGCTACAAACCAAAGTCCCTCATGAGTATAGATGCAAAGATCTTTAACTGAATATTACCAAATCAAATCCAGTTTTGTGTAAAATGGTAATGCATAATATCCAAGTGGGACTTTATCCAGTAATGCAAGGTTGGTTCAACATTTGAAAATAATTCCGTGTAATATCAGCATGTTAACAGACCAGAGAGGAAAAACCATACAATTATTAAAGTAGATGTTAGCAAACACATTTGACAGATTTCGGCTTAATTCACTACAGTAATTCACCAGCAAACAAGGAGAGGAAGGAAACTTTCCTGACTTGATTAAGGGCACTTTTTAAAAGCTTATATTTCATGGTAAAGGCTGAATCCTTTCTCCCTAAGATTTGGCATGAGGCAAGATGTTCTTTTACCACTTTATTCAAAATTGTGTTAAAGATTTTACCTTGAGCAACAGGGCAAGACAACTTTTGTCTCAAAAAGAAAGATAGCCAGATTGGAAGCAAAAATGTCTTTACTGGTAGATAACATGATCGTCTACATAAAAAATCCTAATGAATCTACAAAAAATTTACTAGAATAAGTGAGCTTAACAAGATCACAGTAGAAAAGATCAATATAAAAATCAAATGTATTTGTTATACTAGAAATAACCATTCCAAAATTGAAATTTAAAAAATACTCTTTACAATAGCATAAGAACTTACAAAAATACTCAGATGCAAGCTTTTAAAAATGTGTGAGACCTGCACATGAAGAAATAAATTTTAAAATAAATAAGGAGCTATACTATGTTAATAATTTAGAAAACTCAGTATTAAGCTGTCAATTCTTCCTGAATTTATCTATAGATTAAATGTAATTCTTACCAACATTCCAGCAGATTTTCTGATGAAAATTGACAAGCTAATTTTAAAATGTGTAGGAAAATGCAAAGGACATACAATGGCCAAAACAATTTGAAAAATAACAAACTTGATCTTTTTGATAACTCCTGTTACTTGACTTAAAGGCTTACTGTAAGCTACAATAAGCAAAAGGTGGTAATATTAGTGTGAGGACAGATGCATTGATCAAGGAAGCAGAATAGAGCCTAGTAATAGATCCACTTACAAAGGGTAAATTTATTTTCGACAAAGATGCCAAAGTAATTCAATACACAAATAGTGTTTTCTTCAAGTGGTACTAGAACATTTGGACATTCATATGCAAAATTGTGATTCTCAAACCATCTCATACCATATACAGCAACTAATGTGACATGGATCATAGACCCAAATATAAGAATCAAAACTGGAAGACTTCTAAAACGAAACATAAAAGGAAGTCTATTTTCTTCCCTTTGGACTAGGCAAAGATTTCTTAGGCAGGGCAAAAGCAAAATGAAATAAAACAAAACAAGACTAACCTTTGAAACAATGAATGAATTGGACTTCATCAAAACTGAAAGCTTCCGGTGTATAAAATATATTTTTAAGAAACAAAATGATAAGCCACACACTGTCAGAAAATACGTCCAAAATGTATATCTGACAAATGACCTGTATCCAGGATATACAGGGAACTCTTACAACTCAAGAACACAAACAACCCAATTAAAAGTAGGAGAAATATTTGAACAGGCATTTCACAAAAGAAGGTACAGAAATGGCTAATGATCACATAGAATGGGATCATCATCACTAAACAGGGAACTCTTACAACTCAAGAACACAAACAACCCAATTAAAAGTAGGAAAAATATTTGAACAGGCATTTCACAAAAGAAGGTACAGAAATGGCTAGTGATCACATAGAATGGGATCATCATCACTAGTCATGAAGGAAACGCAAATTAAACCCAGAGGGAGATACCATTATACTCCCACTAAAATGGCTAAAATTAAAAGGACTGACAACATCAAGTGCTGTAGAACATATGAAGCAATGGCATCTCTCATTTTTGCTGGTGGGAATGCAAATACAGTATAGTTCCTTTGGAAAGCAATTTGTCAGGTTGTTATAACATTATACATACACATTGACATAAGACCCAGAAATTCCACTCCTGGGTATTTTCCCAAGAAGAGAGAAACACGTTCACACAAAACCCTGTATATTTAACCATATTTATTTATAACAGTCCCAAACTGGAAAGTACCAGAATGTCCATCAATCAGTAAATGGATGTTGTACATCTATGCAGTGCAATACCACTCAGCCATAAAGTGAGATAAGCTATGGATAAATGCAACACCATGGACAAATCTCCTAAACTACGCTAAATTAAAGAAGCCAGACACAAAATGCAGCATATTGCATGGTTCTGTTTATAAGACATTCTAGAAAAGCCAAAATGATAGGGAGACAAAGCAGAGCAGTTGTTCCCAGGGAAGTGAGTTAGAGGGAGAGATTTGACTTCAAAGGGGCATGAGGGAAATTTGGGATGATGGAGATGGTCTCTGAAACTTCCCTGGGGTGATGGTTACACAACTGCAAACCCTTGTCCAAACCCATGCAACTGTATATGTTAAAATAAACATGATCTCCCGCCCAAATTTGACATACTCAGCAAAGACTAAGTCTATAAAACAAGAATTAAAGCAGTAGTTTTAATTATTTCATAAAAACACATCACAAGGGAACATCACACACTGGGGCCTGTCATGGGGTGAGGGGAGGGGAGAGGGATAGCATTAGGAGATATACGTAATGTAAATGACGAGTTAATGGGTGCAGCACACCAACATGGCACACGTATACAAATGTAACAAACCTGCACGTTGTGCAGAACTTAAAGTATAATAAAATAAAATAAAATAAATCACAACTTGTTATAACACTATAATTTCAGGATGGGCTGGTATGATATATTGGTGCAGAACATGGATATAAAAGTCAAGCTGACCTTAGTTCAAGTCCTGTCTTTACCATTTACTAGTAGAGTGACCTTCTGCTAATCACCCTGTACTTCATTCAGACCTCACAGGATTACGGTGTGGATTTAATTGTGCACTTTAACCACTTCATAATTGCCAGTCTCATAGTGAGTATTAAAAAAAACTTTAGTTACTTGAAGAACATTTAGAAACAGCCTAGGTGGGGAGACATACATGTCAACAAATACATTACAGTATCATGTGAAAATAACAAATAGAGCAAGTGTAAGGTACAGCTATAGCAACGAATGAGAAATGCTTCCCTCTGTCTGAAGAAGCTAATAAAGACTTTTTGGAGGAAATGATGACTAAGTTAAAATTTGAAAGATGAATAAGTGGTTTTCAGGCTGATTAGGGGAGTGAAGGGCTCAAAATGTCATGGTGTACTTGGAGAATGCTGAGCAGTTTGCTATATTTTTGAACAATGACAGAAGCTATTGTAGTAGGAAGCAGTCAGTCAGAACAAGAAAGATCTTGAGTGTCAATTTAAGAATCTTGTTGCATTTCATCATTTGTGTGTTAGAGCTATTGGAGCCAGCAAGGACACAGACAAATTAAATTTGCATCTTAGAATGATTACTTTGATTGTCTTGGAGAAGATGAATTGAAGCTAGGACGAGTCTAGAGGATGGAAGACCTGCCAGAAGGCTTGTTAGATGAATTCAGGTAAAGGACAGTGACTTTCTGTACTTGGGCTATGGGAATTGGAAGGTGAGAATAAATTCAAGAAACTTTTAGGGGAATCCAATAATTAACTGTATGAAAAGGAGAATAAGTCTAGGATGCCTGTCAGACTTGGTGGTCTGTTTGGGTAGACCACCTGTTGGTACCCCTAGATAAATGGAAAAACATGTCTATACTGGGAAAATGATGAGTTTAGGTGGGTAGTGTTGATGACTGAAGTGCCTGTGGGTATCCAGGTGGAACTGTGTAGCAAGTAGGATATATGGGTCTAGAGTTCAGTATCGGAGTCTGATGAGGAGCTACATATGTGCAATAGTTGAAGTCACAAATATAAATAAGATCACCTAGAAAAGCATATAGTGTGAAAAGAGAACAAGGGACAGATCCCTGGGAAATTTCAACATTTAAGATTCTGTAAAAAAAACCACAATAGGGCATATATCGCTATAAAACCCCAGCTACTCAGGAGGCTGAGTCAGGAGGATTCCTTGAGGCCAGGAATTCAAGACAAGCCTGGGCAACATAGATAGACCCTGTTGTATAGAAAAGATCTTAAATGATGGTCATAAAAGAAAGTAGGAGGAAGATCAAGAGCAAGTAGTACCAAGGAAACCAAGAAAAGAGTTTCAAGAATGAGGTGTCATTGAGTATTATATACAGCAGCAATGTCAAGCAAGATGAGGGCTAAGAAGCATCCAATGGATATGGATAGTTTTAGTGCTGGGATGAAAACAGGTCACTATAGTCTGAAGAGTGAATAGGAAGTTTAAAATATGTAAGTATCTAATGCTGGCTACTTTTTTTGAAAAGTCATGACCAAGAAGAGAAAGAAAACAATAGGATAATGGTTAGAAGGAACAACAGCATCAAAGGGATTTTATTTGTTTTTGCTTTTTAGATGAGGCATGGGAGGGGCTTCAACATAATTATATACCAACAGGAAAAAACGTGGAAGACAGGGAGAGGCTGAAAATACAGGTGTATATTATTCAAGGTCCAATCATATAACACTTGATGACGCTTATATTCTTGAAACTCCCTCCTTAGTTTCCTTGATGCTACTTGGTCTTATTCCTTTTCCTACTTTCATGACCATTACTTAAGATCTTTTCTATACAGAAGTCACACCGGATATTTGACCATGGAAAACTGAATACAAATAATTGTTATAAAGCTGTTTATCAGGCAATTTAAATGGTGAGAAGAGAACATAAGATATATAAAAGTAGCAATTATAAGAAGCATCTATCATTCTTAGGACTGGGAGACCAACAGGGGCCGGTAGGAGACGGAATTTGCAAAGTCTAAGAGGAGAGGGAGAGACTTTTTGCTAAAGGCAATCAAAAAGTATTTTATGAAGATGGCATTTGAGCTGGGCTTAATTAAGTGGAAATGAAAGAATATTCCGGGTGTTGCACATGACCTGGGAAATAGAAGCTACTTTATAAATATTTGTTGAAAAATGAAGTGATGATCAGATAAGCAAAAAAATCTAGAGAAAAGTGTGGAAAATTTCGGGAACAGTAAGTTTGGCTGGAGCTTGGATGGTGGAGATCGGTTGAAAATGTGGTTGCACAGATGGAGTAGAGATGGAGCAGACGGTCTTAAATTCCAGGCCAATGTGTTGAAAATTTATCTTAGGAAGCCGCTGACATTTGAGTAGGGAAGTGACAAGACTGGAACGATGATTTCTGGATGGCCGATTTGCCTGTGATACGTAGAAAGAACTGTAAGCAGAGAGCAACTGAAGTTCTCAGCCAGAAGGCCAAAAAATGACGAGCTGGATTGAAGTGACAATAAGGATATGAGAAAGGGAACAAGCAGGAAACAAAATGTAAGCCGCCAAGAAGTGGCTGAAGTGATGACTGTGGTTGGGGGGCATGGGAGGAAGAAGGGAAACTGAAGCTCCTTCTGAGTCTAGGCAATTGGAAGAATGGCAGGAAGAGGAAAGAAAGAGGAAGAGAACGGGGCTTTGAAGGGCCATGAGAAGTTCTGTGGAAACGGATCGGACATCCTAGTGCAAAGAGATGTGGCAGTGCAGGTCTGCAGCTTAACGGAGCCTGGGCAGGAGGTGGCTGATGTGGGTTTCATCTGCATAGAGATTCCGGCTGACGCCTCTATTTGGAAGAATGCAATAGTATTTGCGTATTTGAACCTACAGCCAGTCCTTGGGCCGGAAGCTGAGGCTGAACTGCCTCTTGATTTACAGCTTCCACCCCCAGTTTCCATTCTCCCCTAAAGCACTGGATTCAGGTAATCGCGGACGCACCTGGCTCCTCCCGCACTGGCCGCTGCCCTTGGCGGGACAATGGGCGCCCTAGCAGCCCCGAGCGTTCCCAGGGCGCAGGCGCGGCGCGGCGTGGCGTCGCCTAGCAACGAGGCACAACAAGGGACTTGGGGTTCGTCTGCTGGGTTTGCGGAGCAGCTAGCTACTCGGCGGGATCTCCCGGCAGGTAAAGGTAACCCCGTGGGGTGGGGAGGCCCAAGGCAGAGGCCTGAGGAAAACCTGGGAAAGGAGAAGGTGCCACGTGGGCGCAGACTGCTTGGGTCAGTGAGGCAACACCTTGCTGGGCGTTGTTAGTTTCTGCCTCGCGCCCGCAGGGTTAGACGGGGCTTGGGGTGGGTTTCGTAAGCATCCCGCCACCTCCCATTCAACAAGTGACAAAACTGAGGCCCGAGAGGGGATCTGAGGTGAGATCAAGTCAGATTCCGTTACTTGACTGTGAGCAACTCAGAAGTGGCCTCGATTTCTTGAGCCCTCCTCCTCTTTAAATCTTCTCAAAGCAGAACTCATTAGAAAATATTTAAAATCATAGGCTGAACGTTCACGAAGAACAAATACAAAGGACCAATCAACTCGTGAAAAAAAAATGGCTCCTGTAGTCAAGAAGATGCATTTTTAGAACAGAGTTGTTTGCATATCCAATGCCCTGAAGTTTTCACCCAGTTAATTTACTGCTAGAGATTTATCCTAAAGAAATAGTTGGGGATATGGATGAAAATTTTATGTCCAAGGACGTTCTTTGCCCTGTCCATATTTCCAGAAAATTAGAAACAAATTTCAACAATCAGAGACTGGCTAGATAGCTAATGGATTTTAAAATATTTGAAATGGCATGTTATGCTAATCCACTGGAGATGATTAAAGCAATGAAGGGAAACTGAGACTTCATGAATTTATTTGTTAATATAAGAATTTAGTAGGAATATGAACCCAGGAAGGGAAGGTGAAAGTAGGGGATAGAAGTTGAGGCAGGATGTTAAAATCACTTTAGAAAAACACACAAAGCCAGGTGCGGTGGCTCACGCCTATAACCCCAGCACTTTGGGAGGCTGAGGCAGGTGGATCGCCTGAAGTCAGGAGTTCGAGACCAACCTGGTCAATGTGGGGAACCTGTCTCTACTGAAAATACAAAAATTAGCCGAGCGTGGTGGCAGGTACCTGTAATCCCAGCTACTCAGGAGGCTGAGGCAGGAGAATCTCTTAAACCTGGGAGGTGGAGGTTGCAATGAGCCAAGATCAGGCCACTCTCCAGCCTGGGCAACAGAGTGAGACTCTGTCGAAAAGAAAGGAAAGGGAAAGGGAAAAGGAAAAGAAAGAGAGGAGGGGAGGGGAGGGAAAAGAAATAGTATTGATCTCTCTGAGCTTATCTTTGGGTGATTTTTATTTTATTCATTGTGCCCTTGTTTTCCAAATTCTCCACAGTGAAATGTATTACCCTTGTAAGGATCATCTCCATAGCTCATTGCCACTGACCTATGTCAGCTGTTCAGTCTCTCCTCCATTAACTATCATACCCAATATGGTGATAAAACACATAGGCTTTTTTTTGGGGGGGGAGACAGAGTCTCGCTCTGTCACCCAGGCTGGAGTGCAATGGCGTGATCTCAGCTCATTGCAACCTCCCCCTCCCGGCCTCAAGCAATTCTCCTGCCTCAGCCTCCCCAGTAGCTGGGACTACAGGCGCATGCCACCGCCACTCCAGGCTAATTTTTGTATTTTTAGTAGAGACAGAGTTTTGCCATGTTTTCCAGGCTGGTCTTGAGCTCCTGACCTCAGGTGATCCACCCGCCTCAGCCTCCCAAAGTGCTGGGATTACAGGAGTGAGCCACCACGCCGGGCCATGATAAAACACATAGGCTTTAAACTTCATTCTTTAGCTTAGTAGGAGACACTCTATCATTGCAATACTGTCTGTGTAAGCTCTTCTAACCTCTGCACTATGCAATTGCTCAAAAACACTATCCTGAAGTAGGAAAAATTAGTTCGTAAGTGAAAATCAGATGATTTAAAACAACTTTATGCAGGTGTAATTAAATTGCTTCCTGAATATTATTCATAAGCAATTCTTTTATAAATCAAAGGCTGCTCTATCTTGGAATTGGTTATAGAGTGCTATAAACTCTCTTTTTTTTTTTTCTTTTCCTAGAGATTAATTGTAGGATAGATTCTCATTTGCCCAGAATAGTTTCTGCCTGTCTGCCTGAAATATTATAGGCACAAGGTCTAGGGCCTGTTCACTTTTCAAGCACCTAAGGAAGATGTTTGAGATTTGAAAAAAATGCTTATATTGGCTCTAAAATATGAAAAGAGAACTGAAAAATTAGTGTTAATTAAATGTTTTATTAATATAAATTTTTATTACATTTGAAAACAATTTTCTCATTTTACAAGAATTTCCAGGTGTATGTACTGATTGCTGAGTAATTTCAAATACAAATTTCAAAAGTTTTTATGATGCAAATGACATTTAATGGGCGATGCAGGCACATTTTAACATTTTAATATATTGGCTATTGTGTGAATAAGCTTGCCCAGGCCCTCAAAAGTCTTAAAAGTAGCGTAGTCTGAAGTTAGAGACCTAGAATAAATGCCTTTCAGAAGTATCTAGGAGTTTCTATGAAGACGCGGCTTTTTAATGTATGTGATAAATTCTGGTCAGTGTCTCTAATGCTAGGAGTTGCTTTTGATCCTTGACATGCAATTTGAGCTAACCCTGACACTGTAGATTCTCCCCAAGGATTTTCTACTTCCTAGGATTTCTACTGAGACTATGGTAATTTCCTTAAGGCTATGATATACCGTTTAAGATTGCTCCTACGATATACCGTTTAAGATGGCTCTGATGTCAAACATAATTCCACAAACTCTCATTGAAGAAAACTAGATAGATTTCCTGGGTTATTCTAATAGACATTAACATCTTGAAAAGTTTTTTTTTTTTTTTTGAGACAGTCTCACTCTGTTGCCCAGGCTGGAATGCAGTGGTGCGATCTTGGCTCACTGCAGCCTCCGCCTCCCGGGTTCAAGTGATTCTCGTGCCTCAGCCTCCTGAGTAGCTGGGACTACAAGGCACGTGCCACCACACCCGGCTAATTTTTGTATTTTTAGTAGAGACAGGATTTCACTGTGTTGGCCAGGATGGTCTTGAACTCCTGACCTCGTGATTCGCCCACCTCGGCCTCCCAAAGAGCTGGGATTATAGGCGTGAGCCACCTGCCCGGCCTGAAAAGTTCTTTGAACCCAGGCTGGTTACTCCTCTGTGGTATGTTAACTGTGTATAAATTCCATTCCTTTCACTTTTTCCACACAGACATGGACATATGAGGACAAGTGGAAAGGAAGTAACCTCAGTTTCCCCAGAATATATCTCTTCAGATTTTTTAATTGCTTTTTTACTGAGCTGTGGATTATGAAAGAAAACTTTTTGTTATCCGGGCAAAGGACACAAATGTTGATTCAAGACCTGGTAGATTTTGTATACCATTTATGAGATCATTACTCCTAGGAAAAATGGAGTTAATGAGGTTTATAAATATCAAATGCCAATTATGTACCAGACACTGTTGTAGGTGTTTAGGATAGATCAGTGCAAGAAAATAGACAAAAACCTCTGCCTTTGTGGCACAAACATTCTTGCAGGTCTCAAAAGTAACTTGGTGGGCTTAGTCTCTTAAGCCCATCATAAGCGAGCTATAAAAATGGTAAATGATTTCTTGTTATTTAAGTTATGCCACTAATATATTCACCTCCTTTCTAAACTGAAAGCCGGGACTAACACTCAATGATCTTATCAATAAGTTCCTTAAAATTGCAGAGTTTGAAATTGGGATGTAGGTGACATATTTGTACATATGTGATAATTTTTACATGTATTGCATTGTGTTTTAGGAGGTAAAAATTTAAAGGAGAAAATAAACCTCCTCTCAAGGGCACAGGTAATTGAGAAATGTATGTGCAAATGTCACTTTAACCATATGTTGCATCTTTTTCCAGGATGGGTAAAAAGATAAAGAAGGAAGTAGAGCCTCCTCCTAAGGATGTGGTAAGTTTCTGATTTGAATACTAGTAGCACTTTAACAACCAGTTATAAAAATAAATTGTTCACACAGTTTGGCATGTACCAGTATATACATGAATACGCGGTGGCAGAAGTCCAAAGTCTGACTAATGATAAGATTAGTCAGAGAAATCTAACATTATATAAACAAACATTTACAACATTGTCATTATATAATTAGCACAATTAGAGAGTAATTATTAGCTTTTCCAGTATGTAGATGGCATGTTTATAGCATAGTTAATGACTAAATAGTTTGGGTTGTTCTTTTAAATACTTACCATTTACATTTGCCAGCCTCTCATTTATGTTAATTAATCAAGTGAATTTTCAAAAATAACTGGAAGTTCTGCTATAGCTATTAGATATGTATATAAGGTTGTCTGGTGATGACCACTGCACGTGAGAAGTCCCTATCCTTTCCAGTTCTATCGAGAGACTAGTCTGGCATCATCATCTTTATTCCAAATGCTAAGTAATTCATTCCCCACTGAAAGTTCTTCTCTGTCTTTAATAACAGGATTTTATCTTCTCTCTTTAAACTTTATCAATTATTGAAAGGTTGTGTTAAAAGTGAAAAATGACCTTGGACAATTTTCAGTTTAGAAACTTATTTTGAAACAGACATTTGGTGTGATTTCCTTCAGATAAATCAGGAATAGAAAAGAAATAAGTGGAGTCCACAGACTCACAGCAATTTCAAATTTGAAGGAAACAGGGCTAATGGCAGAAATCTGCCCCCTTGGGAGCTTTGTGGTTAAGACGCTGGGGGCCTTGAGCCAGCTCTGCCTCTTACCAACTGTGTCATTGTGGCCAATTTGCCAAATTTGGCCAAGTTATTTCAGTTTTTCTTTAGCTCCTAAATGGGAATCATAATATCAGACTCATTCCCGTTGTTGTACGAATTAAAACAAAATAAGTTACATAAAGGTCTTAGTGCTTGGCACGTAGCACTTGGAAAATAAGATCTATTATCATGAGAATCCTCTGGACTCTGCTTCTGAGACACACACACACACACACTTGCACCCCTGTGCAATCCACTAGGTATGATACTTCAATACAGTTGGGAACAAAATCTACAGAAGTGCCTGTCTTCCCCGGTCCAGGAAGGCTTTGCAGGGGTAGACATTGTGATCTCATGATGTTTCATCATTCTGGCTGCTTCTCTTAGGACATATTCCTAAAATGTTGCAGATTCTCTTATTTTTTTTCATTGCATCCAAGGTTTGTATTACTCCCCTTTTTGCTACCAAATAGCATTAATGGCATCTGATTAGCAAAAACATATTCTGATAAAAATTAGAATTACGGGGCTAATAAACAATAGATGTATATGGCCAATACACTTTCTATAACTTCGTAATGTCTTGCTGATATTGTCCTCTGGACTCCAATCCTTGGGGACACAATGGAGAACTTGAGAAACACAGTCCTAGCATTAACAAAATAGAACTCCTGCTTCCTCAGCTCCCAACAGCCTTGGAGGTAGCCAGTGGCGGGTGTAACATTGACCAATGGTCCTTACTCTTCCCTGCCTTTCCCAGGGGACTTCTACTCTGACTATAAAACTGACAGAGTGTTGGGAGGCTGAGGCGGGCGGATCACGAGGTCAGGAGATTGAGACCATCCTGGCTAACACGGTGAAACCCCATCTCTACTAAAAATACAAAAAATTAGCCGGGGGTGGTGGCAGGCGCTGGTAGTCCCAGCTACTTGGGAGGCTGAAGCAGGAGAATGGTGTAAACCTGGGAGGCGGAGTTTGCAGTGAGCTGAGATCCCACCACTGCACTTCAGTCTGGGCAACAGAGCGAGACTGCATCTCAAAAAACAAACCAACAAACAAACAAAAACTGACAGAGTGGTATTAAAATAATATCTAAGCCCTTTTCTACAGTATTTGTTTTCATACTTCAAAGCACTATGCCACAATTTACAGTATCTTAACCTGGAACTTGTTCCAGAATATACCTCTAAAGTCAATAAAGGTTTGTTGTACACATTGTAAATGAAAACCACATTTAAAGAGAAATATAACTACTTAAGAAAATAAACTTTTCTCTGTCAGCTAATAGTAATTTGCTTCTTATATGTTTCCTAGAAATATTGTTTCCAAAGACCTTAATTTTTATCAGGCTTTCCTCTATAGTTTAAAATGAGTAATAAAGACAGTAAGAAAAGTGTTGGTATTAGGATTAGAACAAAAAGCTCCCTTTGCTTTTCTGAATATTCTCATTTGTCGTAACATTAATATATGCAGATATAGTACTGATTACATTTCCTTCTCATAAAAGAGACACTAGCTAAGAAGATGCCTACATATGGAAAAGACACGGCTTGATCTACCAATACAACTATATTCTTCCTTTCCAAATCATTTCCATATCTGGCCAAAAGGTTGTTTGTGATGCTTTAACAAAAGGAAAATTTACTGTGGAATATTGCATAAAAGAATTCCTAATAGAAATGACTCTACTAGGCATGATTTAGTATAAGGCAAGATATTCAGTGTCTAAGAGTACCGGCTCTGGGCTATCTTGCCTGAGTTTGGGTCCTTACTCCATTATCCACTTATGCCCATCTATGAACTTGGGTGAACTTTCTAACCTCTGTGCACCACAGTGAGGATGTGATACTGCTTAATTCATAGGAATACCCACTCACATCAGTGAAGGAAGGTTAGATCAATGTAAAATGCTTAGAACAGTGCCTGGCATTAGGTAAGAGCTTGGTAGATGTTATTATTATTAATGATATAGTTGAGGGTGCTGTTCATCATTCTACAGAACTGAACAAGTTTGTATGAACTGTCAAAGGAGACAGGGAAGTCAGGGATGAGGCATGGAAGACCAGCTGGCCACTGAAGTCCCCTGAGGCCTGGTGTGTGGCCATAATGATTTACGGTCAGATCTTTGAGTTTGCAAGCATGGAAATTGTAGTCTTTTAATATTTCAGAGGTGATTGAGCTTCAGTGGATAAAGCCACAAGCTCTAAATTCCCAAGAGACTATGACCTGGCCCTGGAATCGTAATGATTAAGTATCAAGTTAACTGAACATTTATGTTAATGGGTCAGGACTTTCTTTCCTTAGTTAAATGCACACAGGAAGCTAAGCAGGGTGAGTATAGAATCAGAGCAATGGAAAGTAGTGCAACATGCCCCCTCAGCTGCACACCCAAATCCAATTCCTGGGAAGAGGGTGAGGTCTCCTGAGTTTTCCTGGACCTCCTTCATCAATCTCAGAACTCAACCTTTCATTCTTTGTCATAGACTGACAACACTACTATGGACTTTAAAAAATAAATAAATAAATGGCCTGTGCTTGCCCTATTGGACAGCATAGAATCAGATCATTTTTATCATTGAAGATCTATTGGACAACACTATTCTAGACAGTATTATTCCTTAACAGAGACATAAAAATATTCTAGAAGCCTATGGCCACTCGAATTGACTGGGCTTAGAATTCAAAGCTTAGCCAAAATGCTTCCATTTACTTTCATTCTTTTTGTAAATAATTTTGTTTTATCATTTATTTTGCTATGTAAAGAAGTTATAAGGACTTCTTTTCCCATCTTTCTTCCTCCTGACAGTTAAACACTATGAATTAATAAAAAATATAAATTCATAAACAATATACATATATATAACAATATGGATAATTTTCAGCTTGCTCACCTTACTCCAAAAGTTTGCTACTTTGATCAGGTTATAAAGTAAACTAAAAGGTATTTTAGCTACTTTCATTTTAATCTTTAGACATTTTAGCAAATTTTTCCTGATGTCTAGATATTCTCTACTGAAAGTTCCTATTAGATGAATGCTGTCTACCTCCTCCTGTTTATCTATCTCTGTCTTTTCCTGTACAATTAGCACCTCATGATCTGGGACCACTAATGTAGTAAACATATTGAAATAGAAATTGTAAAAGCTTTTTATCTGTACTTATTGGCACCATAAAAAATCACTCAACTGTGATGATTTATTTTCGCTGAGGTCATCTTCATAATTTTGTATTTTTTTTAGACCTGTGCTAATACTCCAGCCACTAGGCACATGTGGTTATTAAAATTTGAATTTATAATGATTAAAATTATTAATTTTAAAGGCCAGGGGCAGTGGGTCACATCTGTAATCCCAGCAGTTTGGGAGGCTGAGGCGGGAGGATCTCTTGAAGCCAGGAGTTCAAGACCAGCCTGGGAAAAATAGCAAGACTTTGTCACTATTTTTTAAAAAAGAAGTTAAAAATTCAGATTCTCAGTCGCATCAGTTACATTTCAAGTGCTAAAGAACCGCTTGTGGCCTGTGACTACCATATTGGATAGCACAAAATCAGAACGTTTTCATTGCTGAAGTTCTGTTGGACAGCACTATTCTAGACAGTATTATTCCTTAACAGAGACATAAAAATATCTCTAGAAGCCTATGGCCACTCTAATTGACTGGGCTTAAAATTCAAAACTTAGCCAAAATGCTTCCATTTTCTTTCATTCTTTTTGTAAATAATTTTATCATTTATTTTGCACAGAGCATGAAATTATAATTTCTCAACGAGCTTGTTGTGGTGACTGACTTTCTCATGGGAAAGCAGATGGAATATGTAATGACAGCACAGTATTATTTATTTAGTCATGTGGCACTCTGTTATAGCTATCATTTATTCTCAGTGCCCTTTTTAATAAAAAATTACTATAATGGTGCAGGCTCTGTAGGAGAAACAAATGTTATGCCAAGTTTCTCTATTCTCTGCCAAACATTTGTATTTCTCCTGTGTCAGCCTATTGGATTGCAGCTCTTACAGTCTCAAGCTTCCCTTTAAGCTTCTCATACCCCATATTATCTTTTTTTCTTTTTTGAGATAGGGTCTTGCTCTGTCTCCCAGGCTGGAGTGCAGTGGCACAATCATGGCTCACTGCAGCCTCCACCTCCCAGCTCAACTGATCCTCCCTACTCAGCCTCTTGAGTAGCCGGGACTAAAGGCATACACCGCCATACCCGGCTAATTTTTGTATGTTTTGTGGAGACAGGGTCACATTATGTTGCCCAGGCCAGTCTGGAACTCCTGGGCTCAAGAGATCTTCCCACCTCGGCCTCCCAAAGTGCTGTGATTACAAGCATGACTCACTGCACCTGGTCTTTAAAATTAATTTTAATTATTATAGATTCACACTTAAATAACCACATGACTATTAAATGATATTTACTAAAGCTTATGTTTAAATGTATTTTCGTATACTCTACCTACTCCTCTGAGACTTGTTCTTCTGTGGTGATCATGACATACCCATCCTTAACCATAGTATCCTTATTCACACACTTATATAATCAGCTTTAAAAATATAGAAACATGTGAGGTCTCTGGGGTGAAAGTTCCAAGAGGGAAGGGAAATCTGTTTTGGATGTGGTTGGTGGAGAAGATGGCCAGCTGGGACATGAGGGGAAGTGCCCTAAGTGGTGAAGATGATCTAAGGCTGTGGTTCTTAGGAGTTTGCGGGGCAATCAAGGAACCTTATGAAGGTAGGTTGGGATCTGTGGAAACTCCTCCTTCTGAAATGTACTCCAAGTATTTTGCATATGATTTCACATAGAGAATGTACCTTCAAAGCCTACTGATAGCTCCATGGACCTCAGATTTAGAGCCCTCTCTCCTGACATCAGCAAACAGTACACAGTTAAGGCACTTTAAGACCACAAGCATAGAAAAAGTTTCCAGGGGCACTTTAATACATTCCTTTACAGACATTTTCCAAGTACTACCATCACCCCAGTATTGTTCATAGGTGATGGAGACAGAGAAACAGCATGGTCCTTTGCCTAAAGAAATGTATTTATTTGCTGGACAAATATAGAGTGCCTACCATATGCAAGCATTCTTCCACATCCTGGGCATAAAGATGGGGAGAAAGGAAAGTTCAGGCCCCAAGGCAGCTTATATTATAGTGGGAGAAACAGTCAATTAATAATAATATAATTCAGGTAGTGATACGATCAATGAAGAAAAATAAAGTATGATATGGTAAGGAGTGTGATGGGGCCCCTTTAAATAGAATCTTGGGCAGGCCTTCTTAGTGGGATCTCAACCAAAACACACTTAAATGAAATGAGGGGGTAATCTGTGCAAATATCTGGGAGGGGACCCCAGCCAGACCACAGTAACTAAAGCCTTATGCAGTGTGTTTGAGGAATGCCAGGAAGGTTGGTGTGACAGGAGATTAGTGAGCGAGGTGTAGGATGGGGTCACAAAGATGGTGAGATGGTGGTGACCACGTAGGACATTAGGCTATGTTAAGCAAGTTGGATTTTTCCCTAAGGTGCAAAAAGGAGAATTCGTTGGAAGGTGACAAAGAGAGTAGTAGTGACATCTGATTTATATTTAAAATAAAAAATAAGATCGTTCTAGCTACAATGTGGGAGAAACATGAAAATTGGAAGACCAGCTTGGAGGTTGTCACAGTAGTGCAGTTAAGATACAATGGCAGCTTGGACCCAGGAAGTCACCGTGAAGAAGATGAGATGTGGCCAGAGTGAGGATGAGCTCTGAAGGTCGAGCTGGCAGGATGTGCTGATGGGTAGGACGTGGAGTGTGAGAAGGGGACAAGTTGAGAGATCAAGCCTGAGCAATGGAGTGAATGGAAGTACAACATACTGAAATAGACATGTAAATCAAAGACATAATGCAGTGTGTTAAATTCAGAAAAATAACAGCTGTGGAAGAAGAGAAAGAAAAGCAAGCAAGCAAGCCTAGTAGCCCAAGGAATTTCAACCCCCAAACCACCATGAATAAAAACAATAAAAAGTGTATCCAGAGAGATGGAGGCCTGACAATTAAATACACCATAACTCTCTATAGTTTCAAGTATTATTGTATTATTTTCTTTAGAAATGAAATAAAACTCTCAAGAAGTCCTGGGTGACGTGACATGGCGCTCCCAGATGGTGGCTTTAGTGAGAACTATTTTGGTAAGTCACTGAGGGTGAAAGTCAGATTGGATATGTGCAGCAAGGAGCGAGAGTAAGAAAAGTAAGTATTTGTAAGGTTTTTGATTGTGAAAGACAAGGAAGGGTAATGTGTACAAAGGATGATTACTATCTAAGGACAGTTGGTTTTTATTTTAAAATAAAAGAGCTTCAAGAAATCAGAGTTCAAGGAGGATTAGGTGGCTGCAGTTTGCAGGGTAGAGTACCAAAAAGAAGAGACCAACATACAGCAATAGCTCCAGAAATCCAGTTAATGGTCCTCTGGATTCTCTGAAGTCTAATCTGTATGGGGTGGAACTCCACATGGCAAAGGACATGCATGAACAACTCTCAGGGTGCCGTTAAGTCAAACCCTCTCTAGAGCTCACACCGGTCTGGGAAGCATTGTAATTTGCTTGGAAGGCATGGAGGGTCTTATTGAATACCTGGGGCATTAATAAGAGTCCCCAGAAAAGTCATGCGTTAATAGTCGTGTGGCTAAACTATCCAGCCCTACAGAAAAGGTTTCTCTAGTCCTGCCCTACCTAATAAAGCTTAAAAACGGGCTTTAAATAGATTAACCTGATCCATAAGTAAGATAACTGCCTGCCAGAACAAAATTCAATATCCTTTAAGGAACACTCCTCCTCCCCCAGCCCCCAAAAGAATCCAGATGCTCAGCTACATAATTTTCACAATGCCCAGTATCCAATACAAAATTGTTAGATGTGCAAAAAAGGAAAATGTGACCTATAACCAGGAGAAAATCAGTTAATAAGCTAATAGAGGAGGTAAAATGGGATACTAAAAAAACCCAATCGACTGAAAAAAGGCAGGATAAAAGGAACAGGGAGCAAATGTGACAAAGTGAAAACAAATAGCAAGATGATCAATTAAAACCCAACCATATCAACAACCACATTGGATATAAATAACCTAATATTCCAACAAAAAGTGATTGTCCAACTGAGTAAAAAAGCAAGACTCAACTGTCACCTGTCTATAAGAATCCTCCTTTACATGTAAAGGTACACATAAAAGTAAAAACATGAAAAAAGATATATACCATGCAAACACTAATCATAAGAAATCTGCAGCACCTATGTTAATACCAAATGAAATACATTACAATTGCAGGACAAAGAATATTACCTGAGAAAAAGATGGACATTTTATAATGATACAAAGGTTTATTTTTTAATGGTCCTAAGTGTTATGCACCTAATAACACAAGTTTAAGATACATGATGGCAAAAAAGGCTATGCAATAGCATAAGAAACAATGAAATACTTAGACATTAGTTTAACAAAATAAAATCAATACCTATATGCTGAAAACTATAAAACATTTCTGAGACAAATTAACTAAGACCTAAATAACTGAAGAGATAAAAGCACTATGTTGGATGCAGATACATTGCTGGTAGGAATGCCAATGGTAGAACTACTCTGGAAAAATAAACTGTATTTTTTTCTTTTTTTGAGACAGGGTCTCACTCTTTTGCCCAGGCTGGAATGCAGTGGTATGACTGTAGCTCACTGCAGCCTTGAACTCCCTGGTCAAGCGATCCTCCCACCTCAGCTTCCCAAGTAGCTAGGACTACAGGTGCATGCCACCACACCTGGCTAATTTTTTCACTTGTTGTAGAGACAGGGTCTCACTATGTTGCCCAGGCTGGTCTTGAATTCTCGGCCTCAAGTGATTCTCCTGCCTCAGCCTCCCAAAGTGCTGGGATTACAGGCATGAGCTGCAGTGACCCAAAATTATATTTTCTTATAAAGTTAAACATGCACTTGTCAGACAAGCCAGAAATTTTATTTCTGGGCATTTGCTCAAGAGAAATGAAAACATTTGTCCATAACAAGACTTGTATAAAATGTGCATGGCAACTTTTATACATAATGGTTCCAACCTGAAACAACCCAGAGGTCTATCAACAGTTGAATGGATAAACAAATCGTGATATACAATGGGATACTACTCAGCAGTAAAAAGAAAGGTAAAAACAAATGAGATCCATGAAACATGGATCTCAAAAATATTCTGCCACATGAAAGAAGCCTACACAAAGGGTCCCTATGTAGTAATTTCATTACTACTAAATTATAGGACAGGCGAAACTGATCTGCAGTGGAAGAAAGGAGATCAGTGGTTGTCTGGGACCAGTCACAGGAGGGGAATCAACTGCAATGAGGCAGGAGAGAATGTTGTGGGGCATGGAAACTTTCACATATTGCTTGGAATGGTTGGTTATACAGATGTATATGTTTCTTAAAATTCTATACAGATGTATACAATCCTCAAAACTCATCAAACTTACACTGAAAATTACTGCATTGTATTACATCTAAATTGGCCCTCTGTAAGCTGGATTCAAAAGAAGTAAAGGAAGAATTTAGTTGACAGGGAGGAGTTGACTACTCATGAGACAAAAGAGATTATTAATAATATAAAGTAAGATGAGAATGTGTCCATTCTGTGAGAATAGGAGATTGAGTTATCTAATGTGCTAGTCTTAGCGTCTGGCACTTAATAGGGATTCAATAAATGTTTATTAAATAAATGAATTAATGAAGGTGAATGAGTTAAAAAGCCAAAGCACCTATTAGAGATTGGCCTTGGGTATTTTCTCTGATGTAATAGAACATGTGCAGATATAGGTAGATTTGAATCTGCAAGTTGGAAGTTGATGGAGTTTCCATCTGGTAACTTTATTTTTTCTGAAAATTTTGCTGGGTGAGGAGGAAAGAAAGGGGGAAGTAAGAGTGTTAAATGTTCAAGGATAGTAGAAATGTTTGAAATAATTTTGTTCTTTTGAGAAGGAAAAATCAAGTTTACAAAAGAAATGTAGAAACCTGGTTTGCAGTGAGGCCCTCTCAATTGCTGGTCATGAATTTATAATGATACTAATTTTCTTCTAGTTTAACATTCTTTGAGAATGGTTGGACACTTGGGTATAAATGCAAAGAAGAAAATACTAGTGTTCACTTGTGGTTTGGATTTGAGAAGATTCATCTGATGAAAAGACAGAGAGACAAGGAGGTTTACGCTTTAGCAGAAGTGTTATTCAGATAATAGAACATGCAATCTAAGCAACTTAAGAGGGGAATAAAGGAGAAAGCTGATAAAGGGAGAGAAAACAGAGGTAGTAAATGGACTGGGGATCCAAATGCAATTGAAGAATCTCTGAGTGGGAGTAGTTGAAAAAGTCAAGTTGTATCTTTCACCACTTGCTGTTTGGCTACCAAGAACCCCTCAGAGCCTGAACACTGTGGGTGCGGCAGGAAACCCATCTATGGGCAGATAGAGAAAAATTAATGGATTCTCAAGCATAATAGCAGAAGACAAAGCTGAATGATAGATGGATGCTACTGAGTCAGAATTAGTAAAAGAGACAGGGGAGAACTTTCAAAAGTAATGAGAACACTTCTCTTCTGTCTAGGATATAGTGGTAGCAGGCAGCAGCAGGCATTCCTCCAGCTACAATAACTATGAAAAGCAGATGGATTTAAAACTATGATTGAAGAGCTTTGGAAAGGCAAATTAAAAAGACTGATAATACCAAGTGTTGGTGAGGATGTAGAGCAAGTGGAACTCTCATTCATAACTGGTGGGAATGTAAATTGATAAAAACCACTTTGGAAAACTGTTCGATAGTACCTACAAAAGGGAAATATATGTCTACCCTATGACTCATCAATGCCATTCCTAGATAAATACCCAAGAGAAATGTATGTATCCACAAAAAGACATGTAAAAGAATATTCATTGTGACTTATGATTTCCTTAAACTGGAAAGAAAAGAACCCAAACTGGTATATTTATATACTGGAATACATTATATAGCCATAAGAAATATGACTTAGCTATATAAGCAAAAATGTGAAAGAACTGCAACAGGTATTGCACTGAGCTAAAGAAACCAAATATGAAAGAGTGAATGTTGTATGATTCCTTATATGAAGTTCAAAAATGGAAAATTAAGTGATTATTTTAAAAGTCAGAATAATGGTTATCTCTCATGGTGGCTTAGGAAAGGAGTGTGAGGAAACCTTCAAAGATACTGGAAATGTTCTATACCTTAGTTGGAGAGATCTGAATTAATATTCTGGAAGATCAAGTGGAAGAAATATCTAATAACACAAACAGAGTCAATTTTGCTTTTTAATCCAATCTAACAGCCTTAGTTGGATTTATTTACCCTAGTGATGTTTATTTTGATCATTGACTTATTTGATTTTATTCCTATCATTTTATTTGAAGTTGTGGTTTTTCTTTGCTATGTTTTCATCTTGTAATTTCTTTTGTATTTTCTGTCCCTTTTCTGAATTGAGCAATTTTCCTTTGTTTTCCTTTCTTTCTGGCAGTGTGGAACTTTGGTTACTTGTTGGTAGCCTATCTATTAAATACACATTTTAACCTGCATTTTTTTCTATTAATGTAAAAATAAATAATAGCTGGGCAACATTCCTCTTTTTTTAAAACCAAAAATTTTCTTTACCTGTTTTGTTGAAAAAAAAATCTGTTTTAATTCCAAGCCATTATTAGTTTTTTTTTCCTTATAAATCATCATCACTTCAGGAATCCTTTCTTAAGAATTGCATTGGCCGGGTGAGTTGGCTCATGCCTGTAATCCCAGCACTTTGGGAGGCTGAGGCAGGTGGATTCCCTGAGGTCAGGAGTTCAAGACCAGCCTGGACAAAATGGCAAAACCCCATCTCTACTAAAAATACAAAAATTAGCCAGGCATGGTGGTGGGCACCTGTAATCCCAGCTACTCAGGAGGCTGAGGCAGGGAGAATAGCTTGAACCCAGGAGGTGGAGGTTGCAGTGAGCCAAGATCGCGCCATTGCACTCCAGCCTGGGCGACAGTGAGACTCCATCTCAAAAAAAAAAAAATTGTATTATGATTCACATCATCTGCAGAATTTAATAAGCTAAACAGCAAAATACATTTTACTGTATTTTTTGATCCACCACAATTGTTTTTATATTTTGGTCCTACCAAGTTGTGGCTGGAGATTTTGCCTGAGCAATTTGTTTAAGAGTGTATGGTTGATATACTTTTTGAGTTTGTGAATGCCTGAACATCTGAATGATAACCTAGCCATACATAAAATTCCAGAGTCACAATCCTTTTCTCTTGGACCTTTGTTGATTATCTTCAATAAACAGTCAGGAGAAGGAAAGGTATAGGTCATTTGCTGAGGTCTTTCTTCTTATTATTCAATATTATTTCTGCTTCCTGTTGTATATTTTCTATTTGGTCAAGCTAATATTTTATCCACCATAAACAAATACTCCCATTTTAAACCATCTTGTGTTAATTTCCCCATTTGCATATCCTCCCTTCTTATTGCCATCCATCCCATTTTATCTATTCTTCAAATCATATCTGAAGTTCTACCACATCCATGGAGCTTTCTCTATTTACCCCAGTTTCAAATTAATTTCCCCACTCTCATCATAGTATTTATTGTTTCTGCCATATGTTTTGCACTTCATAAAATCCTAGAATTTTATATCTGGAAGAGATCATACTCCAGCTTCCTAACTTTTCAGATTAAAAAAAACCATGGTCAGTGAGCCACATGTGTCACTTGGGTGATGTGAGGTCCTCGGGCATTCTGGGGCTACCCTTTAATACCTAAAGAAGATGGTTCTCAAGCCCCAAACCCTAACTACATTCAGAAGTCCTCCCTTAAGATTTCTGTGGATTTCCAGGGCCTTCTGCTCTCATGATCAGTGTTGCAGCCAGCATCCCAGCCATTCCTCTTCGCTCAGCTAGAGGCCACCTTTTCTCATTGGATCATGTCTAGAATCACAAGTGCCACCAACCTGTTGTACACAACTGATTTTTTACTGAAGATTTGTCTTCTCTAAAAGGGTCTAAGAGCTTTAAGAACAAACAAGACTTTTGTAACTTTTATAGCTTCTAGTATAGTGGGAGCCATAGAAAAACAGCAGCTTTACTTTGGGTGCTAGACAATGCTGTTCTAAAATTCAGCAGCCATTTCTCCTCCAAAAGGGAAGTTTTATCCTGGCTGTGTCCTTTCAGGTCATTGTTTCTTGCTATCTTCTTTCTTCTTTACTCTTCCAAACTCACACAATCATGTTTCCTTGGAGTAATCAGAGTAATATATTTCTCCATTCTCTACCTAAAACGAAACAATCTTAAAAATATTCCATGACATAGTAAGATGTCTATATAGGAAAGCCAACACAAAGAACCAGCTAAAGCTTTGAAATACAGTTTTTTTCCTTTATCCTAAGCAGAACTCCATCCTTCATTAGTCTCTGGAAATGGAAGAAAAATAGTGTAATAATTTGTTTTCTCCTTGACCATAGAAATCCTCTATGTGCTATGAATAATAGTTCGTTTCAATTACGCATTTCGATTACACATGAATTCTCAGGAAACAGGTCTTCTTCGAGTCCTATACTTTTCTTTAGACTATATTATCATTTCCCCTGTTCCAGGTTTTATTCAATTTTACATTTTGTTATATGCTCTTTTCTACTGCTTTTTTTATTGTTTTACATATGTAATTCCTGCTTTTCTAGAGTCTAGTGGTTGGAAAGCAAGTATTGATTATTGAGATGGTCATGGAATAAAATATATACAGGTATTCAAGGATTTTGTATATTGAGTAAGCATTTATATCATTTGATAAACATCTGTCATGTGCCAGATGACGTGCTAAGTGCTTTACATACATGGCCTCTACTCCTTTCCTTGCTTCTTTGAGATAGGTACTATTATCCTCATCAAACAGAAAAAGAAATTGACATTCTAGGAGCATAATTCATTTGATTCCACATGGCTAAATTGAGAAACTAGACCTGTCAGATTCCAAAACATTTTGCTCTTCCCACCATACCCCAGGCATTCCAATGCTGACAATTGTTTCTCTAGCGGTTGATGTATTTTTAATGAAAAACTTTGCAGTGCACTTATTGGGCAGTGACCACATCCTTTTTGCAAGATTACATTTTCTCTAAGTTTTAAGACCCATTCATTTTTAATGTGATTTTTAAAGCTCATATGTGAAACTGATAGTTTTCTTTCTGCCTTTCAGTTTGACCCATTAATTATTGAAAGCAAAAAAGCAGCAACTGTGGTGTTAATGCTTAATTCTCCAGAAGAGGAAATTTTGGCTAAAGCATGTGAAGCCATTTATAAATTTGCTTTAAAAGGTTTGGATTTTTTTCAGTTTATCTTTCTGTTTCATTAATTTCTTAAAATATTTACTACCTCTTGGGCACTTTTCTTCCTAGTCTTTAACTTACTTGCTGTCGGATGAATTATTTCAGACAACCAGGATATTATTTAATGCATTAACTAAGAGCAATCTGTCTTCCTGAGTTCCTAGCTTAATCTTAAGGAGTAATTTAGTCACTGGGTAGAACAGTCATTCTGAAAGTTTCATTGTAGTTTTAGAAATTTTAAATGTCACAGAAGCTAAAAGAACTCCCAATAGTCAAGGCTGGAACAATTAGAACAACAAAGTAAAGCAGTATTGGCTTATCATCCAAGTGGAAAATAAGTATCCATGAGTCCATACTGATATAAATAAAATGGGTGAATAAATGGAAGAGACGAGACAAATCTCCTATGCAGAAGAATTCCTAATAGTTTATGTAGACACTCTTGGCTTCAAGGAGGTGAAATATAACTTCCGACTCTTTGAGTGGGAGAGGTACAGAGTGACTTATTTCCAAAGAGTACAATGTAGAAATGGGGAAAATAAGCTTACAATGGATAAACCTGACAAACACTACCGCAGCTAGGTGATCAAAATCAACACCACACGTCTGGGCGTGGTGGCTAATGCCTGTAATCTCAGCACTTCGGGAGGCCAAGGTGGGTGGATCACTTGAGCCCAGGAGTTTGAGACCAGCCTTGGCAATGTGGCAAAGCCCCATCTCTATATAAAAAATATATATATACAAAAACTAGCCATGTGTAGTGGTGCATGCTTTTAGTCCCAGCTACTCGGGAGGCTGAGGTGGGAGGATCACTTGAGCCCAGGAGTTCAAGACCAGCCTTGGCAACATGGCAAAACCCCACCCCTACAAAAAATAGAAACATTAGCCAGGTATGATGGCACATGTCTGCAGTCCCAGCTACTTGGGAGGCTGAGGTGGGAGGACTGCTTGACCCTGGGAGGCAGAGGTTGCAGTGAGCTGAGATTGTGCCACTGCACTCCAGCCTGGGCAGCAGAGAGAGACCCTGTCTCAAAAAACCAACCAACCAAAAAACAAACAAACAAAAAAACCCACCAACTGTGATAAGTCCTATCAATATTAGGTGTTCTTGATATGATGTGATGAAAATGACACTTTATTTCTGTGTCATTTTTCTTAAAAATCTATAACCCCAGTCTAATAATGATTTTTAAAATCAGACAAATCCCGCTTCAGGTACAAAATACCTAGCCAATGCTCCTCAAAACTGTCATGGCTATCTACAACAAGCAAGTTTGAGAAATTCACATAATGGAGGCATTATGAGTAATGACATAGGATCTTGGGACAGAAAGAAGATATTAGGTTAAAACTAAGGAAATCCGAATAACTAAGTACTTTCGTTAATAACAGTGTCTTCATATTAGTTCACTAACTGTAAAAAATGTACCATACTAATATCAAATGTTAATAATAGGGGAAACTGGGTCTGAGGTATGTGCAAAGTCTTTGTACTGTCTTTGTAACTTTTCTGTAAAACATTGTTGTAAAACATAAAACTTATTTAAAAATTATAAATATTACACATCAGGTTCTACTGAAAGGTTTATTCATAGAGGATTTAAAAACATACAAGATGCCTATATTTTAGTCTTCATATTATTACAAATGATAAGATTAGACTTTTATTATGTTGCACGACATTTTAATTGAGAATATTAATTTAATTGAGAGTTTAGTGTAACTAAACTGGTTTTTTTTAATAAACCATTTCAAACTAAGATCGGGACAATTTTGTTTTAAATAAATGATACTTGACATATTGTGTTGGAAACTGAATGAGAGAACAACAAATCATTCAATTAGCAAAGGGTACAATACTCACCTTGCTTTGTCACTCAGGTCATCATTGGGAATCCAGATGTAAACCAGAGTGTTTCTGGAAGTTACTATATCTTTTTGAGTGGATGGTGTAGAATCCTGGGTCAAATTTCAGGGAGATATTGGATTGTGCATCTATGGCAGCATGAATCCCATTCAGTCTTACAGAGTCATTATACATCATCTGGCTGTCACGTGTATCTAATTATGTGTTATCTCTTTTTGCATGACATGAAGAAATAGGCATGTATTTCATGTGAAATCAATACAGAAATAATTTTAAGTCTGATGTTTTATACTAGTAGTATTTTCTAAAATTAAAAAAAAAATGATAGGACTTTGGCTTCTGGCCATGACGGACCACTCTACTGCCTGTAACAAAGAATGAAACAGACCCAATATGTGAAAGTAGAGTAGACTTACTCTATTGGCGGAAACAATGAAGAAAATAAACCAGATATATGAAATAACAGTTGACAAGACCATCAACATCAGACAATAAAGGGCAGTGACCACTGAGAGATGGGAAACAAGGGAAGTAAACCCTATGATTGCCTCAGATTTTTGACTTTAGAGAGCTTTTTGGCCATAGCACTGGAAAAGGTAACCTGGTGGATTCTCTGAGTTAAGAAGACAAACCTGAAAGTCCAGAGAAATAAAGGTATTCAGAGTTTCCAGGACAGAGCAAAGGAGAGGAATGAGTTTCACAGAAGGAGAACTCAGGAGGTCTGTAAAGGGTCTCATTCTTGTATTTAGAAGAGTAGTGAACAGCATGTACATGTGAGGGTAATAGTTGGGACAAGAGGCACCCAAAGGATTGGGGTAACAGTGCCTGGTGCTCACATACGGCTAGGAGTAATGCCTGTTTCCATCAGCCAGGCAGAAACTTCAGAATTCATGGAGCATTGTGTAGAATACACAGAGGAGTCTTGCCTCAGTATGAGAAATAATTAGTCCTAGATTGTGCCCTGTTCTAGTACCACCTAGTAAATATTAAAAGCAAGATTTGAAAGGATCAAGTTGTTTCCAAGTAACTTAATTTGTCCCTGAAAAAAATCTTAAGAATACAGAAATATCCATTGCCCAAGAAGGTAAAATTCACAATATCTTGCATCCAATAAAAAAATTACCAGGCATGAAAAAAAGCAGAAAAAATGCATAATAAGATATATATCAATGAGTAAATCAAATTGACCTAGATGTTAGAATTAGCAGGAAAAGACATTAAAAGATTAATTACAACTGTATTCTATATGTTTAGAAAGTGAAAACATGGAAGCTATAAGACAGATCCAAATACAACTTCTAGAGATGAAAACTTCAATGTCTGAAATGAAAAACACATAGGCTTTGATTAATGCAGTTTGGACATTGCAGAAGAAAAGATTAATGAACTTAAATACATAGTAACACAACCTGTCCAAAATGAAGGACAGTGAAAAGAGATTTTAAAAAGATGAACAGAGATTCAATGAGGTATGAGAAAAATTCAAGTGTCCAATATATGTGTAATTGGAGTCTCTGAAAAAGGGAGACAGGGACAGAAAAAGCATTTGAAGAAATAATGGCCAAACTTTCCCTAAATCTGATGAAAACTCTAAGTCCATGGATCCAAAAAGTTTGTCAAAACTCAAGTGCAAAGAATATGAAATAAGCCATGCCATAGTACATTATAATCAAATTGCTTAAAATCAGTGATAAAGAGAAAATCTTAAAAGAAGCCAGAATCAGTAAAAACATGTTACATTCAAATAAAGATAAGGATGACAGTAGATAATAACAAATTATAAATAAGGATGATTTATCATCAGAAATTATGCAAGTGAGAAGTCTGTAGAGCAACAATCTTTAAAGAATAAAAGAAAAATAAAAACTTTCAACACAGAATTACATATCCAGAAAAAAGATCTTTCAAAAATGTAGGTGAAATAACGTTTTTTTCCCCAAATATAAAAAGCTAAAATAATTTATTTCCAGCAGATCTACACTACTACTTATAATAAAAAGAGGCCTTTTAGGCAGAAGGAAAATAACACTAGATGGAAATATGGATCTACAAAAAAGAATACAGAGTGCTAGAAATGGCAACATATATGTTTTGTTATTTGAATCACTTCAAAAGCAAATTTATTAAACAAAAATAATCATATATTGTGCAATTTGAAACATATGTATAAATAAAATATATGGCAACAACAGCCCCAACATAGAAAGGGAAAAAATGGAAGTATACTATTGTTAGGATCTCATATGTGAAGTGGCATAATACCACTTCAAAGTAGACTGTGTTAAGTTAAAGATGTATACTGCAACCCTAATGCAACCACTAAAATAACAAAATAAAGGATAATATTAAATAAGCCAATGAAAGAAATAAAATGGAATCAGTAATATTCACAGAATACATAGAAAAGAAGGCTGAATATGAAGAAAAAAGAAAACATGGAATAATGGGGCATATAAAAAACAACGAGATGGCGGATTTAAATCTAACCATATCAAAAATCAAATTAAATATAAATGTCCTAAATACCTTGATTATCAGGGAGAAATTGATATATTGGATAAAAAGCAAGAGTAAACCACATGCCACCTTCAAGAAGTGCATTTAGAATATAAAGACAAAAATAACGCAAAAGGATGACAACAGATATGTCATGCTAGCATGAATCAAAAGAAAGCCCAAGCATTAGTAACAGAAATATTAATATTATAAAAGTAAACAGAGAAAAGAGTAGTACCAGAGATAAAGAAGGTCATTTTATAATGATAAAGGGATCAGTTAATCAAAAGACTGTGAAAAAAAAATTTTTTTTTTTTTGAGACAGAGTCTTGCTCTGTCACCCAGGATGGAGTGCAGTGGCGCAATCTCGGCTCACTGCAAGCTCCGCCTTCCGGCTTCACGCCATTCTCCTGCCTCAGCCTCCCAAGTAGCTGGGACTACAGGCGCCCGCCACTACACCCAGCTAATTTTTTGTATTTTTAGTAGAGACAGGGTTTCACCGTGTTAGCCAGGATGGTCTCAATCTCCTGACCTCGTGATCCACCTGTCTCGGCCTCCCAAAGTGCTGGGATTACAGGCATGAGCCAGTGCGCCTGGCCGAAAAATCTTAAACAGTTGTGTACCAAATATGAGATCTTCAAAATACACGAAGCTAATAATGCAAGGAGAAATAGATATCCACAATTAAAGCTGGAGATTTAAATACTCCTCTCAATAAATAAAAGAACAAGTAGACAGAAAATATAAAAGGATATAAAGGATTTGACAATATCAATGAATTTAACCTAATTAATATTTATAGAACACTTTAAGAGCAGTAGAGTACACATTTTTTTTTCAAGTGGATACAGAACATTTATCCAAATAGATCATATTCTAGGCCATAAAATAAGCCTCAATAAATTTTAAGTGATTCCAGTAACACAAAATGTATTTTCATACCACCATGGAATTAAATTAGAAATCAATAATGCAGAAAACTCTGGGTAATTGTTAAGTAGTTAGAAAATAAATAACATACTTTTAAATGACTCATGAATCAAAGAAGAAATCAAAACAAAAATCAAAATTGAAAATTAAAACACAGCAAAAGTGCCACTCAAAGTATTTAGAGAGAAGTTTATTGCACTAAATGCCTATACTGGAAAACAAGGAAAGTCTCAAACCAGTAATCTCAGCTTCTATCTTAAGAAACTAGAAAAAGAAGAACAAGGCTGGGCACAGTGGCTCACACCTGTAATCTCAGAACTTTGAGAGGCTGAGGTGGGCAGATCATGAGGTCAGGAGATTGAGACCATACTAGCCAACATGGTGAAACCCTGTCTCTACCAAAATACAGAAAATTAGGTGTGGTGGCATGTGTCTGTAGTCCCAGCTGCTTGGGAAGCTGAGGCAGGGGAATCTCTTGAACCAGGGAGGTGGAGGTTGCAGTGAACTGAGATCATGCCACTGCACTCCAGCCTGGCAACAGAGTGAGACTCCGTCTCAAAACAAAAACAAAAAACAAACAAAAAACAAATTAAACCAAAAGTTAGTAATAATAAGGATATAATAGATATCTCAGTATAAATCAATGAAATAGAAAACAAAAAAAATTGATGAGCCATAAAAATGAAAAGCTGCTTTTTGAGATCAATAAAAATGATAAACCTCGAGATGGATTGATAGACAAAATAAGAGAGAAGACAAATTATCCATATCAGGAGTGGGAGAAGGGACATCACTAGAGATCCTACAGATATTAACAGGATAAGAGGAATATTATGAATAAATTAATACCAATAAATTCTACAACTTAGATTAAGTGGACAAGTTTATTTCAAGACATAAATTTCCAAGCTCACTAAAAAAAGACAGCTTGAATAGCTCTATATTACAAAAACTGAAATTTGTAGTTAAAAACTTTCTCACAAACAAAACTCCAGGTCCAGATGGTTTTACTGGTGAATTCTACCAAACCTTTAAGGAAGAAATAATACCAATTACACACAAATACTTTCAGAAAATTGAAAAGGATGGCATACTTCCCTATTCATTCTGTGAAGCCACCACTACTGTATAAAGGCCCAAACAGCAAAAGGCAAGAAAGAAAGAAATCTGCAAGTCAGTATGCCTTATTAACATAGATGTAAAAATTCTAAACAAAAGTTAGCAAATTAAATTCAACAATGTATAAAAAAAGCAAACATATCATGACTAAATGACTTATTCCCAGATTGCAAGGTTGGTTTAATAACTGAAAATTAATCAAGGTATTTTACCATGTGTGGTAGGTAGAAAAATAACCCCAAAATATCTACATCAGAATCCCTGGAAGCTATGAAAATAGTATGTTACATGACAAGGGATAAATAAGAATGCTGATAGAATTAAGGTTGCTAACCAACTGACTTTGAGATGAGGAGATTACCTTGGATTATCTAGGTTGGGCCAACACAATCACAAAGGCCCTTACTGGTGAAAAAAGAAGGCAAGAGAGTCAGAATTGGAGAAGACATGATGGTGGACACAGAGGTCAGAAGGGCGTGATTTCTGGCTTTGAAGATGAAAGGGGCTCACTAGCCAAGGAATGCTACCTGGAAAAGAAAAGGAAATGGATTCTGCCATTGGGTTTAGCTCCCAAGGAGCACAGATAGCCCTGCCAACATTTTGAATTTCACCTACTGAGATATATATCAGACTTCTGACTTCCAAACCATAAGATAATAAATTTGTGTTGTTAAACCACTAGATTTGTTATTACAGCAGCAATAAGAAAAAAAAATATTTTTTTAAAAGAAAAAAGAAAAACCATATGATCATCTTAATACATGCAAAACAACCTTTTTGGCAAAATCTGACATCCACTCCTGATAAAATATGTCTGCAAAGTAGGAATAGATATAAACTTTCTCTCCCTAATAAAAGATATCTACAAAAAAAACCTATGGCTTACAACACACTTAATGGTAAAAAACTGAATGCTTTTCCCCTAAGATCAGAAGCAAGAGAAGGATGTCTGCTATCATCACCTTTATTCAACATTGTATGGGAGATTCTAGCCAATGCAATCAGGCAAGAAAAAGAAATAGAAGGCATCCAGAAAATTTGTAGTTAAAAACTTTCTCACAGATTAGAAAAAGGGATAGAACTATCTCTATTTGATTTATAGAAGATGACATAATCTGGCTCTGTTCACTCACCCTAATTATTTTGAGATTAATTCATATTGTAGCATTTCTTTTTATTGCTACCATTATATGGATTTACCACAGTTTGCCTGGGTCATATGGTAGGTGTACATCAACATTTTAAGAAACTGCCAAACCATTTTCCAAAGTGATTTGTACTGTTTTATATTCTCACCAGCAATTTATGAGGGTTCCAGTTTCTCTCTACACTAGCTGGCACTTGATGCTGTCCATCTTTTTGATTACAGCAATCCTTGTGGGTGTGAAGTGGTATCTCATTGAGGTTTTAATTTGCATTTCCCTAATGACTAATGATGGGGAGAAAAATGTACTTTATTGTCATTGTATATCCTCTTTGGTGATGTATCTGTTCAAATCATTTGTTCCCATATATTTTAAAATTTGGTTGTTTTCTTATTCAGTTTTAGAAATTATATATTCTGGATATACATCCTTTACTTCTGTATCAGACATATATTTGCAGAATTTTTCTCACAATTTGTAGAATATCTTTTAAAAAAATTTTCTAGACTTTTTTTCTGTAAGCAATGTTATGTTTATAGAAAAATGAGGCCAGGCACAGTGTCTTGTGGAGCCTGTAATTCCAGCACTTTGGGAGGCTGAGGCAGGAGGATCACTTGAGCCCAGGAGTTTGAGACCAGCCTGGGAAACATAGTGAGACCCCATCTCTACAAAAAAATTCGAAAAAAAAAAAAAAATTAGCTAGGCATGTTGGTGGTTGCCTGTAGTCCCAGCTACTCAGAAGACTGAGGTGAGAGAATCGCTTGAGCCAAGGAGGTCGAGACTGCAGAGAGTCATGATCACACCACTGCACCCCAGCCTGAGTGACAGAGCAAGACCCTGTCTCAAGAAAAAAAAAAAGAAAAAAGAAAAGAAAAATGGGAAGTAGAGTTCCCATAAACACCCCTCCTCAATTTGTTTTCTCTATTATTACAGTTATCTTTTGCATTGTATTAGTCAGGATTCTCTAGAGAAAGAGAACCAATAGGACAAATGTAGATATATATGAAAAGATTTGTAATGGGAATTGACTCACATGATTGTGGAGGCTGAGAAGTCCCACGACAATACCATGTGCAAGCTGGAGAATAAGGAGAGCCAGGGGTGTAATTCAGTCTGCGTCCTAAGGCCAGAGAACCAAAGCTGCTGTAAAGTCCTAGAGTTCCAAGGCCTGAGAATAGGAGCTCTGATGTCCCAGGGCAAGAGAAGATGGATGTCCCAGCTCAAAAAGAGAGAGGATTTTTCCTTTTTACACCCTCTGTTACTCAAGCCCTCAACAGATTGGATATTGCCCACTCACATTGGTGAGCTCACATCTTTACTCAGTTTAGAGATTCAAATGCTAATCTCTTCCAGGAACACCCTTGCAGACACACCCAGAAACGTTTTAGTAGTTATTTGTGCATCCCTTAGCTCAGTCGCTTTGGCACATAAAATTAATGTGATGACATCTATAGACAATTCTAACAAATCCACAAAAAAGGGCTAGAACTAATTAATTATGCAAGGAAGTATTTGTTGAGTGTCTGTTACATGACCGGCACTGTCCTAGGCACCCAAGGGTATGAGAAAATAGGGCAGAAAGGGCATCTGTCCTTATGGAGAGTTATCGTGGAGTAGGCAAGCAAAACACAGAGGTTGTTAAGTGATATGACAAAAATACAGCAGGATAAAGAGGGGTAAGACAGACTTGGATGTGGTGACAGAATTAGATAGGGTGATTGCGGGGGACTGCTCCAAGGAGGTGCAGTGTGAGCTCAGAACTGAAGACAAGATGAAGCCAGCTTTGTGAACAGGGGAAGGGAGAGGAGGAAATGTCTGGGATGCGTGTCCTTGAAGTTTATTCTGAGGGAAATATGAACGGAAGCCAAGAGTAATGTGAAAGGCAAATGGCAAATAAGAAATTGGAATGGCACAAGGCAGAATGCTGATGAGATCGATAATATCCATGTGTGGTTTTGTTTTACGTGTGATGTCAGGTGAGGAAAATAAAACAACCCTCCTTGAACTTGGAGCTGTGGAACCTTTAACTAAGCTACTCACCCATGAAGACAAAATTGTAAGAAGAAATGCTACTATGATATTTGGAATCCTGGCTTCTAATAGTAAGTATCAACTTCTAAAAATAATCAAATAATCCCATGTTAATGCATTATCATTCTTTTAAATTTAACATTAAGGAATTTGTTTCAATTTTATTTAAACTGACTTTCATGTTCACAAAAACATTTTATCAGTATAATGCAGCAAATGTGTGATTTCACATTTTAAGGGATAATTTTAAAATAGGAAAATATGTGCAAGCACATCCATGCAAAAACTCCTCTCAGAATTGGTGCTGTAGTCCTACAAGCTGAGAGAGCAATCACTTTCTCTTAAAATTATTTTTCTTGAGTTAGTGTAATGTAATTTGCCTGCCTATATGTATCTTACATTTCATATATATTTCATAGTGAACAAAGCCTAAAGAGTTTTGATAAACTCTTTTTTTGAAACTGCAAACTATATTTTGCAAAAGATAAATTTAAATGTGCGTTTACCAAGGTAAGCGGATCACTTGAGGTCAGGAGTTCAAGACTAGCCTGGCCAACATGGTGAAACCCCGTCTCTACTAAAAACACAAAAAGTAGCCAGGAATAGTGGCGGGGGCTTGTAATCCCACCTACTTGGGAGGCTGAGGCAGGAGAATCGCTTGAACTCGGGAGGTGGAGGTTGCAGGGAGCTGAGATTGCGCCACTGCACTCCAGCCTGGGTGACAGAGTGAGACTGTCTCAAAAGAATAAATTTTAGAAAGTGCATTTACTCCTTAAATCAGACCTATTACTTGTTTGGAACCATATATGTCATATTATTATATTAATATATAATATATAATGAATATATTATGTAATATTAATCATGTGTACATGATTAACATTAATATGTGATTAATATCAACATACAATTAATATCAATATATTAATATATTAGTATAATATATTAATATGTAATTATATATTAAATAACATATTAGTATCATATAATATGATGGTATAATATTAGTTAGAAGATGCTATTATGTCCATTAGAATATCAGTTTGAACACCATGCCAATAAACGCAGTCTCTGACTTATGAACAGGATATATTTTCCTTGTCATTTTCTAATGGTAGTTTTTGAGTCAGCCACCAAAAACACTGTAACTCATAATACATTTTAAATGACACTCTTAGTGGAGACTAAATTCTAACATAAAACTTAGGCTGCTCTGAATAAACACATGCCTATCGTGGTACATGGCTAAAATCATTATACTTTCCCCATCTTATGATAATCTCAGCAAAACACAAGCACGGATTCTTTCCTAGTCTTCCTGCCCATCCGCCCCCCGCCATTTTCCCTGGACCCCGTGTGATGACAGTGAGGCCTCCTTATTCCTTGGCCAGCAGGGATTGTGGTATGAGTGTGTTCAGGGACAGTTATGAGTGGAAGGTGGGGAGAGACGTGGAAGGGCGGTTTTGTGTGGCGTCTGTGCCATTTCAGCCTCAGCTACAGAGACTGCACTTGCGGGCAGCTGCAGTGCTGGAAGCAGATGGGGCCCTGTGCGAGGGGTCAGTGGAAGGCAGTGACTTTGAGAGCTCTGATGGTAGTTGTGCTGTAAGGCAGGGGCCTGGGAGTGTTTCCGGAGATGGCAACAGGATGAGGACAGTCATGGCGGAGTGCATGTCCCACCAACTTAGACTATGGTAATACTAGTTAACACTTACATACACTGACAAGGGGCCAGGCACTGTGCTAAGTGCTATTGATACATTAAATCATTTAATCCTATCTAACAGCCCTGTGAGGTAGGTACTATTATTATTCCCTTTACATCTGAGGTAACAGAGGCATACAGAAGTTAAATAAGGCAGTACTCAATTGAATTATGGGCCTTCCTAAATTTATCACAAGGATTATCTGTGTAACAATTCTATGTTAGTATCATAATGAATGTTTAACCAAAAACAAAAAAAGGAAAATTGTAACCAAAAAAGGGAAGATTTTTTTATTTCTTATGTTTTATTCTACTTACGTACCACTGAATTTGAGAAACAAAAATATTTTGTGGCCAGGCATGGTGGCTCACGCCTATAATCCCAGTACTTTGGGAGGCTGAGGTGGGAGGATTGCTTGAGCTCAGGAGATTGAGGCTGCAGTGAGCCATGACCACACCACTGCACCCCAGCCTGGGTGACAGAGCGAAACCCTGTCTCAAAACAAAAACACACACACAAACCTTTGTAATATGTCTTATGCAACTCTTTATTTTAAAAGTAGGATATATATCTCAAAGCATTAGTTTATTTGCCCAAAATCATGCAGGTGGTTAGTAGTGGAACTGAGGTTAGAGCCCTGCACACAGGCATACCTGTCTAGCTTTAATTAGGCTGACAAAAATAGTATAAAAATGTACTTTAAAACAGTCAATATACTTATTTTTAAGCATTTTTGGCATTTCTAATAATCAAATTGAACGTAAGCAATCAAGATGTATTAATTAAAATAGGCTGGGTAATCTTACTTGCATTCTGTACAAGATTTATTAAAATCAGAATTTAAAAATACCCTCCCAGCAACATACACACAAAGATTACTATTACATAATAAATAAACACAGGGCACAGTGACTCAACTCTTCTGATATGTGTTCTAGGCACACTTTGCACTTTTATGATTGTTTCTAGTGTCTTAGAAGGAAGTACAGCTCATGATCGAGGAATATAGGCAGGCTAGAGAATGTGTGGGGTTGGCCCTACCTAGGCATGAAACCTGCCCCACCACTTGCTTTGTGGTTTTGAGCCTCAATTTCCTTATCCGTAAAATGAGATAATAATATTACCTGTCTCATAAGGGACTGTTCAGTAGATACTACCATTATCATTATTATTATTTCGAGACAGGGTCTCACTCTGTTGCCCAAGCTAGAGTACAGTGGCGTGATCTCAGCTCACTGCAACCTCTGCCTCCCAGGTTCAAGCGATTCTCCTGCCTCAGCCTCTCAAGTAGCTGGGATTACAGATACAAGCCACCATACCTGGCTAATTTTTGTTATTTTTAGTAGGGTAGGGGTTTCGCCATGTTGGCCAGGCTGGTCTCGAACTCCTGACCTCAAGTGATTCACCCGCCTCGGCCTTTCAAAGTGCTGGGATTACAGGCATGAGCCACCACACCCGGCCTATTATTATTATTAATAAACATCAATATTCTGTTTCTTCCTTTGTAGATGACGTTAAAAAATTGTTAAGGGAGTTAGATGTCATGAATTCTGTCATTGCCCAGCTTGCTCCAGAAGGTAACTTTGCATTCTATATCTGTTTTAAAAAATGGAACTGGTTTTTTACACTTGATTAAACTATATATTGAAAATCATTCATGAAATATTGTAAAGTGTTATTAAAATCTCTCAAACCACAGCTCAATTTTGAGTTTATAAAAGAGGTGAGCTTTAAGCAAGATACAATTTGTGGAGCTTTGGTTTCCAAAGCATATTTTAAAGTAGTGGCTGAATAATAAGCATTTGGCATACTTGTGTTATTTATTTTTGATACACAGAAGAAGTAGTTATCCATGAGTTTGCTAGTCTTTGTCTAGCAAACATGTCTGCAGAGTACACCAGTAAAGTGCAAATATTTGAACATGGGGGATTAGAGCCACTCATCAGACTACTGAGTAGCCCCGACCCGGATGTAAAGAAGAACTCTATGGAATGCATTTACAACTTGGTGCAGGTAAGATTAATTTCTAAAAAGCGTTCTGACGAAAGCTGATTTTAGAATTTATTTTCCCATTAAAAATAGAAAAAAGCTTTTAAAAACGCACCAGTTTTGCATCATCAGATCTTCTTGTTACTGGTATTTATCATTCAGAGAAAAAAATAATGGAAGCTTAATGTAGATAATCTTTCAATTTTCACATTTTGTAAGTCATTGTCTCCTGTGAAAAAGTATTTTGGAAATGTATTTGTTTTTAAAGAATAGAATGGCATGCAAATAAAATGTACTTCTTTTGAAACAGGAAATCTAATATGTGGAAACTGCGCAGTTACTATTGACTGAACCCTGCTGGTCTAAGCACATTGGATGTAATATATACCCTATTCAATGTACTGAGATTTTGGTTTAGGCTTATTTGTTGCTAAAAATCTAGTGATTTTTGATTTTTGAGTATGCAGGACAGAATTCATTGTCCACAATAGCAAGATGCTACCTCACTGTGCTGTTTTCCTTTGTCACGGAAAGAAACTGCCAACCTTCCCCTCCCCTGCAGTCCTGTCCTTTGCACCCCAACCCCCAGAATATACACACATACACACACACACACCCTCACAACCACAGCAGGTCAGCTTCCTGACACTTTGAACAGCCTTCTCTGCTGCTTAGATTCCTTAACAATTAGCATGCACATTTGATGAGCTTTAGATCACCTGAAATTGGAAAGACACAAATTTTAAATGGCCATTAATAGAGTAGGGAATGAGGAGATACCAAAACGAGAGTGAAGAAGAGGATTAATGCAGAGGCAATGTATTCAGGCAAAGAGGGACAAATAGGCTCATGTCAAAATGCAGCAAAAGCAAAATTCCTGGCCCAGTATGCCATTGCTACTCGACAGGACTGGTTTCACCCTCACCCCTCCCTCCCTAAAAAAGAGACCCTGAAAAAGAAGCTCAGCCCCTCTTTTCCCTTCTCCGGTCACTTTGGCTTTACCTCATTTGATTAAATATTCCTGTGTGTTTGTGTTTTAAATCCCAAGACTCCTTAGAGCAGTATTTCTCTATTGTCTTAATCAAGAAGAAATCAAAATGATTACCTCCACAATTCTTAACAGCAGTACTGGCTAAAAACTGTGTATTAGTTTCCTAGGGCTGTTGTAACAAAGTACTACAAACTAGGTGGCTTAAAACTACAGACAGTCACAGTTCTGGAGGCCAGAAGTCCAAAATCAAGGTGGCAGTAGGACCACGTCCCCACTGAGACCAGATAGGACCCTTCCTCTCCTCTTCCCAGCTTCATGTAGTGGCCATCCATTGGTGGCATCCCTTGGCTTGTGGCTGCATCCCAGCAAGCTCTCCCTCTGTCGTCTCTCTCTCCTAAGGACACTAATTGTACAAGGACACCACTAAGGGCCCACCTTACTCCAGGATGACCTCATCTTAACTAATGACATCTGCAATGACCCTGTCTTCAGTAAGGTCACATTATGAGGTACTGGGGTTAGGACTTCAGCATATATTTTGGGGGAACACAATTCAACCCATGACAAAAAGCAATCTACAATTGTGTCTAAAGGAGGCTGAATATTAGCAATCAATTGAAGGATGGACAGGGGAAAGCTAAGCTATAATTGGAGCCTTTTCCACCTTTAGTACTATTTTATATTTACCATGTTTTGATCAAAGGTATCATGTCTTAAAAGAGTTTGGGAGCTTTTCATGGCTTCTTGGCTTGTTTTCTTAAACTCCCCCAACCACCCACTTCTTCACTCACACAGAATCATAGACATACAGGCACAACAATTGTCTAGATTACAATGACCCCTTGATTGTGTAAATGTCTTAAATAAAGGTCATGTATCTGAATAAACCTGCTGTAAATTTGCATGCAGAGGGCCTGTCAACAGTACTGCATGCTAATAGGTATTTCATAAACAATCCATTTGAATGAGATAATAAGGAATCAATGCCATTTCATTGTATTAATTACTATTTGAAGCTGTATATCCAAGTGTGAGAAGAATTTCATTATGCATAGATTTTATTATACTGCTGTTTAATCAGAATTTGCTGCATAATAAACAATAGATAAAAGTCATAGATCATGTATATTTTCTGTTGTAGACAATGTCTACATATTAGTTAAAATAAATTTTGGTGTTGTCAATTGAAAGATTTCTTATTTTGTGAGTTATTTTGGAAGGGAATCTGGAATAAAAGATGGGAAAATTATAACTTATGTTCTTGTGTTAGAAAACAGAATTTCTCCATTCTTGAGAATGTATTTTGCTTAAAAAAATTATTGATCATCTGTATTTTGTGGCAGGATTTTCAGTGTCGAGCTAAACTTCAAGAACTAAATGCAATACCTCCTATCTTAGATCTCTTGAAGTCAGAATATCCGGTGATTCAGTTGTTGGCTCTCAAAACCTTAGGTGTTATTACAAATGATAAGGAGTCTCGAATAATGCTAAGAGACAATCAAGGATTGGACCATCTTATTAAGATCCTAGAAACTAAGGTATTTAGTTTCATTCATTCCACCCTCTATGAGGAAATGTATTTCTCCCAAATGTTTAAAAATGAAATTTTATTATACTTAACGTGTATTAAGTGTAATGGATTAATTTGCTTATTGCTAGATAAAGTTTATTGGCCTGCTTAAATCAGGCTAATTGTAGAGACTATTATAAACTAATTTTAAAAGTCTTCTAGTTTAGCAGACTTAAGGTTTTTAAATTCTTGTCTATGATCTTCCTCTTGATTTCCTGAAACACCTAGGGTGAGTCTTTTAACCTTCATTATGGTTTTCTCTGGGATAAAGCAGAAGCGTAATTTACCTTCTAGATACCTTTTAATAATATTGGAGCTAAATGTCCATAGTTGCTAATAAGCTCCTTAAGAATCAAACTTTAAGAATTTATCTGTGCCTTCTGGGATCTCCTGGTTAGAAAAACTCATCTAGCAGTTTATTGAAAACCATTTAATTGACTTGAGTGGTTCAGATCTCTTCTGAATGTGTCCTGTGTCTTTCGCCACTAATTCCTTAGTGAAACAGTAATAAACAGATTTCAGATCCAGTATCCCTACTTTAATATTTAGTAAATTCAATTAATTCTAATAACAGAAATCTACTTGAAGTACCTCTTAGAAATTCCAGAGATAGGAACATATTGAAGGAGAAAAACGGAGTAATAACTTTGTATTCTGTTTCAAACTATCCAATTGTTAAATTTTTTTCTAAAAAAACCAGAACTCAGTTTGATGATACAACACCGGGAAAATGAAGTACAATATAAAAGAGCAGTGATGGCACAAGCATGTTCCCAGCCATGTGGACCTACCCGCCTTTGATTTGTGGATCCCATATGTGATCCCCTATAATTACACTTGTGATGCAAAATCCTAGTAACACTATATAGTACACATTTTATCCTGTTTTTTAAAAGGGGAACTGAAACCAGAAATGTTACTTAATTTGCCTTATGTCACACAGGTAGAAAGTGACTAACCACAGGGTTTATCTGATATGCCATAGTATTCTCACCTATCTGATATTTTACCTGTCTTCTTTTAATTAGGAAAGGGGATGGAAGCACCTGCTAGGTGGCAGGCATTGTGATTTTATTAAATTTGTAATTCATTGAGGAATGTGATGGTATTTTTATCTATAAAATGAAAGTATTGATAATAATTCTATCATTACATATATAATCATATATACCTATTATAGTGTTAATCCTATTATACAAATAAGAAAAATGCCTCTCAAAGAGGTTGAATAACTTGCCTATGGTTAGAGCTAGGAAATATGTGAGAAGGGTTTTTTAAGAACTGGTATGTATATATGTATATATTCTAGTGGGAAAAATTCAAAGAACACAAAAATATAGAGAGTGAAACATCAAAATTCTTCTCCACATCCTCACCTAAGAGTAGGTAGAAGGCACAGGTGTCCGCTCCCATAATTTTTATTCAGCATTGTCCTGGAAGTTGGAACCGGGGCAATAAGCCCAAATAAATAAATAAATGACACAAAAGACTAACAAACTGGGGCCAGGCATGGTGGCTCACACCTGTAATCCCAGCACTTTGGGAGGCTTAGGTGGGTGGATCACAAGGTCAGGAGATCGAGACCGTCTTGCCCAACATGGTGAAACCCCGTCTCTACTAAAAATACAAAAATTAGCTGGGCATGGTGGCACGTGCCTGTAATCCCAGCTACTAGGGAGGCTGAGGCAGAAGAATCACTTGAACCCAGGAGTCGGAGGTTGCAGTGAGCTGAGATTGCACCACTGCACTCCAGCCTGGCAACAGGGCGAGACTCTGACACACACACACACACACACACACACACACACACACACACACAAAAGACTAACAAACTGGAAAGGAAGCCGTAAAACTGTATTTATTCAGATTGCATGACCATTTATACAGAAAATCTTAAGAAGACTACAGAAACTTACTAGAACTAATAAATAGATCTATCGAGGTCAAAGGATGAAAGTTCAATACATAAAAATTTATCATATTTCTATATGTGAGCAATGAACAAAACAGCAAAAGTACATTTGAACTTATAATACCTTCCTACAATATGAACTACATGGAGATAAATTTACCAAACTTTTTGCAAAATCTATACACTGAAAAATATAAAACACTTTTTAAAAGGAACTAAAGAGATAATATATGTATATGGACTGAACACATATTAATATGTCAGTTTCCACTTAATTACCTTTTGATTAGTTTTCAATTATCATATGATTATTGATTTGGTTATAGTTAAGCTTCCCATTTATATTTGTCTGATCTGTTTTATTCCATAGTTCCTCTCTTCCTGCCTTTTGTAGTGTTAATTTTCTTTTTTTTTTTGAGATGGAGCCTTGCTCTGTCACCCAGGCTGGAGAGCAGTGGCACGATCTCTGCTCACTGCAATTTCTGCCTCCTGGGTTCAAGTGATTTTCCTACTCAGCCTCCCAACTAGCTGGGACTACAGGCACGTGCCACCACATCCAGCTAATTTTTGTATTTTTGGTGGGGGGGAGGGGTTTCACCATGTTGGCCAGGCTGGTCTCGAACTCCTGACCTCAGGTGATCCTCCTGCCTTGGCTTCCCAAAGTGCTGGGACTACAGGCATGAGCCACTGCACCCGGCCCCCTGTAGTGTTTTTTTTTTTTTTTTAGTGTTACATTTTAATTCATCTCTTGGCTTTTTTGCTATATTTCTTTGTTCTATTTTTAGTGGTTGCTGTAGTGATTACAATACGCAACTTAACTTTAACTTATAATAGTCTAGAGTTAATATTGAACTACTTCAAGTAAAATACTCGAACCTTTTAACAATGTATCTCTACTTTTCCTATTCTTAATATTGTTACATATTTTATATCTGTGTCCATTACAAACCCAACAATACAATGTAATAATTTTTTGTTTTGAAGAGTCCTATATCATGTGTTAAGATATTAAGGATTATATATTCATATGTGTTTGTGTAGTACCTATCCATATATTCATCTATCAATATTTAGTATTTTATATTTACTCACATATGTATGATTTCTGATGCTTTTCATTTTTTCCTGTAGATCCATGTTGTCATCAGGGTCATTTCCCTTCAACCTGAAGAACCTCATTTAGCATATCTTATAGTGTAAATATAATGGCATAAATTCTGTCTTTTAAATTTATCTGGAAGTGGCTTCCTTTTGCCTTTAATTTTGAAAAGACATTTTTGCTTGATACAAAATTCTTGGCTGCTAGTTTTGTTTTTAGCATTTTTAAATTTCTTCTGAATGCCAGTATTTCTGATGAAAATTCAGCCATTAAGCTTAACTATTTTCCTGTACGTGATGTGTCACTTTTCTTTGGCTGCTTTCAACACTTTGCTCTTTATCTTTGGCTTTCTGCATTTCTCTTCTGCATGGAAGTGATATAATTATATATCCTGCTTGGGGTGCTTGACCTTCTTAGATCTGTAAATTAGTGTTTTCTGCCAATCATGGAATTTTTCAGTCATTATTTATGCAAATATTTTTTTCCATTCCTTCTCTCCCTCTGGAACCCAATTACATATATGTTGTCTTGCTTGATATTTTACAGGACTCTAAGGCTCTGCTCACTTTTCTTCAATTTTTTAGATTAAATAACGTCTTTTGATCTCTGTTTAATTTATGTGATTTCGGCATCTCTAATCTGCCGTTTAGTCCACCTAGTAAATTTTTCTTTCTAGTTTTTGTACTTTTCAAGTCTTAAATTTCCATGTTTGAAGTTTCATTTCTCTACTGAGCTTTCCTCTGTGAACATATTTATCATAGCTGCTTTAAAGTCTCTAATTACTTAATTCACCAACATCTGTCCCTAACAGAGTAGATTTCTGTTGACTGACTTTTTTCTGACTTTGAGTCACACTTTCCTGTTTCTTCTTTGCATGGTTAAGAATGAGCATTGTAGATAATACTTTCTAGTGATTCCAGATTCTGTTGTGTCCTTCTGAGGATTGCGGCTATTTTGCTGTACTAGGCAGTGAGCTACACACTTTGTCTCTCTAGTGGTGCCGCTGGTATCTCTGCTCAGTTCTTACAGTTTCTGGTTGCTGCTGTTTTTAGCCTGACTCCATGGAGTTCTCCCCAGAGCTTCTGCAGTTTGCTGGTCACCTGTGGCTCCTCTGTCAGTCTCAGGCTCTGATCTCTGACACCTCAGACCAGTAAGGCTTCAGCATTCTGCCAAATGAGCTGCACATGGATTGAGGAATGCACTGTATTTAAAAGCAGTAAATTAATCAATCTCACCTAGCACAGCTCCCTCTTCAAGGAGAAGATATGCTTTCTAGTCCTTGCCTGTTTATTTTCACCAGGGTCCCTGGGGTCTTCTCCACGCATGTATAGTTTAGTAGTCAGCCAGAGGTCTGGGCATAGTTTATACTCAGATTTTGGGTTATACCTTATATTAGAGTTCTCTAGAGAAATAGAACCAACAGGATGTATGTATATTGTACATGTGCATGTGTATATGGGTGTATTAGTCCATTTTTACACTGCTATAAAGAACTGCCCGAGACTGGGTCATTTATAAAGAAAAGAGGTTTAATTGACTCACAGAACCTAGTGGATGAGGAGGCCTCAGGAAACTTACAATCATAGCAGAAGGGGAAACAGGTTCATCTTACATGGCAGCAGATGACCATGTGAAGGAGGAACTGGCAAACACTTATAAAACCATCAGATCTCATAAGAACTCACTCACTGTCATGAGAACAGCACGGGGGAACTGCCCCCATGATCCAATCGCCTCCCATCAGGTCGCTCCCTTGACACGTGGGGATTATGTTACTGAATTTGCCTAGAGATCACAATTTGAGATATTTGGCTTAGGACACAGAGCCAAACCATACCAATGGGTGTGTGTTTGGGGGCGGGGGTGGGTAGTTGCTTTAAGGAATTGGCTCATGTGATTTTGGAGGCTTGGTAAGTCCAAAATCCACAGGTTAGACCAGTAGGCTGAAGACCCAGAGAAGTGTTGTAATTCGAGTCCAGGGGTGCTGTACTGGCAGGATTCCCTCTGTGGCCAGGCAGATCAGTCTTGTTCTATTAAGGCCTTCAACTCATTAGATGAGGTCCACCCATATCGTGGAGGGTAATCTGCTTTACTCAAAGCCTGTTTAAACATTAATCTCATATAAAAAGTACTTTCACAGGAACATCTAGAATAATATTTGGCCAAATATCTGGGTACTGTGGCCCAGATAAAAATTCATCACAAGTTTTCTCCTTGTCAATTTGGTACCCATATACCTCTTAAATCATAATCTTCAGACAATAATGAGATCATACTTTTACCTAATGTGATACAACTATCCTATATACAACCAAATATTTCCCAATGCTTACCCCAGAAGAGGATGCAAAATCCTTGGGTGATGTTTACCCTTCCTGGACCCACAAATCCTGGCTATGGGAGAAACGGCACCATATGGTAGACACTGATTCAGAGCATATACAGCATTCTGGAGAACCTTGCCAAAGCCCTGCAAGGTATTGCCACCTAGCTGGTGCTGTAACTGAGTCTTCAAAAGGCCATTCTATCAAGCCAGCTGCTTCAGGATGGTGGGAAACGTGGTAAAACCAGTGAATTCCATGAACATTGGCCACAATGTATTTGCTGTGAAAGTGAGTTCCTTCCCTTCATGATGGTGGATTATCCTTTCTGAGCATTTCTCACTTTTGGGATTTCCCGTTTACATTTCTAGCTATTTAGGTAAAACCGCAGTTTTCCATGGCTGTGGGGATTCAGTAGATTTCCTCAGGCAAGACGGCCACACACTCGCAATACTTCTGTTATAGTCACAAATTATTTTAAAGTATATATTTTCATCAGTTTCTGTCCTGCTTTTTCAAAAAATGTTTTCTCCAGATTTCAAAATTGTTTTTTGTAGAAGACTGTATGAGCAACTTCATTGACTACCATTTCTGGAAGTTTCCTCCCTAGCATTACTTTTTATCCATAAAACATTTTGGAGTAAGGGAAAGGAGAAAAGACAGGGCACATGGCCAAGAAGAGTGATGTTACTTTGATAAGCAGAACTCCTGTTCCCTGGGGCCTCTGTCACAACAAAAATCATGACATTGTGTTCTGACTGACTTTATTTCCTCTTGTAGTCAAATTTGGGAAGTGTACATTTTAGTACAACTTTCTAAAGTTGTATTTGCTTTTATTATTAGGAATTGAATGACCTTCATATAGAAGCACTTGCAGTGATAGCCAATTGCCTTGAAGACATGGATACTGTGGTGCAGATTCAGCAGACAGGGGGTCTTAAAAAGCTCCTGTCATTTGCAGAAAACTCTACAATTCCTGATATTCAGAAGAATGCAGCAAAAGCCATTACTAAAGCAGCTTATGATCGTATGTCTCATTTTATTTTATTTATTTTGAGATAGGATCTTGCTCTGTTTCTCAGGCTGGAGTGCTGTGGCGTGATCACAGCTCACTGCAGCCTCAACCTCCCCAGGTTACAAGTGATTCTCCCACCTCAGCCTTCCTAGTAGCTGGGACTACAGTCATGCACCACCATGCCTGGCTAATTTTTGTATTTTTTGTAGAGACAGGGTTTTGCTGTGTTGCCCAGGCTAGTCTAGAACTCCTGGGCTCAAGCGATCTGCCCACTTTGACTGAGTTACAGGCATGAGCCACTGCACCCTGCCATGTCTTATTTTATATAAACAAAACATATATAATTCCTCTTGTCTCAATTTTGATTAGTACTAACCAACACTAGAGCATTTGTCTGCTTTTTAAAAACCATTTGAGAATAGTGCTATATTTACTACTTAAGTCCAAACTCATCTCACTTCCAATGAGTTAGAGATTTGTCAGGGATATGAAGAACTCAATATGATTTCATTATCCTATTTTTCAAAATACAATTCATTTCTACATTAAGTTTTAAGCCTTTGTTTCACTTGAATTTGGAATTATATAGAAGGTATGCATTGTTTGTGAACCTGAGAGCATTGAAGAAATCCACATTCACAATGATATCTATAAAGTAATTTTCAAGTTTCAGCTGGAGTCTAGTAGCACCATGTTACATAGCTGTGAAAAATATGCTCATACTATATACATAATACAATTTGCATTTCAGTGACAAGTTATGTTGATATAAATCTGTAAAATATGAGAGATTAATTACAGCACAAGCACAGATGAAATTATAGTTTTAATTTATGTATATTTGGAGTCTTTTATCTAATAAAAGATGCGATCTTATTTTTCCCCTTCTGCACCACTACTTTTAGAAATGATGACAGCGTTGACTATTTTAAGTGATTTATATTCTAAACATATATACTCACATCTGTATATTGATATGTATACTATGGGAAACACTCCATTTTCAGCACACACTGGATTTCTTCAGGACAAAGCTTTAATGCAGTAAGCAAGATTTCACCATCCAGTATGTAGAGTGCATAGAGGGGCCTCATGAGTTACATTATAAATGCCTATTTGAGAGACTGGTTGTGAAATCAAGGCTTCTTCATATTGGCAAAGGTTGGTTTACCCAGTATTCTATCAAATGGAACTTAGACATTATTCTAGCTGGTCAGTTCTCTCTTCCTTCTATCCTAGTTCTTCTTAGCTAAGTGAGACCCGAAGAGAAGTAAAATGGGGAGACACGGACAATGCCAAACCTGAAATGTTTGCGTATCTCAGCATCTCTTTGGAGAGTATTTATATGTATCAAATGTGGCTGGGTCATTCTAAGACTGTTCTCACTCATTTTGAGGTGGTGAGTTTGATGATGCCTACCCATCATGTGCCACAGTACTGGAAAGTACGCTGCAGAGTTCCTGGTACTAGAGTTCTAGTACTAGTTCCACTACTGGCATTGTAACGACCTACTTAAGTGATTTTGAGTGAACTATAACTTCTCCAGAACAATGTATATATTCGTTTACTCATGATTTCTTACTGAGTTCTCACCCAGAACAGGAAAGTAAACAGGCACTTACAATGCAGTGTTCAAAGTGATTAATGATGGAAACACAGGATCACCCAGGAAGGCTCCCAGCACAGACCTGGATCAGAAAAATATTTCTGAAATCAGTGATTAACAAGCTAGGACCTAGAGTAAATAAGATAAATTGTCTGGTCAAAGAAGGTTCAGATGGGACGGAGGAGGAGAAGTGGTTCTGAGAAGGAACAGTATGTATAAAAGCCAGAGGAGGGATAACATGGTAAGTTCCAGAACTGAAAGTTTTCAGAATGGCCAATGACCAGAAAGCCACAGAACACTGAGCGCTCAGGCTATGGACGTGGTGAGGAGCCCAGTGCTCATGGACATTATAAGCCCAGTTAAGGATTTTGGACTTTATTTTAATGGCAACAAAGAGCCATTGAAGTTACTCAGAAGGGAGGGAACATCATGGATTTTCACTTGTTAAAGAAAGAGAACTCGTGTTGCAAAGAGGAGAAGAGATTGGAAATGTTTAGGACCAGACACAGAAGACCAAAAGGGGGTTGCTATAGTAATCTAGGTGAGATGTGAAGGTGCCCTGAAACAGAGATGCGGTGTTCAGGACTGGCTCAAGGCACTTTGCAAGGAGAACCACCAGCACATGTGTGAGTATTTTTGAATGACTATGTTGGTTGAAAGAGGAAGAAGGCGATACCAAGGATGACGCCAGGTTTCTGGCTTAGACAGCTAGAAGTAAAATGGTGCCACTCACAGAACTGAAGAACTCAAGAAGGGGAGCGGTTTTGCTTGAAGAAAAGGAATCAATCCTATTCTTGCCTTTTAAATTGTGGTGAAATACAAATACTATGAAATTTACCGTCTTCATCATTTTTAAGTGTACATTTCAGTGGCATTAAATGTATTCACATTTTTGTGGTGCTGTCCATCCACAGAAATCTTTTCATTTAGCAAAACTAAAAGTATACCAATTAAACAATCATTCCCACTCCTTCCTCACACAAACTCCTGGCAACCACTATTCTTTGTCTCTATGAATTTGATGACTCTAGATCCCTCATATATATGGAATCATACAGCATTTGTCCTTTTGCAAATGCATAGCACTTGGCACGATGTCCTTAAGTTTCATTCATGTTGTAGCATGTGTCACAATTTCCTCCCTTCTTAGGGCCAAAGAATATTCCATTGCCTGTATAGACCACATTTTGTTTATCCTTTCAACCATGGATGGACAGTTGGTTGCATCTGCCTTTTGGTTAATGTGAATAATGTTGCTAAGAATGTGGGTATACAGATATCTCTTTGAGTCCCTGATTTCAATTATTTTGGATATATACCTAGAAGTGGAGTTACTGAATCATATGGTAATTATATTTTTAGTTTTTTTTTTTTTTTTTTTTTTTTTTTTTTTTTTTTGAGACAGTCTCGCTCCGTCACCCAGGCTGGAGTGCAGTGGTGCGATCTCAGCTCACTGCAACCTCCACCTCCTGGCTTCCAGCGATTCTCCTGCCTCAGCCTCCTGAGTAGCTGGGACTACAGGCACGCACCACCACACCCAGCTAATTTTTGTATTTGTAGTAGAGACATGATTTCGCCATGTTAGCCAAGCTGGTCTTGAACTCCTGACCTCAGGCAATCTTCCCAACTCAGCCTCTCAAAGTGCTGGGATTACAGGTGTGAGCCACCATGCCCGTCCTCTATTTTTAATTTTTTTGAGAAACTGCCATATTGTTTTCTGTAGCAGCTGTACCATTTTACATTCCCATAACCAATGCACAAGAGTTCCAATTTCTCCACATCCTGGCCCACACTTGCTATTTTCTGTTTGTTGATAGTAGCCATCCTAATGGGCGTGAGGTGCTATCTCATTGTACTTTTTATTTGCATGCCCTAATGATTAGCAACTTCAAGCATCTTTATCGTGTACTTACTGGCCACTTGCATATCTTCTTTGGAGACATCTATTCAAGTCCTTCTCCCATTTTTTAATTGGGTTGTTTTCTTGATGCTAAGTTACAGAAGTTCTTTATATATTCTGGATATTAACCCCTTATCAGATATTATTTGAAAACAGTTTCTCCCATTCTGTGGGTTGCCTTTTTACTCTGTTGATTGTGTGCTTTGATGCAAAAAGTTTTAAATTGTGGTGCATTCCAATTTATCTATTTTGTTGGCTATGCTGTTTGCTGTTGGTGTCATATCCAATAACTCATTACCAAATATCAAAGCTTTTGCCCTATGTTTTCTTCTAGGAGTTTTGTAGCTGTAGCTCTTACATTTAGGTCTTGATCCATTTTGAGTTTATTTTTATATAGGGTATAAAATTATGGTCCCAGTTCGTTCTTTTTCATGTAGACATAAATTTTTCCTAGCATCATTTGTTGAAATTGGTTATTTGTAATAGAAAGGAATTCAAGCAGATAGTCTTTAAATCCTTTCTGGCACTTAATGTTTTCTGATTCTACTTCCTTTTGTTAGTTCTAAAATAACTACATTCCAGTTTCAAGTTGTGTCTCCTGTCTTTATGTTAGAATCTAATGACTAACTGTATTTACTTCATATATGTCATCTGTGATTGTATTATGTTCCCTTCAAACATCACTTTTTCAGACCGAAGAATTCAGATCTTGTTTAGTCTCTCTCCACGCATGTCCTCAGGCCATCCTGGGATCATTTTCTTACCTCTTCAGGACTTCCTCTTGTTTATTATACCCTCCTTGAAATGTGTTGATAAGTATTACGAAAGCTATTTTAAAAGTATGCACCATCATTTTATATTATCTATAGATAGGTTAATTTATCATTATTTTCCATTTCAGTCTTATGCAGCAAGTATTTTAGTCTCCTAACTACATTAGCATATTGGGCCAACCCTTTGAGGGAAGGACCTGCAGGGAGCCCCCAGATCATCTTTCTCAGTCAGTACCCAGAGCTCAAAGTTCCTCATTTTAATTTGTAACATTTTGGGGCTGGGCACAGTGGCTCACACCTGTAATCCTAGCACTTTGGGAGGTTGAGGTGGGAAGATCACTTGACACCAGGAGTTCAAGACCAGCCTGGTCAACAGAGCAAGACCTCCCATCTCTACATAAAATTTTTTTTAAATGAGCCATGTGTGATGTTGTGCACCTGTAGTCCCAGCTACTTGGGAGGCTGAGGAAGGAAGATCACTTGAGCCCAGGAGTTTGAGGCTGCAGTGAGATGTGATCATCCCAGTGCACTCCAGCCTGGGTAACTGAGCAAGACCCTTAATAATAATAATAATAATAATAAATCCTAACATCTTTGATTTATAGTTAAAAATGCAAACTTTGCTTTGGACTAGTATTGCATATTCTTTGAGGCCTGGTATAGGATCTATTTGTACAAGTGTTCTATTAAATCTTGGAAAGGCATACTCTGCTTACTATTTAAATAAACATTTATCATATGCAATTCATTTCTATATTAAGGATATTAAGATAAGGATAAACAATGGATGGAATGAATAAATATTTTCTGAATAGACAAAAAGATATATTTCCTGTAGAATGCAGAGTTTATCTTTTAGTTCAATTTTATAAATTATATTGTACAGTTTTATCCTTATTCTCTTTTTAGCTATATGATCTGTCACAGATGAAGAGTAGTATGTTAGAAGTTTCCCACTATATTATTTTTACTTTCTTGTAATTTTTTCTTTTTCTTTTTTCTTTTTTTTTGAGACAGAGTCTCGCTCTGTCGCCCAGGCTGGAGTGCAGTGGCGCGATCTTGGCTCACTCCAAGCTCCACCTCCCAGGTTCTCACCATTCTGCTGCCTCAGCCTCCCTAGTAGCTGGGTCTACAGGTGCCTGCCACCAGGCCCGGCTAATTTTTTGTATTTTTAGTAAAGATGGGGTTTCACCATGTTAGCCAGGATGGTCTTGATCTCCTGACCTCGTGATCCACCCGCCTCGGCCTCCCAGAGTGCTGGGATTACAGGCATGAGCCACCGCGGTCAGCCTTTCTCTTGTAATTTTATATTAAATGACTTCACTTTATGTTTTATATCCACTACTGATTTTTTTTAATCTCACTTTTATTGCTCTTTAGCTTTTGATTCTAATTTGATATTAAGATTACCATGTATTATCAAACATGGTCTTGGCAAAAAAAAAATTCTGGAGACTCCTGATGGTTTTAAAAGAGACAAATGAAGGAACTACTTTCAGAAGTATAATTAGGGTTAAGGGAATAAGCAAGAGATGATGAGGTCCCCAGAGATTAGCAATAGTGGGAAATCTTTACTACCACTAGGTCCAAAAGGCAAGGCAAATAAATATTGTTAGATTTATTTTTATAGCTACTATATTCACCCTTATTTCTGACATCATGTTTTATGCTTTCTGTTTATTTTTCTATGCTGTTCATTTCTTTGTATAGATTTTAAAAACTTTTATAAACAGTTATTTTAAAGATAAAGTTACTATAGTTATTTTAGATATTTAGCGATTTTGCTTCCACAATTCTTTCCCTTTCTGATGTTTCTAAGATCAATAAGAGGTTATAGATTCCCCTCTCTAAAATCTGTTTTTTTTTGTTTGTTTGTTTTTTTGAGACTGAGTCTCGCTCTGTTGCCCAGGCTGGAGTGCAGTGGAGTGATCTCGGGTCACTGCAACCTCCGGCTCCTGGGTCCAAGTGATTCTCTTGCCCCAGCCTCCCGAGTAGCTGGGATTATAGGTGCGTGCCATCATGCTCATCTAATTTTTGTATTTTTAGTAGAGACAGGGTTTCACCATGTTGAACAGGCTGGTCTTGAATCCCTGACCTCAAGTGATCCACCCGCCTTGGCCTCCCGAAGTCCTGGGATTATAGGCATGAGCCACCACACCTGGCCAAAGACTCTTTTTTAAGAATCACTGTCATTACATTCAATTTTAACCACATTTGTCATTTAGAGTTATATACATATCGAATCTGTTTCAGTGTGTGCTGTCAATTTCTCATAATAAAGCTTACCTGTCCTTATGATTTTATTTGATTCATTTCTCAAATTAACCAGAGTATATTTTTCAGTTAAAATTTTTTTAAGGTATATCCAATAGTGATATGCTTTGAGACCTTACCTTACCTGTGCATAGGTTTGTTGCCTTCAAACATATATGACAATTTAACTGGGTTTGGAATTGTTGCATCATAACATTTCTCCTTAAATATCTATGGAAGTGATGACAGGCACGGTGGCTCACGCCTGTACTCCCAGCGGTTTGGGAGGCCGAGGTGGGTGGATCACCTGACGTCAGGAGTTCAAGGCCAGCCTGGCCAACATGGTGAAACCCTATCTCTACTAAAAATACAAAAAAATTAGCCAGGTGTAGTGGTACATGCTTGTAATCCCAGCTACTCGGGAGGCTGAGGTAGGACAATCACTTGAACCTAGGAGGTGGAGGTTGCAGTGAGCCAAGATCGCACCATCGCACTCCAGCCTGGGCAACAACAGTGAAAGTCCATCTCAAAAAAACAAAAACGAAAAGCTTATCTATGAAGATTGCTTTTGTATTGTTCAAGCCTGATTTGCATTATTTTGCATATATGATTTTTTTGCTTAAGGTAGAATTTTTTATCCTGAGTTTGAAAATTTTGCCGAAATATGTCTAAGTCCCCCTCTCCACTGTCTCTACTACACAGGCAAGCCTTTTGATCTCCAGAGTCATGATTTTTTCCCCTAATTCAGGAAGCTAGTTTTTTCCACTATACTTTGGATTCTTGTTTTTGTTTCACTTAATCTTTTTTCCTCATGAATACTTATTTTTAGACCATCTCTGTTCTCCTTTCTATGCAGTGTTTCATAATTTTGGTTTTTAATGCTCATCATGGAATGCAGAGGACTCTACCTGGGCCTAGTTTTAATGAATAGATGAAGCCTACAGGGTGCCCTTTGCCTGTTTTCCCATCAATTGAAAGGGCAGTGGACTCCTTTAGCCCAATTGTGGATGAGGAGGAGACTTTCCCATAATGCAGTATTGCAACGCCAGAGTTCTCTTCTCCTGATCCCACTGGTTTATATAAGAGGAAGGTGATATAAATTCAGAGCTTTCTAAGAGGCCCTTCATTGTCTGTGGCCTGGGTGACTTGTGGAAATTTGTTTCTTCCTCTCTTCCCCTTGCCCCAGGGTCCTCTTTTTCTCCTTTTCTTATCAACCTCTTTGACAGATCAGTCCATTTTAAATAGCCACATCTCCTCAGCTCATCTCCATCATTTCACCTGCTGCACCTGACTTCTGTTTCTACCATTCTGCCAAAATAGTCCTTGTAGAATTTGACATTGACCTCTCAACTCCGAAATCCTGCAGAGGCATTTTCAGTCCTTTTTAACGTGACCTCTGGGTGGGAATCCACACTGTTGATTGCCCTCTCCTCCTGTAAACTCTTTTATTCCATCGTTTCCAAAACACCCCTCTCTCCTGATTGTTCTTCAAATTACCAGACCAGCCTTCACCTTTACCACTTTCCTCAGCTTATTTCAACACTAAACTTGCCTTCTGTTTTATGTCTTATTCTCTTGAAAATCTCCCTGAGCACTCTTACTTATGACTAATGTTTCAGCTGCCTCCTTATTTGCTTATGAATCCCAAATCTGTTTCTAATTCTGACCTGTCTTCTGAATTCCTGCCTGTATTTCTGACAGCTTCCAAGCACATCCAACTATACTGCCCACACTCCACTTTGGGGAGTGTTAAGTTTCTTTGACAATCTGAACAAAGAGTAACCTTCTGAAAATGCACAAATACACTACATTCTGCATATAATTGCAGGGAGTTCACGGACTGCCTGAAGCCCACCTGTCTTCTGAATAACTCTTGAGCTAGAATAAGCAGGATCAAATCCAGATAGCCCCACTTGGCATCAGAGATTCTTCTATTTTACACAAGCACATGGCCATTGGTTATCAATTTGTTCTTCCTCAGAAACTCTCCCTTGTGGTCTGGATTGTATAACTTTGTTCGACCATAATTTTATACTCATTTGCTCTGGTTTGGGCCTTTTGTCTGGATTCTGGTTTGGGAAATGCTGTTTTGATCTATTGGTATCCATGTTCTTCAAATGGCTAGATTTAGAGGAAATCTCAAATTCTCTAATTCTGTTAATTTTCAAGGTGTCAATAAAATAACTGGTTTCTCTTTCTGTCCTTAAGAAATTAAAAAACCTGCTTCCTCGTGCTTTAACCTAGTATAGCCCACTCTGCTCTACATCTGCTACCAGTTTTCTCACACCAGACCTTCACCTGTTCCCACTATGGTAGATTAAAGCAACAACCTGTGCATGAACTAAAGTAACCCGGCCCTCAATGGAATACCAAGCAAGCACAGCACAAAAGTTAACTTCCATTGCTGAGCAGAACCTCCATTTCCCAGATCTACCTTAACATCATTCAACCAACTGCCCATCTGTATTAAAGTCGGGCTCCTTCACCATGGTCTTGCAGGTTTCCTCTATTACTGTGTAAGCTTCCATTTTATAATTCAACTTATTCAACTGGTAATCTTCCTCCATCCCTTCTGACATAGCCTCCTTCCTTCTTAAATTGTTTTCATCTTTGGCAACTCTACAAAAACTGAAAAAGTATGCCAGGTAGGTCTTCAAATTCAGTGAATGCAGAGGTGGTTTAATTTTCTTATAGTCTAGGAGATATCTGGTCTGAAAGCTTGATTCTTGGAACCTCTAGAAAGATAGATGATTCCACGAAGATTCAAACTTTCTCTCTGTTCACATATCCCAATAAATTATTATGAATGAATGCTCTTCTCATTGGAAGTGCAGAGCTTTGAGAAAATCTCTCCATTCCAGAAGCAGGATTTCCCCTAAGGACTCTGATCTGCCTTAGCCATGACATTTTTGGGCAGTACTGCCCACTTCTGACCAGAACACAATATTAGGGCAGAACCAACATCTTTGAGGCCAGTGCTAGAAGATAGGTTAAATCTTTGTCATTGCCTAATTATTCTCCTCTATTTTGGTTGATTTATTTACCTCTTAACTCTTATTATCTGGCCAGATCTACCATATCCACTTCTTCCTCCTGCCTGGATTCTAGATTCTGCCTTCTTTTCAGGTCCTACCTGTATTTCTTGTTGTATTAGTCTGTTCTCAAACTGCTATGAAGAAATACTTGAGACTGGGTAATTTATAAAGGAAAAATGTTTAATTGACTCACAGTTCTGCCGGGCTGGGGAAGGCCTCAGGAAACTTAACAATCATGGCAGTAAGCACCTCTTCGCAGGGTGGCAGGAGAGAGAATGAATACCCAGCAAAGGGGAGAAGCCCCTGATAAAACCATAAGATCTCGTGAGAACTAACTCACTATCAGGAGAACAGGATCAGGGAAACTGGCCCTGTGATTCAACTATCACCACCTGTTCCCTCCCACAACATGTGGGAATTATGAGAACTGCAATTCAAGATGAGATTTGTTTGGGGACACAGCCAAACCCTATCATTTGTCTACTTTGTATATCAACTCTTGCCTGCCTTGACCTCTATCTGCCAGACACAGCCAGCTTCATCAGACATGTCTTATTTTATATTAGTTACAGTGGCAAACTCTTAAAAACTTAACAATGAATAAGAAAGCTATATCCTAATATTCCTGTATTGAAAGCATATAATCATGAAGAAGTTTAAAAAATTTCCCACAGTTAGAAAACTCCATTTATAAGTAGATTTTGACAAATATTGCTCCTTATACTGTTATTATACAATGTAACTATCAATAGCAATTTATACACTTATTTTTAGTTTCCATCATCATAAGAATATTTTTTTAGACAAGGTCATGCATTGTCATTGTATGTCAGAAACACAGTCGAAACGTCCAAACTCATAAACACACTTTCTTTAAGTGTTTGTTGAGTAAACTTTTAACATGCATCTCAACTGTGGAAAGCCCAAATCAATATGCCTTTGACCTGGTACCAGTAGGAGGAAGGTGTTAATTACCATGTTGCCATGAGGTTTATGAACTGGCATTAACATCTCAGCAGGAGCAAAAGTGGCACAATAGCAACTTCTGAGAATGGATGAAGGAAAGCATCATTACATACAGATTTGTTTCCAGTAAGAAAACGTCACGCTTTTTATTTTAGGGGTACTGAACAAATGTTATTTTTAAAGGACATTATGCTATTAGTAGCATAACTATCTTGCCATCTTTATGATCTGTGTAATTAAATCACAAAAATACTCCTTGGTGTAGCAATTCAAGGAAAGTATTTGGTTAATATGTTAATTCATCTTTTAAATCTATTATAGCCACGCTGCAGTCAGCACTTTTAAGGTTTAGTGAACACAGCTGCATTTTGAGAACAGTCCCAGCAAGGTTGAGAAACTAATTGCCCTCAGTATCTATTTAAATTATTTTAAAAAATCTTTTCAAGAATTGTAAATCTACTGTTTTCTGAATGCAACATCTACATACTCCAAAGTTCGTTTTTTCAAATTAATCATTTTGGCCAGTTTTCCTGATAGAATCCGTGCTAAGAGGGTTCTGTTTAGAAAATTTGGTTTAGAGCCATCAGGGAAATCTTAATGAGAAATCTAAGCATTTTAGGTCAGAGACTCTGGAAAAGTTTTGGATATTACTTATTCTGTGAAAAATAATAAGAACCATGTATATTTAAAACATTTTCGGAGCCACATACTTTAGAGTTAAGTATTAATTGAAGCTTTTTTATGAAAAAAAGTTATGGCCTGCCTGAATTCTAATGGTAAATGAAAGGAACAAGAGATTAAAATGATAGGATTACAGGACATGGTTCATAATTGGTTTAAAACGAATGAGCAGGAGCGTTAATAACTTAGCCTGTGCCAGTTGTGGCCAGATTATTTAATATATATCTGTGTATCAGGTGAACAAAGGCCAAAAGTATTTGCAAATATGGTGCCATCTAAACGTGATACTGCTTCTGCGAAAAAGGACGATTTTTTTTGAGTCATCGTTGAAGGAAGGGAGAAATCATAACTTTACAATGGAAACCTAGCTGATGTTAATTTCTGAAAATATTTCTGAAAAAAACAAGTTAATTAACATATGTATAAGTAATGAATGAGTTCCACATGTAAATATTGTAACCTAAATTATTATCAGCATTTTTTTGCAAAAATTCTTATTCTAATAGAATATTCTTCTCTTATATATCTTAAGAGTGCATATCACACATTCTTCCATTTTAATCACAAAAATAGAATTTATAAAGGCTAATTTTATAAACTTTACAAAGGGTATTAATAAATAAACAAATCTATGACAGTTTTTTTGAAGGAACCAAATTATTTAGTAAGGAATTATTTGTAGGTTGTTTCTTTTTATACCAGTCCCTGGTACATCTTTATTTCATCAAAACAGTTTAATTTAATATATTTTTTCTAGAACATACTTTAATAAAGAGGAACTTCTTTAGAATTAGCTAGAACATAAAAAATAGAATAGAACACAAAACAAAAAATTATTTTAATGTTCTCATTTAGCTTAATGCAGTATTTACGTTAGTATAGTAATGAGACTGTCATTTATAAAAAAATCAAATGAAGCCAAGAGAAAACAATGTTTAGGGAACAAAAGAACATTAAAAATACTTTGGTTTCAAACTTAGTGTTTTAAATGGGATGAATAGAATGGTATGTACTTAGACATAACTTTATTTAATTAAATAATTATTTTAATTTTTGCTACTTAAGTATGTATTGTCATTTGAGAAAAAAATGATTATATTTTGATATAAGACTATAAATTTCTTAAGACTCGGGATCATACTTTACAACTCATTTTTACTTTCTCCTCTCCTCTGCTCTTCTCCTGAAGGTCGTAAGCATCTAGCTCACCAGTTTGCACATCTTAGGCATTCTTCCAATATTGGGTTTTATATTTAAAAGAACCATCAAATAAACTGGATTTTGTCCTTAGTGAACAAATAGCCTGTGAACACTGAATACCAGGTCAGGTGCATGACAGGTGTTAAATCAATGCTTGCTAAATCCAAAAACTTGCCTTTTTCCTATTACAGACTTTCCTTGGCCGTAATATTGATCTCATACAAGGGAATAGGAAAAAACATCCATGATTCATTTTGCATAATTACTGTATTCTAAAGTTAAATAGTTGTAGATTTTGTCTAGTTTAGACTCTGGTACTAAAACTACCAAATTGTTTGATTTCCTATTAGACTTTGTATGGGAAAGTAGTAATACTTCGCAGTTTTTGCATTAAAATTCTGAATTTTTTTCCCTTTGGTGTATGAAAGCTGAAAATAGAAAACTTTTTCATGAACAAGAGGTTGAAAAGTGCCTTGTAGCCCTTTTGGGTTCTGAAAATGATGGAACTAAAATTGCTGCTTCCCAAGCTATTTCAGCAATGTGTGAGAATTCAGGCAGCAAAGATTTTTTCAATAATCAGGGTAAGTCAACTGGAAACAACTCTTGAGCATTTTTAGGTTACCGTATTTTAGTGCACATGGGCATTTTAAAAGTCACATTTTTACCTTTCTCTTTCTGTAGGGATTCCACAGTTAATTCAGTTGCTAAAAAGTGACAATGAAGAGGTATGGGAAGCGGCAGCTCTAGCCCTGGCACACCTAACGACTTGCAACCCTGCTAATGCAAAGTAAGTTCAGAGATCCTCACCCAGCACTGACTTGTGGGACAATTCACAGTCCAAGATGTTCTCCTGTTAGTATATTGACTTTCACGATCATCTATGAATTTCTTCAGATGGTCTATCTTGGGGTTATTCTTCAGAATCCCTTATGAAACGGAATCATCAGATGGGTCTGTTTTCCAAAAATATTACAAAATCTTAACTGTTTCTGAGTTTGTTGGGAAAATGTGCAGGCCATTTGATTTCAGGGACCAAGAGGACTCTTGTAGAAGCTTCTGCAAATAAGACTGAATAATGCTGGAAATGTTAAAGACAAGATCGGATGAGCATTTGATAAATCTGGAAAAATGCTTAAAGATCCATCTTAAAAGGGTATAAACATTAGATAATATAGAAACATTTAAAAGGTCAGTGGCTCACACCTGTAATCTCAGCACTTTGGGAGGCTAAGGTGGGTGGATCATTTGAGGTCAGGAGTTCGAGACTAGCCTCGCCAACATGGTGAAGCCCCATCTATACTAAAAATACAAAAAAATAGCTGGGCGTGGTGGCATGTGCCTGTAATCCCAGCTAGTCAGGAGGCTGAGGCAGCTGAATCGCTTGAACCCCGGAGGTGGAGGCTGCAGTGAGCCGAGATCGTGCCATTGCACTCCAGCCTGGGTGCGACAGAGCGAGGCTCCGCTTCAAACAAACAAACAAACAAACAAACCAAAGCATATTATGGGCAAATACTGTGAAGAAAAGTTAAGGAATAGGAATGCCTTCTATATCCCAAGCACTCTGGTGTGTAATTTATACTCATTTTAAAAATTATCAAAATAATCTGCCAGCAGTTGAGGAAACTGAGACTTTTCAAGCTTACTTAATTTTCCCAGGTACACATTTTTATCGAAATAGCTGAGCTGGAAATCGATGCAGGTCTGTCAGACTCCAAAGTCTGTGTTCTTTCCTCTATAGGAGATAAGACTGCCTTATAAGACAGTAAGAATTTATTGAAGGCAGCTTCCATAAATAAAATAATTATTTGCCCTGCCTCCATCTCATTTGGTATGTTAGTTAGCTTTCATTTATTATTGCTTAGTGATATCATGGCTAAAATTACCCTTTTTCTAACTTGAAATAAATCTCCCTCTGCCTCCATCACATACTTAATAGTTCTTAGCCTTTCTTTCCCTTTCTATTCTCCCACACAAATTATAAGATCCTAATGCAATGACTACAAATCTAACTGCCTGATAAAAACATAAGAGGAATGCATTAAGTGTCAAAACAAAACTGTGTTCCTTTAATAGCTACAATCTTTGACACAGTAATTTCCTAAATTAAGGGTCATCATTATCTCTATGAAAGCATGCAAATTTCTGGAATATTGAGTCCTTCTAAGTAGCAATTTGAAAATAGCATATTCAGTGGCTTTTCCAGTATGGTCGCACAGTGCAAAAAAAAATCTTATCAGAGACACTAAACCATTTCTCTCTCCAGTCCATTTAGATGTGTATATGATCTAGAATACTTTTAACAGGCCTCCAGAGTGTATAGGTGTCTTGATTTGATGTGAATTTGCCTGGCTTATATTTTTTGCTTTATTTTACATAAAATCATAGAAAATTAGGATGGTAAGTAGTTCTAAAAGGGACTTCCTTCAGATTATCTTTCTCAGTTTAATTATCTATTTTACAGATTTTTGTCATCTGACTCATAGTTCCATTTTGTTACCATAGAAAGGTCAGTCAGGACTAAATGATGCCTGACTTCTCTACTACAGTCAACTTTAGTTACATAATATAATTTTATTCTTGTAAATTTTCAATTGCAGTTATTTCTTTAACCTATTATATACTGTCCATTCTGTTTTTTTTTTAATTTTGTATTTTGTAAGGGAAATGGAACTTGAATGAAAGTGGCTTTCTGAATATTCCTTGAGGTCTATATAATTTTTACTTGGGATTTTCTGAGCTAAAAAATATTGAAGATGAATGCTTTTGAGGAGGATATGGAATCAAATTTGACAGATTTATGCCAAATGCTGAAGACTGAGGTTGCAAAAGATTCTGGAGTCAATCAAAAGGAATGAACACGAATAAACCACATAGTCCTTCTAGAAGCCTCCTTGAGTTTAATTAGTAAAGCCAAATATAACAGAAGTGACTAGAAATGTGATTGGTTATTGTTAATAAAATAATTTTCTACTCAGATCGTCTTTTAAAAATTGTTAGCTTAAACTCAGCATTGGTGAGTATTTCTGGCATCACTTTTAGTAGCGGTCCATTCAATCATTTCCCCAGGAAGCATCGTGGCTTTGCTGCTGGGGTGGTTGGAATCAAGGTTTTCTAATTATTTTTCTGTCATACGTAAGTAGCATAGGAGACAAAAGCCCAGAGTTAACTTCCTGCAGGTGCATTTGATAGATGTTTGAATATCTGATCATTGCTATCCTAATTTTTAAAAATGCACATAAGCGTTGCAAATACTAATTTTGTGTAGTTAAAATGTAACCCTTCTCCTACACGCATATCTTAATGTGCCTAAAGTGAATTTTTAAACTCTAATTATTAAACTCAGGGCATCTTCTGGAATTGGAGGCTCATTTCATGCATTGAGTAATCGCTGGTGTTGTCATGGTAACATATAATGTTGGTGCAATTTCCTTTATGTAATAGGTTTTTGCTTGGAAAATTGTGGGTAGATCAAAATTTTCTAAATTAAATAATCAACCCAGGGAAGGAGAAATGTACTTGTGGTAACGCTTTTTGTAAAACTAACAAATGCTTTTTTTAATTAAAATCTTTTTATAATCTAAAAATAGAATTTTATAATCTTTATGTAAATTAATTTATAGTCTAATGTATCTGATTTCAGATTTTCACACATCTTGCTTTCTCAGAACAAAAAAATACACTCAAATGTAATAAAATAGTATGATGATGAGCAATTTTAGTAGCAATCATAAATAAATAATCAGACCATTCATAGCCCTATGTAGAAGATTTTCAACTTTATTGAAGTAATCTGATCATCACCTTAATTGATGCCAAAAGATCTTACCCATTTGGTATTCTTTATGAATGAGGTTTCTTAGATACTCAAGTTTAGTGGATTTTTAAAAATTTACTTTTTTAATCCAAAAAAACTTTTAAAAATTTGCGATAAATTTGAATTAAAATCTTCTAAAATCCTTCCTTCTCAACCTTCTGTTTTTTTTTTCAGACAGGGTGTCACTTTATTGCCCAGGCTGAAGTGCAATGGTACAATCGTAGCTCACTGCAGCCTAAACCTCCTGAGCTCAAGCGATCCTCCTGCCTCAGCCTTTCAGGTAGCTGAGATTACAGCCATGCACCATCCCACCCAGTTAATTTTTCTTTTTTTTTTTTTTTTTTTGGAGATGGGGTCTTACCATGTTTCCCAGGCTGGTCTCTCAAACTCCTGAGCTCAAGCAATCCTCCTACCTTGGCCTCCCAAAGTGCTGGGATTATAGGTTTGAGCCTCTGCATCGAGCTCCCTCTTAGCCTTTTGAACTGATTACGCTGTTATTAAACTTTGGTGGGGAAAGTTATGGTTGCCATTTTGACTAAGTGACTGCCATGTGACCCTCGGAGGTGTTCTCAGTGCCCCTTGGGGAAGGGGGGCTACTTGTCCCACTCACTGGGTATAAATTCGGGGGGGGCAGCTCCTTTGACCTTCGATGCATTTTGTTGATTCCTTATCAAGCTTCTGAGAGCTGTCAGTTTTTCATTTTCACTGCTATCAGTGGATCTGATTGGCAGAGCTCTAACTTCCTCCCTGTCAGAGTTCCTTTCAAATCCTTCCTTTCTGTCCATGAAAAGCCTGGATTCCAGGTAACCCAGCTTTATCAAATTGTACACAAAAGCCATACAGGAGGGCCTGATGCCTCTTTGGTATGTACATAATTTTTGCTTCTCAGAGGCCATTCCCCACCCCCACAGATAATTCTCATGTATGTTGTGGTTATGTGAAATTTCCAGGTATTTGAGTTATGGATACGTGGATATGGATGGTAGTTAAAAATTATTAACAAACATGAATCCTTTTACTTACAAATGGGCTAATGTTGTAGAGTAAAATAGACATAAAATATATCCTGGAAGTAAATTCCGCTTCCGGGAGTATTTTGCCTTAGGTCATTGTAGTGACACCCTCTTGCCTGGAAAACCTCTTCCCATGCAGGCTGTGGTTCTCTCCCTCACCCCGTTTACATCTCTGTTACCATGTCACCTTGGCGAAGCTACTTAGCATTACCACACGGCTTAAGATTGCACTCCACACATGCATATTCTCAACGCTCCTTCCCTGCTGCCCTTTTCACATACCCTTATCATTTTCTAACATAGCATGTAACTCACCTGGTACACTTATCATCATTTATTTTCTGCACCCCCACCCCCCTGCACTGCACGCCCACCCCGCCACACACCAACCACTAGCATCCATGAAGGGAGCAGCCTTCACCTATTTAATTCGCTGATGCATCCCAAGCATCTAGAACACTGTCCATCCCATAGTAGGCATTCGAAGGAAAATAGGCTTACATCAAAAATACAACCAAAAAATGGCCGGGCAAAGGTGGTTCACATCTGTAATCCCAGCACTTTGGGAGGCCAAGGCGGGTGGATTACTTGAGGTCAGGGGTTCGAGACCAGCCTGGCCAACATGGCGAAACCCCATCTCTACTAAAAATACAAAAATTAGCCAGGCATGGTGGTGCATATCTGTAATCCCAGCTACATGGGAGGCTGAGGCATGAGAATCGCTTGAACCCTGTAGGCAGAGGTTGCAGTGAGCCAAGATCACGCCACTTCACTCCAGCTTGGGCAACAGAGTGAGACTCCATCTCAAAAAAAAAAAAAAAAAAAAAAAACCCAAAACAAAACAAAACAAAACAAAAAACCCAAAAGTAAAAGAAAAGTGACGAAAACAAAGTCTATTTGACAAACAAAGTCTGTTGTCAAACAATCAATAATGGCCATTACTTAAAACAGAAAGCAATCATCAGTGTTGTTTTCTTTGTTTTTATATAACTTGGAAAACAGAAGCAACAGTGGAGGCTTCCCTATAAGAGCCTCCTATTGATACTTCTAATTATTATCTACAGAATAAAGATGACTTAAAGTGGGTACAAATATGAAAAGGCAATGAATAAGAATAAAAATAACTATTTTTATAAAGGCATAGTAAAAGGGGACAAGAACAGCCAGATTCACTTATTAGCAGTGAAAGAAGGAGAAAGCAAAGTAAAACAATTTTTAAGTGAATAAATAAAAGGTGTGAAGGCTAAAACAATGCCTGTAGAAAGGAACAAATAAAAATGGAAACCAAGAAGCAATAATGAATTTTATAGAAAAATGTAGTTGTTTGGACACATATCTTTTCTTGGTATACTGCTAATCTCTTTTACAGTTAACAATTTGTAATGCCTTTTGAAAATGAGAAAACCGTTTATTTTTGACATGGGAAATATTGTTTTCAGCTAAATTTCATGTTACATTTATCCTGTATGCTTCTATCCAATTAATCATATCAAAGTTCCATATTATTTATGCAAGTACTGAGAGACTTATTCTCTGAGGAGCAGACCCTACATATTAAAAGAATGTTTTTAACTATTAATTTATAACATCACTGCCATCTGTTGGATCTGATCAGAATTAGAGTTTAAGTTGTTCCAAGAAGAAAAAGGGTTCAGTGTTTTTCACTTCCCTTTGGCAATGCTAACTAAATTTGGCCACTGGTAAACTATGAAAAGATTAGAATAAATGTTCAGAACTAATAAAGATTAGTATAAATGTTGGCTAGATAGTTTTCAAAAGATGCAATTATCTTAGGAAATAAAATGCAATGAACAAAATAAAAATATACACAGTAATAACTACAATTATTTTAATAACTATAGAGAAGTGAGAACTGAAGTTTTGTTACAGTAAATGCATGATCATGAGTCCCTTGTTTACACATAGATCACACTAACTCTGATTCTTCATAATTATTCCATGTCATCCCCATGAAGAACTGAGTGATTTACCTAAATCTTAGAAACCCTTTTATTACCATTTCTTTGCTTTTTATTTTTTATTTTTTGTACCCCTTCTGACTTTACATGACAGCAGTGACCCAAGAAAGTTCTAAATGTTAGCACATATAGTGGTGACTAAAAAAATTAATTGATTGATTACTGGCCCATTGCCAGCTTCTACAATACCAGAGACAAAAAGCTCTTCCCCAGAAACTGTCTTGCTGTTGTGTTCCCTATGGTCAGGACCGCACAAGGGAATGATGAAATTGTAAGCAGTACACTCCAAAGGGACTCCACAAACAGATAGAATGCCCCCAAATTATATGGATGTACATTTGAGTGCTTTGGGAAGCTTAGAATGTCCTCGTTATATATGGATAACTTGTCATTTTGTATTATCAGTATTAAACATTCTTTTCGCTAACATAGAAATAAAGCATTGACTAATTTTAATACTTATTAGAATTATTCATGGAATATCATGCCTGAGAATGCCATGCAATTTGTAGAGAAAACTTTAGAACGTATGCCACATACAGAACTTCACACAGTGTTTCAAGAAAAGTCAATACTTCATCTAGTGCTTCAACAAGAATCAGTGCTGCATTTACTCACAGTGACCAAAGTCCTTATCAATCATTTCAGTATTGTCAGGGAGGGGCATGATCTTAATGATTTCCTGGAATGTTAAGTTTCTCCAGCAGAAATAGAAAGCACTTTTCAAACCTTTTGAAAAATTTCTCTCCCATTCAGTAAAGTTGGTGGGAAGATAATGTATTGTGTATTTATTGTTACCATTTCTTTTATTCTATTGATTTTAGGCTAATGGTTTCTCCTTAGAATTGCCTATATTTCATGGTGGAATGAAGGCTGAGTGCAGTGAATGATGATGGTCATTTTGAAGGGGGGAGAAATCTCTTAAAGTTAGCAAAATACAAACCACAAGTTCCACTTTTCCTTCTCCATCCCTGTACAGGAAGAGATGAAATGGCTAGACATGTGTCCCATCACCCTTTGAAAAATAAATGTTAACACCCTATTCTTAGAACACACTTCTTGGCCAGTTACACAGACCCACTTACATAAGTAATCCTGTCATTCAGAATACTTTTTACTAAAGAAGCATTGACCATAGAGATAATCCACAGTGATTTAAAAAATTAAAACGTAGTCCCCTGAAAAATGCAAGTTCGTGTTGTAGACTTGATGTATAGGTTGCATTTAATATTGCTAAGGTTGTACAGCTATTGTCTTTGTTGCATAGGGTTTTTCATTTTCGGAGAGTTCCATTTTCTAACAATGCAAGAAACTGCGTCTTCATACTGACCCCTAGTGGTCGTTTAGGAGGACGTTGGGGGAGGGGCAAAAAAGGTAATGGAAGGATTGTTCTGTAGTTTAATGAAACGTACGTTAATTTAATTTGGAACACTCTCCAGTGTACCTAAGATAATATTTCCAAAACATTTTTAAAATCATTTCAACATGGTGCTTTTAGAGATAATATTCTACTGCTAAACGTGTGTTTAACAGATGCTTGTATTTGACTTTGTCCCCTATTAAGGTGTAGTCATTTACAAATGTTTTGACGCATTCATTGTACGGGTAGCTGGACATCTTCTGTGCTATATAACCAGATAGGATAAATGTAATTCTCTTGAACAACATAACCTAAGAAATCTCATTGCTATTATGGTTTCTCTAGAGTTGATTTTTTGCTCTTGACTTTGTATAATAGATTTTGTTTTACATTCTTATTTATATCACTTTGTTGTAAAATTCTAGATCCTTTGAATTAGAATACTCACAAGATGGGTATCTTGCAAGATAACTTAGCTAATTTCATACGTTTTTAGGAGGTTTTGTTTTGTATTAAGGATGAGCTCTGGAAGAATGTATTTAACATATTAATTAATACCTTAAAAGTCCTCTGAAATTAATAGATAAAATAAATGGGAAAAGTCCTCATGGTAAACCTGAGAATTATTCTTGCATTATTTCTGTCCAAGTTTACTGAGTGGATGCTTTTCTTTCTGCCCCGTAGAGCCTAGATTCCTCCCTGTCTGATGGAATCTTATTCTAAACCTTGGTTATACTGGATTGGAAAAATCATACTGAATTTGGAAAACATAGAATGAAAAGCTGAATTTTGCAATAGAACAAGTGGATTCCCTATCCCCATTTCATGTCAGTGGATGCCCACCTGACCTTGACCAACAGTTTGAATTTGATTAGCTACTGATTTTGTGAGGCCAAGTGAATCCCATAAAATGTTCAATTAGAAAATTGTCCATGCTACTTTTATTACCTACAGTGCAGAGACTGATATTTGCATAACCGCGTTTTAAAGTTGCTAGTACTCTCTTTCAGGTTTAATTTCCAACATTACTGATTTTCAGAGGAAATCTTTATATTGTGTGATTCCTCCCCCCCTTCCAATTTGAAGCATACTTAAACCTATATAAGGTTATTTTTACCAACCCTTGACTTTTTATGTTAATCGTTTCTCTTGATTTTTCTTCACACTGGAAATGGTCCTTACCGCTCATTGATTACACTTGAGTGGAAAGGCTTGAGTAGGATTTCTGAGGAAACTGCCCCAGCTCTAGCTCTGCAGGTGTAGGAGATTTTGCTGTTTAGCTAAAAATTGTCTGAAAATGAAATTTTCATGCACACACACAAGTTTTACAATATGATCTTACGTTTCCATGATCTAAAACTCTCTACCCTTGTGGCTCACTGAATGTTAAGAGGATGATGATGTTGTTGAAAGCTGGCAGTTATCAGCCAGGTATTAAGCTAAGTCCTTGAGTGGAATATATCATTAAATCCCAGAGCAGTGCTATGGGGGAAGGAATATTATTGTCATGCCCATTTTGCAGATGAGGAAACCAAGGCCCGGTGCTTACTCACAGTCACAGAGGTGGTCTGTTCTGTAGGTCCCCAGGGAGCTGGTAGGAGCTGAACCTCTTACTCTCCACCCCGGCAACTTTTCTCTCATTCTTTCCTCATCAGTGCCGCCAGGACCCTTAACTTCTCCACATTTTCCGCACCAGAAATTTCCCTTGTGCTGAAATTCATGACCTCTTTGAATTCCTCCAGCACTCCTTGTACTCACTCCAGTAGGCACCTTGAAATCATCTTTCATCCCTTCCTTTCCCTTTCTCTTTGCTTCTGACCCTCCCTCCACCTTTTTCCCTGGGTTCCTTTCCCTAGTCTCCCTTCTCCCCCTCTCTGCTTCCTCTGCCTCCTCCTCTCTGCTTCCTCTGCCTCCTCCTCCTTCTCATTTTCCATTCCCTAAGGAATGATGTCCTAAAGCAAGTAAATTCTTTTGGTTTTTGTTTTCCTGAAAATACTATACTTTTTAAAGCTTAAGAGGTTGAAAAATGTAAAAACTAATAAATCAAAGGTCAGAAAACCATGTGTTTGTTTTTCCGGTCTCTGTTGATTAACTTACTTTTGAGCAAGTTTTAGTCTCTCTGCATCCTGTCTTTTTTGACTATGAAACAAACAAGTAAAAATGAATCTATATAATCTACTGTATTTTGTGCATGTAAGAGATTACCCCCTAACCAGTATCACAGGGAGTCTGGAATCCAGCTTCCTCCACTGGGGGCCAGATGTGATCCGTCTGTACAGCTGTTATCATTTCACCCCAAAATACAGGGAACTTACCACCTTGACTGTAGGTTTTTTTTTTTTTTTCTTTTTTGTTTTGTTTTAGGGTTTTTTTTGGTAATGATTCTACCATTATCTGGGTATCCTTTACCTGCTGGGCACTGTGCTAGGCTCTTGGGGTACCACAGGAAAGGAACACATCAGGCCTACATTTCAGTCAGGGAGGCCAGCAGTACACAAGTAATTTTAAAATGGTAATTGCAGAATTGTTACAGTATAGGTAAACTTAAAACAGCACAATGTGGAGAGAGGGCCATGACCCCGGGGTTAGGAAGGGGGCCTAGAGAATGATACAGGGCTTGTTAAGGAAGGGCTCTCTGAAAAAGTGACATCTGAGCTGCTGAGAATAAACCAGTCCTGGCAAGCGCAGGGATTTTTTTTTGTTTGCTGTGGCACTAGAGCATTCAGCATCCTTATTATTTAGTTAAGAAAATCAACAACATGGTATCTCTAATTACTTTGGGATTGTATCCCTTGTCATTGACAGATATGTAAATACGCTGATTTCCAGGCTAAACAGAAACATTTGGTAGCTGCAAAAGTCATTTATTATGAATATCCTAACTCCTTGACCATCATTTCTATTTTATTAGGAGACAAGTCAGCCATGCAAAAGAGAGTTGTTTTTTGCTGATGGCAGGTAGTTAATTATGAGTAGGGCATTCTAGCATTTGAAACAAGGTAGCATGTATGGAAGTGAAGTATTGTGATTGAACAGATAGGTCAATAAAGGCTCTGTGTCACTTGGGAGGAAATTACATTTGATTTCCCCAGACTTTGATTGACTGCCTCAAAATCGGTAGCAAAAACATGCATGCTCTTTGTGGAAGTGCTGGGGTAGCACTCACTATTCTCTTTGCAGTCATGCTGTTCTCTTTGAGAAAGCATAATGTCACCGCGGCTGCAACATCAAAGCGAATTCTGAAAGTCTCAAAATGAAACCTGCTAAGGTGCATCAATATGATGTAATCAATTCGGTTTCACATATTTCCTAGCATTTTTTGGGGGGCATTTTTCTTATTTTGCTATAGATGCAAACACATTTTTTTCCCCTGTGGCTAGGCTTTACTTTAATTATGTTAATTTTAAAACCTTCATTTTAAGCATATGCCTACAATTAATTGGTTGTCTCCCTTAATTGTGAAAAACTTCTTAAATAATATTTCTTTAAAAGAAGAACATTCTCTTGGCTAGTTTTGTCAACCTGGAGTTCCGCCAGAGTTTAGGGGCACATATACTAGCGTCCTGTAGCTGTGGGGCTGTGGCGGGATGATCCTTGTTCTGGACTCAGAAATTGACCAATTTAGCAAACACACTCCACTTCTTGGATCATTACCTTTGTTGAGAAACTGGCTGGAACAAGAGTCAGGAATTCTGTTTACAGCATTCCAAATCTGGCTGTGATAACCAGGAGACCTGTTTATCATAACGGCCAGTGTTCCACCTGTTCAGACTTCCTGCAGCCGGCAAGGCTTAAAAATGCCAGCTCTGAGTTGCTGCTGCGTACACACCGCCCCTGACCACTTGCAGAGTGTCTGCCGCCAATATGTCTTCCTTGGTGTGACAAAACTCACGGAGACATATGAAAAGTCATGCTGGTGGGAATGGTTGTAATCACTGTTAACAAACAAGGTTCTTATTGCCAATATCACCATCTGTTCCATCGGGTTCCACATATTACCCTGTATGTGGGCTCTGTTAAGCAGATTTCTGTTCTGCCCAAGGTCACCCTTGATTCATGTTACTAGACTTTGCAGATGGGTTGAATGTGAACCTCAAATTGCAGCAAGGATTCAACTCTGAAAGGTACCAAATGGTGTCATCTGGTGCACACTAAAATAAACAGAGTCAACAATGTCTGCAAAGACAAAATAGAGACATCCCTTGATAAAAGAGATGAATATATTCCCAAGAAGTTGTCTAAAGTGTAAAATTTTATTTCTTGAATACCATCTAAAAATTACCTCACTGTATAATTGGAGAAGCATGAGGGCAGGGAGGAAATGAACCAATTTCAAGAGCAGCTGTAAGTGATAAAACTGGAAATCACAGTGTTGCTGGATCCTATCCCTTCTTGCAAACTTAAAGCTGAGCTAAGCACTTTCCCCCTCCCTTCTTCTTGATACCTGCAGCGAATTTCTGCTCACTCACCTTGAGTTGATTCGAGTCAATTAAAATACATTGATCTTCTCAGCATCGGAAATATAAATAAGACTCAAATATTACCTCTAAGAGGTAAGTACCAGGTACAGACATAGCACAGCAGAGGGAGTGATTAACAAGGAGGGCCGTGATGGTCACAGATGACTTTGCAGAGGAAGGGACAGGTAAGCAGAGAGTGAAGAATGAGCTAGTGTTCTCCAGCCACAAGTGCCAGAGGGATAGGGAAGGGTGTTTGGGACAAAGGGACCACAAGTGCAAAGACACAGACGTGAAATCGCACAATATTTTTAGTGAGCCATAGACGCTATTTGTGTTTGAATTTTTCCTCAGTGATGTTCTTAGCATCCTTTCTGTAAGTGCTCTTTTATTGTGGGGCTTGGGCATTTGAATGAAAAATCTGCTGAATTCCATTCATGAGTGCTGCAAAATAACATTTTTAAATTGTTACTTTTTCTGATGTAAACATTTATGCCAGAACATCATATTTTTAAACAAAAAGAAATGTGTATATTTAGCACACAAATGCTCTGAGCTCATGTTAAAAAGAAATCTCCTTTGGGGATCCAGAAGTGCCTCCTTGAGGAAAAGACATTTGTGCTGAGCTGTGAAAGAGGGCTGGGCATTGTCCTGGGGGAAGAGGATGTCAGGAAATGGGAAGAGCGCAGGGGAGCCCTGATGTGGGAAAGAGCCTGGCATATTGAAGGCTGCAAGAGAAGCCTAGAGCACGGAGCAACAGGAAGAGGCGGCGAGGGGCGGGGGGTGCATGGGGCTGGCGTGAGAAGTGGGGACCGCTTGTGTAAGGCCTTGGAGGCCATGTCAGAAATTTGGGGGTAGGCCAGGCATGGCGGCTCACTCCTGTAATTCCAGCACTTTGGGAGGCCGAGGTGGCAGGATTGCTTGAGGCCAGGAGTTTGGGACTAGCCTGGGCAACGTAGCAAGACTCCATCTCTAGAAACATAATTTAAAAATATAACAAAAAAGAAAAAGAAAAAATTGGGAACTTTATCCTAAGCAATGGGAAACCGTGAAAGTTTTAAGTAGGGGAGCAATATGATTATAATTTTAAAACATCACTTTAGCTGTAAGACGGAGGAAGGACTGGAGGGGGTGAGGAGAGACCTCTTAGGAGATTATTTATATCAACCCACAAGAGAGGATGCTGAATTGGATTCTGTGGGAGGATGGAGAGAAGGGAGAGATTTGAGAAATATGGAGGAGGAAAATAGTCAGGACTTGCTAATAGATTGATGTCACATGACATGTCAAGCTTCACCTCTGTTTACATATATCAAATGATATAAACAGATGTTTTCATACATTCCCATATTTGTTTTTTAGTTTGTTTTTTTCCCAATTTACATTTTAAACTCTTACTTGATTAAACTCCAACTGGATGGAGACTAATGATAGTAAATATCAGAAAATATTTTCAAATTATTGTGATGACATATGGCCCTATAATTCTGGATTTTAAAACAAAGCAGTTTGACTTCCATCCCATTCATTTGGATAATGCTATACTATTTGGGAAACCAAAATGTGCTTTAAAAATATGACAGGCTTCAGCTTGTGTACAGGGAAAAATACAACAGAATGTCTGAGGTTTGAAATAAACAGAATTACTTCAATTCTTTTTTGTTTTTTAAACAAACAATTTTGTTTCAAAAGAATTTTGTTCAATTCTTTTTTGTTTTTTAAAGTACAAGTTCTGGACTCTACTTCTGTATATAAAATTAGTTTTTTTAAGGTAAGAATAATAGTTTAATTTACCACCATAATAAGTTAATCTCAATTATTCTTTTTAGACTTAGTGCTGCATATAGCAAATTATGGGCAAATATGTACATATAATGCAGGTTGTGCCAGCTGTGCCTGCACGATTCTTCTTTCTGTGCTGGCATTTATGTTCAATTTAGTAAAAGCTATATTCCACTGTGTACTAGAATCTTTGGTTTTTTAAACAGCTAGTTTTTTATGCATTTCGCTTTACTGTCTCCATCAAGAGCAAAGAAAAGAGCAGAAGGTAGAGATATAAATGAACCAAGTCAAAATATGCCTTTGTAGAGGAGAAAGAAAGAAACAAAATCGAAGCAGAAAGGCTGACTGTTCGGATATACCTGATGTAAACTCCTGTATCTCCATGATCCAATTTTTCTTCGTTTCTTAGTTTTCAAGATGAACGAAAAAGATGATGTATGACCCTGCGAACTCCTTTAGTTTTCCAAAAACTCCCTGGTACACACAAAAGACAAAGTATTTGAGAATTTATTGTTTGCATTTACTTAAAATACTTCTGTTTCTATCCTGGATGCCATTGAAGTACCCTGCGATTGTATGCTCTTTCTTAACTCTACAGGATGTTTTAAAAAGTGAACATTCTCGAGGGAAAACCACCAAGTGACAAAGGAATCATGCATTTTGGCCAAGCATGTTTATAATGATTAACAAATACAAGGTATTTGGTTTAAGGGGCTGATTGCATTAAATACCTGAAAAATAAGTCAAAGGAAAAAACTGATTTTTAAGGAGGTTAAGTATATATTATTAATTAGAAAATATGTATAATTTAACATTTTTGCTGGCAGTTGTAAAAGGTATTCAGTATTTCCATTGCAAAAATATGAGATGTTTCTGATAAACTAATATATTAGAACCTCCAACTTCTCCCTCTTTCATAAAACCTAATGAATGCCATGCCAATTAATAATAGGAGAGAAGATGAAAAGTGAAATTATGTTAAGAATGCTTATTTTATCCCCTAGGAAAGGAAATTAAATGCTGACCCTCAGGCTATTATAGTGAGTGATACAGGGCCTTTGGATATTTTTGTAGAGGTCAATTTTGGTTACATGTCATCTAACCAAATTTTAATTTTCAGGGACGTCATCCTAGAGAAAGAATGGGAGATACCAAAGAAGGGTTAAATGTACAAGGACTGGAGAATGAGTAGAAACGAAGCAAGGCCCTGCCTTTGTGGGATGTGGTGTGTTTGATGGACTGGTTTATATAAGCCAGGGTGGGAGGTGGTCCTGCGCGGGTGACACCAACTGAGCCCTTCATTCTCCAGAGCTGCTGTCCCTCTTCATTACGTTCCTGCCCAGTCACTGTGGTTCAGTTTCTTTCAGAGCTGGTGCCCCAGTCACAGCCTGCTTACGCCTATGACTACCAGTCTCTTTATGGAGATTTCATTTACCTCCTCTCTGATGGATAATTGTCATAACTTCTTTTCTTGGGGTTGTGAGTCCTCCTTCACAATAAGCAAATTGAAGTGACAGTACCAAATTAAATTTAATTCATCACAGTACAGGATGATGGGCTGAATCATATAGCTTCAGTTGTTTTTTTTAAAATTTTGGTTATTATTATATAGTCCTAAATGAAAAAATGTGTCAAAAACTTAGATGTTCATATTATTGACATCTCAAGTATTTTTCTTGTCTTGACTTCTATTACTATGATGATTTAAATGGATTCTGAAAACAGAATTTTGGGTCTCCCTTTAAAATCAGAATGCTCTCTTTATCTTATTGCTTGGAACATCTCCTATTTATAGCAATTCCAAGCATTGAAGAACATAACTAAGTATCTTCCACTCATTAAAATGCTCTAATTTTTATTTTTACTACCTGTGAGCTTTAAACTGATTTAAAAATAAGGACAGCTGGTGTCTGGAGCCCTTCCACCCTGGCTTCATCTTGGAAGCTAAGCAGGGTAGGGACTGGCTAGAACTTGGATGGGAGACTGCCTGGGAAAACCGGGTGCTCAAAAACAAGGACTATTCTGTGTTCCTAAAAGAAGATTTAGGCTATCTAATTGTGAAAAAATGTTAGTATATTAATGGTAACTGTAGTCTTTTTATACTAGAGACAGGAAATTTAATAACTGAATATGCCTACATTACTAAAATTATCTATTTATATACATATCATGACTTTGATCTTTAATGTTTAATTTGTAAAAGCAGTATTCACATGCAGAATGATTTGCTGATTTCAAACCTGTTCATCTTTGCCTACAATTAACAACCTAATTTGAAGAAGAGGAAGACAGGCTAATGAATTTTAACTTAAATCAGGAGTTCCCATGCTCACTCATTCCTACTATTTAAGGCTTTTGTTTTCTTAATAGCTAGGAATATTTTATCTTCAAGAAAACTTTCTAAGAATTTTATGGTTCATGTATGAAATCACACAAGAGTTTCTTTAAATAGAATTTCCTGGTCTTATAAGTAAATAAAAATAATAATAATGGTTGTACCTTTTTTTTAAGAAGTAGTAGTCGTCTATTTCTGAGGTTTCTAAAAAGTAGTAATGATATATTTTTCTATAACCAAAAGCTGTATAAGTAGAAAAAGAATTATTTAAATTCATTCATAGCTCAAAATTTCCCAGACTCCATTTAAATCACTAGCACTCAATTCTGGGTTCATTGCATGGCAAATTAATTTATTTCTAAAATCGTATTTCTGTACTCATTTGTTTTAGCAGCTTAGTTGCATGCTCCAAAGATAATTTTTTGAATTCAGATGAATCACATTCATTTCTCCTTCATTTACTCAGCGCTGCTGCTGAAGCTGATGGTATTGATCCATTAATAAACGTCCTGTCTAGTAAACGAGATGGAGCCATTGCCAACGCTGCTACAGTATTAACGAACATGGCCATGCAGGAGCCCCTGCGCCTGAACATACAGAATCACGACATCATGCATGCCATCATCAGCCCACTGCGTTCTGCAAACACAGTCGTGCAGAGCAAAGCTGCTCTCGCTGTCACCGCAACTGCGTGTGACGTTGAAGCCCGGACTGAGGTGAGAATTTTAATAACATGTGTTCTCTCATTTTTCTGGTTAGTACCTACTGGTGGATTCATTGGAAACATTTTTAAGTGATTGAACCTACCTGTCATTTAAGTCCTTCAAAACCGGTAAAACAGTGGAAAACGAATTGGCATTGTCTTGTCTTGTTTGTTTTATTAGCAAAGAAGGTGAGCATGCCCTATAAACCCAGCAATTCTGTTTCTAAGTATATACCTAAGAGAATCTGTTGCCTCTGTGTACCAGGAAGCATTGTTTATAATATCTAAACAAATAATATCTAAAACAAACAAATTGTCCAATTGTTAAGAAAATAGATAATGCATCGTGCTGTAGCCATAAAATAGAATCTCATGTCAGTGAAAATGAATGAGCTACAGCCCCACATGTCAACAGCGATGAGTTCACAAGCATTATGCCAAGCAAAAACACGTTGTAGAAAAATACATACTTATGATTCCATTTATGTAACGTTCAAAAGTATGCAAAGCTAAGCACTATGCTGTTTTGGCATGCATACATATAAGTTAAAACTATAAAGAAAATTGAGGGAATGCTGAATCCGAAATTCAAGAAAGCGGTTGCTTCTGTAGGGAGAAAGGGGGGTATGTAATTGGGTGGAACACCTAGGGGTTCGGTGTCATTGAAATGGTCATCTCTTAAGTTGGATAGTAGACAAACAGGTGTGCTTTTTACTAGGACTCTTTAAATTATACATGTGGGTTATTATATGTACTCTTGTGTTTCTCTTATATTTCTTATTTTTAAAACATACAATTGCATTTATCTGAAAATCTATTATATAAAAATGTCCTTGATAATTTATGGTGATCCTATTAAATCTTCAGAAAAACTTTATTTAGGCCAGGTGCAGTGGCTCACACTTGTTATCCCTGCACTTTGGGAGGCGGAGGCAGGCGGATTGCTTGAGGCCAGGAGTTCGAGGCCAGCCTGGGCAACATAGGGAGATCCGCATCTCTACAAAAAGACTCTGCCTCCTAAAAGAATAAAAATACAACTGCACTTAAATCAACAAACATACTTTTATTTTTCTCAGTTTTCTCACATTTTCATGTCACCATGGCACTCATTTGAACAGCCTGGGACTTTGTTCTTCTCTGTCCCATAAAAATAACAAAACCAACGTTTATTTGGCACCTACTATGTGCCAGTGCTAAGCACTTTACATGCATTTAAGCCTCATTTGAGATAGGTATGTTTGTAATCCACATATTACAGATGAGGAAAATGAGGCTTAAAGAAATATGCTCAAAGCAGACGTGGTAAGTGGCGAGTCAGGGATATGAGAACACATCTGAGTCCAGAGCCCAAGTTTCACATGCTTGGGCCCATGCTGTCTGCCCAAACAACAGCCTAATCTTTTTCTTCTGTCTCCTTGATCTCTATTCTGTCTCCCTTGTTTGTTCCCATTGACTCACTTCATTTGTGCTCACCCACTCAGGTAGTGGTAGGCACCAGATATGTATTTACCAAGTACTGCGTGCCAGGTGCTCTGCTGGGTATCAGGAGCACAGTGACAAACAAGGGTCCTGTTTATACCTCCATGCAGCCTGCAGGGAAGCCCACCTAGTTCCTGGAATATGCAGGAGACCCTTTACTTTTTTCCCTCCCCTCCTATTCCCCTTACTGGCTCCAGGCTTGTCTTTCTAACCTGTGGCCCTGGTCACATCATTGCACATCCTCAATGGGAACGTTAAGCTGCTCAGCACCATCTGCAGGGGCCCCCGTGACCTGCACCTGCCTACCTAAAGGTGTAAGCTCCAACTCTGTCCAGGTGGAACTCTACACTCCAGAAATGCCACACTGCTTGTAATTATGTCAGAATGCTCTGCTCTCACAGCTATACCTGCTTGATTTCTCTGCTTTCTCCCTTTTCCCCCACCTGATAAATTCCTATTAGTTCTTCAAAATCCAGCTCTACCCTCCTGTCCCCCAGAAGGCCTTTACTTTAGTTTTCAAACTAGGGTACATCTTTCTCTATGCTCCCATTGCACCCCTTGTCTTCCTTTTTTGAATTTTTTGGTTCTGTGTAAAAAACTACAAGATCCTTGAGACTTTAGGGAAGGGAACTTAGATTTTTCATCCCTGTGTCCATGTCATTAATATATACCTGGCACATAATATATGCTGAATGAACATTTGTTAAGTGAATGAGTGAACAAATAAATGGAGGAATTAATGAATAAATTAAATCTTTGCCTAAAGGACATGTGGTGTTAGATTACTATCTCATATTATACCTTATGCTTGCTAAGCATAAGGATGTTTCAGGTGAACTTTCTAAGCCGTCCAGGTAATGTGTGATAACAAGTAAGCCCCACCAGGGCCCCTGTGTTTGTGATGAGAGTGACTGAAAGTGGAAGAGATTCCACAGGGATCCCGTCTTAGGATACTACACATTCAAGCTGGTAGAATAAGAACATTCTTTTTATCCTCCAGGCGCATAGATAATGCAGCATTACATTTCAGACATGAGACAAGAACTCTGCCCAATCTTTTTTTTTCTGATTGGAATAATTTTATACATGAGTGATGCCTTTTAATAATGTAATTAATGAAGTTCTATCCAATTCTTTTCTTTTTCTTCTCCTCTTCAGTCCTTTGAGAAATGAAGAGAAGACACTGTGTATAGATAGCAAAGATGGGTCTTTCTCTGGAGAATTGCTTGAGTGTTGCTTTGGCTGCAGTGCTGACTTGGTGGCCATGCACAGTGACATGGGGGGTCCTTGCTGGCATCGGTTCATCCAGCCTCAATCTTAGGGACTGTGTTAACTTCCTATTGCCACTGTAACAAATGACCACCACTTAGTGGCTTAAAGCCATGCAAATCGAATATTGTATGGTTGGGGAGGTTAGAAGTCTGAAGCTGTGTCTTATGTCCTTGCCCTTTCAGCTTCCAGGGGCTTCCCACATTGCTTGGCTTGTGACCCTCCTTGGATCTTCGAAGTGCATCACTGCAACCTCTGCTTCCATCACGAGTCTTTTTTCTGCTTCCAGCACCTTCTGTCCCCCTCTTATAAAGATCCTTGTGATTACACTGAACCCTCCTGGCTAATCCAGGATAACCTCCCCATCTCAAGACCCTTAATCATCTCTGCAGAGTCCCTTCCAGGGATGAGGATATCTTTGGGGGCCCCTTATTCTGTCTATCACAGAGCCAAATGAACAGTCAGTGTTCAGGAGCAGAGTGAATAAGCATCGGGCATCCCACAGGTGGGCAGTGAGAAGACAGACTCCTGCTGCAGTCCCCGTCCCACGTAAAATCAGGATGACCTCCCTGGGATACTTTCCCGGGGCCCGAACACCGGGCTCCTCTGTGTAAGGGTTTGCAATAGATTTTTCACCCCTGAATTTAATAAACCTAAAGATAGACACATTCTGAAGCATTTTTACATAGTTAAAACCTTTTAGCAATCAAATAATGAGATTTTTTTAAAAGCACAAATAGTTACATTCTACACTCTTAATGTGTAACATTTTGGTTTCTGCTTTTAGTTAAGAAATTCTGGTGGATTGGAGCCCCTGGTAGAGCTGCTACGCTCCAAGAATGATGAAGTGAGGAAGCACGCCAGTTGGGCAGTGATGGTCTGTGCTGGTGACGAGCTGACGGCCAATGAACTATGCAGGCTCGGGTGAGTGGATGCCATCTCAAGTTTCTGGCTCAGATGAAGAGCAGAAGATGGAGAGGCACACTCTTTAGGCCCAAGGAATTTCAAGCCAAGTCTCCGCTGCTCTCTCAGTCCGCAGAAGCGCTGCATGTCCCCAGGGCGGGCCTTGGCTTGGAAGGAACCACCTGGAGGCAAGGGGGTCCCGATTCACCGCTCCCTCACTGCCCTTGAAAAAATCACCTTCAGTATTTTCTTCTAACCCCTTTATCTTGATAAATGCTTCTCTTTTACTTTCTTCTGCTACTGCCAAACAAACTCTATTTGTCTCCCAACTTTCAAGGCTAAAATTAAATGGGCGAGCTGTGTCTATCACCTCTATTTCTTTCCCACCCATCTAAAACTTTCACCAGAATTCCGCATTTCACCACCCTCACCAATCAGTTCTGTTGACCAAAAGCAGATGAGTTTGTTGCCTTTAACACATCAGCTAATAGCGTTTTAAGTTTCATTTCTTTTCTCTTTCTTTCTTTCTTTTTCTTTTTTTCTTTCTTTTTTTTTTTTTGGCAGAGTCTCGCTCTGTTGCCCAGGCTAAAGTGCAGTGGTGCAATCTCAGCTCACTGCAACCTCTGCCCCCTGGGTTTGCAATTCTCCTGTCTCAGCCTTCCGAGTAGCTGGGATTACTTTTTTGTATTTTTAATAGAAACAAGGTTTTGCCGTGTTGGCCAGGCTGGTCTCGAACTCCTGACCTCAAGTGATCTGCCCGCCTCAGCCTCCCAAAGTGCTAGAATTACAGGCATAAGCCATCACATCTAGCCCCAGGTTTTAAGTTTCTATAGACAGGTTTCATTTATTAATTTCTAAACATTTGGCTTCTTTGCATATATCGTCTAGTTAGATGAAAAAGTTGAGGTCCAATACTAATTTTGCTTTTAGATGAACAAAGAACTTTTCCCCCCAAAAGCATCCTTTTCCCCTGTTTGAACATGAGTTACTACTTGGCATATGTATCCTTAAGAAGGGCAGATTTGTCTTCATAATTCTGTCAGTATTACTTTATCTAAGAGGGTGGGGGGGCTTTAAGCTCCATCTCCATTCTTCCTTCAGGATCTGAAGTCGGTATATAAATGGAGACTCAGTATTGGATGGCTTGTATAAAGCAAATAATGCTTTTTGCTTTTATTGACAGGGCTTTAGATATCCTTGAAGAAGTAAACGTATCAGGAACTCGGAAAAATAAATTCAGTGAGGCAGCTTATAATAAGTTGCTCAATAACAATCTTTCCCTGAAATACAGCCAGACTGGCTATTTGTCATCAAGTAACATAATTAACGATGGATTCTATGATTATGGTCGGGTAAGTGACAGCATTTATTTGTAGTTTAGTATGTACAATAATAATTTTTCTTTAATCCTGATGCCATTACATTGCCATTTCATCATCACCTAATGTAATTTATATTTTTACAGGCAGAAACTTGAAAATCAGCACTTCATTCTTAACTTTAGTTATAAGATTTTGCATTTTTTGTTCAGTTTTAACTAGAATCTGCTTACTTGTAATTAAATCAGCTTGCTAGAGGCAGTCTTAAGTTTCAGATAAGATACAAAAGAAGAGCTGGGTGGGCCTGGTGATGCATATCTGTAGTCCCAGTTATTCAGGAGGCTGAAGCAGGAGGATTGCTTGAAACCAAGAGCCCAGGAGTTTGAGGCTAGAGTGCACTATGGTTGTGCCTGTGAATAGACATTGCACTCCACCCCAGGCAGCATAGCAAGACCCTGTCAAAAAAAAAAGGTATAAAAGAAGGAGCAGGTGACACAGCTCATGCCTGTAATCCCAGAACTTTGGGAGTCTGAGGTAGGAGAATCACTTGAGGCAGGAGTTCAAGATCAGCCTGGGGAACATAGTGAGACCCTGTCTCTATAAAAGAACTTTAAAAAATTAGCTGGGTATGGTGGCATGCATCTGTAGTCTGATCTACTCAGGAGGCTGAGTTAGGAGGATGGCTTGAGCCCAGAGTTCGAGGATGTAGTGAGCTATAATCACACCACTGCCGTCCAACCTGTCTTTAAAAAAAAAAAGTAGCATTTAAAATTTGGGGGCTCTATTATCTCTATTACATGAATGTTGAGAGAAGTGAAAAGCTAGAAATTAAAATATTAAGGACACTTTTTACATGACTGATTTAGTCAGTATTTTCTACTTCTTCTGGAAACCAAAAGCAATGAGGAGAATGGGGAAAATGTTAAAAACCCACAAATCCCATTTTAAGCAAAACAAGGAAGCAGATATGATCTGCAGACTTCAAACAATTTTAAGGGTTGCCAAAAGCTGCCAAGATCAGGCAGAAGCTGTGCAGGAAGAAAAAGGAAAAGGAAAAAAAAAAATCACAGACAGGAGCAAGAGGGCTAAAGATGGCAGAGCTCAGAAAGCAAGCACCACTAACACTGTATCCTTCCTGAGGTCATGGGAAAACTCAGAAGTGCAAAACTTGTAGGTGTGGTTTGCTAGGCAGGTGCAAGAACTCAGGACACGGGGAGTGAGGCTGACACCAGAAGCCTTCTTGGACCAATTTGGTTCCAAGAAGCAGAGGAGACAGCGCCATAAGTCACATCACTGAGCCCCGGTTGCAGGAAGCACTCCATCGTGGTAGTGGAGAACTAGAGAAAATTTGAATAATTCAAAACAGCTTGCCTAAAACTTGACTCTTACTCTCCCTTCTGCCTCCCTGACCTCCTGCCACCACTGCCGTACCCCATAACACACACAAACCACTGAGAAATTGCTCCCAGGAAGCCCATCTCCTTCAATTATGATAATTTAAAGAGAATGTTGCAGCATCAGGACAAAGCTGCTTTAAGAAAACCAAGAGGGGGCCGGGCGTGGTGGCTCACGCCTGTAATCCCACCACTTTGGGAGGCCGAGGTGGGCGGATCACGAGGTCAGGAGATCGAGACCATCCTGGCTAACACGGTGGAACCCCATCTCTACTAAATATACAAAAAATTAGCCGGGCGTGGTGGCGGGCGCCTGTAGTCCCAGCTACTCCGGAGGCTGAGGCAGGAGAATGGCGTGAACCCGGGAGGCAGAGCTTGTGGTGAGCTGAGATCACGCCACTGCACTCCAGCCTGGGCGACAGAGCTAGACTCGTCTCAAAAAAAAAAAAAAAAAAAAACACCAAACCAAGGGGGGAAAACAAACAAGAAAACTGACAGGAAAAGCCGAAAAACGATCGCAGAACACTTACCAGGAAAACCTTGCCATAGATCAGATAAAATTGTGACAAAACGTGTTTGGTCATGAAGTTTTAAAACATTTAACGAGACAATTTCTTTTTTAAAGGGGGATGCTCTGATTCATTCAGTAAATATTGTTATAAGTTTCGGATATTGGAGGCTGTGAATACGTCAGTGAACAAAGGAGACCAAGGTCTCCGCTCCCATGGTACCAGTGCTGGAGGACAGAGAATAAACACCAAACATGATACTGAAATAAATGATATCCCAGGGTAAAAATGAGAGGCACTGGCTTGGTGCGGTGGCTCACGCCTGTAATCCCAGCACTTTGGGAGGCCGAGGCGGGTGGATCACCTGAGGTTAGGAGTTGGAGACCAGCTGACCAACATGGCAAAACCCTGTCTCTACTAAAAATACAAGAATTAGCTGGGCATGGTGGCACGCACCTGTAATCCCAACTACTCGAGAGGCTGAGGCAGGAGAATCACTTGAACCCGGGAGGCAGAGGTTGTAGTGAGCCGAGATGGCACCATTGCACTCCAGCCTGGGCAACAGAGCTAGACTCCATCTCAAAAAAGGGGGAGAAAAAAAAAGAAATGAGAGGTGCCATGGAGGGAGAAGAGAGCCGGGCAGAGGGAGGGTGAGGGGCTCTGAAATGCTGGGGAGCCCTGAGGTGGGCGGTTGCAATTTTAGAAGTTGCGGTCAGGTGGGTATCACTGAGAGGGTGATCATTTCCAAGCCAAAACTTGCAGCAGGTGAGGACCTTAGTCCCGGGCAAATCTGGGGCTGGGGGAAGTCCCGGGCAAATCTGGGGTTGTTTTCTAGGCAGAAGAATCAACCAGTGCAAGAGCCGTGAGGTGAATATATGTTTGGCATGTGCTAGGCACAGCAGGAAGGCCGGTGCAGCTAGAGCTGGGCTAGCAAAGTGCGAAGAAAGCAGACCCTAGACCAGAGAGCTAACGAAGGCCAGGTTAAAGGCCTTTACTCTGAATGGAACAGGAACCGTGGCAGTGTCCTGGGCAGAAGATGAGAGGATTGGTCTTATTTTAAAAGGCTCACTTTTGCCTTCTTCCCAAAGGACCATGAAATGTATCTTGGATGAGAAAGGGATTCAACTATAACTTAATTGGAAAAAGACCTCAAAAGTGATCTAGTCTAGCCCTCTTCCTCCAGGCTTGTGAAACTGCCTGCACAGGGCTTTGTCTAGCCTACTTTTAGATACACTCACAACACTTTTAGTCATCTGTTCCAGTATTCAGTTACTTTTGCAGGCAGTCAGCTCTCCCTTAGGTATATAGATGGATTTGCCAATCCAAATACTTCCAGGGGCCAAGATGATAATGATGGGATGAAACAGCCGAGTGTAAAGCAATCGAGATGATAAGGAACTGGATCTGTCCTGTCCAAAGGCAAGAACATCCACAAGCTTCAGGTTCCTATTTCTAATTTTATATATGTATATTGTACATGTGTGTGTTTGTGTGTGTGAAATAAGACACCGCAAACAGCTGAGAATATATTCTATCTGTATTCATTTTCGAAAATATGACCCCTGCAGATACTACTTTTTGGTCCTTAAATTATCTTACAGATAAATCCCGGCACCAAACTGTTGCCTTTGAAGGAGCTCTGCTTACAAGAACCAAGTGACCTACGGGCTGTACTCTTAATCAACAGTAAATCTTACGTGTGAGTCTCTGCAGGGAGAGGGGATGAAGGGAAGCACATACTGCTTGTTGTTGTTGTTTCTCCACCAACGTGTGAATATGCAAAGATTCCCAGACTCTTTTCTCCTGTATCTAGCACCTCCATGAAAATAAACACTGGCTCATAAACTCATAGCCTGACATGGAATAACCATGAAATAGCCACCACTGCAAATCAATGCACTCTCTGCTCTCTTTCTTTGACTCTATACTGCCAATTTCAAGTGTATTCTGAAGTCAAGGCCTCTTACCATGGAGTCATTGAAGAAAGTGTAAATAGCAGCAAACCGAGATGAATCATGTTTACAATTCTCCAGGACTATGTGCTGGAGTACAGTTACCACCCAACATTTTTCTTTGAAATAAGAAGTAAATGATAGAGCTAAAAATTAAAGCTTCCACGGTCTTCTTTAAAATGACCATGGCCGGGCACGGTGGCTGACGCCTGTAATCCCAACACTTTGGGAGCCGAGGCGGGCAGATCACGAGGTCAGGAGATCGAGGCCAACATGGTGAAACCCTGTCTCTACTAAAAAATACAAAAATTAGTTGGGTGTGGTGGCGCACGCCTGTAATCCCAGCTACTCAGGAGGCTGAGGCAGGAGAATCACTTGAACCCGGGAGGCGGATGTTGCAGTGAGCTGAGATTGCACTGCCACTGCACTCTAGCCTGGCAACAGAGCGAGACTCCGTCTCAAAAAAAAAAAAAAAGAGAGAGAGCAAGAGATCGTGTATATCTATATATCCATATAGTAGTTATGTGATACATTTTATACAAATAATTTCTGTTCTAGCTTATGAAAGGCTTTATAATAGTCTTTTTGCAGTGGCTCATGCCTATAATCCCAACCCTTTGTGAGGTTGATGCAGGTGGATCCTTTGAGCTCAGGAGTTTGAGAGCAGCTTGGGCAACACGGTGAAACCCCATCTATATAAAAAATGCAAAAATTAGCCGGGTATGGTAGCACATGCCTGTAGTCCCAGCTACTTGGGGGACTGAGGTGGGAGGATCGCTTGAGCCCCGGAGGTCAAGGCTGCAGTGAGCCATCATCGCACCACTGCACTCCAGCCTGGGCGATAGAGTGAGATCCTGTCTCAAAAAACAAACAAAGAAAAAATGACTTCTCCTTTATACTTTAAAAACAGTATGTCACTGTTAAAAGTCAGCTTCAGTTATGACTTTCAGAAAAAAATCTGTTTCGTGGAATAAAACAATCTGTTGACAAATAATTTTAATCTATATAGAATTTTAAATGTGTAAAATTTTAGTTCTCCACCTTCATCTATGGAAGATAAATCAGATGTTGGTTATGGACGAAGTATTTCTTCTTCATCTTCCTTAAGAAGATCAAGTAAAGAAAAGAACAAGTAAGAAAATGATGTTTTATCTGTATGCAAATAACTTCCCCCTTTAATTTGAGTGTGAAAAAATGTTTTAGATTTTAGATTTGGGCAACTTGATTTTTATTCTTCTTATGGTAATACAATTGCATAATTGCCTTTTACATTGCTATGGGAAAGATCTCTGGAATAGGAGCCAGGAAATCTGGTTTCACCTTCTATTTCGCCCTGTGGACCTGCAGTGATTTGGGCCACATGACTTAGTGTCTGTGTGGGTTTCGTTTCCTTAGCTGTGGATGAAATAACACCGGGTCCCTGGCTTCATCATGGGGAAAGGAATCAAGTTATATAATGAAGTAAAAATTGTATAATGAAGTAAAAATGCCTTGTAAGCTCTAAATGCAAATGTAATGTATTGTTGTTTTCCATATGATTGAAATTGGTTGTGGTTTTTTTTCAAATGACAAGAAAAAATAGTTATCATTTTAGTGCTGGATTTGGATCTCCCATAGAAGACAAGTCAGAGCCAGCTTCTGGACGAAATACTGTTCTCAGCAAAAGCGCCACCAAAGAAAAAGGATGGAGGTAAGAAAGTGCCCTGAGTTCCTCATTACCCAGCCAGGCTGGTGGAAGGGAGGGGTGGCTCTTCAGTAGGAACCTTTCTTCTGACATCAGGGTGTTGAACCAGGCAAGACTCATGAGATGAAATTTAAAAGAAACTTGATTTTTGTCTCTTACCATCTCTTTAAAACTTACCCGGAGAGAATTGTCTTCTGGCTCTGGCCAAAAACTCCGGTCACTTGGATCACTTGTAGGAACAACAGGGTCCTACAGTCGCTTTAATTAAAACTTGGCAACAGGGACAGCAGTCTCTAATCAGTCCTTTGAAAGCCCAACCCTGGGTAACCAACTTGGTGTGAGGGTCTCTGCCTCCCGCTGCTGACTTTTGCAGGTGGGGAACCCCACACCCAGATGTGTGGTCCCACGCTCTCTCCTCCCGCCCCACTTTTGCTTCCACGGCCCTCCCCACCTCCCTCACCGTCTCTGACCCTCCATGGGAGAAGGAACGAGGAGGAGGAGAGGCAAATAGGGCAATGCTCTTACTTGGTTGGGACAATTATAATGTCGTTTTGAGGTCTGTGTTTTGTTTTGTTTTGTTTTCTGAGGCAGAGTCTCGCTCTGTCGCCCAGGCTGGAGTGGAGTGGCACCATCTCCCATCTTGGCTCACTGCAACCTCTGCCTCCCTGGTTCAAGCAATTCTCCTGCTTCAACCTCCTAAGTAGCTAGGATTACAGGTGTGCACCACCATGCTCGGCTAATTTTTGTATTTTTACTAGAGATGGGGTTTCACCGTGTTGGCCAGGCTGGTCTCAAACTCCTGACCTCGTGATCTGCCTGCCTTGGCCTCCCAAAGTGCTGGGATTACAGGCATGAGCCACCCTGCTTGGCCCCACATGTTTACATATTTTTAAAACATACTTCTTCTGTGAGAACTTTCCTGGATTCTTTGAAAAACTGTATTGAGTTATGGTAGACTTAAGCCTGTAAGGGCCACAGTGGCATTGGAGGCTGTGGGGAACAGATACCAGACCCCTGCTTTCCAAGGAGGCTGGGCCCCAAGTCTCCCAAGGCATACGCAGTGGTTTGCCCTCCTCCTCAGACTGCTTTATTTTCTGCTCTGGCTTTCTTCTCTGTTATTAGAGTCTCTGTTGCTCAATATTCTCATCACTGCTTCTCATCTGTTCCTGTGTTTCCAGTCCCATAGCTTCTGCTTGCTCTCTCCTCCCCTTCCCTGTCCTTCCCTTCCCTCCCTCCCCTTCTCTTCCCTTCTCTCCAGCTTCCCTCTCCTTCCCTTCCCTCCGCTTCTTTGTCCTTCCCTTCCCTCCTCTCTCACTTCCCATCCCTGTTCTTCTCTTCCCTTCCCTTCCCTTCCCTCCCCTCTCTTTCCCCTTCCCTTCCCTTCTCTCTCCCCTTCCTTCCCATTCCCTGACCTACCCTCTTATCTCTCCTTCCCTTTCCCTCCCCTTTCCTTCCCTTCCTTCCCCTCTCTTTCCCTTCCCTCTCCTCTCCTTCCCTTTCCCTCCCACCCCTTCCCTTCCCTCCCCTCTCCTTCCTTTCCCTCCTCCCTCCTTCCTTTCCCTCCCCTCTCCTTCCCTTCCCATCTCTCCTGTCTCCCTTCCCTTCCCTGTTCTTCTCTTCTCTTCCCTTCCCTTCTCTCCCCTCTCTTTCCCTTCCCTTCCCTTCTCTCTCCCTTCCTTCCCATTCCCTGACCTACCATCTTCTCTCTCCTTCCCTTTCCTCTCCTCTCCTTCCTTTCCCTCCCCCTTCCTTCCTTTCCCTCCCCCCTCCTTCCTTTCCCTCCCCTTTCCTTCCCTTTCCCTCCCCCTCCCCACTCCTTCTCTTCCCTCCCCTCTCTTTCCCTTCCCTCTCCTCTCCTTTCCTCTCTCTCCCTGCTCCTTCCCTTGCCTCTCCTCTCCTTCCCTTTCCCTCCCACTCCTTCCCTTCCCCTCCCACTCCTTCCCTTCCCTCCCCTCTTCTTCCCTTCCCTCCCCCTTCCTTCCTTTCCCTCCCCTCTCCTACCCTTCCCTCCCCCTTCCTTCCTTTCCCTCCCCTCTCCTACCCTTCCTTTCCCTTCCCTTCCCTGTTCTTCCCTTCCCTCTTCTCTCCTTCCCTTTTCTCCTCTCTCCTTCCCTTTCCTTTCCATTCCATTCCTTGTCCTTCTCTTTTCTTTGTTTTGCTCTGCCCTACCCTTTGGCCTCTCTGAGCCTCTCCCCACTGGACTAAAAGCTCCTCAAGAACAAGGAATGTTCTAATTTGAATAATTTATTTTCATCTCCTGTATTTAGCGTAGTGCCTGGCTGGCACTCATAGGCATTCACATTTATTCAAAAGAACAGAAATCCAAACTTTGGCAGGAAAAGGTTATTTCTGACAAGTTCCACACTTATAAATGATGCATCTGGAGCAAATGGGTTACCTTCTCTTTGTCTCTGTTTCCTCATCTGTAAAACTGAAATAAAAATAGAACCATTTTCATAGTGCTATTGTAAGCCTCAAGTAAGTTACTACGTGTGAAATGCTTAGCGCGGTGCCTGGCACATGGTAAACACTCAACCAATGTCAGTTTCTGTTGCTATTATTATTGTTGTACTAAAAAGTTTCGAGGAGCCAAAACCCATTCCAACCATACAAGGATATAAAGGAATTCAGTGCAGGGATGCAGAGGGTCCTCAATGGGACAGGTGACAACTGCAGGGCCTGCCCATCTCTCTTCCCCTCTCTCTTTCTCCCTCCACCTGCATGGTAACTTACTTGCACTTGCTTCCTTGCTTGCTTTTTTTTTACGGCCTCTCCTCTAACTGTAGCTTGCATGTGACCTTGGTTTGCTAAGGGACCAAATCTGGCCCCAATTCCAAAACAGCCTTCCAGTTCAAAAGCCTGGCAGCAATCAAATACAATCTCTCTCTGTCTCTTCGTGCATTTTCAGGAAATGCAATCTTATTTTCACAGGCCATCCAGAATGTCAGCTGCCTCTGAGACAAGTGTTCCCCTTTAGTCCACCCAGCTATGGCCCTGGGAAAGACTCAGCCTTCTGCTCCCTTGCTAGGGACAGGCCACTTGACTGATGAGCAGCCACAGGACCTTATTGTACATATAGTCCCTCAATCAAAGTGCACCTTTCCCTCTGGTCCTCACCCAGACGAATGAACACATCAGCTTTCATCTTTGGTTCTTCTGCTCTTCTCGGCTTTTTACAATTGTCTTATTTTTCTTACAGCTCAATCTGGTTCTTAATCCTAAATTTTTTGGGCAATCCTTCTGGGTGGGAACTCATTTTGTGTACTCAAATGAGTACACAAGCTGCTGATCAAGCTGCTGATCTTCACACAGCTATAGTTTGCTTTATTGTGATATTTGACACTGATATTTTCCATAACTGTGAAACACTCACATCTTGATCTCATTAGATCCATGTCGCTTTGTTCTATAGATAAATCCCTTCTTTTTTGGCCCTTGGTGCTATCTTCTCATCCTTTGCAATACCGTAAATATCAATGTTCTCCAGGAGTAGTACTCCTGTTCCTACTCTCCATACTTTTAGCTCCCACTCCAAAGCTGAGACCCTTCTCTTGAGTCCAGACCTGTGTGTCCAGTTGCCTGGTGGAGTATTCTGCCCTGTCACTCTGAAGGCACCTTAAGTTCAATATGTTCCAACCCGAACTCATTGTTCACCGCAGCTCCCAAGCTCCCTCCCCCTCTCTTCCCTGTGCTTGTTCATGTTAACCATATTCCCATACAATCACCCATGCCTAGGAACCATCTTGAAGTCCTTCTCATTTATCCCCAATATGGAATGACCAAGACAGTCCTATCCACTCTATGTCTTAACTCTCCTACATCTATTTCTTCCCTTCATTTTCACTTTTACTTCCCTAGTTCAGGCCTTTATGTTATATGTCAATCACATCAACCTCCTTATCGTACTGTAAATCCTCCCACTTTCGCATAGCCCTCCATAAACCCGTCCTCCATGCATGTGCCCCCAGAGGTGCTAGCCCCCACCTTTTTTTTTTTTTTTTTTGAGACAGAGTCTCACTCTATCACCAGGCTGGAGTGCAATGGTGTGATCCTGGCTCATTGCAACTTCCGCCTCCCAGGTTCACGCAATTCTCGGGCCTCAGCCTCCCGAGTAGCTGGGATTACAGATGCGTGCCATCATGCCCAGCTAATTTTTATTTTTATTTTTATTAGAGACGGGGTTTTGCCATGCTGGCCAGAGTGGTCTCAAACTCCTGGCCTCATGTGATCCGCCCGCCTCGGCCTCCCAAAATGCTGGGATTACAGGCGTGAACCACCATGGCCAGCCACTACACACCTTTTTAAATGAAAGTCAGATCATATGACTCTGCCTAAAACAAAGTTCCCTCTCATCTTATAGCTGAAGCCCATACTCCAAGCATGGCCCACCCTGGAATAGCCTTGCTTGTTTTGTGGCAAGTTCCTATTCATTCTTTATTTTCTTTACAGCTTTGTTTTTGTGAAGCCTTCTCTGATCACACCAGGATAAACATTTATTTTGTGCCTATTTTTTTGTGAATTTGGGTTTTTAATTATTTAGCTATAGTTTTTTCTCACTTTATCGAGCCTTAATTGACAAATGAATTATTATGTACATTTAAACATGATGTTTTGATATCTGTGTATATTGTGAAATGTTTACCATGATTAAGTTAATTAACACTTCTGTCACCTCAGAGTTCTCTTTCATTTTTTGTAGTTTCGTGGTGAGAACATTGAAGATCTACTCTCTTAGCAAATTTCATGTGTACAATACAGTGTTATTAAATATAATATAATGTCTCCATGCTGTACATTAGATCTCCAGAACACAGCCCTTAGTCATCCCATGAAACTGAAACTCCTTTGTGAATGCATTCTATCTCTTCCATAGCCTGCACTGATTTGTGTTGATTTATTTGTCTTTCTTACTGAACAATGAGCTGTTTGAGATCTGGGACCACGCTTTTTTTTTTATCTTTATATCCATAGAGCCTAGAATAGTATCAGGCTCATCACAGGCAGTAAAAAATTATTTATTTATTAATAATATTAAAAATTACTTTAATTATTGAATGCTGTTTGTTGAAAGGAACAGATGTTTGACTCCTTTACAGTATGTCCAGGGAGAACAAATATAAACAAATGAGAATAATTATTCCTTCTTTGTACTGTCTTCACTCTCCCTCTTCCTCTGCATATTCTGAGAGCTCACTCCCCACTTCAAGATAAACCCTGAAGCACTCCTAGGATTTAAGAGGATTGTTGGCATGAGGGAGAACACAGAGACTTTGGATTCAGACACAACTGGGCCTTGGTCTTCTGAATTGTAAATGAAAATGATGATCCCTGCCTCAAAGAGCTGCTGTAAGAGGAGAGATGGTGTCAGGAAAGTGCCTGACCATCACCTAGCACACTTAGGGGCTCAATGTGTGTCCCTTCTCTCTTCCCTTCTTAGCCTTTGGTCCATTGAGGGGTAGATTAGCTATAGCCCTGTTGTCCTGTTGCCTATCTTTTGGTCAACCCTTCTTGTCTTATGACTATTAAAACTTTGGACTCCTGGAAATAGAATAAAATATTTTAACTGCATTCGTCTGATAAGCCATTGGGAATATTTTATGTTAAAAAGAGTGTGACAATAGCAAAGACATGGGATCAACCTAAATGCCCATCAATGATCGACTGGATAAATAAAATATGGTACATATACACCACGGAATATTATGCAGCCACAAAAAAGAGTGAGATCATGTTCTTTGCAGAGACATGGATGGAGCTGGAAGTCATTATCCTTAGCAAACTGATGTAGGAACAGAAAACCAAATACTGTATGTTCTCACTTATAAGTGGGAGCTAAATGATGAGAGCACATGGACCCATAGAGGGGAACAACAACACACACTGGGGCCTACTGGAGGGTGGAGGGTGGAAGAGGGAGAGGATTACGAAAAATAATGAATGGGTACTAGGCTCAATACCTGAGTGATGAGATAATCTGTACAAAAAAAAAAAAAAAAAACCCATGACACAAATTGCCTATGTAACAAACCTGCACATATACCCCTGAACTTAAAATAAAAGTTAAAAAAAAATTTAAAAGGAGATCATAAAGAAAAAAATAAATTAAAAAAGTGAGAGATACTGACAAAGAATAATGAGACATCGAGAACCATGGAGTGCTACATTTTTGAAAGGGAGAGGAGAGAAGAGATGGGAAAGAAGTAAGATCAATTACATGTGAAGTGTTCTAATATGGAGAAGAGAAAGGGAAAGTATGGATTTCTTTTTCCTGATGAATATCATTACCATGCAGCACGTAAATTTGAATCTCTGTCTCCTGGGTGACCAGGCACCATATTACTTTTGGTTTCGAAGGCTTTAGTTGTACTCCCCTTAATGGCAAAACACTCATAGGAGACGTGATTAATTCGTTCCCTGGTTATCCACTCTCCTCCTTCCTTAGTCTTCACCAAAACCAACATATCTAACATTTCTTCTAAAGCTTTTCCTTATAGAGGACATTTGAATGTAAACATTTAAAAATAGCATTCACTAGATCTGTTTGTGAAATGTGTGGTAAGTTCTGTCTACACTGTTCTTTTGTATTCAGACCAGTTTTCATGAATGTTCACTTGACTGAACATGAGTTTATTACACACATTTAAAAGTTAGTTGTTTTTCTGTCTCTTTTTTCATATCCTCTTTCCACGCTGATCATGTCTAGAGCCTTTTAGATATTTATAGCAAATGCTTTAATACTTCTGTCACTCAGACAATCTTGATCTACAGGATAATGATTTCCTAAAACATTTTTGTTTTTAAAATAATTTCCCACTACCCTCTTTTTACCCATAACTTAAACTGTTGTTGCTTCCTCCCCCAAATCTTGACTACTAAAGTCGTTCAGAAACAGATATTGTCTCTTAGTCACATGTAAACACCTTCTTACCTTCTTTTCTACAATTCATTCATTCAACAAATACTTATTGAGCGCCTTCTATGTGCCTGGAATTGTTCCAGTGCTGGAGATACAGCAGTAAACAAAAACCTTTGCCTTCATAGAACTTACATCCTAGTGAGAAGACAGACAACAAAGAAATATACACACTCACACACACTCACACAATCAGACACTACCCAGAACAAATCCTATCTCTACTTTGAACAATGCCTTGTTCTCATCCTTTTGGAATAAATTGGGTGGAATAGGACACCTAATTTGAATACATTTCTTTCAACATGGAACTCCTGGAGACTTTCACATCTTTATCACTCATGTGGAATTTATTGAATGCTGCCTGGTATTGTGATTATTTTCCACATAACAAAATCTTCTTGCTTAAATTGAAACCCCAAGAGGGCTGGGTTCATGACCTGTATTTCTCCCACCAGCCTTGTCCTAAAATTATGTATTTCAATAGTCGATGGTATCAAAAAGGAGCAAGGGATTAAACTTTGAAAATGTCAATAAGCGATTTAGAGCCAGCCAAATATTCTATATGTTTACCTGCTCTCCTTTTCATCCACTATGAATGTAGAAAAATAACCTTAGAGCTTTGGATCCCACAGTAAATCCCTGTTTCCTGAGGTAGTTTTGCTAAAGTTTCTGCAGGAGAGGTAAAAGTTCTGCTGTCTTTAACCAAAAACTGATGCTCTGAGAATTAATTTTACCGGAGTTAATTTTATAATTTCCAAGTGTTTATTTCCATATGCATGAAATGAAATTTATTTAAGTACTGAAGCCCTTATTAATATAACCTGGCAGACTTCATGGGAAAGAAGTCCAAAAGAAATGCTTCTATTTATAGCAATAACAAACTACAGTTCAGGAGTTACCGGAAATTCTCTCTTTTTAATCATTCATAAGATTGCATTTCCTGGAGGTGTACCAGATATTTTCTCCTTCATGCCAAATGACTCCTTGTTCTTACATCAGGCAGCACGCTCTGTGAGACACACTCCTGCCTCTGTTTTGTAGGTAACTCTGAATAGTCACTCTATTCAGTGACTAAGTATTGGACTGACTGTTGGAACTGAGCTCTCCAATCTTACAACACCACCTTGCAATTTTAGAAAACAGGTGAACCTATCTGTGCTTCCTGCACTTCTAATTGACCTTCCTAGTATTGGTTTCTAATTTACTAAAATCTTAACTATGTATGTGACAATGTCCAATTTATTATTATTTTTTTTACAAATAAGAGAAAGGGGTTAAGATGATCTCTCTGGGAAATACTAACTTTTGCTTAGATATTTTATTAGAATGCATGGTGGATGCATTCAATGATCCATGATTAACCTCTCTCCTTTACTTAGCTGCAGCAAATATAATATTTAGTTAGAAAGTATGAAACTTTTTGTACTTGTTAAAACTAATATAGAGCTTTGTAATTCTCAAATAGCAGTTGACAGGATTATTTTTCTATTCTTTTCTTCAAAATAAAAAGAAAATTCATCTGGACCTCAGTCAATTCTTCCCTCCCACCTTGTGCTTCAAGTAATACTTAAAGTTAAATAATTCCCAAACCCCCTAATTTACTGCTAGTGTAACAGATGCTCAATATGCATGAGTATATAACAAGTGATTGACTGGGCATGGTGGCTCACACCTGTAATCCCAACACTTTGGGAGGCCGAGATGGGCGGATCACTTGAGGTCAGGAGTTTGAGACCAGTCTGACCAACATGCTAAAACCCTGTCTCTATTAAAAATACAAAAATTAGCTGGGTATGGTGGGGAATGCTGGTAATCCCAGCTACCTGGGAGGCTGAAGCAGGAGAATCAGCTTGAGGCTTGGAGACAGAGGTTGCAGTGAGCCAAGATCGCACTACTGCATTCCAGCCTGGGTAACAGAGCGAGACTTCGTCTCAAAAAACAAAACAAAACAAAACAAAACAGGTAATTCACCTGCCTGGTCTGGCCTAGCCCCATTTTCTTGATTTCTTGACCCTCTGACACATTTGTTGTTTTAAGTTCCTTGTTCTCAAGAAGGTAACAAAATAAAAGCTGCAATCAAAGCTACTGTTTAATCTTAATATTGTCAGATCCTATTATAATGAACAAGGTGTGTAAGAAAATCTGCCCTCAGAAAGCAGGCTAATGTCACGGAGAGCAGTGTGGTAGATATTTAGATAAGGCAACAATTCTTTTTAATAATAAACAGAAGCATTTATTTGCATATCACTGGTTAATTGACAAAATTCTACTGGTAAAATGGAAATGAACTAGCAGCAGTGTTGACTGCAAGTCAGGTATTAGAAACAGCATTGTGATCCTTGGAACTCCACCTACTCAAAGTCCCACCTGGCCTGTTCTGGAGACTTCTCTCATCATGCAAAAGAGCTAAAGTCCTTGGGCAGGGAAGCAGGTCTGTGGTCACGGCTGGGGTTGTAGAACAGCCTCCCAGCCCACGCTGGAGTAACCAAACTGTCTGGAGTCCTGGAAACTTAGGTTCTCATTTTGTTCATTTTTAGACCTTCTGCCCAAAGTCATGTTTGGCCATAGATGGTGCCTCTTGATCTGTCTCTGTGTGACTGTGGCTCAGCTGAGAGCCTGTGTGCTTCAAAACCAAAAAGGCGTCTATAATGGTATCATTTATTAGACTTGCACCTTAGTAATTTTTTTTTTTTTTTTTTGAGACGGAGTCTCACACTGTCATCCAGGCTGGAGTGCTGCAGCTCAATCTCTGCTCACTGCAAGCTCTGCCTCCCAGGTTCAAGCCATTCTCCTGCCTCAGCCTCCCGAGTAGCTGGGACTACAGGTGCCTGCCACCACACCTGGCTAATTTTTTGTATTTTTAGTAGAGACAGGGTTTCACCACATTAGCCAGGATGGTCTCGATCTTCTGACCTCGTGATCCACCCGCCTTGGCCTCCCAAAGTGGTAGGATTACAGGCGTGAGCCACCATGCCTGGCCGCACCTTGGTAATTTTTAAGGAAAAACAGCTAAAGCCAAAAACTGGAAGAGGATAGGCTGCATCCTGGCACAGCTGTGAAGTGAGGAGGCTGTGACTCCCCTGACCCCTGCATCTTCCCTTTTAGATTTCCGCGAGTTCCTTGCAAAGCTGCTCTAGTGAGTGGCTGTGGACATCCTCCCCACTGCCTCCCAGACGGCTGTCCAGCCTCACTGCTGGTTCTCCCAATGTGGGCTCTCAGCTAGCAGTGGAAAGTAGAGAAAGTAAGCCTTGCCAAGGCACAAATGACAGATAAGCCATTATTTACCAGCTCAGAAGTATTTTAACGAAACGATGATCGTCTCCTTTGCTACTGAAAATGTTCAAGTTTGTGTCAAGCTGTTTAGGGGTGTTTGGTGCAGAGTAAAAAGTGGGGTGCAGGTCATCAGGTCACGCCAGCATCCCCTAGGGTGAGATGCAGAAAGTGAGTAAAGACAGACATTCCATCTATGGTGTTGGAATACAATTTGTGTAAAAGTAAAATCATAACTCTCATGTAAATATAAAGTGAATACACAGCAAGATTTATTTTAAAATTGATGTCTGTATACAATTCTATGAATTTTAACAAAAGTGGAGATTTGTATAACCATCATCACAATCAGGATACAAAACAGTTCCATCACCCCAGATAATCCTAACCCCTGGTATTTTCTATTTGTTCTCTGTTACTGTTGTTTTTCTGTTTTTCTTTGTTTTGTTTTTTTTAGAGACAGGGTCTCACTTTGTAGTCCAGGCTGGAGTGCAGTGGTGTGATCTTGGTTCACTGCAACCTCCACTCACTGCAACTTCAACCTCCTGGACTCAAGTGATCCTCCCACCTCAGCCTCCCGAGTAGCTGGGACTACAGGTATGCACCACCACACCCAGCTAATTTTTGTAAGGTTTTGCCATGTTGCCCAGGCTGGTCTGGAGCTCCTGAGCTCAAGCAATTCGCCTGCCTCTGCCTCCCAAAGTGCTGGGATGACATGCGCAAGCCATCACCATGCAGCCATGCCTGTTAGTCTTTTTGAGAATGCCACATGAATAGGATCATACAGTGTGTAACGTTTGAGACTGGCCTTTCCACTCAGTGTAATGCCTTTGAGATTCTTCTGAATTGTTTTGTGTATCAGCAGTTTATTTTGGAGTATTATTTCACTGTGTGGATATACCACAGTATATGTCCACTCACCTGTTAAAGGACATTTGAGTTGTTTCCAGTTTTTGTTGATTATGAACAGAGCTGTTATAAACATTCATGTGTGTGTGTGAATGTAAGTTTTTGTTTTGTTTTGTTTTGTTTTTTGTTTTGTTTTTTTGAGGCAGAGTCTCGCTCTGTTGCCCAGGCTGGAGTGCAGTAGCATGATCTTGGCTCACTGCAATCTCCGCCTCCCAGTTCAGGCAATTCTCCTGCTTTAGCTTCCCGAGTCGCTGGGATTACAGGCATGTGCCACCACACCCAGCTAATTTTGTATTTTTAGTAGAGATGGATGATGGTTTCTACTAAATGATGGCCAGGCTGGTCTCGAACTCCTGACCTCAAGTGATCCACTCGCCTTGGACTCCCAAAGTGCTGGGATTACAGGTGTGAACCACCATACACAGCCAGTTTTAATTTCTCTAGGGTAAATACCTGGGAGTGGGATTTCTGGGTCATATGGTAACTGTATGTTTAACTTTATAAGATACTAGCAAACTTTTCCAGAACAGCAATAGCATTTTGCTTTCTCACTGGCAATGTATGAGAGCTCCAGGTGCTCCACATCCTTGCTGGCACTTGGGATTGTTAGTATTTATTTATCCATTCTAATATGTAAATAGTGATATCTCATCATGATCTTAATTTGCATTTCCCTAATAGCTAATGCTGTTAACATTTTTTCATGTGCTTATTTGCCATCTTTATATCCTCTTTGGTGAAGTATCTGTTCAAGTATTTTCTCCATTTTTTAAATTGGGCTTTTGTTTTTGCTTTTTCTCAACTTTAATTTTAGGTTCAGAGGGTACAGGTGCAGGTTTGCTACGTGGGTAAATTGTGTGTTGCTGAGATTTAGTATATGAATGATCCTGTCACCCAGGTAGTGAGCCCAATACCAACAGGTAGGTTTTCAACCCTTCCCCACCTCTCAACCTCCCCCACCTGGTAGCCCCCAGTGCCCTAGTGTCTGTTATTCTCATCTTTATGTCCATGTGTATGCAATGTTTAGCTTCCACTTATAACTGAGAACATGTGGTATTTGGTTTTCTGTTCCTGCATTAATTCACTTAGGATAATGACCTCCAGCTGCATCCACGCTGCTGGAAAGGACATGATTTTATTCTTTTTTATGGCTGTATCGTATTCTATGGTGTATACATACGACATTTTAAAAAATCAAGTCCACTGTTGATGGACATCTAGGTAGATTCCGTGTATTTGCTATTGTGAATAGTGCTGCAATGAATATAGGAGTACATGTGTCTTTTTGGTACAATGATTTATTTTCCTTTGGGTGTACACCCAGTAATGGGATGGCTGGGTCAAATGGTAGTTCTGTTTTAAGTTCTTTGAAATCTCCAAACTTGTTTCCACAGTGGCTGAACTAATTTACAATCCCACCAACAGTGAATGAACGTTCCTTTTTCTCCACAACCTTGCCAACATCTGTTAATTTTTATTTTTTAGTTTTTTAGTAATAGCCATTCTAACTGGTGTGAGACGGTATTCTCATTATGGTTTTGATTTGTATTTCTGAAATGATTAGTGATGTTGCAGATTTTTTCATATATTTGTTGGCTGCATGTATGTCTTCTTTTAAGAAGTGTCTGTTCATGTCCTTTGCCCATTTTTAATGGGGTCATTCATTTTTTGCTTGTTGAATTGTTTAAGTTCTGTATATATTCTGGATATTTGTAGACCTTTGTTGGATACATAGTTTGTGAATACTTTTCCCCGTTCTGTAGGTTGCCTGTTTACTCTGTTGATAGTTTCTTTTGCTGTGCAGAAGCTGTTTGTTTTTTTACTGTTCAGTCGTGAGCATTCTTTGTCTTATATATGAGTCTTCTGTTGACCATGTGGCTTGCAAATATTTTCTTCCACTCTGTACCTTGTCCTTTTATTCCCTTAGCAGTATCTTTCTCAGAGCAAAAGTTTTTAATTTTGATGAAGTCAAATTTGTCAAAATTTTCTTTTATAGATTGTGCTTTTGGTGTCATGTCTAAAAACTCCCTGCTTCTTGGTGAATGCCTTGAAAAAATATGTATATTTACATTTATATCTATAGAGTGTTTACATACATAATAGGCTAACCCTAGATCAAGAAGATTTCCTCCTTTGTTTTCTTCAAAATATTCAATGCTTTTAGGTTTTCTATTTAGGGCTAGCATTAATTTTGAGTTAATTTTTACATACAATGTGAGGCTTATGTTGAAATTTACTTTGCATATGAATGCCTAATTTTTCCAGGTACATTTGATGAAAAGCAACATTTTTCTCTCTTGAATTATCTTTGTACCTTCGTCAAAAATCACTTGATGACTTCCTGCAGATCAAGTTGGCACAGACTAGTTTTTCTTTGCTCCTCCCTGCTAAATAGAACTATTAACCCTGGAAATAATGCAAGAGGCAAACAAAGGAGAACTCCAAAGGAGGCAAGAAGAAGGTGAACTGGCTGGGGACCCTATGACTTGGGGGAAAACACAGCAGCAGGGCATCTTATGTTCCCTCATCTAACAGAAGGCCCCCCAGCCTAGCAACAGAAAGCAACCAGTAGTCATTTGACAACACTAGGCAAACTCAATGCCAATGACAAGGGGGTTGACTGGAGCCCCACTAACACTAGGAATCTAGGGTAAGCAAATGCCTCTTCTGACAGCCAGAGACAAGTTCCCTTTTCCCCCTTCTACCCCTAGACCTGCCAAGAGATATCAAGGCAGCTGGGCAGGAGTAGCAAGAGGGACCTAGACACAGCAAGTATACCTGAGGGGCTGAGACTTGCTTCTCCCACCCAGAGATACTGCAGTGGCCAGAAGGGACCTGCTCAGACCAGGATGTGGCCAGCCTGGGAATCTGCTTTGTCCCAATAAGCCTGAGTCTCCCTCTCCCACTGAGAAACACTGGGCAGGTGGGTGGAACCTGCAAGAGGGACCTAAGCACAATAAGTACCTTGGTACAGGGCACTCCTTTGTCCCCATGGCATTGAGGCTACCTTCTCTCACCAAGAGACATGGAGTGGGGGATGATAGTAGGGAGACATCTTGCCAGAAGGGTCCTATCCATCTTACACAGGCTGGGGGAAACCAGCCACAACAAGCCCCTGCCTAGGGAAGCCTCTGGGTCCTTGCAGCCCTGAAATACCTATCCTTCACAGAGAGTCCCAGAACGGGGAAACCCCTCGTATTCCTTCAGATAACACCAGGAGGGACCAGTGGGAGTCCCAGCAGCCTAGTTAAACCAAGCAGAAAAACACGTACACTCACTGAAAGTCTCTGAAAATTAACGTGTCATTGGAATCACTGCCTACAAAAGTAGTCCAGGACCTCTCTGCAGAACTCCAGGGAGACTGCTTGCTAAAATAAATAAATAGAGCCAGAGTTTCCCAATATAATAGACAACATATCCAGATTATGACCCACAAAAGACCTATCATATCAGGAACCAAGAAAATCACAATACCAATGAGAAATGACAATCAATTAATGCCAACATGAAGATAAATCAGTTGTTGGAATTATCTGACCTGGATTTTAAAGCAGTCATCATGAATGTGCTTCAACAATCCATTAAAAATTTTCTTGAAATAACTGAAAAAATAGAAAATTTCAACAACAAAAATAGCAGTTATAAAAAAGGAACCAAATAGAAATTATAGAACTGAAAAATATAATAACAAATAAAAAGTCTCACTGGAAGGATACAATAATAAAATGGAGATGATAGATGATAGAATCAGTGAACTTGAGGACACAGCAGTAGAATTCACTCAATCTATATAACCAAGAGAAAAATTAACTGGAAAAAAAAATGAACAAAGCCTCAAGGACTTACGGGACAATAATAAAAGATCCAACATTCATATCATTGCAGTTCCAGAAGGAGAGGAGAGAGGGTAGGACTGAAAGAGTATTCAAACAGGTAATGATTGAAAACTCCCCACATTTGCTGAAAGATATAAACCTTTTGATTAAAGAAGAGGAGAAGATTCCAAATAGGATAAACCCAAAGAAAACAACACTAAGTTTATTATAATTAAACTTCTGAAATCGAGTAGCCAAAGAAAAACTATGCATTTCTTGTAGGAAAACATCGACTCAAGTGACAGTGGCTTTCTTATTTGAAACTATAGAAGCCAGGTGGAAGTGGCATGTTTTTCAAGTGCTGAAAGAAAAGAACTGTCAACCACAAGTATCTGGTGAAACCATTCTTCAGCAATGAAGAAGACAAATAAAGCCCTTCTCAGGTAAAGGAAAACTAAACAACTTACAGTTAGCAGGCCTATCCTAACAGATTGGCTAAAGAATGTTCTTCAAACAGAAAGGAAATGGTGAAAGAATCTGGAAGGATCAGGAAGAAAGAGGAATGCCAGATAGATAGATAGATAGATAGATAGATAGATAGATAGATACCTCCATGCAGTAGACTATCCATTTCCTCATGAGTATTATAAGTCACATTTGATGATTGAAACAAAAGGTATAACATCTTATACTCAAGGCAATGATATTTTAAAGTAAAGGAAGTAAAGACACCTGAAAGGAGGTGAGGCTTCCATACTTTACTTGAAGCAGTAAAATGTGGATACCAGTACACTGTGATAAGCCATATTTGTATATTGTAATATCTACTGTAACCACTAAAAAACCTATACAAAAAGCTATGCTCAAAAAGCCATAAATAAGTCAAGATGGAATCCTAAAAACAATGTTCAAGTAACACACAAGAAGGCAAGAAAAGAAGAGCAGAGGAATAAAAACCAATTGAAAGACAGATTGGCAGAGTGGATAAGAAGTTATGATCCGACTGTATGCTGTTTAAATAAACTAACTTCAAATTCATTTGACATAGGTAGGTTGAAAGTAAAAGGATGGACAAAAACACCATGTAAACATTAACTTTTTATGGAGCAGGAGTGGGTTTTAAAATATCTTATAAATTAGACTACAGAGCAAAGAAAATTACTAGAAATAAAGAGGGACATTACATTAGTGATCAAATGAATTAACTTATGAGGAAGACATAATGATCTAATGTGTGTGAACCAAACAACAAAGCCTCAAAATAAATGAAGCAAAAAAAACCTGATAGCACTGAAAGGAGAATTTGACAACTTCACAATTATAATTGGGACTTCAACACTGCCCCCAACCCCCAGCAACTGGTAGAACTTCTAGGTGGAAAATTTGCAGGGATACAGAAGATTTCAGCAACAGCAGCAACCAACAAGATCTCATTGACATATGTAGAACACTCCAACAATAACAGCAGAATACATGTTTCATTAAAAGTGCATGTGAAAATTCACGAATACCCTGAGCCATAAAAAAAACCTCAGGAAATTTAAAATACTTGAAATTATACATAATATGTACAATAATCATGATAAATCAGATTAGAAATTAATAACAGAAATACAATAAGAAAATCTCTAAACAAGTGAAAATTGAATGATGCACTTCTCAATAATCCATGGGACATAAAAGGACATCTCAAAAAAAATTAAGAACGTAGGACTGAAAGAAATTTAAAATAAAGCATATCAAAATTTGTGGGGCACACTTCAGGGAGTGTTGAGAGGAAAATCTATTGTACTAAATGCTTACATTAGAAACAAAAAGAGGTCTCAAATCAATAATCTGAGCTTCTACCTCAAGAAACTAGAAAAAGGAGAGCAAAACACTCCCAACACAAACAGAAAGAAGGAAATAATAAAGGTAAGAAATCAATGAAATTTAAAACAGAAACAATAGAGAAAATCAATGAAATAAAAATCTGTTTCTTTAAAAAGTTCAATAACTTGGGTAAACCTCTGCAAAGATGACAATTAATCAAAGACAGAGGACACAAATTGCCAAAACCAGGAATGAAAGAAGGAATTATTACTATAACCCCTCAACACACAATAAAGGATAATAGAGAAATGCTACAAGCAACTTAGTTCAGCAACTTAGATGCAATGAATGGACCAATTATTTATCAAAAACTACAAACTACCTGATCTCACCAAAGATGAAATAGACAACAGCCCTGTAACTATTAAATAAATTTAATTCATTAAAATTTTTTTCCAAAAAGAAATCTCTTGATCCAGATAGTTTCATTGGCAAATTTCACCAAACATTTAAAGAATTAACATCAATTGTACACAATTTTTTTCAGAAAATAGGAAAATAGAGGATACTTCTCAACTCATGATGATCTAATGCCAATCTATTTGCATTAGGTTACTCTAATGCCAATACCAGACAAGGAAATTACAAGAAAATTACAGATCAATATTCCTCATGAACATAGATCCCTAAATCCTGTATGAAATACTAGCAAATCAAATTCAGCAGTATATACAAAGAATAATTTATCTGAGCAACTTGAGGGCTTTATCCTAGGAATGCAAGCCTGTGTCATGCTTGTCAATCAATGTAATCCATCATATTAGCAGTATAAAGAAGAAAAACCAACTTATATTAACTGACACAGAAAAAGCATTTGGCAAAATTCAACATCTACTTATGATGTTGATATGATAAAAATAAAAATAAAACTGTTGAAAAAAAGAATAAAAGGTAATTGCCTCAACTTGATAAAAGCCATCTACAAAATAATCTACAGATCACATCATACTTAATGGTAAAAGACTGCAAAGATCATGAACAAGACAAAATATCATCTGTTTTTGCCACCCCTGTTCAACATTGTATTGGAATTCCTAGACATTGCAATAAGGCAATTTTTAAAAGTTAAACAGATTGGAAAGTGTGGGAGAAAAAAAACCTGTCTCTATTTGCAGACAACATGATTGTCTAAATAGAAAATGCTTAAGAAATCCACTTTAAAAAAAACTCTTGGAACTAATAGATGAGTTCAGTAATATATCAGGATATAAGGTCAATACAGTCAACATACAAAAATCAATCATGTTTCTATATGCTAGCAATGAACAATTGAAAACCAAACATTTTGTAAATATTTTAAATAGCTTTAAGAAATGAAATATGAAATAAAAATGAAAGTGAAAGAAAACATGTCCAAGACTTGTATATTGAAACTATAAAAACACTTACAAAAGAAATCAAAGAATCACTAAGTGAAGAGACATACCATGCTCAAATATTGGAAAATGCGAAATAGTAAAAATGTCGATTTTTCCCCAGTTGCTTTACAGATTTGATGCAATTCCATCAAAATTCTAGCAGGATTTTTTGTAGATATAAACAAGCAGATTCTAAAACTTTTATTGAAAGGTAAATAAACTATGATAGCTAAAATAATTTTGAAGAAGGACTATAAAGTTGAAATAATCACTACCTGATGTTAAGACTTACTATAAAGCTACATTAACCAAGATCATGTGGTATTGGTGAAGGGATTGACACATCAATGAACAGAATACAGCCTAGAAGTAGATGACAAAAGTAAGGCCAAGGAAGTTTTTAACTGAAATGTTTGTGAAGTAATAACATGCTGTTACAAGAAGTAATATAGAGCAATTCCATGTACCCTAATTATACAATTTTGAAAACTATAGAACAATATCATAACTAGGATATTGACATTGATACAATCCAATCATTTTATTCAAGTTTATTTTTCTTCTACATGTGTATTTAGTTTTATACAATTTTATCACGTGTAGGTTTATGCCTCTACTAGCACAGTTAAGATAATGAATAGTTTCATCACCACGTGGACCCTCAAGTCGAATTGCCCCAGTACCATTTGTTAAAAAGACCATCCTTCTTCCATTGAATTGCTTTTGCACCTTTGTCAAAAATCAGTTGAGCATATTTTTTTGGTTTCTATTTCTTGCTCCTCAGTTCTGTTACATCCATCCATATGTCTATCCCTCTACTAGTATCACTCTGTCAGAATTACTGTAGCTATATAGTAAGCCTTCCTATCAAATACAGTGATTCTTCCCACTTTATTTTTCTTTGTCAAGATTGATGTAGCTATCCTAAAATCCGTGCCTTTTCGTATAAATTCTAGAATAAGATTTTCTATTATATGTCCAGAAAAAACCGCTGGGATATTGATAGGAATTGCATTAAAACCAGAGATCATTTTGGGGGAGAACTGACATCTTTAATAGTTACATCTTCAAATCCATGAACACAGTACGTCTCATCATTTATCTAAGTCTTCTTTGATTGCTTTCCTTAGCATTTTTAATATTCAGCACATAGATCATGTAGGAATTCAACATGTTTTGCAAAGTTTATCTGTAAGTATTTTATTTGGAACAATTGTAAATGCTTCAAACAGTTTTTTGGCTTTAATTTTGATTTGCACATGTTCCTTGTTACTTACTATATGAAACACAATTGGTTTCTGTGTGTTGATCTTATATCCTGACCCTTCGATGAACTCATTTATAGTAGTTTTTTTTGGAGAATTCCTTGGGAGTTTCTACATAGACAGTCATGTCATCTGCTTTGTGTTTAGTTTTCAAGAGTTTGATTTTGATGTATCTGAGAGTAGATTTCTTTGGGTTTACCTTGTTGGCATTCACTGAAATTCCTGACTGTGTAGATTTATGTTTTCAATCAAATTGAGGGAGCCATCTCAGCCTTTCCTTCTTTATTCAATGTGTTTTTTCTATACTGTACCCTTTCTCTTCTCTGTCTGGGACTTTGATGACATCAATCTTAGACCTTTTTAATTGTACCACAGGTCCCTGAGTGTCTGTCAACTGTTTTTTTCAATCTTTTGTTTTCTATCCAGGCACGGTGGCTCAAACCTGTAATCGCAGCATTTTGGGAGGCCAAGGCAGGAGTTTCGCTTGAGCTCAGGAGTTGGAGACAAGCTTTGGCAACATAGTGAGACCTTGTCTTTACAAAAAAATAAAAAACAAAATTAGCTAAGCATGGTGGCACACACCTGTGCTCCCAGCTACTCAGGAGGCTGAGGTGGGAGGATCACTTGAGCACTGGAAGTTTGAGGCTACAGTGAGAAGTGGTGGCAGCCAGTGCACCCCAGCCTGGGCAACAAGTGAAACCCTGTCTCAAAAACAAACAAAGAACAACAACAACAATAATTTTGTTCTGGGTGTTGTTCAGATTGGATGATTTTTATTGTTCTATCTTCAACATTGGCTAGTTCCTCTTTTATCTTCATTATGCTATTAAACCCATTTAGGTAGTTATGTTCTTTTAAACTTTTAATTACGTATTTCTCAGTTCCAAAATTATATTTTTATGTCTTCTATTTATTTCTAAGATTTTTATACTTCATTTCAAGAGTATTTGATCTTACTTCTTGAAGCACTTTTAAAGTCTTTGTGTAATCAACATCTGGGTCATCTAGGCAATGGTGTCTATTGATTGTCTTATCCTATATGAGTTGAGATTTTCTTGGTTCTTCACATAATAAGTAATTTTAGATTATAATAAGTTATAAGTCCTATGAGTCTTATTTATGGGTTTTATTTACATTCTAAGAATATTCCTTTTGGGTGTGTTTTAGCAGACAATTGACTAAGTTGAGTTCAGGCTTCCAATTCCAACCAGGCTTCTGTGGATTGTCATTCCCATGTCAGTTGAATTTTCAAAGTCTTGGCAGTGCTATTTGGATTGGTTCTGCATGTATGCCAACCAGTATCCACTTTGGGACTTGGATAGCAGTCTATCCAGTAGTTCAGTTTTCAAAGTCTATGTATGTGCTGTTGAGGGTCAAGCCATGTATGCACAACTCAGGATAAGCCTAGGAATTTATAAATAATTTTGTGGGGTTGCTTTTCTGAGCTCCTTCTTTTCTATAATCTTCCTTGCTTTTTCTGATTCTTTGGGGGCTTCCCTTTAGGTCCTCCAGCCAGAAAACTTTATTTACCTTGATCTACTGCACTCTTGCCATGACTGCACCCATATCTACAGCCAAATAGCAGAAGGTCTGAGGTAGTATAAAGCAATTTTAGGCTCTTATAGGATCCTAGTGCCACCAGTGCCACCACTGTCACAGGATTCCTTATGGGCTTAGAATGCACAAGAATGAAGAAAAATTAGAAAGAACAAAAATTAAAACGGGGGCTTTCCTTTATTCTTTTTCTTTCTCTCAAGAGGGCATCTTCTTGAGCTTTCTCTGTCTGTGCTGATGTTCACTTCCAGTTACTGGGCTAAGTTTATTTCAGCATGGGGAATTATGGAATTCAATAGAAGGATAAACTCATCATCAGTAGAGTATTAATTCAAATTTTGTTCGTCTCTGCTCTTCCTGCTGCTATTTACTTTTCAGAGTCCTCAAACAGCTGTTGCATGCATCCTGTCCAGCTTTTGTGACTGTATTCAATGGGACAGACAGGGTGAAGTATGCTTACTCCACATTACCTGGAATAAGAACCCATGCTATTGTTTTTGTTTGACTCATTAATTAGGGAGGGAACCAGTAAGATGTTCATACTGGTTCAAAGAACCATTGAGGTGGAAGGTATTTCTATCCAATTTAACTAAGGAATATTCGAAAAAGATTGCTGAATTACATGCCAAATTGATTAACATCCTATAGGACAATAAACTGTAACCTTTGAGAGTATCTTTTCCATTGGACAGGAATTATTTGCATCTCTACATGTTAAAATATACATGCTAACTAGTAATTCTCTAAGGCCAGAACTTTTAATTAAAATTTCATCTTTATTAAGTACTAAACTAAGTACATTTCTCTAGATAAACCTTGGATGAGTCTTTGTTCTTGTACGTCATGGAGATTACATGCCATTCTCATTTTGTAGGTTTTTTTTGCTTTATTTCCTTGTTCTGAATAATTTTTCTTAAAAATAGCAATCCAAATTATTTCTGCAGAAGGTCTTAACTGAAGTAACAGATGATGTAGCTGGCTTAGGCTCTCTGAGAAGGCAACCTAATTGTTTCCAATTCAATAAATATGTATTACATACCTACTACTATGTGCCAGACACCTTGCTAGGCAATTGTGCAGAAGACCAATATATGATTTTCATAATATATATCAATCACACAATGTGCTCTTGAAAATTAGTTTGTCCTGCCTAATATAGACTCCGTAAAATTCTCCAATTGCCATTGAAAATGAAAATTTGAAAACTTTACATATGTATAAAATACAGTCATTCCTCAGTATCCATGAGGAATTGGTTTCATGAAGCCCTATAGATACCAAAATCCATGCATACTCTAGACCCACAGTCAGCTATATATGAAAAGTCAGCTCTCTGTATCTGTGGGTTTTACATAGCACAAATACTGTATTTTCAGTCACATTTTGTTGTGGAATGCGGAACCCATGGATAAGAAGGGCCAACTGTATTTACTGAAAAAAAATCCACATATAAGTGGATCCACACAGTTCAATCTCATGTTGCTCAAGGGTTCACTGTACCTTTTTTCTGTGATGCTCTTTTCAGAAATGCAAGAGCAATTGTTTGTTTGTTTAGCAGAAGATGTGATTTTGATTGCCCTTGTTTACTTTCAAAGGAAAAGCAAAGGAAAAAAAGAAGAGGAAAAAGTGAAAGAGGAGGAAGAGGTTATGGTGGTACCAAAATTTGTTGGTGAAGGAAGCTCTGAGAAAGAATGGTGTCCTCCCTCTGACCCTGATTTCTCTATGTATGTGTATGAGGTGACCAAATCAATACTGCCAATAACCAATATTAAGGAACAGATTGAGGATCTGGCAAAGTAAGTTGTCTATGTATATATGTTTTTAATTTCTGAAAAAATTTTAGTGTCATATACATTTTAGCCATGTTTTAGACAAATACACCATAAATAAAATTGAAGTTTACAGCACTCTGACTCTGACACAGAAACACAATGAATTGGAAAAGTCCTCAACTTCTACTTAGGTCATACGTTCACTAAGAATCAGAGATAGCAGCTGGAAATTGCTTCAAGAAAAATGCCTGTCATTTTCTTCAGCTAGACCATGAAAAGCATCTTTCAATGTGATCCTGTAGAAGTTATGAATGAATCAAAAGTTTGAAAATTAAATCATCCCTTAGGTGGATGGGGTGTTCATAAGTTAAAGGAATCCTACTGTGAATTATTTGTAAACTGATAAATTTTCTAATACAAATGTCCAATGTCTCTTTTTCTGATCTGTTTCTGATATTTCGTGTTTCATGTTACTCTAAGTGGGGTGTGAGCATTCTAAACAATGGCTGCTTAGGCAGGCTCAGGGCTCTGTATAAGCCAGTGAAGTTGTCTTCTTCATTAGAGTGTTTAATTACACCAGGTAAAGGCTGGAATTGGACTTGGTAGCTGTAAGGGGTTAGGAATCACCAGAAGTGAGGACAGGCTTCGTGACTGACACCACTCAGTAGGTAAGCTGCTGGCTTGTGCAACAGCTGCGGTCTTCATGGGAGGTTGCATCTCCTCCAAATAGCAGTGAGTTGCTATCATGAAACCTGGATGTGACAACTGCAAGTAACACAGCTGCCAGATCATTGACTTTTTGTCAGCCAGAACTGGAAGAGAACATTTTTGGCTACTGAAGTGTTCCTGATGTCCTTGAGAAGTGATGGCTCAAGCGGAACTCTGTCCTGGCTTATGTGAACATTTGTCAAATCTCTTCATGCTTTGTTCCTATCAGTAACACTTTTCATCATTCTCAAACAATTGTCTTTTTTTAACTTGAGGCCACACCAAGATACAAAGAGAGGCAGAGATATGTCCCCATGGCTCTGGTTCCCTGGCATTCACTAAAGTACCCCTGGCTTGGTGGAACTACAGTCAGTTCAACAGCTTTCTCTCCAACTCTTTCTCTCTCTTTTTTCTTTTTTTAAATCATTGTTCTTCTTTGCTTGGTTTTTCATGCAGCAAGAGGAATTTCTTTAAAATTCGCAATTTGGGCCAGGCACGCTAGCTCATGCTTGTAATCCCAGTGCTTTGGGAGGCCGAGATGGGAAGATGTATTGAAGCCAGGAGTTTGAGACCAGCCTGGGCAACATAGTGAGACTCTCATCTCTCTTTATAAATACAAATTAAAAAATAAAATTGCAATTCTGCCTTTACTCCAAGAATGTAGTGGTCTTCAGAGACAAAGGGTATTGCAGGTGTGTTTACTGACTTCTTCAGTGAGAGCCTAATATTAGGAGAAATCCACAAGCAAAGTATACCACATTTATCCTGCCTTGCCCACAGATCTGTGACTTTATTTTTCTTTTTGCCTCTTCCTCTTCTTCCTTGCCCCTGACTTCAGTGTTAAGTCATACCATGTCTTTCTCTAAATTAAAATAAATCTTTAAAGAAAAAATAAAAATATAAAACTTGAAAATGTTCGTAAATCTAATGGGAAAATGTTCTGTGTGTTTGTCTTGTCTCTGAGTTTAAATTCCTTGAAAGAAGAACAGTATGTTACTTCAACTCCTTCCTTGGATTTCAGATTAAAATATTTAAAAATACTTTTCAAGAGTAAGATAAAATTTTAAAACTGCATTGATATTTAGAGTTATATTGATTTTATCTTGTTATAAGTATTGGGAAAAATTAGCACTCATTTTCTCCTTCAAATTGAATGAAATTGCTAGAATTTCAGTTTATATATGATGGTTTGCATACAGTAAGCATGCTATGCTACAGTAAGCGTAACTGTTTATGGTTAGTACTTTCTCAAAAATAAAGCACAACAAAAATCACAGCAAATGTCATTTTTACATGTATATTTACATGTAATTACACTCAAAGCATCCTAAGTGAGTTATTAAAATTGACTGATTTGATCTCAATGTAATTGACACAGGTATGTGGCAGAAAAAATGGGTGGTAAGATTCCAAAAGAGAAACTACCTGATTTCAGCTGGGAACTTCACATAAGTGAACTGAAATTTCAACTTAAATCCAATGTTATACCGATTGGACATGTCAAAAAAGGAATCTTCTACCATCGAGCTTTGCTTTTCAAGGTATGTAAGGTATTTTGCCTCATTTGCCATTAAGTAAAAATGCTTTGTCTTTATCATACTGGAGTAGGCCAGTTGCTAACATTTAACTGGATATTATTAATTCTACCATTTAGATTTATTTATATCTACATATAAGTGTATTTATACATATATACAAGCATACACATATATATATGAATATATACATGCATTGTACATGACACATACCTGCCTATATAGTCACCAGACTACTAGAAGCATATTTATTCAATAGTGACCATACACCTACTATGGCGAGGGCCTCTGCTAGGGCCTGAGAGTACAGAGATACTAAAAAGACAGTCCCTACACTCAAGGGGTACCTAAACCAGACTTGCAGCTTCCAAAGTGAAGTCAGGGAAAATTCCAGAGAAAGAGCTGATATATAACCCAAGTATGAGAGGCTGCACAGGGTTTATCAAGTAAAGAAGGAAAACAAGCGTATACTAAACAGAGAAAACATCTTATGCAAAATAATACAGGTATGAGAATCAGTGGTCTATTTGAGGAAGGTAGAATAGTTTGTGTGCATGAGGAAAAGAGGAGGGGCGAATGCTAGATCATAACGCATCGTGTAAGTTTGGGCATTATTTTATTACCCTAAAATATAACAGTAGCTACTGAAAGTTTTCAAGAGGGTAACATCATTTTGAACCACTATTCAGGCAACAGAATGGGGAATGAATTACAGCAGGGGCAAGACTAGAGACAGGAAAACCAGTTAGAAGGTGACTGAGCAAGAAGTGTGGTTGGTCCATGCTAAATCCTAGGCGTGGTGCGAGAGAGTACATGAGAAGAACAAAACGATTTCTGGGCTTTGAGTGGGGCAGCTGGTAATGATGGCATTATTCCCTGAAATGGGGACATCAGAGAAGGATCAGGTTGAAGAGAGGGGGTGATCTTTTGCTCCATCATATCCAGTGTCTGGCATATAACAGAAGCTGGGAAAAAGTGAACTATAGACTAAATGCATAAATTTCCTACCCATTCCCAAATACTTATAAACATCATTGCATTCACATGCATCTTACCTCCAGTTCCAAGCTAATTCTATTATCTAAGTGCCAGCCTTTCCTATTCCCTTGGATTGCTTGCTCTATCAATTCTTCCTTCTCTCCTGTCTTAACTCTGTTCTCTCTCTTAGCTATTTTCCCCTTTAAAATCTAAACATGCTTAAGTCTGCAGTATATAAAGAGAAAATATAAAGCTTTTATCATAATAGCTACAATTACTACCTTAAATCCTATTACCATGACTAACATCATTTTGAACTGTATGCCAGGGACTTGATAACTATAATTCTGAAGAGTTTCAAAAATGCCAAATATAGAAATGACTACCCTTGCTTTAAAGGTGAGCAAACTGATACCTGGAGAAATAATTTTACCCAAGGTCAACCGTAGGTGGAGCTGAAATTTGAGCCCACGCCTACCTGAATAAAAGACCTACCACACTGCTTCTACCCATAGATAATTCCCATTCCTGGTCAAAATTCTGAGTCATCTTAGCTCCTTGTCATTCTTTGGCACACCTCTCATTTTTGTCCTAACTCACGGCCATCTGGCTTTCGCTCCCACTCTCTCAATAAGGACCTTAGTGATCTCCCTATTGTCTGCCTTTCCTAACAGGTCAAAGAATTGGAGAACACCTCCAGGTCTCTCTTAAATATTGGGGTTCCTCAAGGTTCTGACCCAGACACTCTTCTGTTCTCCCTTTATGTACTTTGCAGGGTGAGGTTTTCCTTCATATGGCCTTAAATAGTACCTAAATACCTAAAATCTACAGATTATTTCCTTCATCCTTCAAACCTCCCCTGATTCCAGATCTATGTATGTGATTAATATCCAGCTAGCTCTATATGAGTGTCTCACAGGCACTGTACTTGTCAAGTTTAGCTGCTATAACAAAATACCATAGACTGGAAGATTAAACAGCATTTATTTATTTCTCATAGTTCTGGAGGCTGAGAAGTCCAAGATCAGAGTGCCAGCAGATTCAGTGTCTAGTGAGGCCTCCCTTCCTGGTTTGCAGACAGCCACCTTCTTGCTGTATCCTCAAATGGCAGAGAAAAGGCTCCCATTGTATCCTCACATGGTGGAGAGCAAGCATGCTCTCCTGTCTCTTATTATAGGGACACTAATCCCATCGTGGGGTCTACCCTCATGACCTCATCTAAACCTAATCTCCTTCCAAAGACCCCCACCTCCAAATGCCATCACATTAGGGATTAGGGCTTCAACATATGAATTTGGGGGAGTACACAAACATTCAGTTCATAGCAGGCATCTTAAGCTCATTATGCCAAACAGAATTACCCTCACATCTCAACTGAGTCATGCAATTAATTACCCAGAAATCTCCCACCACTGAAATTCTGAACACCAATACTCACTGGTAAAATATCTTATCCTTCCCCTCCTCCTAAATCCTTCAGCCCTTCTATATATACTCTTTATCTCCCTTATTTTCTTCCAGTTTTTTGGCCTGTTTGGCTTTACTTTCTTCCCTAGGCAGGATAGACAAATATACCACAGCCCTAATAATTCACTCACTCACTAACTTCCCCCATTCCCTCTCCTCCCATCCTTCCACCCTCTGCCTTGTCAACCAGGCCTTGTTCTGATTGCCTGTCTTTTCACTCATACACACCACCTACAGGCCACTCCTCTATAGGCCACCCTTTCCCAGCTCCTAGTGGCAGGCTTTTTCCTATTTCCTTCAGCTACTGGGCCCCACATCTGCCCTTTGCCAAGCCCTTCCATCTGCACTGCTCCCCTCTAAGCAGATGACCTTGTGTCCCACTTCACAAAGAAAACAGGGAGTTTCAGATGGGAATTCCTTCACCTCAGTCAGCAGCAGTTATTACCCTGACATTAAAAACTCAGACTCCAGAGACAGATGCCCTCGCTCTCACTTTCCGTCACCACATACCATGACCTTAGGAAAATTATGCGACCTCAGTTTTACCCTCTATAAAACGGGGAAAACAATAGCATCTATTCCACAGGGTTGGTTGTATTGATGATTTACAAGGCTTTGACACGGAGTGTTACTTTTGGAAACATCTTATAATTATATATTTATTTTTGTCTCTCTACCCCACTGAATTATGAGTGCCATACATTCAGATACTATTTGTGTTATAGTTGATTCTTTACCAGTAGGTCTATGTAGAATGTAAGGCTCTAAAAATGATAACCATGTCTTAATCATCATGGTCCACCCAAGACACAGTGACCTGGTGCAGTCATTATATTGTCAGTAATCAATAAATTAATATATACATATACAGGGTACTAAAACAACACAATTCCTGCCTTCTGGTGCTATGTAGTATTAACTGAGTATGTAGCCTTGCTGGTGTTCGCCGCTTTAAGCACTGGACAGATAATTGACTTCATCTTCCTAATACCTTATGAAGAAAGTACTGTTGCTTCCCTCATTTCTCAGATGAAGCCATGGAAGCCCAGAGATGCCAAGTCCCTTGCTGGGGTGCGCGGCTAGTCGGTCTCAGATCTGGGCTACAATCCAGACCCAGGCAGGCTGAGCCAGCTCTCCTGTTCACTATAAAGTGGCTGAGTAGTCTCCAGATTAGAGATACTTTGTTTTAATAACCTCAAAATCAGGAATCATCAGAGGGCAAATTCAAGAGACAGTTTCCAAGGAACCAACGTAGTCTCTGGTGAGGTGGCAGCAAGGAGCCCTAGGACCAGGCACCCACAGTTCTGCCTCTCCTGCCCCATGGCACGCAGAATAGTTTAGCTGGAAAGAGCCCCCGCCCCAGGGTGATGACTCCATTCAGTCCCACTGCATTTCACAGCCAGGGAGAGCCCAGAAGTTTGGAAAGATGGATAGATGCACTAGTGCAAAGAGTGCACAGAATAGCTTTTTTCCAATCACCCTCGCCATCTGATACAATAGTGTTACTACCTGAAAAAGGTGACTTCCCAGCAGGACCTACACAGAGATTTTGCATCTACAGAATCTTGAGTGAATTTATCACATTTGATTGGCCCCTATACCAATAGTCCACATCTTTCAGCCTCCTATCTAAACATTTCTTTGCAAGACTTGTGTATTTCACCTTCAATCAAGGTGTGCAATTACAAATAGGATATTCCCCACCCCTCTCCTGCATCACCCTTGGTTGATCTCTTGTTTTCTCCTGCAGGCTCTGGCTGATAGAATTGGCATTGGTTGCTCCCTAGTTCGCGGAGAGTACGGTAGAGCGTGGAATGAAGTCATGCTGCAGAATGACTCTCGGAAGGGAGTGATTGGGGGCCTCCCCGCTCCTGAGATGTACGTGATTGACCTCATGTTCCATCCAGGTGGACTGATGAAGTTGAGAAGTCGAGAGGCTGATCTTTACAGATTCCTTTAAGCCATCAGACGAACACAAGAGAGGCTCAAACAAGAAATTCACTGTGTACACTCTCTAAGACATTCTCCAAATTGATTTTATCTCTTTAAATAAAAACTTTAAATAAAAGTATTAGAAATGTTTTCTCTGCATAGAAATTAGGAAACTTGGAGTGAACTTTGCTGTGCTTCTGATTTCAGGCTTTTGGCAAGAGTTCTGTCTTATTAGGTCATTTTCTGCTCACTGACCCTCACATAAAGCTGATTGTTGTTGAAATTCATCCAGCCCACTGTGTCCTGAGGAGCGTCTCTGTCATTTAGGAATCACATGTAGCGCTCAGCTGCTGCATCCAGGACAACACTGTGGCCTCATGACTGTCATCTTTCATGCCCAGAATGCTTCAGGCACGCTCAGTTAAGCAAACTAAGTGAATTTTTAGTATTTGCAGTCACGTTGTCTCAGTTTCATTTAAGATTTTGATAGTTTAGATAGAATAAACACAGATCTGAGTGTTACAAATTCCTTTCTAAAAATTTTTGTTTCTATTTTTAAAAATTCATCATTAAAAACACTTTAATATAGTGAATTAAAAATATTTCTAAAGTATATTTCCATAAAATGGTTTTGGTTTCATCTTGTCTGTGTTAGCTTGGAAACATACCTTCAGCTAAAAACAATTCTGATTTGCTCTTCCACATTTTAATGCTGGGCCATTAATATATTATTTTCAATTTATAGAACTAAAAAATTTTTATTTTTTGGAAAACTTTGAAGCATAAAGGTAGAGCAAATCTTTGCTGAGGAATTGTGTTTTAGTATTGAGCACAAAATGGGGAGTAAATTCACATTTCAAATGATAAGACAAAAACTACTAATGTGGTGAATCTCATGAAGTACATATTGCCTGTCACGCTTAAAGTCCAGTGTTGACCTGTATAGTCATTTTCCTAGAAGACGTTTTAAAGTGAATTTGATTTTAGAAATTAAAGCTAAGATTATTTTGTATTAATTTGTAATTTCAAATAATATAATTCTTTATTTCAGAATAAATTTATTTCAAATGGCGTGGTAATTATATTTATCATAGAATTTTATGAAATTAGAGCGTGGATTATGGGATACAAACCTATTTGTAGGTTTTTCCTCTGCATTTTAAAGTCTGTTTTGATCCAGAAAGTATTTAAAGTGGATTACAAAGATCCATGGGATATAAGAAGGAAAAAAAAAAAATAAATGAAATACAGGCATAAGTGTAGAAAAGTCCAACAAAGCAGGAATAAGATTTGGATCCAAAGATTAGAATTCACAAAAATGCAGTGCATGTGTTAGAGATGAATGGAAATTTGACTCTATACTCACTGGCAGCCAGTGTGAGGGGAAATGTTATTTATCCATTATGGGATTTACACTAGGATCTGCTAGATAAAAGCACAGACCAGTTTCTCAGGTGGAACAAATATCAGGGGAATTTCTCTTTGGTAGATTCATAGAGATGGCAAAATGTAACCTAGAAAATAACATCGTCAAAAACCAACCTCCTGGTAAGTTCTGAAAAGAAGTTTCACAGGCCAAGGCCCCAACATCAAAGTGGAATTAGGCAAATGTTCTATGCAGAGCTACTAGGATAGGGCCCGGGTATACACCACTTTTTAAAATCTGGTGCATGCCAAAGATTTTTTTTTTTTAATCTTTGAGACAATTCTGTACAATGTCTCTTTCAACTAGTTTCTAGATAATTACTGAACAGAGATAGTTTAAATTTAATTCTCATACAGGTTTTCAAAGTTCATTTCTTCTGATTTACTTGGTTTAAATGTAGAGCCATAAAATTTAATAATCAGCCAATTATACAAAGACAATACATTTGCAATGGCAACAAAAGTTATAAAATACATAGAAATAAATTTAACAAGAACTATGCAAGAAAAACTACACAATTTTAATGAGACTTGAATAAATGGAGATGTCCTTTCCAGGAACAGCATGCTCTTTGATGGGAAATTCAGTAGTAAAAAGATTTCAGTCCCCCATATTAAAATCTAAAATTAGTATAATTTCTATTAGAATCCCAACACATTTCTTTTTTTTTTTTGAAATTGACAAACAGCAAAATGTATTTAGAAGAATAAATGTGTATAAAAACTAAGAATATTTTGAAATAGAAAAATACAGAGGAATTGTCTCACTTATCAGAACATGTATTAAAAAGCAGTAAAAAGCAAATTAGGATGGTACAGGCATAAAAATTAAAAAAAATTAAGACTCCAGACACAAATCCATACATATAGGTAGGATTTAGCATTGTTAAAAGTAGCTTTTTTGCCCAGTGGAAAAATGATAGCCTATTCAGTAACTGGTTTGGGAAAAATTATAATCTTGAGAAGGGAGATTCTATTTATGCCAGAAAAACTAGAAGTCATAAAAGAACATATATGACAAGTTTGGCTACATAAAACTCTTAAATTCCTGTCAGCAAAATACACCGTAAGCAAAATTATTGACAAGGAGAAAAAAACACAGCATATTTAACAAGCAAAATGTTAACATTCTCAATAAGCAAAGATCTTCTAAAAATCAATAAGAAAAAGACAATACACTTGGAAAATAAACAGAGATGGCAACACTTTTCTATAGGGGTAATAATCCTCAGATCTCAGTGGCTTAGGTCTTTTATCACATTACATATCAAACATAGGTCAATAGTGGGAGCTCGGTTCCACACAGTCATTCAAGAACCCAGGCTGACAGAAGTTCCTCCATTTTGTAGCTGCAGCATCTGGAATACAAGATCTCCTCAGTTGCTACAGCGAGAGGGAAAAGTGCTAAGGATATCCTTCAGGAATTATATGCTTTGGCCTGGAATAATGTGCAATTTGGTCAGAACTAGACCCAAACCATATGGGGTAATAGCTGAAACTACAGAGATTTTAGTCAGAATCCTGGGTGTCCCTTAAAACCCTGGCAACTGTTGTGGTTGTGACATTTCAAGACAATTTATATAAAGTAACTTGTAGTTGTTCTGTCAGATCCAAAATCCAGAGTTTTACTTCTGGAGATCAAAACAGTTCATTAAAATTAATAACTAACTTTTTAAAATAGCTGTTAATTAAATGGAAAATGGACAGTTAAATAAAATCCATTTCACAAGCTTTGATCTTTAAGCAAGCATCATAAATGAGAATTGAAGTTTGCACTGTGCTTTTTGTAAGTACACATCAAATGTGTTTAATACTTTTAATAAGTACACATCAAATGTATTATTTCCTTGCCAAAGAAGCAGAACTTCATCCATGAAAAATACTTTTCCAGAAGCTCAAAATAACATGTAAAATCGAATGGATTATTATTTTTTGAGGCAGGGTCACTCTGTCACACAGGCTGGAATGCAGTGGCACAGTCATAACTCACTGCAGCCTCGACCTCCCAGGGCTCAGGTAATCCTCCCATCTCATAAGTAATTATGGTTTTTGTCATTACTTTTAATGGCAAGTAACTTGTTTCTCAGCAAGATATCTCTTACAGTATTCCCCTGCCAGAGCTGGCAATCTGGAGATGAGGAATGGGGTTTCAAGAGATGGTGCATTTTTCCTTAGAACTATCTAGAGAGAGGCTGTATTTACATGCTCTTTTTTTGTTTGTTTGTTTGTTTTTTGAGACAGAGTCTCACTCTGTTGCCCAGGCTGGAGTGCAGTGGTGCCATCTCGGTTCACTGCAACCTCCACCTCCCGGGTTCAAGCTATTCTCCTGCCTCAGCCTCTCGAGTAGCTGGGATTACAGGCGCCTGCCACCACACCCAGCTAATTTTTATATTTTTAGTAGAGATGGGGTTTTGCCATGTTGGCCAGGCTGGTCTCAAACTCCTGACCTCAGGTGATCCACCCACCCCGGCCTCCCAAAGCGCTGGGATTACAGGCATGAGCCACCACACCCTGCCACTGTTTGTTTTTAAACTCAACTGAATACTGGGGTAGGATGAACTTACTAAACACTATATGGAAAAATATCACTGTTCTTGGTATATTCTAGGAACAATACGATAGTGTCAAGTCACTTATTTAGGGATTAATATTTAAAAGTCCTATTCTTTATTTAAAATTATCTGAGTAGTATTATATAGATCACTAGCAAAAGCTTTGCTTAGGTTTATCATTTTAAAGCCATGAATATAATTAGTTTAATAATAAAAGTGGACTTCATTTCCAAGGACAATCATCAAAGTGTCAGGTGGGACTATATTAATATAGTGAATTCAAATTAAGTTCTTGTGGAACTCACACAGTACAAAAGACCTGTAGGATCTACCAATAAATAAACCACAAATCACAATTTAAAAAATAAAAAGCATTGTTGGAAAAGGTAAAGAAATTTTCTTGTGGTGATTTTACTTATAAATTCAATAAGCCTTTATTATTGAGAATTAAAATAATAGCAGGGATAAAAAATTCAATGTCTTTATTATTGAGAAGCAATATAATAGCACCTTTTTAGAATCAGAGCTGAGATCAAGTTCTGTCTCTCAATTTTTCTAGCCGTGTGACCTTGAGAGAATTACTTAACCTCTATCTCCCTCAGTTAGTCTTCTGGAAAGTAAGGAAAAATAATAGCAAATATTTATATATTGTTTACGATGTGCCAGAGGCTGTTCTTTGTAGTTTCAACTCTTGGAGTAATCCTGTGATGCATAGGTAGGACTACCCACAGTTAACAAGTGAGAAAACCCAGGCACAGAGAGGTTAAGTAATTTGCCCAAGATTGTCCAGCTAGTAAGCGGCAAAGCTTTCAATTTAAACACAGTTTGGCTTCAGAGGCCATGCTTCCAACCTATATGTCTCATAAAGCTGTTGTGAGGGTGAAATAAGACCATGCATATAAATGACAGGTGGGGGATGGCATATGCATTTGTATATGTGAGTGCATGTGTGTGTGTGTGTGTGTGTGTGTGTAGCTCTCTATTCTATGCACACATGATGTTCTGTTTGCCTTTAGCATGTTTTAAGGGAATTCCTCATTCTTCAAGCATTTGTCTCTCTCTTGAGATCCCTCTATAGGGCCAGAGAGTAAATATTTTAGGTTTTGCAGGCTATTCCATCTCTGCTGCAGCCACTCAACTCTGCTATTGCAGCACAAAAGCAGCATAGATAATACCTAACCAATGAAACTGTATCTACTAAAACAGGTGGGGGGCCAGATTGGCTCACGGACAATAGTTGGTCAACAACCCTTGCTTTAGATGATGAGCACTTTGAGGATAAGGACATGGAAAGGCTTCAGTTTACTTAGTGTAATCCCTGGGCACCGTAGCTAAGTATTCAGGGGAGACTCCCACCCTGGCATTTGCCTTTCCTGGTTTCTCTGGGCTCTAAGATGGATCTGCTTGATGTTATTCCAATGGATGCCAACACAGATGCCTTATTTTTCAATAGGATGAGGACAGATTTGACCAATCTACATAAGAAAATAAACCTCCTATCTTCTATACTTTTGTTAAGAACTGTGAAGGGTCTGAGATTTTATCCTACTTGCAAGCTAACTGCCAATTTTATTGTTGCTGGAATAAGACATGAGATATCTGGATCAGAGACAAAGGATTTTATTACTCACAGCAAAGCAAGCAGCATGAGCCAGGCTATTTGTGTCAAATCTCCTTGCTCCCAAGTCTCATGGGGAAAACATGGATAGACCCAGATGGATGCCTATCAGTGCAGTGGTTTGTGTTACAGAAGAACTCTGAGCTTAGAGAACCCAAATCCTTTATAGTGAGCAGCAAGGGCCAGGCGCAGTGGCTCACACCTATAATCCTAGCACTTTGGGAGGCTGAGACGGGCGGATCATCTGAGGTTGAAAGTTCGAGATCAGCCTGACCAACATGAAGAAACCCCATCTCTACTAAAAATACAAAATTAGCTGGCCATGGTGGTGCATGCCTGTAACCCCAGCTACTCAGGAGGCTGAGGCAGGAGAATTGCTTGAACCTGGGAGGTGGAGGTTGCAGTGAGCGGAGATGGCGCCATTGCACTCCAGCCTGGGCAACAAGAGCGAAACTCTGTATCAAAAAAAAAAAAAAAAAAAAAAAATGAGTATAATGAGCAGCAAGAGAGACACTATATTATTTGCCAAGGCTATTCACCAACACCCTTGAAAAGATAGTCTGGAACAAAAGTCAATCAGGAAGATGTGCAGAACGAGGGAGACCCATGGAGCATTATCTCCCAATAGCTTCATCAATTCTTAACAGTCTTTATGGAATCTCTCATCTGTAAAATAGAGACGATTCATACACGGATATGTGAACTTACCCTAGCCAGTATCCCTATAATATGTATAAATATATTCACATGTTTTATACAGATATATAAAAGCTTATTATATATGTATATTATTTATAATTACATTAAAAAGGTCACAATAGATGGGCCTCATAAGTCATTAAGGCCAATTTTCTTTTCTGGCAACCCCAAAGGAATATTTGTAAAAAAGTATGGTGGTTATCTGCTATATCATACTACATTGCCCTACTAATCTTTTGTCTACAGGTTCAAGTCCAAATTCAGATCAAGCCTCACTTTCTTCCCTAAGCTTCCCCTGATGCCTTATGCTCTACTGGTGACCTTCTCTCATAGCATCTTTGGCACTCATTTTGCATTTTTTCATATGCTTACTGCCTGGGGTTGCTGTTTTCTTAATGCACATGTACGTGATATCATGGTTAGAAGCACGCAGATCCTTGGAGTCAGAGAGGCTCGGGTTGGAGTGTCCTACTTAAACCATTCTTAGCTGTGGGATCTTTAGCAAATGTCTTGGTTTCTACATCTCTAAAATGGGGATGTAATAATAGCAGCCACTTCATAAGGTTGCTCTCAGAAGTAAATAAGTCCATGTACAGTACTGAACATAACGTCAAAAATAAAATCAGATCCAGTTAGAATGTTAAGAGTTTATCCTGCACACAAAAGAATAGTTCACAAACTGGGAGACCTCAATGTCTCAATTTTACAGCAGTAACAGTGCAGTTCATAGAGCACAAAGGAGGAAGGATTTTGGTCTTTTTCATAATTGGCTGTCATATAGTCTTTATTAAGGCAAACCAAACTGTTTAAGCTGATTTATTGATAGGTTATTGGTTTAATTTCACTGAATCAGTCTGATAAAGACAAAAAACTTACATTTGTGTTATGTTTACCTTTATGGTGAAAGGTTTGGGAAAATCAGGATGACTTAAGTTTTGTTTACACAGTTACGGGCAGCTGGGCTTTGGGTGTACCTAAACTGTGGCCTCCATTTTTATTTTGCTTTAACAATTGTAAGCATTTGACAACTATTAGCTATTATGCTTTGATCTCTCCCGAAGAGATGGAAAGGAATTCTATGTTGGGCATACACCTTACTCTCAAGAGCTCCTTGCAAAGGGATAACTTGAATAATATTTGTTGACTATCTGAATGCCTTAAACTAACTGATCTTAAAGACTAAAATGGAATTGGAATTCATTTTTATTTTCTTTTGGATATTTTTGAAAGTAGTTGGGTGGTAAAGAAAATCACTCCCATTTCTGATTAGGTACTGATTTCCTTTGGCCTTTCAGTGTAACAAATATGATGACCACACGGTTACTTTTTTTTTTTTTTTTTTTTTTTTTGAGACAGGATCTCACCCTGTTGCCCAGACTGGAATGCACTGGCGCTGTCTTGGCCCACTGCTACCTCCAACTCCCAGGCTCAAGCGATTCTCCTGTCTCAGCCTCCCGAGTAGCTGGAATTACAGGCGTACACCACCACCACCCAGCTAATTTTTGTATTCTTAGTAGAGACGGGGTTGCACCATATTGCCAGGCTGGTCTTGAACTCCTGGCCGCAAGTGATCCATCCGCCTCAGCCTCCCAAAGTGCTGGGATTACAGGTGTGAGTCACAGTGCCCAGCATCACACCTTTACTTTTGAATTTGTAGAATAGAATGTCAAAATGCAGAAATTCTGTCTTTGGAGCTAATGTCTGAAATCACTCCCCATCACCAACACCTTTGCTACCTGTGTGTGAGTGTTTCATTAAGAGAGGATACAGCATTACTTCCTATGGTTATATGACTCAGTATTGCTGCTTGGCGGACAGAGCTTGCCTGTGACTTTGAATACCTCCCCTTGCATACTGGCATACTTATTACCTTTTCTTGTTTCGTTTTTGAGACAGAATCTCACTCTGTCACCCAGCATGGAGTGCAGTGGCACAATCCTGGCTCACTGCAACCTCTGCCTCCCGGGCTCAAGTGATTCTCCCGCCTCAGCCTTCCAAGTAGCTGGGACTACAGGCATCCACCACCATGCTGGGCTAATTTTTGCATATTTAGTAGAGACGGGGTTTCGCCATGTTGGCCAGGCTGGTCTCGAACTCCTGACCTCAGGTGATCCACCCGCCTCAGCCTCCCAAAGTGCTGGGATTACAGGTGTGAGCCACCGCACCTCGCCTTATCACCTTTTAAAGTATGGTTGTTTGTGTAGTTAAGATAACTTGGGCTCTTGTTAACCTGCTAACAATGTATAAGGCTCAATATAGGGTAAGATCTTTCTTCCCACCAGAACTTGGAAAGGAGCAGGCTCCCATTTTGACAAGTCCCCAGTGAGCAGCATCTGCTTTAGGTATATTTCAGTCACAAACGTCTGGGTCTGACCTCAGAGCGATGAGCTAAGAGTCATTAATTTCCTTTTCCAGCTCAAAGGTATCAGCCCCCAAATGCTGCAGACAGTCAGGCTCTGATTATCTTGAGAAAGTCCCAGTTTGTTTTACACAAGAACAGCTGGCATACAAATGGAATCAAGCACTTTTAAGTAGTCGTTAATCATACTGATGAGAACAGCTGAAGCAAACAGCGGCCTCTGTAAGTACTCAGATATCTGACATACAAATCGAGTGATAGTCCAATTAGTTTATTTATAGGTTCCTTTCTTTGAAAATATGAGTTTGTGTCTAGCTGTCCTTTTGATTCTACAGTCTTTACTTTTAGAAAAACTTTGAAAAGCCCAGATGAATGCATTTATATCTGTATTATCAAGTCATTTATCTGCTAACTCATTGATAGTCATTATCTGCATACACAATTTTCTAGCTCTGTGATTTCATTTATTTAGCTTTCCAGAAAATTGTTTTATTAAAAGTCTCATTTTATTAATACAAATAAGAGAGAGCGATAAATACGCTAGTTACATAGACTCTTACAGGATAGAAAGCTTAGCTTATTTTTCTTGTATGCAATTATTTGCTCCTTTGAGGATTAGAATGAAAAGAAAAATTAACTGTTGAATGAGGAGACTTTCTTTATGCAGTTATTATTTTCCTTAGCTAAATAAGATAATAATAGAATAAATAATAAAAAGGGAGCAATGAATTGCCAGCAACAGACTTCAGAGTCCCACTCAGAAGTAACAATATGAAACCTATCCTAGCTGGCTTTAAAGAGCATCACAAAACTTAACAACAGTAAAACTCTCACCATGCCTGAGAGCCATGATTACTAGCTATGTAAACATTACTGCTGAGTTAAAAACATTTACAGGATAATTAAAATGCCCCTTTTCAAACATGTTCCTTACAAAATAAATGTCCTGAGACTCAAGCTGTTGTGTCTGATGCTGCTAAACCATTACATTCAGAGAATGTACTCACTAATATGAAATCCCCAGAAAGGAAATCAAGAAACGAGAAAAGTCTTGGTAAATCTCTTAATATCAACCATCTGATTTCTTTTAGGCTTAGCTTTAGTCTCACCATCAAGTTTTTGGCATAGTTGTAAACTGCTAAGTTTCCACTCTTCAAAGGCCCCAAAATGCAGGCGGGGTGAGAGCAGGGGAATGGCTTCCTCCCAGGAATCACAGTCCACAGCTTTAAAGTAAATCATTGCAGGAGAGAAGCCAGTTCTTGCCCTCAGCCTGTCACTGGTTGAGTTTCAGAGCCCTCAGAGTCAGAAACATGGGAGAGAATGCATAGAGAGTAGGTCCACCACAGGCATGTTCTGTTAGTTTTCATGTGCAGTTGACGTCTCTCAAAGACACCATGCAGAAGGGATACAAAAGCCTGTAGAGCTCAGATAAGAGCTAGGAACTGCCAGAGAGAAGGTCAGAATGGATCTTAGCAGGTGTTCTGACAGAGAGGAAACGTTTCCTCTAACCTTTTAGATTCTGTAATTGGGGGCCTGTGAATTAAACTAACAGAAAACAGATTAGCAAAAGACAGACTTAATCACGTACTTATGGGAGTTCGCAGAAAAGTGTCACTCAAAGAGATGGTTAGAAATCGTGGCTTCTATACTGTCTTAACTGGGGAAGAGGAGGGAGAAAAGGGCACTTAGGGAAAACAAGTGACTTTTTGGAAAGATATATAGGCCCTTAGGAGATATGATCGTTCGGTCACAATGGCTGTTTAGGTGTGGTGCTGACTTCCAGCCTCTGGTGATGAGTCAGTCTTCTCTGTTTGCTTCCAGGAAGAGAATGTAAGATAATTGAATTCTTTTGAGTTATCTTGGGAGGCTCTACTTTTAGACAGATTTCAGGAACTCAAATGCCTCTGCTCAAAATAATTTATATGCCACAATAGCATATTCTGGGCCCTTTCAGCTCCAAATTATTCCCCCAGGTCAAGTGTACTTGGAAATCTCTGCTCAGATTAAGTTCTCAATATCTACACTTAACCTTAAATATGGGATTGTTCTTTAAAACAAAATTGGAGCCATTGTTAATGGGTGTACATATATATATACACATATATATGTGTATATATATATATACATATATATGTGTGTGTATATATATATATATATGACAATTAGCCAGGTGCAGTGGCTTATGCCTATAATCCCAGCACTTTGGGAGCAGAGGTGGGAGGATATCTTGAGTCCAGGAATTTGAGACCAGTATGGGCAAAACAGTGAGACACCTTCTCTACAAATGATTTTTTTAAAAATATTAGCCAGGTGTGATGGTGCATGCCTGTAAGTCCCAGCTACTCGGAGCCTGAGGCAGGGGAATTGCTTGAGCCCAGAAGTCAGGGCTGCAGTGAGCCATGAGCATGCCACAGCACTCAGCCTGAGTACCAGAATAAGGCCCTATCTCATAAAAAAGACAATTAAAAATACATGAAATAAATTGTCTAGAAAATTTGAGACCCGGTCAGGCGCAGTGGCTCACGCCTGTAATCCCAGCACTTTGGGAGGCCGAGGCAGGCGGATCATCTGAGGTCAGGAGTTCAAGACCAGCCTGACCAACATGGTGGAACCCAACTCTACTAAAAAGACAAAAAATTAGCTGGGCGTGGTGGCGCATGCCTGTAGTCCCAGCTACTTGGGAGGCTGAGACAGGAGAATCACTTGAACCCGGGAGGCGGAGATTGCAGTGAGCTGAGATCATGCCACTGTACTCCAGCCTGGGCAACAAGGGCAAAGCTCCATCTCAAAAAAAAAGAAAGAAAGAAAAGAAAATTTGAGACCCATGTTGTACTAAATGACTTGGCTGCAAGATGCCATCAGCTTGAAGGTTTTGTCACTCCAGTTTTGCTGTTTGTGAAACAATGAAATGAAAAGTTTTGGGGACACACTTGAGTTGGTTGTCCCACCTTCTTGCCTTTATGTTCTTATGCCACTGGAATAAGCACTAAAATCCTTGGGCCTTGAAGATATTAAATGATGGTGGGCACCAGTACCCGGTGGTACGCTATAGCTATTCTTGGGACTTGGCAATAGCTATTAGACTATAGCTATTCCTTGGTTTTCACAAGGAATAATAACTGAATCGTCTCTTTCCAAGCTACAGAATCACTCACTCCCTAGACTCGTACATAATTACAGATGTAAATTGTTAGTACATTATAATTAGCATGACATCCAGAAAGATACTTAAAATAAACTTTAAAAAAAACTGCTACATATAGATGTGAGCAAAATCAGAAAAGACCCTCCACAAGCACCATGGTTGGGGGCAGGCTGTGCAGTGGTTTTCAGCTGACACGCCAGCCGAGAACAACCCAGTTCAGATCCTAGCTCTGCTACTAAATGAGTGGCCTCGGACAAGTCACTCCCTGGCCCTCAGTTTCTTTGCCTGGAAAACGGCAATGACGATGGCTCCCTCCTCATATGGTTGTTTGAGAAGTAAGTGGATGAATGAACATAAAGCAGTGGAAATGGTTCCTGACACAGAGGTTGCCCCCAGTGAGCATCATCCATTCTCAGCCCATCCATGCCATTCCCCACTTGGACAGAGCAGGGACGGAACTTGGCACCAACCCCACTAATGTATTTCTTCCATATATACCTGCTGACCACGAGGCCTTGCAAACTATGTGAGAAAACTAAGATAAGCAGCATTCCACCATACAACTTACCCAAGAGAGGTAACCTCAATCACCTGCATGCACGCAGGACCAGGAGAATAACTATCCTGACTCTGCCTTATTACACTACTAAAATCCCCACCTCAGGAGGGGCTGATGTGCCATTTTTTGATCAGGCAATGTATGTACTAACATGATTTCTCCCTGCACCTGCACCCCCTTGCTCTATCTTGCACATGTAATGATGCTCACATACCTCATGATCTTCATATCACCCTCCTGAAAACACTGCAAAGACCTACCCTCCAGGAGCCAGCTGGAGACTTTTTGCTCCTACACTGTCTGCCTTGTGCTTGAGCATAAGCCCCAATAAAGCTTGTATGGGAAACTTTCTCAGCCTCCTGTCAATTTCTACTGCATGAGAGCCTAAGAATCTGTGATCGGTAATACTGGGACCCAGATTTTCAGACATAAAAATAAAGGAGTACAAATATATAATTTGATAGAAGAAATAAGAGCTAGTGTTTGATATATCAGTAGGGTATGATTTACAATAATCTGTTGTGCATTTCAAAGTAGCTATGAGAGAATAATTCAAAGGTTTCAGCATAAAGAAAAGACAAATATTTAAGGTGATGGATATCCCAAGTACACTGATTTGATCTTTACAAATTATATGACTATATTAAATTACCACATGCACCCTGAATGTATACACAGCTTATAGTTATTAATTAGAAAATAAAATTAATTTTTAAAAGCTAAAAATTATTTGGTAACTTGTGGAAAAAAATAGAAACAATTCATAGCCTCCCTCCTTTTAGCTAGGGCTCCGCTGGAAGTAAAGAGAACAGTCGATCAAACCGCTTTTGAGAGGGAGCAAGGAGCCCTCTTAGGGGCCTGCTGGGAAGCAAGCAGGAAATAAACGAAAATCTTGAGTTCCTTCAAGGGAAAATTCCAGGTCCCTAAGCGACCCCTGAGAAGTAAATGAGCAACTTGATAAACAAGAAGATAATAGTAACTTAAAAGAACAACCAAGGAAGTGAGAGTCACAAAATGTTGGGTTCCCTATAGAAACTAAAGATCTTAACATATGTCCCTGAGCTGTTTTTCAGAAACCCAGATCCTACTAAATGAAAAATACCCTTCACTAGGCCTGGCGCAGTGGCTCACGCTTGTAATCCCAGCACTTTGGGAGGCCGAGGTGGGCAGATCACCTGAGGCTAGGAGTTTGAGACCAGCCTGGCCAACATGGTGAAACCCCATCTCTACTAAAAATACAAAAATTAGCCACGTGTGGTGGCGCATGCCTCCAATCCCAGCAACTTCGGAGGCTGAGTCATGAGAATCACTTGAACCTGGGAGGCAGAGGTTGCATTGAGCCGAGATGGCGCCACTGAACTCCAGCCTGGGTGAACTCCAGCCTGGGTGACAGAGCGAGACTCTGTCTCAAAAAACAAAAAACAAACAAACAAACAAACAAAACTCTCCACTGGCATGTAGACCTTAGATAAGGGGGGAATTAAGGACTGCATTCTGACTGTAGTTCTTTGTTCTAAATTTCTTCCTGAGGGGCCGGGAGGAGGTCACTTCCACAAGCCAGAGCTAACACTCTTTTCTGTTGATCCCAAATGTTTAGACAAAACATCACCTCTTTAACCAGCTGCAAATCAGAAAAATCTTTGAATCCACCTATGGCCTGTGTCCCCTCTGCTCAGGTGTCCTGCCTTTTAGGTCAAACCAATGTATAGCCTCCATGTATGAATTTATGACTTTGCCTGTAACCTCTGCCTTTCTGCCTTTGAAAACCCTTACCTGTAGACCATCTGAGAGTTTGGGTCTTAAGTATGAGCTGCCAACTCTCCTTGCTTGGTGCCCTGCAATAAATGCCTCACTTTCTCTTGCTGCAAATCCCGATGTCAGTGTTTGACTTTGCTGCGCTGGGTAGGTGAACCCAAGTTTGGTTTGGTGACATTTTCCTGAGCAAATTGAAAATTCTCCTCTCTTGTTCTTGCTGTGCTTTGTAAGAGTGAGCCAAGATGAGGACAGGTATGTCCTCTGATGGGGTTCAGAAAGTGCTACTCCAAAACATGGCACCTTAGAATATTGAATATTTTAAGCCAAAGGAATTTGAGAAAGTGGCAGAAGCAGACAGGTCTCTCTCGCCTTCCCTTGAAGCAGGTCATGAGACCTTCATGTGCTCTCCCTCTGTTAGAGACATTTGAACCACAGTGACTCCTCTTGAATAGGGGCTGGGTAATATGAGGCTGAGACCTACTGGGCTGCATTCCCAGGAGTTTAGGTATTCTTAGTCACAGGAGGAGACAGGAGGTCAACACAAGATACAGGTCACAAAGTCCCTGCTGATAAAAGAGGATGTGGTTAAGAAGCTGGCCAAACCCAACATAAACAAGATGGCGACAAAATAAACCCCTGGTCACTTTCACTGCTCATTATAAACTACTTATAATACATTAGCATGCTAAAAGACACTCCCACCAGTGCCTTGAGAGTTTACAAATGCCATGGCAACGTCCAGAAGTTACTCTATATGGTCCAAAAAGAAGAGGAATTCTCAGTTACAGGAACTCCCCACCTCTTTCCCAGAAAACTCATGAATAATCCACCCCTTGTTTAACATCAAATGGGGAAATAATCATAAAAATAACCAACTAGCAGCCCTCAGGGCTGGTCTTCTAAGGAGTAGCCATTTGTTTTCTTTACTTTCTTAATTAAGTCGCTTTCACTTTACTGTGCGGACTTGCCCCGAATTCTTTCTTGCGTGAGATCCAAGAAACCTCTTTTGGGGTCTGGATCAGGATCCCTTTCTGGTAACATCTCTATCCAGAGGAAAGGAGAATCCTTATTTCTGAAGACAGAGGGATGCTGAGAAGAATTTGAATGAACAGGTCTTGCCAAGTTTCCTCCAGTTGGCTACTTTTGTTCATACACCTTTGCCCTATCCCATTTTTCCACGACTTTCCACTCTTCACCAAATCAAGCATAAAAACACTCAGGTTTAACCATTTCTTCGAGTCTTCATTTTCTCATGAAGCTTCCCGTGTCTTATAAAACTCAGATTAAGTAAATTAATATGACTTCCTCTTGTTAATCTATCTTTTGACAGCCTAATGTTCAGGGCCTCATCCAATGAACATAAAATGGTTAGAAGAGAAAGATTTTTTTCCCCTCCCATACACCTCCCATTTTTGCATGTAAAAACAAGAGTAGGAAAATCTGCCCAAATGGTTTCTGACAGCCCTAGGAGTATGATAAAAGGTTTCTTTTTTCTTAAAAGAAAAATCACATTTAATCACTCAGTGGCAGGAGTGGGACTTTCTGTTGTGAAACATCCAAAGACTCCCGCTTCCCTTTCTCCCAGAGAGAAAGAGCAGAGCTCAAGACTAGAGCCCTGGAAATTCAAGGGTGAGGGAGGGGCTCAGAAGAGCCATTGTTTCCTGATCTTGAGGGCTCCAGGCAACAGCTGGGCTTTCTAGGAATTCCAGTATTGCTAAGTGGGGAGGGTGTGTAGAAGGAGGGCTGCTCTTCAAGTTTGAACTTAAGATTCAAAATGTGCTGAGTCACAAGGTTCCCCCACTGGCAAACCCTGTGATGGGCAAAGCTGATTTTCCAACTCACCTTCCAGCCTTTTCTCCCAGTCCCCTGCATCCTCCTGCCACACACCTCCTCAGGCTTATCAGAGCCTGCTCTCTGGGGTCCCTCAATTCCAAAACCTTCATTCTAGAAGGATGAACCCCACCACATGACTGTAAAAGACCTTCTAGGAGAATCTGCATCATGAAAGCATAAAAAACTTGAAGCCAAATGACTGACTCTTTCATTGTGGAATTCACATATGGGTGAACAAATAGAAAATGTATATTTTGTTTAATAGATACTTGCTTATTATGGACAATATGGAAGATACAGCAAGAAAGGAAAATATTTTTCTATCAACCACAGAGTATGTGTTTTGATCTATTTGTTTCCAGTCTATTCATCAGAACCTTTTTTTTTTTTTTAAACTTAATGGCCTACTGAATATGCAGATTGTGTTCCCGTCTGGAGTATAGAACACAGGCATTTATTGAGGAAAGGCATGATGGGAGAGGGGCTGGGGACACCCCTGTGCTCAGAAGTCACACTATCCTCAGCAGCTACCATTCCCAGGTCCCTAGTGTTGTCATTTGTTCAAAGGAAAGCTGAGCAGTAAGAAGCAAACTGGGGAGTTGCGTTTTGGACCTTCTTCTTTCTCCTGTGCTTTGAGTCACTGGTGCTTTCTCAAAGGCCTGAGCTTTGTGGAATAGCAGCCACAAACCATGAAAAGTTGGGTGATAGGATATTGATGAGAAATCACCTGACACCAAATAGTTTCATAAATCAAGGTTCTGGAAGCTGGTCCCACAGTCAAGAGCAGCTGTAAGGAATGCACTGCAGCCCTGCCAGGTGAACATGGGGAGCAGAGGCAGCTCTTCTGACACCTTGCGGAGAATGGAAGTTTCCTTTGTGGGGAGCAGACACCCCCAGATGCACCACGCTCTGGCCAGTACAACTCTGCAGAAGGCAGGTGGCTGCCCGTACAGAGTTGGGCAGCTCAGGATGAGGTTCCAGCTAAAATGGGGCTCACTCCTGCTGACAACCAGCTAGCTCCATGCCTGGTACCTCTCGACCTTCTTCAGAATGGAGAGCTTTAACAATAATTGACACTTTAGGACTATCGCAGTAATACAGCCTCATTGTAGAGTCAAATGTAGACAAGTATTTAAAGAAGCAACTAACGATCACTCACAGTCCCATGACCAGAGGTAACTAACTACTGTTAACATTTTGTCCCCTTATAGGCTTAAAAAAAAACAAAAAGGAAAGAGATGTACCCATAGTTCTGTTACAGGAAGGGGGTCCAGATCCAGACCCCAAGAGAGGGTTCTTGGATCTCAAGCAAGAAAGAATTCAGGGTGAGTCCATAGAGTAACGTGAAAGCAAGTTTATTAGGAAAGTAACGGAACAAAAGAATGGCTACTCCATAGACAGAGCAGCCCCAAGGGCTGCTGGTTGCCCACTTGTATGGTTGTTTATTGATTATATGCTAAACGAGGGGTGGATTATTTATACCTCCCCTTTTTAGACCATGTAGGGTAACTTCCTGACATTGCCATGGCAATTGTAAACCGTCACGGCGCTGGTGGGAGTGTAGCAGTGAGGACTGCTAGAGGTCACTCTCGTAACCATCTTGGTTTTGGTGGGTTTTAGCCGGTTTCTTTACTGCAACCTGTTTTATCAGTAAGGTCTTTATGGCCTGTATCTTGTGCCAACCTCCTGTCTCACCCTGTGACTTAGAATGCCTTAACCATCTCGGAATGCAGCTCAGTAGGTCTGAGCCTCATTTTACCCAGCTCCTATTCAAGAAGGAGTTGCTCTGGTTCACAGGCCTCTGACAGTTCTGGATGCTAAGAAGGGGTGCATTTTCATCCTCAAAGCTCCCCTCCCTACCTCCTCCATCCCATGGGTCAATTGAGCTCTCCTTGTTGAAAAGGCAGAGAGCTCAAATTTCAGGCAACCACCTTCTTGCCAAAAGATGGCTCCAAAAGCTTCTAGCTCCCCTGACAACTGAGCTGCAAAATCCCCCCTGCCCAGTCTCATTCAGATACAACAAAAAGTGTCATCCCAGCCATGAAATATCAACACGGACAGGAACAATATTTTCCCATCAAAAAACCACATTTTAAAAACTCATCTGAAAGCCAGGGAAATCTGGTCTTAAGGATACATATTTTAGGCACTCCAAGCAGAACTGTTTACCAAAGAAAATGGCAAGCCCAGTGTCATTTCCAAATGTCACCAGAGTAAACCTTTACTAACCTCTCTCCAGTAAAAGAGAAAAAGAGGAAGGAACAAAGGCTCTATTCTCTCATTTTTAAGGGAGTCACATTTAGATATAATACATTGAGTCTGTATGATCTAATAAACTTCTAATACAGCCATTTTGCAGGTAATCTGAAGCTTTTTAAAATAAATTTCTTTACAACAGAATTTTAAATACATGAAGAAAAGAATTGCTCAAAATTAATATTCCTTGAGATATCCTCGTTTTTCAGCCAGCACCTAACAGACCAATCGAGAGCACAGAATTTTTTTTTTTTTTTTTTTTTTTTTTTTTTTTTTTTTTTGCTATGGCAATATATCTCATTTCACGTATGGTTCCTTATCAATTACTGCCTAGATGGAATTTACCCTTTGTGTTCATAGCCACACAAGCATGTCTAAATGAAAAACACACCTTCTGCAGGCCCTCTAACAAAATCAATTCCTCAGCAGGAGAGTTGAAGGCTTGTCGATGATTGCGCATTGAAATACGCATTTGCATGCTAATTACCCAGAAAGCTCCTCCAGTTCACGGGGTGTTATGGAAACGCTAGGTCAGAATTCTAGGAGGGGAGAGAGCAGGAATAGAAAATGTAGAGGAACAGGAAATGAGGGTGGTTTAGATGGAAGCAATTGGGATGCAATCTACTTTTAAAGTCATTTTTTAAAATCCACTTTAGTTGAATTAGTCATGTCAGATTAACCGGAGAACTCGCTCTTGGAGTTGCTCTGACTGGATTTCCGTGTCAAAAGCAAACAACTTATTTTATACTGTGTCATTTACAGCTTAGGGGGAGGCCTTTTCACTCAGGTTCTGAAGTCTCTGTGCCTGAGTACAATAAAATACTGTAGGGAAAAAAAACAGCTTTCTTTCCCATGGCTGGATTCATGGTGGAGGCCCCTATAACAAAGAACAGATTAACAAGAGAAAAGTGTACAACTTTATTTAATGTTAGTTTTAAGTAGCATGGGAGCCTTCATAAGGAAATGAAAACCTGAAGACACAGCAAAGCCTGTTATTTTTATGCTAAATCTGATGAAAAACTCAGTAGATAGTTGTGAAGTATGATTGGAAAAAGGGGGAATGATCTAACTATCATAAACTGTGGCGAAAGTTGTGATCAAGAAAATGGGCTCGCTGTCCAATGTGCACAGAAGTCAGTAACTATGGCACCAGCTTTGAAGAAAAGAAAGGCTTTTTTACAAAATCAGCCAGATTGGCTCAAATCTGTCTCTGAGATGTGGGATCTGGGGGCAAGTTTTAAGGGATCAGAGAGAATGGGAAAGGATTTAGGAATGTTGGCTTGGCAGGGTCTGATTGGAGGGCTTCAAGTTTGACCATTTATGAAAAGGTATTGTATTAGTCAGGGCTCTCTAGAGGGACAGAGCTAACAGGATACATGTATATATGAAGGGGCATTTATTAAGGAGTATTGACTCACATGGTTATAAGGTGAAGTCCCACAATAGGCCATCTGCAAGCTGAGGAGCAAGGAAGCCAGCCTGAGTTCCAAAACCTCAAAAGTAGGGATGCCAACAGTGCAGCCTTCAGTCTGTGGCCAAAGGCCCGAGGGCTGCTGGCAAACTACTGGTGTGAGTCGAGAGTCCAAAAGCTGAAGAACTTGGAGTCTGATCTTCGAGGGCAGGAAGCACTGAGCACAGGAGAAAGCTGAAGGCTGGAAGACTCAGCAACTCAAGTCCTTCCACGCTCCTCTGCCTGCTTTTATCCTAGCCACGCTGGCAGCTGATTAGACGGTGCCCTCTAAGATTGAGAGTGGGTCTGCCTTTCCCAGTTCACTGACTCAAATGTTAATCTTTGGCAACACCCTCACAGACATACTCAGGAACAATACTTTGCATCCTTCAATCCAATCAAGTTGACACTCTATGTTAACCATCACAGGGATGTCGAGGCGGATTTTTGCCCCAGATCTTCTGAAAGAGTTACAGCATTCAGGTTCGGGTCATGCCCTGGTCTTTTTGGTTCTAAGGGAAGGAATCATTGGTTCCAGGTGTTGTTAGAGGTCAAAGCTTTGTCTATTGTGCATGCCTGCAATTTTTGGCCCTGTTTTACCTAAAAAGTACATGGCTTGCCGTTTTTGGCCCTGCTTTACCTACAAAGTAACTTGACATTTTGTTATTAACAGACTAGGCACAGTTTGGGCTGGTCCTGTGGTTACAAAGTTAGCAAGACCTGTTTGTTCAGAGTGTTCTCTGTGTCCCTGTGTCTTCAGAGATAAAGACAGGTATAGAGTGGGAACTTCTCAGATGAAGGTCTTATTACCTGTTCCAGGGTAGAAGGGCGAGAAGGAGGTGAAAGAGACCTTCCTGCTTCTGCTGTTTCCTCAAATGTCAGCATATCGTATATGGAGCAGTGTGTTCTGAACTCCATCCACACAAACACCCAAACTCATGGACTGCTCCAAAAACTACTTGGTCACAGCTCCGAAAGTTCTGTTTAATGGCTAAAAATATACTGTTTTCAAATAGTTATAATAGAAAAGAATTCTTTTCTGATGAAATCAAAAGAAGCTACATCTATTCCAAAAAATCAATCCGTGAATACAATTTGAAAATGTCTTTCTTCCACTAAAAGCAACAAGATAAAACTAAGGTTTTACTCATGCATATAAATGAAAAGTAAAAAGCCCTTTGGTTTTCTTAATTTTCTCCATTCTCTAGATATGACAATGAGTGGCCAACAGTTTTTTCCTTTTTCCCTTTTAAAGAAAATGCTGTTTCTTTTGTTTTGTCATTTTTTTTTCTGTATTGCTTCTGAAAAGTTCCAAAACCCTGAGAATATGCCAAACAAAAGTGGAAATTTTGCTCCCAGTTTCCTAGACTTTGAAAGGTGGTGTTTAAGGCTCTGATTCCTTTGTCTATGTTTGCCAACCTTTCTTCTATTGTGAATGTTCTCTGACACACCTGTCCCAGTGATTCTGTGCACCTCAGGACTGCGTTTCTGTATTAACCAGAAACTCTTGGACAACAGGTCCAATGCATCTGTGAGGCATATCCAAACCAGCCCCACCCCAGCCCATAGTGCAAAATTCCTGAGGCCACAGAGCAAGTAATAACAGACACCTGATTTGCTCTCCTCTAAGTTCAAAACCTTTTTAAAAACCGTTTGAACTCTCAAATCTTTAATTAAAAATAGAAATAAAACTTATGTTAATCTTTAAATGAAAAATAGAAGAAAACTTGTTCTCCTGTTTGAACTGCTCTAGACGGTATCACTGAGCTTCTGGAACAGAATCCTAAGTGTGCATGCAGTTGGAGCAGAAACAGGGCAGGTATGGAAGCTTGCAGCATAGACAATGTGATCTGTAGTGTTTCCTGAGCATGTGTTGAACACAAGTGAACAGTACGCGGGGTTATGAAGACATCTTTCTTATGCAAAGTGCCAGAACAGTGAGCAAGGGAAGAAAATTCTAGCACTTATCTTTACATGTTAAACATTATGTGATGGAGGCTGTTTTTATAAAGGTTAGCCTAGTCTAGGTGGTTGACTCTGATGTAGTTTCATCCTGTATCATGTAATCTCAGATTTCTGAACAAGCTCTCCTGCAAATATGGGTGAGAGACCAATCTGAGGATTGTGTCTCATCAACCAGTGGAACTTACCCTCTCACTACACCCCCTCCCCTCTTTCATCATTTATTTGCAAAACAACTCTGAAGAACTTATCATCTGATAATCACACTAAGAATTCACTTAAAAGGGATTATAGTATCCTAGAAAATAGATTCTTCTCTCTGCTTCAAATAGTCTACTTACAGCTTATTCAGAGTTCACTTATATGAATGACCCATTTACTTTTTATTTTTTATTTTTCCAGAAAGAACTTTTATTATCTTCCCTATTGCATAGATACCATCACTAAAGGTAGAAATAACAAGTCATAATATTCTTACAGCAACCAAAGGATTCCTAGAGCAAATGAGGGTTTCAAATCTACAGTTAATGAAACAAAGGCTTGTGCTACAATTAGGTTCAATAATACTATAATAGAGTTTTAGGGCTTGACGGATTCCTAGAGTCCATTTTGTTCAACCTTACTTTACAGCGAGGGAAAAACTGAGGCCCAGTGGAGCAAAGTGATTTGCCCCAGGTCTTTTTTATAAACTCCCGGCAATGCTGATTCAGAATACAGGTCTCAGCACTCCCAAGGAAGTTATTTTCCTACTGAAACCACCGTTGCAAAAATTATGACAGTGAGGAAAATTTGACATAGGAAAATCATGACAGTAAAATAAATCTGACCTAACCAACTCTACCTTGCTTCTAATCTCTGAGCTACCCTTGTTTGTTCCTGGGCATAGGCAGAACTAACCTTGGGAGGAATTTAGTTTTTAGTTTAACTTTGCAACAAAGATGATAACAGCCCCTCCCCAAACAAACCCCCTCCTTACTTGGTAACCAGACCACCTTTGTAAAACCAACAAATTAGCCACAAGATTAGAAGTTATGGCCCAGGAGTCATGCAGCCTGTGTTAAGCCATTCTTGCATTGCTATAAAGAAATACTGAAGGCTGGGTAATTTATAAAGAAAAGAGGTGTAATTGGCTCACGGTTCTACAGGCTGTAGCAGCACAGCTCCAGCATCTGCTTCTGGTGAGGGCTCAGGAAACTTAGAATCATGGCGGAAGGTAAAAGGGGAAACTTAGAATATGGCAGGAGCAGGGGAGACGGGGGGGTAGCACCACAAACCTTTAAACAACCAGATTTTGAGTGAACTCAGAGCGAGAACTCACTTATCACCAAAGGGATCCCATTCATGAGTGATCCACCCCCATGATCCAATCACCTCCCATCAGGCCCCACCTCCAACATTGGGAATCACATTTCAACATGAGATTCAGAGGGGACAAATATCCAAACCACATCACAGCTGGAAGTCACAAGATTACAAATCTCTCCAATTATTTCTATGGATACCATTACTATTGTAATGGTAAGACTGGTGTTTGAGGTATTCTTCAGAACCTGAATTCCAATGGATCAGCGGGTGCCAACTAGCCCAGTAAACTGGCTCATCTGGTCTTGGGGTCCAAACCCAGGGGAACTGACTCAGTGCAAGGGGACAGCTTCAGCTCCTTATGATTTCATCCCCAAACCAACCCATCAGTGTTCCCCATTCCCTGGCACCCTGCCCATCAAAGTGTCTTCAAAAGACCCTGGCTTCCAAAGTTTTGGGGAGGCTGATTTCAGTAATAATAAGAGACTCTGGTCTCTTGTTCAGCTGGCTCTATGTGTATTAAATTCTTTCTCTATTGCAATTCCTCTGTCTTGATCAATTGGCTCTATCTTGGCAGTGGGCAAGATGAACCTGGCAAGCAGTTCAATTACTCCTGAGGGAGGAGTGAAGAGGACCAACCTGCTTCTCAACAGCAGAGAAAGTGTCTTCTTGTTCTGTGGCTTACACCAGAGCTTGTGCCCTCCCCACCCCACACCTCTCCTCCACTCTCCTCCAGCAGCCAGCACAGTCCTGGATCCCAAGAGTGTGTCTAACACCTCCTGGGTCGCTGTGACTGCAGGGGTTAAATGCAAGGGCCAGGATCTCATCTTAGCCCTGCAGGATCTTAGCCATGAGACCAAGCCAGGTGCCTCTCTGGGCCTTGTTTTCTCACCTATGAACTGAAAGGTTGGGTCAGGGAGGGAGGACAGGTGCTGCTGGATCCCACCCATACCTAAGATAATTGAGGCTCAGGGAGGGTGTCACCTGCTCTGTTTTTACATAACCACAGCGTGGCAAAGCACAACAGAAATCTAGAGGCAGCCCTGACTCCAAATCACTATTTCCTCTGCACCATGCTGCTGCTGCTACAGTGATTGATAAGGTCTTCTGCAGTTAGAGACAGAAGGCATAGAAGGAAAGCTAGGAGAAAGGGAGGAGGAGGAGAGGAAGAAAAGAAAGTTCACATCTATGACTTTGCATGTGCACAGACCTTTGTACATCCCCTTACTAAGATAATTCATGATAAACCATTGTAGGAGAGAAACATATCTTTTTCCTCTACCATACTAAGTATGTGGCTGAGGTCCCTGTAACAAAACACAGATTTGCAAGAGAAAACATATAAATCTATTTAAGTTTTACATGACAAGGGAGTCTTCAAAAGGAAATGCAGACCCCATCAGAAACAGCTAAAGCTGTGTGTTTTTATGGCAGATTTGATGAAGTGTGGACACTTGTGGAAAAATGGGATCGGGCAAAAAGAGAATGATCTAGTAGTAATAAACTGGGGGAAACCTAGCCAGCCTGTTCAGATTCTTCCCTGTGATGCTGTGTCTTCCGAGATAAGGATGTCCCTTTCCTCCGGGTATAGGAAGGGCAGCTGTCACATGAGGATCTTATGCCCTGCTTCAGGCAAGAAGGGGAGGGAAAGGCCAGGGGGACCTTCCTGCTTCTGCTGTTTTCTCAAGTTCCTTCAGCTTAAAATATTCAGTATGCCAGCCAGGTGTGGTGGCTCACGCTTGTAATCCCAGCACTTTGGGAGGCCAAGGCGGGTGGATCACCTGAGGTCAGGAGTTCAAGACCAGCCTGGGCAACGTGGTGAAACCCCGTCTCTACTAAAAATACAAAAATTACCTGGGCACGGTGGCACGTGCCTGTAATCCCAGCTACTCGGGAGGCTGAGGCAGGAAGACTCGCTTGAGCCCAGGAGGCGGAGGTTACAGTGAGCCAAGATTGCGCCATTGCACTCCAGCCTGCGCAACAGAGCAAGACTCTATCTCAGAAAAAAAAAAAAAGAAAGAAAGAAAGAAAAGAAAGAAAAAACAAATATTCAGTATGCCAAGGTGCCGCTTTTTGGGGTAGGATGTCCTGAACACCGTCATTCTTATCATTTCATCACTGGCACAATTGAAGAGAAAATAACTGTTATTTCATTTCTTTTAGAGACAGAGTCTCACTGTGTCGCTCAGGCTGGAGAGCAGTGGTGCCATCATAGCTCACTGCAACTTCCAATTCCTGGGCTCAAGTGATCCTCTCACTCTCACCTCCCACCTCAGTCTCTGGAATAACTGGGATTACAGGCACGTGCCATCATGCCTGGCTAAATTTTTTCTTTTCTTTTTTTTTGAGATGGAGCCTCACTCTGTCACCCAGGCTGGAGTGCAGTGGCACGATCTCAGCTCACTGCAACCTCTGCCTCCCGGGTTCATGTAATTCCCCTGCCTGAGCCTCCCAAGTGGCTGGGATTACAGGCACCCGCCACAACACCCAGCTAGTTTTTTTGTGTGTGTGTATTTTTATTAGAGATAGGTTTTCACCATGTTGGTCAGACTGGTCTCAAACTCCTGACCTCAAGTGACCTGCCACCTTGGCCTCCCAAAGTGCTGAGTTTACAGGCGTGAGCCGCCGTGCCTGGTCGATGCCTGGCTAATTAAAAAAAATTTTTGTGGAGATGGGGTCTTCCTATGTTGCCCAGGCTGTTTTTGAACTCCTGGCCCCACATAATCCCCACCCCTCGGCCTCTCAAAGCACTGGGATTACAGGTGTGAGTCACCGTGCCTGGCTAAAAAAGAAAATAACTTGTATCATAGTTAGACTTATGGTACTGTGTCCACATTACATATTTTGCCAAGAAGTTGAAATAATCTAGAGATCAAGGCAGATTATTGGCCTTGAGTTGTAACTACAGTGACCGCCTCTTTTGTCAGAAGCAGAGTAGGGTGTGTTCCATTCTCAGGACCAGCTCCTTGCCCTTTGTGACTTTTTATAATAATTCTCCCACAGTCAGGGCAAATCAGAAACTGGCCAAGAAGAGGGGACTCTCTCAACACAGGGAGCAAGCAGTTTCTCTCTGACTGGAGTGTGTAAAACACGCTCCACGTAACACAGAGCAGCTCTTAAATCACTTAGATTTTCCTCTTTATGATGCCATTGCAAATTAGCTATTTTTTGCATTTGTAATTAGAACAGATGGAGAGGCCGTAGTTGGGGAGATAAATTTGCAGCAGTAACCAGGGCTGCGGCGGCCAGCGGCTGCTCCGTACTCCCTGCTGTGAGTCATCCAAGCGCCTCCCAGGAAGCAAAGGCTGCAGGACCCCCTCCTGTCCTACTTCTTTCTCATTTGGGGAGACTCCTCCTTCCCACCTACTGCGGAAAAACATCAAAAGTAGAACCTACAATTCTCGCAAATCCCCTCAGCTCCCATCTTTATCTGGCACGAATCACACGATCTCTGTCCATCAGAAATAAACACTGGGCATCGGTTTAAGAGTCACTAAAATGAAGCATTTTCCTACAAGACCCAATCGTAAGTCAAGAAACGCTTCGGGGAGAGCTAAGGCTTATAGCTAATCCATCAACACCTCCTTTTGCCTGGAAAACAAATTCCGAGGAAACAATTGGCAAGTGTGTCCAAGCACAATGTCTGCCGCATAGTAGGTGTTTAATAAATACTCATGAGAGGATACTCGGCTGGGAGGATAAAATATATAGAAGTCGAAAGGTCATTTTGTTGGATGAAAGGTCGTTTTCTTGGATGAAGCTATTTCTGGAGAAGCTAATCAGTCCAGGGATCCTGCCATCCTCAGCCGAGCCCCGGGGCCAGGCGAGACAGGTGGGCTGTCCCTGGAAGGTTCTGCTGTCGCTACCCCGATCTGGGCTGGACGATGGGGTACCCCTTTTCTTTCCCAGAGTGTCTGATCTGCTCTGAGAGCATGTCCAGCTGCAACCAAGAAATTGCAAGGCTTCAGCACATGAAAGGTGAACTTTCCAAAAGCCTTGGCTTCTTTCTCAACCGCCCAGGAAGAGGTTTATGTTTGGGATATTGGATAGCAGTTCGGGCCCGGTTAACACAGCTCTCCCACCACAAATCACCCCATTGCATTCTCAGATGACACTGGCCATATAAGCGCCGCTGGGTTTGCAAGACAGTCTTTTGCTGAAATGTAAAACGAGGCTGGGGAACTGGATATAAGACATTGGCATGAGGATCTGGAACTGATCTGAGACCTACTTGGAATCCTGCTTTTGTTCTGCCTGCGTGAAAACATAATTTTGATTATATGGCATATGGATAATACCACACGGGCCCTAACTACCATTCCTGTCCAACTTCAACCAGTCTGCAAAAAGTTGCTGACAGCCAACAGCTGAAGGAAGATCTTTCCACTGGTTGCAGAGAGCAGGTGTTTGTATGGTGAGGTCTTAGATGGGGTAGGACAAGTTATGCTGTCTTTGTAAACTAAAACCTTGCATTTGTCACCATGTAGAGAAAACAACATTAAACGAAATGAGTTTCTAAGAAAGAACAAACCATTCTCTGGAATTGGGTGGAACTTTTTTTGGGGGGGTAGGATCTTGCTCTGTCACACAGGCTGGAGTGCAGTGGTGCAATCTTGCTCACTGCAACCTCTGCCTCCCAGGTTCAAGCAATTCTCCTACCTCAGCCTCCCGAGTAGCTGGGATTACAGGTGCACACCACCACATCTAGCTAATTTTTTGTTTTTATTTTTGTTTGTTTGTTTTTTAGTAGAGACGGGGTTTCACCATGTTGCGTAGGCTGGTCTTGAACTCCTGACCTCAAGTGATCCACCTGCCTCAGCCTCCCAAAGTGCTGGGATTGCAAGTGTGAGCCACCATGCCCAGTCTGGTTGAAATTTCTTGAGTATTCACCACCATATCCAGCAAAGGAAAGGAAAAATTTTGGCTTGCTGCTTATCAGTTGCTATTTCTTTCTGGATAATCTCTTTCAGATAAATAACTGATGTGGCAGACTTCCTTCTTCCCTGCATGGCCTCCTACCCAATTTCTCCCCAAGATGGCATCTGGTGACTAGGGGTCTGTAGACTACCAGGCCCCACGAAGATACCAGTGAGAGAGAACTGCTGGCATCTGGCCTTCCTTCAAGGAGGAAGGAAATACGATGTTGGTATCATAGTCCCAGCCATTTGCCTCTGTCCATGAATTCTGTGTGCTCTCCGGTTTCTCTGTTCTAACCCCAGGCTTCTGTCAGTCTGGTGACCCCCTCTCTAGGGGACACAGTAAGTTCTAGATTCCCTACAAACTCTACAAAGGATGTGAGAGCCAGGAGCAGTAACTGCCACAGGCCACTGGCCCAGACACTTCTCCCTGCCAAAGTTCTACGACAGCTCTCTGGCATGTGGAACTTGGCATGGAATGAAATGCAGGCATCACGTGGTGTCCTGGGAGGCTCAGAGCTGTTCTGCCGCAGGGAGACACAGAATGAGAAATGATTGGCCAGGAATTACCACCAGGCAGCTGATGACCCCTGAGTGGGCTTTCGCTCACCTTCCCTGAACCCCACCCCCTCATACCCAGCTCTCTCTAACCCAAAGTTCAAGAGGAAATGGCCACACCCTCTCCTGTTATCAAACAGGCAGGTGCAAACTTGGAGCACTGAGAAACACCAATTGCTCTCTGCAATTTAATGCACATTTAGCATAAAGCAGTGAAGGGCTTAGCTTTGGCTCATGGGGCAGGAAACAAAATTTATGTAGCTAGATCATTTGCCTTTGGTGTATGCTTTATACTATTAATAAACTAGAATGGGCTCTGAGCTCTGTGCTCTCCAGTGATGTCTAGAAATATGTGGCCGAGGGTCACTGAGACCCTCTTCAGGTCCTGGTGCAGCCTTAAGATTTCCTATGATGATTTTACAGGCACTTTTAAATTGCCACAATTTAAGGTTACTATTTCAGTGTCTGGAAGGCACGATGTCTGGAATTCATAATCTTCCCAGGAAGCTGGGACAATATATAAAACAAAATTCACAGACGTTCCCTCTTAGGTGGTGGCATTTCAGGTGATTTTGTTTTTATCTTTGTGCCTTTCTATATTAAGTTTTCTGTATCAAATATTATTACACTGACATGTAGCAGAAAATGAAAACATTTTTTCTCTTGTTAATGTTTTCTTTATCTTTTCTTATTATTATTATTATTATTTTGAGATAGAGTCTTGCTCTGTCGCCCAGGCTAGTGTGCAGTGGTGTGATCTTGGCTCACTGCAACCTCCGTCTCCCGGGTTCATGCGATTCTTCTGCCTCAGCCTGCCGAGTAGCTGGGATTACAGGCGCCCGCCACCATGCCCGGCTAAATTTTGTATTTTTAGTAGAGACGGGGTTTCACCGTGTTAGCCAGGCTGGTCTGGAACTCCTGACCTCGTGATCCACCCACCTAGACCTCCCAAAGTGCCGGGATTATAGGCGTGAGTCACTGTGCCTGGCCGACAATGTTTTCATAAAGATGTTGTTTATGTTTACATGGAGTGGGTTTATTATTATTGTTTCAAATGAATGAGTAAATATTTAAATTACTTTGCTTTAATTTATAGTGCCGTAAATAGCAACACACAAAAACTGCAGAAATGATATTCTTTAGAATCTTCAATATTTAGAGAATAAAGGGGTCTGAGACCAAAAAATTTAAGAACAGTGATATAGAGGATTCAATAGGATTTGGAGACAGAGGATCTACATTCAAGTTCTAGTTCTGTCACTTAACTGACATTAATTTCTGTTAAGTAACTTAAGTGCAGTCTCTGAAGTCAGACTGTCTGGGTCCCTAATTTTAGCCTCGCTGTTTGCTGGCAGTGTGGCTTTGGGTGAACCATTTCGCTTCTGTCAATAGGGATGACAATAGCACCAGGTTGCTGCGTGCCTTAAATGACATTAGATTTCTAAATGCTGACACCTATCACTAGAACACAGTAAAAGCCCAGTAAATGTTAGCAATTATTATTAGTCTGAAACATTTTTAAGTGGGAAAAAGGTCCTTCCTTTTTTATTATCTCATGGTTCAAAATAACTAATAATAAAGTGTGATTCTTTTTTCTTTTCTTTAGAGTTGAGGTCTTGCTCTGTTGCCCAGGCTTTAGTGCAGTGGCACAACCACGGCTCACTGCAGCCTCGACCTCCCAGGCTCAAGCAATCTCCCTGCCTCAGCTTTCCTAGTACCTGGGAGTACAGGTGCGTGCCACCTCGCCTGGCTAGTTTTTTCGAAGTTTTTTTTTGTAGAGATGGGGGTCTCACTATATCGTCCAGGCTGGTCTCAAACTCCTGGGCTCAAACAATCCTCCCACCTCGGCCTCCCAAACTGTTGGAATTACAGGCGTGAGCCACTACGCCTGACCGGTAGTGTGATTCTAAAGGGCTGGAAGTGATGACCAAATTCACTTTCTCCACCCTCCCCTCCTGCTTCCACGGGGAGGTATTGACATCAACACGTATCGTTTTTTTCTAGAAGGACGTGAGCAAGGCGAATTGTGAATCGAAGGCAACAGGAAAAGTATGAAGTGGGCAAGTTGGCACAGGTGTGTGGGGAGACACTGGGGAGACCCAGATAGCCTCAGGCACACAGATGCCTAAGACCTCCTGGACCAGAGAGACTCCCAGCATCCCCCAGTTAAGCCCAAACCGGGCTCCTTCCCTGTCCACCTATGTACCATAGGGTCCAAAAAGACACCTGTGTTCCACTGTCTCTGGAGCTGCCCAGTCCTGCAAAACGCAGCCTCCCCTTTCCCCGCCCTCCTCTTTTCCTCTTCTCCACGCCTCTGCTCTCTTCCTTTTCTCTCTTCCTGCCGCCCTCTCCAGTTTCCTTTTGCCCCTTCCGCCTTCTCAATTGCCTACCTTCTCCCCGACCGGCCTTCTCACTCCCATCTGGGGCTGGCAGTGCTCTTCTCTGTCCAACCAGTAATAACACATGAAGGCCTTCCAGGAACCTTAGTGAACCCTGGAGTCAAGAGCCTCCAGGACCAGGCCTAGCGACCTGCCCGCCTCGTTGCTTAAAGGTGGACTATTCTGAGGCGTTGGGCGCCCCCTAGTGGTCCCTTCATGCCACCAATTCCCACAGGATCCCTAACGATAACCTTTTTTACAGAGCGGAAGGTGTCTTTAGTTAGGCTAAGTGGAGACTGAAACAAGGACCTGGCCTAATAATGCACCAAAACTGTAGAAACCTTCTCTGATCCCTTACTTTCCAAAACATTTTTTATAAGAAGGTAGGTGGAATAAAAAGCAAGTTCAGCACGGAGCCAGTGCACTTCACAACAATGCTTAATTTGTCTAGAGCCCCCAGTAAGATGCACCAACTCAAAAGCAGCGTGAGACAGATGGCGGAGTCTATAGCAATGCAGAGATGATCCTGGGAAAAGCCATGGGCAGAAGAGATGTCGATCCAGCAATAGTGGAGGCTTGACAAGGCCCTGGCACTTGCACCTGCTGATTTTTATTTAAGGACGCTCAAGAGGCCAGGTGGCTCATGCCTGTAATCCAAAAGCTGTGGTAGGCTTAGGCCAGAGGATTGCTTGAGCCCAGGAGTTCAACAGCAGCCTGGGCAACATAGTCAGATCCCATTTCTACAAAGAAAGAAAGAAAGAAAATTAGCCAGGCATGCTGGTGCCTACCTGTAGTCTCAGCTACTCAGGAGTCTGAGGTGGAAGGATCACTTGAGCCCAGGAGTTTGAGGCTGCAGTGAGCCATGATTGCACCACTGTGTCCCAGTCTGGGTGACAGAGCAAGAACTTGTCTCTAAAAAAAATAAAAATGCTCAGGAATAAATTTCTCTATTCTACGCATGACACACATTCCTCTGAAAAACTGCACTGTGACAGGCCACAGAGCTACCTACTCAGGATGCCGCAGAAAAAGTCCCAGCCACAGATTCTGGCTCCCTTAATGACTAGAGACCTCATTCTCTTTAAATGGCAGATTGTCCCAACCGCAAATCTCTTCTGCACAGTCAGCCTGGGATGCAAACAGATTGCTTTAACGTGTAACTTTGAAAGTCAGGTTGTCGTAACCTAGAACTCTGGGAAGCCTCATCATGAAATCATAAAAGCTTGTGTTTGGCTAAAGCAATGTGTTCATGTATCAGTAATTCATGCAATCCTGTACAAATGCAATTTTAACAGATGTTAGCACATACCTGAACTGGTGGAACATTTCCATTAATAACTGTCTGCTTGTTCCGGGAAGCTGGGGAGCCTTATCCTCATCTGCAGGCTTAAGTTCAGGTTAGGCTGGGGATAGAATTTCTATGTAGACATTTTTAAAGTAACAGTAGTGGACGCTTGAAAGTTTCTAGCAAATGGTAGGACATAAATATGCGACCAGCGTGACTGTTTTTGCACAGATTCACCCAGGCAGTAATTACTCCTCAGTCTTATTTGATACATGCTAATTCCTATCTTGTTCTAATTGATTTGTTTTCAGGTCCCTGGGTCTCATAGTGACAACACTGAAACAAAGAAGAATGATGGCATTTCCCAAAAAGGAACAACAGTTCCCACATGTGTCCAAGAGGAAGAACTGGCCATGATTGGGGCAGGGTAGTAGTGGGTTAGGTGGTAGCAGTGTCTCCATGTATAGGGAGAAGCCCAGGGCAGGTAGGCTTTGGCTGCAATCCTCTGGCACCGAAGTTCTCCTTAGCAATTGCCCATCTCATTAAGAGAGAAATGCAAGAGAAAGGGAGAAGACTGTCCTGGTCAGGCTGGGTGCACACACACTCTTCTGGCTATTGCTGGAGTTAAGGCCCAGAAAGATCTTTTTTTTTTTGAGATGGAGTCTCGCTCTGTCACCCAGGCTAGAGTGCAATGGCACAATCTCGGCTCACTGCAACCTCTGCCTCCTGGGTTCAAGTGATTAGAAAAATCTATTCAGAGTGCTGATGGGCCAGGCGTGGTGGCTCATGCCTGTAATCCTAGCACTTTGGGAGGCTGAGGTGAGCGGATCACTTGAGGTCAGGAATTCCAAACCAGCCTGGCCAATGTGGCGAAACCCTGCCCCCATTAAAAATACAAAAAAATGCCAGGCGTGGTGAGGCATGCCTGTAATCCCAGCTACTAGGAAGGCTGAGGCAGGAGAATGGCTTGAACCCAGGAGGCAGAGGTTGCAGTGAGCCAAGACTGTACCACTGCACTCCAGCCTGGGTGGCAGAGCAAGACTCCATCAAAAAAAAAAAAAAAAGTGCTGATGGCAGCACTTATCTTTTAATTGCACATTCCGATGGAACGTTCTTGTCACAATTTTATAGGAACCATTGTAAAATGCAGATGTGGACATGCACTTAAAACAAGGGTCACAGAGGCTGTTAAAGGACACAGAAAAACAGAGGGGAGACAGAGATTGGGTGACTCAAGTGCTAATATACTTCTGTCTGGAGTAACAAGGTTGTTGCAGTTCAAGAAATAATGTGTTCTATAGTATCTGGTTATCTGTCTCCGATGTGCCCTTTGTCATGGTTGGGTACTCAGCCATGGGCTGTGCCCATGTTCAGGTGGCTCCTCAGAAGATTGGCTACTAACTACCCAATTTTCTGACACCATTATCTAATTGTAAGCAGTCAAGTAATTACTGACGCCATTAACTAAGGCTTAGGAGTGGTGTCCCCAAACCACAAGCCACTTTAAAAGAGAAGTGGTCCTCAGTGTCCCATCTATTAACTATGACCCTGTATTTGCTAACCTGGCTAGACTGCAGTACAGGAAGCTGAAATGTGCTCTCTGTACTCATAGCATGATTCAATTCAAGGCACCTGTTCTCACACTAGACTGACGGACCAGCAGTTCTCACACTTCAGCGGGCATCAGAATCAGCTGGACGCTGATGATTCCTGGGCCCTATTTTCAGAAATAGCCATTCTATTAGACCTGGGATGAGGCCTCAGAATTTGCACTGTTAACAAGCTCCGGGTGAGCCTGCTTCTCTGGTCTGGGGCCACGCTTTGCGAACCACTTGCCTAGAATCTGAAAAAAATCTCCCACTTAGGCTAGCCCGAGTCTTTTTTTTTTTTTTTTTTTTTTTTTGCTAGAGACAGGGTCTCGCTCTGTTGCCCAGGCTGGAGTGCAATGGTGTAATCATAGCTCACTGCAGCCTCAATCTCCTGAGCTCAAGCAATTCCCCCACCTCAGCCTCCAAAGCAGCTGGGACTACAGGTGTATACCATCACATCTGGCTAATTTTTGTATTTTTTGGAGAGATGGGGTTTTGCCATGTTGCCCAGGCTGGTCTCGAACTCCTGAGCTCAAGTGATCCTCCTGTCTCAGCCTCCCAAAGTGCTGGGATTACAGTCATGAGCCAATGCACCTGGCTAGTTTCACTCTTTCTTTCCCAATATCTGTGTAGCAAGAAATAGGACAGATGCTACTCAGTCCTGAAAAGTAAACTATCACCTTGGCTTACAACTGAAAGAGATGTGCAGTTTTGTGAATTTCTGAATTAAAGTCTCTTTATTAATAACCCACGCAATTCCCATTTTAGCCTTCTTAATGCCCTGGAGAGATTAGCACTAGAAACAAGAACACAAAATTGCAAAATGAATAACCTTCCGGTGACAGCTGTGACCACACTGAGGGCATTGGAGCCAAGTAAAAGTATACTCAACTGCTTGTTTATCTCATTTTGAACTCTGCATATATTCAGTCAGTCGAAGCTCTGAGATGCCTGAGACAAGGAACGAAAAGTAAGGAATTAATATCTCAATGCAACAATTCAAAACTGAGAAAAGAAGGTCGGGCATAGTGGCTCAGGCCTGTAATCCCAGCACTTTGGGAGGCTGAGGTGAGGGGACAACTTGAGGCAAGGAGTTCAAGACCAGCCTGGCCAACATGGCGAAACCCTGTCTCTACTAAAAGTACAAAAATTAGCTGGGCGTGTTGGTGGGCATCTGTAATCCCAGCTACTCAGGAGGCACAAGAGTCGCTTGAACTTGGGAGGCAGAGGTTGCAGTGAACCGAGATGGCGCCATTGCACTCCAGCCTGGGTGACAGAGGGAGACCCTGTCTCAAAAAAAAAAAAAAAAAGTGAGAACAGAGAACAGAGATTTAGAAGTGAGTGATAGCTTTTTTATTTTAAATTGCCCATTTTAGCACAGGATTTTTAAAGTAGAAAATAGATCATAAATTTTACTTATGTCTGTATCAAAACAGCTCTCCATCCACTCCCTGCCCTCCAGCCCTCAGCGTTGTAAGCTGATGACACAAATGGGTCAATGTATAATTACGTGTGTGTGCACAGCATGCAGCCTTAGCTGTGTCTTTTGTTTCAGGAAGCCCTCCCCTATGAGATCTGCAGCCGGGGTCTTGTAGATTTGGCCCTCTCAGCAAAATGCTTAGCTCCAGTCCATGTTTATTCAGTGGTTACTTTCTATTGTCATAGTTAATGATGGCCATGATATACCAAGGGCCATCTCTATAACTGCCTAGGTGTGACTCTTAGTGATTTTTTGAAAAAATAAAAATAAAAAGACAGACTGTATGCACCCAAATTCGCTTGTATTCATAACTTTTTCTAAAAAAAAAATTATTTATTTATTTATTTTGAGACAGAGTCTCACTCTGTCACCCAGGCTGGAGTGCAATGGCACGATCTCCGCCACTGCAACCTCCGCCTCCCAGGTTCAAGTGATTCTCCTGCCTCAGCCTCCCAAGTGGCTGGGATTACAGGCGCCCGCCACCACACCCAGCTAATTTTGTATTTTTAGTAGAGATGGGGTTTTGCCATGTTGTCCAGGCTGGTCTCGAACTCCTGACCTCAGGTGATTCACCCTCCTTGGGCTCCCAAAGTGCTGGGATTACAGGTGTGAGCCATGATACCTGGCCACTTGTATTTATAACTTTGTGTCTGTTAAAAATTCGATCATACTATTTCACAGTTAAACTTTATGCTGTTCAAAGTGCTTAACTTACATCATGTATTTATACATCATGGTGAGATTGGGGTTTTTGAGAGTAATGGCCACATTCTCCTTGAGTTTTAAGAGTGTAGGCGTCGCCTGTAATCCCAGCACTTTGGGAGGCCGAGGCAGGTTAATCGCTTGAGGCCAGGAGTTTGAGACCAGACTGGGCAACATGGTGAAACCCCGTCTCTACAATAAAAAAAAAAGAAAGAAAAAAATATATGTGTGTGTGTGTGTATATATATATAGTGTATATATATATAATATATATATAGTGTATATATATATAATATATATAGTGTATATATATAATATATATAGTGTATATATATATAATATATATATAGTGTATATATATATAATATATATATAGTGTATATATATAATATATATATAGTGTATATATATATTATATATATAGTGTGTATATATATAATATATATAGTGTGTATATATATTATATATATAGTGTGTATATATATAATATATATATAGTGTATATATATAATATATATAGTGTATATATATTATATATAGTGTATATATATATAATATATATATAGTGTATATATATAATATATATATAGTGTATATATATATAGAGTGTGTGTGTATATATATATATATAGTGTGTGTGTGTATATATATATATATAGTGTGTGTATATATATATTGTGTATATATATATATACACACACAAAAAATAGCCAGGCATGGTGACACACATCTGCAATCCCAGCTACTTGGGAGAATGAGGTGGGTGAATTGCTTGAACCCAGGAGGCAGAGATTGCAATGAGGCGAGATCATGCCACTGCACTCCAGCCTGGGTGACAGAGGGAGAATCTGCCTCAAACAAACAAACAAAAAAACCAAGACCGTTGTTGTCTTAGGCTACTGAGACTATGAGGTATGAAAACCTGGCTCTTCAGAACTGAGAAGAGGGAGGGGAAAGAAGAAATATCAGGATTCCAGGAAGGGAGCGGATGGAGCTCTGAGCTGGCATTCTCCCCTGGCACAGACGGGGCAGGAACTACAAGGGCGTGAAAACCTACAGATGAGACAACTCTGTATAACCAGGGTGTTTCTTCCCCCTTAGTGTGGTTATTGGGAAAGTCTAGACTTAACACCTCTTCCCAAAGGGAATTTCCTCAGTGATGAAAACAGACTGTGCTTCCTGTCTAAAACCAGAGAACATGCACCCCTCTCCTGGTGCCCACAGCAGTGCAGTGCTCACAGCTCTCCATAAAATGCAGCTGTTATGATTATAAAATCTTTGTCAGACACGATGCTTGAATGATTTGCCACATCACTATATATAGCTGTTTATTCATCCAAGCAAGGTAAAAAGATGGCTGTTTAGATGTTGTTTTACAGAATTCAGAATGATAGCTCTACCTCCAGAAATTAGAGCTGTCAAATATCACATATGGGCTTCTTTGTTTATATATTTATAGCCCACCTTGTTCCACAAATAATTTGAAGAGGCTGATGATATGAGTGCCACTTTAAAATAAGAAAATGTGAATAAAAGTCAAGGTGACAGATAATATGGGTAGAATGGGAAAATATGACCCGAAGGTTATATGCAATTTTCTAAATTAAAGACCAGGCAGAAAATTGGGCCCTGGGCTTTCCAGGAACCAAAAAAAAAAAAAAAAAAAAAGAAAGAAAGAAAAGAAAAATAGGAGAAACGCAAAATTCATAAAATTCATATTGTCTATAAAAAGAAAACATTCCAACTCATCAGAAGAAAGCATTTTCCCAATTTTGGGGTTGAAGTACCTTTCAAGCACATACAGTCTCATGAGAGATGCTCTGGCCATGCTGGGGTAACTGCATGCTTCTGGCTGAGCCCATCAGGGACAGAACACTGGAGGTGGCATCAGAAGACCTGGTTTGAGTGTTGGCTTCAGTTAGGGGATCCTGGAGCAGTCACTCACTTATTATAAACTAGCAAAACATATTCCATAGCTGGCGTCAGAATTAAGATGAAATAAACAAAGATTGCAATCTGCTATCCAAAGGTAAGGCTTTTTTTTTTTTTTAACACTTCCTTTATTATTGTTTTTGCCTTTCTTACCATAAAGATCATGCCCTCCTACACATCCTCCTGGGTCTCAGTGTTCCACAGGGGTGCTCTAACTATATGGATCCAAAATCAGCATACGCCCAGGAGAGCTGATTTACTTTGGGGGCCTTGCTCTCGGTAATCAGTAACTGTGAACAGTCTCTGATTTATTACTGCCCCTTTCAAGTTCCATCCCTTGATCAGCAAGTCAGAGATTAATCTGAGAAACCCATTCGTTTGTTCATTTGTCACAGTTTCTACTTTTTGCCTAGCTTACTCCACCCAACTCTTTTTCACATCCTTTCTTCATAATGTAGCCTAACACAATGTTCCATGAAGACGCCGCAGGTGCAGCAAGATCTAAGGCAGGATATTGGTAATGAAGGATCATGCAAGATTTTATTTTTTATACTCAGTTTTTAAAAAGTCATTACCTTTTTTTCCTCAAGGCACATAGAGATGATGTTGATTGCTTATTTTGTTTTATTTCATATACATATTTTTTGAGATGGAGTTTCGCTCTTGTTGTCCAGACTGGAGTGCAATGGCATGATCTCAGCTCACTGCAACCCCCGCCTCCCAGGTTCAAGCAATTCTCCTGCCTCAACATCCCAAGTAGCTGGGATTACAGGCACCCACCAACACGCCCAGCTAATTTTTTATATTTTCAGTAGAGACGGGGTTTCACCATGTTGGCCAAGGCTGGTCTCGAACTCCTGACCTCAGGTGATCCACGACCCCTCGGCCTCCCAAAGTGCTGGGATTACAGGGGTGAACTACGGTGCCCGGCCATTGCCTATTTTATTTTTGAGAAGACGTCTTGCTCTGTCACCCAGGCTGAAGTGCAGTGCCACGATCATAGCTCATTGCAGGCTTGAACTCCTGGGCTCAAGTGATCCTCCTGCCTCAGATTCCTAAATGGCTGGGACTACAGGCATGCACCACCATGCCTGGCTAATTTTTGTATTTTTTGGGGGGAGATGGAGTCTTGCTATGTTGCCCAGGCAGGTCTTGAACTCCTGACCTCAAGTGATCCTCCTGCCTTGGGCTTCCCCAAATGCTGGGATTACAGGCATGGGCCACCACACCTGGCCTCATTTGCTTATTTTAAAAGATTCAATATAATGACAGATTGTTTTGATCCCAAATCCCCAAATACCAAAGATAGAATACAAATTAGGAAAAAATGTTACAAAATTGATATGAAAATTTTACCAAATGGACATCAAAAACAGAGACTTAGACCTGTAAAATAATATGCCAACATCATCGGAATTAGTCTATTTTTACTTTGGTCTTAGTCTTTGCTTAAGATGCTTAAGATGATAAAACCTCTTTACTAAAACACAGGAACTCACACAAGACAAAAGAAGAATGGGTTTTCCATTTCTTGCCCTGTAATTTTTCATCAGTTCTGCTTCCTCTTCTCATGTCACACGCGGATGGACCCTTCAGGTGGGAGGAGCTCAATGGCTCACATTTTAAGAAATATGATGCACTTTGTGCATGAGGTCACCATTTGGAAAATTGCTGTCACGGGCACTAACCATAAATGAATGAGGGTGGTACTAGCTTCTTACTTAAAGAGATAAGATACCTCCTATTTAAAGAACTTCTTCTACTTATGACCATTTTTCTCCCAGGTTCCAAGAATTTTCCTCTATCTTTTATTGAAAGACAAGGGAGGAAACAGAAAGTATACTAATACCTTAAATATCTGAAAAAATTACGGTAGCTCATAAATTATTTTTGTAGAGGGAAGAATCTTGTTTCTTTAAAATCCCAAACTTAGGAAAAGAGCAGCCAGTTTGTTTTTGTTTTGAGACAGAGTCTCACTCTGTCACCCAGGCTGGAGTGAAGTGGCATGATCTTGGCTCACTGCAACCTCCGCCTCCCAGATTCAAGCGATCCTCCTGCCTCAGCCTTTCAAGTAGCTGGGATTATAGGCGCCCGCCACCACGCTTGGCTAATTTTTGTATTTTTAGTAGAGACAGGGTTTCACCATGTTGGCCAGGCTAGTCTTGAACTACTGACCTCAGGTGATCCACCCGCCTCAGCCTTCCAAAGTGCTAGGATTACAGGCATGAGCCACTGCGCCCAGCCGAGAGCAGCCAGTTTGGATGGCAACCTTTCTAAAATGAATTATCTATATAACTGATTTACTAAGGAATTTAAATTATTTGAGAGTATAAAGATATTATTCTTGACTTAACCACAGCTTTCAGTGGTGCTATGTCAAATGAATTTCCCCTCCACTAATGACATCTTAGTCAGATTCCACATATCTGGTTACTTTTAGTTATTAAAACGTAGTCTGGCTGTGGGCTGTAGCTCGCTGCTGTAATCCCAGCACTTTGGGAGGCCAAGAACGGGAGGATCACTTGAGGCCAGGAGCTTGAGACCAGCCCTGGCAACATAGCAAGACCCCTGTTTCTACAAATAAGTAAAAAATAAAAATAAATAAATTAGCCAAGCATGGTGGTGTGCACCTGTAGTCTCATCTACTCAAGAAGCTGAGGCAGGAGCATCACTTGAGCCCAGGAATTGGAGGCTGCAGTCAGCTACGACTGTGTCACTGCACTTCAGCCTGGGCAACAGAGTGAGAGTCTCAAAACAAAACAAAACAAAAAGCTCTATAGTCTGCTCAATTCAAAGCTCTTCTTTGATACAGGCTAGATTGGGGAGACAAGGGCTTGGAGTGCCATACGGGGCATGGATTATTTTTCATTCTTAGCATATTGGGTTTGGTTGGCTGGTGGGGAGGATGCTGGCTCCACTCCTGGGTCCAGCTGTTCTCCAGTAAGGAGGCAGAGGAAGGGTAAGGAAATGCCACTACTAAAACACTAAGCTCACAGCACTTGGTAAATAGCAGTTGTTGCGATAAGGAAATATTTTTCAGGAACGGATGTTGGAATGCCTTGCAATAACTCTCTGCAGAGCTGGATCTTTATCCAAGTGCAAGTGAACAGATGGATTTGACATGTTTTGTAAAACTCAGAATGATAGCTCTCTGGCCTGCTTTTGGTTTGCTCTAATGTGGTGACCTAGACTGATGTGGTTGACTCAGCATAGGGGTTTATCATCTTTCCTTGGATGGTGTTTAGTTTCATCCCAGCCCCCTCGGTCACTGAAGACCAAGACCATCTCTCTTTAGCCTCATAGGGCAGCCCAAAGAATGGGGAGCACTCCATCATTTGCTTGGTGGCCCCTGGGAAAGCCCATAGGTCTTACCTTTCTCTAGGTTCCATATTCCTTCATGCGCAGCCATGGGGATGAATAGGATACTTTTCGCTTTTCTCCAAGGAGCACAGAGAAGTTGGTTGGGGTGGGGCTGCACCCCACTTCTTCCCAGGCCACTACCATGCTTTAAGACATCTGGGTGTGGGCCGGGCACAGTGGCTCATGCCTGTAATCCCAGCACTTTGGGAGGCCAAGGTGGGTGGATCACCTGAGGTCAGGAGTTTGAGACCAGCCTGGCCAACATGGCGAAACCCCGTCTCCACTAAAATTACAAAAAATTAGCTGGGCATGGTGGCAGGCACCTATAATTCCAGCTACTTGGGAGGCTGAGGCAGGAGAATCACTTGCACCCAGGAGGTGGAGGTTGCAGTGAGCCAAGATTGTGCCATTGCACTCCAGCCTGGGCAACAAAAGCGAAACTCCATCTCAAAAAACAAAAACAAACAAAAAAATACTTGCTGATGCAGAGTGAACTCTCCACTGGACCTTCCTCTTTCAGAACGCTCTAGAACAAAAATTGGCAGCAGGCCCTATGTGCTTGTATTCCCCAAACTCCAGAGAATTCATGTCAAGTATTCTAAAAAATTCTCCCACCACTCTTTAGTCTGGCTTGTTAAGCCTCTGGCCAGGGGATCAGAGGCAAGTCTCCCTTCTTGCAGGCACTCCAATTTCCATAAATTCTATCTTGGGGAAAAGGAGAGAACTTAAAGAAAATAATAAGGAAGGCAGGGTTTCCCAGAACACTTTTTACCTGATCAGGAAGTGGAATAGAATAAAAGTCCTCAGGAAAAGAACTAGGATATCATTTCCCTTCTCTAAAGGATATTTTGTGGCTCATGTCTGTAATTCCAGCAATCTGGCAGGCTGAGGCAGAGGATCGCATGAGCCCAGGAGTTCAAAACCAGCCTGGGCAACACAGCAATACCCATTTCTACAAAAAAAAAAAAAAAAAAAAAAAAATAGCCACACATGGTGGCATGCATCTGTAGTCCCAGCTACTCAGGAGGCTGAGGCGGGAGGATCACTTAAGCCCAGGAGCTGAAGGCTGCAGTGTGCTATGATGGCACCACTGCACTCCAGCCGGGGTGACAAAGAGAGACCGTGTCTCAAAATAAATGAATAAATAAATAAAATGTTTGTGCCTCAAAATTCTTAGAATATTGACTCAAATTAGGATGAGATTCTGATTTCCTTCTTAGTGGAGCTCCCAGAAAGATTAGCTCCTAAAAGTTTACTCTGAAGAGGAAAAAGAAACACACTGGTATAACTGACCTTCCAGACGCCTATTGTTCATCATGGTGTGAGTGCTGTGATATTCTCTTTCACTGTTTGGGAGCCACACTATCCCTTAGCCTTGCAAAAGGAAGCTCCTTCTGCGTTCTATCTTACAACACAGGAAGATAGCACCTCATGGACCAAAGAGAGTCTTCAGCTGGCTTGACTTGTCAGGCATTCCTGTGTTAGGATTGACAGAGCATTCCTGGCGGGCACTTAATGAGTGTGCATGCCTGACTTAAGTTTTCCATTAGTGGCCTGTGTGTGTGCTGGGTTGTGGGGAGTGTTAAAATTTTTGACTTAACATAGTTTGGCAGATGACACAAGTCTTGTTAAAAAACTAAATAACAGAGCCCAAGTGCAGTGTGTCATGCCTGTAATTCCAGCACTTTGGGAGGCTAAGGTGGGAGGATCACTTGAGCCCAGGAGTTTGAGACCAGCCCGGGCAACAATGTGAAACCGCATCTCTACAAAAAATACAAAAATTAGTTGGGCATGATGGTATGTGCTTGCAGTCCCAGCTACTCGGGAGGCTGAGGTGGGAGGATTACTTGAGCCCAGGAGATAGAGACTGCAGCAGTGAGCCAAGATCACACCACTGTACTCCAGCCTGGGTGACAGAGCAAGACCCTGTCTAAAACAAAACAAAGATACAAAAAGGAAAAAAATAAAAAACATACAGGGATCAGTAGAGTTCCTGGAATTCAAGGAATGTTAGATATTGGTTCTTATTTATAACCTAACATAGTCCTCATAAATAACCTGCTTGCTCTTTTCTCTATGTCTGTCTGTTTGCTCTGGTATTCTGTTTTTGTTTTTATTTTATTATATATTTTTTTGAGACAGGGTCTCACTCTGTTGCCCAGGATGAAGTGCAATGGAGCAATCATAGCTCACTGCAGCCTCCAACTTCCAGGCTCAAGCGATCCTCCCACCTCAGCCCCCTGAGTAGCTAGGACTACAGGTGTGCACCAGCACACCTGGTTAATTTTTGTATTTTTTTGTAGAGATGAGGTCTCACTTTGTTGCCCAGGCTGGTCTTGAACTCCTGGGCTCAAGTGGTCCTCCTGCCTCAGCCTCCTAAGTGTTGGGATTACAAGCTGCACTGCTACTCTTACATCTTCCAGCTTCCCCAATTCTCTCTCTATCCATACCTCCTTCAAATCTCACTCCTTCTAGGAAACTATCCCGGATTTTCCCAGCTTATCCCCAGTTGTGTTTCCATTCACGTGAATCTACATATTAACTGCCAAACTTGGTTAGAGGTGCATGAAGATGGAAATAATACCTTGTCCTTCATTTTATGACCTTCCACAAACACGTAATAAATACTTGTTAAGTCCTTAAACGAGGTAGCAGTCACAGTATTGTGATTTTACAGACGATGCCTCTTTAATTCATAATTTGAAAGTATAACGTTCTATAAAATTATAAATAATAACTAATCAAGAAGTAGATGATTTTTATTCAAGTGAAGATTATTTATTAACAAAAGCATGAAAATAGATGCTGCCCTGTGTGGATAATTACTAGATCCACATGAACTTGGCTTTCAGAGAAGTGGAATGTGATGTTCTGCTTTTTCGTTTGTAAGTCAATCATCCAAAAACCCAGACAGATCTAGGCAAGGAAAGAGAAGGGAGGTAAAATGTAATCAACATAGGCTGCAATGGCCTGCTTATTCAGCTGTTAAGACATGCAGTAAAATTGATACTTTTAAATAAAGTGTATGCATTCATTATAACAAAAAAATGAATACATTCAATCAAAACATGGGCCTTTAGAATAATAAATGGAGAACAAAAAATAGAATGTGTTGAGATAATCAAGACAAAATAGCTATGATCATTTTGATCATCTCGATTTCACTATGGCCCTCCTACAGGGTTCTGTAGTGCATAAAAGTTGTTGGAAAAACAGCTTTGCCTGTAAAAAAAACAAGGGAACCAGAAGAGGTCAATCTTGCATTTGCATAGTGAAGCATAAAGAATCTGCATTAGAGGTCAGAAAATACAAGTTATTGATCTGTGTCTAATCCTTTAGATGTGTGAAACTCAGGAAAGTATCAGCCTCTATGGATCTCATTTGGCTAAAATGCAAATAAAGAGTTTGAATCTGATGACCTCTAAGGCCCCTTCTGGTCTAAAATTCAGCACGATGCTTGCAAAGGCTTGGAAGAATCAACTCCTATTACTCTGTGTGTTCAGTTCTTAATTATGAATGGTAAGATGACTGCATCTTTAAAACATTGTCATTTCATGAACCTGTCATGGGTTGACTACTCTCTAGCTTTGCCATGATGTGGATAGGCATGAGGGTGGGGTTTCACTTAATCATGACGAAAGCCACAGCACAGACCGTACATTTTCTGCTATATACTTGGAAAGGAGACACTTTCTCAGACTAGAAAATGAATCAGAAGATTGAGGGAAGTTAGGAAGCATGAATTAGGGTTCCTTGGCCTTGTTGGAAAAAAAAAAAAGACAGATTTTTGAAACACTCTTGAGTGAGAATTGAGACTGTGCTCATACAGGCATAAGCAAGTCAGGAAAATAAGGCAAGCAAATTTTATGAAAGGTATGTTTTCCGGCTGGGCGCTGTGGCTCACGCCTGTAATCCCAGCACTTTGGGAGGCCGAGGCGGGCAGATAACTTGAGGTCAGGAGTTGGTGACCAGCCTGGCCAACGTGGTGAAACCCTGTCTCTACTAAAAATGCAAAAATTAGCCAGGCCTGGTGGAGGGCACCTGTAATCCCAGCTACTCAGGAGGCTGAGGCACGAGAATCACTTGAACCTGGGAGGCAGAGGTTGCAGTGAGCTGAGATTGTGCCACTGCACTCCAGCCTGGGCGACAGAGTGAGACACCATCTCAAAAATGTTTTCCTAAGCTTTCTAAACCTAGCTGTTTATATAGTTTATAAACGTAAATCCCTCTCTATTCCTCAGAAGTAAAATTCTAGTATTTGCAGATTTAGTGTTGTATAAAACTTTTTTGTAGTTGCCAGAATTCCAGTTTGCATATAAGCAAACCTTGAGTCACTCCTATTAAGGATAATTAGAAAAAGAAGGAGCTGGATATAGAGAAGGGGAAAAGAGAGAAACATGAAAACAGTAGAAATATTTTTTCAGTGCCACATTATAAAAACAAATAAACAAATTAAAATGTAATATTTCTTCCCCCAAACATGAAGATTTGTAGCTCTAAAAACTCCTGAGCTGACTTTTGGTTCTGGTCATGATGAACTAAGAAGTATCAGACTTAACACTTCCAAAATAATAAGCACAAAACTGGACAAAATGCATGAAGCAGCTGTTTTCAGTCATAGACAACAGACAGCAAGGGTTGTGATTTTTAGAAGAAAGGAAACAGTACACTTGCCATGACAGGCTTGGAAGGTACCTGGGGGCACCTTCCACACTGTGCAAGAGGAAAGTGGAACCAAAACAGATAGCAGTGGTCTCACTGTGCTAAGGAAACAGAGATTTGGTTCAAGGCTGTTAAGGCAGCTAGAATTTGGGGGTTAGAATGCTATAGAGGAGACAGCTTCTCAGAAGAGGAGCTGCAGAAGTCCTGGATTCACAAAGCGTCTTTAAATCCTTAAATCTTTGGCTGAAGACAAAGTTGTGCACATGGAGGTTAAGACTCTGTGGGGCAGAGAACAGCTACTGAGGACCTCTGAGCTGAGCAGCGCAGAGGTTCCAGAGGTCACCTGGAGCTGGAAGATGTCAAAGTTCCAACCAGTCAGTGTGGAGAAAACTTGCTGAACATCTCAGGTATTCAGCTGAGAGGCTAGAAAGGCCACACCTAAAACACGGACTACCCAAGACCTGCCCTAACAAAGCCTAAAACAAGTCTTAGCAAAATCAAACTAATCCATCAGTAAAGTAACTGGATGCCAGAAGTGAACTCAACATACTTTAAAGAAAAACATCAAAATCCAGCACTGGCAGCATTCTCAAAGTCCAGCATACAATAAAAAATTACTAGCTGTGACAAAAAGCAGGAAGAAAGTGGACCACAATCAGGAAGAAAATAAATTAATAGAAGCCGACCCAAAGATGACACATGTTGGAATTCTTGGACAGGACTTTAAAACAGCTATTATAAATTTCTTCAAGGATTTAAAGGAAAAGATGAACTTAAGGAGTTAATAGATATAGAATCTCAACCAAGAAATGAGAAATATAAAAACAAGGAAGCAAATAGAAATTATAGACCTAAAAAATAAAATGTTTAAAATATAATATTTAATTGTATTGATTTAACAGTAGATTAGACACTGCACAAGAAAAGGTCAGTGAACTTGCAGACAGCATATCAAAACTGAAGCACAGAGAGAAAAAAATAACTTAAAAACATGGACAGAGCTTCAGTGCCTTGTGGAACAGCATCACATAATCTAATAAACACAGAGTCACAGAAGAGGAGGAGAGAGAGATTGAGACAGAAAAAAAAAATCTAAAGAAATAATGGCTGAACAATTTTCAAATTCATGGAAAAATTTCAACCCACAAATTGACGAATTTCACAAGCCTTAGTTAGAACATAGTGATATTCACATCTAGGCATCATAGTCAAAATGCTGGAAATCAAACATTAAAATCAGCTGGCGGGGCTGGGGGAAGAATCACTTTACATGTAGGAGAATAAGATAATTGTTGACATCTCCTAATACAGTACAAGCCAGAAGTCAATGAAATAACATCTTTAAACTGCTGAAGAGGCAGGAGGGGTTTCTATGGGGAACTGTCAATCTAGAATTCTATAAATGGGAGAAACATCTTTCAAAAATGAAGGTGAAAAGACATTTTCCAAAAAACAAAACTGAGAGACTTTGTTGTCAGCAAGCCTGCACTACAATAAATGTTAAAGCATGTTCTTTAGGCTGAAGGGAAATAATACCAGTTGGAAACTCAAATCTGTACAAAGAAATAAAGAACACCGGAAATAGTAAATATATAGATAAATGTAGAAGAACCTTTTTCATTTTTAAAATGTTTTCACAGGTAAATTAAAGCAAAAATAGGACTGTGTCTGGTGGCTCACAGCTATAATCCCAGCACTTTGGGAGGCCTAGGCAGGTGGATTGCTTGAGTCCAGGAATTCGAGACCAGCCTGAGCAACATGGCAAAACCCTGTCTCTAAAAAAAAATTTAAAAATAAAAAATAAATAAAGCAAAAATAAAAGAATGTGCTGTGGGGTTTATGGTGTATGTTGAAGTAAGACGTCTACAGCACAAAGACCAGAATGTGGTAAGTGGATGTGCAGTCACCCCTCAGTATCCTTGAGGAATTGGTTCCAGGACCTCCTACAGATACCAAAGTCTGCAGACGTTCAAGTCCCTTATTAAGAATGGCATAGTATTTGCATGCAACCTACTCACATCCTCCCATATACTTTAAATCATCTCTGGATTACTTCTAATACCTAATACAATGTAAATGCTATATAAATAGTTGTTATATTTTTATTTGTATTTTATATTGTTATAGTGTTATCTTTTATTGTTTTTTAAAATATTTTCTGTCCATGGTTGGTTGAATGCCCAGGTGCAGAACCTGTGGATATGGAAAGCCAGCTGCATATAGTTTAAGATTTTATATGAGAAGTGGTATAATAGACTGCATGTAATAAGGATGTAATCGTAACCTCCAGAGCAACCATTAAAAACAAATACAAAGAGGCATGACTCAAAAATTCAACACAGGGAAAAACAGAGAACCAAAATGCCAAAAACTCAATTAATGCAAAAAAATCAGGGAATGAGATTTTAGAGAAAACAAAAAACATTTGGGACAAATGGAAAACAAATAGCAAATAAGCCCCTGAGTCAAGTGTAATGATTCCTGGCGGGACTTAGCTTCTATGGGAAAAGCCCTTATAAATATTATTATAGTCACTAAATCACATAGCCATGGCAGTCCACAGGCTCAATAGTAATATCTATGATAATTTATACACATTAAACTTGTATGAATGGGTTATTAATAATTTCCATTTACTATCTTGTAATCAAGAGAAATTTTTTAGAGCCTTCTTACCCAGCAGTTTCAACAAGAATTCTGCTTTGCTGCAGATAAAATACATTTTGAGACTAAGAGCTATTTCCACAATGATTGAAGTATTTCTGATTCTATGACTGGGAGTTGCTTGGGATAGTCTTGGGGATAGACTTTTATTTAAGCTGCCTGGTCCAGACATTCTGAGTATCTGATGCCCTAGCTTCCTGAAGGAGGCAGTGGGGGAGATGAGACTTGAGCACACAGACCTGCAGTGGGAGTGTTGCACAGTCCTCGGCATGAACCCTGAGGTTGCCCAGCTGCTGGACTGGAGAGAAAGACACTAAACCAGGCGCACATGTCCCCAGTGAATGCGGGAGAGTGACCCAAAGGTTGACAGATGGCAGGACTGAGAAACAGATCATGGGTGTTTGTAGACCTAAGTAACCTGAGCCTCAAAGCAGGAGTTTGTTTATGGCCGAAGTGGAATTCCAGAGGACTTGCTGGGAGGAAGGGTGAATCTAGGGTACCACAAAATCAGATTATGGGAGGGGACAGGTAAATGGAGGAGGCTTAATTCACTGTTTATTTCTTTCTGGTTTTCCTTTTGCATGTGCTCATGTTGTTTAGGAATTGTTAGTCTGCCTGGGCTGGGCTAAACGGAACGCAGTAAATTTGTTGTTGCTGTTGTTATTTACAACAGAGCAGGACACTGGACACTGACTGCTCCCAAAAGGAAAGGACGGAATTGAGACCCACGTGTGGACGCTTTCTCCAGTTTTGGAGATGTTCTTTCTAGAGCTCTTTCTTGCAAAACTCTTGGAGGGCTCCGGATTTCATATATGGGGGCAGATTCTTCCGTTACTGAGAATGGCTCAGATTTAATTCCATCACTGCTGCTGTAATGTGAACACAAGCAGCTTAACCTCCACGTGGTTCATTTTCCCCACCTATAAACTGTGGAATGGGATATTTACAATGTACCCAACTGATGGGGAGTCTCATAAAACAAAGTAATTACAAAGACTTTTATGTAGTGTGTGTGTAATAAAATAAAATTGACTCCATTTCTACAGCTTTTAAAATAATCCATAATGAAGTCAATGTGCCATTTTACAATGACTAATGAAATTTAATTTAAATACAAACTTTAGTAATTTATAAAATTGAAAAAAAAAAGCCAAGGATCCAGTTCAATGATGAACACTATTTTCTTGTTTTCTATTGACCTCTTGGTAATCATAAAAGCCAACTTATTACCTACATCAAAAATTTTGTAAGTCTATTAAGTTTCTAGAGGTGATTTTTACTCCATTATCTTGGTAGTATTTCTGAAAAGGCATTAAATACAAGGACTAGTTTCTCCATCTGCTCTGCAACTCTGATTTCCTTGTTTCTAGGGAAATTTACAAAGCTTCTCTTTGAAAAACAAAACAAAACTTCTCCATAGCCATCAAATTAAAGAAAAACGTTTGCTCAAGTCCTAATTTTTTTCCTAAGGTAAAACTTCCTTTTCAATCCTGCAGTATAAATTGGACTTTTAGGACTTGCTGAAAGCAGTGTTGGGGGTCAGTTTCCACTGTAGAGTTGTCCTTATAACAAGCTCTGGAAGCATCTTGCTTCATGTTGCCTCGGACCAGATGCCAGTCAAACAGGCAAAAAAGCAAGCCCAGTTATGTAATTATTTTCCAAACCCAATGTCTTGATGCTTTGTTTTACTTTTAAATGTGGCCAATTTCAAACGCCTCTGGGCTCATGGGCAACATTTAAACAAATACACTCACTGACGCAGAGCAGCAGGCAGCCTCTCTCTTACTCAATCAGGTTTCAGCTGTCTGCATGGCAAAGGTCCTAAAAGAAAGATTTTGCACAAAGCTTCTGAGGTCAAGAAACCCAAGGCTATGTGGAATAATTTGCTCTTACTTCTTTTTCCATGGTTCTGATTTTTAAGTACGGGGGATTACCCATTGCCTGTAGCTCATTAATCATGGTAGCTTTTGATTATGAAAAGTGCTGTCCAAAAGATAGGACTCTGAGGACTTGGCAGGGAGGTTCTCTGCCCGTCCCTTGAATGTGCCAGAACACCCTGAACTCTGCCAACTATGATTACACTTGGCATTAATTGAAGATGCTGAGAGATATAAGCCTTCCTGAGTTTAGCCACCTGGAGCAGATTAAAATCTGGGTCCTGCCGGTGAGGAGGTCTGAGGGATTGGGAATACAAGGCTGTTTTAATCTTTTCCAAGTCAGGCTGTTTAGAAATATCCATACATCAAATGTTCATGGATCTCATACAATTTCCTTCTCAGGGGAGAATTCAATTACCAGTAACATGAAGTGGGATTAACTTGTTGTGGTGAGCCATCTGGAGACAGAAGATTCACCACCCCCTGTAAATATGTTCAGAGATTTGCCCCCATGATTTCGAAGAAGTTGCTGAAGGTGCTCAAAGGCACAATGATGTTTGCTCTGAAAGCCTTGTTCAGTGGACCCAGTGAAATTAAGATGCAACTAGAGGATAATCTAGACCTTCCTCCATGCTGAAATACTTCTCTGCCACAAGAGGGTGATATTTGGGTTTCAAGGACCAGACTATTTCTAAAGATACAACAAGAGCCGGTGGAAGCCGGGTGCGGTGGCTCACACTTGTAATCCCAGCATTTTGGGAGGCTGAGGTGGGAGGATCACTTGAGCCTAGGAGTTCAAGACCAGCGTGGGGAACATAGTGAGACCTTCTCTCTACAAACACATACAAAAATTAGCCAGGCATGGGGGTGCGTGTCTTTAATCCCAGCTACTCAGGAGGTTGAGGCAGGAGGATTGCTGGAATCTTGGAGTTGGCCACTATAGTTAGCCATGATTGCATCACTGCACTTCAACTGAGCAACAGAGTGAGACCCTGCCGCCGCCCACCTCGCCCCCCAACAACCCCTGCCAAAAAAAAAAGAGCCAGTAGAACCGTCCTGGAACCATACTTCATATGTAAACAAAGACTCATGAAAATGGAAGTGCATGGACTGGAGGACTAGCAGAGAAATTACTGAGTTAGAATTCAGCTTTCTAGATTTTTATTCTAGAATGCCAGATGGATAAGGGGTGGTTCCCTTGAGGAAAAAAGGAACACATTTAGATTAGCCTCAGAAAGTAAAGGACCCAAAGGAGCACTAGAGGCAGCAAAAGTCTTCACATTTGAATGGAAGAAAAGTAATTGGCAGAGTGTGGGGATAAAGACAAGATGCCTCAGACATGAAGAGCCCAGGAGATCAATGACCAGAGGCGGAGTTCCCTGGACCAAACCCAGATTCATCCTGAAATAATGCCAGTCTGCAGAGTAGGAAAGATGCCAGGCCTCTGGAGGGGAAACTCACCTCTGCTAAAAGGTAAGTGCTAGCCCAACAATTTGGCTAGGAAACCTCTGTGATATGGGAACAGAACCAGATAGATCAGAATAATAAAATACTATTTTTATATTGGTTTTACTAACTGTTCATCATATTTACAATTAAAATCACCAACAAACTATATACAAAGTATCTTCTTTAACTTGCAAATAAATTATGATACATCCAAACAACTGTGAAGCCATTAAAAATACACACACACACACACACACACACTGATTGAATTTTGAGCAATATACATAAGCTTTCGAGATGCATTTGGTAAGACTAGAATAAGCTTAATTTTTAAAAAGCAGGCAATGGAACTAAGAGAAAAGAAAATTATAAACTAAACTCAGTTTTGAACATAAATGCAAAAATCCTAAAAAAAGACATTGGGAAACCAAATTAAATGCATGTTTTAAAATAACAAATCACATCATGACCAAGTATGGTCATGAAAATGACCTGAAAATTTCAATGATGACTTAGCATTAGTAGAAACTCTATTAATATAATACACTACATTAACATAGTAAAAGAGAAAAATTATATGATTATCTCACTGCAGCAGGAAAGTCAACAAATAAAATCCAACGCTCATTCATGACAAAAACTCTTAGTAAACTAGGAATAGAAAGGAACTTCTATATCCTAATAAAGATTAACTACCAAAAATCTCCAACAATCTATGCTCTGTATCGGGGAAATGTTAGAAGCATTTCCTTTAGAGTCAGGAACAAAACAAGGGCACCTGCTATCACTACTTCTATTCAACATTGAATGGGGGTCTCAGCCAGCACAATAAGAAATTAAAGGTATTGGACAGGAAAGGAAGAAAGATGATGTGATAATGAGATTGTTTTCATAGAAAATCTAAGAAATTCTTCAAGACACATTGTTGAATGCAAGAAGGGAGTTTGGCAAGATTACTCGGTAAAATACAGTCATATACCATATAATGACATTTCTTTCAACAATAGGCCACATATGCCATGGTAGTTCATTAAGATTATCATACTGTATTTTTACTGTACCTTTTCTATGTTTATATATGCTTAGATACACAGATACTTGCCATTGTGTTAACAATTGTCTAGAGTATTTAGTATAGTCACATGCTGTACAGGTTTGTAGCCTAGGAGCAGCAGGCTATACCATATAGCCTAGTTATGTAGTTGGTTGTACCATCTACGTTTGTGTAAGTACACTCTATGATGTTTACACAATGACAAAATCACCTAATGATGCATTTCTCAGGATGCCTCTCTCTTCGTTAAGCAATACATGACTGTATAAATATACTAAAATTACCCTCAAATACACAACAACAAGAAATTAGAATGTTTAACACACACACAATAGCAACAAAGGTTACAAGGTTTCTATGAATAAATATAAGAAAAGATGTACAAGCACTTTATGGACAATAGCATAAAACTATAGAAAAATATAAAAGAAAACCTAAGTTTTCTTTTAGTACTTCATTATTTTAACTTATTTTAATTTCAAATGTTATTTTAAAAAGCAGCAACTGTCTGCCTCTTACTCTATAAATTCAAAGCAATTCCAATCAACATTTCAATAGAATTTTTTATGCTACTAGACTTCACATGGAAGGTGATTCTATATTTCACTTGTATGAATGGAGAGCAAAAAATAGCCAATACATTTTTGAAGAAGGAAAATTTATATTTGCCAAATACTAAGGCTTAATATGAAATGATAGTATTGATCCAGCTATCTCACTTCTGAGTATATATCCAGAGGAATTGAAATCAGCATGTTGAAGAGACATGTGCATTCCCATATTCATTTCAGCATTAGTCACAATAGCCAAGATATTAAAGCAAGCTAAGTGTCCATCAACAGATAAATGGGTAAAGGAAATGTGGTATATCTACACAACAGAATACTATACAGCCTTTAAAAAGAAGGAAATTCTGTCATTTGCAACATGGATGAACCTGGAGGACAGTGTGCTAAGTGAAATAAGCCAGGCACAGAAAGACTATATGATCTCATTTATACATGGAATCTAAAAACATTGATTTCATAGAAACAGAAAGTAGAATGGTGGTTATCAGAGCCAGGGAGGAGTGGGGAGCAGTGGGAGAAGGCAGGGAAAGAGCAGATGTTGGTCAAATGGTACAAAGTTTAGTTGGACAAGAGGAATAAGTTTTGGGTATCTTAAGCCACAGCATGGCAGCCATAATTAATAACAATGTATTGTATGTTTCAAAATTACTTAAAGAATAGGTTTTTAAACATTCTTACCACAAAAAAAGTGATAAGGGGTGAGGTGATAGATACATTAATTAGCTTGTTTTAATCTTTCTATACTACATCATTTTGAATACCATAAATAGATGCAATGATTGATTATTAATTAATTTTAAAATTACAGTATTGAAACTGGTATTGGTACAGAGCTAGAAAACTGGTCAATGGAACAGAATATACTTTTTAATAAATGGCTTGTTAAATGGACATTTAATAAATGACTCTGACAACTAGCTCTCTATGTGGAAAAAGACTAAATTAGATCCCTACATCACACTATATTTGCATCCAAATGCAATTTCAAGTGGACTAAAAACTGAAATGTGAAGCTTTAGAAGACAACCTAGGAGCATATCATTATTACATAAGATTCATTAGAATAAATAAAATAGATTTTAAAAATCCATAGCTGAAAATTAAAAAAAAAATGACTGAGAAAACAAGGTGGAAACGGATACCTACACTAATGACAAGAATATGTACTGTTTGTAGAAAATTATATGCACACATATGGGAATAAACATGATAAAAGTGCATAAATAAACTATAAGCATAAAGCTAGACAAATTTAACTACTTAAAAAACAAAATATCTATAGAAAAAAATATCATGAGCAAAGTAAAACTCCAATCCACATAATGGAAGAAAATAATTGGAACCCATATATTCAATAAACAGTTGATGTGCATAATAATAAAGGATTCCAATAAGGCTGTAATAAAAAAGAAATACTCGGAAAGAAAGAGACAACATGTCCACAATTCAGAAAGAAAACCGCAGTGGCCAGTAAATATCTGAAAAAATTCTAAATCCCATTAACAATCAGGGAACTGAAAATTAAAAATCAATGAGACCCCATTTTGTACCCACTACATAGGCAAAAACTAGTAAATCTCATAACATCAAATATTGGGGAAGATGTAGGGAAAACAGGAAACCACAGACACTGCAGGTACAACTACTTTGACGAATGATGGGGAGTCCTAGGAAAACTGAAGATGAGTGTATTCTTTGATCCATGAGTTCCATTTCTAGATGTCTACTCTAATGAAATCTTGCATGCACAAGGAGACTTGTATGAAGCTGTTCATTGTAGCATGGTTTGTAATAGCTAAAGAATGAAAGCATTTCAATTTTCTGAACTAGTCCATTTTCTCACTGCAGTAAAGAAATACCTGAGACTGGGCATTCTATAAAGAAAAGAAGTTTAATTGGCTCACAGTTACACAGGCTGTACAGGAATCATGGCTAGGGAGGCCTCAGGAAACTTACAATCATGGCAGAAGGTGAAGGGGAAGCAGGCATGTCTTACCTGGCCAGAGCAGAAGGAAGAGAGAGAGGTGGGAGGGGCTACACACTTTCAAACAACCAGATCTCACGATAACTCACTCACTATCATGAGAACAGCACTAAAAGGAAAATCCACCCCCAAGATCCAATCCCACACTGGGGATTACAATTGGACATGAGATTTTGGAGGGGGACATAGACTCAAACCACATCATGTCTATAAGGAGGATAATGGATATCCTCCAGTTTATTGATACAATGGATTCTCTTCAACAGCTAAAATGAATGAACTCAAACTCTCTCTCTCAATAAATCTTTAAAAAGCGTAATACTGAATGATAAATTCAAGTTGCAAATGTATACAGACAGTATAATACCTCTCGTGAGGTTTTAAAATACACTGAATGATGGCTTAAACTCTTTTAACATACAGTCATCTGTTGAAAAAGTACAAAAACACACATGGAAATGGGGAGAAAGATAAGGAAAAGAGGAGAATGGGGAATGAGAATTTACATGTATTTCCATGTTTAGTCGATAGAGAGAGAGAGAGATTGGGCAATGTTGGAAGACAGGAGTCTGAGGCAAATATTTAAAACTTTTAACCTCTGTATGTTAATACACTCTGCTTGTTATAGATATGTTACATTGTAGTCTTTGTTTTCTGGATATTTTAAGTATCTCATAATTATGTAATAATTTTTAAAAGATACTCCTGGCCAGGCGCCATGGCTCATGCCCGTAATCCCAACACTTTGGGAGGCTGAGGTAGGAGGATCATTTGAGCCCAGGAGTTCAAGACCAGCCTGGCCAACATAGTGAAATCCCATCTCTACAAAAAATACAAAAATTAGCTGGCAGGGTGGTGCGTACCTGTAGTCCCAGCTACTTGAGAGGCTGAGGTGGGAGGACCACTTGAACCTAGAAGGTCAAGACTGCAGTGAACCCTGATCTCTCCACTGCACTCCAGCCTAGGCAACAGAATGAGACCTTGTCTCAAAAAAAGAAAAATAAAAAATAAAAAAAAGATACTCCTGAAAAATTAAGTGAAAAAATATAAATACAATTCAATTAGACCTATAGGTTCTAAAGATAAAAGACCCATTTCAAACTGACTTTTAAAAAGACAGTGGGAAATTTATTAAGATGATGAAAATCAAGATGTAACCTTCAGGTGAGTTCTAGCAGCTCAAACAACATCACCAATGACTCAGATTCTCCACACCGCTCTATTCTGTTTTCCAAGTGATTGTTTTTGTCATTAGTATTACACTATGTTCCCTAGCCCAGTCACCAAAACGACAGACTCTTCCTCATGCTTCCAGATCTCAGCTCTCATTCTCGCACTGTCCTGACCGGGGAAAGAATGAACTTTGTCATTCTTTCCCCATGGGCTCGGCAGACAATTGATTTCTTGCTCCTTGGCGGTTCTGTTTGGCTTGTGTGCCCATCTCTGATCATATCCTTGAGGGTAATAGGATGGAATCAGTTAAGTGGCTTAAGTCAATCAGGGTCTAAGTCTAGATCAGTGGTTCTCAACCAATGGTGGGTGATTTTTCCCCTAAGGGAACATCTGGCAATGTTTGGAGACATTTTTAGTTGTCACACGGGAAGAGGATGCTACTGGCATTTAGGAGGTGGAGACCAGGAATGCTGCTAAATATCCTACAATGCACTGGACAATTGAAACCTATGCCCCCCGACCCACCCATACGCTCACCAAAGAATTATTTGGCCCAAAATGTCCATAGTGCTGAGGTTGTGAAATTCTGCTCTGGAGCCATCTTATCTAAATTTCATGACTGAGAATGGGAAGGGGAGTTGTTTCTCAAAGAAGAATCAGAGTATAGTTCAGAAGGAAGGGAAAGTAATTAAACTATCAGCCATCAATTACAGTATACTTAAAAAAGATTGAATAAATATATACACCAAATATTATCAGTAATGATTTGAGACAGTGTTCAATAATTTCTTTACATGCTTCTGTTTTCTAATTTATCTAAAATGAAATTTTGTTAAATGTAAAAAGTCACTTGAAGAGAAAAGTACAAAAGAAGTATCTTTTCACCAAACAATCCTAACCTCTTCCAAAATGGTATGCCTCAGTAGAGATTGGTTCCATGTGCATGCTTTTACCCACTTTTACTGTCAAGTATGAACTATTTTGTATTCTACTTTTTTCTCCTTGACATTATTTCATGCAGACCATTCCATAAATCCAGGTAGTCTTCATATTTGACATCTTAATGGCTATATAATGTTTCATTGTATTGCTATGTCAAGATTTACTTAGTCATTTCCTGGCTGTTAATGACTCTGGATTCATCTGCCATTATGAAAAGCATAACTGTAAACTTCTCTGCAAAACTGGAGCTTTCTTTACTATTGATTTTTTTCCTTGGGATTTGCTCCCCAAAGCCAATTTGCCAAATTGTCATCTTTAGTACATGTTGTCAGATTTCTTTCCAGAAAAAGTATGATCCTATTTCTACAGACAGTGTATGAGTTCTTAAAGCTCTGGTAGCTTTAATTCCAAAAAAACACTATTATTAATAATTTAATATGCATGAGGCAATATATTAGGCCATTTTAATTTTTAATTCTTTAATTATTATGGAAGCTAAACATTTTCCCAAGTGTTTGTTCGCTATTTGTATTTTTCCTTGTGCAAACCATCTGTTCATATTCTTTAACCATCTGTCCAGTCAGACCTGAAATTGGCCATATAGATAATATTAATTTCCCTAATATATATAATGTTAAATGTTTACTGTTATGTGTATGACAATACTCTCGTATTTTTATCATTTTAATTTTTCTAATTTGAGAGTAATCATTTTTTGTTCTTCATCTTGTGGTATGTATGTATGTACTTAAATTTCATTCACTTGAACCTGTCAACCTTATCATTTGTTCAGTGCTAACTCCTTTTATTGCTTTTATTGTCCGAAAATTATTTTTATTTCAAAATGGATATATGCAGTATTGTTTATTTCATGTGTGTGTGTGTGTGTGTGTGTGTGTTTGTGTATGTGTGGTAGGGAAGTTTAAACTTTCCCTCTGAAGTGAGACTGCTGAAATAAACTGACAACAGAGTAGCAGAAGAAAAAGCATACAAATGTATTAAAGTGCACATGGTCACAAGACCCCCGCAAATATGAGACTCAAAGAAAGGCCAAATTGTTGAAACTTATATATCTTCTTCATAGGGAAGAGGGTGATGGCGGAAACTTAGGCAATTTTGAGGGATTGTAAATAATTTTCAGGAAAATTGAATAGGCCCAAAGAGCAGACAGTAGTTTTTGAATTATTCTTTTTGGAAGAAGAATGGGACCCACAGTTATGGGAAGGTGAGGGGCAGAACTGTACTGTGAACAAAGGTTGTCCTATTATGCATTTAATTTTTATTTAAACAGTAAATATTTAAATAATCTTAAATAAATCTTAAATAATAAAGTAATCTCTCAGAGGTGCCATCAGAAGAACAGATAAAAAGTGTTTCAGGGCATAGTGATGACTTTTAGTCTTTCCTCTTCTCCAGTAGTTAATCTTTCCTGGTTATCTGATAAGATTCCTAGTAAAGAGATCTTAAGACAACTGCACTTCTTTTGGAAGACTCAGTGGGAGAAAGCCCTTCTCTTCACTTGTGGGGAAGAAATAAAAAGTTAGAAAGTCCTTGTTTCTGAGGCAGCTTCTAAAGCTTTCCAATTTCATTTAATTCAAAAATGCTCAGCATACCAGAGCACCATACTTGGGGGTATTGTACTCTGAGCTCTGACATGATACACATATCCACATACTACTTTTAACTCAAAAAATAATTGTTTTGAAGTGAATTATTCATCTAAGCCTTAGACGCCAAGGTTATTTCCCCTGTATTGATAGTCACTTTCCCACAAAAAATATACTGAATAATTTTATATCCCCTTGTTTCTAATAGGTTAAATATGTATTAATTTCTGGAACCTCTTATCTCCCTGGACTATTTTTTGGTTATTATTTCAATTAGAACACTGTTTTCATATCTACTCTTCCTTGATAAGCACTTTTAACATGTGAGAGGCTACTTCTCCAATATTATCTTTAACATAAAAGTCTATTTTTATCCACATTTATTTCAGTTGTTATTTTTTCAATTCCTGTAAAGTAATCCATTGGGATTATAAGTGACATAGCTTAAATCTATAAGTTGAATGTATTTTAACCTTCGTAATTTCAGCTCTTTGGTCAGCAAGTGTATCTTTCCATTTTTCACCACCCGTCATATAATTACAGACTGAAGAGAGTTTAGATATAATTTGAGTTCTAGTTCTAGGCCACCCTCCCCTGTATTCGTGTCATGTTCCAGATAATCAAACCAAGGCCCAGAGACTGGTTTGTCTAAAACATCTGTATCTGCTTAGGAGAACACCTAGAAATTGAACCCAGAGCTTATCCCATGCTATTTTTTTCTATCGAACCATTTATTTAAGTCTTCATTCACTGCCTTTAGAGCTTTAAAACTATATTTTATATATATTAGATATTCCAGTTGGTTAGTTTCTAGGAATTCTCTAGATTGAGGTAGAACAAAAATGAGTATCGACATTGAACTTTGGGCAGATGGAAGCAGATAAAGTATTTTCAGTGCAGATTAATTGTGCAAAGCTTATTCCAGTCCCTCATTCTTTCCCAAATGGTTTTTTGGTAGGGAAAAGCAAATTGGCTTTTGCACTTATCTCTCATTTTTTGGTCATTCTATCTTATCTTTTAGGGATTTTATTATCAAATTTATAGTTTGCAGAGAAGTGTGTTGGATATACAAAGAGTCAAAGTTATAGAATTTTGCCTTTCCTAAAGATTCTCACAATCAAATTCAGGACATCAGATATACACTGTGTCAACTTCATGAAACAGAAAATCCCAGTAACAGTGATTTAAACAAAATATAGATTTATTGGTCTCTCATGTAATTGGAAATCTGAAGGCAGGCAATCCAAGACTAGCATATTGACTCCACACTGTCTTCAGAATCCTGGGCTCCTTCATGTCTTCTACTTCTTTAAAATCAAGATGTGGGTCTCATCTTCATGTATACCAGAAGATTGCCAGTGCTCCAGCCATCATGACTAATTTCCAAGCAGAAAGAAAAGACAGAGCAAAAGTCCAGTGCTGAGCCAGCTCCTCTTTAACTAGTTTTCCTGGTAGCTCCCAGTGATGTCTGCTCCTATCATTGCCCATAACAGCATCATATGATTGCCACCAACTACAAGGGAGCTGACAGATGTAACATTTTAGCTAGGCATATTGCTACTCTTAATAAAATCAAAGATCTGTTTGTAAGTAGAGAGAGTGGATATTGGCCAGGCAAATGATAGTCTCTACCACTCAGTGTACAAAGTAAAAGGGAAAACATAAAGTAGAGTTTTGTTCAGGCTAAGACCATGTGTCCAAGAATGTGAGGTTAATGCATGGCCTTGATGGTTAAGTTGGATTTAGATAAATGGTGGTGAGAAGAGGGGACATTTTAAGACCAGTAAGGGTTTGATCACAGATGAGGTAAAGGTCCTCCTAGCAGGTGTAAAGGAGAATGGTGGTAGGGAGGGAGGGACTTCCTCTGTGCTTAGAATGTCTTTCTGGGAGTGTGAGGATATGTAGAAACGCAAGGATAGATTGGTTATCAGCTCTGTTTACCAATTACCGTTGTCCTCATTAAATCTTCAATAACAACTAACGTTTATTAAAACCAAGTATGTACCAAAGGGTTTGCTAGGTGTTTTAACGTATGTTGTATCTAATCCTTCCAATAACCCCATTTTGGGGATAAGAAAACTGATCGGTCACAGGTTGAATACTTGATCAAGCTCATGCGTCTTTTAAATTTAAGATATTCTGACTTGAATGTGTTTTACACCAGACTCCATGATTTTTTTCCCACAATGTCACAATGTTAAGTTAATTTATTAACTTTGCTTGGGATTGGGGGTGAAGGTGGGTGAGTTAAACTGGTATTCCTTGATATTTTCTAAATTCTAAACTTTAGGGGAACTTTACAAACTCTTCAACTAACTAGCAGTGTGATCATAGACAAGGTACTTAACCTCTCTGGATTTGAATTTGTTTACTTATTACTCAGATACAAAACCAGACAGATACTATAAGAGAGGAAGCTTTCAGTCCAACATCCTTCATCAACACAGACACAAAAATTCTAAAAAAATGTAATCCATGATACATAGAACATAACCCAACAATACATGAAACAAATAATAAAACCGACAAAGCAGGCTTTATTGAAGAAATACTAAGTTGGTTTAACGTTTGAAAATCAAGTAACAAACTACAAAAAGAAAATAGGAAAAAGGTATGATTATATCAGTAGCTGCAGAAAAGCATTTGACAAAAATCCAACATCCCTTCCTGATAAAAACTCTCAGTAGACTACAAATAGAAATTTCCTTAATCTGATAGAAAATTTATGAAAAACTTATAGCTAATATCATACTTAATGGTAAAAGGCTGAATACTTTTCCTCTAAGATCAGGAACAAGACAAGGATGTTCACTCTCAACATTTCTATTCAACACTGTGCAGGCTCTAGCCAGTGCAATAAGGCAAGAAAAAGAAATCAAAGACATCTGTATTAAAAAGAAAGAGTAAAACTCTTTCTACACAGATGACATGATTTTTCTATGTAGAAAATCTGATAAAATCCATAAAATGTTACTAGAACTAAGAAATGAGTTTAGAAAGATTACAGAATACAAGATCAATATACAAAATCTACATACTAGCAATCAGAAATTGAAATTGATAAAACAATACCACAGCATCAAAAATATGAAATGCTTTAGGATGAATCTATCAAAAGATGTGCAAAACCTATACAGTGAAAACTACAAAACACTACTAGTAGGTGTTAAGGAAGACCTAAATAAATAGATACGCATATCTTTATTCATGGGTCAAAAGATTCAATATTGTTATGATATTAATTTCCCCCCCAAACTTATGGATAGAATCAATGCAATCCCAATCAAAACTTAAGTAAGATCATGTGTAGAAATTGACAGACCGAATCTAAAATTTATGTTGAAATACAAAAGACCTAAAATAGCCCAAACAACCTTAAAAAAGAACAGAGGTACAGTACCAATGCTAGCTGGTTGCAAGTCCAGTCATCAGGATATTGTAATATTGATGTAAAAATAGACAAATTAATTAATGGGACAAAATAGGAAGTCCAGAAATAGACACAACACATTGATAGGAAACTGATTTTTGACACAGATTCAAAAACAGTTCAGTGGAGAAAGAGTAGTCTTTTAAAAATTGGTGCTAGGAGCCAGGCCTGGTGGCTCACGCCTGTAATCCCAGCACTTTGGGAGGCCGAGGCAGGCAGATTACCTGAGATCAGGAGTTCAACACCAGACTGGCCAACATGGTGAAACCCTGTCTCTACTAAAAATACAAAAATTAGCCAGACGTGGTGGCACACGCCTGTAATCCCAGCTACTCAGGAGGCTGAGGCAGAAGAATTGCTTGAGCCTGGAAGATGGAAGTTGCAGTGAGCCAAGATTGTGCCACTGCACTCCAACCTGGCCGACAGAGACTCTGTCTCAATCAATCAATCAATCAATCAATAAAAATGGTGCTGGAACAACTGGATATAGATATGCAAAAAACAAAACAGATAAACAAAACAAAACAAAAATTTTGGCCATATATAAAAATTAATTCTAAATGGGTCAGAGACCTAAATGTAAAACCTAGAACTATAAAAATTTTAGAACAAAACATAGGAGAGAATCTTTGTGATCTTGGATTAGGCAAAGATTTCTTAAATATGATACCAAAAAAAGAACAATCCATTAAAAAATTGATAAATTGGGCTTCATCAAAATTAAAAACTGCTCTTCCCAAGACAATATTAGGAGACAGAAAAGACAAACAAGAGACTGGGGAAAAAAAATCTTTGTAAAGCATATGTTTGATAAAAGATTTGCATCCAAAATATATAAAGTGTTCTAAGCTCAATAATGAAACAACTCAACATTAAATGGGCAAAAGATCTGAACAGACACTTCACCAAGGAAAATACACTCGCTGCAAATAAGCACATGAAAAGATGCTTAACATCATTAACGATTAGAGAATGCATAATAAAGCCACAATGAGCTACCACTACACAGAACCGGAACATCTACAGTTAAAATCTCTGGACTTTCAAGTGTTGGCAAGGATGAAGAACAACTGGAACTCGCATAGACTGCTAGTGGGAAGGTAAAGAAAAAAACCACTTGGGAAAACAGTATAGTAGTTTCTTAAATGGTTACACCTACCTTACGACCTGGGCATTCCACTTCCAGGTATTTACCCCAGAGAAGAAAAACCGTATATCTCTGTACAAAGATTTGCACAGGGATGTTCCTAGCAGCTGTAGTTCTAATCAGGAAAAATTGAAAGCAGCCTAAATCAAGTGCTGACTAAACACACGGTGGTATATCCATAAATGGAATACTGCTCAGGAAGGAATGAATGATTGTTCCATGCAAAAACACGCAGGCATGTCAAAGTAACTATGTTGAGTGAAAGAAGCCAGACAAAATCAAGTACATATGGGATGATTCCATTTATGGACGACTCTAGAAAATGCAAACTAAAACAGATCAGTGTTTGGGCTGCGGATGAGTGGAGTGGGGATAGGTGGAGGGGGGCAGGGCGAGGGAGGAGCAGGAGTGGGAGGAGCTGGGAGATGCAGAGATGGGTTGGGGAGGGTCTCATGGAAGGGAAGGGAGAGAGGAAGGGGGAGAGGAAGGGGGAGGAAAGGCGAGGGGAAAAGGAGAGGAAGAGGGAGAGGGAGAGAGAGGCAGAGTGGGAGGAAAGAGGGGCGGGGACCTGGGAGGGCCCAGGGCACATAGTGGGAGGAGCAGGAGGGAAGGAGGGAAGGAGGGAGGGGCAGGGGAGGGAGAAGAGGGGGAGGGAGACGAGGGGACTGGCGGTGTGGGCGGAGCGTGGGGAGGGAGGCCGACTAGCGCAGGCGGACGGGAGAGAATGGGGGAGGGGTGGGATGGGGGCAGGGGCAGAGACGGGCAGAAGGCAGAGGGCAGAGGGCGGAGCGGCGCCGGAGCGGGCGTCATGGCGCGGCTCCTCTGGTTGCTCCGGGGCCTGACCCTCGGAACTGCGCCTCGGCGGGCGGTGCGGGGCCAAGCGGGCGGCGGCGGGCCCGGCACCGGGCCGGGACTGGGGGAGGCAGGTAGGACGCGGGTCCCGCAGGCCCCGCCGCCGCCTACGGCTTTCGGCTTCATTTCACCGGCTGCACCCAGGAGCCTAGGGCCGGTCCAGGCCGGGCGCTGCCCTCCTACTAAGCCCTCCTCGGCGCGCCCCTCCCCCCACCCCCCAGCCCGAGGATCTGGGACAGTGGATTGTAAACTTGGTGGCGGCAGGGTGGGGACTGACCCCTGTGAGAATCCAAGGAAATGAACAAATGATCCCTCTAAATGTGCGCATAATTTTTTTTTTCTTGGCTCGCGGAGTGGGGGCATAAGTGGGGCTCGGGGGCCCCTGACCCCTATCGGGGACTCCAGGCGAAGGCCCGCGGCCTGGGCTGTAGCAGCCCGGCCCGCGCGCCCCTGCGAAGGCCCCTAGTATTTTGCATTGCAGCCCTCTTCGTAGTTCCGCGGGCTTCCTTCCAGCATCTGAGAAGCAGGCAGTTCAGACTTGGGGTTCCTGTGGGTGTTTCCTGCCCTGCTGACTTCCCATAAATGTGTCTAAGAGCCAGGGAGACTGGGTTGATCATTTGTTCCTTCTTTAAGGTGACAGCCATTGTTAATGACTGAGACAGAGACCAGGGCGAGCGTGTCTCTCTCTCTCTCTCTCTCTCTCTCTCTGTGTGTGTGTGTGTGTGTTTCTGCTAAATGCTTTTGGATCCTCTCTTGGATCTGGGTACCTGCACATTTCACCAAGCAGGAAGGAGTCACCTCGGGAGACCTGTGCCAGCTACCCCTGTATTTCAGTTCTATTTCAGGGTAACTTACTGCCCCAGGGGACTGGATTCCTGGGCGGTTGCCAGACTGACCCACTCTGAATCCAATTTTATATGTGTTCATTGAAGACATTCAGAGATACCCAACTGATGAAAATGTACCAACTCATTCTGAGCTCTTTTTAGCCCCTGAACTTTTCGAAATGCGATATTGAAAGAATACGTAACTAAATAAAAGCGTTGGCGTTGTGGAATGTTAGCTCATCCAACATGACTTCCAGCTATGGCCTTTCTAATCACTGGTGTCTCTAGTCAGTCTGATGACATTTGTTGTGAGCCTACTGTGTGCCAAGCATTGTATTGCTGAGAACCACAGGTGATAGAAACAGGTCACAGTTACCGACGAGCTCTCTATAACCCCTTGAAAAAGGATGGTGGTTTTAGCGGTAACTACTTCATGGCTGTAATTGCTGCTGTCAGAAGCAGCCTAATGAATTGCCCTGGGATCTGAAGTTCTCCAGCAACAATAAAATTTGGCCAGCCACCAGTAGGTAACAGGAGCTGTGTACCTTATCAGACACCCCTCCTGGGAATCTATTCGAAGGAAATAGTTCAAAAGAAGAACAAAGAGATATATGCAAAGATGCTTTAAGCACTAGTCTCTTACAAAATGGAAACTGGCTGTAACCCAAACCAGTTAAGAAATACTTACGTAAATCATGAAAATTCAATCCAACAAACTGTTAGGCAGCCATTAAAAATGATAAACAGGGAGTAGTTCTGTGGTGAAGGGCTTGGGTATGAATAGATGCAGATTTTGAGTCTTGGCTCTCGGTTACTTCCTGGCTCTGTGTCTGAGCTCAGGCTGCTATTGCAAAACACCGTGGACTGGGTGGCTTCAACAACATTTTCTCACAGTTCTGGAGGCTGGGAAGTCCAAGATCAAGGTGGGAACAGATTTGGTTCCTGATGCAGACCTGCTTCCTGGCTTGCAGTTGACTGCCTTCTCACTCTGCCTTCAGGTGACTGTCTCAGGAAGGACCACTAATCCCTCAAGAGAGGCTCACCTTTATGATCTAATCTAAAACTAATAACCTCCCAAGCCCCACCTCCACATACCATCTCATTGGGAGTTAGGGCTTTAGCATATGGGAGTGGGGAGAGGAGCAGGGAGAACATATAATATTCAGTTTGTAACAATGTCTTTGGACATGTTTCTTGAATTTGGAAAGTTTAAACTTCAGATTTTTTTTCCTTCTGTCAAATAAGGATAATGATAATGGTAGGGTTGTTGTGAAGAATAACTTTTTAATTAAATATTTTGTTACAATGCTTGACACTTAGGCACACAATAAATGTTAGTTATGATTACATAAATAAGTGGAAAGGACAAAAATGTAGCTACATTTAACTTACATCATGGGCTTAGGGAGTGTTGAGAGAGAGGGAGACATTGGGAGGGGGGAAATGAGAAGATATTGAAATGACAGTATTTTTTCCCAGTGCTGCAATTTCTCATATGCTTAGAGTGATTTTTTTTAATCCAGATTGACAAAGAGCAAACTGAAAAAGGAAAGTAAGAAATATTCTGGAGCAAAAAATCTGTTGCTTCAGGAAAATATTCTTTCTAGAGATGACTATGCTAGGAAACTGTCCTGGGCATAGGGTTAAAATAGTCCAGGCATTGGTGGGAGAGACTAGTTCTGCAGATCAGAATGGGCTGGGGATTCTTTTAATACCAGTTTCTAAAGAGTTCCATTAGATTCAACACATTATTTATCAAAATGGAGTGGGCTTATGTGTGACAATTGGCAGTATAGCAACTGTGGCCAGGAAGGTTAGCAAAATCCAAAGGAGGCACCCAGTAGGTGACCATAGGACCAAGAGTGGATTTCCTTAGGGGTGAAAAAATCAAGGCCCACCCCGTGGAACTTCTGACCAACAAGATATATGGCCTGTGCAAATCACAGCACACAGAGAGAAGGGAACTCCAAGGAATTTGAGTTTATTAAGGCATAATTCAAAGTAAAGCTGTGTAGTTATCTCATGCAATAGCAGCAACCGATAAATGTTTTCATAGTGAAGATAGCAAGAGAATGTAGAGGGAATCTGGAAAATGTGTAGCCCCCAAAGGATGAGCACGTGGTGCAGAGGACAGAAAATACCTGCACACACACAGAAAAGGACACAGCCAGTGTTGAAACCTCTCTCTAGCCACGGTAGCCAGAAGACTTGACTCATTCCCAAGGGAGAGACCTTGTCGTGTATCTAATTTACACGTGCCTAAATTGCTGTTTGATAAAACTGCTCAGAATTTACTCATACTGTAATTTTTATTTAAACTTTGGTTGTTTTCTAAAGCCCCAGTGTGTTCATTTGCTAGGGATCCCATAACAAAATATCACAGGCTGGGCAGCTTAAACGATGGAATTCATTTTCATACGGTTCTGGAGGCTGGAAGTCCAAGGCCAAGACTTGTCCTGAGATTTGTCCTGAGACCTCTTTCCTTAACTTGGGGATAGTTGCCTTCTTGCTGTGTCCCCAGGCGGCCTTTTCTCTGCTGTCCCTTCCTCTTATGAGGACACCAGTCTTATTGGACCAGGGCCCCCTCTTAATGGCCTCATTTTGACATGATTGCCTCTTTAAAGGCCCTGTCTCTAAATGCAGTCACATTTTAAAGTACTGGGGATTAGGACTTCAACATATGAATTTGGAAGTTGGGGGGCAGGGAGTGTCACAATTCAGCTCATAACATCCAGGTCAAAGAAACCTCTTAAAGTGATACAGCCCACATATAACCTGACCTGGGTGTACCCAACTGAGCGTTCGTCATTTTGCTCTCAAAGCAAAGTCTGTCTGCCCTTGACTGAGCCTTCTAGGCTGGCAAATTCTGCAGCTAAATGTTGCATAATTGGTGCTTGAACAAAAACTAGTCTACACATTATTGCCTACCCACTAAAGTTTTCGCACACATTAAAAATAGTGTAAAAGGTCCACATTGATAAGGATTAAAAGAACCATTAAAAATGTCCTTTCCATATTGTACTTAGATGAAGGCTTAATTCTTTTGGTTAGCAATTTAAATACTAGTTATATATTTTAAACTTAAAAAGAAAATATTATGGCGTGGCACTGTGTCACGCACCTGTAGTCTCAGCTACTTGGGAGGCTGAGGAAGGAAAATCGCTTGAGTCCAGGCGTTCAAGGCTGTAGTGTGCTTTGATCATGCGTATGAATAGCCATTGTGCTCCATTCTGGGCAACACAGTGAGACTCGGTCTCTTAAAAAAATTAGGGCAGAGGGAGAAGGTGGTGTCTGAAGAACAGATAGTCACTCTCTAATACGTGTAACAAAATATAGAGGTGTGGGAGAGGGAGCTGGGAACCCAGACCAACTCAAGCCTTAGGTTCAAAGCGAAAGAAGTACATGTTTTAAAGCTCAATTCATGAGAGTCCCACTGACTTTTAGCTCTTCTCTAATTCCCACTTTCCAGTGTCAGCTACTATAGTGTACTGCCTGTTGAGTCACACTAAGGACAGTGCTTCCAGGAGACAATAGGGTTTTTTTCTAAGCCCATTCCACTTCCTGCCTGAAAGGAGACAGGAAGATAAAGCCAGCTTCACAGACTGTAAATTCCAACCTTTGTACCTGAAGTTGGTCCTCTTACCTATCCACAGGGATAATGCAAGATCTTTGCCAAAGCTAAGAGGAGGGTGTTTTATCATGATGCGTTTAGTCCTTTCCTTGACAAATGTCAATGATAGCCAGAGATTAGGTGTCACAAATTCCCCCACGGGACCAGAGTTTAGATCTGGGAGGAGGAACCCAGGACATACACTCTTTCTAGCAAAGCTTGTTCTTGCTCTTTTTAGTGCCTCTGGCTAAAGCATTCTCTTTTTAAATCATTTGAGGTGACCAAGAAGAGACAGGATCCTGAACAGAAGTGGCAAAAAAACAGACAGGAAGAGGCTTGTATTAGTTTGTTTTCACACTGCTATAGAGAAATACCAGAGACTGGGTAATTTAGGAAGGAAAGAGGTTTAATTGGCTTATGGTTCCACAGGCTGTACAGGAAGCATGGCTGGGGAGGCCTCGGGAAACTTACAATCATGATGTAAGGTGAAGAGGAAGCAAGCACATAAGCAAGCACATCTTACATGGTCAGAGCAGGAGGAAGAGAGAGAGGTGGAGGTGAACTTTTAAACAACCAGATCTCTCGATAACTCACTATCACGAGAACAGCACCAAAGGGGAAATATGTCCCCATGATTTAATCACCTCCCACCAGGCCCCACCTCCAACAATGAGGATTACAATGTCACATGAGATTTGGGTGGGGACACAGAGCCAAACCATATCAGAGGCAGTCACTTGTTCCACTGTGACAAGATGGAAAAAGGGTAGATGTAGGTATTAGTAAGTGTGATGGTTTGGTAGCAAGAAGGTTTGTGGCTTTTGATTTTGCAAAAGTGAAATCTGTTGAGAGGAAGGGGAGACGTAGTAGATAGAGACCATGGTTTGAGGAAAGTGGAAAAGGTTTTTTGTTTTGTTTTGTTTTGTTTTTAATTTCAATAGCTTTTGGGGGAACAGGTGTTTTGTTACATGAATAAGTTCTTTCTTTAATGGTGATTTATCAGATTTTGGTGTACTCATCACCCGAGCAGTGTACATGGTACCCAATGTGTAGTCTTTTATTCCTCATCCCCCTCACACCCTTTCTTCTCTGAGTCCCCAAAGTCTATTGTATCATTCTTATGCCTTTGCATCCTCATAGCCCAGCTCCCACTTATGAATGAGAATATACGATGTTTGGTTTTTCATTCCTGACTTACTTCACTTAGAATATTAGTCTCCAATTCCATCCAAGTTGCTGTGAATGCCATTATTTTGTTCCTTTTTATGGCTGAGTAGTATTCCATAGTGTATATATATATATATATATATATATATATATACCATCATTTCTTTATCCACTAGTTGATTGATGGGCATTTGTGTTGGCTCCATATTTTTGCAATTGCAAATTGTGCTACTATAAACGTGTGTGCAAGTATCTTTTTCATATAATGACTTCTTTGCCTCTGGGTAGATACCCAGTAGTGGGATTGCTGGATTAAATGGTATTCTACTTTTAGTTCTTTAAAGAATCTCCACACTGTTTTCCATAGTGGTTGTACTAGTTTACATTCCTGAGAGTGGAAAAGGTTTAAAACACTCATTGCAGAGAAATGGGAAGAGAGCTGACTGGGGAAAGATGGTTCCATGGTTCACTGAAACCCCAGTGAGATGAGTAACTTTGAGTTTATAAGGACAACCCTCTCCCCAGGTGGGGGATTTTCTCCAGTAGTGCTTGATGGTACAGGGGTAGCCATGGAGAAGATAGTTTTTTAAATAAGCTTTTTTATTTTGGAATAATTTTAGATTTATAGACAAGTTATAAAGACAGTACAGAGTTCTCAAAACCCCTCATCCAGATCCCCCTGGTTATCTTCTGACATCATCATAGTACATTTGTCAAAACTGTCTCTGTCTTTCCTTGTTTTTCATGACCTTTACAGTTTTGGGGAGGACTGGTCAGGTTCCTTGTAGAATGTCCCTCAGTCTGGGATTGTTTGATGTTTCTCCTCACAATTAAACTGGGATTATGGGCTATTAGGAAAAATCTCATAGAGATGCAGTTCCTTTCTAGATTCATGTGCTCTTCCCCATCTCTCTCCCCAACACTGAGACACACACGCGCAAACGTACACTCACACACTCACACTTACTTATTTATATTTCTCTTGCTAAACCATTTGAGAGTTGCAGACATCATGACACTTTACTGCTAAATATTTCGGCATGTTTCCTAAGACCAAAGATGTTTTCCTACAAAACTGCAAGACAGTTTTCCTCTCAGGAAATTGAGCACCCTTGTCTAATACACAGTTGATATTCAAATTTCCCACCATATACCAACAATGTCTTTTATAGCTCTTGTTTTTTTTCTGGGATCTAGAATTTAATAAAGGGTCACACATTGGTTTTAGTTGTGGACAGTCCTTCTTTTGGATAATTTCCCTCAATTTTCACTTATGTGATTTTTTCTTCATGAGACACTGATTGAATGTTTTCGGCAGGAAAACTTTACTGGTGATGTTGTGTCCTTTCCAGGGCATCACATCAGGAAGACAGGATGTCACTTGTCCCACTGTTGGTGATGCTAACTTAGCCTACTTGGTTAAAGTAGTGGCATTTTCTTTTTTGTAATTAATAAACTTTGGGGTTGTATTTTGAGAAGATGTGACTATCTGTTCCCCAGTAGTCTTTCACCCAGGGGTTTTAGAATCCTCTGATGATTTTTACAAAATGGTGATTTTAAAAATTCTATACTTCCTTCTTCATTTATTACTTGACATTCTGCATGATAACTCTGAAGGCCATTGAGCAATAGTAATTATCACATAAATACATTTTGTTTTGTTCCCAAAGTGTCGAATACCCCAAAAATCATGTGTTAACTGAGGTATATTCCATAGGAATTTCAGAGATCTATTTTCATAGCAAAAAGAAACCCCTGTAGTCTTATAAAGAGTATATTTAATAAAAGATACCTCCTAGGGGAGCCCTTGTGTAAAAATAATAACAGTAATAAAAAGAAAGAAGAAAACTTTTAATATATTAAATAGCCTAAAAACCTTTTAGCAAAATGTAAGCAATCAACTATATGTATCACTGGAAATGCAGTATTGTTCAGTATTATAAACTGGAGAGGAGATAAGTCTTTTCTTGCCGAAGGATAATTTAGGACTTTTTTTGTAACCTAAAATGAATTTCAACTGTAACTTCTGACGTGTTTGATATATAGGTGCTGGCATCACGGGCATTCAACGTTTCATCTTCAGTGCCATAGTCAGATTACTAACCCTTTGGGCCTCTGTTTCTCATCTGCAAACTGAAGAGTTGGACACATTATAAAATCCTTTCAGATTCTTAATGTTGGATGATTAAAAACATTTATTATAGGAGTTGGGCTTCCTACTCCCTTTGGCTAAAGAGAGTATTGCTCTAGTTACTTGGTTTACACTCACGTGAATAAATGTAGTAATATAGATGCCAAGGTGAGTAGGAAAGAAGAAAACAAAATATGGACAAAAACCATGAAGCATCATAATAGATTATGGTAGGTCTGTTTCTCTTTCAGGACTATATGCTATGGGAGTTTCTTCTTTTGTTCCATGCAAGAAGATTTTTAAAATAGAGACCTCCCTTGACAAAGAAAATCAGAGATATCCTTATAAACTAGCAAGGGAGAAGAGTTTAATAACCGACTAGCTCACAGTTCTTTTCTGCCCAATGCCTCAACTACTTCTGGCTAGATTCTGACAGCAACTGCTCCTCTAAAAGTCATCAGAGAAGAGAAGATCAGTTTCTACCCTTAGGTACCCGAAGGGAATGTATTCTGCATTCTTTCATATTTCAGCTGCCTCTTTCACTTCTGTGCCCCAGGAAGACTAGAAAACTGGCTCTCTACTTCTTGTTAATTTCTTATTAAATTAAATAGTCAATGAAGGCATTTTGTGCCTGAGCCTTCTGGTCCCCATGAAGAATAAACTCGTGGGAGAGAGAGGAAGGGACTGGATTATTCTGCTGGGTGACAGTACACTTAGGGAAAAAGGCCAAGGAAGAAAAGTCCATCAGGCATTTTTGTTTTAATTTTTAAAATTCCTGTTTAACAATACAGGGTCTCTTGCAACGTGTGAGCTGCCTCTTGCCAAGAGTGAGTGGCAAAAGAAACTAACCCCAGAGCAGTTCTACGTCACAAGAGAAAAGGGAACGGAACCGGTAAGCTAAGCTGGTTTACAGTTTTCTGATTGCATGTGTTGGCAGTGAGGGGGCAGTTGGAATAGGTCCAGCTATGAAACCCAGCTGCCAAGCAACACTCCACAGGCCTGGTCTTCCTCTTCCATTGTGCCCTTCTCGGGGTGTTGATATCCATCGAGTTGTAGAAACCTGAAACTTTTCTCTGGACACAGCATCTCTATTCTGACTCCTAAATAACCTTCCTGTCATTTCACTTCCATGCACCGCTGTCACCTCCCCGTGGGGCCAAGTCACCATCACCTTCTCTGTGCATGGCCATTCTTGCTCCAGCCAACCCATTCTCCACACTGCAGCCAAAGAGTTCTTTGGAAAACACAGATCTGACCATATCACTCCCCAGCTCAAAACCTTTGGTGGCTGCCCAGTGCTTTCAAGGAAAAAGAAAAGTATGAGATGGCTAATAAGGTCCTAACGGCCCCTGGCTCCCACCCCTATCCTCAAATCCAGCCATCTTCCCTCTTGACCCAGTACTTTGGCCACACCACCCTTGAGCTCTCACATGCCCTGGGCTCCCTTCTCTTTTAAGGCCTTTGCACCCAGCTTTCCTTCTTCTCTCCCGTCATCCCTCCCCACACTCTCCACCCATTCATTCAGACCTACCTTGTAGCTCTCGGCCCAAATCTCACTTTCTCTGGCAAACCTTCTCCTAGCCCCCAGCTAGGGTTGCTTCTAGCAGAACTCTTCCTTCATAGCATTTGCCATCACTGCTGTAACCCCTGGCACCTAACGTGGTGGCTGGCCTAGTAGGCATCCGAAAAATCAACTTTTGTGAATGTTGAATGACTGCCGGGTAAGAGGTGGAAACATTATTTAAACTGCATTTGGCAATCTCAGCTTTCATTCATTTTCTGAGAGAACAACCCTCAGTGGTTCCTCATTATAACACCACTTTTTACAGTGCTACATTTATCTCTCTCTCTCTGTGTGTCTATGTGTGTGTGTGTGTGTGTGTGTGTGTGTGTGTACAAGTTTCTGGGGTACTTGAGAAAATTTGTTACACATATATAATGCATAGTAATCGAGTCAGGGTATTTAGGGTGTCTGTCACCCGAATACAATACATTTTTGTTAAGTGTCATCCTCCTACTCTGCCATCAAACACTGAGTGTATTCCTTTTCTCTTACTGTATGTTTGTGGACTTTAAGCCACTCCTCTTCATCCTCCCCCTACCCCCTGCTTTCCAGGGTAGGAAACCCCCTTTCCAGGCTCTGTTATCCATTTTTCCACTCTCTACCTCCATGTGTTCAAATTCTTTAGCTCTCACATATAAATGAGAACATAGTGCCGCGTTTCTTAACAAGTGGTCTGTCTTAGACCCAAATATAGCTACTGGAATGTAGCTTTTTTGAATTGAACTTTGTTATTAGATAATTTTACTAGTGAAGCAGATCCCACAGAGTGGACCCCAGCCCTGTGGCTTCAAACATAGTAGAGTATGAATGTTTTTTCCTTTGTCAGCACCTGCAAAACTCATGTCACTACCCACATGCACTGCCATTGTAATCATGGTCTCACCCTCAGTTTTTCCAATGCTAAAGTCATCAGAAGGGCCAGCACATCCCAATAAAGTCCCCTGAAATGCTGGTATTTTTGAAAACTTCCTGTAGGCGGGATTTTACTAAAGCCCTTGTTGGGAAAGAGACTACATTAGCCATTTGTGTAGATTGCACAAGGGAACCACATGATACTCTGTGAGCAGTTGTATGTATTCCCAGAGTATTCTAAGCCAACCCTAATTCTCAGGTACAGAGCCAGGCAGGGCTTGGTACATAGACAGACCCTAGAGATGAGCTGCCAGATGTTTAGGAAAATAAATCTGTGGGCTTCTCAAACAGATGGTGCAATATACTCTCTGCATTTGGCCATTTGACAAAATGAGCATCATTCATTATTTTAACTAATGTTATAAATCCCTTTCCATGGATCCATTTCCACGTTTAACTTTTTAGAGTATTGCAGAAATGTAAGCCTTCATTAGCTTTGTTCACCTAAGAGAAGAGAAATAAAACATCGAAGGCTTCTCTTTGGTGACTCTAAATTAAAATTCACTCCCGCATGTTTTTTCTTGGGCAACAGTAATATGCTAGCACTCTGCTAGACCAACGAATAAATTTACAGGATGGCTGAGCAATAACTGAAAGTCAAGTATCAATAGAAGGGAGGTTTTGTGCAGGTCATTCTCTGTCTACTCTCCAGATCCACTCTCCGCGGGCTCCCCTGCTCTGAGCTCTAGGAAGAGTGAGCAGCTCCCTTTCCCCCAGCTATTGATTCAGTTTAGCCAGTGGGAGACAACAGTGAGATCAAAAGGTGGGATGGAGAAATCGCTAGGGCCCAGCGTTCTCTCTGTGGGGCTGCAGGATGGCAGTGGCTGTGTTCCTGTACTGCAGGTGGCAGCCCTCCCCTGCAGGTGCAGCCTCACCAGGTTCTGGGCACTCCCTCTTCCTTTGTCCCACAGGCCTAGTGGAGGCCATGGCTTCTCAGAGTCATTAGCCCAGGGATGCGTTGCCCTCACTTGTGGATTTCCATTGGCCCCGTCTGCACCTTTGTAAACAGTCCTGTGTGAAGTTATCTGCAGTCATCCCCTCTTGAGTGTGTCATCTGTTTCCAGCAGGTGCGTTGTATTGACAAGATGGAATGGTGAACTGCCATTGGTCCAGCACACCTTGCAATCCCAGGGGAATCTTGAACATCATTCTCTCTCTGACCCTGGCCCCTCCCTGTGCAGCCAGGCATTTCGATTCTCTCTTCTAAGTATTCTTGAATCTCTTCTCTTTCTTTTATTTCCACTGCTCTGCCTGAGCAGGAGCACACTCCAGGCCTGCATGTGTGATGGAGGTCGGATTGCCCTCTGCCTCTGGTGGCATCTTGCCCCATTCCAGCTCATTCTTTACCTGAATGTCAAGCGATCTTTCTAAAAACCAACTCCAATCAGGCGTACACCCAGTTCACAAGTTTCCAGTAGCTTCACATTTCCAGTAGGACACAGTTTAAGCTGTTTGTCGTGATCTAACCAACCCCATCTGGCCTGGTCTCACCTGCCTTCCGGCATCATCTCTCTCCATCCTCCTCTTTGCCCTCTTCTTTCATGTGGGCCTTGCCCAAGGTATTCTGCCTGCCAGAAATACTCTTCCATTTCCTCATTCAATTAACTCTTACTCTTCAAAAGTCAGCTTAGTGTTGGCATTTTTCTATAATAAACAACCATCAGTTGTGCAATTTAGAATAATAATAAAAGGTTAAGAAATAAAAAGACTTCCTCCCATCTCAGATAATATCTGATACAGACAGCCTTTGTGGAAACTCCCCCCTTCGTAGTGAAGGGTACAGCGCTACCCAAACTCCATGCCATCTCTATCATAGCTGTCACCACATGGTATAAATTGTCAGCTCACGTGTGTCTTCCTCCCACTTAGGGAGCAAATTCTTTGAGTGCAGAAACTGTTTTGCTGCCCACCTCTGCAACATTAGCACCCAGCTCAGCCTGGGTTTATATTAGATTATCATGTCAATACTAGAAATGAGATAGAAGCTGCGTTTAACCCTAAATAAGTTACAGGACTTGTATAAAATTGGAGAGGGAGGGAAACATCAGGAAGCTAGGCAAGGAGAGAGTGGGTAGATGTCATCTCAGAAACTATGTTGGCTGAGTATTCCTTTTCATTGATTTTTTTTTTTTCTTGAGATGGGGTTTTGCTCTTGTTGCCCAGGCTAGAGTGCAATGGTGCAATCTTGACCCACTGCAACCTCTACCTCCTGGGTTCAAGCGATTCTGCCTCAGCCTCCCGAGTAGCTGGGATTACAGGTGCCTGCCACTACACCCGGCTTATATTTTGATTTTTAGTAGAGATGGGGTTTCACCATGTTGGCCAGGCTGGTCTTGAATTCCTGACCTCAGGTGATCCACCTGCCTTGGCCTCCCAAAGTGCTGGGATTACAGGCATGAGCCACCGCACCTGGCCTTCACTGATGTTTTAATTTTTATTTTGCTTACTGTGATAGCAGTTATCTATCACTTCCTCTGTCCAGCTGCCCCCCTGCAATAATGAAATTATGTTTTGAGTCTTTCCAGGCTGTCTGGATCCTATGAAAAGGCTTTTCTAGATCAGCCTTAGGACTGGCAGTCCTGTTTTGCATGCATTCATCTTCAGCCCAGGTGGGAAGGATGGGAAACTTCCTCTTTTTTTTTTTTTTTTTTTTTTTTTGAGATGGAGTCTGGCTCTGTCGCCCAGGCTGGAGTGCAGTGGCACAATCTCGGCTCACTGCAACCTCTGCCTCCCAGGTTCAAGCAATTCTTCTGCCTCAGCCTCCCGAATAGCTGGGATTACAGGCGTGCTCCACCATGCCTGGCATTTTTTTGCATTTTTAGTAGAGATGGGGTTTCATCATGTTGGCCAGGCTGGTCTTGAACTCCTGACTTCAGGTAATCCACCTGCCTCGGCCCCCCAAAGTGCTGGGATTACAGGCATGAGCCACCACACCTGGCCAACTTCCTCTTCTTCACAGCTGCTAACTAGTGCCAGTGTTGGAAGCAGGCATTTGAGGGGACCGGCCATAAAGGACCAGCTCACTACTGTTCGGATTTCTGCAGCTAAGTTTAGGGTTTTAAAGAAGGAAAACATCCAAGTGTACCCAGATGGTAGGCTCAGTAGGTTAATTTGAAATTGTCTTTTATACAGCTCACTGCAAATGTGCTGTTAATACTACCACAGGGAATTTGGATGTTTAAACTGTGAATTTTTTGAGTTGGGAAGCCTGGAGGGATCTGAAGATTTCCTGAGTCAGCTTTGTCACTTGGTGAGCTGTTCTGTGCTCTGGCTTTCCTCTGGCCCATAGGAGGGGACAGTGCCTGCCGCCAGGCCCTGTGATAGCGGATCTTCATGGTCAGCTTGTGCAAGGGTTGTTTTTTCTTTAATTTTCTTTGACAGGGGAGATGACAAAAGAAATTGGGCAAAAATGGTCTTTAAAAAAAAGTCATCAGCCGGGTGCAGTGGCTCATGCCTGTAGTCCCAGCATTTTGAGAGGCCGAGGCATGCAGATCACTTGAGGTCAGGAGTTCGAGACCAGCCTGGCTAACACGGTGAAACCCTGTAAAAGTACAAAAATTAGCCAGGCGTGGTGGCGTGCACCTGTAGTCCCAGCTATTCGGGAGGCTGAGACAGGAGAATCACTTGAACCTGGGAGGCAGAGGTTGCAGTGAGCTGAGATCGTGCCATTGCACTCCAGCCTGGGTGACAGTGAGACTTCATCTCAAAAAAAAAAAAAAAATCAAGTTTGAGAAATAACATTTTAAAAAATATTGACTTGGCTCATTCATTGACTTGTCTCCTTGTTCTCCTCTCAGAATACCTCTGAAAACTTGCAAACCCTGTAACCCACAATGAACGCAGTAATTTCATCTAAGTAGTAACCTGGGCACTGAGGGGGTGGGGAATCTAGCTCATTATTTAACATTTATGAAGTATGCTGTGTCCTAAACATTATGTGAAGCATATTAAAGGCAAAATGCCTGATCTCACTGAACTATGCTTTTTATGTATTTATATTCTGTCTTTAATTGGAGATTTCAAAGTATGTTAGACAGTGGACTAGATTCCTGTTGTATTAACTCTTTTAAAAGGGAGACCGAAATCTCACACAATCACAGAGGACAAGACTCTGTTTTCTTGCTTTTTCACCGACTTTGATGCTCTTGGATGAAAAGTCCTGTATGAATACAAAGATTATCAAAGTCATAATTTGAATATGGGGTGCAATAAAGCCCAGGCTGTAAATACATCTGCAGGCTGCTTCATTGGGTACATTATAATTTTCTCTCTGGCGTTATTTGCACTTCGTCAAACTAGTACAGAAATTCCTTGATTTGGGGACTTACCCAGGATTTAAATCTGCTGTTTCAACTCCTGCCAGTAGTATGAGAAATCTGAACGTGACATATCTAATTTACTTTCAGCCTTTCAGTGGGATCTACCTGAATAGCAAGGAAGCAGGAATGTATCATTGCGTGTGCTGCGACAGTCCACTCTTCAGGTAAGATAAAGAATCGAGAGCTACGGAAGGAGACCAAACCTCCAGGTTCTTACTGCTCTGTTTCATTTGAGATCTTGGATAAATAAATACCCATAATACCCATTTTGTTTTTTAAATTGCTCTTCTCATTTTGCGTTGTTGCTGTAAGGAGAGCTATTCATATAAGATACTTGCCTGTCTTGACTTTTTTTTTCTAGCATTTAGAGCCATTAACAAGACTTCTTAGCTTATATTCTTCCTTTCTCTATCCTCAAGAAATAGCAAGGAAATAAAACTCAGTGGGCACCTTATGATAAAGCTATTAGAGTTTTTTTTTTTTTTTTTTTTTTTTTTTTTTTAGAGGGAAAGTATTTAAAGAAATCTAAACCATGATTATATTTGCTGGGCCATGTGATTAAAACTCTCTCCCAGGGAAAATGGGTTTATAATTTAATTTAGGAAATGTAGAATTTTATGAGGATAGATTCCCCACAATGCTTGACAGTAGCGAATACCATACCCTCTTCTATATAGCTAAAAGTAAATTTATTTGTCCCTTGATTTCAAAGCCTCTTTTAAGTCAATCAGGATCTGAAATCTCTCAACAAAGGCTTTTTTGTTTAGACATGCAGGAAACAGTCTTAAAAAAAAGGAGATTCGATGGAGAAGAAAGGAAAATATCTTTGAAGTCCTATTTTTCAGAACTTCAAAGATGTTTTCCTTTCTTTTGCATCAACCCTAAATTGGTTTAGAATAAAATATAAATCAAGCCAGCTCTGTGCATCGCCCATTAGGCAGTGCTTCCTTCTGTCCTCTGGGCTTTGAGCAGTCTGGGCCTTCCTGCCCGGCTGGCTGCTGATGTAGGCTGCCTTAGGAAGCCGGACCTGCCTGCAAGGATGAGGAGCGATTAGCATCGATTTTCCTCCGTGCTCACAGATGGGCGGGCCTTTGCCCGGATGCATTCACGTTGGCATGGGGGAAACTAGAAGGAGGTTAATTTTTGCACAGTAAAATGTGGGACTCAGGTTTCTGAGACAATAGTTATTTCTTGACCTTTGGTTGTGTTAAAGAGGAGAGGTAGGATTTTGAGATGGCCCATGAGCTTTCAGCCATAGAACCATGCTGCCAGCGTGTCAAGGGCTCCCTTGTTACCGCAGGCACCAGGCAGTGCTCTATCTCCCTCTCTTCGCACTGTGAATACAGAAGATAAATCATCCTCGCAAGAGCATTCTCTTAAATCACAGTCTTCACTCTTCCCCTTCCTTGATGTTCCGGTTTCTGCATCTGAAAAAGGGGGGGCCTTCTTCCCTTCCTTTCACCTTGCAGGCTTAGTTGTGGTGTCAGAATACTGGAGCCAGGAGGGTCCTGAGTCCAGAGCAGAAAGCTCTGTCCAGTAGAACTTCCTGTGGTGATGGAGATGTCTGTATCTGGCCATGTGGTAGCCGCTCATCACATAAGCTTGTTAAGCACTCAAGGTGTGGCTAGCATGGCTGAGAAGCTGACTTTTTCCATTTAATTTTAATTAATTTAAACTTAAAAGGCCACATGTGGCCAGAGGCTACTATATTAGCACAATGCTAGTTCAAATTAAGGAAGTTAAGTGACCAACCCCAGGTCCTGGAGGTTGCGAAGCAGCCAAGACTAATAGGAAAACCAGCTGATTCTCCAAAAGCCCATTGACCAAGTGGCCAGTTTATGAGACTGCCAATTCACCAACCTTATTTGTTTTTGTGTAACCATTTAGTTGTTTGAGTTGAAAAGTTTCCATTTTGCATTCTTAAAGACTTCTGAGTTTGTATCTCTTCCCCTTTCCTGTTGCTGCTACTGCAGCTGAAGGAAATAATATATTCCTGAAGATTATTTATGTTCTAGAATATACTATTCTTAAAGATGCACTCATTTATGGGAGAGGCAGTAGAATGGTTAAGATTGCCAAGGTGTATATCCTGGCTCCATTGCTGTGTGACCTTGAGCAAATTTCTTAACCTTTCTGTGTCTGATTTCCTCACCTGTAAAATGAAGATAATAGTACCTAATTCATAAGGTTGTTGGGAGGATAATCTGAGTCATGAATTAATACATGGAAAAGCATAGAGCAATGCCAGACATGACTGACTCAGGCCAGGCACTTGATGCAAGTTAGTAATGATGTTTTTGTTGTTGTTGTTGTTGTTGTTTTGTTTTGTTTTTTGAGATGGAGTCTCGCTCTGTCGCCCAGGCTGGAGTGCAGTGGCGCGATCTCGGCTCACTGCAACCTCTGCCTTCCAGGTTGAAGCGATTCTTCTGCCTCCTGAGTAGCTGGGATTACAGGCGTGTGCCACCATGCCTGGCTAATTTTTTGTATTATTAGTAGAGACGGGGTTTCACCATGTTAGCCAGGATGGTCTTGATCTCCTGACCTCAGGTGATCCACCCGCTTTGGCCTCCCAAAGTGCTGGGATTACAGGCGTGAACCAGTGCACCCGGGCGTAATGATGTGTTCTTAAGCAATAGATCCCTCTTAGGGCTGTATACATGAATGCGCTTTTGATCCTGAGGAATTCTGGAGGATATATTCTAATTAATGAGAACATACAAATGCAGACTATATTCCTGAGACTTCTTCCTGTTCAAGAGGAGTTTTAGAAATATATTCTGGTTTTGCCTCTCATTTTCCTTCTCTTTCTGTCTCTGGTCTCCAGTATCTATAGTAGGAAGCAGAGGTACAGAAAAAATAATTCCTTCAAATGCTTGTGTGGAGTGAAAGTGAAGGGAAAGTTGGTCAACCAAAACTAAGTAGTTCTTTTAACAAGTAAATGCAGGGCTCACTCCTTTGAGCTCCCTGCTCCAGCTCGGCTGCTTCCTGCCTGGGACTTCCCTTCATGCTGAGCTGGCCTCCTGGGATCTGCTCAGCCCCACTAATACTAATTGAAATTCCACTTATTTTTGGATCCCAGATTTCTCCTGAAACCTTCTCTGATAGCACACACTGTGGGTTTCTTTTTAATCTGCTTCAAATTCCTATTAATTTATCAGTATCACACAATTTAGGACCTAATTATTCTCCTATTGGATCAAGTATTTTATTTAGTTAAGGAGATAAACTTGATTAGCTTTTGAGTCCCTTGGCCATCTTATGCTTCTTGGACAAGGCTCATGGAAGTTGTTAAGGGATGAATTGTGTCTCCCAAAAAGACATGTTGAAGTCTTAACCCCTGTAAGCTGGGAATGTGACCTTATTTGGAAATAGGGTGGCTGCAGGTATAATTAGTTCAGATAAGATCATATTGGAGTAGGGTCAGCCCTAATTCCAAAATCACTGCTGTCCTTATAAGAAGAAGAGAAGCCCAGACAGAGAGGAGACAGCCATGTGAAAACGGAGGCAGAGATTGGTGATCCGCAGCTACAAACCGAAGACTGCCTACCTTAGAAGGTAGGAAGAGGCAAGGAGGGATTCCCTAGATGCTTCAGAGCCCTGTGGACACGTTGACTTTGGACTTCTATCTTCAAGATTGTGAGAGAGTACCACCCATTTTGTGGTACTTTGTTACAGCCACCTTGGAAACTAATACTTAGATGCTCCATAAGTACTTATTGATTGGTTGATTAATAATATCCATCCTGCTGCTTAGACATCATAGCAATGTTGGGACTATCAGAAGCTGTGGTTACGGGCTGAACGTGGTGACTCATGCCTGTAATCCCAGCACTTTGGGAGGCCAAGGCGGGTGGATCACTGCAGGTCAGGAGTTCGAGACCAGCCTGACCAGTATAGCAAAATCCTGTCTCTACTAAAAATACAAAAACTAGCTGGGCGTGGTAGCACACGCCTGTAATCCCAGCTACTAGGGAGGCTGAGGCAGGAGAATTGCTTGAACCCAGGAGGTAGAGGTTTCATTGAGCTGAGATTGAGCCACTGCACTCCAGCCTGAGTGACGGAGTGAGACTCCATCTCAAAAAAAAAAAAAAAAAAAAAAAAAAAAAAGCTGTGATTATGAAATCACTGTGAAAATGTGAGGGAAGTGGCTGCAACTTCTTGAGCACTTACATGCCAGACACTGGGCTCTAGTACTTTGTAAACAATCCTCACCCTCCAATAAGGAGCTATTAAGACCCCCACTTAACAGATGTGAAAACTGAGGCTTAAAGAATTTAACTAACTTGCTCCAGGTCACTTGTCTAGTAAGTGATAGTGCAGGGATTTAGGCTCCACTGCACTCTTCTTGAGAGTGGGAAGCACCCCAGCAATGAAGGAGCCCTCTGGGCATGCGGCAGGTGCCATGCCCAGGCTCTTCATGTGCATCGTTTCGTCAGACCTCTCGGCAGCTCCCCGTAGTGTTATTATCATTCTCATTTCACGTGAGGAAACTGAGAGCTAGGAAGATGAAATAACTTGTCCAGGGTTCTGCAGCTCACAGGTAGCCAGCCAAAATATGAACCCACAGTTTTGGACTCCAGAGCCCACATTCTTCACTAGCTGAGCTTCCATTAAGCCACATGGGCAGCTCCGTTGACATAGGTGCCATCGCCTTTTGGTGCCTGCTTTCCTTATTACAGGTGTAAGTTTCCCAGAAGACATAACCAGCCTCTGAGAGTGATCCCAGCCAGTGTAACTCATGAGTTCCCTTCCCAGAGCCTTGTTCCCAGCCTCATCCACCAGACTTAGCGTCATTCTCCTCATCATCCTATAATTGTTGGAATGAGTTTGGTGCACAGTTTTGGAGAGCTTCTGCCTCTCCAAATCAGAGACCTTTAATCAAAGGTGTCTGGGTCAAGAACACTTTCCAGAATGTGTTGTCACACTCCTAGGGACTCCAGACTCTCTTTCCTTAACTCGGAATGAAGTGACATTGCCCATCACTGCCACTTCCTCTCCTCCTTCTCCCTTTCTTCTTCTACATGAGCCTATTTGGAATGTGTTTATTAAAATCTATTGTGGGATCACATATTTCATGATCACAAATCTTCTTAAAATAAGAGGAAACAGAGCCTGATACTAGTTCACCTTTTACGTAATATCCTGATGTCGTATGTACCATGAGTAACTAAGTAATATTGTTAAAAAACCTTCTGTATGCTCCATTCCCTCAAAGGAATAGAAATTCTTCTAAGAGGTTAGGGTTGTCAGTTATCACCAAGTGCCTGTGCTGTTGGTTTGGGACCTGCAGAACTTCCAGAAATCAAGGAAAACCAAAGCAAATAAAACGAAACAAAGTAAAAATCCCTTAGAGTATATGATTCAGAATGGTTTTAGTTCTTCAAGGGCAAACCTTACAATCTGCTAATCACTTAAATATGTATATTGGAATTTCTGATTGGCTTTAATATTTTGGTTCCCAGTCTTAACTTATATATGTTAGGCCTCTCATATTACTTGGTAAAAATCTCCAGATTCTGCTAATTGCATCAATAAAGGTTTATTGTTTCCCATAAAATGCTTTAATGAGTTTTTATTAGCCTTAGTTTCATTTATTTAAAAAATTTTATTGTATTCATAATTCTCAATCAAAATACCTTTAATGATCACTAGTTGATTTATAATGTTGAGGATGGAAAGACTGGGATTAAAAGATACTTAATGATGTTTTTCCCTGAGCAGAGTGGCCAGATGAATGTTTCTGCACCCCTGGAGGAGGGTTGCAAAGAATCCGACCTGAATATGCAGACATTTCTAGCTGGACCCACAACTGCTCACATTCCATAGATTTCTGGTATTAATAATAAAAAAATATTAAAAAATAGCTACCGACTCAAGTGCCATGTGTCAGGTACTATGCTAAGCGCACACACAGAAAGTGAGGTGATAATGCCATTGCTATTGTTAGCTTAAAACAATCATACAATCTGTAAATTTAGAAAAGGAGACTTTATTTCTTCTAAAGGGTTACAGCCTTCAAGGTGGCCATCCCACAGGCTGGGAAGCGAGCTCCCAGCCAAGAGCAGATGCAGGCACTTGGAAGGGGGAGCAGCTGGGGTAGGAGCTTTATGCTGAGAGGGTTGGCTAAATATACCTATTTAACAGATCACAGGAGGGGCTATGAAAATTTGTGAAGATGGTCCTGACATACACATATTGAACAAACATGCATGTAACATATGACCTATGTTTATTTGGGGGTAGAAACTTAACATTTAAATGTATTATAATTAGATCCTATACATCAAAAGGTCTTTCAGGATATGAAGGCCCACAAGTGCACAGCCTCTGTAAACCATCCAGAACCAGTTCATGGTCTTTTAATCAGGAGAAAGTTACTAAAATCAGTCTCTTGTGCAATCAAAGCTGTAGTTACGGTTGGTGGAACAGAGGGTCTCAGCTAGTCAGTGTCTGATGGTAGATGAGCTGCAATTGCTTCAACACTGCTTATCTCAAGGCCAGTGATTGTTTAGCTGCTAGAGAAGAAGAAAACCCCTGTGGCAGTTAGAGTTGATTCTTTAAGTGTAGGGGTGCATGACTTCACCCTCGCCTGGCATGGCCTTAGGTCCTGTTTATAATTTGGTATATTATTGCCACAAAGAGGCTGTTCTGCCAGTCTTACGATCTCTATTTAAACATTAATGCTGGTCATTTGTTGTGTCTAAACCACAAAAGGGAGGGGGTATAATGAGGTGTGTCTGACCTCCTGTCCCATCATGACCGGAAACTCGATTTAAAGGTTTTTCTGGAGTCCTCTTGGCCAAGAAGGGCTCTATTCAGTCAGTGGGTGGCTTAGAACTTTATTTTTAGTTTATACTTATCTATAGACTAGGATGCTGAGGCTTCAAAAAAGTAAATGACTTGCCAAGGTGATACAGATGTAACAGACAGATCCCAGATTCACACACAAATCTTTCAGAAGTCAAAGCCCTTCCTCTAATGGCTATACTTGTGGTTCTTAAAGCCTGGTCTGAGGACCCCAGAGATTCCTGGGGGGGACCTTTCTAGGGGCTTTTCCAACCACACTTGAGACCACTTGAGGCCACATCCTCTTATACTCCAATCAAAACAACATAGCAACAGACTGAATTCAGAGGCACATATGAAGATTCAGTTGTCTTTTTTTTAAGCTGGATGTTAAAGAGCCTTGCAAAATTGTAAAACAGTGCAACTCTTCTCATGAAATGTTTGTTTCATTTTGAAAAGTATAATTATTTGCCTTAAATATATGTTATGTTAACATATAATAAATTTATTTCAGGTTGAGCATCTCTACTCTGAAAATTCGAAATCTGAAATGCACCCAAATCTGAAACTTTTTTATTTTTTGAGACAGAGTCTCGCTCTGTTGACTGATCTCCACTCACTGCAACCACTGCTTCTTGGGGTCAAGTTATTCTCCTGCCTCAGCCTCCCAAGTAGCTAGGACTACAGGCATGCACCACCATGCCCAGCTAGTTTTTCTATTTTTAGTAGAGAGGGGGTTTCACCATGTTGGCCAGGCTGGTCTCGAACTCCTGAGCTCAAGTGATCCACCCGCTTCCACCTCCTAAAAAGCTGGGATTATAGGCGTGGGCCACCATGCCAGCAAAATTAGAAACTTTTTGAGAACCAACATGCTAGTCAAAGGAAATGCTCACTGGAGTATTGCAGATTAAGGATGCTTAGCCATCAAGTAAAATGCAAAATTCAAAAACATCTGAAATCCGAAACACTTCTGGTCCTAAGCATTTCAGATAAGGGGCACTCAACCTATATTAAAAAAAAATTAATGCACACATATTTTTAAATTCTCATTTATAATGTATAATTTGTTAAATGTTGACATACGTAACTCACAGACAAAAGCTCTCAGCAATCCCTATTAATTTTGGGGACACAGAGGGGACATGAGGGGTGCCGAGACCAAAATGTTTGAGAATTGCTGCATCACACAATTGTTTCTGTGGGAGTTTGTGCTGTCAGCTAGGCTTCCTTCTGTGTTCATAGTCTAGGGATTTGATTCTTTGCTACTTTTTCTTCTTAGATTAGTTTTTTTTTTTGGCTGGGTCTAACATTCAGTTCTTCTCTTTCTTCCTTAGATAGAGAGAGCCATTTCCTTGTCACAGCAATTTTTGAAGTCTATTTTCCCAGGGCCATTTAAGGGAGCTTATCCATGAGAGCACTTAGAGGGTGGGTCTTTGGTGAGTGGATTTGCCTGCTGTCCTTCTCCTTGTGCCAGCATCATGAGTCCCTGGGAGACTTCTGGAGGGTTAGGTTTCACTGCAGTGATTGATGCCAGGTACCCAGGCGTATTAATTAATACTAATCATCACCATCACAGCAAGCATTCAGGGAACTTACCGTGTGCCCAGCACTGTGCTAAGCTTTATATCACACTTCAGTTTCCCCTCAAATCCTCAAAACAGCCCTGTAGGGTAGATATTATTCCCATTTGCTAGGTGAGCAAACTGAGGCTTCAAGAGCTGTGGTTTCACACAGCTAAGAAGTGGCCAGAGGCAGCTTTTGAATCCCTGGTCAGGCTTCTGTGTTGAGATAACCTGAAATTCCTGTTGCCAAGCATGACTTTCTCATCAGACCTTACACTTCTGCGCTGCTCTAAGATGATGATGACTTCCTCCGAGCATTAGTATTTCGTTTTGATTTCTCCCCTTTTGACATTTTCAACACATGGGTTTGATCTGTGTTACCTAATATGCAACACAGTTCACAAAACACCATGTGTTTTTAGATCCTTGTTGGATATCCAGAAAGAAGTCTTTAGCATCAAAGGATCAAGAAGTCCTTCCACTTCGAGAGGCAATGGCTTTGATAGTGAAGGTGCAGTGAGGACGATTCCGGGGGGACTGACTGTCGAATAACTGGGCATGGGATCTGGCAGAGGAGAGTGGGAACGGATCCTGCTGCCTGGAACAACACATCGGGGCACCTCTTGGCATGTTAATGACAGTGTCATTAGCAGCTGTAGTATCGTTTATGTCTTCCACAGTTCTGAGAAAAAGTACTGCTCTGGCACTGGGTGGCCTTCGTTTTCCGAGGCTCACGGTACGTCTGGCTCTGATGAAAGCCACACAGGGATCCTGAGACGTCTGGATACCTCGTTAGGATCAGCTCGCACAGAGGTTGTCTGCAAGCAGGTGAGGTTTCTCATTTTGTTTTACTTTCCCTGACGCTGCCCCCAATGCCACAAAGAGCTCTCTTGTTCTTGGCAAATCTGGTGTCCTTTTATAGGGGTACTTTTGTCTTCAGAACACGTGGGGTTTCTTTTTTGTTTTGCTTTGTTTTGTTTTGTTTTGTTTTGAGACAGTCTCGCTCTGTTTTGCAGGCTAGAGTGCAGTGGCATGATCTCAGCTCACTGCAGCCTCCACCTCCTGAGTTCAAGTGCCTCAGCCTCCCGAGTAGTTGGGATTACAGGTGCCTGCCACCACACCCAGTGAATTTTTGTATTTTTAGTAGAGATGAGGTTTCGCCATGTTGGCCAGGCTGGTCTCAAACTCCTGACCGCAAATGATCCACCTGCCTCGGCCTCCCAAAGTGCTGGGATTACAGGCGTGGGCCACCACACCCAGCCCAGAACACATGGGGTTTCTACACATGCCAATAACGATCACTCTCTCCCTTCAATCTGGGCACTGCAAAAAAGAGAAAAGGCTTCTCCAGCCTCTCTCTTATGTGGCCTTTCCTGGTTCTAACCTTCCACAGAGATGAGAACAGAGGTAGGATCTTCACCTTCTTTTGAGCGGGGATAAGGAGCAGGAAGTCCTTATCCTGTCAGAGTGACTGGCATCTCATCTTTGACTTACCCAGTGTGACTGGCACCTCCATCTCTCCACCCTCCTTTTGCACCCTGCAGCGTGTCACTGGCCTGCAGAGCAATGCTGCGGGTGACGTCAGCACCTCTGCCTTCTGTGAGCCCCGTAGGAGAGAGTGGCTTAAATCCAGATCACAAATTCATTTTGATATCCTTAGCTGCTCACATTTTCTGACTCATGGGTTTTGTAAAACATTAGAGGCAAGCTGATTAAGATAGTGTGGTTTTGCCTTAAGTAATAAATAATAATAATACACTGGGTACTACAATATTATTCAGTACTTACCCAGGAATTATGTTAATGCTTTACATGTAATATATCAATTAATTGTCCCCACAGCTCTCTTATGTAGGTATGATAATTATCCCCATTTTTAGATGAGTAACTGTAAAGGCCCAAATTTAATAACTTGCTCACATCCTATTGATAAAGTAAAACTATTTACCATGACTGTGTTCTGCTTTCTTTCATTTCTTAATTGAATTCGGATGCAATAGACTTTTTCTCCTAACACAGATGTCAGACTCCGGAGTGGAGTGATTCTGGGGGGGTTCGTCTGTCTGGTTTTACATAAAGAGCTTTGTTTGCATTTGGAGATAACAGAGGCTTCTGTCCTTTGCAGTGTGAAGCTCATCTAGGTCACGTGTTTCCTGATGGACCTGGGCCCAATGGTCAGAGGTTTTGCATCAACAGTGTGGCTTTGAAGTTCAAACCAAGGAAACACTGACCATCTTCAAGAGTCCTGTTCCCTTGCCACCCCTTCATGTGCACCCTCAATTTCCACAATTCACTTGAATGACTTGTTTTATTTGCAATAAAACTGGGCTGAATTTGCTGCTGTCTCCAGCGAGTCATTGCTTCTCTTAATTTATTTACCTGGAATCAACTTAATCCTGTGTGTTAGGCTGTTCTTGTGTTGCTATAAAGAAGTACCTGATCAGGATCTGGGAGAATTTGAAAAAAAAGAAAAACTAGAAAAATAAACAAAATTAAAAAGAAAAAAAAATACCTGAGACTGGGTAACTTATAAAGAAAAGAGGTTTAATTGACTCACAGTTCTGCAGGGTGTACAGAAAGCATGGTGCCAGCATTTGCTCGGATTCTGGGGAGACCTGAGGGAGCTTTTACTCATGGCAGAAGGTGAAGGGGGAGCCGGCGTCTCACATGGCAAAGCAGGAGCAAGAGAGAGTGGTAGGGAGGTGCCACATACTTTTAAACAACCAGATCTCTCAAGAACTCACTCACTGTCACCAGGACAGCATCAAGCCATGAGGGATCCACCCTCATGACCCAGTTACCTCCCAGCAGGGCCCACCTCCAGCACTAGGAATTATACTTCAACTTAAGATTTGGAGAGGGAAAACATCCAAACCATATCACCCAACTCCCACTTGGAGTAGAACTTCACAAAACGACAGAGGGACAGCTGTTTCCATCAAACACTTCCACAGCTTCACCTGAGACAAGGGCATGACTCTGGGAACATCAGGAGGCTGATGGACTATTAAGCCAAACAATTCCTACAAAAATTCCCTGCACCTTCCACTGCGTTTCAGTCCTTGACAGACATAAGTAAGGGATCAAGTGAGAAGAGGAAGGAAAATACAGGATCCAAGGAATCAACAATGCTAGCACTGAAGAGCAGGATTACGGAGGAGCTGTGCTCTGGGAGCATATATGGTGATCAATCAGATGCATGACTTTTTTTTCAAAATTTTAAATGTCTTGAGCATGCTACTTCCAACCATTCTACCCACAAATAAACTGCAATAGGACTTGGTTAGATTTAAATGATTATGAATAAATGTTCACCTTCATACCTTCTGGTTACAAAGCTAAACTTTAAAATGTCCAAATAAAATATTCACTAAAATTTATGTTTGCTTTTTGGCTAAGTCAATGAACATGCTCTTTTATAAAAAAAAACTCTAGCCAGGCGTGGTGGCTCACACCTGCAATCCCAGCACTTTGGGAGGCCAAGGCAGGCGGATCACCTGAGGTCAGGAGTTTGAGACCAGCCTGACAAACATGGAGAAACTCCATCTCTACTAAAAATACAAAGTTAGCCGGGCATGGTGGCACATGTCTGTAATCCCAGCTACTTGGGAGGCTGAGGCAGGAGAATTGCTTGAACCCAGGAGGTGGAGGTTGCAGTGAGCCAAGATCACACCATTGCACTCCAGCCTGGGCAACAAGAGCAAAACTCCATCTCAAAAAAAAAAAAACAAAAAAACAAAAAAAAAAACAAAAAAACAAAAAACCTCTAAATTAAAAATGACAAATAAGAATTGGCTCACATGGTAGCAGGCATTTGGTTATACCAAGACTAATAGCAACTCAAGTATTTCACAAATCAAGAGTCTTGAATAATTTGTTACTGAAAGTATATAAATCATTCTCTTTGTGACTTTATGGGCAAAAAGGAAACTTGTTTATACTTTTTTTCTCTTTATGAACTTGTTATATATTATTTTACATTTCTTTTAGTAGCAACCATGGAAATTACAACATGCTTCCTTACTTGTTACCATCATATGTAAATTATTACTTATTTTGAGTTCTCCAGGAATGTTAGCCTTAGAACACTTTATTAACATCCTCTCACATTTTGTTTTACTATTCTCATGTATTTCATTTCACACACATTTTAAAGCCCCCAAACCATTATAATAATATACTAAAATATGTACTAATATATACTAATAATTAGTATATAATGAATCAGTATAAAATATATAATATACACTAATATGTATACTAATAAATATACACTAATATATAACATACTAATATATAATATGTTTTTAGTATATGTGGTTGATACTCATTTATATTTACCTACATATTTGCCTCTTTTGTTGCTCTTTTATTTCTTCCTGCAATTCTGTGTTTCCCTGTGTGATTATTTTTCTTCTGCCTGAAGAACTTCTTTTTGTTTTTCTTTTTTTGTTTTTTTTTGTGAGATGGAGTCTCACTCTGTCGTCCAGGCTGGAGTGCAGTGGTGCGATCTCGGCTCACTGCAACTTCTGCCACCCCCGAGTTCAAAAGATTCTCCTGCCTCAGCCTCCTGAGAAGCTGGGATTACAGGCGCCTGCCACCGCATTCGGCTAATTTTTGTGTTTTTAGTAGAGACGGGGTTTCACCATCTTGGCCAGGCTGGTCTTGAACTCCTGAGCCTGTGATCCACCTGCCTAGAACTCCCAAAGTGCTGGGATTACAGGCGTGAGTCACCGTGCCTGGCCGAACTTCTTTTATTTTTCCCATTAGTTCATATTTCCTAGTGATGATTTTTTTTCAGTTTTTGTTGGTGAGAAAACGTATTTATTCTCCTTTCATTCTGAGGAATATTTTCCCTGAGTATAGAGTTCTAATTTGGAGAATTAGAATTTTTTCCTCTACAGATAGCCAATTATCCCAGCACTGTTTACTGAAGACTTCCTTGAATTTCCTTGACATTTTTCAAAAAATTAATTTCCATATTAGCATGGGTCTATTTCTGGACTCTCTATTCTGTTCCATTGATATATCTATTCCTATGGCATTTATACCACACTGTATTGATTATTATAGGTTTATAGCAAGTCTTGACATTATTATAGGTTTATAGCAAGTCTTGAAAATCTTATGGCATTTATACCACACTGTATTGAAATTATAGGTTTATAGCAAGTCTTGGCTAGTTGTTTTATGCTAAAACAATTTTGAAAAAAGAACACAATTGGAAAAACATAACCAAAACATGTGCATTTCCATATAAATTTTAGAATTTGCTTGGAAATTTCTACAAAAAGTCTTGCTGGAATTTTGATTGGTATTGCATTGATATATCAATCTGGGGAGAACTGGCATCTTAAAAATATTGAGTGTCCCAGTCCACCAGCCTGGTATGTTTCTCTGTTTATTTAAGTATGCTTTAGTTTTTCTTTAAATATTTTGTTGTTTTTACTATGTGGGTCTTGCACATATTTTGTTAAATTAATGCCAAAATATTTTAATTTTCTTAATACTGTCATAAATTGAATTGTTATTTACATTTTTGTTTTCTATTCTTTCACTATATACAGAAATACAATTAATTTTTGTGTTTTGAACATGTATCCTGCAACTTTACTAAATAGACTTATATTAATCCTTTTAACTTTTTTCTGGATTTCTTAGAGCTTTGTACATACAAAATCATGTCTGCAAACAGGACAGTTTTACTTCTTCTTTCCAATTTGCCTTTTTCTTTTTCTTGCCTTATTCACTATCTGGGTCTTACAATACAAATTTAAATGCAAATAGTGAGAGTGGATATGCCTGCTTTGCTTTGTTTGTGATTTTAGGTAGAAAACATTAAATATTCACCATTGAGTTTAATGTTAGCTGTAGATTTTTTTTATAACCTTAATTGGATGAGGAAGACTTCTATTCCTAGCTGTTGAGAGATTTAGTCATGAAAGAGTGTTGATTTTTATCAAATGTTTTTTTCTGCATCCATTTAAATAATTATATGGTTCTTTTTCTGTTTTCTATTCATAGAGTAGATTATATTGATTGATTTTCTGATGTTAAGCCAACCTTGCATTCTGAGATAAACCCCACTTGGATATGATAGATAGTATTCTTTTTACATGTTATTGGTTCTTATTTGCTATATTTTGTTAGGAACTTTTTGTTTCTATGCTCATGAGTAATATTGCTCTGTAGTTCTATTATCTTGTGATGTATTTGATTTTCTAATAAAGGTAATGTTAGCCCCATAAAACGATCTGGGAAATGCTCCCTCCTCTTTTATATTTTGAAAACGTTGGTGTAAGATTGGCGTCATTTCTTCCTTAAATAACTGGTGGAATTCCCCAGTGAAGTGATCTAGATCGGGAGTTTTCTATGTGGGAAAGTTTTTATTATTAATTTAAATAGGGCTGCCAAATTTTCTTGAGGCAGTTTTGGTAAATTTGCTTTTTAAGCCGGGCAAGGTGGCTCATGCCTGTAATCCCATCACTTTGGGAGGCCGAGGCAGGCGGATCACGAGGTCAGGAGATCGAGACCATCCTGGCTAACACAGTGAAAACCCGTCTCTACTAAAAATACAAAAAAATTAGCCGGGCGTGGTGGCAGGTGCCTGTAATCCTAGCTACTCGGGAGGCTGAGGCAGGAGAATGGCATGAACCCGGGAGGCGGAGCTTGCGGTGAGCCGAGATAGCGCCACTGCACTCCAGCCTGAGTGACAAGAGCAAGACTCCGTCTCAAAAAAAAAAAAAAAAAAAAAAAAAAAAAAAAAATTTGCTTTTTAAGTAGTATTTTATCTAGATTGTCAAGCTTATCAGCATGGAATTGTTCACAGTATGCCCTTATTATTCTTTTCATGTCTGAAGGACGTGTAGAAAAACCCCTTCTTTCATTCCTAATATTGGGGATTTGTCTCCTCTGTTTTCTTCACTAGTCTGGCTACAGCTGGTCGGTTTTATTGAATTTATTTCAAAAACGTGGCTTTTGGTTTTATTGATTTTTCTCTACTTCTTTTTTTTTTTTTTTTTTTTTTGAGATGGAGACTCACTCTGTCGCCCAGGCTGGAGTGCAGTGGCACGATCTCGGCTCACTGCAAGCTACGCCTCCCGGGTTCGTGCCATTTATCTTTTCTATTTTATTGATTTTTACCCTTTATCCTTTCCTTCCTTTTGTTTACTTTGAGCATAACTTGGACTTATTTTTGTAATTTCTTAAGGTGGAAGCTTAGATCACTGAGCTTTATTTTTAGACTTTGCTTCTTTTCCCATGTAGGCATTAAAGCTACATATTTCCCTATATGTTCTGTTTTACCCTACATCCCACAAATTTTGATATGCTTTCATTATCATATGTATATGATATATTATCAACATATTTTCTAATATTACTTGTGACTCTTCTTTGATCTAGTGATTATTCAGAAGTATGTTGAAGTCCAGATATTTGAAATTTTCCTGGTTATCTCATTATTATTGAATTCCAGTTTAATCCTTTGTGGACAGAGAACATAGCCTGCGTGATTTTAAACTATTCAAATTTATTGAGTTGTGTTTTGTGGCCCAAAATATGGCCTATCTTGACAAACACACCAGGTGCACTTGAAGATAATGTGTATTCTGCCATTTTTGGTGAAGTGTTCTATAAATATCAAGTCAAGTTGGTTGATAATATTGTTCAAAACTTCTATGTCTTTACTCATTTTCTGGTCTAATTGTTCTAGTAGCTGCTAGGTAGAGATGTTAATATTTGCGGTGATGTTTGTGGAACTATCTCTTCTGCACTTTCATTCTGTCAGTTACTTGCTTCATGTATTTTTGCTTCATATATTGGATGCATACAAATTTCGACTGTTGTGTTGTCCTTGACAATAAGACTTTTATCATTATGGAGTAATGAAATTATATGATAATACATTTCTTATTGTGATATAATTGACATAACATAAAATTTCATATAATATAAAATTCTCCACTTAAAAATATGCAGTGTACATTTTGGCTTAAGTATATTTTGTCTGATATCAGTATAGCCAGTCTAGCCTTTTGATGTCTACTGTTTGCATGGTGTATTTTTCCACCCATTTTCTTTCAACATATTAGTCAATATATTTGCTGGTTCTTCTCTAATAAACATATAGTTGGGTCTTTTTTTTTTTTTTTTTTGGTCCGTTTTGACAATCTCTGCCTTTTAATTGCATTGTTTAGTTCATCAACACTTACTGCAATCATTCACATGCTTGCATTTGGGATCTGTCTTATTTTTTATTTTTGTCTCTTCTGTTGTTTTGCCTTTGTTCCTTCTTTTGTGATTTTTCTTTTTGAATTCTTTGAATATTTTTCAGAATTCCTTTTTAATTTTCCTGTTTTCATTTAGCTAGACTTCTTAATTTTTTTTAGTGGTTGTGGAAGGAATACACACACACACACTTAACTTTTCACTGGGTGCTTATAATGATTACTTCACTACTTCACATAAAATATAGAAATCTTGCAATCCTATTAGTCCATGTTCCTTTCTATTTTATGGTTTTTATATGTAGTCATCTATAACATTACAAACCCCACAAGACCATGTTATAATTTTTTAAATGTGGTTTATTAAAATAATTAAGAGGTAAAAGGCAAAAAGAAAAAAAAAACTTGTGTTTAGCCAGGTACTTGCCATTACTCATGCTTTTTATTATTTTCAGAGAATCCAAGTTTCTATATGGTTTTTCTCCAGACTGAATGACTTTCTTTAGTATTTCCTACAGTGCAGGTTTGCTGGTAACTAATTCTGTAACTTTTCTTTTAAATGAAAATGTCTGTTTGTTCGTTTTTTTTTTTGAGACAGGGTCTTACTCTGTCACCCAGGCTGGAGTGCGCTGGTGTGATCACAGCTCACTGCAGCCTCAATCTCCCAAACTCAAGTGATCCTCTCCCACTTCAGCCTCGCAAGTAGCTGGGACTACAGGTATGCACCACCACACGTGGCTACATTTTCTATTTTTTGTAGATATGAGATCTTTCTATGTTGCCCTGGTTGGTCTCAAACTCCTGGGTTCAGGCGATCCATCTGCCTTGGCCTCCCAAAGTCCTAGGATTACAGGCATAAGCCACCATGCCTGGCCTATTCTTGAATGTTATTTTCATTGGTTATAGAATCTTGGGTTGACAGGTTTTTTGCTCCACTCTCTTCTGCCTTCCATGATTTTTGAAGAAAAGTTGGATGTTACTAGGATTGTTGCTCCCCGGTACAATCTGTCATTTTCCTCTTGCTGCTTACAAGTTTTGCGTGCTATCTCTGGCTTTTGTCTTTTGTTGTTGTGCTGCTATAACAAAATAACGAAGACTGAGGAACTTATAAAGAACAAAAATGTATTTTCTCACTGTTCTGGAGGCTGGAAAGTCCATGATTGAGGCACTGGCAGTTTTGGCGTCTGGTGAAGGCTTGTCTGTTCCATGGTACATAGTTCAGGAGTCAGTCAGAAACGTGGACACACAAAATGTGGGGATCCCCTCTCTTGCCTTTCCCTTGTAAACTTTCCCCCTCTCTTTTCAATGTTCACAATTTCTTGGCTTCACTTTTCTGGCTTCTCAGACCACAAATGCTGCAGGTTTTTTCCATGTTTGCACCCCCACTTCCACTGTGTGCACCACATGGAATTCACTTAGCCTCAGGCTAAAGTCTGGACAGATGAGAACCAATTTGTTCGGCTCCCCATCATCCTTTCTTCATGCCAGCTCACACTTTTCACTAGAGACTGTCTGCTTCTGTTCACTCAGTACTTCAGAGTTGCTTTTGTATTGAGTCCAGGTTTTGCAGTTGTTTTCTGAGGAGCATAGTCCTCTGGAAGGGTGTTAGTCATTGCTCCTACAAGTGGAACCTAAAAAGCATCATGGCCCCTCTGTCCTAGTGCAGGTGCACACAGGCACATGAACCTCCTCCAGATTCATCCCACAAGAGAGCCATTGAGTTCATGGGACTCACCCTGTGGTCATTTTGCTGGTCCCTGAGGACATTATTGGGATGGATAGACTTCCTAGATGGGGAGATCTCACATGGTTTACCTGACTGTGGAGTAAGGACAACCGTGATAAGAAGGATGAAGTGGAAACCCCTAAAACTATGCCACCTCAGCCAAGAGAGTAAACCAGATGTATGACATCCCACTGGGAATGGCAGAGATTAAATTTGGAAAAAGTTAATTAGGATAAAAAAATGAAATAGTGAAGCCAAGGGGGCACCACTGCTTTTCTTGTCCTGGGTCACAGAGTTATGCTTGGCTTTAAAACTAAGTCTAAAATTTGACCCAGTAGGCACTTAAAAAGCTGCAGACCTAAGCTGGGAATGGTGGCTCACATATGTAATCCCAGCTACTCGTGAGGCTGCAAAGCAGGAGGATCACTTGAGCCTGGGAGTTCAAGTCCAGCCTGGGCAATATAGCAAGACTCTTAAAAAATAAAAAATTAAACAACATAAAATTTAAAAGTGCCTACCTCAGCCTATAGGCTAACTGATGGTTCTGTAAGATGTTCTTCCTATAATTCACAGGCATGTTAGAACCCACCATCAGTCTGTGGGATTTTAAGAAGCCTGTCTAAGAATATCTCAAGATGGGTCTCCAGGGTCATCATGGCTGGATTCTGCCTCTGCATGGGCCTTAAGAGCATGATCCATTTCCCATGATGCAAGAAGGATTTGAACACCTGACATGGCCAGTGACTCAGAGATTCTCAAGTCTATTAACCCACTGATACCACAAGGTGTCCCATGAGACACCAAGGGGGCTTTGGGACTCCAGGAAAAGGTCTTTTTCTCAAGACACCCAGGAGTGAGGAATTCTATAAGAATGGGTAGTCCACACAGGCTTGCTTTGTATGTATGTCTTATTTCCTCCCCTCACAGTCTCTAGCCTTTTCTCCAATTAAAACTCACTGTCTGAGGCCCCTTTGAGTCTAGTTCCGAAGGAGGACAGGAGGCCAACCTCCACAGCAGAGCCAGTGCAAGGCTTCGTCTGTGCAGCCTTCTGCTTCTTGGTCTCTGCTCATTTTATCCTAAATGGAAGCATCCTGCGTGGCTGCCTCCCCAACACTATCATGGTAGATTTGTGTCTGTAAAGTTATCTAAGATGTGGTTCTGGGGTCTCTGAACACAGTCTGACTCTTCATTCCCTTCCCTCAGAGTTATGAACAAAAGAATAATGCATGCGGCATTTAGATGCTGATTACGGGGTATGGGAGTTGGTAAGAGATGCGGGTGGAGGGAATATTCCTAGCAATTGGTGTATTTGGCTGATTGGTAACTGTTTATAGACTTGTTTCTTTCTAGCATGTACCCCTTGAAATCATTTTCTTTGTAAATGTTGAAAGCCATATGAAAAAAACCCACCACCTTGATTACTCTTCTTTGTACTTCAATCAGCAGCATGTCAGCCTCTGAATAAACTGTAATTCCTTCACTATGCCTGTCGAGGGAAGCATTTAGGCCACATTTAAAAATATATCTTGGTAAAGGTCTCAAGAACAATTAGCAATTAAAATAATCTATTTTCTACCTTTTACTATATAAACACGGCTGCTTGATTGATTTCACAGTCTTAGGTATTGCGCTGCTGGGGAGTCCCGTCTTCCCTAATTTCACAGCTCTTAGACTCATTGGAGGCATCTGAAGTGTTATGAAGCAGCTTTTGATGGTCATTAGTGCATCTTTTTAAATTTGAGACAGGGTCTTACTCTGTGCCCAGGCTGGCATGCAGTGGTGTGATCTCTGGTCACTGCAGCCTTGACCTCCTGAGCTCAGGTGATCCTCCCACCTCAGCCTCCTGAGTAACTGAAACAACAGGCACACGCTTCCAAGCCCAACTACTTTTTTTTTGTATTTTTGTAGAGACAGGTTTTCACCGTGTTGCCCAGGCTGGTCTCAAACTCCTGGGTTCAAGCGATCTGCCTACCTTGGCTTCCCAAAGCTCTGGGATTACAGGCATGAACCTTCCATGAATTTTTAATTTGATTTTTGTTTCCAAGTAAATCTCTAAAAGAATACTCATTAAAAATGAATCTTTCAAATCCTTAGTATTTGTATTGCTAACATTTACACTCCAGGATGATTTTCTATTAAAATGTATTGTCAGGTAATTTTGTCCACTTTCTCCATTATTTCGCCTGTTAAACTGATTTAACAAAATCACCATGAAATACCATCTCACACCAGTCAGAATGGATATCACTGAAAAGCCAAAAAATAACAGATGCTGATGAGGTTTTGGAAAAAAGAAACACTTATACACTGTTGGTGGGAGTGTAAATTAGTTCAGTTATTGCGGAGAGCAGCATGGTGATTCCTCAAACAACTCAAAACAGAACTACCAGTGGACCCAGCATTCCCATTACTGGGGACATACCCAAAGGCATACAATCGTTCTATCATAAAGACACATGCACACGTATGTTCACTGCACACTATTCACACTAGCCAAGACATGGAATCAACCTAAATGCCCATCAATTGTAGACTGGATAAAGAAAATGGTACATGTACACCATGGAATACTATGCAGACATCAAAAGGAATGAGATCATGTACTTGGCAGGAAATGGATACAGTTGGAGGCCACCTCCCGACCTTAACAAACTAATGCAGGAACAGAAAACCAAACATCACATGTTCTCACTTATAAGTGGGAGCTAAATAATGAGAATACATGGACACATAGAGAGGAACAACAGACACTGGGGCCTGTTGGAGGGCAGAGGGTGGAAGGAGGGAGAGGATCAGGAAAAATAACTAATGGGCACTAGGCTTAATAGCTGGGTGACAAAATAATCTGTACAACAAACTGCCATGACTCAAGTTTACCTATAAAACAAACCTCCATGTGTACCTCAGAACTTAAAATAAAAGTTAAAAAAATAAAACACTGGTTTAAGGTCATTTTCTTTGTCTGTTTTTTTTTTTTTTCCTTTTTAGAGACAAGGTCTCTCTATGTTGTCCAGGCTGAGCTCGAACTCCTGGGTCTCAAGTGATCCTCTCGCCTCAGCCTGCTGAGTATCCCAAGTAGCTGGGACTACAGACTTGCGACTTTTAAGTCATTTTCAATCATGTCCTACAGTCAGCTGATTGTAAATGCATGCCCGTGTGCTAGCGAGACCACTGGCAGTGCCAGTGCAGCAGGACATTCAGTGCTCAGGGGATGCTGTGAGTGCAGCTAAGATGCCAGTGTGATGTATCATGTTCCTGTGTCTGCTTGCTTCATGGATACCCATGTTTTGTTTGATAGAGTGGAAGACGGTCTCAGATCTCCTTCTAGCCCCTTAGATGGGATTTGAACCATCCAAGGAAGGAACTATTTATGAAATTCTTTATAAGATACTGGATAAGGATCAGAAACAGGAAACAGGCTGACTGAGCTTCCAGTTTTTGGAGACTTCCCAAAATAACTAGGAGACATAAGGATGGCTATGTTTCTTTTCAGGCATGTCTACTGTAGTTTGGGCATTAAAAGTTAGCCCATAGAGGTGGCTTACCCCCATAATCCCAGCACTTTGGGAGACTAAGGTGGGAGGATCACTTTAGCTCAGGAGTTCTCACCTGGACAACATAGTGAGACCCCCATCTGTACAAAGAAATAAAAAATTAGCCAGGAGTGGTGGTTTGTGCCTGTTGTCCTGGCTACTCGGGAGGCTGAAGTGGGAGAATCAATTGAGTCCAGGAGTCAAGACTGCAGTAAGCCATAATCACAACACTGCACTCCAGTGTGGGCAACAGAGCAAGACCCTGTGATTAAAAAAAAAAAAAAAAAAAAAGGTAATGGGTTGTAGCCACAGGCTAATCAAGCCTGGATGTAGCTTGTATACCTATGATGATTGTCATGCTAAATTAAAGAGAAAATTATCAAAATAAAACAATTTATACCTCTTTATTCTAATTTCAGTGGTAAAAAGAAAATTACATTTAGCAAATTAAAACTTCATAGAGATATTATTTCTTACCTATGAGATTGCCAAAAGTTCAAAAGTTTGCTAACATACTCCATTGGTCAGATTATACAGAAATAGATGCTCTTATACATTGCTAATCAGAATACACAGTGGCATAGCCCCTATCCAAGGCAATTTGGCAATACCTACCAAAAATATACATTTACACTTGGACCCAGCCATTTTATTTCTAGGAATCAATCCCAAAGATATACTGGCAAAAATAAGCAAAATAGAAGTGCAAGGATATTCATCACAGCACTGTTTATAAGAGCAAAAGATGGAAATAATCCAAATATCCATCAGTAGGGTACTGGTTAAATAAACTATAGTACAGCCACATAATGGGGTACTATCAAATTATGAAAAGAAATGAAGCCTACCTTGATAGTCTTCTAATAAAAAGGAGATTTCTCCAAATAAACTTTCTTTTGTAGATTTGCCTTTGAAACTATGGAAACATTTCACAGAATTTTAAAACAAAGTTAAATTTCAAAAAGCAATCCCCAAACAACCAAAAGCAAAATGAGACAGTGAACCCAATTCTACGTCATGTTAGTGGCATGACCACACAGAGAGTAGGAATTTTAAGTAATTTAAAAACATGGTAATTCCACTCTATATCCATAATTGGCTGTTACCTCGGACAAAAAGAACTGTAAAAGAAGAAAAAATTAAACTGTTTTCACTATCTTTTACTTTTGGTAAATAAGTAATTATGTTAGTATCATTGGGAACTGGGACTTGCAGTATGGGTTTTTCCATAAGAAAGAAGAAACTGATGGAAGATTTCAAAAAGTTAATTTAAAAACCTTACAATTTTCCATTTGAGTTGGAAATACTAGTATGTAATAATATAAAACACATTTTATGTTTTATCTTTAAAAATTATTTCCCAATTCTGTCCATGAAAAGACCTTAAATCAAGGAGCAAGCCAGGGACAGTGAGCAGTTTGTGATCTCTAAATATTTCCCCATGAAAGGAACCAGGGCTCCTTGAAGAAATGGGTTTCTCCAGATCTGGGATGGGAAATGTATAAGATGAGCCTGGGTTATCTAGGCTTCTTACCAGAAAGCAAGGTAGCTATCAGACACTTACCTAAGGCCAGTTGGGGTGGCTCATGCCTGTGATCCCAGTGCTTTAAGGGTTACAGGCTGAGGAGGGCAGATTGCTTGAGGTCAGAAGTGTGAAACCAGCCTGGGCAACAGAGAAAGACCCCATGTCTACAAAATTAAAAAAAAAAAAAAAAGAATAGTGGGCATGGCAGCTCATGCCTGTAGTTCCAGCTATGTAAGAGGATTGCACGAGCCCAGGAGTTCAAGGCTGCAGTGAGCTATTGTACCATTGCACTCCAGCCTGGGCAAGAGTGAGACCCTGTCTCAAACAAAACAACCACTTAACTAGAATCGTGTCAAAAGAACTCAGGATCCAACTTGCAAGGGCTCACAGTGACTAAAAATGGGAAAAGTTGGGGATCAATAAGAATAGTATCGACAATATAGTGAATCACTTTAAATATGTTTAAGTCCATTAGTTCATAATAGAAAGAAAACCTTTATTGGCTCACTTTTGAGGCTATTAGATAACCAAATGATTATTTTGAAAATTGGGGCTGGGTGCAGTGACTCATACTTGTAAACCCAGCACTTTGGGAGTATGAGACAGGAGGATCATTTGAGGCCAGGAGTTTGAGATGAGCCTGGGCAATTTAGTGAGACCCCATTGCTAAAAAACTAAAAATAAATAAAAAAAATAGCTGGGTGTGGTGAGGCTCACCTGCTGTACCAGCTATTTGGGAGGCTGAAGCAGGGGGGATAGCTTGAGCCTGGGAGGTTGAGGCTGCAGTAAGCCACGATCACACCACTGCCTTTCAGCCTGGGCAACAGAGCAAGACCTTGCCTTGAAAAAGAAGAAAGAAAGGAAAGAAAGAAAGAAAGAAAGAGAGAAAGAGAGAGAAAGAAAGAGAGAGAGAGAAAGAAAGAAAGAAAAAGAAAGAAAGAGGAAGGAAGGGAAAAATTATGGTAAATAAAGGGAAAAATGGAAGCAATTTCTCTTTATACAAGTAATCCACTTAATAAATGGTTTGATCTATCATTCTATATTACCATGTCACAATCCCTACTGAAATAATGGGTCTAGGCAATGATCATCACAAAAAGAGGGGCAAGTAGTTTTACCAAAATATTCCAGCATGAATCTAATCAAGTTCTAGCTAGAGCTGCTGGTCTATCAGAACAAACACAGGGGACAGAGGAACATGTTAAATAATACAACAGGGCTGCAGTTAGGAAAATCCAGACTGATTTCCTCCATAAGTAATTTGTAAGGAGGAGAGAGAAACAACCCAAAGATTTTTAAAAGTCTTAGGAAACAGCAACCAATGGCGATGTATGGGACCTTACTTGGATCACTATTTGAAAAAACTATAAAGAGTTTATGAAAGAACTGGAGAAATTTGAACATTACCATATATATAATGATATTAAGAAAATATTGTTATTATGTTGTGTAAAATAGTGTTTTATGGGGTTTTGTTAAATAATTCTTACTGTTTAGAGATGCATGCTGAAATGTTTATAAGTGAAATGACCTGTCTAGGATTTGCTCTAAGTAATTTGCACAGTGATTTAGATTAGACAGCAGAGATAGTGTCTAGATTAGAGGTAGTAATCTAGATCTAGTGATATAGATTGAAGAAGACTGGCCAAATGTTGATGATTTTGAAGCTGGGTGATACATAGGTCAGAAGAGTTCATTATACTAGCAGCAAGAGAAGGGAAATTTCACAAGTGAGCCGCAGTCACCCAACTCTCTGCCTGGGGATGACACAGAGAGCCAGACTCCAAGTAGAGCACAGTGACCTTGCTGAGCTGAGGAGACAGAGATCAGAAACTAGAAGTTGGATCAGCTGAAATGTTTGGAATCTGGATGAAGAGGCATCAGAAAGGAGGGAGCTGTGCAGATGGGGCCCTTGGGAGTTCAGGAGGGTGCCTTCTGGGAATACGTGGCATGGCTGGATGGTACATGCACAGGACGCAGCTCCCCATGGTAGAAGCTGCTGTCTACTTACCAGACAGCAACTTCTTCAGGATTGAAGGTGATGCCGATAGCAGAGGGTTAGCAGTGCTGGGGCATTCTGGAATGCCCTGTCTGAGAAATTTCATTACCTCTCAATGCATCTGGCACCAAGCCGAGATCCCAGATAGGCTTTAAGAATAACGACACGCCGACCAGGCGCGGTGGCTCACACCTGTAATCCCAGCACTTTGGGAGGCTGAGACGGGTGGATCATGAGGTCAGGAGATCGAGACCATCCTGGGTAACATGGTGAAACCCCGTCTCTACTAAAAAGAATATAAAAAAGTAGCCGGGCGCAGTCCGGGCGCCTGTAGTCCCAGCTACTCCGGAGGCTGAGGCAGGAGAATGGTATGAACCCTGGAGGCAGAGCTTGCAGCGAGCCGAGATCGCGCCAGTGCACTCTAGCCTGGGTGACAGAGCGAAACTCTGCCTCAAAAAAAAAAAAAAAAAAAGAATAAGGCCATGCCCTGTCAAAGCCTAAAGTCAAGCCCCAACATCTCTTCCAAACTTCAGCTCAGTTGGGGAAGGAAATGCGATTTTAGTAAAAAAGAGAACAAAAGAAGAATGGGTGCACTGGACCAATTTTACCTAATGTTTAATTTTGCTGAAGATGGATGTGGGGGATGTTATGAGGACGAGGGGGAGTGTGAGGAAGGAGGAAGAGGAAATAGCACATGGGGAGGCCCAGACATGATGGAAGCTGGTTCCACAGAGCTAAGAAAAGAACTGTTTCATTGGTACCAAACCCAGATTTTCTCCCATTTTTGCATCTCTGAAATTGGACATCTCTTGCAATGAAGTGATTTTACCATTTTAATTGGCAGAATTGTTTTTTCTTAATGTCACATAAAATAATGTTGCATCTTATGGTTGATGATATTTCAGATTTACTGAAATATGGTAGTCGTGTTAGACTCGAGAAAAAGCGTAAGAACTTACAGGAAAAAAGGCTGAAGAACTCAACAGGTGGGCACACCATGCATCTAGTAGTAAAGGGGTTGAATTTTATCTCAAGTGTAATGAGAAGCCATTAAAGGATTTTAATAGTGGACTAGCTTGATCAGATTTGTATATTTTGGAAAATAACTGATATAGTTTGGATATTTGTCCCCTCCAAATCTCATGTTGAAATTCCATCCCCAGAGTCTCAGTCTTGCCACTGCCCAAAGACTGCTGAGCCCCTGTCTGTCCACCGCCACCACCCACTCTGGACACAGAACATCCAGTCATGGATAAAAATGAGCTGGTTCAGAAGGCCAAACTTGCCGAGCAGGCTGAGCGATATGATGACATGGCAGCCTGCATGAAGTCTGTAACTGAGCAAGGAGCTGAATTATCCAATGAGGAAAGGAATCTCCTCTCAGTTGCTTATAAAAATGTTGTAGGAGCCCATAGGTCATCTTGGAGGGTCATCTCAAGTATTGAACAAAAGACGGAAGGAGCTGAGAAAAAACAGCAGATGGCTCGCGAATACAGAGAGAAAATTGAGATGGAGCTAAGAGATATCTGCAATGATGTACTGTCTCTTTTGGAAAAGTTCTTGATCCCCAGTGCTTCACAAGCAGAGAGCAAAGTCTTCTATTTGAAAATGAAAGGAGATTACTACCGTTACTTGGCTGAGGTTGCCGCTGGGGATGACAAGAAAGGGATTGTGGATCAGTCACAACAAGCGTACCAAGAAGCTTTTGAAATCAGCAAAAAGGAAATGCAACCAACACATCCTATCAGACTGGGTCTGGCCCTTAACTTCTCTGTGTTCTATTATGAGATTCTGAACTCCCCAGAGAAAGCCTGCTCTCTTGCAAAGACAGCTTTTGATGAAGCCATTGCTGAACTTGATACATTAAGTGAAGAGTCATACAAAGACAGCACGCTAATAATGCAATTACTGAGGGACAACCTGACACTGTGGACATCAGATACCCAAGTAGACGAAGGTGAAGCAGGAGAAGGAGTGGAAAATTAACCGGCCTTCCAGCTTTTGTCTGCCTCATTCTAAAATTTACACAGTAGACCGTTTGTCATCCATGCTGTCCCACAAATAGTTTTTTGTTTATGACTTATGACAGGTTTATGTTACTTCTATTTGAATTTCTGTATTTCCCATATGGTTTCTATGTTTAATATTAGGGGAGGAGAGGAAGTTAACATTTAGGGAGTTATCTGTTTTCATCTTGAGGTGTTCAATATGGGGACGTGGAATTTTTATACAAGTTATAAATGTTTGGCATAGTACTTTTGGTATATTGTGGCTTCACAAGGGCCAGTGTTAAAACTGCTTCCATGTCTAAGCAAAGAAAACTGCCTACATATTGGTTTGTCCTGGTGGGGAATAAAAGGGATCATTGGTTCCAGTCACAGGTTTAGTAATTGTGGGTACTTTAAGGTATGGAGCACTTACAAGGCTGTGGTAGAAACAGATGCCCCATGGATACCACATGTTAAACCATGTATAATTGTGGAATACTCAATCTCATACCTTTGACCACAGCTGCAGAAGTGTTCTTTTAGACACAGTTGTGACCCATTTTACTCTGTATAAGGGCAGAAATGGTTCACATTCCATTATTTATAAAGTTACCTGCTGTTAGCATTCATTATTTTTGCTACACTCATTTTATTTGTATTTAAATGTTTTAGGCAACCTAAGAACAAATGTAAAAGTAAAGATGCAGTAAAAATGAATTGCTTGGTATTCACTACTTCATGTATATCAAGCACAGCAGTAAAACAAAAACCCATGTATTTAACTTTTTTTAGGTTTTTTGCTTTTGTGATTTTTTTTGATACTTGCCTAACATGCATGTGCTGTAAAAATAGTGAAGAGGGAAATAACTTGAGATGATGGCTAGCTTTGTTTAATGTCTTATGAAATTTTCATGAACAATCCAAGCATAATTGTTAAGAACACACGTATTAAATTCATGGAAGTGGAATAAACGTTTTATGAATGGACTTTTCAACTACTTTCTCTACAGCTTTTCATGTAAATTAGTCTTTTGGTTCTGAAACTTCTCTAAAGGAAATTGTACATTTTTTTGAAGTGTATTCCTTATTCTCTCTTGGCAGCTAATGGGCTTTTACCAAGTTTAAACACAAAGTTTATCATAACAACAAAAATACTACTAATATAACTACTGTTTCCATGTCCCATGATTCCCTCTCTTCCTCCCCACCCTGAAAAAAATGAGTTCCTATTTTTTCTGGGAGAGGGGGAGATTGATTGGAAAAAAATGTAATATGTTCCATTTGAAATATTGGTATATGGCATTTTCTAACTTAGGAAGCCACAGTGTTCTTGGCCCATCATGACATTGGGTAGCATTAACTATAAGTTTTGTGCTTCCAAATAACTTTTTGGTTTTTAACAATTTCTTGATACTCTTATAGCCTGCCTTCAGTGTTGATCCTTTATTCTTTCTATCTGTCAGGTGCACAAGATTACCCTCCTTTTTTAGCCTTCTGTCTTGTCACCAACCATTCCTACTTGGTGGCCATGTACTTGGGAAAAGGCCGCTTGATCTTTCTGGCTCCACTCAGTGTCTAAGGCACCCTGCTTCCTTTGCTTGCATCCCACACACTATTTCCCTCATCCTATTTACTGCAGCAAATCTCTCCTTAGTTGATGATACTGTGTTTATCTCCCTTTAAAACCCTACCTATCCCGAATGGTCTGTCATTGTCTGCCTTTAATCCTTCCTCTTTCTCTCCCTCTATTCTCTAAATAATGATGGGGCTAAGTTATACCCAAAGCTCACTTTACAAAATATTTCGTCAGTACTTTGCAGAAAACACCAAACAAAAATGCCATTTTAAAAGAGGTGTATTTTTTATTTCAGAATGTAAGCTCCTCAAGAGCAGGGACAATGTTTTCTGTATGTTCTATTGTGCCTAGTACACTGTAAATGCTCAATAAATATGATGATGGGAGGCAGTGAGTCTTGATAAGGGTGAGAAACTGAAATCCCAAACACTGTTTTGTTGCTTGTTTTATTATGACCTCAGATTAAATTGGGAAATATTGGCCCTTTTGGATAATTATCCCAAATATTACATTCAAATAAAAGTGCAATGGAGAGAGAGAAAAAAAAAAGAAATTTCATCCCTAGTTTGGAGATGGGGCCTAGTGAGAGGTGTTTGAGTCATGGGGGTGGAACCCACATGAATGGCTTGGTGTCATCCCTGTAGTAATGAATGAGTTATTGCTCTGTGAGTTCCTGGAAGATCTGGTTGTCTAAAAGAGCCTGGAACCCCTTCCCTCTCTCTCTTTCTTTCTTTCATGCCATGGGATGCCTCCTCCCCTTCGCTTTCTACCATGAATAGAAGCTTCCTGAAGTCCTTGCCAGAAGCAGATGCCAGCACCATGCTGCTTATAAAGCCTGCAGAACTGTGAGACAAATAAATCTTTTTTCTTTATAAATTACCCAGGCTCAGGTATCTCTTTATAGCAATGCAAACAGACTAAGACAATAACTCTATCTGTAATGGGAAGGATAGAAAGGAAGAGAGCATGGAGAGAAGATTTAGGAGGTTTTTGGAGTAACGCAGAGGGAGATGATTATCTTCTGGACTGGTGTTGCAAGTATGAGATGGAGAAAGTGGAAATGAGAGAAATTTAGGAGGTAAAATCTTCCAATTCCTGTTGATTGTCTGAATGTGTGGAAGGGGGCAAGGGAGGAGTCACAGTTGATACCCGGACTTCTGAATTAGGCAACCAGAATGGTGGTGGAGCCACTTAAGAAGATAAGGAACAGAGGAGAAGGAGTATTACTACAAGGGGAAGATGGTGATTTCTATTGTGTTTGAGGTTCTTGGGAGACACCAAAGGGAAGATGTCCAATAGACCCTTGAATATATGGATCTGATGCCTAGGAGGCAGATCCAAGCTGATGTTCTAGACATGGGAATCATCAGCCTATAGTTGTAATTGAATAGCTGAAGTTAAGGGAGTGGATGTGGATTGCCTAGGGAGGGTGTACAGTGTGAGGAGAGGTAAGAGCAATGACAAAAGCCTGAAGATCATGAACACTTAAGTGATGGGCAGAGGGGGGCATCCCACAAGGAGAATAAGAAAGACCAGCCAAAGAAGGAGGAGAAAAAGCAGAAGAGTGTGAGGTCATGAAAGCCAAGGATAAAAGAGTGACCAGAGAGGCCATAAATGGTCAATTCTGTGAAATGCTATGGAGAGGTCGGAGGGAGAGACCAGAAATGCCTGCTGCATTTACTTGGTAACTTCTGTTTTTATTAACATGATTGAAAGGAAAAAGACAAAATGGGGAACATTTTTGTAGTATAAATAAGGAGCTCTTATAATTTAGTAATAAAAAGACAAATTCTATGGAGAAATGGACAATAGACATTGACAAGCAATTTTCAAGAGCAGAAATTAAAAATGACCAAAATATATTAGAAAATAGCTTCAGAATCATTACTAATAATGAAATGCTAATTAAAACAATACTGCCTCAATCCCATTTACAATAGCCATACAAGAAACATTTTCTAGGAATACATCTAACTAAGCAGGTGAAAGAGCTCTGCAAGGATAACTACAAAACACTGCTGAAAGAAATCACAGATGACACAAACAAATGAAAAAACATTTCATACTCATGGATTGGAAGAACCAATGTCTTTAAAATGGCCACACTACCCAAAGCAATCTACAGATTCAATGCTATTCCTATCAAACTACCAAGGTCATTTTTCAAAGAATTAGAAAAAACTATTCTAAAATTCATATGGAACAAAAAAAGTCCACATAGCCAAAGCAATCCTATTTAAAAAGAAGCCAGAGGCATCACACTACCAGACTTCAAACTATATTACAAGGCTACAGTGACCAAAACAGCATGGTACTGGTACAAAAACAGACACATAGAAAACCCAGAAATGAAGCCACACATCTACAACCAACCAATCTTTGACAAAATTGACAAAAATAAGCAATGGAGAAAGGCCTCCCTATTCCATAAATTGTGCTGGGATACTTGCTAACCATATACAGAAGAATAAATCTGGATGCCTACCTCTCACCATATACAAAAATTAACTTAAAATGGATTAAATAATTAAATATGAGACCTCAAACTATAAAAATCCTAGAAGAAAACCTAGGAAATACCCTCTGGACGTCAGCCTTGGCAAAGAATTTATAACTAAGTTCTTAAAAACAATAGCAACAAAAACAAAAATTGACAAGTGAGATCTAATTAAACTAAAGAACTTTTGTACAGCAAAAGAAACTATCAACAGAATAAACAGACAACCTACAGAATGGGAGAAAATATTCACAAACAATGCACCCAATAAAGGTCTAATATCCAGAATCTATATGGAACTTAAACAATTCAACAACCAAAAACCAAATAACCCCATTAAAAAATGGGCAAAAGACGTGAACAGACACGTCTCAAAAGAAGACATGCAAGGGAGTGATTAACAGCAGTATCCTTTGGTTCATCACTAATCATCAGAGAAATGCAAATCAAAACCACAATAAGATAGCATCTCATACTAGTCAGAATGGCTATTATTAAAAAGTCAAAAAACAACAGATATTGGTGCGGCTACAGAGGAATGGGAATATTTATATACTGTTGGTAGGAATGTAAATTCAGCCACTGTGGAAAGCAGTTTGGAGATTTCTCCATGAACTTAAAATAGAACTGCCATTTGACCCAGTAATCCCATTACTGGGTATATACCCAAAGGAAAATAAATCACTCTACTAAAAAGACATGCATTTGCATGTTCATCGCAGCACTATTCACAATAGCAATGATGTGCAATCAACCCAGGTTCCCATCAACAGTGGAATGGATAAAGAAAACATGGTACATATACACCATGGAATGCTGCACAGTCAGAGAAAAGAACAAAATCATGTCCTCTGTGGCAACATGGATGGAGCTGCAGGCCATTATCCTAAGCGAATTAATGCAGAAACAGAAAATCAAATATTGTGTGTTCTCACTTATAAATGGGAACTAAACAGTGGGTACTCATGGACAGAAAGATGAGAATAACAGATACTGGGGACACAGGAGGAAGAAGAGAGGGAGGGAGGCCAGGGTAGAAAAACTACCTATTGGGTACTATGCTCACTACCTGGGTGACAGGTTCAACTGCACCCCAAACCTCAGCATTACACATCAAACTGCAAGGATTTTAAAAAGTGAGTGCAATAGTATAGGCCAGGTGTAGACAAGAAGTACCCTATATACTACTGCAGGGATTCAAGGGAACCAGCCCCTAGCAATATTTGTCAATGCCTTTTATATATAGCATATCTTTGCCAGTAATTCCTTAAAAGAATAATCTGAAATATATGCAGAGATGTATATGTAGATAACTTCTATAGCTACTGTTGTGTATAATAGTAAAATATTGGGAAAAGCACGCAAGTCCAGCAATAGAGGACAGGCTAAGAAAAATTGTGGTATATCCATCAGCTTTTAGAGTCGCAGATGAATGACATGATAACATAGGAAAATGTTCAAGGGAAATTGTGAAGTTAAAATAAGGAGGAGGATGGGTTGCAAGCCAGCATGTTTGCTGTAGCTTCAACTTTTGTACACCACTAAATAACGAAAGCTCTGGTTAAGGGCATAGAAAAACACTGAGGGGATCTACATCACTTTATGAACAGCCATAGCCTCTGGATGGTGACATAATAAGAGTTTTTCACTTTGCACTATTTGGTTTTTTTTTTTCATTTTTCTTCATCAAATATATTAATTTTGTAATAATCTTTAATACGCACATAGATTAAATGTGAATAAATTAAATGACCACATTGAGTTATTAGCTAAAGCCAGTTAAATTTCAAAAATGATGCCTTGCATTTTAGGGCACTGCCTCTGTGGCCCTTTTAGTTGGCAGTACTTGAACACCAGGACGAGTTATTTTTTTGAGATCACTCTTTGTTCGTGCCAGGAAAATCCTGCTTTCTGTGTTTAAGAAAATGCCTCGCCATCTATCCACCCCCGTAGGAGGGCATGAATGCAGCTTGCCCAGTCAAAAACAAGGAAGGCCAGAACACATCCCACAGAAAGTTGCTAACGGATCCATAAAAGATTTTTTTATTGATCTTTATTTTATAGTCCTAAGGTTCTGATTCCATGTGAGCATCACCCCTGGGTACTTTTATAACTTTTTAAATCAACTGCACCCTGTGAGACAAATAACTGAGACCTAGGCTGAAAGCCAGAGGGTTCTGATGGCTTGTTCCTCTTGCAGATGGCAACCAGGGTCCACCTTCCGTGACCTCACTCTGCATATTTGCATGCAGACCACGGGACTCAGCCCATACACCTAGCTCTGGTCACCAGAGGCTGAGACCACCAAGTGGATGCATATCATAATAACCAAATTTGGATGGAGCTTTTTAAACAAATATTTTTGAGGCAATAAGAAATTTACAAGATTCTCCAAATGTTGTAACATCTAGATGACCACCTCTTTTCATTTTTACTTCACATCTCCCCTCAATAACCTGGCTGGGACATGGAAGTTTTGTTTTGTTTTTGTCATTTGGAAGACCTGATCAAACCAGACAGACAAAAGTGGTTTTAAATTATAGGCAGTCCACTGATTTGGGGTTTGAGGATGACCAACTCCTGAAAGTTCCCTAAATCAGGGGGTTTTTTGTTGTTGTTGTTTGTTTGTTTCGAGACAAGGTCGCGCTGTGTCTCACAGGCTGGAGTGCAGTGGTGCCATCATGGCTCACTGCAGCCTCTACCTCCTGGGCTCAAGCGATGCTCCCACCTCAGACTCCCAAGTAGCTGGGACTACAGACATATATCACTATGCTTGGCTAATTTTGTTTTTTTGCACAGACGAAGTTTTGCCATGTTTCCCAGGCTGGTCTTGAACTCAGCTCCAGTGATCCACCTGCCCTGGCCTCCCAAAGTGCTGGGATTACAGGTGTGAGCTACTGTGCCCAGCCTAAATCAGAGTTCTAAAAGCCCATGGATAGTAACAGGTAGAGTGTGAAAGCCTTTGGCTGTCTTTCTCCATCACAGCCCCACTGTCCCTGGTTCAATCTTCAAGCCAGTGACCTCCAACACAGCTCTGCTAAGAATAATAAGGGAGAGAAACAATTTTCTCCCTAGCTCAGGCGGTTACTGAGAACATACTACCTGTCAGGCACCATGCTAAATATTTGGTATACATGATCTCATATAATCCCTACAACCATCCTATGAGATAGATGTTGATAGTCCCATTTTACAGTTAAAGAGTTCAATGACTTGCCCAAGGTTACCCAGCTAGCAGGTCAAGTTAAGATTTCAACCCAGATTTTTCTTTTTCTTTTCTCTATAGAGTTTTGCTCTGTCACCCAGGCTGGAGTACCATGGCTTGATCATAGCTCACTGAAGCCCCAAACTCCTGGGCTCAAGGGATCCTCCTGCCTTAATCTCCCGAGTAGCTAGGACTACAGGCATGCACCACCATGTCTGGCTAATTTATTTTTATTTTTGTAGAAATGGGGTCTCACTATTTTGCCCAGGCTGGTCTTGAAATCTTGGCCTCAAGTGATCCTCCCACCTAGGCCTCCCAAAGTGCTAGGATTATAAGCATGAGGCACCAGGACCAGCCTCAAACCCAGATTTTTCTGACTCCAAAATCTGTGAGGCTTCTTTTTTAGCACTACTTAACTATCATAAGTCTTTTTTTTTTAGATGGAGTCTTGCTCTGTCGCCCAGGCTGGAGTGCAGTGACGTGATCTGGGCTCACTGCAACCTCCGCCTCCTGGGTTCAAGAGATTCTCCTGCCTCAGCCTCCAGAGTAGCTGGGATTACAGGTGCACGCCACCACGCCCAGCTAATTTTTGCATATATATATGTATATAAATATAAAATACAAATTAAAAATACAAAATTAAATACAAATATATATAAAAAATACAAATTATATATATATAAAATACAAATTATATATATATATATATATATTTTTTTTTTTTTTTTTGTAGAGACGGAGTTTTGCCATGTTGGCCAAGCTGGTCTTGAACTGCTGCCCTAGGGTGATCCTCCTGCCTCCGCCTCCCAAAGTGCTGGGATTACAGGCATGAACCACCACGCCCAGCCAACTATCATAATTCTTTAGCCCTACTATTATAATCTTTCCCTGCGGAAGCCACAGAGAGACCATCAGAGAGAGAGCCTAATGAAGTTGGCAGCCACGCCCATCCTGTAACCCGTCCTTTCGCCGGGCGGCTGGGTGGGGAGCTGCTGCTGATAGAGCCTGGTTTCAGCGCACTCTGCAGGAACGTGGGTGTCAGCCATTGTGCTGACCCCAGGATGCTGGTCCCAGCTCCCAGAGCTCCACTCATCGTTCTGATGGACCCTCTGTCCCCAACCAGTTATGTGTCGTGGAATCAAACGTCCCAGATCGACACTGCTTCAGTTCCAGCCGTACATACTCAATGGAGGGAAACTGCTGTCCCAGAAAAAAATGACAGAGCCAGCCACGGGGAGGCAAGATGCCTGCCTTTCTCAGCGTCAGATTTGGCTCTGTCACTGTGATCGGCCGTTTTTCTCCTGAGCTGGCCGCTCTCGCTGTGCTGGCCAGGGGACGCAGGATTTCTAGGCCACTTGAAAGATGAAACCCTAACCAAGGAAGCAGCAAGAGGGCGTTTGGGACGTAAAAACCAGCAAGCTCCTAAGAGTGCACAGAAGGTCCCTGACCGCACACAGCTGCTCGGCCCGGGCTACTGTGGAACTGTGCCAGGTCTTACCTGCCTGGGGCAGAAGTGGGTTCTCACCTCTGCACCAGCACTGGGAAGGGCTTCTGTTACTCCCATCCCATCAGCCGTGCACTTCCTGTGCACTTCCCAGGAAAAAAACTGTGTCTGTACACAGCTTCACTCGAAGCCTCCAGAAAGCCTTTCATTGCTGGGTAAAATGCTCAGAGTGAAGTGTGGTTTTTAAGAACAGGATACGATTTTAAATACACACACACACACACACACGAAACTAGAGAAATAAACCAAGCATATGAATTTCTCTGTGTTCTCTAGCCACATTGGCCTCTTTTGGATCCATAAACGCATTGTGTTCCTTCTTGCTTTTAAGTATGCAGGGGCTCTGCACGAAGCCCCTTCCCTCTTACCCGGTTAAATCCTATCACTCTTTAGGTCTCGGCTTGACGCCACTTCCTTGGGAAAAACCCATGAGCTCCTAAACCAGGTCAGATATTCCTGTTATACACTCTGGGCTCTCAAGTCACGCAGTAGACGTGCAATTCATGAATTTTGTAGTTACTTGCTTAACAGCATTCTTCCCCTGCTAGATGATGGGCTGCAAGTGTCTGGATATGGTTTCCCAGCTTCTCCTTAGTGGTGCTCCCTGCCGCTAGGCTCCTGCCACCACCTATGCAGGAATCAATGCAGGTTTGAATAGCAGGTCTCAGGTGTGACTTTAAAAGCCAGGGTGTGAGCTGGCTGTGCCTCAGAGCGACTGGGCTCTGGAGTCTCTGAAAGCAGGGCTGGTCCTCTCCATGGAGGTGATGAGCTCAGTGGAGGCCACCCAAGTCTGTCTTGGTCACTGCTGCTCTCCCAGGACATGCATAGTGCCAGGTTCATGGTAGACGCTCACTAGACGCTCATTGGATGATTGAATGCTTGTTGGATGCATGGCAGCCTTGGTGCTCTACTGCACAAAGTACTTCTGACAATCATAGTTAGGATGACCTTATGTCCCATGCCTAGGAGAGTCCTGATCCACGTTAGCTGTCCTTTCTCTCTCGAGAATGTCCAAGTTTAGATGACAAGTGATTTGGATGCACTAGTAGAAGTATCTGTCAATTCAAATTATTCTTCCTATTAAATAAAAACACCTTAATGAAGAAATTAAAATCCCTTCAAGGTATCCATATTTTTGACCAATTTTTATACTGTCCAGCCGTCAGGTGTTTTAGACCTGTGCTCTAAGCTAGAAACAAAAATAGAAGTTTTTATTTTCTCTTGTCTGCAGAAAGTTGTCACCAGCCTGCTGCTTCCCCATGCATTTTATAAAGGTCACTACTGACTCAACTTTTCTTTTTGCAGGAGAGACTTCGTCATAATTCCATTTTCTTCCCAATATCTTAACCCTTAAGTCCTGAGTGGAAACACTGACCACCACAGAGGGCGGTGATGAAAATACCTCACTCAGGGGTCTAAATTCCTTGTCACTTTGCTCCTAGATTCAACAAAAATTTGCGTATAACTCACTTTTTGTCTTATTACAAAAGTAAAAAATGGAGAGAAGAAAATCTAAATCACCACAATTCCAACCTCTAAAAATAGCCACCGTGTGTCTTTGGAGATCATTTCCCCCCAGGTAAATACACACTTTTTATTATATAAAAATGAAAGACTTGGGGGAGTTGAAGAAAATTAGTACAGAGTAATCTAACAAACACATCTGTACTATTCACCAGCAGAATGAATCAATGTGAGATCTGGTGATAATACGGGGGTGTGTATGTTTTTCTGTGTGTGTGCATGAAATGCTGCAGGGGAAGGTGGCATCTCCTTGGTTCCTCTCCCAGATGTTCCAGTCTCTTTCCTCCTTCGCCAGGAGCAACCAATAACATGAATTCATATATATCCTTCTAGGCCCTGCGTGTGTGTGCGTGCATGTGTGTGTGTGTGCGTGCATGTGCATGCGTGTGTGCGTGCATGTGCATGCGTGTGTGCGTGTGTGCGTGTGCGTGCCCGTGCATGTGTGCGCATGCATGTGTGTGTTCATGTGTGTGCACGTGCGTGTGCCTGTGTGTGCGTGTGTGTGCATGTGTGCGTGTGTCTGCGTGTGCGCACGTGTGCAGTGTGCATGTTTATATAATTTACACAATGGTAATTACTATGCATACTGATTTGCAGCCACTGATTTTACTTCTTGGTTTTTTGTTTGTTTTTTTGAGACGAAGTCTCACCCTGTTGCCCAGGCAGGAGTGCCGGGGCATGATTTCTGCTCACTGCAACCTCTGCCTCCCGGGTTCAAGTGATTTTCCTGCCTCTGTCTCCCCAGTAGCTGGAAGTACAGCCGAACGCAACCACGCCTGGCTAATTTTTGTATTTTTAGTAGAGATAGGGGTTTCACCATATTGGTCAGGCTGATCTCAGACTCCTGACCTTAGGTGATCCAACCACCTCGGTCTCCCAAAAGTGCTGGGATTACAGGCGTGAGCCACCGCGCTGGGCCCACTGATTTTACTTCTACTCTACATGTCTGTAATATCTTCATGTTGATATATGTAGCACGGACTGATTGGTTTAAACAGCTGTGTGGCATTCTGTTGCGTCAATATATACAATTTGATTTCTTCTTTTATTGTTAAAATGTTGACAGTTCCCAGTATTTTACTATTACAAGCAATGCTGCAAAGAAACTCCTCTACAAGTTTCCTTATGCACTTCTTAAGGGCTTTTCAAGATGTGTATTTAGAACTGGAATTGCTGGGTTGAAGGGTATACACGTTTCAAGATTGACAAGTTGACTTCTGAAGTAGTTTTTGCCCATATACACTCACTCCAGCAGCATCTAAAAGTTCCCACTTCTGGCCGGGCCCAGTGGCTCACGCCTGTAATTCCAGCACTTTGGGAGGCCAAGGCAGGTGGATCACAAAGTCAAAAGATGGAGACCAACCTGGCCAACATGGTGAAACCCTGTGTCTACTAAAAATACAAAAATTAGCCAAGCGTGGTGGCATGTGCCTGTAGTCTCAGCTACTCGGGAGGCTGAGGCAGGAGAATTGCTTGAACCCAGGAGGCAGAGATTGCAGTGAGCTGAGATTGCGCCACTGCACTCCAGCCTGGTGACATAGGGAGACTCCATCTCAAAAAAAAAAAAAAAAAGTTCCCACTTCCACATATCTTCATCATCCCTTGGTATTGCTAGACTGTTCACATTTATGAACCAAATAGGGGAGAAATTGCATTTCACTTTTCTTTTTCCTTACCTTTTCCATGGTTGCATATAGGTTTAAGCCACACACTGTTTTGTAACTGCTTTCCACAGTGTGTTTTGAACGTCTTCTCACATAATTATTCTTCCCTGTAATCTGTTTTTTTTGTTTGTTTGTTTGTTTTTTTTGAGACTGAGTCTCACCCTGTTGCCCAGGCTGGCAGGCTGGTGTACAGTGGCGTGATCTTGACTCACTGCAATCTCCACCTCCCAGGTTCAAGCAATTCTCCTGCCTCAGCCTCCTGAGTAGCTGGGACTACAGGTGCACTCCACCACGCCAAACTAATTTTTGGATTTTCAGTAGAGACGGTGTTTCGCCATGTTGGCCAGGCTGGTCTCGAACTCCTGATCTCAGGTGACCCACCCATGTTGGCCTCCCAAAGTGCTGGGATTACAGGCGTGAGCCACCGTGCCCAGCCCGCCCCTATAATCTGAAGGCATATTCTTTTGTATGGCTATGCTGCTGTTTAACAAATGCCTTGCCATTGAACATTTCCATTTATGCTTCTGGGAGTTTGACATCGGTGATACTACAGTGGTGAAGAGGATTGACTTTACATTCAGACAAAAACTGGCTTTTTTGTCTGGGGCCACACCACTTGCCAGCTGTGCAGCCTTAGACAGGTCCCTTGGGGGATAAAGAAGACTGACATTGACCCTCCCCGGTCTCATGGTATATAGCAGCGCAGCTAAAAGTTAAGCCTCTGCAGGCAGCAGCTGTCTGAATCCTGGTTCTGCTACTTATGGACTGTGTGACATTAGGAAAGGGCTTTAACTTCTCTGTGGCTCAGTTTCCTTGTGTGTAAAATCAGAGATGACAGTAGCCCCTGAAACCTACCCCAGAGGGTTATTGGAAAGAGTCTAGAATACAATGGATGACTTTTGCACAGCATCTGGCACATAATAATATCTAGGACTCATTCTATGCCTACTATTCAAGTTGAAATAAAATATAATTTGGACGTCAAACAGGATCTTTCTGGTCCATTTCTATTTTCTCAGATGGAGAAAATGAAGCTCAGAGGAGTTAGGGATCAGCTGAGGTCCCACAGCTAGTTCCTGTCAGCTTGAGGAGTGGGAACCAAATAAAAGCGGCCACTAGTGTGCCTTCTCTGGTGCTTTGAGCCACATTGTGATATGGAAAGCAAGAATGCGTAAACAGGAATGGCTTACATTCCTTCGGCATGCTTTCACTCCGCAGAGTCCCACGACAGTTCGTCCCAGTGGACGGTCTCGCAGCAAGTGATAGGCTCCAGTCACTGCTCTGCATGCGAATTTGCTCCAGGCCATGATAAGGTAGGTGTTACCCTAAGGTTCGGGGACTTTGCAGATGTCAGAGCCTTGGGGTGCAAAGCTCTGTTTGCTCTGCTCACTGCTGAGAAACAGAAGCTTGTCCACCAGGAGAGCCTGTCATCATTTTCCTTTAGGGACCTGATCCATTACTGTGGCCACCACTAAATCAAAAGCTCTAATTGTCTGTCAGAGAGTCTTCAGGGGGTGATGGAGGGTGGGCATGGTTAGGAGGTGCAAGTTGCCTGGCAGCACGTAACCCTTTCTGACCCGCGCATCTTTTTGCTGTTCACACGATTTGTCATCTTGCCTAGAGCCGGTTGGGGCACACCTAACCTTGGTGCCTGCTCGGCCTTGGCCCAGCCCAATAGCAGGTGCAGACATTAAGGAGTTTCCTGTGGCTGGGCACTGCCAGCAGCCTGGATGGACGAGAACTTGAGCTGGAGGGCTTCATTTTCCATGAGACTCTCTCCCATTTCTTTTGCTTATTCTGTTCCATTTTGGAATGACTCCTGGATTTTTTGTCACTGAGATGAATAACAAATACATTTCCCCAGAAGCAATAAATACAGTTTTCCATTGAGGATAAATCACCTGGGTTTCCAGAAGATTATCCAAATGTAGGAATACAGCCAACAAGATTTCTGGAGATTCTTCTTGATCCTATCTCACTAATGTTAGAATATCTAGGAACGTGTTCTAAAAACCTGTAAACCACTAGACTTGTTCATCACTGGCAGCCCTTTTCTTTATGGTTACAATAATAAAAAGTACTAGGACTCATATTTTGATAAACTTTTTAAAAAAGTTTCCCTTTTTCAAGACCCTTTGGAAGAAAATTGGTTGTAGGCTGGGTGTGGTGGCTCATGCCTGTAATCCCAGCACTTTGGGAGGCTGAGGTGGGTAGATTGCTTGAAGCCAGGAGTTCAAGACAAGACTAGGTAACATGGCAAAACCCTGTCTCTACTAAAAATACAAAAATTAGCCAGGTGTGGTGGCATGCGCCTGTAATCCCAGCTTCTTGGGAGGCTGAGGCACAAGAATTTCTTGAACCCGGGAGGCAGAGGTTGCAGTGAGCTGAGATTGCACCACTGCACTCCAGCCTGGGTGACAGAGCAAGACTCAGTCTTAAACTCAAAAAGAAAAAAAAAAAAGAAAATAGGTTGTAAAAAAAAACCCATATATCTACACATACACTTAGATATTATATATATTATATATAATATATGATAGATATTGTATATATTATATATAATATATGATAGATATTGTATATATTATATATAATATATGATAGATATTGTATATATTATATATAATATATGATAGATATTGTATATATTATATATAATATATGATAGATATTGTATATATTATATATAATATATGATAGATATTGTATATATTATATATAATATATGATAGATATTGTATATATTATATACAATATATGATAGATATTATATATAATATATGATAGATATTATATATCATATATGATAGATATTATATATATTATATATCATATATGATAGATATTATATATATTATATATAATATATGATAGATATTATATATATTATATATAATATATGATAGATATTATATATAATATATGATAGATATTATATGTAATATATGATAGATATTATATGTAATATATGATGGATATTATATATAATATATGATAGATATTATATATAATATATGATAGATATTACATATATGATAGATATTATATGTAATATATGATAGATATTATATGTAATATATGATAGATGTTATATATAATATATGATAGATGTTATATATAATATATGATAGATGTTATATGTAATATATGATAGATATTATATGTAATATATGATAGATATTATATGTAATATATGATAGATATTATATGTAATATATGATAGATATTATATGTAATATATGACAGATATATGTAATATATGACAGATATTATGTGTAATATATGACAGATATTATGTGTAATATATGACAGATATTATGTGTAATATATGACAGATATTATATGTAATATATGACAGATATTATATGTAATATATGACAGATATTATATGTAATATATGATAGATATTATATGTAGTATATGATAGATATTATATATAATATAGTATATGATAGATATTATATAATATAGTATATGATAGATATTATATATAATATAGTATATGATAGATATTATATAATATAGTATATGATAGATATTATATATAATATATGATAGATATTAATATAATATATGATAGATATTATATATTATATATGATAGATATTATATATTATATATAATATATGATAGATATTATATATTATATATGATAGATATTATATATTATATATAATATATGATAGATATTATATATAATATATGATAGATATTATATATAATATATGATAGATATTATATATAATATATGATAGATATTATATATTATATATAATATATGATAGATATTATATATTATATATAATATATGATAGATATTATATATTATATATAATATATGATAGATATTATATATTATATATAATATATGATAGATATTATATATTATATATAATATATGATAGATATTATATATAATATATGATAGATATTATATATAATATATGATAGATATTATATATAATATATGATAGATATTATATATTATATATGATAGATATTATATATTATATATAATATGTAATATATGATAGATATTATATATTATATATAATATATGATAGATATTATATATAATATATATGATAGATATTATATATTATATAATGTATGATAGATATTATATATAATATATATAATGTATGATAGATATTATATATAATATATATAATGTATGATAGATATTATATATAATATATAATGTATGATAGATATTATATATTATATATAATGTATGATAGATATTATATATAATATATATAATATATGATAGATATTATATAGAATATATAATATATGATAGATATTATATAGAATATATAATATATGATAGATATTATATATTATATATGATAGATATTATACATAATATATGATAGATATTATACGTAATATATGATAGATATTATATGTAATATATGATAGATATTATACGTAATATATGATAGATATTATATATAATATAGTATATGATAGATATTATATATAATATAGTATATGATAGATATTATATATAATATAGTATATGATAGATATTATATAATATAGTATATGATAGATATTATATATAATATAGTATATGATAGATATTATATAATATAGTATATGATAGATATTATATATAATATAGTATATGATAGATATTATATATAATATAATATATGATAGATATATCTATATATGATATATATCTATATATATCTATTGCTATATATATCATATATAGATATATCTATATATGATAGATATGACATGATTGTATATCTAGAAAACCCCATTGTCTCAGCCCAAAATCTCCTTAAGCTGATAAGCAACTTCAGCAAAGTCTCAGGATACAAAATCAATGTGCAAAAATCACAAGCATTCCTATACACCAACAACAGACAAACAGAGAGCCAAATCATGAGTGAACTCCCATTCACAATTGCTTCAAAGAGAATAAAATACCTAGGAATCCAACTTACAAGGGATGTGAAGGACCTCTTCAAGGAGAACTACAAACCGCTGCTCAAGGAAATAAAAGAGGATACAAACAAATGGAAGAACATTCCATGCTCATGGGTAGGAAGAATCAATATCGTGAAAATGGCCATACTGCCCAAGGTAATTTACAGATTCAATGCCATCCCCATCAAGCTACCAATGACTTTCTTCACAGAATTGGAAAAAACTACTTTAAAGTTCATATGGAACCAAAAAAGAGCCTGCATCGCCAAGTCAATCCTAAGCCAAAAGAACAAAGCTGGAGGCATCACACTACCTGACTTCAAACTATACTACAAGGCTACAGTAACCAAAACAGCATGGTACTGGTACCAAAACAGAGATATAGATCAGTGGAACAGAACAGAGCCCTCAGAAATAACACCGCATATCTACAACTATCTGATCTTTGACAAACCTGAGAAAAACAAGCAATGGGGAAAGGATTCCCTATTTAATAAATGGTGCTGGGAAAACTGGCTAGCCATATGTAGAAAGCTGAAACTGGATCCCTTCCTTACACCTTATACAAAAATTAATTCAAGATGGATTAAAGACTTAAACGTTAGACCTAAAACCATAAAAACCCTAGAAGAAAACCTAGGCATTACCATTCAGGACATAGGCATGGGCAAGGACTTCATGTCTAAAACACCAAAAGCAATGGCAACAAAAGACAAAATTGACAAATGGGATCTAATTAAACTAAAGAGCTTCTGCACAGCAAAAGAAACTACCATCAGAGTGAACAGGCAACCTACAAAATGGGAGAAAATTTTCGCAACCTACTCATCTGACAAAGGGCTAATATCCAGAATCTACAAAGAACTCAAACAAATTTACAAGAAAAAAACAAACAACCCCATCAAAAAGTGGGCGAAGGACATGAACAGACACTTCTCAAAAGAAGACATTTATGCAGCCAAAAAACACATGAAAAAATGCTCACCATCACTGGCCATCAGAGAAATGCAAATCAAAACCACAATGAGATACCATCTCACACCAGTTAGAATGGCAATCATTAAAAAGTCAGGAAACAACAAGTGCTGGAGAGGATGTGGAGAAATAGGAACACTTTTACACTGTTGGTGGGACTGTAAACTAGTTCAACCATTGTGGAAGTCAGTGTGGCAATTCCTCAGGGATCTAGAACTAGAAATACCATTTGACCCAGCCATCCCATTACTGGGTATATACCCAAAGGACTATAAATCATGCTGCTATAAAGACACATGCACACGTATGTTTATTGCGGCATTATTCACAATAGCAAAGACTTGGAACCAACCCAAATGTCCAACAATGATAGACTGGATTAAGAAAATGTGGCACATATACACCATGGAATACTATGCAGCCATAAAAAATGATGAGTTCATGTGCTTTGTAGGGACATGGATGAAATTGGAAACCATCATTCTCAGTAAACTATCGCAAGAACAAAAAACCAAATACTGCATATTCTCACTCATAGGTGGGAATTGAACAATGAGATCACATGGACACAGGAAGGGGAACATCACACCTGGGGACTGTTGTGGGGTGGGGGGAGGGGGGAGGGATAGCATTGGGAGATATACCTAATGCTAGATGACGAGTTAGTGGGTGCAGCACACCAGCATGGCACATGTATATATATGTAACTAACCTGCACAATGTGCACATGTACCCTAAAACTTAACGTATAATAATAAAAAAATAAATAAATAAATATTATATATAATATAATATATGATAGATATTATATATAATATATGATAGATATTATATATAATATATGATAGATATTATATATAATATATGATAGATATTATATATAATATATGATAGATATTATATATAATATGATATATGATAGATATTATATATAATATGATATATGATAGATATATAATATGATATATGATAGATATTATATGTAATATGATATATGATAGATATTATATGTAATATGATATATGATAGATATTATATATAATATGATATATGATAGATATTATATATAATATGATATATGATAGATATTATATATAATATGATATATGTTAGATATTATATATAATATGATATATGATAGATATTATATATAATATGATATATATAATGGATATTTTATATACTTTTTTATTTTTACTTAAAATATCTCCCTCACCCCCTTCTTTTCTCTTAGGGCCCTTCCCTCTGTTGGATTTGAGATCAACTTCACAGTTCAGAGTTGATCGCTAAAAATACATTAAAAGGGGAAACAGCTGAATATGTCTAAGTTTTTGATAATTTTTTAAAACAGTCCCATTAAAGGTTGCATTGGAGAGAAAAGAAGCAGTAGAGGGGGAAAGACTGAAGGTTGAGGAAAGATAGGAGTGGGTGGGCCAGAGTCGGGCTTGGGGAGGCCGAAGCCGGGGTCAGGGACTGGCCTTGGAGAGGAACAGAGGTTTATTCTCCTGAGCTGGGAGGGAAGGAGCGAGGTGAGGATGTGGAACTGATGAATGTGTTGGCAAGGAGGTAGGAAGTTAAGCCAAGTAACTCAATCGCCTCAAGTTTCACCCTGTTGAGGTTGAGGCAGATTCTTGAGAAGCAGTGAAAGCAGGTCTGTTCTGTAGCTGATGGAAGGAAAGAGGACAGGGGTTCCAGAGGCGTGCAAACGGCTTTGTTCATTACAACAGAAGTTCCTATTACAAATCTCACCCTAGCCAGGCATGGTGTCTCATGCCTGTAATTGCAGCACTTTGGGAGGGCAAAGCAAGTAGATTGTTTGAGCCCTTGAATTCGAGACCAGCCTGAGCAATGTGTTGAAACCCCATCTCTACAAAAAATACACAGAATTTGCCGGGTGTGGTGGCGCGCACCTGTAGTCCCAGCTACTTGGGAGGCTGAGAGATGGGAGGATTGCTTGAGCTCAGGAGATTGAGGCTGCAGTGAGCTATAATCACACCACTGCACTCCAGCCTGGGTGACAGAGAGAGACCCTGTCTCACAAAAACAAACAAACAAACAAAAAATCTCACCCTCACAGTCCCATAAATTACAGGCGTGTGTGGAAATTGGCATGACCACCTTGGGGAAGTATTAGGGTTGCCACAAATCCTTTTTTCCTTCTCCTATTTGGAATTAGGCAGAGTCTAATTCTCATTCCTGTGAATCTGAGCTGGCCTAGGTGACTGGTGTGACAAGCAGAACGTGGCGGAGGTGACGCTGCAAGCCTTCTGAGGCTCGGTCAGCAGCAGCCTTGTGGCTTCCCCCTCCATCTTCTTGAACACTTGCTCCAGGGGGAGCCAGCTATGCTGTAAGGTGCCCCACCATCCTGAGATGGCCACGCTGGAGAGGCTTCATGGAGGACGATCTCGGCAGTTCCAGCTGAGCCCAGCCTCACAGCTGTCCCCGCTGAGGCACCAGGTGTGTGGGTGAAGCCATCTGGTACCCTCCAGATCACTTGATAGCCAAATACTTAAATGATCTTAGTCTGAGCCAAGGGGAGAGAGGAACTGCTCAGCTGAGCCTGCCTGAATTTGTAGCCCACAGAATAGATGTAATAAAATGGTGGTGGTTTTAAACCACAGAATGTTGGGGTGATTTGTTAGGTAGCAATAGACCACCAGAACAAGTACCAGCCACCAAAGCTGAATGTACCCAGATCCTAGGACCTATGCATCCTACTTCTGGATAAATATCTCACAAATATTTGTCTCTATGTGCACCAAGACACAACAAGAAAGGTCATAGCAGCGTCATATTCATAATGGCACCAAACTGGAATCAACGTAAAAAAAAAAAAACCAAGATGAGAACGATCCATCTGCTGGGCTAAACTGCATGGAACAGGAAAGTCGCAGAGGGTAGGAACGAGAGAAATCTGGAGGGGCCTTTGTGACCTAATTAGGAGCATTCCCAATCACACGGCTGTGCAGTGCTGATGATGACGCCCACCTTCACCACTTCCTCCACCCACACTGCACGTGTGAGCCGGCCCTTCTCCAGAGCCAACCCCATTTTCCTCCTATGTATTTGTTCTGGTCAATACAAGCTTACAGCGTGCCAGGCACTGTGCCTGTTGAAAAGAAAGAGAGAGAGGATGGAAGGAAGGAAAGAAGAAGGAAAAGGAGGGAAGGAGAAGGGAGGAAAGAAAGGAAAGGAGAAGAAAAGAAAGGAAGGGAGAAGGAAAGAAAGGAAAGGAAAAGGAAAGAGAGGGAGGGAAGAAAGGGAGAAGGAGCGGGAGGCAGGAAGGAAGGAATTAAGGAAGACAGGAAGGAAGGAAATAAGGAAGACAGGAAGGAAGGAAATAAGGAAGACAGGAAGGAAGAGAGGAAGGGAGGGAGGATGGAAGGAAGAGAAAAAACAAAAAGAGAGGAAAGGAGGGAGGAAGAAAAATAGAAAGGAAGCAGGGAGGGATGAGGGGAGAGAAAGAAAGGGAAAGAAACCAACTAGCTATTAAAATATCTTTCATTTAGGAATCACAGGCCTGTGAACAATTCAATACAGCAAAACAGCAGTGCTGTGCAGGTCTGCGCACTTCTTTCGTGTGGATCAAAGGATTTTGCCTTTAACGCACAACCTGTCTTCTCCACCAGACTAGAAAGGAAACTCCTTACCACTAGGGACTTTTTACTGATCTTAACTTCCTGCAGTGTCCAGCACAAGGCCTTGTGCATGATAGGTACTTTCAAAACATTTTTAAAAATGGAAGAACTACATTAAACGTGAGCGACCAACTCTCAGGTGGTTGGGTTTGCGAGGTCACCCACGAGATGACCTTGAGCTGATGCGAATGGTCCATCTTGCTGCAGTCAGCAGAACTCAGCCTCTGAACGCCCTCACTGCACCGCCACACTAAGCACACTAGAGTCAAGGACTATGGGCAGCCAAGTGCGTCCAAAAACAAACGCCCCTGCCTGACGGCCCATGACTCTGTCATCATAATGAGCGGTGAGCTCCAGGCACGGGATGGTCCCGTGTAATTAATTATGCAGCGTCGTAAAAAGGCAGGCAGGAAATGTCCTCTGGTCAACCGGGGAGGGCAGAGTCCTGGGGGCTGAAGAGGGTCCCGCAGGTGGAAATAAGCACCCAGGAGCTTTGGGGGATCTTGCTACACTTGCTTCTGTTGTCCCGGGGGTGGGCTCCCTAGACACCTGAGAGCCACAGCATTCTTGTGTCAGGACAGGGCTGAGCTGCAAAGCCCCTGTCGCCTCCCACAGCAAGGGCAGGTAAACCTCAGTGATCCATACCCCACCGACCAGCTGTAGTTTAGAAATTTCACACACACGCGCGCGCACACACACACACAGAGTTGGAATGCAAAGTATGCATTAACTTAATGTGGTTTTAAAATTATTAAATATCCCTTATCAACCAACTAGAAATGTGCAACTAATATTAGTGGTGGGAGGAGGGTTCTCGAATTCTAAACGGTAGATTCTGTTTGAGGTGTCTAAACTAAGACAAAAAATTTCACATGTGTGACTCATCCAAACCATTAGAGGGCGACCTTCACCTTTACAAGTCTTTTGAGCAATTGTGGGGGGTGGTGGGGGAAGGCAAGATCCTGACATGTATTGAATGGACTTTGTGTTGTAGACTAAGGCACTATGGAAGAAAAATGGTAGCTACCAAAATTAATATACAAATATTGCTAAAATGCCATATCTATTTTGCATAGAGTGGAACTGAATCAATTGTATCTCTTGAATTTTGCTTTAGCTCTGCCTAAATTGACCTAAAGTCCTCAGTCAATTCCTTCATCCTTGGAATTTAGCCAAGGATTTGTGTTAACAGACTGTTTCGTTGCATTTTTCTATTTTCCAAATAAGTGAGTTGATGTGCGACAGGATTGTTTATGAGGGGGGATGAGTAATTCTGCAAGAGCCCACCAGAGGGAGCCAAATGACTGCTTTAGAACCATTCATTCACTGCTGCTTTGCTTTTCCTCTTTGGGAAGCTGCTTAATCAAACCCATTGAACACTCCTCCCTCCCCTCCCACCACCCGAGACACTTAAAAAATTAGAAGTAATCCTAGCACCAGAAATGCACATTCCGTATTTTCTTAGCCCACAGACTATGAACAAACAAATAATACTGCTGTGGCGAGGTATTTTAACAGTGTGAAAATTCCCCACTTAATAGGGAATAGAATAATTAAAGAGATCTTGGCTTAGGAAAAAAAGTGAAACGGCGGACACACAGTGAGAAAAAAATCCGGTCAAGTACAGTGACCTGCCAGGGGATGGGAGAGAATTCGAGAACCAATTAGGATTCTAAACAACTTACCCAACTGAACAGATCACTTTTCTCCTATTTTCAAAGAACATTTCAAGCATCTGCTTTCAAAGGAGCCTTGACAGTGACTGTTTCTTCTTTTATTTTTTATTTTTTATTTTTTATTTTTTGAGACGGAGTCTGGCTCTGTCGCCCAGGCTGGAGTGCAGTGGCGCGATCTCGACTCACTGCAAGCTCCGCCTCCCGGGTTCACGCCATTCTCCTGCCTCAGCCTCCCGAGTAGCTGGGACTGCGAGTAGCTGGGACCACGAGTAGCTGGGACCACAGGCGCCTGCCAACACGCCCGGCTAATTTTTTTGTATTTTTAGTAGAGACGGGGTTTCACCATGTTATCCAGGCTGGTCTCGATCTCCTGACCTCGTGATTCGCCCACCTCGGCCTCCCAAAGTGCTGGGATTACAGGCGTGAGACACTGCGCCCGACTGTTTCTTCTTATGCTGTGATGGGGGTTAGCTCTGCTAGGAAGTGTCTAGACGAACACATCCTCCCTGGTTCTGTGCTGCTTCAGACCTATGAGACCATCTGTTCAGATCAACAGCATTTGCCCACTGGCATTTGCCATTATTGGCATTCTGAAGGCCAGGATCTGCTGGGAAAATGGTGTATCTGAATTTCAGCCACGTTCTTAAAATATCCATCCTTGGCTGGGCGCCGTGGCTCAAGCCTGTATTCCCAGCACTTTTGCAGGCTGAGGCCAGGAGTTCGAGACCAGCCTGACCAATATGGTGAAACCCTGTCTCTACTGAAGATACAAAAATTAGCTGGGCGTGGTGGTGCGTGCCTGTAATCCCAGTTACTCGGGAGGTAACTGGGATTGAGGTGGGAGAATCGCTTGAACCTGGGAGGTGGAGGTTGCAGTGAGCCGAGATCGTGCCACTGCACTACAGCCTGGGTGACAGAGTGAGACCCTGTCTCAAAAAAAAAAAAAGAAAAAAAATCCAACCTCTTTCTTGACACTCTTACCTTTCTACCCACAACCTGAGGGGCTAATACATCTTTCCTCTTATGTGGCACACACTTTGTAATATATTATAGCTCCAATTCAATTCCATAGTTATTTTTAATCTGACTTTCCTATTAAACTGTCAGTTCCTTGAGAAAAGAATTTTGTCTTAATACTCTCCCTAGCCCCAGAACCCAGCAGGATGCAATGCACACACTAGGAGTAATTCAATGTTATGGATAAATGATATCTTTATGAACAAGGTGTAAAATAATAAATAAGAACTAAGAGACAGCAGGTATTTACATGGTGCCAGGCTCGGTCTAAGCACTAGATGTGTTCACTCATTTCATCTGCAGAAATGCCCTGTGAAACAGGGGATAGGCACTACAAGTGTCTACATTTTTAAATTGGCAAAACTAAGGTGATGGATGAGGAGGATTAAGTAACTTGCCCAGGGACACGAGTAGTAGAAGCTGAGACTGGGGTTTGAACCCCAGGAGCCTGATGCCAGAGCCTATGCACACAACCGTAAGACCATAAAGAGCCACACCAGAGAATGGAGACAGGATGGTTATGCAGGTCACAACCTGCTTAATGACTATACTCAAAGTGTGCTGATTAATTCACAACCAATAAAATCTTGACTAGAGTAACATGTTACTTCCCTCAATGTGTTAGGTAGGGCAAAAAGCTGAGCTACTGGAACAAGAGAACACCCCTTCCAAATATAATGGCTTAAAGACCAAAAAGCACGCGTTTTTCACTCATGTAATAGTCTGGGGTGTGTGTTCTGTGTCAGTGAGCAGCTCTGCTCCATGTGGTCATCCAGGGACTTGAGATCTTCCATCGTGGAGCTCTGCCATCCCTGAGGGCCTTTCCTCTGTGTGGCTGGGGCTGGGCCATACTGTGTCCTGGCTGCACCCAGCAGGAAGGCAAAAGAGACATGGGGAAGGCACACTCACTGTCTTGACGCCTCATCTTTGGGGAGAACTTAGTCATGTAGCCACATTTAACTGCTGGGAAATGAGGTCTTGCTGACTGGAATATTATTTGGCAAAAAAGGAGGAATAAAGTACTGATACATCCACAGTGTGGGTGAACCTAGAAAACATTAAGCCAGTGAAAGAAGCCAGTCACATAGGACCACACTCTGCATGATTCTCATTATATGAAATGTCGAGAGGAGGCAAATCTACAGAGCTAGAAAGTAGATTAGTGATTGTCAGGAGCTGGGGGGATGAGGAGATTGGGGGTGACAGCCAAGGTGTGGGGTTTCTTTTGAGGGTAATAAAAATGTTCTAAACATGATTGTGGTGATGGATATAATATATTGCGAATCTACTAAATATACAAAGTCATTAAATTTACACTTCAACTAGGTGAGTTGTATGATGTGCTAATTACACCTCAATATAGCTGTTGAAAAGTCATCATCAGCTAGAACAATAGGCTCAAATCAACCCGAAGAAATGTATCATAACTCCAGGGAAGAGCCAGCGGTGTCAGCGAAACTCCATTTCACAAGAGCAGGATGGGAGAGACAGGGCTGAGCAGACCCCAGTGAACTGCAGAAGGATTTTGGCATGTCATAAGCTCAGGGCAAGCTGCTGAAAGAGTTAAAGTCACTGAATTCAAGATTGTTCTCTCGCAGTTTAACTTCCAGGGGCTGTCAAGAGCTTTACAGAGTCAATAAACCTCCAAACTCACTATTAGGAAAAATAAACATGAAAAATTGACATCTTAACGCAGTGACTGCCAAGGATTCAGTGTCAGAAGAGTCCAGCTGGCCTCAGATTTTTTGACTCAGGGCTTCTGCTCTCAGGCCTGGCTGTGACTTTTTTCTTTTTTTCTTTTTTTTTTTTTTTTTTGAGACAGAGTGAGACTCTGTCGCCCAGGCTGGAGTGCAGTGGCACGATCTTGGTTCACTGCAACCTCTGCCTCCCAGGTTCAAGCGATTCTCGTGCCTCAGATTCCCAAGTAGCTGGGATTACAGGCATGTACCACAACACCTGGCTAATTTTTGTATTTTTAGTAGAAACAGAGTTTCACCATGTTGGCCAGGCTGGTCTCAAACTCCTGACCTCAGGTGATCCACCTGCCTTGGCCTCCTAAAGTGCTGAGATTACAGGTGTGAGCCACCATGCCCTGTCATCTGGCTGTGACTTCAGCCCCTGGAGTGTGCCCATCAGGGACAGTGGAGATTAGAGTGAGAAATTTCTTTAGTTTGGGGCTTTTGGGGTTAGAAGCGTGGGGCAGGGTAGGTATGTCTTGGTGACAAATGGCCAGGGTTCCCAAGGACACACCAACAAAAAAGAAAATGAGGCTGGGGGGAGCCAGAAATCAAGCCTCAAGAGAAGCAAATCAAAATTGTAGCAGATACAGTATCTCTAAACACCTCCCAATCATGCTTCCTTATCTCTGGCTTTCAACACCTCCTAAAACGTCAGTTTTACTTTCTGTCATTTGCACTCCATCCCTTACCAAAAATAACTTGAGGAGGACAGAATGGAAAATGTGACTTATCATTATTGCTCCGACTAAGTTTAGATTTTACCTTTGAGCTACCTGACAGAAAGACAATGGGATTATTTAAATAATTCTCATTTTCAGAAAGAAGAAAACATACCAGATTCTTAAGATATAAAAGATCTACTGACACAGCAGCTAAACAAAATTTTGACATGAATTTATGTTTTAAAGGATAAAATCTAGAAATGGAAAAGCATTTTTGATAAAGCATGGTTTTATGATTCATATGTATTGCTCGGAAGTTTCTGGTGCTTTGATTAGTTCTACCAGAGAGCTACATATATTGGAAATCAATGTAAACAACTTAATTTTCCTATAATTCAGCCAACCCCACCCCTGCATCCAGCAATTATTTATGTCCCTGGTAGGTTGTAGCACTGAGGTGACCGAAGGAAGGTATATTAGAGGATGAGAATGGTACTTGCCTTCAAGAAACCTAGTTGACAAGTCGAGTTTGAGACTAGCCTAGGCAACACAGGGAAACCCTGTCTCTACAAAAAATTAAATTAAAAAAAATGGCAGGGCATGGTGGCACATGCACCTGTGGTCCCAGCTACTTGGGAGGCTAAAGTGGGAGGGTCACTTGAGCTCAGGGGTTTGAGACTACAGTGAGCTATGATCACACCACTGCACTTCAGCATGGGTGACAGAGGGAGACCCTATCCCAAAAAAAAAAAAAAAGAAAGAGAAAAGGAAAGAAAGAAAGAGAGAGGAAGGAAGGAAGGAAGGGAGGGAGGGAGGGAGGGAGGGAGGGAAGGAAGGAAAGGGAAAGAAACTTAGCTGGGAGGCAACACACATGAAATAATTTGAAATGGGAAATGGCAGAAACTGAACTACTGCTGTGGGTAGCAGTTAGTCACCTTAGCTTAGTAGTGGAGGATTCCAGGAGAGGTCAATAAGAACCACAATTGTAAATAAAGACCCAGAACAAATGTCTGGAGAGCCCATCTCAAGAATTTGGACCAATCTCCTTCATAAAGAGGGCATGAGGCTCCCACTCATCCAAGAAAGGCTGGTCCTGTGCCAACAAGGCCAGAGAGCTGAAACAGCCAAGCCACAGGCCTCGTTACAGGACAGCCGTCCCCCACAACAGATGCAGCCCCACCCGAACAAGAGAGTTTGGGGACAAAGGAGAGCTAAATCCCCGGCCATCCCCGATCCCCCAGCCCCATTTCAGCATCACTGGGGCCTCAAAGGGGCCAGGTGGCATTGGGGGCAATTCTGCCATCAGCCCCTGGGAACTGGCATTTTTAATCTGCTCAATTAGGAATGTAACGACGTCTCACTTCCATTTGCCAGGCTGGCAGGGAGGGTGTGCCAACAGCCAAATGCGCTTAGTGTTGCTGAGCAAAAGTGGAGGAAATTCAACAGAAATGCAACCTCCGGCCGGGCTCGGCAGCTCACGCCTGTAATCCCAGCACTTTGGGAGGTGAAGGTGGGCAGATCACCGAGGTCAGGAGTTCAAGATCAGCCTGGCCAACATGGTGAAACCCCATCTCTACTAAAAATACAAAAAATTAGCTGGGTGTGAAGGCAGGTGCCTGTAATCCCAGCTACTTAGGAGGCTGAGGAAGGAGAATCACTTGAACCTGGGAGGTAGAGGTTGCAATGAGCTGAGATCACACCACTGCACTCCAGCCTGGGTGACACAGTGAGACTCCATCTCAAAAAAAAAGAGAAAAGCAACCTCCTTCAGAAAGAGAGCCATTGGCTGACAAAACACCCAGAGGCGCCCAGCTCTCCTTTCCGGCCCTCCATGTTTGACCATGACTGCAGGACTGTGACGGTCAAGGGTGTCTCTCTTTTCCTCACTTCAAAATCAGGATAATAATAGACAGTGATTGCTTTTGCAAAGATTAAGGCAATGCCTGTAATGTGCTCAGGCCCGATATCTGTATAGAGAAGGCACAAGTTTAGCTGCTAGGACACGGCTGATTTCTAGCATTTTCGTTCTTCCTTCTGGCCTTTTTAGTCCCTTCACTCCTGGAGGCCACATTCAGACTAGGCCTCTCCTGGGATGCAAGGAGAGAAGGTTCAAATACACTACCGTGAAGAATCGCTCTGCATATCAGTGTCTCAGCAACAAGTCAAGCTGTTGCCTGAAAATGTCTGGAAGTTCATGGAACTTTTTCATGAAACCCAAGGGTGTGGCTTCTGGGATTGCAATGTGCAGCGGCATCATTTACAGGGCTCGCTCACCTTCTTTTGCTCTGTGCCTCACCAGGAAGAAGTGGGGTTGTGGGGGAAGCTGTTTTTATACCCTGGAGGCTCAATCTGTCCTCCCCTACTTCCACCCCTGGTCTTCTCTTTCTTTTGCAGCTCACAGCACGTCAATTAACCATCCCGTTACCCAAGGTCTGTGCCAGGGAGAATAATGGCCCCCAAATATGGTCACGCTCAAATCTCTGGAACATGTGACTATGCTAGGTGACAAGGCGCAGGGAGATTAAGGTTGCAGATGGAATTCAGGTTGCTAATTAGCTGCCTTTAAAATAGATTATTCTGGGTGATCCTGGGGGTGCTAAGAAATCACGGCATTCTTAAAAGAGGAAAAGGGAGGAAGAAGGAGATGTGAGTGGGGGAGAGATAGTCCAGGGATGCAGTATTACCGGGATTTGAAGATGGAGGAAGAGGCCACAAGCCAAGGAATGTGAGCGGCCTCTAGAAACTGAAAGACAAGGAAACAGATCTACATGGGTCTCCCCTAGAGCCTCCAGATAGAAAGGCAGCCCTGCTAACACTCAATTACAGTCCACTGAGACCCAAGTCAGACTTCTAAAATTAATAATTTTTTATTTTCCTTTGTTTATTTATGTATTTATTTTTGTAGAGACAGAGTCTCACGTTGTTGCCCAGGCTGCTCTCAAAGTCCTGGCTTTAAGTGATCCTCCTGCCTTGGCCTCCCAAAGTGCTGCAATTACAGGCCAGAGCCACTGCATCCCAGCCTTCATGTCAGACTTTTAACCTACAAAACTGTAACATAAGGCCCCAGGTGCAAGGCTTACGCCTGTAATCCCAGCACTTTGCAAGGCTGAGGTGGGTGGATCACTTGAGTTCAGGAGTTTGAGGCCAGCCTGGCCAACATGGCAAAACCCCATCTCTACCAAATACAAAAATTAGCTGGGCATGGTGGTGCACACCTGTAATCCCACCTGCTCTAGAGGCTGAGGCATGAGAATCACTTGAACATGGAAAGCAGAAGTTGCAGTGAGCCGAGATCGCACCACTGCACTATAGCCTGGGTGACAGAGTGACACTCTGTCTCAAAAAAACCAACAAACAAAAAAACCTGTAACATAATACACTTGTGCTGTTTTATTTGTGGTAATTTGCTATAGAAGCTGCAGAAAATTAATACAGGTCTTTCTTTTCATCTATGGTGACATCCGTTCTGTCCCCCAAGATGTATTTCTTACAGAGAAGGCACACGCCATCCCCTTGATTTGTCTTTTGCCTTGGCCTAACAGGCTGGTCAAATCCTGCTAAGCCCCTATGCCTGTGGACAGGGGTAAAATTTGTCATCCTCCACGGGACCCATCACTGAGAGTCTGTGCTAGAGAGTAGGGAATGGCCAAAGAGAGCCAGGCATGGAAGAATCTGGAATCCCAGCCACCCGGGAGGCTGAGGTGGGAGGGTCACTTGAAGCCAAAAGTTTGAGAACAACCTGGGCAACACAGCAAGACTCCACCTCTAAAAATAAGTAAAAAAAATTAAAAATTAAAAAAATGAAGAATGGCCACGAAGGAGAGATTGAACAGACAGGTGTGGGTATGTTTCTAGGTTGCTGAGCACACCCACATTCCTCATGATAAAGCTTCAGTGCTCCCCAGTCTCTTCAACACCACGAACCCCATGGGCCCCAAGGTTTAAGAGACTATACATGTGTCCATTTAAAGCTAATTTTCCTAACTTTGTTAATCAGAGATACATATGACTTCCAACCAAAGCCTGTGATTAGCATGATGTTGCCAGAGCTATCACAATGAGTTCACAGAATTCCAGGTCAAAACAAAGTCAGGAAGCTTTAGAAATCCTGCCCAGTCCTATCGGCAGTAAAGATTTCATTTCTCTAAGTGTTTAATATTGAAAATTCTTGGTTTAGCCCCATTACCATCTCCATGGCTTCCTGAAGTTCCCAGACTCAGAACTATCAAAAGATATTTTATTTGTGTGATCCATTCACATCCAGAACTTTACTCCTCAGTACCTACCTCTTTTCACCCAAGTGCTATTTCTGAGTGCCCTTCAGCTCTGTGACTGCTGGGATGGGTTTTTTTTTTTTTTTTTTTATTGTATTGGGAGATTCACTTCAAGGTCAGATTAGATTCTGAGCTGGCGTATATAGCAATGTCAATATCTATTGTGAGCCTTGGGGATCCCATAATCTGATAAAAAAAAAAGCTTTCTCCAGTCTGTCCCTGAGAAGAAAAAGGCTAAAAACCAATCCCCTGGAGTCTCCTTTTATGGGCCATATGCTTCCACTCCATAAAGGGTTAAAGCACATACTTCTTGCCAATGGAAGCGTAAACTCTTAGAACCACTGTGGGGAACAGTACAGCATTAAATCTACTGAAGATATCCACATCCTTAGACAGACGCAAAAAATAAATTCTCTTTTGCAACTCAGAGCTCATTGTGCGGTATGAGCTTTGATACATATAAGAAGGAATATTATGAAAAGAAGAAGAAAAAGATACGCATGTCCTATGACCCAGAACTTCCACTCCTATGTTTATCCTCAAAGAAATGTCTGCACACGCATGCACTAAGAAACGTACAAGACTGTTCACAGCAGCATTTTTCCTAATGGTCCAAACTGGAAACATCTACAGGAAAATGATAGACAAATAATGTTGCATTCACGCAATGCAACACTATACAGCGATTAATGAATTTTGCCACATGCAACAACATGGAGGCACCTCACATTTATAGTGTTAAAAAAAAGAAAGCAGATACAAAGAAATGTTCTATGATTCCATTTCCATAAAGTTCAAAAGGTAGATAAAATTCTCATGTTTAAGGATTCAGACTTAGGACACAACATTCTGAAGAAAAGGAGGGAAACAGTGACCATAGAAGCTTGACAGTCATTACTGTTGGAGACGACAAAGGGGATGGTGACTGAGGGGGATATAAGAGGGATTTCTGAGCACTGGCAGTATTCTAGCTCTTGAGTTTGGTGGTGCTTGTCTTGTGATAAATCCTTGAGTTGTGTATTTCATACATTTTTCTATGTGCTGTATTTCAATTTTTTTTACAGCTTAAAATTTTTCTTCTGAACTATTTCTCTAAAAGCAAATTCTTTGTATTTAAATTTTCTATTTTTTGATTTTCCATTATAAAATATAAGCATGAGCATAAGAGAACATTTGAGAAAAATTAGAGAAGTGGAGGAGAAAATTACCTCAAATTCTTTTTCCCAAAGACAAAATGCTATTAACATTTTGGTATATTTCTTTCCATCTTTTTTCTATCACTAGTTTTTGATGTTCTTTTTTTCATTTTAGATGGCCATTTTAATTCAAATCTACATTTTCATATTTTTCACTTAACATTATCTTTTCAACATTTTCAAAGTTATTACAAGCCCTCTGCATGATTATTTTCATGACCATGTGTGTCATTTAATAATGCATCATTAACCCAATGACTTATCCACTTAAACAACATTTAGGTTGTATCCTCATTTTGTTTATAAATAGTGTCATAGTAGAGCTTTTTGTGTACAGTGTTTTCCATATTTCAAATTATTTCCTTAGAACTGATCCCTAGAAATGGAGTTTCTGGGGCTAAAAATAGTACTTTTGTAAGGTTCTTAATAAAAAGCACATCCTTTCTACCAGGTCAGAGTTCAAGGAGCTTAATGAGTTTGAATAGGCTTACCATGGGTCCATTTAGAATAGTCCCTTGCAGAACTGAGCAAACCGGTCTACATCATCGAGCAAAGCCCTTCCCTAACTGCTGTTCCAGCCCAGTGATACCACTCAGATTGAGTTAATGCCCCTTCATCTATCTTCCCACTGAGATGCATAGCTTAGGTGTACTTAGGTCACCCAGTCAAACTCCCTAAAGGGGCAGAGCTTTAAGTTCATCAGTAAGTCCCCAATGCTGGCACAGCAATTCCAACAAGGTTTTAGAGTCTTCATTATAAAATGGGAATATTCATGCCTACTTTGAAGGAATGCATGTGAGTGTAAATGAGATTGTGCATGAAAAGTGTTCAGTATAGTGTCTACCACGTAACAAAGACTCTACAGACCTGAGGCTCTTCCTTTTCTCTTGGAGCTCATCTTTCTTCCCCAGTGGTGACAGGGTCAAGGCAGAGAGAAAAAAAAGGGGTAAATACTCAGGAAATAAAATAATGCCATATAAATTGTGACTTTTGAGTAAATTTTATGAACAGGCAACATTTATGGAATGGAGGCACCGACCCCAAATCTTGCATCCACTTGGATTGCTACCACTCCTGAAACCATTACCATTTGAGTCCTTCTTAGACGCTAAGGAATTGTCACCAGAAGGCGGAATCATTTGCTTCTCCACAGTTTTGTTTGGAGTAGTGTTTCTCCAAAAGTGGTTATTGGACTATGTTAGAATCACCTGGTATATTAAGTTAAGAAAAGCTAGAGGTTGTAACAAATGGTTCCCAAATTTCAGTAGCTGACAGCATAAATATGTAGTTATTGCTCATTACATAGTCCAGTGACTGTTGCAGATTGTAAAGGGTGACCTTCCCTACACACTCATTCAGGGGCACAGTTTTCCTTCCATCTAATGTCTCTGCCATCACTCAGGGCATTTAGAGTCCTCTCTGGGATCCTCTGTACCAAGGTGGCAGATGACAAGAGGAGAAAAAGCCAACTTAGAGGATTTCAAGAGTGGTTTTAGGGACTAATGCTAGAAGTGATGTACCTTACTTTTGCCTACATTCCATTGGCCAGGACTGAATTACACAGTCCAACACAGCTGCAGGAAAGGCTGGAAACTGTAGTTTAGCTCTATACAAGAGAAGAAGGAATTTAGTGATCTCATTGCATATCTAGGGTGCTTATTAAAAAATTATGCTTTTTCCAAAATTATATACACACACATATATACATGTTTGTGTATGCATATACACACATATATACATGTATATGTATGCATATATGTGCATATATAATATTATATATATATATAATGTTTTTTCCTGATGCTACTAGACCCACGAAATCATAAGTTTTGAAGTTAAAGCTGATGACTTTTATAGGTACTGAAGTTGGAGTGCTGGTCCAAAGATGGCTTTGATGGTTCCAGCACTAACAGTAACACCTCCTCTTTTCTAAAGTCTATCACTGTCATTGGTCTTCCTTAAATATCAGGCTGAGTCCCAAGAGTATTTTTTGCAAATCTTTCAGAAGTTGCAACAACTGTAGCATGAGGATTCTCAGGATGGTTTGTCCCCAACGCTAAGATTGCAACAACCCAGTAAGGATGTGAGTGAGCGTGCTGTTTGCCAGGTCTTTTTCTCGCCAGTTTTATTCTTACTCAAACAAAGGGAATATTGTGGGGCTTCACTGAATGACACAAATGGAAGCTAGCCCACACAACTAAGATTTATTTGCTTTAGGGACACGGTTGAGGTCACTTTTCATTTTATGGGTACATCATTTTATGAGGGCACATGGGAGAGGTTTCTGTCTGATGTCAGTACTGCAAATAGTTGTTCTTCTGTGAGAAACCAGTTTACTTTTATCTTAGACCCCGTGAATCATGACATTTATTGTGTTTTTTCTTTGCATTGGGAACAACGAGGAGGTTTGGAGCCAGAACTTTAGAGCATCTCCAGCAAGTGTACAGAAATTAATTCCAGTTACATCTTATTTTTTCTACTTTCACTCCAAATATTTTCATTTACTTATTTTCTGATCTTGTTAAAGTATACATATTTGCACATACTACCTAATATGTATTTTGAATGAGCAGGGTATAAATAGATTTTTAACTGTTAAATATGATATTACAGGCATGGTGGCTCATGCCTGTAATCCCAGCACTTTGAGAGGCTGAGGCAGGTGGATTGCCTGAGCTCAGGAGTTCAAAACCAGCCTGGGAAACATGGTCGAACCCTGTCTCTACCAAAAATTAGCTGGGCTTGGTGACTAGTGCCTGTGGTCCCAGCTACTCGGGAGGCTGAGATGGAAGGATTGCTGGAGCCTGGAAATTTGAGCCTGTAGTGAGCTGTGATTATGCCACTGCACTCCAGCCTGAGTGACAGAGTGATACCCTGTCTCAAAAAAAAAAAAGATGATATTGTGACAGAAAAATGAACAGAACAGGTCCTTGGTCTTTTTACCATATTTTAGCCCAAGGAAAATTCTTCCCATAAATGGCACACATGAAGCCTTAATCACTGGGTTTGACCCAGTACTAACTGAGCTTCCCTAGAGATCTCAGAATAGATTCATTAATTAAAACCGCATATACCTTTCCAAGATGATTCTGTCTCAGTTATTTCTTTCCTGAGATAGAATCACCCCAGTTTGGGCCCAGAGGCAGTGAAGAACTTAAATGTCATCAGGGAGAAGTGTTGAATGGACCACTCTTGTCTTTGATAAATTTTGCTCTTGCCTGAAACTTCTCCACCATAATGTTTAGATCAGACGATGAAAACAAAGTGAGAAACAGTCAGGCATCCTTAAGACACTGTATGACTATTATTTAGTAAAAATTTTCCCACATTGAATTGAATAAGTAAGTTATGGAGCAGATTGAGAGAAAGGTATCTAAATGTCCATTCAATTAACTAAACTTTATTAGACACTGTCACTGTGCTTTCATGTTATTTTTATTACACACACGCGCGGGCGTGCGTGCACACACACCCTCCCCCCCCATCCCCCCAACGGAAACAAGCACACACCCTGGACGGGAGGTATTAAAAAGGTGTGATCCCCTTGCTTTTAGATTTGAGCAGATGGCCCATGGTTTGAGGCGGTTGCCTCCGCAGGCTCGGCCTTTACCTTCAGCACCAAGGCCAGCGCACCTGGCTCCACGAGGCTCCCAGAACCTTCGCCATTCCGGGACTCTCATGCCCAGAACTGCAATAAAAAATGTTATTTCTCAATGAAATTCACCTTCCTAACTCATGAATTGCGCTTCATTCATTGCTCTTCACGAAGTGGTCATTGGTACCAGCAGGAAAAGTGTGAGACAAGGAGAAACGAAAATGTCCAACGTATTGGAGACCTGCCCCCTTACACACATGCACGCACGCTCACACACACACAACCAGATGGTCCGCATGTTGGTTGAGTTTTGCTCTCCTCACTCCCAGTTCCTCTTTGCACGGGGAAGCAGTTAGGAAGAGCATTCCTTTCCTCCAGTCCCAATAAGGAGCGATTCCTGAGCGAGGATTGGGAGGGGAGGAACACCAGTGCTCAGGTCTCTGAGTTTCTAAGGTTTGTCCTCCCACGGAGGTTTTTATCCTTGGGGCTTATGTATAGTTTTTGACTTTAAGGCACACAAAGACAACCTACCCAAAAGATTGCCATTCCCAATTAAAGTCCTAATGAAAACAGCCCCGTGAGGAAGACACATCAGACATTGGTTCCCATTTCATGGATAAGAAAACTGAGCCCAAGAGGTTAAGCTACTTGCCCAAGATAACACAGTGAGTCACCGACAAAGACGAACCCCAAAGCTGGATTTCCAATATTCTTTTCTGCTTGCCTTTCCTCACTAAGATGCATATATTTACCAACTGTCACCACGATCCGCAGTTCTACGCCCCTCCCTCTGTCCCAATTATCTAGAAACAAAAAGAGTAGAAAATCGAAAATGAGATGGAGGTCGGCAGGGGCGTGAGGCCACGGATGGCTGCTGCTTCCTTGCTTCCTTCTTTTGAAGCCAGAATCGACTCTGCTCTTGCTCGATGACAGCCCCTCGCCGGAGGCGCGGCTCCTGGCCTCTGCGGGGGTCCGCGCAATCCGGGCGCCTCCAGCTGCCCCCCTCCTCCGAGGGTCGCAGCCACAGAGCGCAGGCCCAAGCTGGGGCAGACCAAGGGCGGCTGGGGCGCTCATGCCGGTGCCGGCATCACTGCCGGAGCCGCCCTGGGCGCACTGCACCCAGCGCTGCTTCTCTCGCTGGTTCTGTGCCGCTGCTCCTCCCGATGCTTGGGGGACCGCAGGGAGGCCGAAGGACAACCGGGGAGCCTCGGGGCCGCGCCTGAGGCCCAGAGTCTGGGCTGTGCAGAGCGCAGAGCCCCAGCTTCCCCAGCTCCCTCCTGGATTAATGCTTGGTGCCAGGGAGAAGCGCAGGGCTCTTTCCGCCTCCTCCCCAAGTGCACCCGGGCGCGCTTCCATCTGATTAGAATGTTTCTTCCATCTTATTAGAATGACAGTAGCTTTCAAGTCATTCATTATGAGAAGAATTTTAGTCTTAAAAGAAAAAAGGGAGTCCTACTGTAATTGTGAGTTGTAATAAATGCAAACTTCTGGTGCCTTCCTCTGCAGCATGGAAGACAGTAAAAAATGTGTCTCGTCCAAACGCACCCCCTCTCCAAGCCCATTGTGAAGTCAGTCGCCAACAAAGGGGACGTGTGAATATTCAACACCGACTGTTTCACTTGTTTTTTCCGGAATCCCTGAGTCGACTCACCCCCCCTCCTTTTTTTTTTTTTTTAAATGGGCGAATACCTGTTTAAGTTTTAAAAGCACATGGAAATTGCCCGCGAGCGACCATATAATTTGATTTGCCAGGCAATCTGCAGAGCGATCGCACGTCATTTATAATGTTCATTGAGCATTTTGCCTAATTGTGTCTGTCTCTGAAAGGGCAGCGCACCCCCTCCCGACCGCTAGCAGCACAAGTGGCGACATTCCCATGGAGCGGCCGCGCCGCAGCTTGCCGCATTCAGCGCGGACGGCCTGGCCGCGCGCTTCCCCGCCCGGACGACCGGGCGCGCCTGACACTAATAGCTCGCGGCTCAGGTACGAGCGGGCGCCGCATTTGACTCAATTCAATTCACAACCGGCCGCGCTTGCAGGTGTCGCCTTTTGAAACCGCCATTCAGGCGGCCGCTGTTCACTTCTCGCTGCGCCGCGGGTTCTGTAGAAGCGCAAGAATGGGGCTGATTATTCCCGTGCCCACATGCCGCCCCCACACGCCCCCACCCCCGTCCGGCGCAAGGCTTCCCTTGGCCAAAAGAGGCGTTTAATTAGTTCTGGGGCCGCGGAGAGCCAGCGTGGCCGACAAAGCCCGGCTCCCCAGGTAACCCGGGTTCCCTGCGGACCCGGGAGGGGGCGCGCGGGGCCGGAGCACCGGCCTTGGGCTGCGCGCTCCCTCCGGCGACACTGCCGTCCCCCTGGCCTCCGGCCCGGTCCCCCGCAGGCCAAGGGCTCATCTGCCGGGCTTGGGTGGCCCGGGACAGCGCCGCCTGCGGTCCCCGAGTGCGGCTGGCTCTAAGGCCGGCGCCCTCTCCCCGGCTTTCAGTGCTCAGAGCCAGGCCAGCGGGAAAGAAGGCAGCATGGTCGGCAAAAGACAGGTGGCAGTGGCAATCTTGCATGATACTTGTCCTTCTTCCCTGTTCCCCATTTTGGGGAAACATTGGAAACACTTTTCTCTTTATGCGCATTCGCGTCTCAGCACCGAGTGCTCCAAGCCCTGCGCGCAGCGCCGGGCTTGGAAGGCGGCGAATGGCTGCCTAGCCGCCGCCCCTACTAGTGACACTCGGCCGCCAGCCCCCGCCCAGGATGTGCACATCTGCTGGCAGCACTGGCCCGGGTGGCAGTCACCGGGCCACCCACTCCACAGGTACAACCGCACCCAATCCAACCTGGAACTCGGAGGGCTGTGCGCGCCGAGCTGGGATCGCGCCCCAGCGAGCCGGGCCTTTGGCTGCGCCAGGGCCCAGGCCGAGTCATCCCGCCGCTCGCGTCGCCGCGAGGCGGGACACCGTGTGATACCTTTGCCGTGGGCTGGGCGTCGGCCGCGGGGCGGAGAGCGGGTGTCCCACCTCGCCTTATCATTTGATTTCCGCCAGCGTCTGAGGACGGCGCACCCAATTCGTTCCACTCGCTGCGCTCTGTGAACGAGCGGCGGGCAGGGCGGGGGAGGCCGGGCTGGGGGAGGGCAGGGTGGTCCCACTCCCCCGCCCCCGCCCCGCCGGCCTCGCGGAGCACAAGTGTTGGGATTCCCACGGGCAGGCGTGCTCTGCGGCTGGAGGCCCGAGCGCCCAGGGCCCAGGAGACGTGGCGGACACAGAGGGGTTTGTAGACACGGTGACCTCCGTGCTCCTGCTCTGAAAGGGCCTGAAAGGAGCCGTTTATGGTGCATTACCAGTCAAGGGCTCAGGTACCAGCGCCTTGTGTCGGGAACCCGGGCGGCCGCCCGTGCTGCAGGTGTCTGCTATACAAACGCCCCGGGAGGGGGAGGGCAGGCCGCCGGATTGGGGGCCGGGGAGGGGCCTCCGGCCTGGCCTGCTCCTGCCACTCGCGCGGTTTCGCTCTTGCTCCTCTGCAGCCATAGCAGCCAGCCAGGGGTGCAGACGGAGATCCTAGGGGCCGGGACAGAAAAAGCTGCAGGGGCCTGGCTGCCCAGTCCCGATTTGGTTTCAAGACAAACGGCAGCAGGAGGTCACAGGAGGCTTGAACCTCTCCGGGGAGACAACCGCTGTGCCGGGGAAGAAACATTTTGCCCATATGTTGGGCTGCTTGGGCCTCCAGAGGCCTGCCAGGATTTAACTTGAACTTTCCAGGTTCAAGTTAAGGTTCAAGGCCTGCCCTCTCCTTGTCTATCTTCCTGTGCAAAGAAGGGCCTGAGCCCAGGCGCATTTAGCAGCTGTTCCTGGTTAAACAGCAGTGTGGCCTTCTCACTGACCTCTCCCAACGCCACAGTCACTCCCTGCCCAGAAGAAACCACGGAAGGTACGTTAGCTTCTTTGGGCTGCACCAACAGCTATGCCTTTAGTGGGTCACTCCTGTACCCGTCTGTGTCCCGAAGGCCTGACAAACCAAGAAATTTAGCCCCCCACCCCCACCCCCTCAAGCTGGCTTCTAAAGCAAAACCTTAAAATGCTTTTTTTCCTTAGGGAGGAAATTGTCAATGGAGTTTACTCTCTAGGTAAGCCGCGAAAAGTCTTCACACGGCGGAAATACTGAAAAAGAAAAATAGCACAAGAAATACGGCTATAATATTAAGACAATTTTAAAAAGAACAAGTGGTGTTTAATAATACTCAGGGCCAACTTGAAGAAAAGATGAAGGAGACAGAAATGTTGGGTGTGTCTAAAGGGAACTTCAAAAGGTTTTAGAGCTTGTCTGTCTTGCCTAATATTAGCTGGAAATTTCCTTTCCCTTAATGCAAGGCCACCACCCTCATTACTTTTATATGTGTCATCAATTATTAGGATTCGTTTTTGACCAGATAAAAGAAAATGATTTTCTTAAAGTAATAGAGAAGTTGGTCCAGGAATAAGGCAGTTGGCCAAGGATAAGGAAGATGGGTGTGTGTCTGAAAAGGACTGTTTGCAAGGAGAATAAAGGGGAGAAAATAGATTCCTTACAGGGTGAAAGTCTTTCCCATCTGCAAAAATAACGGAAAAGTCACTCCTGACCTTTCTTTTATCACATTCACAACTCTACTTCTTAATAAGTTCCTCCAGATAGGGGTCTCAATCAAGTTCATTGCCTTTATTCAGTCTTCATCAGTCTGCACCCCAATCTCACATTGAAACTGTTTTTAATCATTTTACCAGCAATTTCCATGTCCCCCAATTTAGGGCCAATTTACAGACCTTAGTTTGCCTAAAATTGCAGTAACAGGCCCACCATTCATCCTGATGGCAAAAGCAGAATCCTTAGTATCATCTTTTCCTTCTCTCTTTTTCCAATTCCCACATTCAGTAAGTTCAGAAGTCCTAGTAATTCTTTCCAAAATCTCTCTCCAATCTGCCCGGTCACCACCCAGTTCAGTCCTTCACAATATCCCAGCTGCTCTGCTGCCACGGCCTTCTGCTCAGTCTCCCTGCCTGTAGTCCTGCCTTGCTTCCATCCATTCTCCACAGCGAAGCCCCAAGCACCCTTCGTAATTGGTAAACTGGATCATGCTATCCCCCTGGGTAAAACCGTTTGTCAGCTTTCTATTCCCAAATTAATTATAGGTAAGTTATAAAGATGTGCTGCTATACAAGTCAGTTATATATATTATAAAGAATGCATAAGACACACAATTTTTCTAAAAAAAGATTAAAAATGTAGATGATAGTTCTGATAGTTTCTTCCTATACCCCTATAAGGTTTATCCAATCTGCAAATGACTATCTATATGATGCCCATCTCCATAACACAGTTTACAAGGTCTTCTTTGATCTAGATCCCATCTACATTTCCATCCTTACCATCCCTCTTTACTTCACCCTTAATAAAATCCTTTTTTAAATAAAATTTTTTATTTCTTCAAATTTCATGATGATCATTCTGTTTCATGTTACTGTCTACCTCTACTCCTCATTTTCACTCCTCCATATGCCCCATGGAAAAAAGGATATGTTGTACCTACTGTTCTGTTGCTAGTGTTTAATGCTAGCAACAGACAGAACAGTACATAGAAGAGATATTCCAAGCACACTTCCCAGCACACAACAGGTGCTTAATAAATGTGTGTTACATACATGAACATCGTGCTTCTTTGAGGCAGCCACGTTTTCTATGAAATAACTCAAAATCAGAGAAAGCTGATCCACAGAAAATGAAAAGGATGAAGATGTGCAGAAGGAAAGAGAAAGAAGCACAGGAAAGACAGAGACAATGTCCAGGCATCTTTCTAGATCATGATGTGTTGACTAGTGTACAAGTTTAGCTGCTCTACTGTAAAAAGTTTACAAATATGAGATACAAGTTTATTTACTTCTCATAGAGACAAAACAAAGCTGGATAGGTATTCCAGGCTTGATGTGGGCTCTAAATGATGTGGGGGACTTCAGTTCCTCTTGTGTATTTGCTCATCTATCCTCAATGTGTAGCTTTCAACTCATGGTTCATAGTGGCTGCTCCAACTCCTCCTGTTGCCTCAGCATCCCAACCAGTGGAAAGAGGGGAAGTGACAATATAGGACATGTCTTTCTCCTTCAAAGACTGAGTCCCAAAGCTTGGCCTCATTTCTGGTCACAACCCATTACTTAGAAATTAGTTTCATAGCCACACAGAGCTGCCATGGTGAGCAGGAAATGTAGTTTTTATTCTGGGTAGCTATGTGCCCAGCTAAAATCCTGGAGTGCCATTATGAAAGGAAGGAGAAAATAGCTATCAGGGGAGAATCTTCAGTTTCTACAACACTTGGCACTGCTGCCTCCTGAGGCCTCACTACATTCCTGCTATCAGATTCTAGGAGATGCTCTGTATCCCATGATGTATCCCCCTTTTAATGTCTAACTTAGTTCAAATTGGCTCTCACTACTAAAACCAAAAGACTGTAAACAAATCCACAAAGGTACTGAGTCTCTATGCAATGACACTAGGTGCAGAATGCTACATGCACCAACCTAGGTATGTCAGGTGGGCTAGGTTTTGCTGCAGTAGCAACCCCCAAATCTCAGCAGCTTCACACAACAAAAGTTTATTTCTGGTCCAGGTTACCCGTTCTATGAAGGTTTGCGGGGGAACTTTGTTCATCAGAGTCACTCCAGGTCCCCAGCTGACAGATGTCCTGCCCCAAGGTGTACGTCCACAATCATTACAGAATATGGAGGCAAAAGACAAACTGTGCACTGGCTCTTAAAACTTCCTCCCAGAGGTACCATGTCATTTTCACACATCTTTCATTTGCTGAGCATGTCATATGGCCACATTTCACCTTGAAGAGGGTAGAGAAGTGTAAGCTATCATCTGCCTGGACGAACTAGAGAGTATCTGTGGTTTGCTCCACTGGCTCCCACAACCTAGGTATGGTGGAAGCTTTTCTGGTTAATTTTTATTTTTGTAAAGCATCCAGAAATTATAAAATGATCTATCTGTACCTTCCTTTCTTCTCTGCTCAAACTTGTCCAGCTGAAGAAGAAATGTACTCTCTAAGTCCTGGAGACCTCCAAGGCCAATGACAACATAATTCCCTCACATCATTTTAAATTTGAGCAGGGAAATATTATATAACAGATGATGCATTCTCAGCTTTGGTTCCATCTGGGACATCCCTTAACATTTTTAGGAGTCTCTGCATATATTCCTAGCACCATCTTGGATTTCTACAATGGGTTTATACTCAGGTGTAGTAGATAACAAGCTTCTGAAAAAGAAAAAAGGCCAGGATCAGGAGTGTGTAAGGATACAAAAAGACATTCTACCATGAGGTGCACACAGGGAAATCTGTTTCTAGGGCTGGCAAAGGCTAAATAAAGGTGAGATTCAGTGGACACGAGGAAATCTCTGTCTACCCCCGAAATGCCTTCAAATGACTGCACTAAGGCTCAAATGCCAGATTCAAAAAAATCCCTTCCTGTGATTTACGGCATTACCTTTCAAGAACCCTAATCAAATGCTGGGGAAGGAATGATGTGGTTGCTCTGTGTTGCCCATACCTTAGGGGAGCAGATGTTTTCCTTTATGGCCTCTAGCTGAGACCAATGGCCCTGAAGTAATTGGCTTCTAAAGAGGGCAAAAAGGATAATTTGGAGCACTGGGCATTCTTTGAAGACATAGGTCTTGGTGGGGCATCCATGTGTTCACCATGAGGCCACTCCACGCCTGGGATGAGGCTGGGGTGTGGAGGCAGGACTAAGAAAGTAGATGCAAAAAGGCACACTGGAAGGTGCAGAACGCAGGCTGTGCTTGGGGCTGAGCCCCTAACATCCCATGGATTTGCTGGGGATATCCATGGGCTATTCACAGCTCTAGGCTTTTGTAAATATGTTCAACCTCCCAGAAGCACATTTCTGCCCCTCCTCTTGTGGTCATTATTTCCTCAGGACTGGCTTAGCTCAACATTGTTCCTTTTTTTTTTTTTTAACCCCCCGAGATAGAGTCTTGCTCTGTTGCCCAGGCTGAAGTGCAGTAGCACAATCTGAGCTAACTGCAACCTCTCCCTCCGGGTTCAAGCAATTCCCCTGCCTCAGCCTCCCGAGTAGCTGGGATTATAGGCACACACCACCACACCCAGCTAATTTTTGTATTTTTCATAGAGATTAGGTTTCACCACGTTGGCCAGGCTGGTCTCGAACTCCCGACCTCTCTGCCTGCCTCAGCTTCCCAAAGTGTTGGGATTACAAGTGTGAGCCACCACTCGTGGCCAACATTGTTCCTTTTTTGAAGCTCTCTCTGTCCCCTCATTCTTATACCGACTTATACCTCAATATAGCCCTGACTGAACTGGATCATAATTACTCACTCCTGTCTTTACTACACCAAGAACGTGCTAAGGGGCAGAGACTGCACATATTCATCTCCGTATTTCCACATACATAACACAGTCACCTGAACATGGTTGATGCTCCAAACACATTCCTTAAAGCAATAAACTAAAACAGCGTGATTTGACATTTTCTCAGTATTTCTGTGTTTATAGCTTCATATATAATTATGAAAAACAAGAAGATTATTCAGCTTAAAAAATACCTAAGTAATCAGATGTGGTGGTTCATGCCTGTATTGCCAGCACTTTGGGAGTACAAGGTGGGTGGATCACTTGAGCCCAGGAGTTCGAGACCAGTCTGGACAACACGGTGAAACCCCATCTCTACAAAAATTAGTCTGGTGTGGTGACACACGCCTGTAGTCCCAGCTACTTGGGAGGCTGAGGTGGGAGGATGGCTTGAGCCCAGGAGGTGGAGGAGGCAGTGAGTCATGATTGCGCCACTGCACTCCAGCCTGGGTGACAGAGTGGGACTCTGTCTCAAAACAAAGCAAAAAGAAAACAAACTTAAGTGATTGTTCAGCATTACATAAAGTAGTAGTTTCCAAAGCAAATAAGATGTTCTATTGAGGTGCAGGAAGAATTTTAGAACTTAAATCTTTACTCACCTTCTTAAAATTTCTTTTTGTGCATGTTGAAAAATGTACCCAATGTATTACTACAGTCCTATTTGTGTGAACTTAAAATATATAAGTGTACATATATTCTCAAGAGGTCATACTCAAAACTGGTAATGATAAGGTGAGTTGGGCACAGCTAATCTCCATCTCCCCAACACACACTACTTTTCTCTCTTTCTTTGATGACATTCCAAGTTTTAACTAGAAACATGCTGGGTATATACCCAAAGGAATATAAATCATGCTGCTATAAAGACACATGCACACGTATGTTTATTGTGGCACTACTCACAATAGCAAAGACTTAGAACCAACCCAAATGTCCAACAATGATAGACTGGATTAAGAAAATGTGGCACACATACACCATGGAATACTATGCAGCCATAAAAAATGATGAGTTCATGTCCTTTGTAGGGACATGGATGAAGCTGGAAACCATCATTCTCAGCAAACTATCGCAACGACAAAAAAACCAAACACCGCATGTTCTCACTCATAGGTGGGAATTGAACAATGAGAACACATGGACACAGGAAGGGGAACATCACACTCCAGGGCCTGTTGTGGGGTGGGGGGAGGGAGGAGGGATAGCATTGGGAGATACACCTAATGTAAATGACGAGTTAATGGATGCAGCACACCAGCATGGCACATGTATACATATGTAACAAACCTGCACACTGTGCACATGTACCCTAGAACTTAAAGTATAATTATATATAAATATATATAAAAAGAAACATGCCTACCAACCTCAAGACTGTTTGTCTGTGTCCCTTGCAGCTAGATGTGGCCATGTGACAGCTCAGGCCCATTGACTGTGACCATCCTCGATGTAAGCAACCTTCAGGTCATGTTCCTAAAAGGAAAGAAGGAAAGTGCGTCCTTTCCTTTTTCTTGCTGGCTGGGATGGAGATACAATGGTAGGAGTAAGAGTAGGAGTAGGAGCAGCCAGTTTAAACTCAGGGATGGAAGCCATGTTTCAGGAGCATGTTTCAGAGCAACAAGCTGCAAGGAAGCTGGACCTCCAACCCGTGTAGTCATCATATAAACTTTGGATTGCCTATGCTAAACTATTACATGAGAGAGACATAAATATTATATTTTAATCACCCTTTAGACATTTGTTACACAAGGCAGAACACTTATCCAAAATAATGCAAGGTGTACAGTCAAAAAAAGAACTTCTAAGTTGATATAGATAATCAAGGCTCAAGGTGAAAGATAGCAGTGGAAGAGAACCCAGTTCTTCTTTGAACCCCTGTAATATCACTTCTCATGCATGCCTTTTTCTTTTCTTTTTTCTTCTGTACTTTATAGACATTTGATTAAAAAAAAACTTATTGATTAGCCACTGAGTGTAAGGGAAGCAAGATGGGAACTGGCAATCATTGAATGCCTGCTGTGTATCAGATGCTTTACCTAAATCATTTGCTTTACTTTCCACAACAATCCTTCAGGTAGACATTGTTATTTCTTCCCCTTTCACTAGCCAGTGAAACTAAATCTAAGCAAGATCCAGGAACAAATGACTATAAGGACATTTGAGCAGATATTTTGATCTGAATTCAGATTATGTGGGTCAAATGTCCATGCTTTTCCATTCTCTGCCCTTTCATATGTGTTTCTTACCTTTCCAACTCTTCCTCTTGCATCTTCTCCCTCTTATTTTACTTCACTTCCTTTTTACTTTCTTTCCCTGTCCTCTTTCCTCTCTGCTATCTACCTCCTGAAGGCAAACATCTGTATTTGGTAATCATCTGGAACAGTATTTCTCAATCTTGACTTTAATATGCATATATGTTCATATGTGTACAGGTGTGTATATTTTTGTACACATACACATATATATGTACTTGTATAAAATCTCCATAGAGATTACTTAAATTGAACACAAATACTGTAGTAATACTTTGGGTACATTTTTCAACATGCACAAAAAGAAATTTATACATTTATAGAAAACAAAACAGAAACAAATAAAAACATTTATGGGCTCTCAGTGTTACATTCGATTATTATTCATATTAATAATTTAATTAGTAATTTAATTATTTTAATTAATTATTAAAACAATTAATTTCATATTAATAAATTAGTAATTTACAAAAACTTAGACCATTAGAATAAACTCTATGTACTGTTCTTGGATAACTACAAAGCCAAAGAAAATTTAAAATGAAAAAATTCTATAAATCAACAAAATTCAAATTAACCAGCATTTAATATGATAGATAATATGACTCTGTCGTAGTGACATATGCCACCTACAAAGCTAACATGGTATCAGTTCCTCTCTTCAGTCGACTGTGTGCCATGGGATAGTTCTACCCCAGTTTAATTAAACTACCATGGTAGCTTTGTCTGTCTAGCTTGTTGTGCAGCTATTTCATCTTTTCTAGGCACAAACACAATCTCTGTGTGTTTTCTTTAGCCTGCAGTAATTAAAGTTGCCTGATTGGCACCCCCTAATCTTAAACACGAATGGAAGCCCAGATTCGGGTCCCATGTCCCATGGTTGGACCAAGTCCTACGGTGCTCATCTAGATGTTCCAGCAGACACTCATACTTCATTGTCATTATTTTTTAAGATTATCATCTAAATGATGTCACAAAATTAAAAAATTGTTGTAATAAAACTGTGGCGCTTTCATTGAAGAAATATGGATCCAGAAAAATCAGAGGCCCATGGAAATGAGAGGTCCAATGATAGTTCCCGCCAGGAAACTCAATCCCAGTAATGGAGAGTCCCCTTGTTATGAAGAGAGAAATGGCTATAAATATGATTCACTGGTTACACAGGAGTGAGCAGATTGTGAGGCAACTGTGTCCCATAACAAGCCTGGCTGATCCTTCAGATAAGAAGTGAAATAAACGCCCCTGGCTTCTCTGCAGGGCTGGGAAGAGTGAGGGAGTTAGAGGGGGAAAGCTGTCTCCTCCTGGACTCCTACACTCAGAGCCTTGGAGTCAGTCTAACTGTGACTTGGAGAGGGATACTGCAGAGGAGAAATGAAAAGCACTGGCCTGTGGGAACACCCACCCCCCACCCCCCTGAGCACCTTGCTCTGCCTCAGCACAGATAATTCTCTTAGAGGACTAGACTGTGTAAGTGAACTACTTTTCTTTTTCTTTCTTTCCTTTCCTTTTTTTTTTTTTTTTTTTTTTTTTTTTTTTTAGAGACAGAATCTCACTTTGTCACCCACGCTGGAGTGCAGTGGTGCATTCACAGCTCACTGCAGCCTTAACTTCCCGGACTCAAGCCATCCTCCTACTTCAGCCTCCTGAGTAGCTGGGATCACAGGCATATGCCACCATGCCCAGTTAACTTTTTAAATTTTTGTAGAGATGGGGTCTCACTACGTTGCCAAGGCAACTCCTGGGCTTAAGTGATCCTCCCACCTCAGCCTCCCAAAGTGCTGGGATAACAGGCATAAGCCACCATGCCTGGCCAATGAACTACTTTTCTGGCCCCCACTTTAAAGCCAGCGGCATTAGCAAAAAGCTGTAACTAGACCAAATCCTGACTGCTCCAAAAGTCGTGAGAAGAGCTGAATAGAGGTGTGCTGCATCTTCCAGTGTGGACGGTGAATTAAACTCAGTATTTGTTGATACAGTCATTGATACTGTCCACTATGAATCTAGGAGGTAGGATGGGGTGGCCAACACCAAGAATGACTCCTGTGTGATTAAGCAGGCTCCCACTTCTCACGATGACTTACACATATCCATCCATTCCATCATGTATTGAGCACCTACTACTAAATAACTTATTAAGCAACTACTACTATGTGCCTGGCACTGTTGATGTGCTTTATATGTGTTAACTCACTTAATCCTCACAATAACCCAGTGAGGTAGTATTAGGATAATTTGTTTTTGCACATGCAGGAGCAGAGGCATGGCTAGGGACATGCAGCTGCCTATTTCTTGAAAAGCATAAGCAGGAAAACTGTATACTTGAGTTTTTAGGCAGCTTTCCTAAAAACCTAATGTTTCTTGGCTAATATTGGGCACTTTTGTGCTTGAACCAGGTGTGGTCTGGCATATGTTTCTTCAAGCACAGATTAACCCAGCAGATGAAGAGTTTCTTGCTCTAGACAGGATTTTAAGGGAACAAGAGCAATAATGCCACTGCAATACCCTAACATCTTCAGAACCCCTGATATGAGTGAAAAGTGTTATTGATAAGAGGTAGAAAAATTTGGAGGGAATGAAAGTAATGGCCCACCAAGCAGAGAATAAAGTCAGACCACAAATAGAATACAAAGGCAGTCAAAGAGATACAGAAAGCATGAACTGAACTGTGAGTTCTCAGATGGAGTGAGTGGTGCTCAATGAATATGAAATTACCCAACAGTGAAGCCATGTGATGAACGATCATGCCACCATTAAAGCCTGCCAGTAAAGAGATGGAGAAATTGTGAGATGCTGTCCAGTGAAAACTGTAAGAAATAGAACTGGAAATACATGGAAGAAAATAGACCAAAATGTTAAGTCACCTGTAAGTTGTGCAATTGCAGAGAATGCAGAAAATGTGGTGGTTTTCATGAGTATTTAGTAATTTTAAATGTGTTTTACATGTAGAATCTCTCTAAACTTTATCTGATATTGACTTCATACAGGAAATAGCATTTCATCCAATGCCATCCATTTTAGATTATGGAAGGGAGTCACTGAGGTTACTTGGCAGTCCCTGTGAGCCCTTGTTGTTCCCACCTACCACCTAGTTCTTGCTGATATTTTAAAATGGCACAAGCTATGATCCAGATCTCTGGAGGGCTCCTCCAGGGCTTATATAAAGAGATAACAAACTCCAAAATTTTTCTTAAAAAAATAAGTTCATTAACTTTTAAAAAATTTCCTGCATAAAGGCATACAGAGCGATATAATGGACACTGCAGACTCAGAAGTGGGGTGGTGGGAGGGAGGCTAGGGATGAAAAGCTACATATTAGGTACAATGTATAGACTACTTGGGCTACAGGTGCACTAAAATCTCAGAATTCAGCACTACACAGTTCATCCATGTAACCAAAAACCACTTGTACCTCAAAAGCTATTGAAATACAATTTTTTACAAAAAAGAATGTTCAAAATAAATACAATACACAAAGAAAAAATATTTTAAAAAGAGGGAATTCACACCCCACCACCACCCACCCCGCCCCACCCCAGAAGTCGGTACTTTCTAAAAGCTGCTGTGGTGAAGCCTACCTTATCCACTCGGTTAGTCAATTAACCTATATTATTGAGGCCTCACCATGAACCCACTAAATACAAAAGTCAGCCAAGTTCAAACTCAAGTAGGTTGTATACTTCAAAATAGCTAGAAGAGAAAAATTGGAATGTTCCCAATATGAAGAAGTGATAATTGTCTGAGGTGATGAATACCCCCAATTACCTTGATTTGATAATTGCACTTTGTATGCTGGTATCAAAATATCACATGTGCTCCATAAATATGTACAATTATTATGTATCCATAAAAATTAAAAACTAAAAATATTTTTAAATTTTTAAAATCTTGCATATATATTGACATATTTTAAAAATCAAAAGATACAAAGGAGTATACAATAATAATTCTATCCACTAACCACTCAGTTCCTTTCTTGATGCAATAATTGCATCAGTTTCTTGGGTATCCATCTAGAGTTTTGTTTTGTTTTGTTTTGTTTTTGAGACAGAGTCTCACTCTGTCGCACAGGCTGGAATGCAGTGGTGCAATCTCAGCTCACTGCAACTTCCACCTCCCTGGCATATGTTTCTTCAAGCACAGATTATCCCAGCAGATGAAGAGTTTTTAGTAGAGACAGGGTTTCACCACGTTGGCAAGGCTGGTCTCGAACTTCTGACCTCAGGTGATTCACCGGCCTCGGCCTCCCAAAGTGCTGGGATTACAGGCATGAGCCACTGCATCCAGCCCATCTAGAGATATTTGATGCCTACACAAACACGCTTACATATATTCCCTGTCTTCTTTGTTAAATGCAAGAAGGAACATACTAGTCACTCTTGCTTCTTTCACTTAACAATACATCTTGGAGATATTTCATATCACCACGTTAAAAAAAAAAAACCCATTCTTTTTTGTGGCTGCTGGATATTCCATTATACAGATGCACCATAGTTCATTTAAGGCCCTGCCAATGGACATGAAGACAGAAAACATGTACAGCTTTGACAAGAAACAGAAAAAATGTCTTGTTTCTATTAAATTCATTGTTGTTCTTTCCACTGCTCACTTTGGAGGCCAAGATACAGACATCCGGTAGTAACGACTTGCAGTGTTTACATGACTAAAGTTCAAACACCTTGCCGAATAACAAAAGTGAAGGACAAAGCTCAGAAGCTTTGCTATTCATCAAATAAACCCTGGCATGACAGAAAATGCTTATTTGGATAATTATATCAGCATTTAGGTGTTTCTCACTTTAAAGGTTAATGTTTAACAAGGAGAAATGCAAAGGCAACAAGGAATGGTGCTGGGCATTCAGCCTGTGGGTCTTCTCTGTATTTTACCACAGATATGCACCTCCTGCCCTCATTCTCAGCGGGAGACAGCCCAGCTTTATTTATGTATTGTTTTTAGGCTGAGCAGCCACTGAGTGCAGAACATCTCATAGGAAACCCTCCTACACGATGCTGAGATCTCCACTCCCTTGTGCTAGAAACCCACTTATTTCCACTTGTGGGTCCATAGTGCCAGCATGTCACTCCAAGCCAGTTAGCCTTTCTAAATCTGTTTCCACCTGTGAATGATGAAAAGCAATCTGCCCAAGCTGGGCATGGGCATGGTGGTGTGCACCTGTAGTCCTAGCTACGAGGGAGGCTGAATGGGGAGGATCCCTGGAGCCCAGGAGTTAGAGGCCACAGTGGGCTATGATCACACCACTGCACTCCAGCCTGGGTGACACAGTGAGACCCTGTCTCAAAAAAAGAAATAAAAATGAAAATTTAGTAAAATACCTGCCCAGTTCATCTCGCAGTTCTGTATTAGAAGCTAACAAGCTAATGCATGTGAAAATCACATGAAAGCAACTACATTCAACAACTTCTTCAGAAAAAGGGGGGCTTGGCAAAGTGGCTCACATCTGTAATCCCAGGACTTTGGGAGGCCAAGGTGGGAGGATATCTTGAAGCCAGGAGTTCAAGACCAGCCTAGACAATATTGCACATAAGTACAAATATGCCTTTGAAGTGTGAGGGAAGCAGGGCAGGAATCTGTTCTCAGCAGCCAGTGGAGCCAGTACTGGGCTGAGATGGATAAGACTGGCATTAACTTAGCTGTTTATGGTGACCCATGCCTGTAATTCTAGCACTTTGGGAAGCTGAGGTGGGAGAATCACTTGAGGCCAGGAGTTAGAGGCCAGCCTGGGCAATACAGGCAGACCTTGTCTCTATTTTTGAAAAATCTATATTAAAAAAAAAAACTGACATTAACTTTCTGTGTGACCTTAGGGAAGCCTCTGAACGTCTCTGGGCCTCAGAGGCCTTTCAGCATGAACCTTGTGAGTGTATTTTCCAAATCTTTTCCTAAGAGTACAGGGATAAAGGGTGGACCAATGAGGGTACCTGGCCACTCAAGTGGGGAGAAGAAAGATATCTCAGATAAGGAGTGGTGACAGGGACACAGGAGAGGAGAAACCACCCACCTGCCATCACCACTGCATTTCTGAGATGGGGGAGGGAACAGTTCGGGCCATGAGGAATTAACATGGACCCTTTCTCAAGCTAGGAGCAGACTGCGAGCCACATCCACAAGTACCTGCTTTCAGGCACTAAGGAGGTGTGTAGGATACTATGGGTGAGACAGCTGCATCCTGGTTTCTGCAGTGTGAGGTTCCTGCAGGGAGGATACACACCCAGCATCATGCACTATGAGAATGTTCCATGGGTAAGCTGATGATGGAGAGCCGGGAGATGCCATTCTTCATGAGTGGCCTCTGCCCCAAGTTCATCCTGGACAAGCCAGGGACCTGGGCTCTAACCCTCTAGTCATTGGTCCTAGAAGCTGGGAAAAGACTCTGGAAATGTTTGATGAGAAAGAAATGAATAAATATTCAAGTCCCCAAGACTCCTGATGGGGATAGATAGCTGGAAGAGAGAGAAAGAGAGAGAGAGAGAGAAAGCATAAGAGAGCACAGTATGGCATGGTGGCATGGTGGCTCATACCTGAGGTCCCAGCTACTGAGGGGGCTGAGGCAGGAGGATCCCTTAAGCCCAGGAGTTCAGGACTGCAGTGAGCTGTGATTGAACTACTGCACTCCAGCCTGGGTGACAGAGTGACACCCTGTCTCTAAAAACAATAACGAGAGACAGGCAGAGACAGAAGAGATGAGACCAAGGCTCAACATCAATGGCCCTGGCCAGAAGCTCTCCTGCAGCTGAGAATCTAGGAGATGGGACAAGACCTACTAGCAGCCGGAAGGAAGCCTGGGAATCTGCCAGGCCCAAGGCAACAGGGTGGCACTGAGCCTGTGCTGAAAGACTTGAAAAAGTCTTGAGATCTCACCAGGGATTGGCTCTAGAAAGAACCAAGTGCTCCTTCTGCTGCCCACCACCGGGGATGATATATGACTCTATAATGAGGCAGAGCTCTTTACAAGGTTAGGGTGTGGTGAGAAGAAGCCTGAGTTCGCTCACGCTCTCTCTCTCTCTCTCTCTCTCTCAGACTCCTGAAGCCTTGTGACCAAGCCCCTCTCCAGGCTCCCCAACTGCCCAGAGGATCCAGGGGTGTGGAAGGCATGACTGGAATGAGAGCGGGGTGGGGTGGGGGTTCTAGCCTGGCAAGGTAAGGTTCAGTCTTCTCATCCAACCTGTTGCTTCCAGTGGCAGAGGGCAGCCATCCACATGGTCGTGACCCCTAGTGACCCAGAGAAAATTTCCTTTATTAGCGGAGAAGTCTTTCTTCTTTTTACAAGAGAAAAGAATGATCATGTCTTACTTAAAGCCTGTGTGTGTGTGTGTGTGTGTGTGTGTGTGAGAGAGACACAGTGTCACTGTCTGTAGGCCTTGTCCTAGATTCTCAACAAGGCCAGTATGCACACAGCTAGCAATTCTTTAAAAACTTCGAGGGCAGTGGAGGGAGGAGGAGGAGGAAGAAGGGTAGCAAGGGCTATGTCTGAAACAAGTGAGTACGTTTTCTGTTCCTCCTACCCCATGCTCATTCATGCACCCCTAGGAGCCACCCAGAGCCTGCATGCTAGTTCTGCCCCCTTCATAAGACAATAAGCTTGCTACCAGCAGTGAATTTCCCATGAGCTCACTGGGTGCTCAACGTGAATTTCTCTGTAACTCTTCTGCAAACTCATCAAAAATGTCAGATGATTTTCTGTGGAAGTGGATTGCTAAAATCATATTGAATAAAAAGATACCCATATATAGCCGGGCGCGGTGGCTCATTCCTGTAATCCCAGCACTTTGGGAGGCCAAGGTGGGTGGATCACTCGAGGTCAGGAGTTCCAGACCAGCCTGGCCAACGTGGTGAAACCCTGTTTCTACTAAAAATACAAAAATTAGCCAGGCGTAGTGGCGGGCACCTGTAATCCCAGCTACTCGGGAGGCCAAGGCAGGAGAATTGCTTGAACCTGGGGGGTGGAGGTTGCCATGAGCTGAGATCGTGCCACTGCACTACAGCTTGGGCGACAGAGCAAGACTTTATCCCCCAAACCCCACCTTCCCCCCAAAAAAGAAAAAAAAAGATACCCATATATTCACACTCACTCCCCTGTCTCCCAGTCCTCCACCTACCCACATGTCTATGACACACAGTTTCTCAAGAGCCACCAGTCTAGAGAGCCACCAGAGAAAGCCTTTCAGCCTCTTGAAAAGAGACTTTGTAGGCTCAATTCTAGTCTTCTCTGCAGTGGATAGTTGTCAATATTTCCGATAAGGCTTTGAAGCTGGGTAATTTGCTACTCTTGCATGTCTTCACATTGACCCACGGGCACGGGCATGTTTCCACTTAGTTTTAGTCTACGTGAGGAAGGGGAGGGTGCACATCACTAGCTGGCTAGATCTCTGGCCTTGATACACACACACACACACACACACACACACACACACACACACCCCTTCCCTTCCTTTGAGGTCAGAAAGAGAAATCAAATTGCAGAGAATCACAGCTCAGGCTCTATCACCGGGAACCTGTCCATATTTGCCTTTAAGGATATGCAAATAGTGAACGACTCCTTCACTGTGAAGGCTGAGAAACTAACACAGGAAAAAACTACTGAAAACCAGTCAGTCCTTGGGTTAAAATTGTTTGGGGTTGTTGGCAGTTCAAGGTAAGGCAATCTCTGGCCTTCTAACCTTATATATCTTTTGGTTTAACTCTTTGTTCTCAATTCAGTTAATTACAGTGCAATGTCTAAAACCAAGAAGCGTATTTAAATCACTAATCTGAAGAGGCATGACTTGGAATTTGAGAGGCGTCTGAATACCCAACAGAAGCCTCTAGTGAGACAAGTGCCTGAAAAAGGAAGCGGCCCAGGAGGACGACTCCTTTCAGTCCTCTGTAGAGAGAATACGCAGGATGGCTGCGCTTCTGAACTCTCCCGGGGTGGAAGCTGCAGCCTGGCTTTTAACCGGAATTGCCCAGACCTTGAAAGTGTTTCTTTGTTGCTCTTAAAAAGAGGAATTCACGTTGCATCGCAGTCTGTGATAAAGTCTGTCTTGGGGCAGAGCTGCATACGTTTTGTGTTTTTTTTTTTTTTTTTCAGAAAAGAAAGGTCGAGAAAGAAAAAAACAAGTCATTCAGGGATGGTCCCTGTGGCCAGTCGGAAAGGTGAGAGACTCGGGCTTTGAAAACGATTCACATTCTGCCCTTTAACTTCAATGCCCTCCCTCCGGACTGCGCCGGAGCAGACGATTCAATGGACTCCTTTTGTATCCAGTTTATTGCTCAGAATCCCTAGGGTCTAGATTTGCTCTCAGAAGAAACGCGCCCCGCTGAGCTGCTCTCGGGGGCTGCCCCTCCCGTCTCCCCCATTCCTTTCTCCGGGCCGGGGAGGGCAGGGGAGGCAGCCACTGAGCCGATGTCGCTGGGGACCCGCACCAGGCACCACAGCCAGGCTCCGGAGCGGAGTCCCATAGGTGCGCTCCCAGCCCCCGTGCTGCGTCTGGAACGCAGTGGGAGTGGGCCCGGATCACCTTCCAATGACACCCGCATATACTCTGCAAACTGTGCAAAAGCCCTTGAAAAGTCCAGAGACGGGACAGAAGCCCCCAGCGGAACCCAGGCCGGAGCCCCGCGCACCTCGGATAAGGGGGTGGCGGAATGCACCCACCTGGTCCCTGAGGGCAGCACCCTTAGATTGCCCAGGCTGCCGCGGAGGAGGACGATCGCCGCGCGGGCTCCGCTCTCGCCGTCTGGGCCACCGGCGCGCACCCCTAGGAACTTCTGTGGCCGCGTGTAGACGCGGCGCGCGGCTGCCCCAGTCCCAGGGCGGAAGGACCCGGCGCTGCTCAGCGCGCGCGGGTAGGCAGCGGGCACCGCGGGACGCAGGTGCCCCTGGAGCCGCACGCGGGGCAGGTACAGAATCCAGTATGCAGAGGCAGAGGAGAGGGAGGAGAGCGGTGCGAGGAGCCCCGGGCCGCGCGACCCCGCCTTTTCCTCGCCCCAGGAGCTCCCAAAGGGAGCAAAACGCCCCCCACCCCCGCCCACCGCCGCGCCTCCGGGCCCCCTCGCCGCCGGCACACCGCGCTCTGATTGGCTGGCGCGATGGGTCCCTGGCACGCGCCTGTGGATGTTGTTATAAGAATCCTCGCGTGCCGGCCCTCAGCTCCAGGAAGTCCGCCACAGCCCTCCCCAGCGCAGCGCGAGCGCGGGCCAGAGCGCAGCGGCCGCGGGCACTCCAGGGAGGCCCGGGGGCGGGCAGCCCGGCGGCCGCCTAGCTGCCCCCAGCCAGGGCCCCGGGAGGGAGGGGCTCGGACAGGCCTTAGAAACTCACCAAGAACTAACACGCGCAGCCCGGCAGTCCCGCTGCCCACTGCGGCGGCGAGCATGGACGCGGTGTTGCTGGAGCACTTCCCCGGGGGCCTAGACGCCTTTCCTTCTTCGTACTTCGACGAGGACGACTTCTTCACCGACCAGTCTTCACGGGACCCCCTGGAGGACGGCGATGAGCTGCTGGCGGACGAGCAGGCCGAGGTGGAGTTCCTTAGCCACCAGCTCCACGAGTACTGCTACCGCGACGGGGCGTGCCTGCTGCTGCCGCCCGCGCCCCCGGCCGCCCCGCTAGCGCTCGCCCCGCCGTCCTCGGGGGGCCCCGGTGAGCCAGACGACGGCGGCGGCGGCGGCTACTGCTGCGAGACGGGGGCGCCCCCAGGCGGCTTCCCCTACTCGCCCGGCTCGCCGCCCTCGTGCCTGGCCTACCCGTGCGCCGGGGCGGCAGTACTGTCTCCCGGGGCGCGGCTGCGCGGCCTGAGCGGAGCGGCGGCTGCGGCGGCGCGGCGGCGGCGGCGGGTGCGCTCCGAGGCGGAGCTGCAGCAGCTGCGGCAGGCGGCCAACGTGCGCGAGCGGCGGCGCATGCAGTCCATCAACGACGCCTTCGAGGGGCTGCGCTCGCACATCCCCACGCTGCCCTACGAGAAGCGCCTCTCCAAGGTGGACACGCTGCGCCTGGCCATCGGCTACATCAACTTCCTCAGCGAGCTCGTGCAGGCCGACCTGCCCTTGCGCGGCGGTGGCGCGGGCGGCTGCGGGGGGCCGGGCGGCGGCGGGCGCCTGGGCGGGGACAGCCCGGGCAGCCAGGCCCAGAAGGTCATCATCTGCCATCGGGGCACCCGTAAGTGCTTCCGCTTCCCAGCTCAGGGAGAAGGGGTCGGGCACTCGAAGGCTCCGGAGGGGCTGGGGGAGCTGACTGCCAAGCAGACAGTCGGACCGACGGATTGTCGGTGGGCACGGGAAAACTTGAATGCGAGCTCGCGTTTCTCGTGTTTTTTTTTTTTTTTTTCTGCCACGTTGACCGCGGCTCTCAAGGGCGCGCGTCCCCGCCAGACTTGCAGCTCCTCGGATTCCTGGGAGGGGACGGTGGGGGCTTGAAGTGTGGAGGAAGAGGGTGGTTCTAGTATAACCGGAGAGCACCCAGGAAAGGGTCCTAAAGGACCTGATGGGACCAATGGGAATGTGGTTGGATATTCACAGTCTGTTTTCTCTTCTCACCTGTCCAGGGTCCCCCTCCCCCAGCGACCCTGATTATGGCCTCCCTCCCCTAGCAGGACACTCTCTCTCATGGACTGATGAAAAACAACTCAAGGAACAAAATATTATCCGAACAGCCAAAGTCTGGACCCCAGAGGACCCCAGAAAACTCAACAGCAAATCTTCCTTCAACAACATAGAAAACGAACCACCATTTGAGTTTGTGTCCTGAGAAGTCCCAGACTCGGCTGAGGATCTGATTATGTCTCTGTGCATATTGTACATGTAAATATCTATAATGTAAATGTAATTTAAGAATCAAATTTTTCGAATGGCAATCAACTGTTTATTATTTATCTATTTATTATCCTGTTGAGTTGATGAAATAGATGATTTCTTTTTAAATATATAATTTATATAATTTATCCTGATTTTCTGAAAATATGCAATAGCCTATGATTTTCCTGAACTCTGTGTTGTTGGGAGAACTCTGGCCAGAAAACGTCCTGCTTATTTATTGCCAGATATGGTTTATTTCTAAGCGTTGTCAATAAATGCTATTTACACCTTTTCCTGAAGGTTTTTGAGTACATGATTTGATAATCTTTAAAAAGAATTAACTTAGTAAAAATTAACCAAACCAGAGACTCAAAGTGTAGCTTTTTAGTAAGAAACTACATTTCAGACTTAGCCTAAAGGTGGGTAGGTTAGAGGATTAGACCTCAACTTTCTATGACAGCACTTCATCTAGGTCGCCTGCCCTACACAGCAACTTTTGTCTGTATTTTGGGCCACCTTCCAAACACCCTATGCAGATACATCCTGGAGTATTTATTGTTCCCATTTTGCAGATGGGAAAGTTAAGGCTCAGAGACTACATTTGATTTACCCAAGGTCACCCCTACGTTGTCTATTCCTGGTGTATAAAAGTGAGCGCGCGGTGCACTGTGGGAGCAGGGAGCTAGTGGGCTAAGCGAATGGGCCTTTCTGCTTCCACTGGCTGGGAAAGGGGCTACTCTTGAGCTGCCCTGTGACCAACCTCTTCGGCAGCAACAGCATCAGGTACCTGGAACTCAGGCTTACTCCTCCCAAAGGAGATAGGACAGGCTACGGTGCCAAAGCCTAGAGACCACTCGGAGGCCACTCAACAAAATCCAGGGTCTTTTAGGTAAGGTAGGAAGAAGCCGCCCGCTACCCCTGCCACCTTCGCAACAGGCTTACTTCCAAAACTGAGTTCGTTTTGCCTTCATCAGAACTTGGCCCTCCTCGGCCAGCAACCTGGGGAGAAGGCGAGCCTGAGGCGGGGGGCGTAGGGTAGCCCCCTAGCGAAGGGGAGAAGAGCGAGGGCGCGGCCAAGGTCGCTTAGCCAGAAAGCCTGGGAGTCCAGGCTTGGGTTTGTCTCCTTTGTGGCCAAGAGCGCCTCCCGGGCTCTCGGGGCGTCCTCCCCTGCCCGCCAGAGCCGGGGCGCCGGCACTGGGCCCTGAGGCCTGGCGCGCGCGCAGATGGCGTTGGCGCGAGCGCGGACTGGAGACGCGCTCCTTGGCGTGGCACCGTAGCCCCGTGCGGCGCAGGCCTGGCCCAGGCGGGGTGTGGTTCCGTGGGCCGCAGCGGCCTGGTGGGCGAAGGTACAATTGCGGATAGCCTCTAATACTCACGGCCCTGCCGCAGGACAATATGTTGGCAGCATGCTAATTGCTTTAACCTA